>NC_090825.1:48395000-49800000 GCF_028021215.1 Eschrichtius robustus
CTCACGAGTAGGTGGCAGGATGTATTCTTGGGAAACTGAGCACAGAAAGAGGTAGATTTACAGAAATGATGCTTCCACCTTCTCTTTCCTATGATATTGTATTGGCTGTAATGATAATATTATACCATTGGGATAATGTTAAAGACCTTAGGACAGTCCTGAAACTGTGAAGATCTAAATTCTTTCAGGGAAGTCCCAGGAATGCTCAGTGGATCGGAAACTTCTGAGAAAAACAGGTGATATGTTTACAATGGGAAATTTGATCAATTTTCTGGTTTGCAAAACTGTTGTTATTGATCAGTTTTTACATGCCTGAAGTTCTTCTCATAGTCTTAGGTGTCAAAGGAGAAAGAATGAACAAAGAGATAGACACAAACATGAGGCTTTGCCAAGGAGGTAGATGTGATAAGAATGGACATTTAAAAAATGCTTTACTATGTAGCAGATGTGTGTGTGTGTGTGTGTGTGTGTGTGTGTATACACATACCCACATACACACGCATATATATAACCTTCAATTCTTATAAAAAATTAAAGGATAGATAAATTAGAGTGATTTGAATGCAGTCTATCTGGCTTCTAAGCCCACACTGATTATATCATACCAATGCGTGCTGGGCCTTCAAGAATCTGTCAGAAATACATAAAGAGCTAAATACCATGAGATGGGGCAGGTAAGGCCTCTGTGCTAAGTAGGGGATGAAGTTTAAAAGAAATAAAAGACAGTATTATCAATAAGAGATCTTGGTAATAACAATTGAATATTTGAATGTTGTGAATGCTGCTGTTGTTCCCAGTGAAGAAGTAATCAGTGTGTTTTTTTTTTAAATAATAACACACTTTTGGGAATAAATAAATCTAGAAATAATTTTTTATAGGTCAAGATGTGAAGCACCAAACTGCCTTGTTGAATACAAACAGTCCCATCTTTCTTTACCCTGTTGACAGTCTTCATTGTGTCAGAGATGTTAAAAATAAGGCTCTGCCTCTTCCCCTTTTCTTCCTGAACAATTAAGTTCTAAAGTTTTTAGGTGGTGCAGAGCAAGGTTGGCATCTACTCAAAAAAAGGGGAAGCCATAGTGGCCCAGAGTGGGTGTCAGAGCCTGAGGGGACTGCAGCTGGTATAGAGTAGAAAGGTAGCTTAACATAGGGTATAAGACCCTGAGCAAGTTAACAAGTGTGGCCATACAAGGAATTGGCCCAGTGTGGGGAGTTAGAGCCCAGATGGAATGAGGAGGGCATCCATGGAGGGTGGGACAACGTAGCACAGTGAGTCAGAGTCTAAGCACAATAAAGTGGGCATCCCTGTGTGAGGTAGCCCGGCATGGGGGTATCAGGGTCCACTTAGAGTTACAGGTTATCTATCCAGAGAGGTGACTGAGCATGGAGTGACAGACCTCACACAGGAGAGGATGTTAGTAGAAGTAGTATATTGGTTACATACAGGGCTATTGATCAAATAAGTAAATACATTAAGGATAATGAGAGCCAGATTATTCATGGTTGGAGAAGGGAGTTATAAATATGGAAAGGAAAAAAACTAGAAAAAAATTTTGTGGTGTTGGTTTGGAATAGGAGATATCAGTGTGACTGATGGTTTTCAATATATATAAATAGATACAGAAATAAATATATATGTAACATATGTTCCTTGGCTCTGTCCACCGTGAGGACCAGGGAAAGCAACTATCCAATAGTGAGGAGTACACCTAGTGCCAAGATCTTGTTTCTAATACCGTTCTTCACTAAACGGAGCCAGGACTCCTTGGAAAAATGATTGATTCCAGGGCTACAGAAGAGAAAAGACAATATGAGCCTGGATAATCTTACTTTGCAAGTAAGGCAACTGAGGCACAAAGAGGTTAAGTAATTTGCCCAACTCACATTAATAAAATTGCTATTGAATTATACGTGGATGAGACAACTCTAAAGGAGTGAGAGGAAAAAAATATTAAAATCTAAAAATTAAAATGTTTCTGCACTCAAATTATTTGAAAAATATCTTTAAGTTCTAACTCCGCTTTAAAGAAACACAAAGTGGAAATCAGAGATGATGAATCATGACAGAGATTTACGCAAGAAAGACACTGTGGAACTCTAATCAGGAGATTGAGTCACACAGGAAAACTCTCCATCAGACAAAATGTTTAAGGTATTTACGTATCACTTTTTGTGACTTTTCCCATTTTGATTGACTTTAGTAATTAACCAAAAACTCCTAGCCCAGGCTTCCCTGGTGGCGCAGTGGTTGAGAATCTGCCTGCCAATGCAGGGGACACGGGTTCGAGCCCTGGTCTGGGAAGATCCCACATGCCACAGAGCAACTGGGCCCGTGAGCCACAATTACTGAGCCTGCGCGTCTGGAGCCTGTGCTCCGCAACAAGAGAGGCCGCGACAGTGAGAGGCCCGCGCACCGCGATGAAGAGTGGCGCCCGCTTGCCGCAACTGGAGAAAGCCCTCGCACAGAAACGAAGACTCAACACAGTCATAAATAAATAAATAAGTAAATAAATAAAAGAACGTGAATTTCTTTAAAAAAAAAAACAAAAAACTCCTAGCCCTAACCACCTGGGATAAAGTGTTCTACTACCACTTGATAAAGCCTATTGCTATTTGCAACAAAGTCAATGATGCATGCCATGGACCAAGTATGTGGCAGCCTGCGTGTAACTGAGTCCTGACGCTCAGTAGCTGTGAAACCTTGCCTGAATCCTTAACTACTTTGTGTTTAGGTTTCTCTGTCTCTAAAGTAAGGAACTTGGACCAGAGATCTCAGTGAGTTGTGGCATTTTATTCTGTTTTTCTCTCATTGAGGAAGCTGAATAAGCATTAAGAAATTCACCCAATGGTTAGTTTTAGGCTAATACATTCTGCCACATTGATGGGCTGTGTCCCAGCCAAGATGGCTGATTAGGTAATCAGGATCCTCCAGCTCTTGAGTGGACCTCAGGCTTGGATGGCTGTCAGATGGCCATATGGAAAGGATGAATGAAGTGACACGCTAAAGATTGCAACTCTGAGCCACCAGACCAGGTTGTTAAAGATAAGGCTCCTTCTGAGATTAAAATCCCATCTTTCTTTTTCTCTTTTTCTTCTCCTCTCCCCCAATTTGGAAAATGTATTAATGCCTTTATCTCACTCAGATTACCAGGAATACTGTGCACACTATTGTATCTCATAGTCTATTGATCCACAGAGGGTTTTTTTTAGTGTAAACTTAAAAAAATTTTTTTTGAAACAATGACAAACTTACAGTGAAGTTGTGAGTGCAAAGAACTTTTTCTCCTGAACCATTTGAAATACACACTATAATGTTTGGTATGAAGAGGCATCTGGTTGGCAATTTTTTCCCTAAATCATGAGGTTGTTGTAAGAATTAAATGAGTTACTGTATGTGGAAGGCAAAATAATAACCTCCACCCCTCCTGCAACTCAACATGGAAAGGGAGAAAACTGCAGTGAACCTTGCAATGTTGGTTTGGAATTGGAGACTTCAGTGTGGCTCATGGTTTTCAATATAAACAGATACAGAAATAACTATAAATGTAATATATATTCCTTAGCTCTGTCAACTGTAAGAACCGATAGTGATGAATATACCTAGTTCCCAGATCTAATACCATTCTGCACTGAAAGGATTCAGGACTCCTTGGAAAAATGGCTGATTACAGTGTTGGGGCAGGAAAGTACAAGCTAAGCCCCAGATATCTTGTGCCTAAAACAAGGAAGCACTCAATGAATTATGGGGCTCTATCAAGCTAGTTTGAGGGTGATGCTACTGGAAAAATTGATGGCAATTTAAAGTAATTATATTAATAGATTATAATCCATGAATAAAATAGGATATTATGAGTCCTTATGAATGTAAAGAAAGAATGAATGAATTGAAAGTTGGATGAGGAACAAGGTTTTTACATATATATTCTTTTTCATATTCTTTTCCATTATGGTTTATCACAGGATATTGAATATAGTTCCCTGTGCTATACAGTAGGACCTTGTTGTTTATCCATTCTATATATAATAGTTTGCATCTGCTAATCCCAAACTCCCAGTTCATCCCTCCCCCATCCCCTCCCCTTTGGTAACCACAAGTGAACAGGGTATTTACATAGTTTCAAAGTTACATAGTCACATCATCCTCACAAAATACTTATAAACAATGAAGGAAAAAAAGAGTAGCTTTACAGTGGAAGGTCTTTTAGATTCCACCTTAATCAGGTAATCCAAGTGAATATCATCAGTAGTGGTTCAAATAAAAACTGTACAATATCTGATAAAATGCATTGAAAGGAACACAGCATCACTTCATCACTTGTATTATATTCCTGAATAAAAAATGAGGAAATATTGGATAAATTCATATGGGGGAACATTCTACAAAATAACTGACCTGTAATCTTCAAAAAGGTCGTGAAAGTCGAGAAGAGATCAAGGACCTATTCCAGACTGAAGGAAACTGAAGACACATGACAGTTACTTGCAATCTATGATTCAGAAGTGGATTCTTTTACTATAAAGGATGTCATCCAGACAACTGCCAAAACTTGAATGGGGTCTGAGGATTAGATGGTAGTAATGTACCAATGTGAGTTTTCTGATTTTGATGGTTATACTGTGGTAATATAGGAGAATGTCCTTGTTTGTAGGAAGTACATATCCTACTTCCTGGAACTTGTGAGTATGTTACCTTACCAGGCAAAAGAGACTTGGCAGATATGATTAAGTTAATATTTTGAGATGGGAGATTATAAGGAATTTTTCAGGTGGATCCTTATAAGGGAAAGAGGGATCCTCATAAGTGGAAGAGGGAAGCAGGAGAGTCAGAGTCAAAGGAGGAGATGTGATGATGGAAGCAGAGGTTGGATTGATGTGATTTCTGGGAGGGGGACGCAGCCAAGGAATGTGGGCAACCTCTAGAAGCTGGAAGAGACAAACAATGGATTCTCTCCTAGAGCCTCCAGAAAGAATGCAGCCCTGCAGATACCTTGATTTTAGTCCGATAAGACTCATCTTGGAATGTTGATGTCCAGAACAATAAGGGAATACATTTATGTTCTTTTAAGCCACTAAATTTATGATAATTTGTTATAACAGCAATTGGAGACTAATACACATGAAGCACTTAGAATAGTACTTGGTACATAGTAAGCACAGACATTTGTGTCTTCTTGCTATTGTTGTTATTCAGTCTTTTCAAAGCATTCAGCTTAGCTGCAGTAATCAAAACAGTATGGTACTGGCACAAAAACAGACACATAGATCAGTGCAACAGAATAGAGGGCCCAGATATAAACTCACGCACTTATGGTCAATTAATCTATGATAAAGGAGGCAAGAATATACAATGGAGAAAAGACAGTCTCTTCATTAAATGGTGCTGGGAAAACTGGACAGCTACATGTAAAAGAATGAGATTAGAACATTCCCTCACACCATATACAAAAATAAACTCAAAATGGATTAAAGACCTAAATGTAAGATGTAAAATCATAAAACTTCAAGAAGACAACATTAGGCAGAACACTCTGACATAAACTGTAACAATGTTTTTTTTGGATCTGTCTCCTAAGGCAGAAGAAACAAAAGCAAAGATAAATAAATAGGACCTAATTAAACTTAAAAGCTTTTGCAGAGCAAAGGAAACCGTTGACAAAATGAAAAGACAGCCTACTGAATGGGAGAAAATGTTTGCAAATGATATGACCAATAACAGGTTAATATCCAAACTATATCAACAGCTCATACAACTCAATATCAAAAAAGCAAACAATCCGATTAAAAAGTGGGCAGAAGACCTGAATAGACATTTTCCAAATAAGATATACTGATGGTCAACAGGCACATGAAAAAGTGCTTGACATCACTAATCATCAAAGAAATGCAAATCAAACCACAACAAGATAGCACCTCACACCTGTCAAATGGTTATCATCAAAAAGTCAACAAATAACAAATGTTGGCAAGGATGCGGAGAAAAGGGAACCCTAGTACACTCTTTGTGGGATTAAAATTGGTGCAGCCACTATAGAAAACAATATAGAGGTTCCTCAGAAAACTAAAAATAGAACTATCATATGATCCAGCTATTCTACTGCTACATATATATCCAAAGAAAACAAAAGCACTAATTCGAAAAGACACAGCACCCCAGTGTTCATAGCAGCTTTACTTACAATGAACAATATGGAAGCAACTTAAGTGTCCATCAACAGATGAATGAATAAAGATGTGGTATATACATACAATATTACTCATCCATTAAAAAGGATGAAATTCTGCCATTTGCAACAACATGGATGGGCCTAGAGGATATTATGCTTAGTGAAATAAGTCACAGAGAAAGAAAAATACTATATGTTATCACTTATATGTGGAATCTAAAAAATAAAACAAATGAATATTGATAACAAAACAGAAACAGACTCATAGATATAGACAACAAACTAGTTAGCAGTGGGGAGAAGGAAGGGGGAGGGGCAAGATAGGGGTCTGGGATTAAGAGAGACAAACTACTGTGTATAAAATAGATATGCAACAAGAATATATTGTACAGCACAGGGAAATATAGCCATTATTTTGTAACAACTTTAAATGGAGTATAATCTATAAAAATATTGAATCACTATGTTGTATACCTGAAACTAATATAATATTGTAAATCAACTATTCTTCAATTAAAAAGCATTCAACTTAGTTTCATAGGATCAAGAATAGAATCTTTGCTTCTGTAGTTAGGTGTTATTCGTTTATATAACATTTGATAACCTCACATATCTATAGCAGGGGTGATAGGAATAGGTTTGTAAATAAACAGAATAGACTTTTGTAAATGTGCTGCTTCTTTTGCCTTTGCCCCTCCAGTTCTGCCCTGCTCTGGTCTCTAGAGGCTGACCACATGGACTGCATCTTGAGCTTTCTTGCCTCTGGCTTTATTTGTCTTCCACAGAGACACTGGGCAGACCAAAGTGAGGGAGAGGAGTGAAGTCAGGGGATCTGTCCCCCCAGTTCCTGCCCTGTTTTCCAGTTGGTCAGCAGTGGCTGCCTTCCTCTTCCGAAGGCAACCACTCCTGCTGGGCCTCCTCTGTGGCTCTCTCGGTCTCTGGTAACCTCTCCCTGCTCTTGCTCCTTCAGGCCTAGGAACAGTACCAGCTCCTAGCTGGTGCTATCCCTGGTGCTTCATTATCCTTTATTGGCAGTGCCTCTGCAAATTCACTGAACTCTCCTCAGTTACCCTCATCACATGCACTGTCCTGTGTGGATCATGACGGATACAGTATATACCCATACATCTCCTCAGCAGGGAGCGCACATGCCCGGGAGTATAAATGCCTCAGTGGCTTAGTAGCCATGAGTGGCCAGCACACCTTGGCCACAGAGAAAGAATGGAAAGCATCAGTCCAGCTGGTGAGCCTTGTCAATATCCTCCAGCCAAAGCCCACCAGGAACACACTTGTAGTTGAACAAGTTGGGTTTAGTACTTGTTGTAGCAAAGGAAAAATCACAGTGTGGGGAACTGTGGTGGGGGTGTGTTTCAGCAAGAGAATGTTAGAAAGGACTTATAGGATGTGGGTTTGTGTTGGGGAGGGGTTAAGGAAGCAGGGCTTTGCTCTGAATTGGGTGCTGTGAGGAAGCAGGGGTAATTCTATGATTGTGTATCTCAATAAATAAACAATAAGAATACTAATACTAACTTGGTAGGGGAGATACCACAGTCACCAAGAAATATTGATAAGGAGGCCAGAATAAACTGAAGATAAGCTGTAACTGGAAAAGTAGCATCAGTCACTCGTATTAGCTGGGAGAGGGGGGGATCTTTGGTATTTTGTGGTTTGGACATTGTTCTTGGGGGGAATCTTTGGTATTCTGTGGTTCATACATTGTTCTTGTTTTCGTCTGTGTTCAGATATGATTGCAGAGTGGTCTTGCTTTTGTCTTGATCTATCATGGTCACACAGTGGCCTTGTCTGATGTTTAAGTTCTCTGAAATTGTTTTTGTTCACCAGGAGAACACCAGGGCCTAGTGTCAGTGCCAGGACAGTCTCTAGCACAACCAAGGTCCAGCTGGAAGTCAGAGGGGAGCGGTACTTTTCTCTTTCTCAGCTATTTTATGGAGGTTAAAGTATGATCTGCGTTCGAATCACCCACAGAGCTTGTTAAAATGGAGATCCCAGGGCCCTGCCCCTGGATCTACTGAATCAATGGTGAATCAATGTCATGGGGTAGGGCCTGGAAGTCTGTATTTCTTATTACCAGCTGCATCATTCTGATGCACACCAGAATTTGAAGGCCACTGGTCTAAAAAGAGAGATGTCACAAATCCAGCTTCAAAAACCCAGATTTGTGGCAGCCTTTTAGTGTGAGGCATCAAGCACTAAGCTGTATGTTTAAATTTTCATTAGTGTCAAGTTCCAGCACCCTGAAGTTGTAGATTTTTAACTCAAGGGAAGCAGCCTCTGAATTTACAAGGTTATCTGTGCTTATACCTTGTGTGCCAGTTTTAGAAAAACCTCAGCTACAGAGGTCAGCCTGTAAGTGCCAGAAAAAAAGGGGCTGGTCACCTATTACCATAAATCAATAAAAGGTAAACACCAGTAGAAAGGCTGCTGCCAAACAGAAAAAAAAAAACCAACAACAATAAGGAATTGCTTCCAAAGTCAGTGAGAACATTCACAAGGGTAAACCAAAATTCCAGAGACAGAGCTTTTCAAAGATGCATGACTGAAATCCCATTGAACAAAACAAACTATAGATCAGAAATGAGATGCCTTAACTGCAAAATGTCTAGGCAGATCACTGCAGATAAAAACACAATTTCTTCAAAGGAACATTCTCAAGAAAGACTACAAAGAAAGCAGAAATGAAGAAGTTAATTTATTCTAACACTACAACTAGGACAATATTTGGCATTTTCAAGTGTCAGAGAAAGAGCACCAAAAGTATAACTAAGACAGAGCCTAATAATGAACTTGACATTGAACCTGATTTTGAGTTACTAGTGAGATTCGACTCTTTAGGATGACAAGAGCAAGGAGACTTGAGGCTCAGACATTACCACCAAATTTAGCTTCAGACACTTTTTTTTACCACTGAATTTTTCTTCTCTTCAGACGTGGAAGAACTGAGCTCACCACAATCAAATAACCCCACCTTTCCTAACAGAAAGTTGTGTAATGAGTCTTTTTAGCCTGAATAATGCTTTTTGCCTTAAAGTCTATTTTGTCTACAATCTCCACAGGCAGAGATTCTGCATCTATAGCTCATTACCATTATTCTGATATTAATGTTACATTTCATCAATTACTTGGGAGCAAGGTCAAATTTAGCAGCCAGATCTCCCCTTTAGTGAGGCCATCAAGGACATATCTATCATCTCCCTTCCCAAGATCTACTCCCCATGCAAAAGCCTTCGTGCTTGTGTTCTCTCTCTCCCCTCCTCCTTCCTTCCCTCCTCTCTCCACCTCCTCATCCTATCACAGTATTAGCAGTTACAAAATCGTGCCTGATTTAACCCCTGACTAATTTATTCCTTTTTACTTTCATCTGAGAAAGGACAGATGGATTGACCTAGAGATTATCATACTAAGTGAAGTAAGTCAGACAGACAAAGACATCATATGACATCACTTATATGTGGAATCTAAAAAAATGATACAAATGAACTTATTTACAAAATGGAAGTAGATTCACAGACATAGAAAACAAACTTATGGTTACCAAAGGGGGAAGCAGGGGAGGGAGAGATAAATTAGGAGTTTGGGATTAACAGATACACACTACTGTATATAAAGTAGATAACCAACAAGGACCTATGTATAGCACAGGGAACTATATTCAATCTTATAATAAACTATAATGGAAAAGAATCTGAAAAAGAATATATATATATATATATATATATATATATATATATACATACACACACATATATATACACATATATATGTATATATATATATAATATATATTATTATATTAATATATATTATTATATAATATGTTATATTAATAATATATATTATATATATATATCTCTGAATCACTTTCCTGTACACCTGAAACTAACACAACATTTGTAAATCAACTATACTTCAATTTAAAAAATAAATAAAATAAAATAGAAGATACCTTAACTCTAAAATAAATAATAATAATTCCTATCTATTTCCAGAATTTGTCTCTGTTTCAGAGCTGTCAGCCAGTCCAGACTTGTCAAAAACTGTCTGTTTCATAAGAAACTCACCTGGAAAGTCTACCTTGATGAATGAATCTTTGACAATTGGCTCAGGTTTTATATTTCTTTATGAAAGTTTAGCTCAATTGCACAATTCATTTACTCAATTTACTTCCTAGAATCAGTAAGTAAAAATTCAACTTCATAAACACAGCTGTACTTGGCAAATAAACTTAAGATAAAAAGGATCTGTTTAAAAACTTTCCAGAGTGTATTTATAAATTAACCTTGCTTCTTAATAGTTAAGATTAAATTAATCCAGTAACACTTTCTTAAATTTGATCTCTTTTTTCTTGAGATACTAAGCCTTGTGAAAATGCAAAACTCCCAGGAGGTGTAGCATTTTAGGTAGGCTACCACCGAACCCTGAATTTCTTTATATAGTTTGAGTCTATGCTTTTAAGTGCATAAAGATTCAGAACCATACATCTTCCTGGTAATTTTTAAAATAATGACACTCTTTATCCATAAAAAATGTGTTTTGCCTTAAAGACTAATTTTTTGATACAATATAGCCACAGTGGCTTACTCTTGATAAGAATTTGTCTAATAAATCTTTTCTCATCGCTTAACTTTCTTTCTGTGCTAGTATGTTTAGGTGTCTCTTTAATGCAACTGATTTTAAAATCCAATCTGAGCATCTCTGCCTTTTAATTGTTGAGTTTAATCCATTCATATTTATTGTAATTATACACATTCGTTTTTATTTTTCACCATGTTATTTTCTGCTTTCAACCAGCCATACTTTTACTTTGCTTGTTTCCCAACCTATATTGTTATATGAAGGGTTCATGTTATATTTATTCATATTATATATGTATTGAACCTTCACATTCTACCTACCATGTTTCTTAACTACTCTTTCCTACTTTCTGTCTCTTTATGTTACTATAATTCACAATTACCCACTTTTGGATTTGTTTTTCCTGTCCTTAAAATTTTAGGCTCTGTGGTAGAAGTCCTGATTCCCAGAGGGTGACTGCTTTCACCAGGGGATATAGTAAGAGTCCTATTTTATTTTATACTATGGCTATCATTGAGTCACTTAGGTTTCTCATGTCAAGAGGACAGTAGGCAAAGGAAGTACACACCCTCCATACAGGGTTAATTTACATTGATCAGCAGGAGGAGGTACAGCAGCTGTTACATAAGAAAAAAGGGAAGAATATGTTTTACACTCAGTGAACAATTGGGGCATCTCTTGATGTTCTGCTGCCCAATGTGGATGGTCAATGGATAAGTACACAATGGATAGACATGACCTCAGAAGGCCATGGTGATCAGAAGCTTAGACCCTCAGAGTTTCTACTGGTTAAATTGCTAAGATCATGAGAGGTAGTAGCCAAGGGTGAGGAGAATCTAGAATGGGTAGTGAAGAAAGGAGATGATGAAAACTGTGCTCTTAAAACTAGTTGCAGCAGCCAGGATTGCTAAGTTTTTCCACTAACTTTCCCTATATAAGATTCCTTAGAAGGGACTTCCCTGACGGTCCAGTGGTTAAGACTCTGGGCTTCCAAGGCAGCAGGTGCAGGTGCGATCCCTGGTTGGGGAACTAAGGTCCCACATGCTGCATAGCATGGCCAAAGAGGGGGGAAGAAAAAAAAAGAAGAAGGTTCCTCAGGAAATGACACCAATCAGAAACCTGAAGGTGCTTTCCCCAGATGGGACAAACTTAATACAAAATGTAAATGGATCTGAGCATCCCAAGGGTGGACTGTAGTGGATGCTGATTTGTGCTGCTCATAGAGTCCCCCCCCTCCTATCCCTGACTTCAAGACCGAGACCTTTATTTCTTTGTTGCTGGGTGCATTGGTTGCTGATGGCTCATTTTTGGGTTTCTCTGGGATTTGCCTTTGGCCAGAGGGAGCTATCTTTCCCAAGTTCATAACCACTTCCATGGGCAGCTTGCAGCCAATGATTGGTTGCCATTGAGATATAAAGGCCCAGTCTTATTGTTTCAATTTGGGATATTCTTAAGGGCCATCCCAACTCCAGAGATCCTTTGGGATAGCTGAGGCTTCTGTTGCAACTGTATTGTTGTATCTCCTTCTGCAGAATCCTTTCTTCACTCTTTCAAAGGTGTTCCTCAGAGTGTTCTCCAGAAAAACCTCCTGCGTGCAAATCTCCACCTCAGAATCTGTTTGCAGGAGATTCTATTCAAGACATTATCTTTTTCAGATAATACTTCTGTTATCGTAGGTTACTGGGTACCTATCCTTCTGTTTTTATATCTACATCTTGAATTATAAACTCATCTTCATTGAAACTTTCCTATGAAAATCCTGTGTGGCCTAAGCTGTGGAAGTGTCACTCCAGAGATTTCCTGTTCACTTCTGGCAAGTACTCCAGGGATATTGCTGTCCCAGGACTAATTTTTATGTAAATTTCTAATCCTGACAGTTTCCAAATCATGACAGAAGTGTACATTCTAACTTCAATACAGCATAAGGCAGAGGCCTAGGATTTTTGTTTTTCTGGGAATAATTTTTTTCCTTTTCCTTAACCCAGAACAGCAAACTTCATCAACTCCCTGTTAAGGTGAATGGATCTTTTTTCCTAGGCCCCTCATTATGGAGGCTACATACCTTTGAGCATCCCAGCTTCATGAAAAGGGTTAGTTTTCATTCAGTGTCTCACAGGACCCACAGCCTCATATCCTGGCCTGATTGTGTGTTAAAACCCAAACTACTAGCTATTACTGAATTTGATAACCACCCAAGGGGAAACTTCAGAATCATATCCTAAGCTTATAGCTCCTAATTTCAGGTACCTTGAGATTTCCACTTATTTCTTGCCAGTTGATATGTATGAATATGATTTTTAACATATTGCCAGAATCTGAAGTTATCCCTAGGTAGCTTAATATGTCCTGGAGCTAAGTTTTAGTAAGTAATGGAAATTATGAGGGCACTGGCCTTGGAACTAAAGTGGAAAAAGTGATGTAACTGAGAAGGAAATGAAAAAATTCAAACTACCTCTTTCATAACAAGGTCCAGATTGGCTAGACATTAATTTGGTAAAAACTGACCTAGAGTCCTAGTGGATTTCAAGTATCACCCTTGTGGGACTGTGAAGCCCTTGAAGGCAGAAACTGTGTCTTGTTTGCTGTTGTATCCCTAATGTCTAGTTCATGCTCAGCACATATTAGATGTTCAGTAGATACTTGTTGACTAAATGAATAGGTCAGCAATAAATCAGTGCTGTGCAAAATGATCAGATATTTAAAAATAAGAAGCAAGAATATAGCATAACATTATCTCAACACTGGTCTAGGGAGAATAATAAAAAATAGTAGAAAAGGACAATGAAAACTGAGTTATCATATTCATTCTTTCCAACGTTCCTCTAACAAATATTTATTGAATGTCTGTTACTGAATCTGGCACTGTGCTAGGTATGGAGAACGTGATAATGAGCAAAAAAGAAGGACATGGTTCCTCCCCATGTAGAGACCTGGGGGAGGCAGACTTTAAATAAAAATACTAATAAGCAAAGAGTAAGTACAAAGAACAGGGTGACCAGATGTTCTGCTAGCCCAGAAGACTCTCTGTTCATACCTATTGTCCCAGTGTAATTATTAATAGTGCCCCCATTCACTCTCAGAAGTGTCCCAGTTCAGATGGTCATCTTGGCTATGACTGAGAGTTATATGTTGTTGGCCAAGTGTACAATAATGAGAGACACCTATTCAGGGACTAGAGAGAAGGCTTTCCTGGGAAAAACAAGACTGACTGAAAAATGGTGGATGGAACACACAGGGCATGTGATTGTTAGGGGTGCCAGTGGAGAGAGCCTGCCAGACAAGATAGAGCAGCCTGTGCAAAGAAGGCATGCCAAGGAATCAAGGGAAGGCCTGTCTGGCTAGAGTGTCAAGGGCAAGAGGTAGCCTAAAAGAGTAGATGGCACAGGGACTTCCCTGGTGGCACCATGGTTAAGAGTCCTCCTGCCAATGCAGGGGACACGGATTCGAGCCCTGATCCAGGAAGATCCCACATGCCGCGGAGCAACTAAGCCCATGAGCCACAACTACTGAGCCCACGTGCCACAACTACTGAAGCCCATGCTCCTAGAGCCCGTGCTCTGCAACAAAAGAAGCCACCGCAATGAGAAGCCCACGTACCGCAGTGACGAGTAGCCCCTGCTTGCTGCAACTAGAGAAAAGCCTGTGCGCGCAGCAATGAAGACCCAATGCAGCCAAAGATAAATAAATAACTTAAAAAAAAAAAAAAAGAAAAGAAAAATTCATGTTCTGAAAAAAAAAGAGTAGATGGCACAAGGCCACACAGGCCTTGTGGGCATCTAATGAATTTTAGAATTTTGTCCTTTATCCTTTAATTAAGGATGGAGGTGGGAGAGGTGGGGGATTTAGCATTTTGAAAACATTCCCTTTGGCTGCAGTGTGGATAACAGATTTGAGAAATTTCAGGAAGCTAGTTATTAGGAGTATACTGCACTAGGCCAATTAAGACATGATAGTAGTTTGAAATAGTAGTTTGAGAAGAATCGAGAAGGCAAAATGAACAGACCTTGGCAATGGATTGGCTGCTATAGAGAGAGGGGAATAGGGAAGTACCTAGAATAGGTTTTTGGCTTATGCACCTGGATGGATAGTTATGCAATTCAGCAAGCTGGGGAATGCAGCTAGTTTTAGGATGTGGCTTATCTATCTATCTATCCACGCATTTACCTCTTTAGGGAACCAGCATTCATTGACATCTGGTATATAGCAGGCATTGTGGGTAATAATAGCAAAGATGTTTACTATGATATCTAATAAGGAGTATAAATACACACATATTCATTTTACCAGTTATCATACTTTCAGCTGCAAGTAATATAAAACTAGCATACTCAAGTCGAAATTTCTTAAACAATGAGAATGTTTATAAGTCCTAAGATGGGGAGCTCCAGCTTGGCTTATTCGGTGGTCCTAATGACGTCAAGGATGTTAATTCTTTTCATCTTTCTATGCTGCTGTCATTACTCAGTTGACTTTTCCTTGACTAGTACCCTTTACGGTTGCTTGATTGCTATCCCAGTTCCAAGCACACACACCCATGACAACATTGAGCAGAAGAATGACTATTTTCCCCCATGAATCTCCTTTGCAAAACTAGGAAACCTTTCCTAAAATCCATCCCCCGCCAACAGATTCCTCCTCACATCTTGGTGCATAGAATGATGTCACATGTTTATTCCCAAGCAAGGCCTGAAAAGAGGAAAGGGAGTGCCATGACTTGTCCAGTGAACACATGGTCGGGTAGAAGAGGATGACTTGCTTAAGAAATTTGTGGTTTTGTTTACAAGGAAGAAGGGTGAAATGACTGTTGAGTAGGCAACCAAGTGTGTCTGCTGTATCTATAGTATTGTCTTAGGAGTGGTTCAGAGTAGTTTAGGAGATTGAAGCAGAAGAAATCACCTTGGAGACTGGAGGAGAAGAAATGTTTCCAAGGCTGGGAAAGGTTATTAGGTTTATGTCACTCTGAAGGCAGAACCTGAGGTCTGAGGTTACAGCAGCACTTAAAATAATACTAATATAAATCCATCTTCACCCATTGATTCTCCAGATTTCAGGCATCCTCACGGCTTTCCTGAATTCCTCCAAAGTCATGTAAATACTGTTTTTATTGTTTCTAAGCTTCACTGAACTGCAAGAAAAATGGATGAACAGTGTTTTGCATAAAATACTAGAAATATTTGTTACTTAGCTCTGGCTCATTCCGAGCCTGACCTGTTTCTGTCATTACCGCTGGAATAGTTCTCCAGCTCTTGCCAGATTTTGAGTTGTCAGGATAATAATTTATCCATCTTGTTGTCAGATTCACAGCTAGTTTGCCTCACTCTAGGGGAATCTAAATGACTATCACTACACATGGTGTGCAACTCATATTTTAAATGCATTTAATTCCAAATATCTTCCCTCTGCCACACCCCTTATCCAAAGACTTACTAAACTACTGTCACAGTACCATTTTCCCCTGTTGTAGAAACCTCCACCACCCACCAAAGATCAGTTTTCCTCTAGTTTCCTTTAATGTTCACTAAAATGACCAGCAATATGCACTGACCACAGTTACTAAATCAGTCTCCTAGGTCTCCGGGCCCAGAGCTCTCCTCTGTTTCCATATTCCTTCCATCCTCACTTCCTCAAGCCAACTACTCTCAAATTATGCCTGTTCTTCAAGAGTCTTGATTTCCCAATGTGGTATATGACCTTTTTATTTTACAAAAGGCCAATCTTGAAGCTTCTTACTTTAAAGACAACTCTCCGGGTTTGCTTTACAAGGCCAACCAGAGGTTATTGTCCATGTTTATTAATTCATCCCCTTCAGCTTCCCTTACAATGGGTCCTTTTCAAGGTTTTAACTATAAGCATTAAATTACCCTCCTGACATCCCTTTCCTCCTCCTCCCAGGAATGCTTGGAAAGGAATCCAATTGTGGGCAGATGTTAGGTCTTTCTCAAAAGCATTCTGTGTTAAATAACAAGCACCCAGTTGTAGTTCAAATTGAATACTAATAGTGATTTACACTTTAAGCAAGAGTGGTAATTATTGGCTTTGAAAGCATATCATAATGACTTTTTACAGTTGTTCTTATACTTTATTATTCTTCCCTTCTTATTCTCTAGTCAGTATTCTTAATTATACCACTCCAGAAAAACACACTGGGAGAAAATACAGCAAAATACATGAGACGGTGAAACATCCTGGCCACCACAAGCAGCCAGATAAGATTTGGTAGGTAATGCGGGGGTCATAGGGCAGTAGCACCAGGATATTTGGGCCTCCTTCTCCTACTTTCCCTTTTCCACCCTCAAAGCTATATACATAACTGCCAGAGAATCAGTTAGTAAAAAATATATTTATCAAATATCTACTACTGACTGAGGAGGGACTGTCTAAGAGCTCCACATTTATTAATACCTCTAGATGCTCTCACGTTTACTATTAGGTACAACCAGACCTAGCAGAGAACTAACTCAACCACTAAATTTTGTGCTTTCCCCATGGAATAGATTTTACTGGATTTGACCGTGGCATTTTATCCCTTCTATTATCCTTCATTGAAGGACATTATAAGAAACAGAGTTATAAAACTTGTGGTTCTACTGGCTGCTTGGATGTTATTGAGGACATTGTTTATTACATCATGCAGTGTCTTTTTATGAGGACTCACTGGGACAAATTCTATTTAATTTCATTATTGGAAGTAGTCACACTTCTGAGTGATTTTTTCTTCACTTTTTTTTTTTAATTCTCGTGGTCTCTGTGAATCATGTCACTGATCCTGTTTCTCTTTTTGATTTGGCTACTAGACAGCCTGGATCATAAGGTTATGATGCATTTCTAACAAGCATCTACCCAGGACCTTGAGACATGTGTGCACGCGCGTGTGTGTGTGTGTGTGTGTATACTGGGCTCATTCTTTACTCCATCCTATTTTTCCCTACACTCACTTTACATTATCCTGATGACTTATTTATTTTTTCACACAATGGAAATTTATTTCTTGCTCACATAGTTGTTGAATGCAGATATTTGGCAGGTGGCCTTCTATGAGGTAACTTGAGGACCCACGATCCTTTCACCTAATTGATCTTCCATCCTCTAGGGCCTCCCATCCTCTGCATGGAGTCAGCCTATGGTAAGAGAAAGAATGAAGGATCATGCAGGAGGTTTCGTGGTCTAGGCCTGGCAGTGCTGTGCATCACTGCTGGTTATGTTCCGTATGCCATCACATAGCCACCCCGGATAGTACAGGAAGCTGAGAAATGTGGTCCAGCATTGTGTCTGGGAAGAAAGGAAAATGGGTATGGTGAATGACTAGCCAATATTTGTCACAAAACATGAAAACTGAGGTATGAAGGAAACAGCTCACTCTGTTTTCCCTAAGATACTTCTGCTAATAGCATTAGCAGAATTGTTAACGTTAGCAGGAATAACTGAATTGTTCAGGCCTAGAACCCTGGGTGACTGGGGAATTCTCTCTTTGTCCCTTCCTCTCAATTCTTTCTTCCATTTCCTTTGTTCAGGTCTTTTCTACCTTATGCCCAGCCTGCTAGAACCCCTACCTTCTTGGCCTCTGGAGAGAACTATCTTCTGAACAGGTCTTGTGGGTTTTTTTCTGCAGGTTGGCTCACATATTTTATTGTTACCTAATGCCATATAGAAGATGACCCTAAAACTCAGTGGTTTAAAAGAGCAATAATTACTTATATCTTTCATGGTTTCTATGGGCCAGAAATTGGGGAGAAGATTAGCTGGGTGGTTTTGGCTTGGGGTTTCTCATGAGGTTGTACTGAGATATCTGCTGAAGTTTGCAATCATCTGAGAACTCGACTGGGGCTTGAGGAGCCACTCCCAAGGTGGCTCACTCACATGGATGGCAAGTTGGAATAGTTAACTACATCCAGCTGTCAGCATACAAATGCCCTTCATTCCTACAGCTGCTGCCAGCATATAATGGTTCATGGCTGGAGGAGGACCTCAGCAAACAGAACTGCTTGAACCAGGGGGCTGGGCCCCATCACAGTCACAATCTGGAAATGTCAAAACTCAAAGGCAAGGTTTGTTTCTCTAGTAGAATTCTCAGATGTCCTCTTCCTTCATGTACTCTGGGTTTTTTCCATTTTTCTTTTATAGACAATTGTCTAGGTATAATTTTTTCCATCCCACTCTTTAGAAATATTATTTTAAAAATTAACATAAATTCGTCTTTTTTTTGGTGTACAGTTCCATGAATTTTAATGTATGTGTAGCTTTTTGTAACCACCTCCATCACAATCAGGATACACAGCAGTTCTATCATCCCAACAAATTCCCTGTGCTTTCTTTTTGTAGTCACAACCCTTCCCCACCTGAACTGATGGCAACAACTGATCTGTTCTTCATCACTACAGTTTTGTCTTCTTGAGAATATCATATAAATGGAATCATACAGTGTATAACCCTTAGAGATTGGTTCTTCTCACTTGACATGTTTTTGAGATTCATTTACGTTTGTTCCTTTTTATTACTGAGTAATATTCCTATGTAAATATGTATCTTGTTTGTTTATTCACTCAACTGTTGCAGTACATTTGGAATGGGATTGCTGGCCCATCTGATAAATGTATGCTTAGTTTTATAATAACCCGCCAAACTTTTCCAGAGTGGCTGTACGATTTTAGATTCCTGCCAGGAGTATATGAGAGATCCATTTGTTTCTTATCCTCATCAGCACTTGGTATTGTATTTTTATTTAGCCATTTTCATAGACATGTAGTGGTATTGCATGACTTTAATTTGCATTTCCCTCAAAAGTGAAGTATCTGCTCAAGTCGTTGCCCACTTTTTAATTGTGGTGTTTGTTTGTTTTTTAATTTATTTTATTTATTTATTTTTGGCTGCGTTGGGTCTTTGTTGCTGCATGCGTGCTTTCTCTAGTTGCAGTGAGCGGGGGTACTCTTCTTTGCAGAGTACCCCTGCTCACTGGGGGTACTCAAAGCTTCTCATTGTGGTGGCTTCTCTTGTTGCAGAGCATGGGCTGTAGGCACATGAGCTTCAGTAGTTGTGGCACACGGGCTCAGTAGTTATGGCTCGTGGGCTCTAGAGTGCAGACTCAGTTGTTGTGGCGCACGGACTTAGTTGCTCTGTGGCATGTGGGATCTTCTGGGACCAGGGCTCAAACTAGTGTCCCCTGCATTGGCAGGTGGATTCTTAACCACTGCGCCACGAGGGAAGTCCCCTGTTTGTTTTCTTATTGCTGAATTTGGGGACTTATTTATGTATTCTGGATACAAGTTCTGTGTCAGGTATGTCATTTGCAAATATTTTCATCCAGTCTGCAGCTTGTCTTTTCATTTTCTTAACAGTGTCTTTTGCAGAGAAGTTTTTAATTTTGATGAATCTCAATTTATTAATGTTTAATGTTATGGATTATGCTTTTGGTGAGATGTTGAAAAACATTTTGCTTAACTGCAGGTCATGGTATATTTCTTCTAATATTTTCTTCTAAAATTCATATTTTAAAAATATTTTACATTTAGATCTATGATCCATTTTGAGTTAATTCTTGAATTAAGGTATGAGGATATAGTGTTTAGTTAGAGGTTGTTTTAATTATTTTAATGTGGTTGCCTAATAATTCCAATACCATTTGTTGAAATGATTATCCTCCACTGAATTGTCTTTGTACTTGTCAAACGTCAACTGATCATATTTATGTGGATTTACTACTGGAGTCTCTATTCTGTTTCATTGACTTATGTGTCTATTTGTTAATGAATTTCATACTGTCTCAATTACTGTAACTTTATATGGGAGGTTTTAAAAATCAACCATTATGATTGATTTTAATTCATTAAATCTCTCTTAATTCTTCTTTTTCAAAATGATTTTAGTTTTTCTAACTCCACTGACTTTTTTTTTTAATTAATTAATTTTATTTTTGGCTGTGTTGGGTCTTCGTTTCTGCGTGCAGGCTTTCTCTAGCTGCGGCGAGGGGAGCTACTCTTTTTTGCAGTGCACAATCTTCTCATTGCGGTGGCTTCTCTTGTTGCAGAGCACAGGCTCTAGGCACGCAGCCTTCAGTAGTTGTGGCATGTGGGCTCAGTAGTTGTGGCACATGGGCTTAGTTGCTCTGCGGCATGTGGGATCTTCCTGGACCAGAGATCGAACCCATGTCCCCTGCATTGGCAGGTAGATTCTTAACCACTGCGCCACCAGGGAAGTCCCTCTAGCTCCACTGACCTTTTATAAAAATTTTAGAATTTGCTTGTCTTTATCTACAAAACTACTGTTGGGACTTTCGTTGGAATTGCATAAAATCTGTGGATCCATTTGGGGACAATTGACACCTTCGCTACTGTGAGTCTTCGAAACCATGAAAATGGTATATCTTTCTAATTATTTAGGTTTCTTTGCTTTCTTGCATCAGAATTTTATAGTTTCAGCATACAGGTTCTGCATCATACATGTATAAATTCATGAAATATAAGAGGGGAAAATGGTGCTTCAAATTCTAGCATTCTTTCCCAACATGCTTGCTAATATTTACTTTCCAGAGTCCTCAGTGCATTTTGCCCAGCTTTTATAACTGAGAGAGACAGAGTGGAGTGTGATTACTCCATCTTATCTAGAACTGGAACCATTAGATGTAAATCTTATTCTTTCTATTCCTTCAAATTTCTGATTTCTGTACTCCATGAAGGTTACAAGAAAGGTTTACCATATTTGCATCCCCCTCCAAGCCTAGCATAGTGCCTTGAATGAGATTTTGTGGGTCAAGTATTCGATCAGGGCATATTGGGGGACTTGTGTCTGCTCCACAGTGTTTGGGGCCTCACCAGGAGTGGCTCAAATGGCTGGATATGTCTGGGACAGCTTGGCTGTGGTCATATATCTGGGTCCTAAGTTCTAGCCATTGGCTAGATTCCTGCTCCATGTGGCTTCTGCCTGGGCTGCAGTATCTGAAATGGCTTCTTCACTCATGTGTCTGGTGCCTAACTAGGATGGGTAGAACAGCTAGGGGATGGTTGGCAGCTCACTTTCCATATGATTAGTTTTGAGCTTCCTCACATCATGGCTGCCTCAGAGAAGTCAAATTTATATAGTAACTGGATTCCCCAAAGGAGCTCACCAACTTAGTTTAAGTTTTATTCCACCTGTTGTACATTGCATTTTTGTAAGCTACCTTAAATTCATTCTAGAACAAGGTGGGATATAAATATGTAAACCAAGTGAAATATAAATTAAGTATCAGGGAAGATAAAGATGTATAAAGTTATTTCGCTAAAGGAGTTTAGAATCAAGCTGGACAAAAACTGTAGTCATTAGAAGTTAGCAAGCAGCAGGAAGTGGAGAGCATTTGCTTTCTAAAGAGTTGTGTAAGTAAGAAGTGCCATATTTTTTGTAGGAAGTAGAGAATACTTTGGGCTCAGTAAAGGAAGGGAATTGGAGATTTTTCCCTTAATTTTTAAAGACAGAGAGTATTTGGACCAGCTGAGAGAACTGGAAGGATTTAAAAAAAAAAGTGGTTTATGAAAAGGTAGACATGTTTGAAAACCCCAAGGCATATTTTGGAGGCTGGCAGTCAGCCAGTTTGTCTGCAGAGTCTGTCCATTGCAATTCTGGGTAAGGATTTTTTCCTTGCCTGAGTGTCCATTCACCCATCATTTGGTAACTGAACCTAGGTTTCCTTTTGGGTAACCATCCTCTCACAACTCCAAACCCAGTAGGGAAGCATGAGTTCAAGACCTGGGCTACACAGAGGATTACATTCCCTGGGCTAAAATATTGATTCAAGGCATCAGCAAGACAGAGGGCCAAGAGGTTACAATGCTCACCTCCCCACCAAGAGCAATAAAACCAAAAACACACACACACACTCACACAAAAGTAAAAAACTACAAACCAAAGAAAATAGTTCAGGAATGGGCATACGAGCCACTCTATGCCAATGACACACCAAGAGAAGACTTGCCAGAACTTTCTGTTGAATGTGAAGCTGAAAGAATACAGGAGGTGGGTCTGCTATTGCCATCTTGCTACCATGCAAAGCCTGACATACAGACTTAGTATTTCTGCAAATACAGCAGGGAGCACAGCCTAGAGATGGAGAGAAACTGAGTCCCGATGATGTAATTTGAGTCCTGAGTCAAGTCATACCTATGGTGGAATTCAGAATGCTCAGAGACAAGATACTACATATACATGAAACAAAAATTTGAACGAGGTGTCTGAGAAGAGTGAGGGGGAAACAGTGTATAATCAGAGAAAAGGAGAATCATTGGCTTAGGGGTAAAAACTGGAAATATTTTCTAGGCTTCCAAGGCATTTTGTGATGCAGTGCCAACCTTGCTCCAGCTTTGCCTTCCCTGCATCTCTCTCTCCTCATCCTAAACTTTACCTATTCTGTATACCAAATCCCATTCTCTGAATATTCCTTGCTCTTTCATAACTCTATGCCTTTGCCAGTCCTGTTCCGTATCTGAAATTGCCCTTTCCTGTCTTTTTGTTCTGAAAAGCTCTCTAATCATCCCTGAAGGCCCACCTAGGTGAACTTTCCCCCTGCATGTTTGTGTAATTCTTTGTATACTTCTCTATTATAGCTCTTACCTCATTGTTTTTGTCTGTCTTTTCCATTATTCTGTGAACTCCTTGAGAGAACAAAGTCCTGTATACCTAAAATCCCTTCAAAGCATTTAGTACAGTATCCCATACACAGTAAGAGCTTAAGAGATGCTTGTGGAATAGACAGTGAATGAATGAATTAGAAATGGCAGGTAATGAATGAAGAGGGACCTTGCTAGGGTTCCCTGGCTTTTTCCACCACTATTCCTGGAAGCTCTCCCATCTTGACCCACAGATTACTAGGCACTTCTTATTTGCTCATCATAACTTGTTTCTCTTGTGTTTTCCAACCTCCCTTTAGTTGGGTGTGGCCATGGAGCTGATTTCATTCCAGTGGAGTGTAGCAGAAGGGATGTGTATGACTTCCAGGCCTGGACTTCAAAACTTCCATATTCCATCCTCCATGTTTCCCTTTCTGCTGGCTGGGCAATGCCCAGAGTGACCTTGGAAGCCAAAGGTTGAAGGCAGCCAGGGCTCTGTCAACCTGAAACGTTAAATGACTGCATGAAACAGAGGCCTTCCCCCACCCCCATCCACTGCCACCCCAGAACACCTTCACTGAACTGTTACATGAGAGAGAGAGAAACTTCCTTTGTGTCAAACCCCTGCACTTTTGGGGTCTGTTTGTTTCCACAGCTAATGTTGCCCTAATATAGGACCCAATAGAATTTCTCAGTTCAAACCAGATTCTGAATGTGGCGAATATTATATACATGGCAGAACTATATTATGGAAAGCCTTCCTGTTGTCTCTGGCCTCTTGTTTAGAAAAAGGTCACTCGTGGTATGAGGCAGCTGGGCAGTTTTGGAGGTTTTGGAGCAGCAGGCTGAGGGTGAGAAGATTAGGTTCTATTCCTGGGTCTGTCCCCCACTGGCTTTGGGTTCCCAGCCAAGGAAAATGACAACATGGATGCTCAAACAACCCACCCAAGGGGAAAACACATAAAAGCAAAATCAATCACCCCAGCAAAAATGCAGGTGATGGTGATTTCTGCAGCAGGAGAGAATAACGCTCATGTCTCTTCCAGGCTTCGCTAGTCTTAACGCGTGATGCCTTCCTTCCAATCCTGCAGACGCTGCTTACGGATTCCAAGCCAGGCCAGCACAGAGGAGCATTTTGACCTTTCTTTGGTGCAGGCAGACTGCAGATGCACCAATCAAAATGTCTCTGTTCCTGTCAGTGTCAACTCTCTAAGCCATAGGAAGAATACTGAGTTTACTTAGTTAAAAGACAAACAAATAAAAAATTCTAGAAGTACAACACTATTGCTGGAACCCACCAGTCAGTGTTTCCAAGTTGCAAACTTTCTTGGCCTGGAGTATAATCTGTTTTTACAGAGTCTGTCCCCAACACATCTACATCCTGCAAACAGGCTCCTTGAGTATCTGTTGTCCACCCAAAGGAGGGATAGCTATTTCTTATCTTCTTCTACCAGACTTCTCTGTGTTTGTTTCTGTGGGGAAGGAATCACAGCAGTTTGTTTCTCAGTACCAAAGTTCTCTCAAAAAGTCAGAGATCCCTAATCCCCCATGCTGGGGCTTAGCGTTCCCACACCCTCCTCATCCAAATCTGCCACCATATTAGACTCCTTTTGTGTCTCTAGGACTGGAAGCCCCTTTATCTGGCCCTTGGCCCTACAGAATGCCACAACTGACATTTAAGTACCTAGTAGGCCTAAGAATCACTTGGAGAATGTCTTCGGAATGAGTGTAGGCTTGTGGGGTTTACCCCCTGGGATTCTGATTCAGTACATGTAAGGTGGGGCACAGATTCTGCAGTTTTAATTGGCACCCCAGGTGAATCTGATGCTAAGAGCGTCTGAGACCACACATTTAGGAACACCCCTTCCTCTGAGTGGTAAGTCATCTTTTAAAAACACAAATAGGTTCATAATAACCCTTTAAAAATTCTTTGATGGTTTCCCATTGCTGTCAGGATCGGGTCCAGACTCTTTAGGTGGCAAACCAGTGCTCCTTAGGAACTGGCCCTTATTCATTTCTCTAGCTTCAGTTCTCACCAGCTGTCCTCCAGGTCTTGTTCATTTCAGCCATTCTGAGTTAGCATTTGCTGTTCTTTCTTGCACTGCTTTGTGAATGTCACTCTCTGCCTGGACCACTTTTTCCCTTCCTCTGGTCTTAACCTGTTTGACCTGTAGTTAGACGAAACCCCCCCTTCCCCTTGGGAAACCGTTCTTTCCTGACGAAGAAAATGCCCACCTCTATGTGCTGACATCTCTCTGCTTGCCCCAGTACTTATCACTGTGTGCTTTGTTCACCCTTCGCTTGTCTGGGTCCCCCACCAGAGCCAGAGCTTTTCATGGCAAGAATCATGTGCTCATCTCCAGGACCCCAGAGAGTTCGGCCAGAGGACAGGAGACAACGGTGGGCAGAGGTGGGCCTGAAGTTCTCATTCTATAAGGATAGCCAAACATCACTGGAATAACATGCAAATGGTTTCTGCTCCCACCAAAACAGACAGAAGTCTCAAGGAGAAGTATTAAAACCTTCCTGCTGGTGTAGTGTAGACCCATCACTGTTGAGCATTTTTGCAACATTATCTCATGGTTGCAGTTAATACGAGTTAGAAAATGGAACAAGAAGTGGCTTAGTGCTATTTCTAGGAGCACTGGACATTACAAGACTGTGTCGTGATGCAGGTGCTCTTAATTGGGAGGCCCTAGCCAAACACAGCAACATGTGAAAATGCCCCACATCCCACATGGAATCTAAGTTATGTCTCACTATATGAGTTAAGTAGAATTGCACTTAGGGTCTCTGACTGGAGAAGAGCCACCTGCCATCTTGACCTGCTCCCATCAAGACTGTTACCTGTGAAAGAATATTCTCAGTAGGTCACTGTATGGTTGGGTCTCATTGTTACAGAAATTTAGCTTTTACCTTATCTAATACGGATGGCATCATGACTCCTAGGCAACTTGGTCAGGATGAAGAACCTCATTTGGGAATGAGCCCCTCATTTCTTGCCCCAAAACATTTTCTACAAGGAAAGCTCTGTGGAGAAAGCAAGCAGGTAGAGCTTAGCCTGATCATTCCATGAATGCACATAGTTACCCACATAATTAACACAAAAGGTAGGTTCCCTCTTTCTTACTCCCCTGCAGAAATAAATAAACACATATAAAAAGGGAAGTAAGCAATGTCAAGAGTAGGAAGCACTTCCTCCTTTTGAGAATTCAGAATGTGGGTGCCCACCATCAATTAATACCAGGGAAATAACAGGAAATTCTCCAGAGGGAAATGTGAAAAAGGGAGGCACCTGCTTTTGAGCTTTCTGAATATTGAGTCTAAGGAAAGCCAATATCTTTCTTTTGCAGGCTGTTGCTACCTTCTCATGAATACCACTAGTGCATTTGCATCCAATAGCTCCTACCCTCCCAGGAAACAACAGAGCCTTGCCATTCCCCCAGCTTCCCAAGAGCCTGCAAAGCAGACATCACTGATCCCATTCTCTGAATGGGAGAATGGAGGCTCAGAGGTTGAGTGATTTATTTAAAGTGCAGTATAAGCAAGCAAAAAAGCCAGCGGGAGATAAGAGCTTGTCTAACTCCCCAGTCAATTTTCAGTTCCCCAGATAACACAGAACCTAAATAAACCTACATCAACACCATATGGTATCAGCAAAGCCGGGGGATGTTGGGCACTCGTATTAAAATGGGCTCTAAAAGAAAGATAGTTTGTACGTGTGAATAGTCAAGGAGCAAACCATCCTTTTGATAATTCTCATCATTGATGGACTGGACAACTTCACTAATACCTATCCAGTCCTTATTTTTAACACTGTTTATAATAAATCATAATTGTTATGAATGTTCAATAGGTACCAACTTAGGCATGCTTAGAATTCTGGCTTATTAAATATTCTTCTTGGCTAGAAATCTTGATGGCCCTTGAAATGGCTTGCCTTGAATTTTGAAATGAAAATCCATTTGGTGTGCTTTTGGAATAATCTGTTTCAGAATTTTCTTCAACACCAGGAGGGAATGTAGATTTAGTAAAACTACGTTGCAAACCTGTTAACCTATAACAGCAACCAACTAATCCAATGCATGACCCCCTGGACACAGTGATGCATCTCACTAGGCTGCCATAAGGGTAAATACAATTTGTCTATAGAACTAGGCTTTGCAGTTAGAGTTCCTGCTTTGGGTGTGTGATATCCTGTGGACTACAAACAGATTTCATGTCCCCAAACAGATGGGCTTTCCCTTTATGGGCCACTCTTAAGCTTTCTAGGCAAACTGAAGCTGCGCTAATGTCCCTTTGTGTAAAGGGATGTTTAAGTTGAACCACTTCCCTTTACCTGATGGGTATTCAGAGTTTTGAGCCAAGGACAACTGGGACATGCCAACATCTGCAGAAAAGGAAGATTCCCTTCTTTGTGCTCTTTAGGATTGACAGTGACAGGCAGAAAAAGCTTCTCTGGATATCAGTGTAGGTCTTTAGTTGCAAACAATTGTAGCTAGTAGAAGTAGGAAAGGAAGCTTAGTAAAGAATTTGTGGTGTCTCTAGGAATCTCTAGGAGGACGCAGAATCAAGCTAAGAGGGTTTACAGGAACAGTGGCCAGCCTGCACTGCCAGACTTCTCCACGGGAGGGCACTATGGCTCCCCCTGCCAACACGGCCTGGGATGCTATGACCAGGACCTCTGGCCCTGCTGCCTCCAAAAGTAGATTGGTCTCTGTCTCCCTCACCAGAATGCACTCTTCATGGCACTGTCTTCTTCATGACATTCTCTTTCAAACTGAAATCTCATGTGCCATACCTGATTAGTGGAAACCAGGTCCCATTCTTGGAAACTCATCTCTATCTGTAAAGGACACGGAGAAAGCAAGTGTCTGACATCTACCTGGGGAACGTGCAAGATTTCACAAACACTGAAAGGATGCTCAAAATGTAAATGGGGACCCACAACATAAAACATGTCTACTGTGTCTACCATTTGGCTGTCCAACAGCCTATAAACTTTCTTCCATACTAATAGTCTAAACAACTGTAATCACAAGAACAAAATGCTTTTGCTTAATATCATACAATTATTCCTTGTACAACTGAAAAATGTGCATACTCTCTCCTCAAAAGGGGGGGCAAGGTAAAGTCTTGTCAGTTTCCAGATTGAGTTCTAAAGCTCAGTTCTAAGCTCAGCGATATTCACCTTCTCCAGTTCAGTCACAATCCCATCTTGATATTCTGTGCCCCAGAGACTAAAATACAAAGCTAATCACCACCCTATGTTACGCACACACCCTAAAAAAATGGAAGGGAAACAGAAGAAAAGGAAAGGGAAGACTAGTCAGTGTATATACGCAGAAAGGAAGAGAAATGAATGGATGCTGTTGTCATTGTTTCTGCAAGTGGTCGTGCGCATGTGGATGGTGTTAATGACATCCTTCCTCCACAACCATGCCATGTTCTTTTTGCGTTCAGAACCAGCATGTCAGCAGGTTAGAGTTCTTTACCTGACAGGGTGACCCTAACCTTCATTTCTAGACTGTCATACCTCTTCTTAGTTATCCTTCTTATATGTGGTTGCCATTGAATTTTACCACTGGACATGGCAATACACAGAAGTACCCAAAAGGATCTCCTGGGTTCCAGAAATGCTCCTTGCACAAAATGATATAAACTACCCTATTTTGTCTTGTTAATCAGAGTCAATCACCCCAGTCGACATTGAAAACCTCTTTATTGCCTGTTTTTCCAGTGGCATGAAAAGTCCAAAATATCCTCTTCTTGACAAGAAGTTTTATTTTCTAATTCGATGAAACAGAGGTTTTATTTTCTAATTCCACACATTCCTGGTGGAACCAATTCTTTCCTCGAGCACTAAGACTTTTATATTGGCAGAGCCCAGAATTGCGGGGATTGAAAGCAAAACTTTTTCAGTGGGGTCATTAGATGTAATTAGAACTGCCCTTTTGCTTCTACCCTTTGGGTTCAAATCCCATGCACTTTGGTTATGGAAGGGAAAATAGTACCATAAATTTATCATGGTTCTGAAGATGTACCACATCCTATGCATATCACTCCAAACTCATAAGGTGGTGTCCCTCAGCTGGCATCAGCTGGCACTGTAACTAAGACTTCAATAGACCTTTTCCACCATTCTGTAAGTTCATGGTGATAAAAGAACTCAGGATTCCCTGAATCACTGGAACTGCCTATCTGTCCTTAATTTAAATTCTCAAGATCCCATTCTTCCCTATTAAGGTCCTAACTCTGATATAAGAGACTTGAAAAGGCTATGATTTCAATTGACCTTGTAATTTGGCAACCCCATCAGGCTCAGACTCAGGCTTTAGCGGCTTCTTCTGAAAGATGACCATCTCTCCACCACTCTCCTCAACACAGAGTCTAGTCAACATTTCTTTCTTCATGTCACTCTCTTCTAAACTTAAATCTCACAAGGGAATGTTTGATCCTATGTCCTAGTCATATAGCTGTGCCCTAGCTTGCAGAAGAAACCGGGACACAGGGGATGGCAGGAGTCACAAGGTGGGGAAATTTCCCTAATATATGAAAGCTATTCAAAGCATGAATTATGTCCTTTACCACCTGCAGCTAGTTCCCATTTTTAATTAGAGTGAGAATTTTGATTTTGAGTAATATATTACATCAACCTGCCAGTACCTGTGAAATGATGAACAGAATCAGAGAAGGGCCTTCCAGAGATGATATGATTAAGCACCAAACCTCTACCTCCCACATATGGAAAGTATAGAATTATTTATTTCCATTGCACATGTGAGGCTAGTGACTCCTAAGGAAGCCCCGTGCTCTGTACGCTGCCAACCAAGTTCCACTGAGATGTTATCTCACTTTTACAGAATGTTTGATATCCTTAAGTGAGAAATCATGGTTTCCAATCTTGGAAGTGTAGAATAATCTTGGTTATAATTTTTTTAATGCTGGAGATATGTCCAAAGATAGGACAAGGCTGAAAAAGTAGACACACAGGAATGCTAAAAAACCCCTGTATTTTTTGAAGGGAGTCATGGGAATTATATACAATGTAGTAAGAAAGCAGCAGTTGCAGTGGGCATCTTTTGTTGTGTGCTCAACATCTATTCCCCTTTCTTTGGGTAATGGTATTTACTGGGGAATTCCTCTCCCCCAAATATTAGTCCTGCAGTTGGCTGACTATCTGTCCTTCTATCCCCCAGCCTTGGGTGGATACGCAACACTGATCAATGAGCATATTCCATCTCCCTGCTTTGGGGATGACCATGCAACCAAACTCAACACACTAAAACTCAGTCTTTGGTGGGGATACTGGGTGAGAAACTCCCTTACCCCTAGGCTTGAAGTGGCAGGATGTATGCCTGGAGATGTTGGGGTCACCGTGCAGAGAGCTGCCTGAGAGTAAAATCAAGACAGAGAAAGCCAAAGCTGAGAGACAGAGTCTGGGCACTAATGACATGATTAAATCTCTGGATCCAATTTAGCACCCCCAAGAATTTTAACTGTTTGAGCCACTACCTTTCTTGTATTTGATTTGATTTTTGACTTACTTTTTGTTAAGTTTCTGACAATTGAAGGAGTCTTACCTGAAACACCTAAGCAGTTTCCGTATTTGCCTGGCTTCCAAATTGACCTTTGGGTGAGTCATTGAGCCTCTTGGAGTTGAGGAAGATGGAGGGCCTTTGAGGCCACTTAATCCAATCCCCTCCACTTGGCATTTCCAGTTCCTGCAACGGGCTGTTAGAAAAACAAGCATGAAGTAAATCATTTTCACTCACAAGTGCATCAACTTGGTTTACATTCCACACAGAAAGTCGATGCACCACTTTGTGGAAGTAATAAAATGAAGTAAGGGTGTTCCACACCCAGGTGCATAGACTGTTTTGAAGCTCCCTTAAGTCCTTGGAATTTCAATTACAGAACAAGAACAAACTATAAGAATTTGTGCATCTTCCAAAAACAAAATCATGTTCCTAATTTACCGGTAAGGTGGATGGCTATATAGTTCCTTGAGCATCTCAAAAAAGGTTATATTCAAAACCCAGTGCTTACTTTGTCTGCAACATATGCGTCTTGTCATACGATGATCATCTTAGTGCATGAGGCTATTTCTGATGTGGGAGGGAAAATATCTCTAGTGGAGTGCTGAGGTATACAGTACAGCTAAATGAAAGAAGCCTGGCAAAAAAACAGTGCATACTGAATGATTCCATTTATATAAAATTCTAGAAAACGCACACTCACCTACAGTGACAGAAAACAATCAGTGGTTGCTGGGGACAGAAGTAGAAGGAGGGAGAGATTGCCAAGGGACACAAGGAAACGTTTGGAAGTAAGAGAAATGTTCTGTATCTTGATTTCACGAATATATATATATCTCCAAACACATCAAAGTGTACACTTTAAATATGTAAAGTTTATTGTATGTAAAATTTACCTCAAGGTAGTAAAAAGAAAAGGGTATACAGTCAGCCCTCTGTATCCGTGGGTTCCGTATCAGTAGATATGGAGGGCAGATTGTATTACCCCACTTTATATGCATCTGCAGACTTTAGGATCTGTGGAGGGTCCTGGAACCAATCCCCTTTGGATACCAAGGGATGACTGTAGTACCAAACCAAGTAAAAGAAGCATGAAACGAAGAGCAAATGGAGCTGTGAGGTATATAGGAATTCAGTGGAAGCCTTCACCATCCTGAGTAAGCCCCTTATACCTAGAGAAGCTTATCACAGAGTTAGACAGTCTTCCCAAGCATAAGATATCTTAAAGTCCTATAGGCCCCAGGTTTCTCCTCAAACTGTGCACAATGGTACCTGAAATTCCCACCAGCATTGTCACTCCCGCAGAGCCCCTGGAGACAGGAGCATTTAAACTGAGTGTATGCATCATGTTACCTCATTAGCTAATGCCTTACTTAATTTACACCAGTGGCTCCCAACCTTTCCCCCCAGAAACCCTAAATTACATGCTAGGGAGATTCTGTGGTTCTAAGGTTCAAACGCAGCTCGTATTTTTTCAAGTGATGAGTCTTGCACGTCAGGATAATTACCAGAACTCCCAAAGCTCTTAAACCTTGGGCTGCACCTACTCTTTGCCCAGTCCTCCTATTCCCAATGCCTTCCTCCGTCCCCTCACCCACTCAGACAGAAACAAAGGTTGACCATCATAACTGCGGCCACTGCTTTTGACCTTGGCATCATGTTGCTTGTGATCATGGAGCTGAACTTTCCCTCCAGTTGTTTCATGCCCATCCCCACACTCCCAAATCCATACCCCTTATTCTACTTTGTTTTTTGGCTATTAAGACTAATAACTCACATGGTTCTTTATGATCTTCTGTTTAAATCCCAGCTACTTTCCATGCTGACCTGGGTTGCAAACAGTAAGGCGGCTAACATTGCAGAGTGATTGTTGAGTATGATTTATCCATGTGGGTCCACAGCCATTTTGCTGAGAGTTTGACCTGTGGGAATAATATATAGGACTTGTAAATTTAGAATATAGGGAGGACATGAGGATAAAATCAGGAGCAGGAGGGAGTGCCAGGTCCTGGTGAGGATGCTGTAGATGGGAGCACAGGGTGTTGGGAGACCAGATAGGGATGTTGCCTACGTCCTAGGGCTGCAGGGCTTCCTCCCCTGTTCTCTCTCTCAGTGGTTCTGAAATGTGGCATGTAGGTCTGGACAGAATATCCTCCCAGGAGCCTAGAATCCACAATGTCATGTTTCCACACCGAGGAAGCAATTCACATTTAAGTTAAGCTTTTAAGTTAATGATTTGCTAATCTGTGCACCTTGAAGAGGACAATGTGGAGCTTTGCCTTTGCTGTTGGTATCTATACCCTCCACAGTCACACACACAAGCCTCATTTGTGAAGATGTCTTTGAAATGTATTCACTGAAGATAATTATAGAGGTCTAACACTTCTGCTCTTCAATTAATGCTATAAAATTAATGGTCCTTCATTTTTACATCCTATGCAAATGACAGTGTCATCTCCAACCGTAAGCCTCTCTACTCACAAGCTGAATATGATTAGTGTCCCTTTAAGCTGAATTAGAGCATGTGACCTTCTGGGGTACGGCAGGAGTGAAACCTTCGCATGCTATTTCCCAGGTTTCATTAGGATATGTTCTTAAAACGCAGAATTTCAGAGTTGACACCAAAACACGTTTCAGTGACTGATCTTTTGGGGTTGTGGCCTTAGGATAGAACAGACAGGAACTGGAGGACAGCTCATAAATCTCCTACTTTCAGCCTGAGATTTACCGAGCTCCACAATCAGCACATTTCCAAACGAAGGACAGATAGATTTCTGTAAGATAATGAGGCAGGTATAATGGAAATGCAGCAGTATTCAAATATTGTACCCATTAGAATATCCTTTTGCAAATAGACCCAGGGGAATGCTTGGTTGTGGAGGAAAGGAAATGTATATTCTTGACAAGAAGTTCTGAGAACTAACAAAAATGGCTGGTTCAGTGGCTCAGAAAAGAAAAAACTAAGATGTTATGATTTTTTATTTCAAGGACTGGAGTATCAGAAACTCCTGACTTTGTGGCTTCTGATGAGGGCAGTGACATCTTGCAGGAATCACTGCATGCACGCGTCCGTTCCACAAGGTATATATCTCTGCACTGCAGGCAGCTCGGGCGAGTTGACAATGTTGCATAGCTAGAGTGCCCTCATACTCAGAGTCAGTATCCTTACTCCCGTTTGGAGAGTTTTCGTCAAATAATGGGATACCATCTGGTATTTGAGTCCTAGGGAGAGTGTGCAAGTTGGCGAGGACTGGGGACTAAGGAAAGTGACGGAAGGGACAGGAAGGAAAGAAAACATTAAGAACCTTGACCATCCCTTCTCAAGTTGGGGAAAAAAGGAATTGTAAGCAGATTCAAGACACCAGGGAGGAATTGGGCCCTAGGTTGACGAATTCTGCAGTCTCTGGCAACCAGGATCATTTGGATTGATAGACATACCCCTGAAGTCAAGTTCAAAGAGAGTGTTCCCATTTATCCTTTGTGATCTGAATTGGGTGAGACACAAATATTCAGAGAATTTTTTTCTGTGGCAAGTGAGAATTCCTTGGCTGCAGAAATACTGACTGTGAGTTGAGAAAAGTCTGGAAGAGGCAGGCTTAAACAGTCTGCCTGCAGCCATAGGTTCACCTGAGAGTTGCAAACAGGAAACCTGCTAAGCTTTTGCACCGGGGAGTATTGCATGTCAATGAAATGAAGAAGACTTCTAGTGTGGGTGGCATCCCTTTGCACAGCCCTGTTGCTGTTTTCTGAACAGCTGTGGCTGCACCAAGCAAGCAGTATTGCTAGTGTCCTGCTCCCTTAGAGGCAGGAATTCAGGGAGATGCCCCCAGCATACTGCTGTGGATGTGTAGGAGGAACATGGGGGCTGGACCAAAACCAGGGGCTGACTTATGTACTCACAGCAAGGTAGAGAAAACTGTATACACCAGAATTCTTCTTAAAGAGAGCCCTGAATATATTTGGATGAAGTACCATAGCAAGCCACTTGGGTGGAGGGTGAGACCCAAGAGTATAGTCAAGCTAGAAAGTTATTATTAAACGTCTGCATGAGGTAAGGAGAGGACTTTGTCATAATCGTAAGCGGAAGAGGAGAGAAAAGAAAAGAAAGTGAGGGGAAGTGGGTGGGTGGGAGTGAGAGAGACGGGCAGGAGGTCATGTTGTGCCGTGTGAGGAGAGGCCCTCCCCATGGCCCTGGTTCCAGCCCCCAATTATTAAAGTAATGAAACTCACAAAATGCTGGGTGTGAGGGGAGGTTTGGGAAAAACCCTGAAGGAGCTGAGTTTTAGGTCTGGTTGTGATGGGTGAAGTTGTGGCAGCACCCATGATTGTGAACTTCTATGGGAGGACCCCATAAAACTTAGGGCCTGGATGGTCCCAGGAATCACAGCACACACTTTGGACTTTATGGATGGTGAAACTGGTTTTGATCGAGTTTATCTTATTCTCCCAAAGGAGGGGGAGGTGGGTAGCTGAAATCCGGGTTATATATGGATAACCCATAAAGCAATTGGAATAGCTAAAGATGCCTGTTATTAGTGTATTTTGTACGAGACATGTTATCTAAAATAAAAGAAAATATTGTGAGATCTAATGTATTTGGAGATAGGGCCTTTAAAGAGGTAATTAAGATAAAATGAAGTCATATGGGTGACCCCTAGTGAGTTACTTGGAGGTAAGCCTTTCAAAGGGGTGTTTCAGTTAACCTCAGGCCGATAGAGTGGGGCCCTAATCCTGTATCACTGGTGTCCTTATACGAAGAAGGAGAGACACCAGGGGTGGGTGTGCACAGAGGAAAAACCATGTAAAGAGGCAACAAGAGGTTGGCTGTCTGCATGGCAAGGAGAGAGGCCTCAGAGGAAAACAACTCTGCTTACACCTTGATCTTGGACTTCCAGCCTCCAGAACTGTGAGAAAATAAAGTCCTGTGGTTTAAGCCACCCAGTCTGTGGTATTTTGTTATGGCAGCCCTGTCGAACTAATACAATGTAATAGAGAAGGGAAGGAACCAGTACTGGATTGGCCTGCTGGAATGAATTCCATACTGTTCCCCCTTCTCCCAAAAAGCATCTCACTCCACTTTAAGATCACACCTTCTTTCTCCCCTTCCTTTCATTGCTCCCACTACAGTCTCCTTCACATTGCTAGAATTCTGGTCCTAGTGACTGGACATTTGCCAAAATATGGGGAGAAACACCTCCTAACTCATGGAATTTGGAAATCCTCTGAGGTCACTCTGGTTTTTCCATCTGTCCACTTCCCAACCTGTCTTTGTCCTCTGTGGACACAAATGATGAACCCCCAAGGAGGGCAGGAAATTAAAAAAATAACAACAATAACTAAACTACTTGAGGGAATACAATACAGCAGTAGCCTGTAATTCTACTTTTCATCTCCCCCAAAAGAGAAACGTTGTCCCAATACTTAAAGCATTTATTATATCTTAAAGGAAAGCTCTTATTTCTGGTTCAGAGACTCAATGTAGCATTTATAATTATATTCTGGAGACAACATTGTTAAAAATTGGGGTTTTTATGCTAAAAGTGAGTTTAAAAATATAATTACTTATTAATTCTCCTGAAATGGTATGATTTTCCTTTCTTTTTTTCCATAACTCATCTGCAACAACCCGTTTTTTTTTAAGAGAAACTCTGAAATAACACACAGGTGCCTTGGCCTTGGCATAGCTAAACTCTGCAGCACATGGAGATTTCTACAGAAACATTAAACTGAAGTCATAACAATGGGTAATATTTTAATATAATGGAAAATGATCATTAACTTTTCTTGACAGGAAGGAAATGAATTTTCCTTATTGTACACATTCTGAGAAGAGTAGGTATGAGAAAACTTCAATGGATGTTTTAGCCAACCAGAATATGCTTTAAGTACTATCACGACAATAGCCTTAGAGAGTCTGGTGTCAGTAAACCGAACAAGCAGAGCTTCTGAGGAAGAGAATGTGGTTCAATGTCTCTCAGAAATATATGTAAATGAACTTGAGATTTTAGAGGGTGATTAATCCTACACAGAGTCAAGTGCCTTTCCCAGGGGTCTTTCTCAGATCTCAGGTAATTCGCAATCATGTCCCTCTATCCCACCCACTCAAAGCGAATATTCTATTGAAACTCCATAAACCCATTTCAACTTAAAATGGTGTCTCGTAACAATAAAAGTGAGCATTTATTAAATATTCTATGTAAGTCGCAAGAACTTCAAAATATTTTTGTAAGCTATCTGGGACTGTGGTATAAAGAGTTTTTCAGAAGTCATTCATCTCAAAAGTTCTCTTTGCTATAATCTCAACTTGTCCTGGTCCCTTATGTCACTACACCTCAACAATTCTTACCTTGACCCACTTCTTGTCACCTCTGTTTCTTTTTCATTTTTCTGTCCCCATAGTCCTCAGCTGCCCCAATACAAACAATTGTCTAGAATAGATACACACCCTAGGATTCTCCTCCCAACATTTACATCCAAGTTAAACCGAAGGGAACAGAGACCAGATTCATTAATTCAGTGATCCAACATCAGTGAGGAAAATAAAAAGAAAGACCAATTTTTAACTCATCAGGACAAAGTAATCCATTGATTTGATTTTTTTTTTCACATCAGTGTTTTCAGGGATCATGGCCACGCAGCTAAAATGCTCTGAGGGTCTCTCCTTGCATCTCACACTGCTCATTTTGTTGGCCTGTAAGCCAGTTCATACTTTCATGGCCATTCACTATTATAGAGATGAAAATAAGGCACTTGTGCCCTTCCCCCACCATTTTAAACAGCTTGTTGTTATTGTGGGATCGGATCAGTTCTCCACCGGCCTCCAAAATAGCAACTGCTAGCCCAGGAGTCTTCTGTGACTGAGCCAGTTGTATGCTCCTTCCCCACAAGGCCAGCCCCCGACAGCGGTTCTAAAACACGATGACCATGATTTGACAACCATGATTTGTAGTGGGCAGGACTGTCTGCAACCTACGTCGTTAATGAAAACCTTATCACGCCTCTCCAGGTTGTCATCACAGATCAACTTTTTGTTCGCCACGTTACTCCCTGCCTTCATCATCCTGCTGCCCAGTGTAGCCCTGGGAAGGGAATTTCTGTTGGACACGCTCCTACTCTAAGTGCTTGTGAAACTTCGGCAAACACAGCAGAGGCCCCACCCTCCTCTCCCCAGCCCCGTCCCTCCCTGGGGCATGGGGCTGATGGAGAACGCAGAATTCCTGCACTCTTGCTCCTGGTGGGTAAGAGCTGTGCAGGCTTCCCTCAGCCCCAGGTACCAGCCTGGCCACAGAGCTCTTCTGTAAGCAGCCTTTGGAGGTGCACAGGGCTTTTGTGAAGAACAGAGGAAATCAATAACATTCAAAAAAATCACAATCTTGCCAATGACAAAAACCAAACAACAACAAAACAAAACAAAAACATGGGTTTTTAAAAATGAAGGTCTGACTTTTGACGATCAGGATTCTGATGGATTCTGTGCCAAATGATAGCTCATGAAATATCTTTCATTGGCTCTGTTCCTCGCACTCTCTATCTCCCCATATTCTCCCCCTCCCCCTTCTCCATCAGGGTCCTGAGCCTTTACGATAAAAGGTAAAATTAGGATGGAGTTGGAAGGACTGAGAAAGAACAGAGAAGCTGATTAATATCAAAATCAAAATCAAAACATCTTCCCATCCTTTCCTCCTCACTCCACTTGACACTTCTCTTGCACGTATGAAGTAGGTCTTCACTCAACCCTCCCCACATGAGCCAACATGAGACACTGGGTCTTATATTTTTTTTCTCTATTTGAAGTCTAGTTTTTTTAAAAAAAAATGTTATTAGTATGCCAAATATGGAAAGATACTGAGAAATAGAAAATGCCCAAAGGAAGACTGGGGCACAATAGTGCTGCTGATGGGACCGTAAAGTAAAGGAGAGGATCTGAAGTAATTAACTCCACCAAGGCAGAAACCATGTCCGTGAAATAATTGGTAAAAAGGACCATCTCCCATACCCACTGTAGATGCTCAGTGGTGAGGACAAGAAGAAGGACAACTCCACATGTTGGCTGCTGATGTTCATTCACTCCTCACTTCCATTCACAGCGCTGTTGGCAGGTATCCATGGTGCCATATGCTTTGGGGAAGTGGGAATGCTGAATATTGTGTTTATGGGGAATTGAGTATTATTGCTTCATAAGATTCTGGGTGGCAGAATTGTCCTGAAAAAGAACATGTCCCAGTAGGTGTGTGATGGGAATCTTACAACAGGATGGGACTTCAGAGAGGCCCTCCTTTAAAGGTTTACTTATACAGGTGAGGAAATGGAGGTCCAGAGAGGCAAAGAAACTTGCCCAAGGTCACACAGGTGGTTAGTGCTTAGCTAGAGCATTGGAGTTAGAGTCTGGGACTCCTGATTCTCATATCCATTAGGCCAACTCACCATTCATGAGCCTCTGGCTACAGGCTTCATCCTGTGGCTTTAAGGGTGACCTGAAGGGTGCTGATACTGATGCTTTCCATATGTTTGGCCATTAAGGTATCAAGAATCTTTTTGCTCTCTCAGACCAAGCAATTAATATCAAAATACAAAGGAAAAATGAGTATAAAGAAAAAAATGTGGGATTTAGAGACAAAATAAATTGCAGCTCTGCATAAACAATGGCTTAAACTCTTTGAACGTCTGTTTCCTAACCTGTGAACTGGGGATGATCGTCATCATTATCATCCATATCTTATATAGGGATCTTGCGAAGATAAAAGATAATATGTGCAGAGCATCAAGAAGAGAGACTGGCACACAGTGAATACCTAATGATAGCTATAAATGTCCTCTAAAATCCCAGAGGAAGCCCTGAGCCTGAGAAGCTGGGTCAGTGGGACAGAAGCCTGGAGCATTCACAGCATAGGACAGAGTCCTGTCATGGCAAGGTCCCTTCAACTGCTGTTACAGCCCAAGCAATTACAGTACTCAGACTAAGGACTCTTGTGTATGGACACATGTATTGCAGCCAGTTTGTAATGAGATGATTTCCCCAAAACCACCCAAGAAAATCAGTCTCTGAAGTGGCAACTAAAGGAGGAAAATGTGGTTTTATAACATTAGAGTAATATATGGATTCCTGATGAAATAAAAAGCGAGAAATAGTCTAGGAATGTCAAAAGAATTAAGAAGAAAAAAATATGTTGGAAAGAATTGATCTTGAAGTCAGAAGAGGGAAATTCAAATCCTGGCTTTGCCCTAACTGCTGTGTGACTTCAGGAAAGTCACTTAGCTCCTCTGAGTCTCGTTTCTTCAACTGTTAAGTGAAAATAAAATTATATGCCCTATAAGGTGACAGACATAATGTATAAGAAATCATTTGAAAGAAATTAAACTATATATGTTTGTTCATTTTAATTCTGTAACAAAGATATAAAGAGTTTCTCAGAATTGGTCAGGTTTCAGAATTGGCTTTTTTTATTTTTTAATTTCTCACAGAGTGAAGTAGGAATTAAAAGGAAATGTGTCTTCTGGTTCTGAGGTCTGATGTAGCTTAGTTTTCTCTTACCTGATCCTGACTTTGAGAGACATGCTGTTCCATGCACACTTTGTCCGAACCACCTGACTTGTAGTTGCCTCAAACGTGAGACTCAGCCCTGGAGAGGTGGCCAGTGGGCAGCAAGGGGAGGGAAGGTCAATTCGAGGAGCAACCCCTGGAGCTTGGATGGGGGCCACATCCCTGCTTTCCCCCATTGGTTCCTGCCCTAAGTCACAGTAAGGATGCAGCACCCCTACAGCATGCAGGGAATAGACAAGGAAAGTTAGGAGAGAAGAACGTTTTCTGAAAATACAGCAGCTCCTTTTGAACATGGAGAGCAGATCTTTGTTTTGAATTACGCTTCCCATCCTGGAATGTGTCCCATTGTCCAGATAAAGGCAAGCAGCCTTAGGGCTTCCCTGGTGGCGCAGTGGTTGAGAATCTGCCTGCTAATGCAGGGGACACGGGTTCGAGCCCTGGTCTGGGAAGATCCCACATGCCGCGGAGCGACTAAGCCCGTTAGCCACAATTACTGAGCTTGCGCGTCTGGAGCCTGTGCTCCGCAACAAGAGAGGCCACGATAGTGAGAGGCCCGCGCACCGTGATGAAGAGTGGCCCCCGCTTGCCGCAACTAGAGAAAGCCCTAGCACAGAAACGAAGACCCAACATAGCAATCAATCAATCAATTAATCAATAAAATAAAAAAAAAAAATAAAAAAAAAAAAAAGGCAAGTAGCCTTGTTGTTCCTGTCTCTGAGAAAGGCGTGCCCGGATTGTGCACACATGAAAGCACACACGTGCACACACACATCTACACACACCACAGCCCACAGGTCTGCAGCCGGCCTTACTTTGCTCAATGTGTGCATCTTGGAGCAATTCCCACTCACAGTCCTGAAACCCAGCGAAGACAAGAACTCTGCTTCCACAAGCAGCATCTCTTCAGACTGATTTTCATTTTGGAGCTGCTCTAATAAAGAGGGTCAACTTGCCAACATCATAACAGATTTATTTCTTTATTAGGATTATTTGAAGTTACACCCTTGGTGATCCAATCACCCAGAGACTTAAAGACCGAGGGAAAAAAAGGCGAGTAATTAAAATACATAAAGCAGAAGACGCAATTACTGGCATACATCACGATCAATAAAACGACAATTTAAAAAGGCAAGCTTCCCACTGCACCCTGAGGCTAGCACACCAAGTCTCCGTCACACTGGGGAGAGGCAAAAAATTGGGGAGAGGCAGAAAATTCCTTAGGCAAGTGATGTGAAGACCTGTCAGGCTTCCACCTCCTCACAGAGGGAATGTGAACACTTCCAGTGAGGCACTGTGGTGGTTCTCAGTGGTTGTGTGGGTACGTTGAGCATAAGGTCATCTTTAAGGCGTGATTCCCAAGCCTTTCCTTCCCAAATGCATATAAACACAATGTTCACAAGCTCAGGTTCCCAAGAAAATAGGCAGATTTATGTTTAAAAAAATAAAGAACTTGAGAAAAGTTAATCTCTGCAATGATTAATTGTTGTCAAAGATTAATGGTACATCACTGATGTCTACTCTCCTATGGGCTCAGGCCTCAGGAGAGGCTGCAGGCTGCCCACCACACTCAGGATTGCTGACACTACACCATTCAAGAAAGAGTATTCCAGTGCAAGCAAGAAAGAGGGTCATTACACACGGACAATCTTGAAGCTGTCCAACTTGTAAAAATGAAGTTTATCCTTTAAGCAAGCAGACTTAAGCTACTAGAAACAAATTCTGGCCATGGACTTTAAAATTGGTTGAACCCTCCCTGTGTGACATATCATGGGAGTTAAGGACACTCTTCCCAGGTAGCTCTTTAGGGGCTTCTTAACCCAATCCCGGCACTTGGGGTCCTCGTAGAAGTAGAGGGAGCCTCTGGCCTAAGGGTGCTTCCTGGGACCATCAGCACCCTGGTCGTTAATACTGAGTGTCCACTCTGGGCAAAGCCTTGTGCTGGCTGGTGTGGAGAAGGCCTGATTTTTACTGGTTAATCTATTGGGATGGGCAAGATGAACCCACACAAAAGCCCATGCCCAGTTTGGGTAAGGACTGTCCCCAGCGCTGCCTCCTCTTGTATGGTACTGTTCACTCTGGATCCCAGAATTCAGCAGAATCTCCAGCACTTCAGCAGGTTCCCAGCCTATGCTTATTGCAAGAGAGGCAAAATCAGAAGAAAACGAGACATCAGCAGTGCAGAGCACCTGGGCTCTAACTGTGAGCCAAGACGCAGGGGTCGGTTAGGAGCTGCCTACAGCTTGAGTGAGGTTACTTTGGCAGTGGACGGGGGGGCGGCGGTCAGGTAGGGGACAGCATTCTTTAGCAAAAAAAGGCAAAGGGGCAGAAATGGATGCATTTGGGAGGGAGGGAACCATGAAGAATGCCTGAACAAATGGTACCCTGCTTAAGAGCACAAGGGATCTCCAATTTTAGGTATGTCGCGTTTCTAGAAACCATGGGATAGGCCTCCAGCCAGTTCCCATGTGCTCACTGCTCCTCCCTTGGCCTGACTGTACACTGACCAAAGGGAAGGAAGGAAGGTAGAGATCTTTGTGGGCTGGAACTGAATGCCTGGGATGTTGCAACCTCTAATGCGGAAGGAAAGTTCTCTCCTGGAATGAGAACTGGGAGTCATTAGGAGAAGGCTGGGGGGGGTGTGTGTGTGGAAGGCAGGCCCACAGGGCTTTAGGGGAGTTTGCATTGGGAGAGCGACTGCTCTCTGCAGGAGCAGTCCTGGGTGGCTGAACACCTGGCCTAACCCTAATGCCTGCTTTTAGGGCCGTTCAGGAGAAGTAAGCAGGAAAATATTAAGAAATGTGTATATTCAGAAAAAACAAAAGCAGAGGCTTAACATAGAGAAGTGTGTAAATGCTGTGCAATGCCAGCATCTCTGCTGCTACCCCAGAAGTTTACATGGTCTGAAACCCTTAACCTTTATTTTGAGTTTACCCTCTTTCCTGGGGAAGATTCTGGACTTGGAGTGGGGTGTCAGACATGCTGTTGCACAGCAAGCTCCCCAGATGCTGACCAGAGGATCTGGTGGGAATCCCCCAGGGCTGGGAAGGGGTGCCTGCTGGCAGCATCAGGATGCATTTTATACAATTTAAATGAGACCCATTTCTCAGCCAACTCACACTCACAAATCCTGCAAGTTTATTCTTTCTCATTTTAAGATGCCTGAACCTGTGACTAAAAGAAAATGGGTCAAATCCCATCCTAACAAATCTCAGGGGATGTTCTAATTCTTTGATAGTCCTTCACATTGCTTACTTTGGGTGCTTGCCTAAAGGAAGTAGGGCTTGGAAAACATCTGGTTCTACAGATTTTGGGAGGCAATTCAATGTAATTTGTTGGTAATAGGATTTAATCTGTGCTAAATCTGAATGTCTGTGCTATTTCAATGGATTTAATGAAGTTTTGTTTGTTGTTGAGATATGTGCAATATCGTCCCTTATCCTGTCTTCTGGGGAATCCAGGTGGGAGCGATCAGGAAGGCTGATAATAATAGTATGCTTTATAAGGAAGCATTACTTTGTCAGGGAGTTCAAATATGATCTCATTAATATCTTACCTTGGGGAAAGCTGAAGGGAGAGGAGATGAGTTATTCTTAAAACAAAAAAACAAAAAAAACAACAAAAAAAACCCCACATGTGAAAGGAGCTGTGAAATAAGGACCAGCCTCACCAATGCTACCTGTGGTATTAAGTTTCCAAAGATGGCTCCCTCAGTGACTCACGCCTTACATTATTTATGCTCTGTATACTCCTGATTTCTTGCATCTGGCGGGTTCTGTGACTTGCATTTGACTGATGAAATATGGCAGAAGTGACACTGTGTGACTTCTGAAGCTGGTGATAAGACGCTTTGCATCTCCTTCCCAGGGCTCTTGAAACACTCACTCTTTGGACACTTCCCCTTAGGACGCAGCTGCCACATAGTGAGAAGCCCCAGCCACATGGAGAGGACACACACAGGGGCTCCAATGGACAGCCCCAACTGAGCTCCCAGCCAGCATCAACCGCCAGCCTTGTGAATGAGCCATCTTGGACTTTCAGCCCAATTAAGCCTGCAGACAACTCCAAACCCAGCTACCATCTGACTGCAGGATGAGATAGTGTAAGTGATTACCACCCACTGAGCCTTGTTAACCTACAGAACTGTCAGACAAATTAATAAATTATTTTAAGCCACTAAGCTTTGGGGTGGCTGATTACATAGCCATAGCTAAACAGAACGCTGCTTTCAATGTTTGACTAGATGTTGCTCAGTGGAAACTTAATCTAGTCCACTTGGAACAGCTGTTGAAGACTGGGCATCCCTAAACAAGCTTTTGCTGTGCCTCATGGAGAAGTTCTCTATGCCGTTCCTCTTAGCCCTGGATTTCTCTCCTTACCTGCTTCAGAAAAGGCAAGTCTCCTGTCCATGGGAAAGGAGCACTGTGGTAGTGGGGGCTCTCAGAGTCAAGATGGCAGTGTGGGAAGATGCAGAGTTCACGTTTCCCCACAACTAAGGTGTCTGCCGGACGCTGGTGCAGGACCCCAATGTCCAAGGAGATGGGAAGAACCCCCAAGTGAACCTGTAGGACGTGGGGGGACTGAGGGAGGAGGAGAAGTGGAGGCCAGACAGGACTGGTGCCCCTGAGGGGTGGCTGAGAGTGGGGGAGGGGTTCCCATGCCTGGAGGGACCCTCAGGGGCTCAGATCAGGGGGGAGCGGGCCCAGCGTTTCCCCTGCCCAATCAGCTGGGGAAGTCTGCCTGGCTTTCCAGCCAGGTCCTACGCCCTCAGAGGTCCCCTCCGGGTCAGGTTTGTCCTGGGGGCGAAGGAGGGAGGCCAGGAGAGAACAGGAGAGGCAGGTGGGTGGGGCCCTCCAGGACCAGAGGAGGAGAGGGCATTTGCCCCACCCACTTGGGCTTGGGGAACCTGCTGAGGTCTCAGGCTGATCTCCCGCCCTCCAAAGCCCACTCCAGGCCATGTGGGTCCTGGGGACATAGGAGGGAGGCCGGAGAGATCAAGAGAGGCAGGCAAGAGGAGCAGGAGAAGAGCAGAGGGCGCTTACCCTGCCCACTCGAGCCCAGGAAGCCTGCTGGGCTCCCAGGTGGGGTACTCTGCCCGGTGGGAGGCACACCTGGGCCCCTTCTATTCCGTTGAGCCTAAGCTCCACCTGCCAGAGACCCCCCCACCCGCCAGGCCTTTTCCAGCCCCGTGGGTCCTAAGTATAGGCCCCGCCCACCACCCAAAGCTCACTCCTGCTTAGGCCCCACCCTCTACAGTCAAGGCCTTTTCCACCTTTTTTTCCTCCCCTCCTCTTTTTTACTATTGTGCTTCTGTTTTGCCTTCCAGTTGTTGTTTCATCTATATTTTTATTTTTATTTTTTTTCTAACATAGCTGTTAGTTTCCTAACCTAATTTTATTTTTACTTTGTTATTGTTCTCCTTTTTCCTTTTTTTTTTTTTTGCCACCCCGCTCAGCTTGTGGGATCTTGGTTCACGAGCCAGGGGGTTGGGCCGGAGCTCCTGCAGTGGGAGTTCCAAGTCTGAACCACTGGACTAACAGAGAACCTCAGACCCCAGGGAATATTCATTGGAGTGAGTCTCCCAGAGGTCCTCATCTCAGCACCAAGACCCAGCTCTACCCAAAAGCCTACAGACTCCAGTGTTGGAAGCCTCAGGCCAAACAACCAGTAAGATAGGAAAACAATCCCACTCATAAAAAAAAGAAAAAAAAAATGAGATGGCAAAAAAATAGGTCACAGATGAAGGAGCAAGGTAAAAACATACAAGACCAAATAAATGAAGAGGAAATAGGCAATCTACCTGAAAAAGAATTCAGAGTAATGATAGTAAAGATGATCCAGAATCTCAGAAATAGAACGGAGGCATGGATTGAGAAAATACAAGAAATGTTTAACAAAGATTTAGAAGAAATAAAGAACAAACAAACAGAGATGAGCAACACAATAACTGAAATGAAAAATACACTAGAAAGAATCAATAACAGAATAACAGGCAGAAGAATGAATAAGTGAGCAGGAAGACAAAATGGTGGAAATAAGTGCTGAGGAGCAGGATAAAGAAAAAAGAATGAAAAGAATTGAAGACAATCTCAGAGACCTCTAGGACAACACTAAATGCACCAACATTCGAATTCTAGGGTTCCCAGAAGAAGAAGAGAAAAAGAAAGGGTCTGAGAAAATATTTGAAGAGATTATAGTGAAAAACTTCCCAAACATGGGAAAGGAAATAGTCACCTAAGTCCAGGAAGCACAGAGAGTCCCATACAGGATAAACCCTAGAAGAAACACACCAAGACACATATTAATCAAACTAACAAAAATTAAATTCAAAGAAAAAATATTAAAAGCAGCAAGGGAAAAACAAAAAATAACATACAAAGGAATCCCCATAAGGTTATCAGCTGATATTTCAGCAGAAGCTCTGCAGGCCAGAAGGGAGTGGCAGGATATACTTAAAGTGATGAAAGAGAAAGACCTACAACCAAGATTACTCTACCCAGCAAGGATCTCATTCAGATTCAATGAAGAAATCAAAAGCATTCAGCCAAGCAAAAGCTAAGGGAATTCAGCACCACCAAACCAGCTTTTCAAGAAATGCTAAAGAAACTTCTCTAGGAGGGAAACACAAGAGAGGAAAAAGACCCACAAAAACAAACCCCAAACAGTTAAGAAAATGGCAATAGGAACATACATATCAATAATAACCTTGAATGTAAATGTATTAAATGCCCCAACAAAAAGACACAGACTGGCTGAATGGATACAAAAACAAGACCCATATGTATGCTGTCTACAAGAGACCCACTTCAGACCTAGGGACACATACAGACTGAAAGTGAAGGGATGGAAAAAGATAGTCCATACTAATGGAAATCAAAAGAAAGCTGGAGTAGCAATACTCATATCAGATGAAATAGACTCTAAAATAAAGACTGTTACAAGAGATAAAGAAGGACACTACATAATGATCAAGGGATCAACCCAAGAAGAAGATATAACAATTATCAATGTTTATGCACCCAACGTAGGAGCACCTCAATACATAAGGCAAATGCTAACAACCATGAAAGGGGAAATCAACAGTAACACAATAATAGTAGGGGACTTTAACACTCCACTTACACCAATGGACAGATCATCCAAACAAAAAATAAATAAGGAAACACAAGCTTTAAATGACACAATAGACCATATAGACTTAGTTGATATTTATAGAACCTTCCACCCGAAAGTGGCAGAATACACTTTCTTCTCAAGTGCACACGGAATATTCTCCAGGATAGATCACATCTTGGGTCACAAATCAAGCCTCGGAAAATTTAAGAAAATTGAAATCATATCAGGCATCTTTTCTGACCACGACGCTATGAGATTAGAAATGAATTACAGGGGGAAAAAACTGTAAAAACCACAAATACATGGAGGCTAAACAGTGCACTACTAAATAACCAAGAGATCACTGAAGAAATAAAAAAATACATAGAAGCAAATGACAACGAAAACACAATGACCCAAAACCTATGGGACGCTGCAAAAGCAGTTCTAAGAGGGAAGTTTATAGCAATTCAATCTCACCTCAAGAAACAAGAAAAATCTCAAATAAACAATGTAACCCTACACCTACAGCAACTAGAGAAAGAAGAATAAAGAAAACCCGAAGTCAGTAGAAGGAAAGAAACCATAAAGATCAGAGCAGAAATAAATGAAATAGAAACAAAGAAAACAGTAGCAAAGATCAATAAAACTAAAAGCTTGTTCTTTGAGAAGATAAACAAAATTGATAAACCCTTAGCCAGACTTGTCAAGAAAAAAAGGGAGAAGACGCAAATCAATAAAATTAGAAATGAAAAAGGAGAAATCACAACTGACACTGCAGAAATATAAAGGATTATAAGAGACTACTACAAACAACTATATGCCAATACAATGGACAACCACGAAGAAATGGACAAATTCTTGGAAAGGTACAATTTTCCAAGACTGAACCAGGAAGAATTAGAAAATATAAACAGACCTATCACAAGTAATGAAATTGAAACTGTAATTAAAATTCTTCCAACAAACAAAAGTCCAGAAGATGAAGATGGCTTCACAGGCAAATTCTATCAAACATTTAGAGAAGAGCTAACACCAATCCTTCTCAAACTCTTCCAAAAATTACAGAGGGAGGAACACTCCCAAATTCATTCTATGAAGCCACCATCACCCTGATACAAAAATCAGAAAAAGATATCACAAAGAAAGAAAACTATAGGCAAATATCACTGATGAACATAGATGAAAAAGTCCTCAACAAGATACTAGCAAACAGAATCCAACAGCACATTAAAAGGATCATGCACCATGATCAAGTGGGATTTATCCCAAGGATGCAAGGATTCTTCAGTATACACAAATCAATCAATGTGATACACCATATTAACAAATTAAGGAATAAAAACCATACGATCATCTCAATAGATGCAGAAAAAGCTTTCAACAAAATTCAACACCCATTTATGACAAAAACTCTCCAGAAAATGTGTATAGAGGAATAATAAAGGCCATACATGACAAACCCACAGCAAAGATCATAACGGTGAAAAACTGAAAGCACTTCCACTAAGATAAGGAACAAGACAAGGATGTCCACGCTTGCCACTCTTATTCAACATAGTTTTGGAAGTCCTAGCCACGACAGTCAGAGAAGAAAAAGAAATAAAAGGGATCCAAATTGGAAAAGAAGAAGTAAAACTGTCACTGTTTGCAGATGACATGATACTATACATAGAAAGTCCTAAAGATGCCACCAGAAATCTACTAGAACTAATCAATGAATTTGGTAAGGTTGCAGGATACAAAATTAATGCACAGAAATCTCTGGCATTCCTATACACTAACAATGAAAAATCAGAAAGAGAAATTAAGGAAACGATCCCATTTACCATTGCAACAAAAAGAATAAAATATCTAGGAATAAACCTACCTAAGGAGGCAAAAGACTTGTACTGAGAAAACTATAAAACACTGATGGAAGAAATCAAAGATGACAAAAACAGATGCAGAAATATACCATGTTCTTGGATTGGAAGAATCAATATTGTGAAAATGACTATACTACCCAAAGCAATCTACAGATTCGGTGCAATCCCTATCAAACTAGCAATGGCATTCCTCACAGAATAAGAACAAAAAATTTTACAATTTGTATGGAAACACAAAAGACCCTGAATAGCCAAAGCAATCTTGAGAAAGAAAAACAGAGCTGGAGGAATCAGTCTCCCTGAGTTCAAACTATACTACAAAGCTACAGTAATCAAGACAATATGGTACTGGCACAAAAACAAATATAGATCAATGATAGAAAACCCAGAGATAAACCCACGCATATATGGGCACCTAATGTACGACAAAGGAGGCAAAAACATACAATGGAGAAAAGACAGCCTCTTCAACAGGTGGTGCTGGGAAAACTGGACAGCTACATGTAAAAGAATGCAATTAGAACACTGCATAACACCATACACAAAAATAAGCTCCAAATGGATTAAAGACCTAAATGTAAGACCAGACACTATAAAACTCTTAGAGGAAAACATAGGAAAAACGCTCTTTGACATAAACCACAGCAAGATCTCTTTTGACCCACCTCCTAGAGAAATGGAAATAAAAACAAAAATAAACAAATGGGACCTAATGAAACTTAAAAGCTTTTGCACAGCAAAGGAAACCATAAACAAGACGAAAAGACAACCCTCAGAATGGGAGAAAATATTTGCAAATGAAACAACAGACAAAGGATTAATCTCCAAAATGTACAAGCAGCTCATGCAGTTCAATATCAAAAAAAACAACCCAATCCAAAAATGGGTGGAAGACCTAAATAGACATGTCTCCACAGAAGATATACAGATTGCCAACAAACACATGAAAGGATGCTCAGCATCACTAATTATTAGAGAAATGCAAATCAAAACTACAGTGAGGTATCACCTCACACTGGTCAGAATGGGCATTATCAAAAAATCTAGAAAAAATAAATGCTGTAAAGGGTATGGTGAAAAGGGAACCCTCCTGCACTGTTGGTTGGAATGTAAATTGATACAGCCACTGTGGAGAACTGTATGGAGGTTTGTTAAAAAACTAAAAATAGAACTACCATACGACCCAGCAATCCCACTACTGGGCATATACCCTGAGAAAACCATAATTTAGAAAGAGTCATGTGCCACAATGTTCATTGCAGCTCTATTTACAATATCCAGGACATGGAAGCTACCTAAATGTCCATCGACAGATGAATGGATAAAGAAGATATGACACGTATATACAATGGAATAGTACTCAGCCATAAAAGGAAACAAAACTGAATTATTTGTAGTGAGGTGGATGGACCTAGAGTCTGTCATACAGAGTGAAGTACGTCAGAAAGAGTAAAACAAATACCGTATGCTAACACATATATATGGAATCTAAAAAAAGAAAAAATGGTACTGATGAACCTAGTGGCAGGGCAGGAATAAAGACGTAGACATAGAGAATGGACTTGAGGACACGGTGTGGGAGGGGGAAGCTGGGGCGAATTGAGAGTAGTACTGACGTGTATATACTACCAAATGTAAAATAGATAGCTAGTGGGAAGCAGCCACATAGCACAGGGAGATCAGCTCAGTGCTTTGCAATGACCTAGAGGGGAGGGATAGGGAGGGTGGGAGGGACACTCAAGAGGGAGGGGATATGGGGATATATGTATGCACATGGCTGATTCACTTTGTTGTACAACAGAAACTAACACAGTATTGTGAAGCAATTATACTCCAATAAAGATCTATTAAAAAAAAAAAGAAAAGAAAGTGCGAAATAAGAGGCAGCTTTCTCAGGTAAACTCCTAGTGGGCCAAGGGTTGTAAATTCAGATGCCCACAAGGGCTAGGCAGGCAAGGGGATGGAATGGCGAGGGTCTAAGACACTAGGAGTAGTGGAGACTGTGTTGAAATAGTGAGCACATGACTGTGTTCGGGGCAGATGCTGCAGCCCAAGGTGGTCACTGTGGCCAATGTTGCCAGGTCTTCTAATTTTTTAAGTGAAGTTAGAGATCCATTTCTTTTTTTTTTTTTTTAAGAATCAATGCAGTTTTGTGCATTGTGTTACATTTTTTAGTTTTTTTTTTTTTTAATTCTTTTCCTTTTTAATTTTATTTATTTATTTATTTTATTTTTGGTTGTGTTGGGTCTTCGTTTTTGTGCGAGGGCTTTCTCTAGTTGCAGCAAGCGGGGGCCACTCTTCATCGCGGTGCGTGGGCCTCTCCCGCTGCGGAGCACAGGCTCCAGACGCGCAGGCTCAGTAATTGTGGCTCACGGGCTCAGTCGCTCCGCGGCATGTGGGATCTTCCCAGACCAGGGCTCGAACCCGTGTCCCCTGCGTTGGCAGGCAGACTCTCAACCACTGCGCCACCAGGGAAGCCCCGAGCTCCATTTCTTTAGTGTAAAAATTTCCTGTTTTTTTTTTTTAAACACCGGCAATGAATTTTAAATATTTTTAAGCACTGTGTAAACACAACATGCCTGGGACTCCAAGGGCTGCTAGTTTGATGTCTGTACCATAGATAGTAGGATGAAACCCAGGGCAGCCTCTTATCAGCACCCATGCCCTCCCAAGGGGAATAATCATAGTCTTCACTATATGGTTTACAAAATGCTTTCACATCCACAACTGACTTGAATCTCTCAACCAGGGACTTTTTTTTTTTTTTTTAGGTAAACAGGCCCAGGGAGGTTTTGTGCTTTGCCTGAGTTAACACTGCCCTGGTGGGGGTCAGCCTCCTGCTGTTCGGTCCTCAACTTAAACTATTTCTGCTTTCTCTGGATGGAAAGGCAGGGAACAGCTGAGCCTAGGATAAGAAAGTCAATTCTGGGCAGCTGAGAGGCAGAGAGGAGGCGAGCTGAGCAACGTGAGCAGCTGCTTTGGGACCCCTTTGAAGTTCCCGGAGTCCTACACCATGGTTAGCACTGACAGCCCTGACTGTCCCCAGAAAAACGAGATGAATGCTGGTGTTGCCCAGCTAAGGCCTGGGCCCTGGAAGATGCCTCTCCTTGATGTGCGTGATCATTGAATCTGAAGAGCTATGACCTCAGGTTCAAGGTTCCCCCTGGAACTTGGAGAGAAAAGGGAAAGCAGCATCTGAATCCAGCCCCTCCCTCAGGCAGAGGAGGCCATGGCTTCCATTCCTTATGGCTCCCATCCGCCCCCCGCCCCCAGGGTACAGGCTGGAGGAGGCCTCTGAATCCACGCATCTGTTATGACCACCACGTCTGGATGCCTAGGCTTCTTCATTCAAACAAAATGCTCGACTTAACCCAGAAGGCTCTAGGTTCTAGTTTCCTAATGGATCAAGGATGCTACCCGGGGGCCAGACTGTGACCTCCCAGTTTCTAAAGGGTTTGGAGAGGGCCGGTCACCTGGTAACTAATGAGCCCACAACACACACACACAGTGCCCCCTCCAAGGGCAGCCCTTCCCTCAGTACATGTAGGCCCTGTTGGACACAGTGCCACAAACAAAAGGGAAAGCCGCACAGAAAAAATGAAATATAAATATAGAGATTTCAAATTCTCATAACTGTATTCTCCCATTCCCAACCAATATTTTTCTCCCTGGGAATGGAAGGAGCACACATGCCCTCCCCACCTCACAGCCCACCTGCTGTCCATCTTCTTCCCTCACCAGGGAAGTGACTTGGCTTTAACTCAAATAGAAGAAATATGGGGAAGCTTTTCTGAGAGGCTCAGGTCGAGGGGGTGTGCCTGAAGCTTAGCACATCCGGGCACTGCTCAAGCGGACTGTGTGAAGGCCTCATAGCCACAGCACCATTGTCTGTTACTTTCTCATTATCCCCTCAGCCTCTGGGATTGAAGCGGATGAAAAATGGATGAATGGGGACCTGTCCAGTCTGGCTGTTGGACCCACCCAGCTCCCAGCAGCACTCGCAGGAAGGGAACCTCACATTTATGATGAACGATGTGCCAGGTACTTCCACCTCATCCTCCTATTTCATCTCCTCTGTAGTCTGTGAGTCAAACAATGCCGTGTGTGGTTCATGGGGGAGAGGCTATGCAGGTGGTCCAGGATTGCACAGATTATAAGTGGCCAAGTGAGCATGTGAACCCAGGTCAGTCTGCACCCCAGGCTGTCCTCTTTTCCCAAATTCAGGCCACCTAGATAGAAATCTATCAGACCTACTGTTCCCAGGGCCACCACTACAGGGCACAGCTGTGCAAGTTGTGAACCGCCAGCTCTGAGGGGCGGTGTCCTCATCCATCTCTGCTTCGTGTGCCCCTAGAGTAGTGTGTGGCACAGCTGCACACCTGAGGTGGCAGCCCTGTCTCCCACTACAGCAAAAGTAAATTCTGGTGAAATAACGGATTCTTTGTTGGAGGTTGGCTGGGATAAAGTGTTTAATCAGCTACCCCAAATGTGCACTTATTCTAAGAAATACCACAGTATTTTTCTTTGGTTTAGCAGAAATTCCAGTTTTCAAGTTGTTGACTGCTCTGTGTGCAGGAGTTTATGGCATTAATTTAGAACCTGCCTCAGAACCAGAAGGGGCCGAGCCTTGCCTTCTGGGAGCTGAACTTGCAGTGTGAGAGACTGCTCAGCTGAACTGGGGAATAAGGAGTCATTCCCTCCAGTAGAAAAAAAAAAAACAAAACCCAGGTCTAGATAGGCCTCTTCAGCTCCTTTCGGTGCATCTTCCCCGAAGCTGGTGGAGGACCAGTGTCTCCAGGAGGGAGGGATCTGACTCTTGCCGCGTGTCTGACACACCCTGCAGGCTAGCCTAGGGAAGGAGAGCTGTTAGCCGCCCTGGATGAAATCCCGCAGGGAACTTCCTAATCAGAAGAGAAGGGCCCTGGCATCACACACGTGGAAGGAGTCAGTGGCAATGCGTGAGGAAGGTATCATTTCTGAAAAGAGAGTGTGATGTGCCAGGCAGGGTTTTTAATACTCAGGTTGAAAAGGGTTTTAGACGCAACCTGGCATCATGGGCAATAATCTACTTTAATTCAATTTGTCATAAAAAGATGCCACTTTTTATATAACACATGAGAAAATGCCACACTTATCTTGCTAAGTAAGTACCGTGGCTCCACTCATGTGGCCAGAGCCCAGTACACACAGAACCCCTGGGGTCAGGTCACTGTAGCTGGTGGGTCAGCTGTGACACTGCTTCAACCACATAGCTCAGGTCACTAGACTAGGTCTGTCTCCTGGGAAGATGCTCCTGCACTTCTCCTGGGAAGTCCACTGCCTCATGGGAAAAAAAATGATATCCAAACCCATGACCATAAATTGTCCCTTGCTTCATTTCGCTTTCTCCTGATGCCTTGTCAAGCCAACAAAATAGAGAGAGCTTCTCTAGCCCTGTGAGGCTGGTATCCCAAACCCAGCCAGGCAATCCACGTTCAGTTCTCTTAACCTTCCTGTATCTCCTGTTTCCAAATGCACAACATTAATCTGTACATAGCACATGTTGCACCCAAATAATTGGCAAATGTCCTTTCTCAGCATAGTCAGTGGGATCATGTAAACAACTGGAAATTTAGCTACTCCACTCCTCTGTCCCTTGGAGATTAAGAAAAAATTGCACATCTAGGAACGATATGTGCAAAGGTAGTCTCCTGGCAATTTGCAGCCAATTACAAGTATACATTGCTTTGCACAATGGATGTGCTACTGAAAAGGTTATATGCAAATTGAATTTTTGTAAATTGAATTATATTTAACATGCACCAAGGGAACTGGCTATTTTAGGGACACCAAAGTTGAATTCATTTTGTGGAGCAGGGAACCCTTTGTAAAGCAAATTACCATGCTTCAATTCATATATTCTTTGATAAGGTCAGGTTTTATTATTTTGCACCTTTTTGAACTAGAGCATGCCTACAGTGTTAAAACGGTAATAATAAGATATTCAGAGACTTCACCAAATTCTAGAAGTAAAAGAAGGACAGAGTGAAAACTAACTTTGATTCTCTTCCTAAAGGAAAGGATGAACTGGACATCAAGGAGACTTTCCAGCATCGATTGGCCTAGACTGTTGCCCTAGGCCCAGGCTCCTAGACTGTTAAGTTAAAGTAACAACCAGCTAACCAGGGCCTTGTTAACCCTTAGGCCCTCTTATCACAGGGCCTGGGGCCTAACAGCTTTTCAAGGGCCTAACAAATGTCTGAAAACTGAAAGAACACAAAGGAAAATTGCAAATCAAAATTAATAAATGTTTAATTAAAGATCTACACAATGTAACATCATGTTAACTTCATTAATTGTTAAGTTTTGTATTCATGAAAATTTAATTACCTAAGAATAAGAAAGGAAGAAACAAAACTCATTATTCACAGCTGCTATAATGGTCCACATAAAAAATCCAAAGGAATCTATAGATAAACTGTATTAGGCAATAGAGGCTGGATTATGCTGTGTTAACAATTAATCCTGAAATGTCAGTGACTTAACACAACAGCAGTTTATTCCCTTCTCATGCAGTCTGTTGAAGTTCTGAGTGACTCTCTACCATGTAGTGCTTCATCAACCCAGACTCTGCTATCTCAACTCCAGGTGTTCACACCTGTTTCAGCAGGAGAGGAGAGAGATGAAAAAATCTTGCAGGAGATTTTCACTGCCTCAGCCTGGAAATGACCCACGTCACTTCCACTCCCATTTCATTGGCCACAGCTGGTCACACGTCCTCTTACTGCAGGGTAAGGGTACTTGGGAAGTGTAGGCTCTTTTTTTTTTTTGGTATGCTCAGGGAGACCTGTAATTTCTACCATGTAAACTATTAAATTAATAAGAGCTCAGCAAGATCAATATACTCAAATCAATAGCATTCCTATACATCTGTAACAAACAATTAGAAAATGTAAATTTAAAAAGATGCCAACTTAAAATGCAACCAAAGCCATTAGAACAAATCTAACAAAAGATATGCAAGATCTTTATAGAGATTAATTATAAAACTTTATTGAAGGATAGAAAAGATGTCAGTCCTCTCCAAATTAATCTGTAGATTAAATGCAAATTTGATTTAAACACTGAGTTTTCAGTGGTGGTTAGTAAGCTGATTAAGTTTGGGGATTTCTCAAGTGTTCACGACACTACTGGAGCATAGTTCAAAGCCACTGCAAGAATCAAAACCAGGTAGCACAGCAGAACAGGGACAGGCAGAGATGTCTGCAGAGACAGTAACAAAATGATCCAAAAGGTGTCGTGATTCAAAGTGCCAAGTCCACCAGGAGGTAAACAAAAACTGCCTTCCGAACGTGGTTGACTATACATACGTTCTTTTCAGTTCAAGCAGCCCAAGACCCAGGAGGGTAGAATAGATATGGGGGGTGGGGAGAGGAGGCAGATTACGGGGAAGAAAATCACAAAGAGAGATCTTCACATTTGACCTTGAGTCTTAACCACGTCCACATAATTTAGGCACAAAGGATCTACTCTTACTTATACATATTTTTCGACATGGAAAAATCCATACACATCATGTTTCCTCAGAGTCTGAGCACTTGCAAATCACCAGCTACATCATTCCTTTCACCTATATTTAATTTAATTAGTCAAGAAGTGGGTCATGGAATGGAGATTTCTCCACCTTCAAATAAATAAAACAAAATTTTCTTAAAAATGATAGATTCATACCCAGTTTTCTTTTTGATCCTCATTAAATCAATGACAATGAACAAAGTGGCTCCTTAGTATTTGCTCTGAAGTCAATTGCTTTTAATGCATGTCAGGTAATCCTAAAAATGAATTCCACCAACCTTTGTGGGGACTCTCAGACAAATGCTGAGCACGAATATAAAGAAGTGTTTCCACAAAGAACTGTGTGCCTTACACCCTCACTGTAGGCTACCATTAGAGCAGGACAGTGCCGACATGCCTGTTTGATGTTTATCCACCTTTCACACAAGTCTGTAGCGACAGCAGTAACCTGAGAAGATCAGAGAAGCCTCAGAGACCTTTTAGAGTCACTCATTTGTTCATTCGCTCATTTATTCATGCAAATCAAATCTTCATCAGACGCTTAATATGCACAAGACACTATGTTAGGCTCTGGACACCATCTATTCACAGATCTGTAAAGTTTTACAATTTGTTTTCTTTGTTAGAAGTACCAGCAAGGGCACAACACCTCTCAGGGGGGACTGTCCTACTTAGCATTGGAAATTGTGGTGTGGTTCAGCAGGCAAAGTAGATCACTAAAGATTAATAAAGATTACTATAGGCTAAGCGGGTTCTAAGTTCTCATGTATTCCAGAATGACCCTGGGACCTTAATCTGAATATATGGATAGCGGGAGAAATGCCTCCTCTCCGGGGTATAATAATGGCACATTTCTAGCAAAACTGATGGCTGCAGATATGGGGCAGGGAAGGTAGTCTGTGTAGTGGAGGGAGGCTGGAGAGTCCTGGGTTCCCCTGTGAGCGGGTTACGTGGAGAAATCATTCAGCCTTTCTGTGCCTCAGTTTGCTCATTTGTAAACCAGGGACAACAGTGCCCTCCTCGAAGGTTATTGTGACAAGTAAGATACCATGAGAGACGTGCTCAACACAATATCTGGCATGTGGCAAGTACCCAGATGAGCACTGAAGGAACCAACAAATGAAGGAATGGAAAAGTAGCTCATGTAGAAGCCAGAGAATAGGACAGAGCACCAAGAACTCCACAGAGGAACAAAACAGGGTGTCTTTTTCTTCTCACCCTTGCTCTCTTTCTTTTTGTGTTGGGCTAAGGTGGGCCAGGAGGGCCACGTGTGGAAAGACCCAATGCTGAAAAGCTGGCTTTTCTGGATTACTGGGGACACATGAGAGGAAGGGGATGCAGTGTTTTTCAAAATTGGTCCGTCAAATAGGATAGTCCTAGGTCTACAGAAATTCCAGAATTTCAAATATTCTTCATTAAAGATACTTACATTGAAGCAATTGCCCTACTTTTAGTTTCAAAATTATGCTTGCTGTTCACTTGGGCCTTATGAGTTTGTCCAGTCCTGTTCTCACCTGACTCTCCCCGGAGCCTTGCTCACCTTCCCACTTGCAGTAACAGCGTGGGGGGATGGGCGTGGGGCGGGGGGAGCACCACGAAGCCCTGTACTCCGGACTCAGCCCTGGACAAAGAGCTTTGAGAATTAACTGCAACTGTCTCTGAGGAACTTGATCTCTGGTCTCTCTTCCCTCCCTCACCATGATTTTACATGCTCTGATCTCCAAATAGTTTGGAGAGTTGCCATGGAAGATGATTTGTATATCTGTAAAAACTTCAGAAGTCACAGTCATCTTTAAAATGACTTCAGATTAATTGCTGAATGTGTCTTAGCTCCAGTTTACTGATCTGTAAAATGGACACAGTTCCTTTGACATTGGATGATGGAACAAGATAATGTAGAAAAAGCACCAGCCACGAACTAGGTGCTAAGGAAATGTTAGTGTTGATTCTCAGTATCTCAGACAACCTTCTGATCCTCAGTTCATCCTGTAGAATGAATTAATGGCCACTGTTTTTCATCAGCATAAGGCAAGCTGGAACGAGATGATGTCATGAATGTGTGAGACACAGAGCATCTATCCCTTGTGCACAGCATGTGGGGGAACTGTAGATCCTGGCCTGGGACCAGCTGTTCTTTGTGGGGCTGCGACTGTGAGTAGAGTCCTAAAAGGGGCACTGTTTCCCATCTCCACTGAGAAGCTCTCTCTGGAGTCAGTGGAGCGGTCCATTTGCTGCCACCCTCTCACTCCTCACTGTCACTGTCCCCTGGGGAAGGTGCTTCTCCCCATCAGAGGGTGGGTGTGGACTCTTAACCATGGTCATTCACTTCCCAGCTCTCAGCATGTCCACAACCTCAGTGACAGGATGCACAGAGTCTAGATTTACTTTGTGAATCTATTGAGTCTAGACTTCTTCCAACAACACATGGAAGGCCCAGTGGGGGAAACACAAGCCAGCAAATCTCTACTGCAGTCCTTAAATCAGGGAGCCAAGGTACAAGAAGCCAGGGTCACGTTCCAAAGCCTCAGGCTCCTCGGCCAGGTGGCCACCTGTCAGGATGTGTGCATTCCATTTCCCAGTCTGTTTAAAATCCTGAGCTGCATTTTCCCCAGATATGAACGGGTCCTCGTTTCCACCATTCCCCTATGTAGGTGAGGGCTTGGGAGCTATTAAGAAAAGAAGCTCGGTTGTCCCCCGTGGCTTATCATCACTAACCAGGCAAAGGAAAGCTTCAGCCCACCATTGATTTAGATTAGCCCCTTCGTTTCAATATTATTAATTACCCAAGTTAGCATACAGCATGTCAACATCAAACCCCTAATTTTTTTTGAATTAACTGTTTCGTTTGCAACCGCATGGCTGTACCTGCTTTCTTTCATGCTTCTAGGACCAAAACAGAAATACCTTGAAGATACATTTTTAACTGTCATTAAAACAGAATTACTCGATTGCGGACTGACACATCACTCCTTTCATGGGAGGCTACCAGGTTAATCTTCTGAGGTGATATTTCCATAGTAACTTAACACTTGCCAAAGTTCTCCGTTGCATTCCGTGCAAAGTAAGCAGAAGGGTTAATTTAGTTCTCTAATCTTGTGTTATAAGCCTAATTATTTTACATGTCTTCATTTCATTAATGAATTGCGGCTTTTTACATGCAGCTCCTTCCCCATTGCTTTTGTTTAAACCTCCTGGTGGGAAGGGATAGATTAATTTTGTTGTGCCTTAATGAAACTGTATGCTACATTAGATTTCACCATTTGGCATGCACTGCCAACATCACCATTATGCATAATGAATTATTTTTTGTGAGTCCCAAACTACTGTAGACCTTCAGTGTTCTCCTTCAGATATTGTGACTATGCAACGGGCAGGCACAGGACAGCAAGCTCAGTCATTGCCCCTCATGTCTAAGGAAACTGCCTGGTGGTTTTTTACTTTCTGTCACCTGCGTGGAAGGGTCTAGATTTCCCCTTGCCATGGGGAGCTCAGATATCCAGTTGATTTCCAGTGAGCATCTCAAATGAAACTAGCATGTTGATTTTGAAGTTTTGTGGGGCAAAGCACTGTGCTAGGCAACTTGAGGCAGGGCAAAAATTTGTTCAGTCTTTGTCTTCACAAACAACAAGGATTCATTGTTGCTCCTGTGTCAGGACATCTGGCATCTGCCTGGTCTTGACTGAGCTTGACTAGTAGTTCTGCTTCAGGCTGCAGTGTCTGGGGCAGCTCTGTTCCTCATGTCTCCATTTTTCCTTCTGGGATCAGCAGACTAGCCAACGTCTGCTCTTCTCATGCTAATGGCAGAAGCTCAAGCAGGCAGGTGGAAATGAGCAAGGTCTCTTAAGGCTTAGGCTTACCACTGACACACAATTACCTTTACCCATTTATTGTTGGCCTAAGCAAGTCACAAGACTAAGTCCAAGGTCTTAGAGGCGGGGAAGTTTTCTCTTCTGTGAGTTGGCCATGACAAGACTGTACTTACAGGGACTGGCAAATAATTGGAGCCAACAAATTGTTCATAAGTTTCTAAGAGTTGGCTGAATTCTTGGTGTGGCAATCCCAGTGTTTCAAAGCTGGAGCCATTTAATCTCACAGTTAAGGCCAGCCCCAGCCAAGACTTGAGATCCTTCAATTCCCTGCCTCAGGATAAGGCTAGTTCCAGAGTCTGGGCATCTTCTTTTATCTTCCAAAGACTTCTTGACTTCACCTGCTTCTCTCACTCCTCATCATCTCTCAGTTGGCAATAGTGTCCTAACCAGCTCCCTTCTCCGAGTCCCCTTCAACCTCATCCACCAGAGGTGTTTCCCATCACCGCTGGGACAACGTCCAAACTTGCTGACATGGCATATAAGGCCTTCCATGATCTGAGTGCTTCCTCTCCGGCCTTATCTCTCTTCCCTGATATTATGGTGGATTATCCGCTGGGCCTTTGCATAGACAGTCCCCCTAGTGGAGTCCCCTCTATCACTATTACTCATCCTTTAAGATTCAGCTTATATGTCATTATGATTTTGCCCATATTGCATAGCATATGTTCTGTGATAAAACATTTCACTTTTTAAAAGGCTTATCTTCAATATGATTGATAATATTCAAGGAATAATGGACTTGATTTTTTTTCTGATACATAGTAAATGCATAGTTATTAAAATTAAAAGTGTCCATCCACATACCCCCAAAGATCACCTTGTGTTCCCTATAACTTCTCCCACATTTTCAAAACAGTGAGGAAGGCCATCTGAATGCTTAAAATCGTAGAGTTGGAGAGGGCTCTGAGAAGCCAATCATTCTGTCTTTGGCAAGTTCATTGCTTTAATGGCATAATATTTAAGTTGTTAACATTTATTGAGTGTCTCCTACATGCTGAACACTGTTCTACATGACTTACGTGTATTCACTCACTAATCCTTTTAATAATCCTATGAGATGCCAATGAAATCATCTCTATCTTATGGAAAAGAAAATGGAGGCTCAGAGTGGTTAAGTAACTTGCCCAAGATCACACAGCTAATGAGAGTGGACCCCTCTATTCAAACTCAACCATATGGCTCGAATCCATGCTCTTACCCTATCCATATAATATCACCTCTAGTAGAGTTTAACGCCTCCATTATTCTATAGGTGTGACTATCCTCAGCACCTAGACTTTGCTGCAGTGCCGCCTGTTCTCCCTGTGGGAGGGAGGGATGATTGGCCAGAGGCTGGCAGGACACCTTGAAAAGGTGACCTCTTGGAAATGGACAACTCAGTACTCTGTGATTCTCTGGTCTTGGTTTAAGAAGTTCCTTGTGTCAGGAGCCACGTTGGTATCATTTTGACAGAATCCTCAGCTCCTGGCCTTTTCTGCTGTCCTGTGCATTTTTTGGTCTCCAGAGATAGCCTGAACTTTCCAGCTCTAAGCAAGAAAGCTTTGGAACCAAACCATCCAATTTCTGCCTGACACTCATAAGTACAACCCCTGTTGAACATAGCAGAGGCCTCTATTTTTCTACAGAAGAACCTCAAGGCCAGGTGCTAGGGCTTCTGCTTTACAGTATCTATGCTTTACTTGCCCTATCTTTAAAAAAAAAAATCCTCTCCTGAGTCATTTTTGCACCTGATTGTTTGGGATTTTGTGGAAGCTGTGCGTGTCAATTAAACAGCTCATTCCTGTCACATGCCTGTCACATTCAGTGGGAGCCCGCATGTCACAGCTTTTGAAATGACGCAACCCAGATGCTATCGATCAGCTCAGTGTCTCTTGGAGAAACCCATGCTCAGCTGCATCCCTGTGGGTGATAAACAGGATGGATGCCCCTATCCCCTGATAAAGTATTTATATCTACAAATGTATAACTCAAAAGGAATTACCACCAATATTCTTTTAATTGGAATTATGTTTCTTCTTCCTAAGCAGATACGTGCAAGCTCCTTTTCTGCAGAAGCCATCCGTAGAAAAGGAACATGTGTGTGAGAGACGGGCCGTTTAATCTTTCCCTGTAATCAGCTCCCCGGAGCCTGAGTGCTGAGTCTGTAAAAGTAGCAAGCCCTGGCTGCTCTCCTGCTCGAGGCTGGCGTGGCCTGCCCCACCCCTTCTTTGTGACTTTGGCAATGGGACTCCTTGGAAAGCAAGCATTTTCCACCCTGAACAAGATTCTCCATCAAGATCAGACACCCTAGAAAAATAGAGCTTAGGCGAAGCGGCTTTTCTGATCCCATTATTGATAAGCTCTTAGAGCTCATCAATGAAAATTTGAACTTGTTAATCCTGTACATTTCCCCGCCCCCCACCCCTTGATTTTTAATTACAGAAGAAAGAAGTAATGGATAACTTCTGGGGCTGCAGAGACACCAAGGCTGTCAAGAGAAAATTAAATTTACAGTCAGAGAGTTTTGTTTTCTCAAGTGTCCTTGTAAAATACAAAAAAGGCTCCTGGCATCACCAAGGCAATTCAGCTGGTTTCCTAAACTGGCAGAGTTTTCCTCGAAGAAGCCCTCCTTCGTTTGCCAAGGGAGTGTATTAATGACAAGGACTGGACCTAAAGGGAACTCATTCAGAAGAAAACTGCATTAAAAGAACATTAAGGGCGATGTTTTAAAGTCTGATTTAAACTCATGAAAGCAAGATTTATTGTTGAAGCCAAATCGTCGAGCTGATGTGCCCTGACTGGTAATGCGTTCTGATTGGAGCACAGGGGATTGAATCTGTTCAGAAACATCACTCACCGGGGGCCCGGGCGCTCCTGCTGGGGGAGAGGAAGACAGCCATGGGAGAAATGGGCTGGGCAGCCACATTTCTGAAGGCAGGTGGGCTAACATCCCACAGGGGCCAACCCACCAGGGAAGCAGGAGGAGGAGGGCAGTGCCGGCTGAGGTCAGCCTTGACAGCAGCAGGCAGCTTAGCAGCCTCTGAGCTTCCCATGGCTGCTGGAGGGCCACTCCCTGAGGAGGCTGGAAGCTCAGCAGGATGTCCCAAGCCCTCTCCTCTGAGTCCTTAACCCCTCCTGTGAATCCTCTCCGGCCACCCGTCCCGCAAGCAAATAGACCCGGAGCAGAATGGTCAGCCCTCTTACTCCAACCTGCTGCTCTGCTTCACTTGTCCATACTCTGCTTTGGAGTAATACGGTGCAGGTCTCTTACCTGTGCTGCAGACCTGAACTCCAGCCAAAAGGCCGGTTGCTGGCCTTCTTGCCAGTTTGGGTCTGATTTCTAGATTAGCGGTGTTAGTACCAGTGTTGGAAATGCACACTAGAGTCCCCCAGAGAAAAATCAAAGAAAACAGCCTCAAGCTTGTGCCCTTTCCTGCCCCCCAGTGCAGGGGTGTTGCCAGAGAACTTGCCACCTCTCCCGACGCCAGCTTTTAGAGCTCAGCCTGCATGGCATCGCATTCAATTCTGAGGAGCAGCCCCACTGCAGTGCAGCTTGGTGCTTTTTCAACAAGGGCCTGGAACTGATTCCATTTCAAGCTTTTCCTGGTGTCCCAGTGCCTGGACAGACATCCATTTCCTGGTGCCTATGGCCCTCTAAATCTTGTGGAATCCTTACCATGTATGGATATAGGCTTGTCTTTTCAAGTGATTGGATTTGAACAGCCAAGGGACTCTAGGGATGTGGATACGAAGTCATCTGCCAAAATTAGAGGAGCCGAGAGCATCCCACAGGGAGAGACACAGAAGCCTCTGGTGAAGGCAGAACGGGGGTCTGAGACCAGGAAAGCCCACTGGAGTCAGGGTGCAAATGGGGCTCAGTGACAGGGTGGAGAGATGGGTCAGGTGTCCAGGCGATTAGCAAGGGCTGTGTGATCCTTTCAACATGTGTCCATTTATCTGTATGTTGAGTGCTTCACAGTGTCAGTGAGGATGAAGCTGTGTAAACAAATAAGCATAGTAAATGTGATAAATCATATAATAGAGGAAGGTACAAATTATAGTCAGAAGCAACTGGGGTGACGGTCGGGGAGGCCTTCCCAGAGGTGGTGGCAACTGAGTTGGGTCTTGAAAGGGAAAGAGATATTTGCTAAGAGGGCAAATGAGTAGGAAGTGGGCGTGGTATGAGGTGAAGCTCAGAGCACGGCCTGGCTGGGGGCAAGTGGCCAGTTCCCTCTGGGGAGGAGGGAGCTGTAAAAGAAGAGACTGGAAATGTCCTCAGAAGCATGATCGCAAAGGTTCTCTGTGTCATTCCAAGAAATATTAACTATCTCATGCAGCCAATAGGAAGCAGTTGAATACGTTTTAGGTAGCCTCTGAATTTTTACTAGTTTGAGGTAGCTGAAAACCCACAACTGACCATACTGCTACCCTACTTATAATATTAAGAGGGAGAGACCAGAGGGGAGCCCACATCAGTTTGGAGGCTGTGATGAAAGCTGTGAACTTCCTCCCCAGAAAACTGCTTATATGTTCACAATTGTGCATATGATTTCATGATTTTCACGGACCCCCTAAAACCCACCCATAAACCCTAGCTTATAAGCCCTCACTCTGAAGGTATTTGTGGGAAATAATTTGTTCTCTACAGAATATTTCATAGTTCTTAGGAGATGTGTGCTGCAGTATTTAACAATTATATGTCACAATGCCTGCAACTTACTTTCAGATGGTTTGACAACAAATTTTCAAAAGCATGTGTGTGTTCTGTGGGGAGAGAGAATGGGAGGAAGGTAGAATTGGGGGGGAGGAAGCAATTGAGGCAAAAAGTTAACAATTGATGAATCTAGGGCAAGTGTATATTGGTATTCATCACAATTTCTTTCAACTTTTCTATACATTTGACATTTTTAAAAATAAAAGCAAAGCAAAATAAAATCCTCGCTCAAGGCAGAAGCGGAAGGAATGAATCTAAAATGAATTTTATTCATTTATATTCCTTCACCATACACTGTCTGAATACCTACTATAGCTGCTCAATAGTTAGTCGGAACAGTCAATAGGACTTAGTGCCTGACAGGAGGTGGGTGGGGGAGGTGAAGGAGGAGGCGCTGTGAAGGAGCCCGAAGTGAGCAGCGTAAATGATGGGTAGTTCAATTAACAAGGAGACAATAGGCAGAGGGCAGCAGGCCAGAGGAGGCGAGATGAGTTCGATTCCGTGGGCAGCATTTTAAAAGGTGTGTTGATGAACTTGAATGAGTCTGAGGGAGAGCCTCCAGAAGTAAGGGGAATTAAGACAGAGAAACAGTATGGACTAAGGACAGGGAGCTATTTGGGAGGAAATGAGGGTGAGTGATAAGTCTGACAGTTGTCTGCAGATATGAAAATCCAGGAAAAGTTGTAGACTTGCTTTACATGATCTAAGAGGACTACCCTTGGAAGATGGGTGACAGCTACGGCGATAGATCGGGCTCAGGGTGTAGGGGGAGCTTCGTTCTTGCTGCACGGTTGGACAGCTCTGCACCAGGCTCTGTGTCAGGCACAAGTGCTGGCTAGAGACAAGGATAAGCAAGGCGGGGCCTCTGCTTGGGGTAGCACAGTCAATACTGGGCAAAAGAAAAGTTTCATTGCTTGACACAGACCTTCACAGTCTTATAAAACTTACGATTGTCTATTCAATGTCTTTCCGTTGCATCCAGGCACTTAGGAGGGCTAAAATCACAACGTACACAAAATGCACAAGGCTTACGGTGGAAAATAGAAATCACAGCTCTCTGAGGTAAGTAGCTATTTCCAAAATTTCATGGTCCCTCCCTAACAAACTTGTCGTACCTCCATAACACACATGTACAGCTAAGAAGAGGACTGGCCTTCTGTAGCGACGTTTGAACAGGAAAGAAAGGTAGGAGTCTTCCAAGAGGGAAAAGGAGGGAGACATTCCAGGTGAATGACGTAGCAGAATGGAAGCTTAACCATCCCAGTCATCCGCCCCAGTCCTCTTTCAGGCAAATGGATCTGAGAACTGAAGGAAAACCCGGAATATATAGAACCCTAGTTTCTTCCAGGGTCTTGTCTGCTGTGTCCTGTCCTACCCTATTCCGGGGCTATTTATTTATCTCCCTGGATTTAGGGCTTCACTACTGCTCCGGGGCTGTAAGAGAAAGCCCAGTGTTCCCTTCTGGAGGTGCCTGAACTCAAGTACCTGCAAGATTTGGCAGAAACCTTTAAGTCGTATTTTGCTTTCAGTCTCTTTCCTCTCTGTCCCCCAACTAAGCATGCAAAGAACTGTGTAAACTGTATCCCTCCCTGCCCCAGCGCTGTTCTGGCTGCTTCCCTCACTTCCCAAGGGAAGATATGGACATTGCCTTTACAAATTCTCAGTGGACAGTCATCAGGTCATTACCACCCACCCCCTCCTCCAAATCTCCAAGGCGAACATTTATGGAGCATTTTCTCTCTGCCAGGCATCTTGTGGGTTCTTCACATGCATTTCATCCTCATAGCAGCCCTATGAGGAAGATACAATTAGCCCCTTTCTACAGATAAAAAACGAAAGGTTAGAGCATTTAAGTAACATGTCCAAGGTCACTGGGCCAGGATGTGAGAGGGCAAATGGTGGGATCCACATGGGGTTGACTCCAGAACCCAGGACCCAAGGTCTTAAAGATCCACAAGCCAGCTACACTGTCTCATCCTAGAGGGCTTGGTGGATTCTGAAAATGATAATAAACACATAGTGACACTGTGTTTCAGGCTTTGATCTAAGGACTTTACGTATGTCAATCCCATTAACTTCAAAACAACCCAATAGTGTTGAGGTCAACACTGTTGTTATTGGAGATAAACAAACTGAGGCACAGAGAAGTTAAGTTGCCCAAGGTCAGAATTTTAACTCAGGTGGTCAGCTCTTACCTATGTTGCTATGGCACCATACCTAAAAAGAAAAGCATACAGAGTATGCATGCGTGACTTGCAAGGAAGGCTCTTTTTAGGAATGGCACACCCAGCCTGGACTCAGCGCGCCTCATCTGGCCACTGTCCCAGCATCGCACTCGCCAGCCAGAGGCTACCTGGATGACAGTCAGGTACACGTCCCTTTGCAGTCATCCTTGTCCCTGGAATCCCACACACTGCAAGAGAAGAATCATAAATGTTTCCTTGAGCTATAGGGAGGGCTTAATTTTCAAGTGTTAATAATGTGAAACTCAGGAGAAACATGCTTATACTGTGAAAATCCTGTAAAATATTAAGGTTTTTTAATTAGCATAGTTACTCTCAAAGTTAGAAAGGAAAAAAATCCTTGCTACTGGCATTTATTCAGAGTTTGATTATCTCAGCCTCAATACAAAGCATTTTGGTACCTTTTTTTCCTGCCATCAGTAAAAAAGAGAATCACTAATTTGTATATCAAGAGAGGGGAAACAAGGAGGGAAGAAAGAAGGATAGGTAGGAGGGAGGGGATGGAGAAAGAAAAACTTTTTTTTAGATTCATCTGTGACAGCATGGTGATGAGAATATCATGTGATCACCTAAAATTGTGTGGTCTTATTGATTCCCATTTGTGAAGTGGTTATTTTTGCCTTCGTAGGAAATATTTTGATTTAAGATTTTTATTACATGTTACCTTCCTTACATCTTAGAGTGGTTTGTCCCAGGGTGACATTTGGAATTTATTTACGATCAGCTTGGCAAGGGCCCTGACCAGTAAGAGCAGGTGCTCTGTGGTCCATGGTGTCCGTGACAGCAAACTGGACCGCAGCCCTCAGATGTCATTGATCTGGAACTTTAAAATAAGACCAATGGGAAAATAATATAGCAATGTGTCACTTCTCTCAGATCATTTTCCCTAGGATTTAAATAATCTAAAACCTAGCCAAGAATTAGGACAGCTCAGGAAGAAGACAGCTGAGCAGCTTGATGGATCTAGAAGGTCTACGTATCACGGTTCACATGCTCTGTTCACAGAAGAGTTCTTACGAGGGATTCTGTGCCAGTGGTTTTGACTTTAAAACCACTTTAATGTTTGCCTTGTTTTCATCAATCAGTAGACTGGAAGCTGCAAAGGGGAAACTACAGGGGAAAGGATTACTGCTGGAGATAGTATACATTGATGACAGCAAAAAGAGACAAGGAGACAAAAGAGTAGGGGGGGAAAACCCCAAGAAACAGACATAGTAACGTTAAAGGCACAAGAGTATTGGGTTATTTAGTGCAGGGCAAATAGCCCTGTACAGCCCAATCAATACCCCCAGAGGGCAGAGAATCATCACAGTTATACATGGTGATGATTCTGGACCACCAGGAAAAGAAGAATTTGTTTTCTGGGTGAAAAAAAAAAAAAGATGAATGCAATGAACAGAAAAACTTTATATACAAATATTAAGATTCTTAAAAAAATTAAGTAATCCTTAAAAGAATAGCTTGTTATGTCGAAATGTGTCTTAGGGTATGAAACAGTTAATGTTACTTTGTTTACTTTATATGTATGCTCTTATATATAAAATGCATAAGAATAGATTATTCCATAGCATAAAGGAAATGGCATTATCTTTGAGAATGTTGAGTACTGAGTTTTACAGTGAATTAATAATCACAAGGTAATAAGAGGGAAGAAATTGTATTTTCCATAATTCCATGGAGGCTGGAACAATCTTTTGGTTGGGTCGAGCTGTTTTCTACCCGAAAAGTGGTTGGAGAGGGTGGTTGAAAGACTGGGCTATACTTCCCAGAGCCAAGGCTTCACAGGTGTGTGAGTTCCACGTTGCAAGCCTGCATTTTTGGAAGATAGTGGGGCAGGAGGGAGAGCCTGCAGAATGACATAAAGCTGAGAGGTACAAGATCCGATCTCTTCTCAAATGTGAATCTCTAATCAACTTACCAGATTCTCAATGTTTGTGAGAGAGGATGGGATTTTTTTCATGTGTAAAAAACAGCTAAGGAGCTGTTTTTAATATGTATTAGTAGCCGGCTGCACGTTAAGTTGACCTTGAACTCTTGGATTTAGAAGTAGTGGAAGAAATCAAGCATAAGTAGGGTCATGAACTTGTAGGAATTGTAAGGAGGACGGATGGGTTCAGAATTTAAGGATTTGGACCAACTTGCCTACATCTCTGAAGATCAGGGAAGCCCACTGGAAATCTGGATCTCTTGTCTCTCTCTTCCTCTCTCATGTATGTATGTTGCATGTGCCTTTGTATATTTTTTAACGACTACTCGTTGTCGAATACCTACTGAGTGATAGGTGCTATGCTACATACTTTAACATTCATGATTTCACTTAATCCTCAAACCAACTTTTGTGAGATAGGAATATTATTACAGTGAAGAAACTGGTGCTCAGAGAGGTTAATTCGCTTGCCCAAAGTCAGTCACACAGCCAAAGAATGGTTATTATAAAACACATTCTTCCTGCTAAGCCCCAAGCAAATTTTAATGCACCAGGAAAGCTGTTCTTCTTTATTTCCAAACCTTCATTCCCTCGAATACTCAGGGTGTCTGTCTTCTGGTTGTCAAGTTACTAAACCTTGACAACAATGAAGGAGAATTTTAATGTTCCAAGATTTCAATAGATCTGGAGTTTATGTGGGAAACCGAAGATGCGGATTTAATGTGGGACAGGGAAGACAACCATATCTTGTAGATGTAAGGCGTTTGCTCTGTATACATGTTAGGAGTCGTTTTCTTCTGCTACCACCAGAGATAAAGCATGAATGATACCAAGTCCAGAGGACTGATATCCATCAGCAGCAGAATTTATTCCAGCCTCTTAGGAATAAATACAAGGATGTGCTGATAATTATGCCTTGATACACGAAAGAGGATATAAAAACTCTTTCTCAATTTGTCTAGTGCACTGTGAATAATAATTCTGTCCATGTGTTTAGAAGGCAAAGTATTTAAAGCTCTATTGTTATTTTCACAAAAAACAACTTTGAGAGAAGCATGTTTTCAGTATTAACCAGGAATGTGGAGTTTATCTCACAGTGCTATGCTGCCTTTTCTTTTCTAACTGGCATGAATTCCTGGTATTTAAATGCATCAGAGACACTCTACCTTCACTTTGAAATGAGAGAGCCTTACAGAATGTCAAGCAGAGCCCTTGTTTCCTGACTTCTGACCTAGCTCAGGTTTTTTTTTTTTTTTTTCCTTTACATGACTCAGACAGGCTCTTGGAGGCCTAGAGATAAAAGGCCCTATTAGAAGTGCAAAATATGACTATTATTACCTCCTTTAATAAGGCTTCTTGCCAGTGTTTCAAATGACTAGAATCTGTTTGCTAATTATTACTCCACAGTTTCTGCATTCATTTTCTTTCCCTGAAGGAGCCTGATTCCAATGAAGATGAGGAAAAGTGCTAAAAAGTGTGTTTACTGCCATCTATGGGATGTAGCAGGCCTACGACGGCCATGGATCCCCTTCCCATGGAACTCACAGGTAACTCGTTATAAAGCCATGGGGGAATGTTCAGGGACCATAAGCACAGGTATTGCTCTGAGCCCCTACTTGCAAGTACCACTGGAAAATCATTTGTTTAAAGTTTCCCGCAATATAAGTTCATATTGCTGCTTTAGAGAGTGAGACAGTATGTTTTCCTCTATTTGAGGCAATCTTATTTATGTGTATAGTAACATATGGGCACATGGGCTCCATTCATGACTAAGGGTTCTAACCTGTGATTACCCTCAAATGTTCTAGCAGAAAATGCTAGAACTAGGAATTCATTTTCTGGATGATTCTGAATATTCTGAAGAAAGCCAGGAACCAGGAAATGATAAAGAGTCTTGAACGGCCAAAATAGATGTAAAGTGTATAAGGCCAGGAACCAGGAAATGATAAAGATCTTGAACGGCCAAAATAGATGTAAAGCATATATGCTGTGGCCTATGAACTCAACTCAAGAATCAGGCTTCCTAGGTTATTATAACAAATTCTATTGTTTTGGTATCAGAAACTTTTACCATCAGAGGCAGTAAATTACAAGATGGGGCAGGGGTTTTGAAAGACAGACATTTAAGGAAAGCAAAAGTGATGGCTCATATCCTAAGACCTAGGGAAGGAAGAGAAAACTATAAAAACAAAAACAAAACAAAAAACAAATACAAGAGTTCAAGAGAGCAAAGCAGTTTGGAAAATCACAGTATAGTGTCGCAATCAATGTTCATACTAATGATTCAGTTCTCAAATAGCAGTTAAATTTCCTGAGGTCTATTAAGTCATTAACATGACAGGCCGAAAGGACATGTCTACACAGTTCACAGAAAGAGAAATACAAATGGTCCTTAAAATATGAAAATATTCTCAACCTCATTCAGAACAAGAAAGCTTCAAATTAAGAGTAAATGAATTAAAGACAAGCCACTGACAGAGAAAATATTTGCAAAACAAATATCAGATAAGGGTCTTGTATCCACAGTATACAAAAAACTCTTAAAACTTAACAAATAAGAAAAGGAACGACCTAATTAAAAGGTAGGCCTAAGATCTGAACAGACATTCAAGCCAAACCATATTAGAAGAGACAAAGAACATTATAAGAGCCACATTCTACAATATAAATATTTTTTTAAAAAGTAGATGAGTTTATATTCTTTATTCACCGATTGACAAAACTTCAGAAGAAAAGTTTGGTCACATATTGTGCTGATGAAGGTGTGGGGAAACAAATCCGCTCAGCCAGTGATGATGGCAAGAGAAAAAAAAAAATGATGCAGACTCTGTGAAGTGCGATGTAACAATAGTTATCAAAATTGCAAATGCACATAACGTTTCTTAGACCCAGCGATTCTTCTCTGGGAATTTCACCTACAGTTATACTCAAACATGTACAAAATGGAGTGAATATGGAGATTATAATTGCAGCATTTTTTATAATAGGGAAAGATTGGAACAACTAGATGCCTATCAGTAGGGAACTGCTTAAAGAAATAATGTTGCACCCTTACAATGGAACAGGATGCTGCCATTGTATAGAATGATGAACTCTATGTATTGATGAAGAGTGATGATCAAGATATAAGATTTTAAAAAGCAAGGTGCAGTACAGTGTCATAGCATCTCACCTTTTGTGAAAGAAGAAAAATGCTTGTATCCATATAGAATATCTGTGGAAGGAGTTACGCCGTAACCTGGTAGCACCTGTCAGGGGTGGGGAAGTGGCAGGCTGGGGCACTGGGGTGGGGGGAAGACTTAATTATCACTCTTTACTCTTTTGTTTCTATTCTGGAAAAAAGTGATATAAAATAATTTAAAAATAAAGAAGGCAAAAGGGTATATAATACATTTTGGGATGCTTCCATTTACCCTTTTTTAAATGTTGATCTTTAAAACGTTGGTTAGCTCTAGTTATCTGGACAGTTTAATTATGTGGAACACCTCATTTCCTGACGATGCTAGATGAATAAGGCAGTACTCTGGTTTGCCGACTTATGCACAATTACAAAGTTAACATTATCATCATAGCACAAAAGAGATTGGAATTTAGAACAAAGGCTGGGATACTTTTCAACAAGACATTATGCAGAAGGAGAATGGATGAAGTGGAGAGAGTCTGTAACTCTCACACTGATTGAGGGATGAAGGCCTAATGAACAAAATATATGAGCCTGTGTGAAGTGCAGTGCTTCTGTGTGTAATAGGCAAGGCTTCTGTTCCCAAAACAGCAAAGGCAGTTGCTGCCTTAGTAAGAAACGCTTTGTTAGTCACCGGCATTGACAGGGAGAATAGTGTTTGCTGCTCACTAGGTGCTTTGGAGGGACTGCAAAGAAGGCAACAGCATAATTTCTGGCCCCAGGAGAAGCCTGGCCTGTCTGCCGGACACAGAGCAGGACTCGGAATGCAAGCGAAGAGTGCTTATCACATATGAACGCTGTGCCAAGCAACCTCCTTGGAAGAATAGAGCAGAATTTGACCATGAGGCTGATAGAGATTGCAGAAACATCCTTCACCGTGTTAAAAATCTGGATGTTTCATATGGAAATTCAGATTTTTTTTTAGCTCTTTTAAAAAATGGATAATCTAATGATACAGGGTCTGATTTTCTTGCATGTTAACATCCACCGGAGCTGAGCAGGGACTGTCCCCTTTATATGGGACATAAGATTTAGGTGGGACAGTTAACCGTGGTCCCTCCCCAGTGCTCCCTGTTACCCAGCACCTGGCCTGTCCCTTTCAGTTACTTGCCTGCTCTCTGGAGGCATTTCAATTTACAAGTCCTGGACCAGAATCAGGAAGGGTTAGTTTGGAAAAGTGTCTTGGAAGTAGGAGGTTCTTAAACAGATTTCGAAAGGCAAGATAGAGTGGCCTGGCAGATTGGACGTGCAAGGCATTTTAGAGGGAAGCTTCCTAGAAGACCAGAGTGTTTCCTCTTGACCAAAAATTGAGCCAATCACAAGGTGTCTGTGCTTTGGAGAAATCCAGATGATGTTGGCTGAGCAAGGTCTTACCTCCTGCTCTATGCCAGGCGTTTTGTAGGAGCATTTCAGTGGACAAGACAGTTTCCTGCCTCAAGGAGCATATAGCCTACTCGTGGAGGTGGCCAGTCCACAAGAAAACAAACCGCTACCTGTAGATTTACCCACTGTAACCATTGTTGCAGTGCCATGAAAGAATGGACAGAGTATTGTTGTCATAGAGAATTACAGTGAAGGTGTCAGGGAGGGGACATGGAAGCTGAGAATGGAGTGATAAGGCGAGGAATGTGATCAAGAAGATGCAAGGTGGAGGGAACAGCATGTGCAAAGGCCCTGCAGTGGGAGAACCTGGACTCTTCCTGAGGCTGGAAGAACAACCAGCGTATCTGGAGCACAGTGAGGAAAGAGGAAACAGCCATCTGAGTAAGAGGGTAGAGCTGGAGTCCACCCCGAGAGGAAGCGGTGAGGGGTTTGAAGGATAGGAATGACTTGATTCTGTTTACATCCTGAAGGAACTTGAGAGATCAGCCTGGGAAAGGAAAGGCAAAGCAGGGCAGCATGGAAAGAAGACCGGGAGGCCATGCACTGCGATTAGCAGAGGCCCCGGTGTTGGCTTGTCCACCCTGTCAGCTGCCCGCAGCCAGCATCAGAGCACTGCCCGCAGCGCCTCCTTGTTGGACAGAGGTTCACACCACTTCCTCCTTGGTATTTCTTTCATCTCTACCCTCGGTGCTCATGTTTTAAAGCTTTCCCGTAGAACAGAATATGAAGGGAGTGGTGACTTCCCTTCTCTCTTCCTCCCTCCCCTTGCAAACTGCCCTGTCCCCCAGCACGCACACACATACCTGCAAGTGTGCACACACATGGTAATCTCAGGGTGCCTCATGCTTAAGGATGGCAGCACAGAGGGAAAGAAACAGGTGGAAGAGCCTTGCCTGGCTGGAGCGAAGTGCGCCAAACTGAGCTTAGCAGGAATGGACGGCCGTTAGGTAAAACAGGGCTAATTGGTGCTGGGCTTTGAAGTCCGAGACTAGAGGAGTTTTCATATGATTTGGGAAGCAGCTGGGAGTCTTTACAGGTTTGTGAAGAGGAGAGCAACGTGATCCAAGTGACTCTGGAGGAACGTGATTCTCGATGATAGGTGTCCAATAGACGAGAGGGGACCCACACAGGCTGGAGGAAGGGGAGCTAATTGGGAGGCAGGAGTCCAGGTATGCAGCCATTATGGCTTGGACCAAAGATGTGGGGAGGAGAAGGCAGACAGAAGAAGAAATGGCAGGATTTAAGGTTGGGCTTAGGGTGCCTCTCGGTGTGTGTTGGGGTGGGAGACGTGGGTACAAAGATGAGGTGAATAAGAAACTGGGAACTTACTTGACAATGACATGGGAACTAGGAATGGATTTGATAGGACAGCCAAGAGAAATGTTGGACAGCTCACTCAAATGTCACTCCTGTTGGAAGTTATCCCTTCCTCCCTCCCTCCACCTTGGATGGTTAATTACTTTCAGGTGTGTGTCCACTCCTCTCCTTGTACCATGATGCTGTGTTGTAATATATCTTTGTCTGTCTACACCTGCTGCTAATCCACGAGCCTGGAAAACAGAGGCCCTGGTTTACTCCCTTTCTATTCCCAGTGCGTAGTTAGCACGGGGCCTGGCCCATAGTAAGTGCACTCAACATGTTTTGGTGAGTGAGTAAATGAATGAATGGAAACTTTTCAGAGGTGTGAAATTGACCCCAGCCACTGTACAACACTGTAAAACTTACACATTTTGTGGCAGCTGCAGCATCCTTTGAACAGTGGTGGAAATCAGGTTATAGTTGGGAGCCTCACAAAGCCCCAGCCATTACAGCAACTGACAGGTGGTGCTGGAAGTAGGGCTTGGATTGGCAGACAGGAGACTGGAGGAGTTAAGATACTGCTGGGGGAATTTGAGATCAAATTGCAGGGTTGTTTAAACACCTTAGGGTTACAAATGGGCTTTCATCCTTAAAATCCCATCAGTAAATATGTAGCCTTAAACTGTCGAAATAGCCCCCTTAATGTTGTTAAATCCCAGGGTTGGTAGCGGCCATTGGAAAGGCTTTGTACACTCTCATCCTGTTGCTTTCACTGAAATTACATTTGCGTTACAATGAAATCCGAAACCTGAAAAATACATAAAAATGAACTTTTCCCTACCACATGTTATGCCACCAACCAACATCAACCAAATTTATTAAACTTTCTAGATAACTATCTTTTATTCAGCTTTTACTCTGTGCCAAGCATTGAGTTTATACACATTATAGCATTTAAAGTTTACAACAAGTGCACAAGATAGGCACTGTTGCTCCCATCTTGTAGGTGAGCAATCTGAGGCCCAGAGAATTTAAGTTACTTGCCCACTGCGTGTGCACTATTTTGAGCTCATCATTTGGCCATGCAGTCTTCCAGCTGACAACAAGGAAGACAAGCCTGGGAAAGACAGAGAGAGGTGGGGCTTCAAGGAGAGTTGTCCATGAATAAGCACTAATGGAAGCGTTTGAGCAGCCCATTCCCCCTAGAGAATACACAAAGAGGGAGACAGGGTGCTCAAGACTGCTTTTTACAGTAGGTCCTTGGGAAACTCTTAGGGAAGTAGAAGAGGAGACAGCCATAGGGTCAAAGGACCTTACCAAGAAACAACTGGGAGTCCACTCAAGTCCCTCTACAGCCTTAACACACTGTTAGCAGGACCTCCACCTTCTGCCTCTATTTCTTCTTGCCTATTCCTTCCCTAACCACCCATTCCCAATAGATAAACAGATTGGTTGACAACAGTGTTTTCAATTTGGATGTTCATTTGGTTGGAGCTTGGAGAAGGCTGAGTAAGTATCAGTCTATCTAGAGTCTGCAGTCTAGATGAGAGCATAACAGCTACTTCAGAAAAGCATAAGATATAGAAGGAGTACAATAGTGAAGGTGGTAAAGGGGCATTTAATTTGCCTTCCAAGAAGCCAAGGAAACCCAAAGAATGGCACAAAAAGAGTAAGATTGCCCTTTCTCTGGCCATTACTATGGTCAGGGGTAGTTTTGTGCATGCCCAAGGGTCTTAGAAAATTGCCATTGCCCAAGGCCACTCAGGGCAACAGTAGCAAAGCAATGAGGGCAAAAAAGGTGAATCTGGATTTCGTCATGTTACTTTCCAAATGGCTGCAGAAATTCAGTTGATGGTTTTAAACTGAACTTTTCCCAAACTCAAAAGAGATGTAGGCTATATATTTGGTGAGAGTTATTGTGCTGATAATATTAGATAATAAAAGATTTTGGGAGACAATTTAGTTCAAACTCCTAATTTTAAAGGCCAGAAAACTGATGCTCAGAAAGGAGAAGCAACTTGCTCATGGTTACACAACCAGACAATTGACATACTGGCGCTAGAAACCAAGTTTCCTGTATGTTCTGCTGGAATTTTCCCCCTAGGGGACATAGGAGAGTTAAGCACCCAAATAAAAACATTGTCTCAGCATGACCTTCAGTGCAGTGATTTTTTTGGTTGCTTGTATTTCATTCAAGTCCAGGCAGCTCAGAGCACAGTGGGAACATTCTGGAAGCCTGTTCCTAGTTGGAAATCCTTGGTCAGTTAGGGCTAAGATCAGGACCATCTACTTGCTCCAGACGTCGCAGGAGTGCTGAGGGAATTAGGTCTTTTATTTGTGTTAGTTTGGATGGTTAATGATGTAAATATGTGTCTAGTTAGTGCACTTAGCATTTAAATCAGATCTAATGGTAATACTAGTTTGCCTTCCATACTGCCCATTGAAGAGCAGATCATTGCCAGTAACTTTTGCGTGAGAAGAATTGCAAATTGTTCTTGCAAGCATGGCATCCTCTTTATTTGGAATGCTCTACATTTTCTTCACTTGGTTTGGGAACAGTATAGAAATGGACATGCCCTTGGCACTCATCTCCTGTGTTTTTCATCCCGGCGTATGGATTGAGTATACCTGATGGGGTAAAAATCACTTGATCTGCTCCATGCTCCCAGGTTTCACTTTCCCTGCCTGATGACTACTGGCTTTGACTACCTTGACTACTCCCCCACCTTTGACTACTCTCCAGCTAACTAGTCAACTGCTTCATTTTGCTAATGGTGACCTGGGTTTGGGTTTCTCATTATTTTTATTTCCTGAGGGCCAACAGCCATAGATTCTGTGGGAATCAAACAAGAAAAGAGGATAAGTCATATTGGAATTTTCCCAGCCTCTATTTTCCTTCCAAGTGCAGATTCCCTGGCTGGGGTCTGCCTGGACAGCCTGTAGGAATTTGAACCTGAGTGAAAGAGAAAACACTGTGCTAGAGGGACTGCACAAGTACTCTAGGAGAAGGTGCTGCACAATTAACCACAAAGCACTGAGTGCAAGGGGCGTATTAAAGCTTCATGTTCCTTCAGGCAACTCTGGAACTCTTCTTCTCCGGCCCTCCTCTCATATCCTCTCCCTTTCCCCTCTGGCAAGGACTTTCTGGCATGGAATGTTCTCTGTTATCCTAGAAACAGGTCAGAGCTTCTTTTCATCCTGGATAAAAATTTGTGTGGTTTAAAAAATAATCCAAAAAGTAAACCAAGAAGAAGTTTATTTTAAAAATAAACCAAAAAAAGTACATTGGAACAGGCTTTCTGGAGGGCACTCTGGCAATATGTATCAAAAACCAAAAGGCAATTATATTTTGGGGAATTTATCTCGGAGGAACAATCAGACTTATACATAGTGCTCTAAGTACAACATGTTCATCAGAGTGTCGTTTATGTGAAAGCGCTGGGATTCCAGAGTTTCTACAGAGTGGGGTCAGGCAACATCTCTCCCACCACATGTGTGTTTGCTTCCACTGGTTTAAGAGGCTGAGCACGAGGCTAAGTGAGGAGCTCAAAAGCTTCTTGAGGATAAAATAATTGAAACACTGCCATTTTTTTGAGGTTGAGATGTATCAGGTATGTCTGGTGAATGTGGCCCCAGTGGAAACTAGACTGGGGGGATCCTAAGAGGAATTTTATCATAGAGGAAAAAGCAAGCCAGGTTAGCCACAGGGCCTAGTCTTGGAAGGAAACAGTGGTGGTAAACACGGCATGTTGGCTGATGCCAGTACTTGAACCATTCCCTCTGCTAGTGACTGACCATTCTGGTTTGCAGGGGACTGAGGAGTTTCCTGGGACATGGGACTTGCACTGCTAAAATCAGGAATGTCCCTGCAAGCTGGAATGGTTGGTCACCCTCCCTCTACTAGGGAGGACAGGTGGGCACTCAGAGACAGTCATGGTGGGCAAGCAATAGCCAGGAATGACCCACTGACACAGGTAAGCGCTCCTGTAGACTCTGAGAAGTACGATATTTAAGGAGGAAGACTTTGAAAACCATAGAGTTGGGGCCCTAGAGTTACATTAATTTGGGAAGTTAATGTTACTGGGACTACATTTGTACTCACTGACTAGTAAAGCCGGAGATATTCAGATCACATTTATGAGTAAAAAATTGAAACAAACTGTCTGATAATAGAAAATTGATTAAATAAATTATGATATTTATAGTCATTTGGAATGGAGATATAAATATATTTATAGACATGCAAAGAGAATCACAATATTATTGAGTAGAATAAAATCAGCATGTAAAATATAGCCTATTTTATTACAGGATGTCTACATTTTTAATTTAGATGCACATATATGAACAACCAAAAGAGTCTAGAAGATTAACAATGAAATAGACTCTGGATAGTAGGATTTGGGGTAAGTTACATTTTTATTTCCTTCGGTATTTCTCAATTTTATAATTTTTCTAAAAGAGCATGCATAATTCATGCTACACTCACATACACACACACACAAACATACACATACTTAAACCACCTGCACATGTCACACAGTTGCAGCTTCCTAAAACCTTTTCATAAAAAAGGCATCATATCTACAATTTTAAGATATGTTCAGATTGAGCACTGACACCTTGGCTATTATATTCATAAAGAGCAAATCACCTTTAGGCCTGAACTAAGAAGTCTATGCATTTTGAGGCACTGTGGGGAAAAAAGCATGCATCTGAGTTCTCATGACCATCTAGGTTCAGAAATTGGGAAACAAAGAAGTTAGAACTCCTCTTTCGTTTTGTTGGCAAAGGTTCCTTCCACGCCTGAAATTGCATGAGTCACAGGCCTGGTGAGCTGGATGAGAAGGCAGCACACGATGGAGGCCTAACCAGACTGGGGGTTGGCGAGGGGCTCTGGGCACATTTTCCTGAGAAGAGCACAGGCTGGGGGAGGGGTCTCTGCCTGGACAAGAGCCCTCCGTCTGTCATCTCAGAGCCTGGCAAGGAATGGGCATGAAGCAGGCCCTCAATATGTGCTTGTTGCATTCATTAGACAATACCAACAACCACCAGATGCCAGGGGTGCTTTATTGTGCTTTCTAGCTCAGCATTTTGTGAGATACTATATACATACATATATATCACCTATTTGTACCACACTTGAATAGTACACATTACCCCCATTTTAAAGAAAGAAAAACTGGGGCTCCATGTGGCTTAATAACTTCACCACCACTCTGTATCCCTGATGCTATTATGCAGTGGGATTTGTTATCCTAGATTTGCCATCCTTTTGTGTTCCCACCCCAGAGAAGTAACCAAAGGGGGATAGCCAAATAGCTGCTCTGGGAAAGGGCGCCATGCTGGCATTATGTGCTAGAATACTGTGCAATGCTTGCTAATGGCGCAGACAGTGGAAATTAGAGGACACAAAAGCTCCTCCTCTTGTCATCTGTAACATGCCTTTACTGTTGATGAGCAGAATGCAGAGAGCTTAGAATTGCATACTTAACAGGAGCTCATCCAAACCTCTTTGGTCTGGATAATGGCTGGAAATCAAGCTCTTGCTGAGAGTTTGTAGTTCAATCAAGTCAGAAAATTACATGCATCTCAATTTTTTAAATACATATTTTTTTCAATATGATTGAAGGGCTACTTCAGTCTTGAGTTTTTACCAGCTAGCCCATGTTTCTCATTCCTCACCTAGTATCCAGAAATGCAGAGAAATCTGTTCCAGAAGATTTCATTGTATTGAAGCTGCCAAGAAAGGGACACTTGCTTAAAATACTTGATACATCAGAGAGTTTTAAAAGAGTTAGGCTGACTTCACTCCACAGAAATATAGAGAATTTTTAATTAAATTTGCGCCCACTGAATTCTTTAAAATATGATACTGTTTGTAAAAGCTACAAATGAGAACACAGTAACTCCTTAAAGTAAAACAGTGCTCCATATGAAAGGAGGGAAGGAAGGGAGGGAGGAGGGAAGGAAGGGAGGAAGGAAGGGAGGGAGGAAGGGAGGAAGGAAGGAGGGAAGGGGGGAAGGAAGGAAGGGAGGAAGGAAGGGAGGAAGGGAGGAAGGAAGGAGGGAAGGGAGGAAGGAAGGAAGGGAGGAAGGAAGGGAGGAAGGGAGGAAGGAAGGAGGGAAGGGGGGAAGGAAGGAAGGGAGGAAGGAAGGGAGGAAGGGAGGAAGGAAGGAGGGAAGGGGGGAAGGAAGGAAGGGAGGGAGGAAGGGAGGAAGGAAGGAGGGAAGGGGGGAAGGAAGGAAGGGAGGAAGGAAGGGAGGAAGGAAGGAGGGAAGGGAGGAAGGAAGGAAGGGAGGAAGGAAGGGAGGAAGGGAGGAAGGAAGGAGGGAAGGGGGAAGGAAGGAAGGGAGGGAGGAAGGGAGGGAGGAAGGGAGGAAGGAAGGAGGGAAGGGGGGAAGGAAGGAAGGGAGGAAGGAAGGGAGGAAGGGAGGAAGGAAGGAGGGAAGGGAGGAAGGAAGGAAGGGAGGAAGGAAGGGAGGAAGGGAGGAAGGAAGGAGGGAAGGGGGGAAGGAAGGAAGGGAGGAAGGAAGGGAGGAAGGGAGGAAGGAAGGAGGGAAGGGGGGAAGGAAGGAAGGGAGGGAGGAAGGGAGGAAGGAAGGAGGGAAGGGGGGAAGGAAGGAAGGGAGGAAGGAAGGGAGGAAGGAAGGAGGGAAGGGAGGAAGGAAGGAAGGGAGGAAGGAAGGGAGGAAGGGAGGAAGGAAGGAGGGAAGGGGGAAGGAAGGAAGGGAGGGAGGAAGGGAGGGAGGAAGGGAGGAAGGAAGGAGGGAAGGGGGGAAGGAAGGAAGGGAGGAAGGAAGGGAGGAAGGGAGGAAGGAAGGAGGGAAGGGAGGAAGGAAGGAAGGGAGGAAGGAAGGGAGGAAGGGAGGAAGGAAGGAGGGAAGGGGGGAAGGAAGGAAGGGAGGGAGGAAGGGAGGAAGGAAGGAGGGAAGGGGGGAAGGAAGGAAGGGAGGAAGGAAGGGAGGAAGGAAGGAAGGGAGGAAGGAAGGGAGGAAGGGAGGAAGGAAGGAGGGAAGGGGGGAAGGAAGGAAGGGAGGGAGGAAGGGAGGAAGGAAGGAGGGAAGGGAGGAAGGAAGGAAGGGAGGAAGGAAGGGAGGAAGGGAGGAAGGAAGGAGGGAAGGGGGAAGGAAGGAAGGGAGGGAGGAAGGGAGGAAGGAAGGAAGGAGGGAAGGGAGGAAGGAAGGAAGGGAGGAAGGAAGGAAGGAAGGGAGGAAGGAAGGAGGGAAGGGAGGAAGGAAGGAAGGAAGGGAGGGAGGGAGGGAGGAAGGAAGGAAGGGAGGAAGGAAGGGAGGGAGGGAGGAAGGGAGGAGGGAAGGGAGGAAGGAAGGAAGGGAGGAAGGAAGGAAGGAAGGAAGGGAGGGAGGGAGGGAGGAAGGAAGGAGGGAAGGGAGGAAGGGGGAGGGATGGAAGGAGGAAGGAGGGAAAGGAGGGAGGGAGGGAGGGAGGGAGGGAGAAAGGAGGGAAGGGAAGGAGAGGGAGGGGAACATTGAGAACATAGTCAATCATATAAGTAATAGCACCTGTCACAACTTTAGATCACTAAATTTAGGTACTAAATTATATGAAAAGTCATCTTGTCTACTATGAATAAAGGAAGAAGGAGGAAAGGGATGTAAAACAGAAGGGAAGAGCACACTAGTAATTTAAATTCTTTAAGTGATGAGGGTTTCTGGAACTATCAGTAAACATAATCATGCTCTTCAAAAGGATGGACCTCAGTGCAAACAACTCTCTTTTTGATTACCTGGTGCAGTATAGAAACTCAAGAGCTGGAATCAGCTGTTCAGAAATCATACACTTTTAAATCCAGGCATTTCCCATCTTTATTGTTGGGGTGTCTAAGACAACTTTAATGGGAATTCAGTTCCTCATGCATCCTAAAACTGCAAACTTGCCTCTAGTTGTTAAGCTTTCAGAATCTGCATGAATCTCACCCATATTTACTTAGGCCAATACCTCCCTCCTCTTATTGCTCTCTCTATATATTTTTTCTATCTTTTAAAATTAGTATTTCCCTATAGGAAATACCATCAGGTCTTCTCTTGCCCTGAATTCAAATTCTTCAAGGCTCTCAGAGTATTAGAACAAGCACATATCCTAGTGCTGAGCTATGCCAACCTGTTCTTTCACAGGTGAGGAAACGGGTCAGAGTAGTTAAGAGACTTATCTACAGTCATGGAATGATATTCTGAAAATGAAAGAATAGTATGGATTGTGTAGAATGACAGGTCTTTGAAGTAACACAGACTGCATATGAGTCCCAGATCTATCCTTTGCCCTGTGGCCTTAGGCATAACCATATAATTACAGTCTCTACAATGCCATCTGTAAAATGGGGATAATAAAATATAAATTAAGGGTTGTTATGTGGACTAAATGAGAGCTAGAGAATGTCTGGCCTATGACAGGCTTTCCATAAATGTCAATTTCCTTTCTTTAAAAGACAAGGCATCAAAAGAAGTAAAATATTTAAGAGATTAAAATGGCCAAAATTCCTCATCTATTTTTAGCCACATGTAAATGAGGTAGAATTTCTATTCTTAACTGATTTCTGTAATTCTTGTCATTTTCTAAAACTGTGTATCTCCACAGGAACTCCCTAAAAATATTTCCACCAATGGCAGAACCTAGGATTCTTGTGCTTCCCTTTTGGAGCCTGGAAAGTGCTTTTCCCTGGCGCTGGGAAGAGGCAGGGACCTCCTTGACACTGGCCTGTATTACTCAGGACATAGCTCAAGATGCAGAGGATGTGCCTCCTGATAAGATTCACATAGTAATCACAGAAAATCAGGCTGAGCTCTTGGTGTAGAATCAGGAAAATTACAATATGGTTGGACTGATGTGAATATGAAACATAGCCTGTTCTTCAAAGTGAGAAAGAAGAAGTGAGAGATACTGGCAATTATCGCCCTGTAAACATCATTTCCAGCCATGATAATTATGTGTGTGTGTGTGTGTGTGTGTGTGTCCATGTGTGTGTTTAAGTAGCAGGAAAGTGATGATATCAGGAACAATAAGTGGCTGGGGCTTCAAAGAAACAAATCATGCCAGCACAATAGCTTTTTTTGACAGAGTTATGAATAGATGAAGAGGAAATGTAAGAGATGCAATATATCTTATGTTGGTAAAGATTTGATATGTCTCAGGGAATTTTATTTCCAAAATTAGTTACAAGATCACAAAGAAAGGTTATTGATAAATTGCAAAGTATCTGGTTGTAGGAAGGTGTAGAAATGGCTGTCGGGGATGGTCTTATTTAACGCCTTCATCATTAATTTGGATGAGGGAGTGAATGTCTCTTCGTGTTCATGAAAATTGCAGGTTATACTAAATCAGGACGTGTTGTGAACACTGATCAGCCAGAAACTGACACAAAGAGGTCCCCAAAGAAGGACAAATTGGACAGAAGCAAGAGCCAACTGAGGAAAGCAACGTTTTTAGGTCTGTTTTGTTTTTTTTTTTTTTGTAAAGTCAGTGTTTTTTTTTTAGGAATTCCTTTATTTTTATTTATTTATTTATTTTTGGGGGCTGTGTTGGGTCTTCATTTCTGTGCAAGGGCTTTCTCTAGTTGCAGCAAGGGGGCCACTCTTCATCACGGTGCGCGGGCCTCTCATTATCGCGGCCTCTCTTGTTGCGGAGCACAGGCTCCAGACGCGCAGGCTCAGTAGTCGTGGCTCACGGGCCTAGTTGCTCCGCGGCATGTGGGATCTTCCCAGACCAGGGCTCGAACCCGTGTGCCCTGCACTGGCAGGCAGATTCTCAACCACTGCGCCACCAGGGAAGCCCTTTAGGCCTGTTTTGATTTACCTTTTCTTACAGTGAGTAGAATGAGAACTTGATAGCAAAGTAGAGCCACACAGACTTAGAGAAGAAGATGGACAATAAAAAGGAATCTGTTAGACACTGTCATGGGGACTCACGTTTGCTGGGGGCCCACTGTGTGCCAGCTTCTGCATTTGGACTTCACACTGTATGTGCTCAGAGGAGGCTCAGAGATGTTAAGAATCCCACAATAGAGGAGGAACTTATAATTTTGCATAATCTAGCCATTACTGATTAAGTGTAATTTGACATAGATTGGATATCCTTGACTTCTTGGAGCTTGAATTCTGTAGATTTACATTTTATCTGTAAGTCTATGATCTACTTTGAGTTGTTTTGTAAAAGGTAAGGATTAAGGTGAAATTTTTTTGTGTAGGGACATCCAGCATCATTTATTGAAAAAGACTATCATTTCCTCCTGAATTGTCTTTGTATCTTTGCCAAAAAACAGATGTCACATATGTGTGAATCTACTTCTGGAATCTTTATCTGTTCCATTGATATACGTTTTTATCCTTTTGCCAGTATTCACTGTCTTGATTACTATAGCTTATAGTAAGCCTTGAGATCAGCTAGTGTGAGTCCTGCAACTTTCTTCCTTTCCAAAATTGTTTTGGCTAGTCTAGTTCCTTTCTTCTTTCATATAAATATTTCAAACAACTTATCAATATTAATACAACATCTTCCTGGGATTTTCACTGTGATTTCTTTGAATCTCTAGATCAGTTTGGGGAGAATTGACATGTTAACAATATTAACACAATCCATGAATACAGAATATCTCTCCATTTCTTTAGGTTTCTTTGATTTCTCTCATAAGTGTTTTGTAGTTTTCAAGATACAGATCCTGCACTTAGTGATATTGCAAATGATATTGTTATTTTTAAGTTCAAATTCTAAATTTTATTACTTACATATAAAAATATAATTAATTTTTGCATATTGATCATGTACCTTGCAGCCTTGCCAAACTGAGTTATCAGTTCTAGGACCTCTTTTGTAGTGTGCATATAGGCAATTATGTCATCTGTGATAGAGAATTTTATCTCTTCTTTTCCAATCTGTATGCCTTTTATTTCTTTTTATTGCCTTACTGTGCTGGCTAGGACTTCTAGTACAATGTTGAATAGGAATGGTTAGAAAAGAAATTTTCGCCTTGTTCCCAATATTCGGGGGAAAGTATTCAGTCTTCGTATACGACATAAGCTGTAGGCTCCTAGAAGATGCACTTTATCTTAAGACAGTTTCCCTCTGTTCCTAGTTTGCTGAGAGGTTTTAATCATGGAGGGATGTTGAATTTTGTCAAGAAAATTTTGAATTCATTTTGAGAATCAAATAATTATTTTTTGCTTTACTCTGTTACCTTTTAGTTAAACATAAGAAAATACATCATACCATAGTTCTTAATTTTGTGTAGACCCAAGTTTTTGTCTAATACCATATTCCTTCTGCCTGAAGACCTTTTAAAAACATTTCTGGCAGGACAGATATGATGGCAATAAATACTGTGTTTTTGTTTGTCCGATAAACTCTTTATTTCTCCTTCATTTTTAAAAGGTATTTTTCCAGGGGTAGAATTCTGAGTTGACAGGGTTTGTTTTTTTTTCCCTTTCAGTGCTATTGTCACTCCCTTGTCTTTTGGTTTCTACAGTTTCTGACAAGAAGTCTGTTGTCATTCTTATCTTTGTATGCAAAGTGGTTTTTCTCTCGCTGCCTTTAAGATTGCTTTCTTTTTCCCCTCTTTGATTTTGAGCAGTTTGGATATGATATGCCTAGGAGTATGTGGGTGTGTGGGTGTGTGTGTACCAATTTACATTCCCACCGACAGTGTAGGAGGGTTCCCTTTTCTCCACACCCTCTCCAGCATTTATTGTTTGTAGATTTTTTGATGATGGCCGTTCTGACTGGTGTGAGGTGATACCTCATTGTAGTTTTGATTTGCATTTCTCTAATAATTATTGATGTTGAACATCTTTTTCTCACGTGTTTGTTGACCATCTGTATGTCTTCCTTAGAGAAATGTCTATTTAGGTCTTCCATCCATTTTTTGATTGGGTTGTTTGTTGTTTTGATATTGAGCTGCATGAGCTGTTTGTATATTTGGAAAATTAGTCCCTTGTCAGTTGCTTCATTTGCAAATATTTTCTCCCATTCTAAGGGTTGTCTTTTTGTTTTGTTATGGTTTCCTTTGCTGTGCAAAAGCTTTTAAGTTTAATTAAGTCCCATTTATTTATTTTTGAGCACCTGCTAAAGTTAATGAAAAAGAAAGTGCAAGTGAGTGAAAATCTAAAGCCACAGGCAGTTCTGTATTCTCTGAATTACTTACTTACACTCAGCCTTTGCTAACCTATACTCAGTCTTCACCAATTTTTTAACAATTTTAGTTAAGTTCTTCTACCACTGTCCAGCTGCATTTGTCCCAGGTAAGAAAATGTTTCACCTCATCTCTTTGTAGGCATCTGTCATTCCTTAGCTCTCTGACAGGGTAAATTGATGTTGTTGTGGATTTGCTGTTTGTCTAGTTTTTGTGTGCGTGTTGATATTGTTGCTATTGTTTTTGTAGGGATGAGTATGATGCTATTTCTAGCTTTTTGCTTTCTCCAGATGGACTAGAAAGTATCTGTTTGCTTTTGATAAGATGCCAGAAATCTGCCCTGTGTTGGAGGCCAGATCCTATTCTCTCCACTCATTCCTCTACCTTTCTTTTGGCAGTGTTTTCAGGGATTTGGAAGTAAAGGTCCTGATGGAGAACAGAAAAAAAAGTGTACTCCCCTTCAAGGTAAAATGATATCCACCTTCTATGTTTATTTGAATCTTTTGATATTTTCTACAGAGTTCATTTCGGATATTTTTCCATTATTCTCCTCATCAAGTCAATAAAGCCCTTAGAAATTCTCTTGTGTTGAGAGAGTATGTGAATTACCTCATTACAAATTTATTTACCCTTGGTAACACTTCACAGAAGCTTTTCTAAACCACATTTCCCATTTCAAAAGTACAAAGCCAACAGGCTATTCTATTATTTCAAAAAAGAAAAGAAATCATTCAATTAGTAGTATGTCAGATGAAAGGGACACTTCGAATTGTGGCATCATTCTGAACATGTGAAAAGCCAAGTCTGCACTGTCATAACTATGGGATGAGGCATGAATATTCTATACATTTCTGATTAATCAAAATCCATGCAAAAGTATCAGTCAGATCAGAAGAGTCAGAATTGATTAAACCATGTTTAGCTTATCTGTATTGTCTGGGTATCACGCAGATGAGAGTAGAAGCCAATGTGATAGTGTGGGAACAAAAGACTTGTCAACCTGACACTATTTTAAACACAGAAACAAATGGAATCTTGTGAACCAATTCTGATTAACTAAACCTGACTCTACCTTGAAAAACATAATGGTATTTTATGCTTTTAATATGGTTATCAGCGCATCTCTTCTATTCTAAGGTATCTAGACACATAATCTTCAGGTGTTGGGAAATAATATCTTCAACCTGAGAATAGCATGGCCTGCAGTATGCCAGCCACATACAGGAAACTACAGGGAAAACCTGTTTCTGGTGTGATTAAAAGCTCGCTTGAAAGGACCTCTTTGCATGTGGAACTTTCCTGGATAAAGGATAGAGAGCTTCTTTGTCTTCAAAGAGCTTCAAAGGATATACAGAAAGAAGCATGTGCAGACTGGAGAAGCAGATGTGCGAGGTGAGGAAAGTATTAACATTATATACTCTGATGACACGTAGTATCTACAGCCCTTACTCCTTGGCTCCATCCCCCAAATAAAAGCCGTTCAGGTAGAATGGGGTAGAACAAAGCCCACCTTGACCTCTTCTGTTGCTATTGTGCTAGGCAGGCTGAAGATTTTGGAATAACTGAGTTGTCATGGCTGTTGACTGAGGATGCAAACGTGGGCCTTAACAGTGAGGGAACAATCTTCCCAGCCTGGCCTCAGGGGCATTGTAGTGGGCAGATGTGGTATGTGGCCTCTACATGACTAGAGTGCATTGTGCAAACAATTCCTCCTCATGCCTCTTATTGTCCTATTACCCACCTGAAGATTAAACCTCATATATTCTGAGAAGCAGCAAGGGAAGTTGAACAGACATAAACACAATCCTGCTCTTCCTCTCTGTTTTCTCTCTCTCCTGAAATTCAGTCCCATTTGGTTCCTACAGCCCATTCCTCAGGGACCTCAGCAGCCTCCCTCCCTCCCTCCCTTCCTCCAGTGATGCACGTCAGCATTCGGGGACATAGAAAAACCTGCTATCCTCCCACCCTGGTCGGCAGAGGGTAAGGTTGTGAGCTGTTTCAACAGGGCTGTGTACCTTTTTTTTAAAAAAAAAAAATTTATTTATTTATTTGGTTGCACTGGGTCTTAGTTGCAGCAGGCGGGCTCCTTAGTTGCAGCACGTGGGCTCTTTAGTTGTGGCATATGAACTCTTAGTTTCAGCATGCATGTAGGATCTAGTTCCCTGACCAGGGATCGAACCCGGGGCCCCTTGCATTGGGAGTGCTGTGCCACCAGGGAAGTCCCTGTACCTTTTTTTTTTTAACTCCATCTGTGGCAAAAGTTAAAAATGCTTTAATAAAGACACTCTTATCTTTTGTTTTTAAGAAGAGAATAGCTTTGGGGGCAACACAAATGTTAAAATCCACGATTTGTTCCATTCCAACCAATAAGCAATCAGAGCAACAATGGACTTTTTTTAGGTTTCCACAACATCAATATCATAACAGTTTTCCAAAACTAGTCAAAATGAAATGTTCTCACCTGACATACCTCTTCTGTTTTTAGTTAACTGAACCACTCTCCCTTTTCCATTCACCTTTCTTAAAATCCTCAAACTTTATCTGTCACAAGCAATGGAAAAAAGTGTGCTGTTATAACATTTACAAAGTCAGTGCCCAGGCTTCTCATTCAAAACTTATTGACCATTCACAAGAATATTCATCCATTTAAATTATTGTGAAATTCCACTTTGATAAACCCACTGGAAAAAAAAACCTAAGACATTTTAGAGTTAAATTTACCTCAGATTCTCTAGATAAGAGATCCTGTTCTCTCATTCTAGAGTTCGCTTACATTATATCCTGTGTATTCAGAACCATGGTCTGCATCCTAAACAGATGGAAATATGTTTTAACAATGTTTCCTGTAACATCAACTAAATTCTGCTCTAGTCCATTTTCTAGAATGTGTGTCCTATTCTGGGGGTGGGGGGAAACTCAGTGAACTTATGAATGGGTAGTGATGAAATTTCTACAGATTAAAAGATCAATAATTTCTAATGTTAAAAATTCTTACTCAGGTATTACTTTTAAAAATTATCTCACCATAGTTATTTAGGGATCTTTTAAAGTAAGAAATTTAAGTAGTTGACAGAAAATCAGGAGGCAGGCATAGGGGAGATGGAGGAGGTAGGGGAAAAAGTGAGGGTGAAGGTTGTGACACAGGAATTGGTTTGAAATTTAGTATCTTATGTGTGCCAGCAGTAACAATGAAATAAAATGGATAAATATAAAATTTGTATGTCAGGATTGAGAAAGCATGGGTCTTGCATGAAATGGTGAACATAAAATAGAATTCAAGTGTTATGTCTTAGTGTGGAAAGACTGCAATGTTATAGTAAGAAATGCCACTTGCTTAGTGAGTAGGGATCCACTTTGGAGACCATCAGCTCAGTTCCATACAGAAGTTAAATGTTAGTCTATGTTTCCTATTAGATGTAGTGGGCATTGGTGGTTGCCTACCCAGCATCCAACTCTGCTTTCTCTTTCCCAACAGAACTCTGAGCTTGTTCAGGTATCCTCCAGGCCCCCACGTACCCAATGAGATTCAGGGGAACCTGACCCCACCACATCTAGGAGTGAGCCTGATTGGATAGGGTCATCCTGTTCCAGCAGACCAGGGGTCAGCAAACCTTTCCTGTAAAGGGCCAGGTAGTAAATACTTTAGGCTTTATGGTCATACAGTCTCTGCTGCAACTACTCATGCCACTGTAGTGTGAAAGCAGCCCAGACAATGCATAAGTGAGTGGATGTGGCCGAGTTCCAAGAAAACTTTATTTGTGGCCACCAAAATTTTAATTTCATATAATTTTCACACCATGAAATATCATTCTCCTTTTGATTTTTCAACCATTTAAAAATGTAAAAAACATTTTTAGCTAGCAGGCTATCCGAAAACAGATACTGGATGAAATTTGGCCCATGGGCTATAGTCTGCTGACCCTTGCTCTAGGGACCAGTATTGTCCAACAGTATTTTCTGGGATGGTAGAAATATTCTATAAGTTGGCCACATGTGGCTACTGAGCACTTGAAATGTGTCCAGTGTGACCAAGGAATTGAATTTTTAATTTTATTTAATTTTAATTAATTTAAATGTAGACAATCTCCTTTAGTGAGTGTAATAAGAAATCTCACTCCGTTTTTTGATGTTTGACTTCTGACAGATTTTAAGCCTCATCCTTCTCTTCCCCTGTACCCCCAGATCCATGCAAGCTGAGAAGAAAGCCTAGGTACTCCCTCTTTTGGCACTGATGGGAGATTCAAACCACATAAACTCCTGCCCACATCCAGGAACTCTCCCATTGGCCCCACCCCTATTACAATAAAAAAACAGGCCGGCCTCCTATCCCTGTGCTCTCAAGCCATCCCAAACCTGTTTCAGAGGACTGCCCTGCTCTCCCCAGAGACCTCAATAATGTAAGTTATGAAACTTTTCATACCCTCGGTGTGTATATATGGCATCATCATTCTCAACATCTGAACCAAATTTTAGGTGAGGGTCCATCTGCCTCTGCAGGCAACCATAAGAGTGAGTCATCACCATATTGGACAACACGGCTCAGAGAGTAGTTTGTTCAGGTAGGTTACTCAGTTTGGAGTTGGACTGCTGAGAACACAAGAAGTTGGTTAGGGACATTTAGGAAATTTCTTTTTAATTATTTGGAAATAATCCTCTGCCTTTGACTGAGTGTGAACATGGAATTCTATAGCCCATTTGCTACTGGCATCTATGTTTTTACCTAGAAGGGGAACCAGCCTTAGAGAATGAAGTTGATCCTGTGATAGGATAAGTGGGTCTTTAATGACAATATTGAATTTCTGGATCAGCCCCTTCCTGAAGCTGCCCTTCCTCTCAGCTTCCAGGGATGTGAGCCAACATATTTCTCAATCAGTTTTCTGTTAATTACAGTTCAGAGCATTCTAACATATATCATTGATTCTAAGAAGTACATTTTCCCCCTCAATTTTAAAATCTCTAAAACTGGGATGAGTCTTATAATCTACAGCAGGACATAATTTACCTGGTAGAATCTTTTTCTGACTTTGCAGTACACAAAATAATTGTGTGTTTTATAATTGGTAGTATCTTAGATCTGACGAAATACTTTAGGTTTGATGAATACTTTAGACTTTGAGATTTTCTTCCTTTCTATCTTTCTTTTTTGTAGTTATGGTTGTTTAACTTTTTAAGTAAGATTTTCTTCTAAAATAATCTTTTCTTCAAATTTATATATCCCCCAGTATTATGTAGCAGCATTTTCATGTTAACATATCTTCAGAGCATGCCTAGCTGGATTTTAGTACCAGGATAAGATTTTATTACCTGAAGAATACATTCTGCTTTGCAAACTAAAAGCAATGTGCAAAACATCATTCAAAATTGGAAAGATCATTTGGGAATATCAACTAAATTAAAAAATATTGTTAAGGGGCTGACATTCTAGCAATACTCAGGCACTAAGTGAACTGGCCTTGGATAAAATGAAAAAGAGGGTATCTGCTTAATTGTATGCTTGATGCACTCCATTGTCCCTGGCTACTGAAGAGCAACTTAACTCTGAATTACATTTCTGTTATTAGATTTTTAACATTCTCTTTGTTTTATTGTAAAAATTCAGCATAATGCAAGCATATTATTATGAGTTTTGAGTCAAGAACCACCAAGCATTGCCATTAATTCAAACATATTGAAATCCAAAATAAACATCCACATTCATGAGCCAAAACTCTCAATTCACATTGAATTCTCTTATTACAAAAAAGGCCTTCTTGCAAATATTGCCCCTACTCCACCCCCAAATCTCTCTCAAAATAGGAATAAGAAACTGTAATGAAAAAGTCCCATTTTGTAATTTCAACAAAAAAGATAAAATGCCTAGGAAAGTATTTGACTATTTGCAGAACACTACAAAAGTTTGAGATAATGTAAAAGAAGTGTTGAATAAATTAATATAAAGTTTTTGCATTGGAAAAGCGATGCCAATCTTTTAGAAAATACTTGATAGATTTATGAAATCCTCATTGGAAATACAAGATAGATGGGGAGAGGGGAGTGTGATAATGTAATTTTAAAGATAAAGGGCAAAATAGCCAAGAATATATGGAAAGTAAAGACTAATGAAAGAGAACTTGCCCTACCAGATAATACAATTTCAATAATTAAAGTAGTGTGCTACTAACAAAAGAATTGGCAGACAGATCAATGTAATGGATTTGATGGCCCAGAAATCGACCCCAGTATAGATGCAGACTTAGTATATATTAAAGGTGGTATCACAAATCAGTGAGAAAAAGAATCATTATTGAATAAATGGTTCTGGGACAGATGGTTAACCATTTGGAAAAACAAAGTTAAATTACCACTCTAAAATAAATTGCCATGGGTGACCTTTAACCTATTAAATGCTAGAGGTAAATGTAGAATGAGAAGTCCTCTTTAAGCATAAATTATTGATAAGAAATCACAAAGGAAAAGTAAATCATGATAAAACATGAAGCATATGTATCTATTTCTTCTCTGATCCCCTGTGCCTGTGGAAGTGATAGAAAGAGTATTTTGAGAGAATCAAATCTTCTAGTTGTTGGTTTTTCAGTTTGATCAACTTTTTACCTGTTAGGATGGAGTGGTAACTTCCAAGCTTCTTACATGCAGAACCGGAAGACAGAAGTCTAAAGATGAAATTTTAAAGCACAGGTTCTTAACCTGACTTCAATTAACAGACTTATTAATCCCCTGATTTCCTTTCCAAGACACACTGGCCATAGATGGAGTGGCTTAAATTGGAAACTGGCTAAATGATGAAATTAAGAAAACCAGGGAGCAGGGAAGTAGACAGAGAACCTCAGAGCTTACTGGAAAGATATTATAAAAGCCACAGAAGAGGTGGCAGCTTTGATGGAGAAGGTATCTAGCTAAATGGTTCTCATGGAAACCAAGTGTACCAGTTGCATGAGAAATAGTTAAAGGGACCAGGAAGAGAGCGGCTACCTGACAGGTAGCTGCTAATTAGCAATCAAAACCTAATTGAGAGTAACAGCTGTTTTTCTAGTACAGTTACTAACAGGGAGGCAGAAATGGTGTGAAGATCGTCTAAGCTCTACAAGCTGCGTTTTAACATCAGAAAACTATGAGGATAGAGCAATATGCCAAGCAAGCAGGGAGATGAAAGCCGGCCATGAACATAGAGCTGAGCTGACAGGCCAAAGAGGGCTGGATCCAGAGGACCAATTAGGCTGTCTACAGAGGCGCTGGAGGCAGATTAAAGGGGCATGATGCAAACAACAGTAAAGAGTCTATTCACTGGCTTGTGTGGCCCAATGACTGCTGGGTCCTCCTGGAGAGAAGGGCATCTGGGTGCAGCAATCTTAGCTGTCAGCTGGGCCCTCAGGTTAGGCTGGAAATTCTTTCAAACGCACTGTCTGAGCAGTGTCCCAGCAATAGTCCTGTATGTAGAAATACCTATTGTGTGGAGGCCCCAGTCGCCCCATGGGGTTGAACCTGGCGACATTTCCACCAGGTAAAGCACACTGAATGGTCAATCTCTCTCTCTTTGAAATCCTTTCAGTGGGTTTTCTTTTTCTGACACAGTCTCAGTCTAGTGGCTCTGAATGGGCTCCTTAATGAGCACCACAAGTAGAGCTAGTGGCTGCCACCAGAAGTATGGCACAGCACCTAGGAGGAACTAAAGCACTGTGTAGGACCCAGTCAACGTGGTTTAAAGCTGTGAGATTGCTGCCTTGGCCACTGGAACCTACTGAAACCTAAAGGAATATGATAAGGCACCTATTATGTGCCTAGCACTGGTCTAAGTGCTTGATGTAGAGTAACTCATGTAATCCTCAAAACACCCCTGTGAGGTACTGTGTACTGCTAGCATCTCCATTTTACAGATGAGAAAACTGAGGAAGAGAGGCTAAGAAATGTGCCCTGGTTTCACAGCTATAAGTGAGAGAGGTAGGATTTGAACCTGTGTAGTCTGGCGCCAGAGTCGGCACTCATAACCGTGAGCCTGCAGTCTGCAGCCTCATAGTTTTGTCCTCACTTAGAACCTCATTAGAAATGCAGAAGCTCAGGCCCTGCCCCAGACATACTGAATTAGAGGCTGCATTTTATAAGATCCCAGGTGTTTCCTGTACATATTAAGGTTTAAGAAACACTGCATTATGCTATATGCCCTCATGTAGATATGTCTTATATGTATATTTATAGATAATTAATATTAAAAACATAAATCACTCCTCAATAACAAGGGCACACTGCAGTTAGAGTAACAGAAAAAATAAGGGGGAATATGTCTTGTATTGAACACTTTTCTCTATTTTCAGTCATCAGGTCTGTTTTTCCTAACTGTTGGCTTGTTTACTGAATAAGGTTGTTTATTTTTCTTCTAACTCTCTGCCACAGGCCATTTTCACAGCCTGTAATTCCTTTTGTTTCAGCAAATATTCACTACATTTTAGGTGATAATTGCCTCTTCATCACCATTTTTTACCTTCTTACTGAAGTATCTAAACTCTGAAGCTCTCTCAGTTAAAGTAGCTTAGTTTGTTTCCAGAGCAACCATGTTCTATGCATTTCTCTCCCTTTACTCCTCCTTACACTTCCTTCATGGTTGCTTGTGAAATGCTGTTTACTAGGAATACACTTAGCAACTAGAACTCTTATGCATTGCAGGTGGGAATGCAACATGATACAGCCACTCTGAAAAACAATTTGGCAGCTTCTTACAAACTTAAACATATGCTCTCCATATGACACAGCAATCCCACTCCTGGGTACTTAGAGAAATGAAAACTTATGTTGTCACAAAAACCTATACACAAATGTTTATAGCAGGTCTATTAATAATTGCCAAAAACGAGAAACAACCCATCGTCCTTCAGTGAGTGAATTGGATAAACAAATTTTGGTGCATCCATACAATGGAAAACTATGCAGCAATTAAAAGGACTGAACTACTGATATGCTCAACAATATGGATAAATCATTAAGCATTTTGCTAAGTGAAAAGGCCAGGCATAAAAAACTACATCCTGTGTGATTCCACTTATATGTAATTCTAGAAAAGGCAAAGCTATAGTGATAAAAAGCAGATCAGTGGTTGCCAGGGGGCAGGGGTTGGGGGCAAGGAATTGAGTGCAGGGGGCACAAGACAACATTGGGTTGATGAAAATGTTTTGTATCATCATTGTGGTAGTTGTTACACTACCTTGTGCATTTGTTAAAGCCCATTGAATTGCTCACTTAAAATTCATGAATCTTACTGTATGTAATAAAGCAGTGGTGGTTAATTTTATGTGTCCACTTGACTAGGCCACAGGGTGCCTGGATATTAGGTCAAGCATTATTCTGGGTGTTTCTGTGAGGGTGTTCCTGGATGAAATTAACATCTGACTTGGTAGACAGAATAAAGCAGATTGCCCTCCCCAATATGGGAGGCCCTCATCCAATCATTTGAAGGCCTGAATAGAACAAAAGGGCTGACCTTCCTGCAAGTAAGAGGGAACTTCTTGAGTCTCAAAAAGAGCCAGTATTTCAGGGTAGAACTACACATCTGGCTCTCCTGGTTCTCAGCCCTTTGGAATGGAACTTTAACTTAAGCCATCAGCTCTACTGGGGGCTCCAGCTTGCTTACTGCAGTTCTTAGGACTTCGCAGCCTACATTATCATGTGAGCCAATGCCTTGTAATAAACGCACACACACACACACACACACACACACACACACATTTTTGGTTCTTTTTCTCTGGAGAACACTGACTAATACAAAAGCTAACCATAATAGAAGAATTTGGGATTCATCACGGGTTGACGTAAGGAAGAAGAGGAAAGGGTGTCAGATTCTCTGAAGCAGCTGGTGGTCCAAACTGTCATCATCATAATCATCAGATAATAAAAGTAACAGCCTACAAATACCCAACACAAGTTAGAGTAGTAGTTTGTTCTCTGCAATAGTCTGACTGAATTCAGTACTTAAAGCAAACACATTCTAAACATGTTTGCAGTATCCTGAGGCTGTAGAATCTGAAATTAGTTCTATATAGATGCCATAAACTTCTTGTAATTAAAGACATGCTAAATGTTAGTTGCATTAATGCTGAAATATAAATGCATCATCTAAAGCCATTGAGAGTCAGTATCTCTTAAGTCTCACTGAGAGTAAACTCTAATCTTGCTGGACCCAATCCCCCGTCTCTTTACCTAGAGGAGGATGTGTAGTACTCTAGTACATATTTAGTGGAAAAAAATCCCATATAAGTGGACCCACACAGTTCAAACCTGTGTTGTTCAAGGATCAACTGTACAGGACTGAGAACTTTTGTTTCTGGACCAGTTGAGTAAGTTGCCAATCTTACTCTCATTTTTACCATCTTCCCCCCAACTTTTATGTATGTTTCTACAAACAAGGACATTCTCCTAGATAAACAGGATAAAACTGTCAAAATCAGGAAATTCACATCGATTCATTATACCATCTAATCCTCAGAACCCATTCAAGTTTAGCCAGTTGTCTCAACAATGTCCTTTACAGCACACAGATCCAGTTTAGGGACACTTGTTATATTTAGTTGTTGCGTCTCTTTAGTCCCGTTCAGTCTGGAACAGTTCTGAAGTCTTTCCTTAACTTTCATGACATGTTTGAAGATTTTGACATGTTTGAAGATTACAGGCAGTTTATTTTGCAGAGTGTCCCTCAGTTTGAGTTTGTCTGATGCTTCCTGATGATTAGATTGAATTTAAGAATCTCTAGCAGGACTATCACAGGAGTTATGCTGTGTTCTTCTCATTGCTGCCTATCAGGTGGCACAAGATTTCAATTTGACGGCTACTGATGATGTTCACTTGGATTGCCTGATCACAGGGGTGTCAGCCAGGCTTCTCTTTGTAAAGTTACTCTTTGTTGCTTTGTAGTTAGCGAACATTTTGTGGGAAGTACTATCAAACTATGTAAATATCCTGTTCCTCATCAAACTTTCTATCAATTAATTAATTAATCTATTTATTTGTACAGACTCATGATTTCCTATTTTATTCAATGGGCATAATCTTTTATTATCCGTATATTGATCTCAACTTGTCACCATGTTGGCCAGTGGAAGCCACTTCAGACTGGCTTCTGGGTCCTTTTGATATGTCTCCATGAGCACTTCCTGGCTTTCTGGAACAACAAGAGATGCTGGTTTCATCTTGTATTTCCCTGCCACCGGCCCTGGAATTAGCCATTTTTCCTGGTTTCTTTTGGTAAAGAACGCTACTGAAAAGCAAGTTTGTGCTAAATGTGTTCATTGCTATTGGAATGTTGCTGTTCCCAGGCCTCTTCAACTCCCTCAGTAGATAGAGCTTGGGAAATGTGTGTGTTATTATGTTATACACATACACACATAGGTATGTTTGTTTCGATATATACTTATATATATTGAAATCCATGAGCTCACACTGATATCTTTAATTCGAATCTCAAACCTCGGAGTTCATTCTAAGTTAATCCCTTTACATACATGTAACCTCCTTTCCCACCAGTGAGCAATCCAGTCCTCTTAGTCTTCATATATTTAGTTATTTGATCAATCCTCCTGTATTATGTAACAAATCTCCCATGCCATTGCTGTCCCACCTCATCACATATGTCCTCCTCAGCCTGCTGGCTCTGACACCCCTGCCAGGTCCCCACCAGCAGGTGAAAACCCTCCTCTCACTACACCCAGACCCCACGCCCTTGCTGGGCTGCCTCTCCCACCTGCAGAGGCAGCCTCCTCACCCCACTTTTGTTCCATGTGGACACCTTCCTCACCCCCTCCAGCTCTAACGTCCTGCTCCAGTGCCCTCCCCTCCTCTCCTCCTCGCCCTGGTCAGGCTCTGGGTGAAAAGGGAAGAGAGGAAAGGGTGAGGGAAGGGAAGGAAAATAAAAGGAACCAAGTGTGTTTTTAGTCCTACTTCTCTCTCACTGGAAACTTGAATGATCTCTTCCTTCTCTTGTATAGGGAACTGTTTGTGCTCTACTCCTCTCTACTGCATTCTCCCTTCAGGTCACTCCTGTCTTCAAATCCATTTTCACTCAAACTTCTTTTCACCTAAAGCTCCCATTCCAGACCCATTTCACTGAAAAATTTCCCCAAAAGGACCACTCTGGTCACCTCTACTGCCATCTGGCATCCGCCTATAACTCCTACTGAACTTGCCCTCCTCAAGGTCACCAAGGACCTGCTAATCACCACACCCGGGAGCTTTCTTGTAGATTTTTCCCTCTTGTGTTTGATATTACAGACGACTGTCTCCATCCTGAAAGTCTGTCCTGCTTTGTTTCCTGGGATAGCACTCCCTCTGGTTCTCACCCCATCAACGCCCCTCCATCTTTCCTGTCTCTTCTGCCAGCAGCTCATCCTCTGCTCCCAGTGGTGGGTGTTCCCCAGGGATCTGTCATTGGCTTCTTCTCTTTTTAATCTATATTTGCTCCCTGTGAAATTTTATTTTGTCAGTTCCTTCTCTCATTTCTAGGTGGATGACTCCCAAATTGACACCACGAGTTTAACCTCTCTCCTGCACTCTGGGAGATTTCTCCATAGTTACCATGAGCTATTTCTCTGTTTCCCCAGGTAGCTCACATTCTAAAATTTATTCATTGCTTCAAATTACCAGGCTTGTGCTAGGTAGTATCAGTACATAGATTAATAAAGCATAGTTTGTACAAACAAGAGGTTTTATCCAGGCTGGAAACTATAGTCATCTTCAATAGCCCTCTCTCCCTAACTCCCAGTCGGTAACCCATCTTTCATATCACTATGATACTTAGCTTTCTAGGGCCCAATTTTGATCATACTACTCCCTTACCCAGAAGCTTCCAATGTCTTCTCACTGTCCATGGTAAAAAGTTGCAGCTCTTTCAACATGACTATTTCTTGCCACTCCTTGCCCTTTCTCTTTCCAGCCAAACAAGATGTTTATTCTATGCCTCTTCTCCATCGTTCATGCTGTTCCCTCATAGAGGAATGTTCTTTCTCTCTTTCCCACCTATTAAAATCTTACTCTTTTTTAGGCTAAACTCACATGACACTTCAACGATCTTTTCTTCTGCCTCTAACAGAATGACACCTGAGATTTCCTACCTCTTTGAATTTTGTTTATATTACCATTATGACAAATATCCCAGTTTACCTTTAACTGTGCTTAGCAATACACATGTCTCTCTGAGCAACTAGAAGACAAAGACTTGGTATTATTCAAGTTAGTTCTCCTCTAGGACAGTCCTTCCCAAACATTTTTGGCTCACAGTACCCTTAATGTGTCAGCAAGTTTTCATGGTGCCCATAGGCCAAAAGGAATACCTAATAGTTCCATTTATTGAACAGTTAGGCACAAAAAACCAATAAATATTCTTGTCCTAACAACTCAGTAGCCTTTGAAAAAAAATACATGTAAATTAAAGGGAAAATAATATATTTATTTTATTTTAACCACAGTTACTTACTAGTGGGATATGTGTGCTTGGTCATTGCATAACTCCTTAAATCTTGGAATCTGATTGGGAGTCACCACCATCATTTTCTGCTCCACACTGATTTTCATCACAGTAACTGCCAAAACCCAGCTTTACAAAGATATGACATCACTGAGAAGGATGCAGAGTGATCTAACATTGAAACTGTGAACTACCTTGGGCTAGTAGTTGACATGCTGTCTACACAAGTTGCTGTTTTTTTCTCAAAACATATAAGATACCTTGCAGTGCCCCCATGAGTGTGCTTCACCACCTCAGGGCAACCCAGCACATTTCGGGAACCGCAGGTCCAAGGTCAGGCACGATGTCTGCTACACATGGAACACTGGTGGACTGAATTAGGTCCTGTTTTATTTATGGATCATTAGATAGAGATTTATCTCATGTCTTAGTACCACAGATAGCTTTTATAAAGAACACAAAGTTCTTTAAATATGTAGCATTAGAAGAATTGTTATTATCACACTGTCAAGTTTCACCAAGGACCAAAAAACATTGTACTGATATATTCTTAAGAGCCATATTTACATTCACCTAGCAATTGCAAATGAAAGCTTTGTTTTCATTGCTACTTTCAGGAGTGGAATGGTTCTTACAGCAAGGGATGTTATCTAGGAGTCCATTTATGCAAATTCTCTGTCTCTTTGAAGTTGTACATTCTCCTGAAGACAATGTGTGTAGCTTCCATAAGATCCTTTGATCTGTGACCAAAACAGTAAAATTTGATCTATAATATTAAACAAAATACAAGTTTAAGATCAACCATGTCATGTTATTACTAACCCCAATGATGATATTTTGCCAAAGTTGATCTTGTTGGTACAAAAAATTTTACTTTTTTTCCGCAGAATTGACCATTTATCAATGTCAGAATGAAGCCAAGAGAACTTACTGCTTTCTTATTTTATGATTATTTCACTTATTTCTCCGACTTTATAAAGATTCCCCTCCTCACTAGAAATAATTTACTATTTTGGTAAGTCATTTCGAAAATTAAAAAAAGATTTTTTTAATCTTCTTTTGGTTTGTAGGTGATCTTAATTTTTCTAAAAGACTTAAACAAAAATTTCACTTGGAAAGTAACATTTTCCAAAATGTATATCCTTGTGTAATTTATGATCTCCTTATGAGATTCTGGCTAAATTGATGGCACTTAATATTCCCATTTGGTGTATGTGCGGGCGAGAAGATGGCGGCGGCAGGGGAAGCAGCATGAGGAGTCAGATAAGCGCCAAGGCTCATTGAAACCGGCCACCATGGCCCTCTGCAACATGCAGCTTTGAGAGGGCAGACAGCAGAAGCAAGAAGAACTACAGTCCTGCAGCCTGGGGAACAAAAAACACATTCACAGAAAGACAAGATGAAAAGGCAGAGGGCTGTGTACCAGATGAAGGAACAAGATAAAACCCCAGGAAAACAACTAAATGAAGTGGAGATAGTCAACCTTCTAGAAAAAGAATTCAGAATAATCATAGTGAAGATGATCCAGGACCTTGGAAAAAGAATGGAGGCAAAGATCAAGAAGATGCAAGAAATGTTTCACAAAGACCTAGAAGAATTAAAGAACAAACAAACAGAGATGAACAATACAATAACTGAAATGAAAAATACACTAGAAGGAATCAATAGCAGAATAACTGAGGCAGAAGAACGGATAAGTGACCTGGAAGACAGAATGGTGGAATTCACTGCTGCGGAACAGAATAAAGAAAAAAGAATGAAAAGAAATGAAGACAGCCTAAGAGACCTCTGGGATAACATTAAACACAACAACATTCGCATTTTAGGGGTCCCAGAAGGAGAAGAGAGAGAGAAAGGACCCGAGAAAATACTTGAAGAGATTATAGTCTAAAACTTCCCTAACATGGGAAAGGAAATAGCCACCCAAGTCCAGGAAGCACAGAGAGTCCCATACAGGATAAACCCAAGGAGAAACACACCGAGAAACATAGTAATCAAATTGGCAAAAATTAAAGACAAAGAAAAATTATTGAAAGCAGCAAGGGGAAAACGACAAATAACATACAAGGGAACTCCCATAAGGTTAACAGCTGATTTCTCAGCAGAAACTCAACAAGCCAGAAGGGAGTGGCACGATATATTTAAAGTGATGAAAGGGAAGAACCTACAACCAAGATTACTCTAGCTGGCAAGGATCTCATTCAGATTCGATGGAGAAATCAAAAGCTTTACAGATAAGCAAAAGCTAAGAGAATTCCACACCACCAAACCAGCTCTACAACAAATGCTAAAGGAACTTCTCGAAGTGGGAAACACAAGAGAAGAAAAGGACCTACAAAAACAAACCCAAAACAATTAAGAAAATGGTAATAGGAACATACATATCGATAATTACCTTAAACATGAATGGATTAAATGCTCCAAACAGAAGACACAGGCTCGCTGAATGGATACAAAAACACGACCCATATATATGCTGTCTACTAGAGACCCACTTCAGACCTAGGGACACATACAGACTGAAAATGAGGGGATGGAAAAAGATACTCCATGCAAATGGAAATCAAAAGAAAGCTGGAGTTACAACACTCATATCAGATAAAATAGACTTTCAAATAAAGAATGTTACAAGAGACAAGGAAGGACACTACATAATGATCAAGGGATCAATGCAAGAAGAAGCTTTAACAATTATAAATATATATGTACCCAACATAGGAGCACCTCAATACGTAAGGCAAATGCTAACAGGTATAAAAGAGGAAATCGACAGTAACACAGTAATAGTGGGCGACTTTAACACCTGACTTACACCAATGGACAGATCATCCAAACAGAAAATTAATAAGGGAACACAAGCTTTAAATGACACAATAGACCAGATAGATTTAATTGATATTTATAGGACATTCCATCCAAAAACAGCAGATTACACTTTCTTCTCAAGTGCACATGGAACATTCTCCAGGATAGATCACATCTTGGGTCACAAATCAAGCCTCAGTAAATTTAAGAAAATTGAAATCATATCAAGCATCTTTTCTGACCACAAGGCTATGAGATTAGAAGTCAATTTCAGGGAAAAAAAACGTAAAAAACACAAACACATGGACGCTAAACAATACATTACTAAATAACCAAGAGATCAATGAAGAAATCAAAGAGGAAATCAAAAAATACCTAGAGACAAATGATAAAGAAAACACGATGATCCAAAACCTATGGGATGCAGCAAAAGCAGTTCTGAGTGGGAAGTTTATAGCTACCTTAGGAAGCAAGAAAAATCTCAAATAAACAATCTAACCTTACACCTAAAGGAGCTAGAGAAAGAAGAACAAACAAAACCCAAAGTTAGCAGAAGGAAAGAAATCATAAAGATCAGAGCAGAAATAAATGAAATAGAAACAAAGAAAACAATAGCAAAGATCAAGAAAACTAAAACCTGGTTCTTTGAGGAGATAAGCAAAATTGATAAACCATTAGCCAGACTCATCAAGAAAAATAGGGAGAGGACTCAAATCAATAAAATTAGAACTGAAAAAGGAGAAGTTACAACAGACACCACAGAAATACAAAGCATCCTAAGAGACTACTACAAGCAACTCTATGCCAATAAAATGGACAACCTGGAAGAAATGGACAAATTCTTAGAAAGGTATAGCCTTCCAAGAGACTGAACCAGGAAGAAATAGAAAATATGAACAGACCAATCAAAAGTAATGAAATTGAAACTGTGATTAAAAATTTTCCAACAAACAAAGGTCCAGGACCAGATGGCTTCACAGGTGAATTCTATATCAAACATTTAGAGAAGAGCTAACACCCATCCTTCTCAAACTCTTCCAAAAAATTGCAGAGGAAGGAACACTCCCACACTCATCTTACGAGGCCACCATCACCCTGATACCAAAACCAGACAAAGATTCTACAAAAAAAGAAAATTACAGACCAATATCACTCATGAATATAGATCCAAAAATCCTCAACAAAATACTAGTAAACAGAATCCAACAACATATTAAAAGGATCATACACCATGGTCAAGTGGGATTTATTCCAGTGATGCAAGGATTCTTCAATATATGCAAATCAATCAATGTGATACATCATGTTAACAAACTGAAGAAGAAAAACCATATGATCATCTCAATAGATGCAGAAAAACTTTTGACAAAATTCAACACTCATTTATGATAAAAACTCTCCAGAAAGTGGGCACAGAGGGAACCTACCTCAACATAATAAAGGCCATATATGACAAACCCACAGCAAACATCATTCTCAATGGTGAAAAACTGAAAGCATTTCCTCTAAGATCAGGAACAAGACAAGGATGTCCACTCTCACCACTAATATTCAACATAATTTTGGAATTCCTAGCTATGGCAATCAGGGAAGAAAAAGAAATAAAAGGAAAACAAATTGGAAAAGAAGAAGTAAAACTGTCACTGTCTGCAGATGACATGATACTATACATAGAGAATCCTAATGATGCCACCAGAAAACTACTAGAGCTAATCAATGAATTTGGTAGAGTAGCAGGATACAAAATTAATGCACAGAAATCTCTTGCATTCCTATACACTAATGATGAAAAGTCTGAAAGAGAAATTAAGGAAACACTCCCATTTACCATTGCAACAAAAAGAATAAAATACCCAGGAATAAACCTACCTAGGGAGACAAAAGATCTGTATGCAGAAAACTATAAGACACTGATGAAAGAAATGAAAGATAATACCAACAGATGGAGAGATATACCATGTTCTTGGATTGGAAGAATCAATATTGTGAAAAAGACTATACTGCGCAAAGCAATCTACAGATTCAATGCAATCCCTATCAAATTACCAATGGCATTTTTTACAGAACTAGAACAAAAAACCTTAAAATTTGTATGGAGACACAAATGGCCCCAAATAGCCAAAGTGGTCTTGAGGGAAAAAAACAGAGCTGGAGGAATCAGACTCCCTGACTTCAGACTATACTACAAAGCTACAGTAATCAAGACAATAAGGTACTGGCACAAAAACAGAAATATAGATCAATGGAACAAGATAGAAAGCCCAGACATAAACCCACGCACCTATGGTCAACTATTCCATGACAAAGGAGGCAAGGATATACAATGGAGAAAAGACAGTCTCTTCAATAAGTAGTGCTGGGAAAACTGGAGAGCTACATGTAAAAGAATGAAATTAGAACACTCCCTAACACCATACACAAAAATAAACTCAAAATGGATTAGAGACCTAAATGTAAGACCGGACACTATAAAACTCTTAGAGGAAAACACAGGAAGAACACCCTTTGACATAAATCATAGCAAGATCTTTTTTGATCCACCTCCTAGAGTAATGGAAATAAAAACAAAAATAAACAAATGGGACCTAATGAAACTTAAAACCTTTTGCACAGCAAAGGAAACTACAAACAAGACGAAAAGACAACCCTCAGAATGGGAGAAAATATTTGCAAACAAATCCACGGACAAAGGATTACTCTCCAAAATATATAAACAGCTCCTGCAGCTCAGTATTAAAAAAAACAAACGACCCAATCCAAAAATGGGCAGAAGACCTAAATAGACATTTCTCCAAAGAAGACATACAGATGGCCAAGAAGAACATGAAAAGCTGCTCAACATCACTAATTATTAGAGAAATGCAAATCAAAACTACAATGAGATATCACCTCACACCAGTTAGAATGGGCATCATCAGAAAATCTACAAACAACATATGTTGGAGAGGGTGTGGAGAAAAGGGAACCCTCTTGCACTGTTGGTGGGAATGTAAATTGATACAGCCACTATGGAGAACAGTATGGAGGTTCCTTAAAAAACTAAAAATAGAATTACCATATGACCCAGCAATCCCACTCCTGGGCATATACCCAGAGAAGACCATAATTCAAAAAGACACATGCACCCCAATGTTCACTGCAGCACTATTTACAATAGTCAGGACATGGAAGCAACCTAAATGCCCATCGACAGACGAATGGATAAAGAAGATGTGGTACATATATACAATGGAATATTACTCAGCTATAAAAAGGAATGAAATTGGGTCATTTGTAGAGACGTGGATGAATGTAGAGATATACAGAGTGAAGTAAGCCAGAAAGAGAAAAACAAATATCGTATATTAACGCATATATGTGGAACCTAGAAAAATGGTACAGATGAACCGGTTTGCAGGGCAGAAATTGAGACACAGATGCAGAGAACAAAAGTATGGACACCAAGCGGGGAAAGGGGCCGGGGGGGTTGGTGGTGTGATGAATTGGGAGATTGGATTGACATATATACACTAGTATGTATAAAATGGATAACTAATAAGAACCTGCTGTATAAAGAAATAAATAAAATAAAATTCAAAAAAAAATATTCCCTCTTGCTTGGATGGATCTTCTAAGAGATTGAAACCTTAATATGAAAAACTTTAATATGAAAGCCAAATGCTAAAGCTGTTATTACATGATCTCAAACTCCTGGATTAAAAATAAAACAAAACAAATAAACAAAACCCGTGTAATTTTTTGGGTTTTTACAACATATTCCAGTGTTTGGCATTGTATAGATGTAACATCTAAATTAATTGCTTCAGTAAACTCAAGTGGTCTCAGATTAAATAATTGCTGTTAATAATAGGTATAGTTATATATTAACTTGCCTGTTCTTCACTGTTCTGAACAATAACATTTTGTTTTGTTTTTTTATCCAGTTGAGCTCATGTCTCAAATTCTTACCATCTCTGGCTTTTCCAGCTCAGAGTGAAAATTCCCTTTCACTAAATTACTATAAACTTCTAATCTTTAACAGAAAATATAAAGACCTCATCTCCTCCTCTACTCCTTCCCAATTCCACATACTACTTTTAAAGGAATCGCCTTCTTCTCAGCCTGCAATTTGGATTTCTCCCCCATCTCCCTTACACAGTACTCCATAGACATTCAGCAGACAATATCTAAAGGGCTTACTTTTATTATATATTTGAAAAATTACTTCTTTTCCCCATGCTACTGTCCACCCTAGTTCAACCTCTCATTTCTTATTATCTATACAATTGTACTAGCCCCTCCTTAACTGATCTTCCTACCTCTGTTTTCTTCCCACTCCAATCCTCTTGACATAGCTCTCCAGCTTATTCTTAATATCAGATAGCTCAGTTAGGTTGTTTTGTCTCTTAAAATCCCATCATGACTTCCTGTTGCCTAAGAAGGGCCCCACTATATGCCACAACTTGCATTGACAGCATCACCTTCTACCACTCCCCTACAATTCACTCACATTATATTATCTGTCCCCAAAACTGTAACCCTAATTTTAGACTTAGTATCTTCTCCACTTCTAAACTTTCATAATGCTGTACGTTGTGATGACTTTTTAATATTACAGTTCGTTATATATTTGTCTTACCACTTTACTCCCTTGTAAGCTTTTTCCATACAGTAAAATAATTTCATTCTCCAATTCATTCACAATGTACTGTTTACCTGATAACTGCCAGGCATTTTGTAGGCCAGAGGTTCAAAGATGAACAGGACAGGCCTTCCTGTACATAGTCAGTGCTGAAAAAGTATTTGTTAAATTAAGTTTCCGATAGTTTTCAATCAGATACACACATAAAGGGAAACTTTATTAAATTGAATTGGATCCTACTTTACCATTTTTTATATTTAACTATGCTAGTCTTATCTCTCCAAGAAGAGATGGACCCTGTCTTATTAATCCTTTGTATTCTCCAGATCATACTCTACATCTGCAATGGATTTTCAATACATCCATTTTGGTTAAATGACCAAATGCTTCATTTTCTTCTGTATATGTGATGTAATGTGACCTGAGTCCATCATGTATAATCAGCAGGTGCGGAGGTAAAACTTGAGTTAACTGTATACACTTCTGCAGGCAGAGCCTTTGCCGGCATTTAATTTTCACTTTTGAGTTGGTGCTTTCTGAAGTGAAAATAGTATTGAGTTAACCTGTCACCTAATCCTTTAAGTTACTCAAATATTGGTCTAGTTCTTGTATTCTTATCAAGACATTCGAATACTGGACAAAGACAGCTCTAAATGTCTGAAATCATACCAAAATACTTGTATTCATTTTGAATAGTTTTTAGTAGTAACTTAGCTTTTTTTCATAAGATTTCTTTACATCAGTATACATAGAGATGAGTAGATATAAAGATTTAACATTGAGATTATATATTCAATTCAAAAACTCTTACTGAGTCTAATATATAAAAATGCTAGATTCAATGGGAGAATACTGCCCTTATGAAGGCCATGTATTAATACATCAATCAGGTGTTTCATTCTTGTGAGTATATTCAGAGAAATGTGAAATTCAGCTGCCTGAAAACCAAAGAAATTGCTAATTTTGATGACTGTAACTAATCTCTCTCTACTACAAATAAAATGATGCCTGCAAAGCAGAAGTGGCTGGCATATAGTACATACTCAGTAAACATTAGTTACCTTTCCCCTAGTTGTTGAGAATAGAATTAATCAACTATTTATAACAGAGTGAAGTGGGTGGTAAATTCTTACTAGAAACTTTCCTTTAGCAAGAAGGACCCAAATTGTTTTTGTGCTTTAATTGAATTTATCAGATAACTGTTTGATTCATTGCTTTACTTCCCCTATGAATACAGAGCTAATTATATAATGTGAAAGAAATAAAAGGAAACACAGAAAACCTTAAAATATAAAATGTTGAAACCACTGTGAAAATTATGAGACACCTAAAACAGGAAAGATAATGCTGAAAGAAAAAGCAAAACATGTATTATAAATGATCTGCTTCTGAGGATAATCTAAGTTTCCTACCATGATGCTAGACACAATGGATTCATAATAATAGAGACTGATAGATAACAGATTAAAAGGAACTGACCAGTGTGCCTACTGAACATGTAATTTTTAATTATAAAGAAATTAGTATGTGCCAAAATTCTAGAAGAAGACAAAATTGCATGGCAACCTAGACGATGGCTTGGCCTTTTCCTGATGATCCAGGGGGGATCTTCTATTCTGTACCTTTCTGAGAGGCATAAGTAGGGGCCCGCCATGGCTGGGAACTCAGCCTCAAGATCTGGCATTTCAAGAGTTTCTCCACTCTGCCAAGAAATTGCCCAGCTGGATGGAGAAGAGCGTTGCTCTCCTGGTCCTCAGAAAGGAAAGAGAGTGATGCCAGCAATGACTTCTCTTCCACTGGCATCTCTACCTGGTCAAAGAGCCAAGCAAGTCATAAAGGAGAACCTGGGTGAACATCAGTGAGGAGAATGAAATTATGCTCAATCAGCGGGGTGACCTGAAAATGGTGAGAACACATCATACCAGACACACTTAATTGCTATTTGTGTTAAAATTACAAAAACACAACTGGTTGTTGGTAAAACTGTAGCTGTCATATGTTGAGATTTATTGAAGTAATAAAGAATTGGCTCTGGAGTCTCATGACATTCTACTGGCAAATTCTGCTCAAACCAGTTTGGATCTGATTGTAATCATTGTGTAAGCTGAAAACTGCCTGGAACACATTAAAATAGAGCTTCCTGATTCCGTGGAAATCAATCCAGTCAGAGAACGGCCAAGTGAGTTGCCTCGGGGTAAATGTTAGGCCTCAACATTTGTGTGGCTTCCCTTCCAAATGTATAGCCTCTGAAAGCAGTTCCATAATAAATTGCAGCTTGGGCTCCTCAGCCAGCTCTGGCCAAGTCCCTTAGACAATTAACTGCCTGATGTATAGTCTAACTACCATGATATCTGTCCACTTTAGTTTTAGCAAGAAACTTCTAGAGAGCAGGCATGTTTTTCCTGCATGTAGAGTTTACCCCCTGGACACTACTGGCAAGGTCTGGGAAGAATGAGATGGTAATACTCCATAATCATCATCTGCCAGGCATTGTGTTAAGCATGCTTATACATTGTCTCATTGTATTATCTCAATAACTTTGTGTGTTATGTATTATTATTTTATAGATGAGGAAACATGTTCAGAGAAGATCAGGGATGTGCCTGAGTTCACGGCAGAGCCAGCTGGCCTCATTCCAGAGCCTCAGTACTCAATTAATTCTATGCCCTGCTGCCTATTTACAATGGGACAACGAATCTGGGTGCTTTCTGTGTTCTACATGGATAAAGTGAGACCATAGCTGTTGTTATCTCTCTGAAGAACTCAGAGTTTGAGTGTGCCTTTGGGTAGCAGAGATGCTGCTGCTGATTTGGGAATGGGCTTGGTCTAATGGTGACTGAGCCTACCAGAATTCTGAAACAGGTAAAGTTTGTCTTTTGATTCTCTGCTATCTTTTTCTTTCATTTTATTGAACTTCCAATTTTAGAAAAGTTTTAGATTTACAGAAAATTTGTGAAAATTGTACAGAGAGATCCACACCCGGTTTCCCCTATTATTAACACCTTACGTTAGGAGGGTACACTTGTCCCAGTTGATGAACCAATATTAAAACATTATTATTAACTAAAGTCAATACTTTACTCAGATTTCCTCAGTTTTTACTTAATGTTCTTTTTCTGTTCCAGGATCCCATTCAGGATACCACATAACATTTGGTTGTTACGTGTCCTTACGCTCCTCTTGGCTGTGACCGTTTATCAGACTTCCTTATTTTGATGACCTTGACAGTTTCGAGAAGTCCTGGTTAGGTATTTTGCAGAATACCCCTCTATTGTGTTTATTTGATGTTTTTCTCATGATTAGACTGGAGTTATTTGTTGTGGGAGGAACACCCCAGAGGAAGTGCCATTCTCATCACGTTATATCAAAGGTACATACTATTAACATATGACCTTTATCACTTACGAGTTATACTGTTGAGGTTGACCTTGATCACCTGGATGAGATAGTGTTTCAGGTTTCTCCACTATAAAGTCATTTTCTCTCATCATACTATACACTTCGGAAGGAAGTCACCATGCACAGCCCACACTAAGGAGTGAGGAGTTATGCTCCCTTCTCAAGGATGAAGTAGCTAGGTAATTTATTTGGAATTCTTCTGCAGGGGAAATTTATCTCTTCTCCACCATTTATTTATTCTATCATTTACTTACATTAATATGAATTCCTGGATATTTATTTTATATTTTAAGTTATAATCCAATGTTATTTTATTTATTTTGTCATTCAAATTATTCCAGCTTTGGCCATTGAGAGCTCTTTTAAGTTGGTTCCTATGTCCTTTTGACATACTTCCATCACTGTAGGGTTTTTCATTTGTTCATGCACCGCCTTACTTTCTGGTACTACAAGATGCTCCAGGTTCTTTTTTATATATTTCCTGCCCTAGTCCTAGAATCAGCTATTTCTCCAAGGAGCTCTCCTATACTTTTTAGGAAATGAAACCCAAAGAATCTTGAGGGCAAAGAGAACTCATGAAGGATATGAGGTAGGCAAGTGAGATGGTCTGATTACATTTTAGAAAGATCACTTTTGGCTGGATAGGGCTGAGACTGAAAGCAGAGAGTCAGAGAAACTACTGCAGTGGTCCACGCAAAAATAGGTTATGTCTTGAAGTATGCAAGCCGCAAAGTGAAAGACAGACACTTGCAGGATAGGTCAGCTTACATTCCCAAAGGAGTGCTGGGTAGTCTAAGTCCTGGGACTCATTCTACACTGGCACAAAGCACAAAGAAACTTTCTGGATAGAGGAGAAGGATAATCAATAATAATTATCACTAATATTTATTGGGTACTTACCATATTCCAGGCACTGCTCTAAACACTTAACATATATATATATATAAGTTTAGTCCTCACAACAACTCTTCGTGCTAAGTATTATTATTTTCTCATTTTACAGGTGAGGAAAATGAGCGTTGAGAGAATCGATAAGTGGCCCCTCAGTCTCAATTGGTAAGCAACAGGCAGAGACACAAGCGCAGAAATCCTGACTCCAGCCCTGCACTCTTCCACACAGTGCTATAGGGCCTCTTGCTGAAAGATGGCTTCAAATCTGAGAGCTCCTTATTGCCAAAACTGCATCTCAACTGCCTGGACCAGCTGCTAAGATTTCTAAACCTGCTGCTGCCTGCAACGCTTCTGTTCCCTCTGATTCCTATCTTATCCCCAAAACCCAGCTTAGACTGATGGACCATTAGTCCATCAGTCCTCAATGAGCACCTGCTATTGCCTGGCACTGTTGTAATCTGCTGGGAATAAAGAGGGAAAAAGAGACATTCTGTTCTCAAAGGGCTCATGGGGTGTGTGTGTGTGTGTGTGTGTGTGTGTGTGTGTGTGTGTGTGTGTGTTTAAATTCAGCATATCTCTAACTCTGCTTACTCCATGATTCCTAACTATCTTTCATCCTCTGGTACCTGCGCCCCAACACTGGGCTGTCCACTTTACTTTAGGCCATTCTCTACCTCAAACTCTCGGCATCCAGATCTGTCCCCAGGTCTAGCCCCTCCTGTGTCTGTCATAACTCTTTCTGCTTGTCTGTGGGGCTTCCCGTCTGTTGATCTTTCTCTACCCACACCTCCATCACCAGGAGCCACGTGGGCAGATTCCTCTCTCTCCTGCTGTTAATGGGGTCAGCCTGGGGAACGTGCCAGGCCAGCCCAGTCTTCCAGACTGCTCTGAGTCATGCTAATTTTGTTTCCAGAGTTTTTTTTTCATTCACAGTACTATTAGAGCTTCAGACTCTCTTTTGCTCCAGAAGGAGTAGGAGGTGAATTAGAGATGATTAACAGCCAGATTTCTTCCATCACTCCTTTCAAGCCCATCTGGATTTTTCTTCTTGACTATTTTCTGATTTGAGTCTGAGTCATTCTGCCACCAAATAGTGAGACCATCTGAATAATTTAATTATTTATCTGATGTTTGAAGTTTCAAAATCCATCTTATATACATTAATATCTCCCAAAGGGATACTGCCTGCTTGATTTTGGGTAACATCTTCCCTAGATAGAACCTAGTGAAAACATCACCATGATTAGTGTAGGGAGATACCAGGTAATCTCCTGTGAAACTTTTTAAAAGGGATGCTAACAGTTGTTTCTCCATTCTTTCCAAAGATTCTAAAAATATTATACAGGCAAGTTATATGACATAATACTCAGTCAAGTGACACACTTAAGACTCACTGTTTTCTTCAACACCTTATTTCTAGCTTTTAAAGGCATCCTATATTTGTATTTTTCAAGTTAGAAGCAAAGACTCCTCTTGGTCCTTTTCCTGGCCTTCTACATTTCTGGAGAGGCAGATCTAGATCAAAGACTATGAGTGAGGGTGAAAAGGAAGGGAAAGGAGAGAAATTGTCATTTACAGTTTTTACACATATGACTCTCCCTTTCACCCCCCAAAAGGTCACTCACTCTCTAGGACAATCTTCTTAGTCACACTCTTGTAACCCACTTTCAGAAGTTGTTTTGCAAATTATTTGTAGCAAATAAATACCAAAGTTGGAGAATAACCGAATTTTAATACCTGAGCATGGATTCAAAGTTAAACCCAAAATAACATAGCTCCCATTCTCTTACAGGACAACTTGCTTCCCTAAGTGGGAGGGAAAGTGGAGGAGTTTCAGCTGTGTGCAGCAATGACACCTAACCCACTGAACGGGTTGTTCTGTGCATCCTTCACAGAGAAATGATGGAGAATTACGAGGCAAGGTGAGAGCAGGGTCATCTTTTCCACAAGGGGCATCTGTTCACTCCTCCAGGGCCAGAGCTTTCTCAGTGGGTTTTGCTGACAGCAGTGAGGCAAGTCTTGGCCCCAGGCAGTGGCCTCATTCACTTGTGCTCTGTTTGCGGCTTCCAGGCCCAGGGCTTCCCTCCACCCCAACCAGAAAACTCTGAGAGCCATTGTAAGGCAAGAACAAGCAGGCCACCATGAAGATCCACTGTGCAATGGACATCGAGTGGACAACCTCTCTTAGACATCAAAGGAGAGCTTGGAACGGCTGAGGCTGACCACTTCCAGCAGCCCCTTTATGCCATCTCCCACCTTGACTGAGTTCTGGACCTGTGGCCCTTGGTTGAGCTACCCTTTCTTTCATCGGTAAGCCTCTACGTTAGGCCAGTGTTCACCAGCTGAGCTGAAGGCAGAGGCTGAGGTTGGGGAGGACAGTTGAAGGAGAATATTTTGGCAAATGCCCTGCCTGTGTCCTACCTCTCTCAGGTAGTCTGAGACGTGCGGTCAAGCACCTTCTGTCATTAGTTCCTGTCTCTGTTTCAGAAATCAGTATCAGGTGGTTCTCCTCCACACCTAGAACATTGCAGGCCTGTCAGCTGAGCACTCCCGGGGAGTGAGCCCTCAGAGGGATCCCCAGGGCTGTGGGAGGGATGTGAGGCCAGTTCTTCTATCTTGTTTGCCTTCATTATTTAAAATGCATTCTCAAACAGTTTGAAAAGGATCTGGCTGCTACTACTCTTCTCTGTGTCCAGTTGGTTGCATCTGATCTACTAGGTCAACATAGCCTCTAGCCGGAATCGAGTTGTGTTCAGAAACATAGAGTTGTTGCTTAAAGACAGAGATTGGAATGGCAGGATCAGGCTTAGCAGGAAAGTGTGCTGGGGAAGGGGCATCTGTGGGGTGTGATTTGAGGCCCCTGCATAGGCCCTGAAATTCCCATTATTTTAACTCCATAGTGATGGCAGTCTAGCTTCCTGAAGGCAGCTCACACTGTAGCATGGATACTATATATGTAATAATGATAATAAACATCTTGGAGCACTTTAAGGTTTAAAAAATGCATTTACATCATTGCATTTCTGTGGGATGATCCCAGATGAGCCAAACTTCAGCTGATATTTTGTGGGTGGTTACAGAACAAAACTCACTCTCCCGGTCTTCCTATCACAACTATTTCCTTGAGTGGTTTGCATGTAAGAAGGAGCCTATCAGGAGAAAGTTTTTACTATCGAGGTCTCTGGGAGGCAGGGTAGGGGACATAGGTTGGGATGTTAGAGACCTGTCCCCAGCCTGGCCCGCCAACCTGGCCTTTGAGGCCCTGACGGAGGAGACTGGCTATGGGAAGTCACTAAAGAACTAGTTTTCTGAGAGGCTGAGACTGGGAGCCCAAGCAAAGCTCTTTGGAATCCAAATGACTTACTGTGGCACAGTAATGTGAAGGAGGGGCTGTCAGCCCACTTGTTCATTGAATATGGCACTACTGCAGTGAGCCAACCAGATATATAGGAACTGTAGCATTCTTTGGCACCTCAAAGTTTGGTGGTATCAGTAGCTCAGGAAGGCAACCACTAGCCTAGCCAGGAAGCTTCATTCTCACAGAGGCAGCAGGCATCATCATGTGCTAGGAAGACAAGAGGAACTGGCCTTGAGTGAATATGTGACACTTCAGAGACTCCAAGAGTGACTATTTGATGATAGCCATTCTGACTGGTGTGAGGTGATACCTCATTGTAGTTTTGATTTGCATTTCTCTAATAATTAGTGATGTTGAGCATCTATTCATGTGCCTTTTGGCCATCTGTATGTCTTCTTTGGAGAAAGGTCTATTTAGATCTTCTGCCCATTTCTTGATTGGATTGATTGTTTTTTACATTGAGCTGTATGAGCTGTTTGTATATTTTGGAGATTAATCCCTTGTTGGTCTAATTGTTTGCAAATATTTTCTCCCATTCTGTAGGTTGTCTTTTTGTTTTGTTTATGATTTCCTATGCAGTGCAAAAGTTTTCAAGTTTAGTTAGGTCCCATTTGTTTATTTTGTTTTTATTTCCATTACTCTAGGAGACTGCTCAAAATAGATATTGCTGCAATTTATGTCAGAGTGTCCTGCCTCCGTTTTCCTCTATGAGTTTTATAGTATCCAATTTTACATTTAGGTCTTTAATCCACTTTGAGTTTATTATTGTGTATGGTGTTAGAGAATGTTCTAATTTCATTTTTTTACATGTAGCTGTCCAGTTTTCCCAGCACCACTTATTGAAGAGGCTGTCTTCTCCATTGTACATTCTTGCCTCCTTTGTCATAGATTAATTGACTATGGGTGTGTGGGTTTATTTCTGGGCATTCTGTCCTGTTCCATTGATCTATATTTCTGTTTTTGTGCCAGTACCATAGTGTCTTGATTACTGTAGCTTTGTAGTATAGTCTGAAGTCAGGGAGCCTGATTCCTCCAGCTCTGTTTTTCTTTCTGAAGATTGCTTTGGTTATTTGGGGTCTTTTGTGTCTCCATACAAATTGTAAAAATTTTTGTTCTAATTCTGTGAAAAATGCTATTGGTAATTTGATAGGGATTGCATTGAATCTGTAGATTACTTTGGGTAGTATAGTCATTTTGACACTATTGGTTCTTCTAAACCAAGAACATGGTGTATCTTTTCATCTGTTTGTGTCATCTTCAATTTCTTTCATCAGTGTCTTATAGTTTTTGGAGTACAGGTCTTTTGCCTCCTTAGGTAGGTTTATTCCTAGGTATTTCTTCTAGGTATGGGATTGTTTACTTAATTTCTCTTTCTGATCATTCATGGTTAGTGTATAGAAATGCAACAGATTTCTGTATATTAAATTTGTATCCTACAACTTTACTGAATTCATTGATGAGCTCTAGTAGTTTTCTGGTAGCATCTATAGGATTTTCTATGTATAGTATCATGTCATCTACAAACAGTGACAGTTTAACTTCTTCTTTTCCATAGTTTTCTTTTTTGTAATATCTTTGTCTGGTTTTGGTATCAGGGTGATGGTGGCCTCATAGAATGAGTTTGGGAGTTTTCCTTCCTCTGCAATATTTTGGAATAGTTCCAGAAAGATAGGTGTTAACTTTTCTTTAAATGTTTGGTATAATTCACATGTGAAGCCATCTGGTCCTGGACTTTTGTTTGTTGGGAGTTGTTCAATTACATATTCAATTTCAGTACTTCTAATTGGTCTGCTCATATTTTCTATTTCCTCCTGGTTCAGTCTTGGAAGATTGTATCTTTCTAAGAATTTGTCCGTTTCTTCTACGGTCTCCATTTTATTGGTGTATAGTTGCCTACAATAGTCTCTTATGATCCTTTGTATTTCTTTGGTTTCGGTTGTAACTTCTCCTTTTTCATTTCTAATTTTATTGATTTGGGCCTTCTCCCTTGTTTTCTTGATGAGTCTGGCTAAAGGTTTATCAATTTTGTTTATCTTTTCAAAGAACCAGCTTTTAGTTCCATTGATCTTTTCTATTGTTTTCTTCATCTCTATTTCATTTATTTCTGCTCTGATCTTTAGGATTTCTTTCCTTCTACTAACTTTGGGTTTTGTTTGTTCTTCTTCCTCTAATTGCTTTAGGTATAAAGTTAGGTTGTTTATTTGAGATTTTTCTTGTTTCCTGAGGTGATCTTGTATTGCTATAAATTTCCCTCTTAGAACTGCTTTTGCTGCATCCCATAGGTTTAGGATCATAGTGTTTTTGTTTTCATTTGTCTCTAGGTATTTCTTGATTTCCTCTTTGATTTCTTCAATGATCCATTGGTTGTTTAGTAGCATATTGTTTAGCCTACACATATTTGTGTTTTTTGCAGTTGTTTTTTTTTTGGTAGTTGATTTCTAATCTCATAGTGTTGTGGTCAGAAAAGGTGCTTCATAGGATATCAATTTTCTTAAATTTACCAAGGCTCGCTTTGTGGCCCAGCGTGTGATCCTGGAGAATGTTCCATGTGCACTGAAAAGAATGTGTGTTCTGATGCTTTTGGATGGAACGTTCTATAAATAACAATTAAGTCCAGCTGGTCTAATGTGTCATTTAAGGTCTGTGTTTCCTTATTGATTTTCTGCCTGGGTGATTTGTCCATTAATGTAACAGAGTGTTAAAGTCCCCCACTATTATTGTGTTACTGTCAATTTCTCCTTCTGTTAACACTTGCCTTATATATTGAGGTGCTCCTGTGTTGGGTGTATATATATTTACAATTGTTATATTTTCTTCTTGGATTGACCCCTTGATCATTATGTAGTGTCCTTTTTTGTCTCTTGTAAGTCTTTATTTTAAAAAGTCTATTTTGTCTGATACGAGTATTGCTAATCAGCTTTCTTTTGATATTCATTTGCATGGAATACCTTTTTCCATTCCATCACTTTCAGTCTGTACGTGTCTCTAGATCTGAAATGGGTCTTTTATAGACAACATAAATACGGGTCTTGTTTATGTATCCATTCAGCCAGTCTTTTTTGGTTGGAACCAAAAAACATTTAATCTATTTACATTTTTAAAATAAATTTATTTATTTATTGGCTGTGTTGGGTCTTCACTGCTGCACGTGGGCTTTCTCTAGTTGCAGTGAGTGGAGGCTACTCTTCATTGTGGTGCGTGGGCTTCTTATTGCGGTGGCTTCTCTTGTTATGGAGCATGGGCTCTAGGTGCATGGTCTTCAGTCGTTGTGGCATGTGGGCTCAGTAGTTGTGGCTCATGGATGGGCTCTAGAGCACAGGCTCAGTAGTTGTGGCACACGGGCTTAGTTGCTCCACGGCATGTGGGATCTTCCCAGACCAGGGCTCGAACCCGTGTCCCCTGCATTGGAAGATGGATTCTTAACCACTGTGCCACCAGGGAAGTCCTAATCCATTTACATTTAAGGTAGTTATCAACATGTATGTTCTTATTGCCATTTTGTTAAATGTTTTGGATTTGTTTTTGTAGGTCTTTTTTCTTCTTTTCCTCTTTTGTTCTCCTCTCTTGTGATTTGATGACTAACTTTAGTGTTGTGTTTGGATTCCTTTTTCTTTTTCATGTGTATATCTCATAGATTTTTTGTTTGCAGTTACCATGAGGTTTTGATATATCAGTCTATATATATACATAATTGTTTTAAGTTGCTGGTCTCTTAATTTCAAATGCATTCCAAATGTTCTGCACTTAAAGTCTCTTCTCATGATTACTGGTTTTGATATTATACTTGTGTGTGAATGATTTCCTACCTTTACTGTATGTTTGCCTTTACTGGTAAGCTTTCCCATTTTGTAATTTTCTTTTTGTGGTCTTTTTTTTTTTTCCCCCAGCTTAGAGAAGTTCCTTTAGCATTTGTTGTAAAACTGGTTTGGTGGTGCTGAATTCTTTTAGATTTTGCTTGTCTGTAAAGCTTTTGATTTCTCCATGAAATCTGAATCAGAGCCTTGCTGGGTAGAGCATTCTTGGTTGTAGGTTTTTTACTTTCATCATTTTAAATGTATCATGCTACTCCCTCTGGCCTGCAGAGTTTCTGCTGAAAAATCAGATGATAACCTTTTGGGGATTTACTTGTATGCTATTTGTTGCTTTTCCCTTGTTGGTTTTAACATTTTCCCTTTGTCTTTAATTTTTGTCAGTTTGATTACTATGTGTCTCATATTCCTCCTTGGCTGGACTTGGATGACTATTTCCTTTCCCATGTTAAGGAAGTTTTCAGCTATTATTTCTTCAAATATTTTCTCAGGCCCTTTCTATCCCTCTTCTCCTTCTGGGATCCCCATAGTGTGAATATTGGTGCATTTGACGTTGTCCCAAATGTCTCAAGCTGTCCTCATTTCTTTTTTTTCCTTTATTCTGTTCTGTGGCAGTGATTTCCACCACTCTGTCTTCCAGCTCACTGATTTGTTCTTCTGCCTCATTTATTGTTATTGATTCCTTCTAGTGTATTTTTTCATTGCAGTTCTTATATTATTCAACTTTGGTTGGTTGGTTGTTCTTTATTTTTTTTTAATGGAGAGACACTATATACCCTTTACTCAGTTTCCCCCAATGGTAACATCTTGCATAAGTATAGTACAATATTACAATCAGGATCTTGACACTGGTATAATCCATCTATCTTATTCAGATTTCCGTAGTTCCACGTGTAAGGGTGTGTGTGTGATTTAGTTACATGTAGTTTTATCACATGGGTGTAATATGTTCTTTTAAGATAAAACAAATGGTTATTTCCCTAGTACTCAATAAGGGCTTTATGCCACATATACAAATAATAACTACACTGTCTTTAAGACTTACACTTTAATATTTTTTAAGTGACAGGACAATATTCTTAATAAAACCTGGCCCATTTATTAGTAAATGCTATTTGTAGTTATGTGATTATGTAATTTGAGAGAAAGCATAGAAAGTAGAATAGTCTTGTAAAACTTGCAATGTAAGAACAAGCTAATTTACCTGTAAATTTTAGAAAATTAGAAAACTAATCCTTTTACTCCAAAGATAAGTGAAAAGGAATTTACTCAGCACTCGGTTGGTTGTTCTTTATATTTTCTAACTCTTTGCTAAAAACTTCTTGTAACTTCTCACTCAGTGTATCCATTCTTGACCCAAGTTCTTGGATCATCTTTACAGGCATTACTCTGACCTCTTTCTTAGGTAGATTGACTATCTCCACCTCACTTAGTTGTTCTGGGGTTTTATCTTGTTCCTTTCTCTGGTTCCTTTAGCTGTCTCATTTTGTTTACATTTCTATTAGTGTTTTTATGTATGTGGAAGGTTAGTCATGTTTCTCGACCTTGGAGAAGTGGCCCTGGGGTACATAGGGGAAGTCCTATGTATCCCAGCAGTACACTCCCCTCTTGCCACCTAAGGGCCAGGGACCAGCTGGTCCCAGGGTAGTTTCTGACCTGTGTTTGTGGACTCAGTTCTGCAAGCTGCAGGACCATAGTTTCCTGGCTTCTGGTGTCTGCCCCCTGATGGGTGAGGCTGGTCTAGAGGCTTGTGTAGACTACTTGGTGGGAGGGGTCAGTGCCTGCCCACTGGTGGCTGGAGCTGGGTCTTGGCCCTCTGGTAAGCAGGGCTGTGTCAAGGGTGTGTCTAGAGGTGGCTGTGGACTTAAGAAGTCTTTAGGCATCCTGTCTGCTGATGGATGGGGCTGTGTTCCTGCCCTGTTAGTTGTTTGGCCTGAGGCGTCCCAGCACTAGATCTTACAGGCTATGGGGTGGGGCCAGGTATTGGTGCCAAGGACTCAAAATGTCTGCCTCCAGCCAGAGTTCATGTAGGTCCCGGCTATGTCTGCCACCAGCTTTTATGACCCCAGAGAGAGCCACAGCCACCCCTGGCATCCCCAGGACCATCCAAGACCAGTAGGCAGGTCTGGCCCAAGCTCGTATGGAGTCATTGCTTTTGTCCTGGGGCCCAGTGCAAGCAGGACCTTGTGTGTGCTAAGAGTAGAGTCTCTGTTTCCTCCATTCCTGTGGAGCTCCTGCCATCAAGCCCCGCTGCCCTTCAAAGCCAAATGCTATGGAGACTTCTCTTCCGAATGCCAGACCCCTAGCCTGGGAAGCCTGACATGGGGCTCAGAGCTCTCACTCCTGTGAGAGACCTTCTGCAATATAATTATTTTCCAGTTTGTGGGTCACCCACTTGGGTGGTATGGGATTTGTTTATATTGCAAGTGCGCCCCTCCTATCATCTCGTGGTTTCTTCTTTATGTCTTTGGATGTAGAATATCTCTTTTTGGAAGATTCCAGTCTTTTTATTGATGGTTGTTCAGCAGTTAGTTGTGATTTTGGGGTGCTCATGAGAGGAGATGAGTTCAAGGTCCTCCTACTCCACTATCTTGTCTCCCTCTCAATATTATGTACCTTCTGAGATGATGTGAGGAAGACACTTCACCTTTGCGGCATTCTTTCCCAAAACCTATAACTCTAGTCTAATCATGAGAAAATATCAGATAAACACAAATGAAAGACATTCTACAAAATCACTGAAGAGTAGTCTTTAAACTGGAAGGTCATTAAAAAAATAACAACAAGAAAAGAATGAGAAGCTGTCACAGATTGAGGAGACTAAGAAAACATGATGACTAAATGTAATGTGGTATCCTGGACTGGATTCTGGAACAGAATAAGGACATTAGCGGGAAAACTGGTGAAATCCAAATAAAGCTGTATTTTATTCAGTAGTATTATACCATCATTAATTTCTTAGTTTTGACAATGTTCTGTGGTTATGTAAGATGTTAACCTTAGGGAAAGCTGAATGAAGAGTAGTCAGGAACACTATTTTTGCAACCTTTCTGTAAATCTAAATTAAAAGTTAAAAAAATTTAAAAATGACTAGGAAGCCAGGGTAAAAAGAGAACTGGATAATATACACAGAGTAAATAAACAGGGAATAATGGAAAGTTGGATGAGAGAACTGGCATTCCACAAAACTTTTACTCCTCCAGACAGTTGTCCAGATCATCTTGGGTCATCTGGATTTTGGATGCATTGTCACAGTAAAGGTAAACAACACGTTACAGTGCTCTGGGGATGGGGGGGAGGCATCAGAGATTCCACCCAAAGGTCTGGTATTGCAGAGATATGTTCATCCATATATTGCGGAACTGAGTTTAAAACTGGTTGTTTTTTTTTTCCTGGAATGTCTTAGAAGACCAATCTAAGATAAATTGTTTAATGAATTAATGATGTCTCCCTTTTATCTGCCATTTCATATTGCCATTTTATCTGCCTCCAACGCCTTGAGGATTTGTGATCAAAGAGGCTTGGTTTCACATATTTGGAAGGTATTTTGCTCTGGGATTATGCCAGTAGTACAGGGAAATCTAAGAACTTTCCCATCCATTTTTGAAAAGTGATACCCACTTGTACATTTTGGTTGGGACCAGGGCTAGTCTTTCAAGTACATGGAGGTGGTAGACTAAAAGATAATACAAGTCCTCTCCACTGAAGGCTGATCTAGTACTTTAAAGCCCTCAATTAGCAGTTTTAGAAGTTTCTTTCTTATGTTCATCATCTCTCTTCTGTTAGGCATAGCTTGCCTTTTATATTAAGGATACCATCCTCTGCATCTTTTCCTCTCTATGTGACAGTGTAAACATGGTGGGTATCATACATTGGATTCTCTAGAAAACAGACATAGAGTCTCTTAGATTTGCATGCAGGAGGTTTATTGGGGAGAGCTCTTGCGATTAACAGCTGTGAGGGGTAAGGGATGAGGAAAGCAGAATTCAGCAGAGGGAGAAGTTGAACTGTGATGCAGTTGCAGCAGAGACCTCAGACAATACTATCGGTAATGCTAGAGCTGAGATCGCCCTTTATATTTGAATGAATTGAGGAAAGAGAATGTGGCCTCATCTCATAACTAATTACTGGATATAGGCCAGGCAGTAGAATAAACTTGGGTAAGGTAGCTCCCTTTAATGGAGGGAAATTCCTGGAGAGGGACTTGGGTATGAGTTGTCAACAACCAACATTCCCAACAGTTATAAAAATAAGTACCTTAATCCTGAACGGGGATCTCAGAGGCATATATAGTCCTCCCTTTTCAGTACCTAAATCCCCCTCCAAGTGGGATTCAGCCCATCTGGAAACAGGCTCTCAGGATTTTGGTTGGTTTCTTTTCATGGGAAAAGTTGTAATATTAAGGTGGTAGAATGAACTATAAACCCCACCACTGCAGCTGGTCTCAAAGCTATAGCTGTTCTCATCTCTCTCCTTTGTCATCTATTCTACCCACTGTTAGTTGTACCTCTGATGGTCTCGGTGGGTAAGCTGTTGGGTCTACCTAGACCTCACCTCTTAGTGTTCTGAGACTGGTTACCATGCCCATCTCAGGCAGTGGCTGCTGCTTGAGTTCATTTGTTGTGAAGATTGGTCAAAGGAATAGCAAAAGATTTTCCAGTACATCACTGGTGTGCTAAAGTATTCCCTGTCCCTATTGTACAACTTCCCTAAGATCTAGGTCAAGTACCACTGCAGGATAGTGACTCCTTTCCTTGACTGTTGGTTTCTTGACATAAGGAGCCCAAAGTGACTGGACAGCAGAGGAAGCTTACAATTTAATAGGATTCTGTGTCTTCTGGTGGAAATAATCATTACATTTGGAACCAGCACCTATAGACCTACAGAGTCAAGAGCTGCAGAGACAAAAAGCAGAAATTCCCCAGGTTACTGAAAGTGATGCTACTTTCACCTTTAGGTTCGTGGACATATTCTCGGGGGAACGTATTATGTTGTTAACTTAGGATATATATTGTATCCTGGAAGATGACATCCTGTTAGGGTATCTTCTCCAAAATGGCACCTCAACTTCCTCATCTAAAGATTGTTCCAGAAGCCCAGCAACTTCTAGATGATGAAGAATATGATAAAACCAGTAAATCCTATGGTCACGTGCGTACTGCTGCATCTCCTTTGTGGGAAAGTGCCTCTCGTGATCTAGATATTCTGTGCAATCCTGTGTTGGTGGATCAAACACTCTATAAGGCAAAACCATATTCAGAATATGTGCCAGTTTCAATCAAGATAAATATTTGCCCTTTCTAAGGTGTAAGAAGTCCAGTTTAATCAACTGTGGCCAAGTGGCTGGTTGGTCTCATGGCATTGTATCAGGGGCTTACAGTACATATCTTTAAGTTATCACAGTCTACCTTCAAATGATAGTGTACCACTCATGTATACTATTTTTAAAGTACAGTATAAAAATCTTACAGCAGTATGTTTCCATTTCTCCCCTCCAGGCCATTGTACTATTGTTATACATTTAACTTCTACATATATTATGAGTTATACTCTACATTATTATTTTTAAGCAAGCAATATTGTTTTTAAGAAATTTAAATAATATGAGAAAGTCTGTATTTACCCATTCAATTGCCATTTCCCAAGCCACTCAATTCCAAATTGCTTCCTAATATCATTTTACTTCTGCCTTAAGAATTTTCTTTTAACATTTCTTGTTAATGTTGGCCTGCTGGTGATAAATTATTTGAGTTTCTGTATGTTGGAAATAGTCTTTATTTTTCCTTCATTTTTGAAAACTATTTTAGCTGGGTTATGAATTTAAGGTTTAGAGATTTAGGATTTTTTCCTTCAAAGCATTTAAAATGTTGCTCCATTGTTTTCTTGCTTGCATTGTTTCTAGTGAGAAATCTGGTGACATACCTATCATTTTCCCCTGCATATGTTTTTCTTTCTCTCTGCTTTTAAGATTTTCATCATTCGATTTAAGCAATTTGATTATGATGTACCCTGGAGTAGTTTTCTTAATGTTTTTTGTACTTGGGATTTGTTAACCTTCTTGTATCTGTGTGCTTAACGTGTTCATCAAATTTGGAAATTTTTTGCCCACTATTTCTTCAAATATTTTTGTTAACTCCCTCACTCCTTTGGAGACTTTAAAGTGTCATTAATCCCATCCAGTGTATTTTCAACTCAGACATTTCAGAAGTTCTATTTATAGCTTTTTTTTTTTTTACAGGTTTTTATTAGATATCTGTTTTATACATATTAGTGTATACATGTCAATCCCAATCTCCCAATTCATCCAACCAGAACCACCACCCCTGCTTTCCCCCCTTGGTGTCCATACATTTGTTCTCAACATTTGTGTCTCTATTTCTGCCTTGCAAACAGTTCTTCTGTACCATTTTTCCAGATTCCACATGTATGCCTTAATATACGATATTTGTTTTTCTCTTTCTGACTTACTTCACTCTATATGACAGTCTCTAGGTCCATCCACGTCTCTACAAATGACCCAATTTCGTTCCTTTTTATGGCTGAGTAATATTCCTTTGTATATATATATGACATCTTGTTTATCCATTCATCTGTTGATGAGTGTTTAGGTTGCTTCCATAACCTGACTATTGTAAACAGGGCTGCAATGAACATTGGGGTGCATGCATCTTTTTCAATTATGGTTTTCTCTGGGTATATGCCCAGTAGTTGGATTGCTGGGTCATATGGTAATTCTATTTTTAGTTTTTTAAGGAACCTCCATACTGTTCTCCATAGTGGCTGTATCAATTTACATTCCCACCAACAGTGCAAGAGGGTTCCTTCTTCTCCACACCCTCTCCAGCATTTGTTGTTTGTAGATTTTCTGATGATGCCCATTCTAACTGGTGTGAGGTGATACCTCATTGTAGTTTTGATTTACATTTCTCTAATAATTAGTGATGTGGAGCAGCTTTTCATGTGGCTCTTGGCCATCTGTATGTCTTCTTTGGAGAAATGTCTAGTTAGGTCTTTTGCCCATTTTTTGATTGGGTTGTTTGTTTTTTTAATATTGAGCTGCAGGAGCTGTTTATATATTTTGGAGATTAATTCTTTGTCCATTGATTTGTTTGCAAATATTTTCTCCCATTCTGAGGGTTGTCTTTTCATCTTGTTTATAGTTTCCTTTTCTATGCAAAAGTTTTAAGTTTCATTAGGTCCCATTTGTTTATTTTTGTTTTTATTTCCGTTACTCTAGGAGGGGGGTCAAAAAGGATCTTGCTGTGATTTATGCCTAAGAGTGTTCTTCCTATGCTTTCCTCCAAGAGTTTTATAGTGTCTGGTCTTACATTTAGGGCTTTAATCCAACTTGAGTTTATTTTTGTGTATGGTGTTAGGGAGTGTTCTAATTTCATTCTTTTACATGTAGCTCTCCAGTTTTCCCAGCACCATTTATTGAAGAGACTGTCTTTTCTCCATTATATATCCTTGCCTCCTTTGTCATAGATTAATTGACCATAGGTGCGTGGGTTTATCTCTGGGCTTTCTATCCTGTACCATTGATCTATATTTCTGTTTTTGTGCTCATACCATATTGTCTTAATTACTGTAGCTTTGTAGTATAGTCTGAAGGCAGGGAGCCTGATTCCTCAAGCTCTGGTTTTTTCCCTCAAGATTGCTTTGCCTATTCAGGGTCTTTTGTGTCTCCATACAAATTTTAAGGTTTTTTTGTTCTAGTTCTGCAAAAAATGCCATTGATAATTTGATAGGGATTGCACAGAATCTGTAGATTGCTTTGGGTACTATAGTCATTTTCACATTATTGTTTCTTCCAATCCAAGAACATAGTATATCTCTCCATCTATTTGTGTCATCTTTGATTTCTTTCATCAGTGTCTTACAGTTTTCTTAGTACAGGTCTTTTACCTCCTTAGGTAGGTTTATTCCTAGGTATTTTATTCTTTTTGTTTCAATGGTGAATGGGACTGTTTCCTTAATTTATCTTTCTGATCTTTCGTTGTTAATGTATAGGAATGCAAGAGATTTCTGTGCATTAATTTTGTATCTGCAACTTTACCAAATTCATTGATTAGCTCTAGTAGTTTTCTGGTGGCATCTTTAGGATTCTCTATGTATAGTATCATGTCATCTGCAAACAGTGACAGTTTTACTTCTTCTTTTCCAATTTGAATTCTTTTATTTCTTTTTCTTCTCTGATTGCCATGGCTAGGACTTCCAAAACTATGTTGAATATTAGTGGCAAGAGTGGACATCCTTGTCTTGTTCCTAATCTTAGAGGAAATGCTTTCATTTTTCATCATTGAGAATGATGTTTGCTGTGGGTTTGTCATATATGGCCTTTATTATGTTGAGGTAGGTTCCCTCTGTGCCCATTTTCTGCAGAGTTTTTTCTCATAAATTGGTGTTGAATTCTGTCAAAAGCTTTTCTGCATCTATTGAGGTGATCATATGGTTTTTATTCTTCAGTTTGTTAATATGGTGTATCACATTGTTTGATTTGCATATATTGAAGAATCCTTGCATCCCTGGGATAAATCCCACTTGATCATGGTGTATGATCCTTTTTCTGTGTTGTTGGATTCTGTTTGCCAGTATTTTGTTGAAGATTTGTGCATCCATATTCATCAGTGATATTGGTCTGTAGTTTTCTTTTTTTGTAGTATTTTTGTCTGGTTTTGGTATCAGGGTGATGGTGGCCTCAGAGAATGAGTTTGGCAGTGTTCCTTCCTCTGCAATTTTTTGGAAGAGTTTGAAAAGGATGGGTGTTAGCTCTTCTCTGTTTGATAGAATTCACCTGTGAAGCCATCTGGTTCTGGACTTTTGTTTGTTGGAAGATTTTTAATCACAGTTTCAATTTCATTACTTGTGATTGGTCTGTTCATATTTTCTATTTCTTCCCATTTCAGTATTGGAAGTTTGTACCTTTTTAAGAATTTGTCCATTTCTTCCAGGTTGTCCGTTTTATTGGCATAGAGTTGCTTGTAGTAGTCTCTTACAGTGCTTTGTATTTCTGTGGTGTCCGTTTTAACTTCTCCTTTTTCATTTCTATTTTATTGATTTGGGTCCTCTCCCTCTTTTCCTTGATGAGTCTGCTAAAGGTTAATCGATTTTGTTTATCTTCTCAAAGAACCAGCTTTTAGTTTTATTGATCTTTGCTATTGTTTTCTTTGTTTCTATTTCATTTATTTCTGATCTGATCTTTATGATTTCTTTCCTTCTACTAACTTTGGGTTTTGTTCTTCTTTCTCTAGTTCCTTTAGGTTTAAGGTTAGATTGTTTATTTGAGATTTTTCTTGTTACTTGAGGTAGGATTGTATTGCTATAAACTTCCCACTCATAACTGCTTTTGCTGCATCCCATAGGTTTTGGATCATCGTGTTTTCTTTATCATTTGTCTCTAGGTATTTTTTGATTTTCTCTTTGATTTCTTCATTGATCTCTTGGTTATTTAGTAATGTATTGTTTAGCGTCCATGTGTTTGTGTTTTTTACGTTTTTTTCCCTGTAATTGACTTCTAATCTCATAGCCTTGTGGTCAGAAAAGATGCTTGATATGATTTCAATTTTCTTAAATTTACTGAGGCTTGATTTGTGACCCAAGATGTGATCTATCCTGGAGAATGTTCCATGTGCACTTGAGAAGAAAGCGTAATCTGCTGTTTTTGGATGGAATGTCCTATAAATATCAATTAAATCTATCTGGCCTGTTGTGTCATTTAAAGCTTGTGTTCCCTTATTAATTTTCTGTTTGGATGATCTGTCCATTGGTGTAAGTCAGGTGTTAAAGCCCCCCACTATTACTGTGTTACTGTCGATTTCCTCTTTTATACCTGTTAGCATTTGCCTTATGTATTGAGGTGCTCCTATGTTGGGTGCATATATATTTATAATTGTTAAAGCTTCTTCTTGCATTGATCCCTTGATCATTATGTAGTGTCCTTCCTGTCTCTTGTAACATTCTTTATTTAAAAGTCTATTTTATCTGATATGAGTGGTGTTACTCCAGCTTTCTTTTGATTTCCATTTGCATGGAGTATCTTTTTCCATCCCCTCATTTTCAGTCTGTATGTGTCCCTAGGTCTGAAGTGGGTCTCTAGTAGACAGCATATATATGGGTCGTGTTTTTGTATCCATTCAGCGAGCCTGTGTCTTCTGTTTGGAGCATTTAATCCATTCATGTTTAAGGTAATTATCGATATGTATGTTCCTATTACCATTTTCTTAATTGTTTTGGGTTTGTTTTTGTAGGTCCTTTTCTTCTCTGTGTTTCCCACTTAGAGAAGTTCCTTTAGCATTTGTTGTAGAGCTGGTTGGTGCAGAATTCTCTTAGCTTTTGCTTGTCTGTAAAACTTTTGATTTCTCTCTCAAATCTGAATGAGATCCTTGCCAGGTAGAGTAATCTTGGTTGTAGGTTCTTCCCTTTCATCACTTTAAATATATTTTGCCACTCCCTTCTGGCTTGTTGAGTTTCTGCTGAGAAATCAGCTGTTAACCTTATGGGAGTTCCCTTGTATGTTATTTGTCATTTTTCCCTTGTTGCTTTTAATAATTTTTCTTTGTCTTTAATTTTTGTCAATTTGATTACTGTGTGTCTCTGTGTGTTTCTCCTTGGGTTTATCCTGCCTGGAACTCTCTGTGCTTCCTGGACTTGGGTAGCTATTTCCTTTCCCATGTTAAGGAAGTTTCTGACTATAATCTCTTCAAATATTTTCTTGGGTCCTTTCTCCCTGTTCTCCTTCTATAATGAGAATGTTGGTGCATTTAACATTGTCCCAGAGTTCTTTTAGGCTGTCTGCATTTCTTTTCATTCTTTTATCTTTTCTATTCCACTGCAGTGAATTCCACCATTCTGTCTTCCAGGTCACTTGTCCATTCTTCTGCCTCAGTTATTCTGCTATTGATTCCTTCTAGTGTATTTTTCAATTCAGTTTTTGTATTGTTCATCTCTGTTTGTTCTTTAAATTCTTGGTGTTTGCTCTTTAATTCTTCTAGGTCTCTGTTAAACATTTCTTGCATCTTCTCGATCTTTGCCTCCATTCTTTTTCCTAGGTCCTGGATCATCTTCACTATCATTATTCTGAATTCTTTCTCTGGAAGGTTGCCTATCTCCATTTCTTTTAGTTGTTTTTCTGGGGTTTTATCTTGTTCCTTCATCTGGTACATAGTCCTCTGCCTTTTCCTTTTGTCTATCTTTCTGTGAATGTGGTTTTTGTTCCCCCGGCTGCAGGACTGTAGTTCTCCTTGATTCTGCTGTCTGCCCTCTGGTGGATGAGGCTATCCTAGAGGCTTCTGCAAGCTTCCTGATGGGAGGGACTGGTGGTGGGTAGAGCTGGGTGTTGCTCTGGTGGGCAGATGTCAGTAAAACTTTAATCTGCTTGTCTGCTGCTGGGTGGGGCTGAGTTCCCTCCCTGTTGGTTGTTTGGCCTGAGGCAACCCAGCACTGAGCCTACAGGCTCTTTGGTGGGGCTAATGGCGGACTCTGGGAAGGTTCACGCCAAGGATTACTTCCCAGAACTTCTGCTGCCAGTGTCCTTGTCCCATCAGTGAGCCACAGCCACCCCCTGCCTCTGCAGGAGACCCTCCAACACTAGCAGGTAGGTCTGGTTCAGTCTCCTGTGGGGTTACTGCTCCTTCCCCGCCCCCCCCCCCCGGGTCCTGACGTGCACACTACTTTGCGTGTGCCCTCCAAGAGTGGAGTCTGTGTTTCTCCCAGTCCTGTCAAAGTGCTGCAATCAAATCTCAGTAGCCTTCAAAGTCTGATTCTCTGGGAATTCCTCCTCCCATTGCTGGACCCCCAGGTTGGGAAGCCTGACGTGGGGCAGAACCTTCACTCCAGTGGGTGGACTTCTGTGGATGATTGTTCTCTGGTTTGTGAGTCACCCACCCAGCCGTTATGGGATTTGATTTTATTGTGATTGCGCCCCACCTACCATCTCACTGCGGCTTCTCCTTTGTCTTTGGATGTGGGGTATCTTTTTTGGTGAATTCCAGTGTCTTCCTGTTGATGATTGTTCAGCAGTTAGTTGTGATTCTGGTGCTCTCGCAAGAGGGAGTCTACATCTTCTTTATACCTTTCATGTCTCTACTTAACATGGTCAGTTTTTCTCTAGCGTTTTTCTGGGTCTCATATCATTTGTTTCTTGTCTCTCAGCAACCCCCATCCTTCATTCTTTGATGTCCAATATCTTGACAATCATTGTTTCATTTATTTACTCTGGTTTTTTTCAGGTTTTTTTTTTTGGTTTTTTTTTATCTGTTTGTTTTCAGATGGGAAAGTAAATTTCATCCCTGTTACTCTATCTTGGCAGCAAATTGAAATTCCTTCTAGGTCTTTCTAAAAATCCCAATTCTCTCTTTTTTTAAAATAAATTTATTTATGGCTGTGTTGGGTCTTTGTTGCTGCACATAGGCTTTCTCTAATTGTGTTGAGCAGGGGCTACTCTTCACTGCAGTGTGCGGGCTTCTCGTTGCGGTGGCTTCTCTTGTGGAGCACAGGCTCTAGGCACACGGGCTTCAGTAGTTGTGGCACATGGACTCAGTAGTGTGGCACTTGGGCTTCAGTAGTTGTGGCTCGCAGGATCTAGAGCACAGGCTCAGTAGTTGTGGTGCATGGGCTTAGTTGCTTCACGGCTTGTGTGATCACCCCGGACCAGGGCTCGAACCCATGTCTCCTGCACTGGCAGGCAGATTGTTAACCTCTGTGCCACCAGGGAATTCCCCCCCAATTCTCTTATAAAGTTTATCATAAAGAGTGATCCATTAAATTCCTGGTACCTTATGTTAGGTATGTATGGTCATACACTTAATACCTGCATCCCTTTTTCCTTGCTAACAGAGCCTTGATTTTGTTTTGGGACAACTCAATCCACTGGGGAATTTCTCGAAAAGATTTTCTCTCAGACCAAAAATGGAGCTAGAGATAGAGCAAAGCCCTTTTTCTGTTACTCCTTCATGCTCTTCTTAGAATATTTTGAGAGAGGATTTGATGCTTGAATATGTATCAACTAGTTTGCATTTATGTGGCAAAAATCTAAGGTAAAATTATCAAACACAGTAAGGAAGAACAGGAGAACTGTAGACAGGTGATCCCTACCTTGAACCACATAACCACGCTTGGGCTCACCTACCTTTAGACTTCCTGTTAAGTGAGATAATACACAGTCCTAATATTTAAGCCACTGTTTTCCAGGCTTTCTGTGACTTGGAGCCAAATATATCTTAAGTCCTACTTTAACAATGGGCCAGTTTCTCAGATTTATCTGATTATTTTCCTCCAGAATAGAAAAGATGTTCTGGGAATGAAGATCTTTATTAGAGGCAGTGGACTCTCAATGGCAAACCACTTACTTCACAATTTGTCAAAGGAGTGGCACTATTTTAGCCATGCCTGTAGTCAGTCAAAGAGCCCTGTAGACTTTGCCCTTAGAGTCATTTCATAGACAATGGCTATGCAGAAGTTGTGCTGATAGGGAACTTGATGGCAATGTCCCCAGGAGAACTGCATTGATTCTTGAATGGAATACTAACTTCCACTGACTGTGATCCACAGGGGGAAAAAAAAGCTCTAACCAAAGTTACTTGAAATAACATGTATTGATACAGTTCCATCATAAATAATACATACTGTTAATATGGCTTTAAATAATGTATAATGCTAGATTTGCATAATAAATAATACATAAATATGTAATCATCCCGTGAAGTCATATGAAATTAGTAATCATGAAGGAAACTTAAGCTGTTAACATGCTATGAGAGGAAAGTCTTCCAAGTGGCTTGGAGGGCCTTAATCAGTGCTCCTGCGTAATGTCTTGTAGCCTTGTAGAAAGTACTTGATCCACACACCTTTTGACTGAAGAAAAGTAACTGTTATAGCCAATGAAGGGTTTCCAAGGTCTGTAAAGATACCACTATTTTTTTAATTTAATTTTTATTTTATATTGGAGTACAGTTGATTTACAATGTTGTGTTAGTTTCAGGTTTACAGCTAAGTGATTCACTTATACATATACATACATACATTCTTTTTCAGACTCTTCTCTCATATAGGTTATTACAGAATATTGAGTAGAGTTCCCTGTGCTATACAGTAGGAATTTTTGATTATCTATTTTATATACAGTAGTTTGTATATGTTAATCCCAAACTCCTAATTTATCTTTCCCTGCCACATTTCCCCTTTGGTAACCATAACTTTGCTTTTGAAGTCTGTGAGTCTGCTTCTCTTTTGTAAATAAGTTCATTTGTATCATTTTTTTAAGATTCCACATATAAGTGGTATCATATGATATTTGTCTTTCTGTATCTGACTTCACTTAGCATGACAATCTCTAGATCCATCCATGTTGCTGCAAATGGCATTATTTCATTCCTTTTTATGGCTGAGTAATATTCCATTGTGATATGTACCACATCTTCTTTACCCATTCACCTGTCGATGAACATTTAGGTTGCTCCCATGTCTTTGCTATGGTAAATAGTGCTGCAGTGAACATTGGGGTGCATGTATCTTTTCTAATTATGGTTTTCTCGGGATATATGCCCAAGAGTAGTTCTATTTTTAGTTTTTTAAGGAACCTCCATACTGTTCTCCATAGTGGCTGTACCAATTTACATTCCCACCAACAGTGTAGGAGGGTTCCCTTTTCTCCACATCCTCTCCAGTATTTATCGTTTGTAGATTTTTTGATGATGGCTGTTCTGAGTGGTGTGAGGTAATACCTCATTGTAGTTTTGATTTGCATTTCTCTAATAATTAGTGATGTGAGCATCTTTTCATGTGCTTTTTTGCCATCCATATGTCTTCTTTGGAGAAATGTCTATTTAGGTCTCCACCCACTTTTTGATTGGATTGTTGGTTTTTTTTTGATATAGAGCTGCATGAACTGTTTGTATATTTTGGAGATTAATCCCTTGTAGGTCTCTTCATTTGCAAATATTTTCTCCCATTCTGTAGTTCGTCTTTTTCATTTTGGTTATGGTTTCCTTTGCTTTGCAAAAGCTTTTAAGTTTAATTAGGTCCCATTTGTTTAGTTTTTATTTTCATTACTCTAGGAGGCGGATCAAAAAATATCTTGCTGCAATTTATGTCAAAGAATGTTCTGCCTATGTTTTCCTCTAAGAGTTTTATAGTATCCAGTCTTACATTTAGGTCTTTAATCCACTTTGAGTTTATTTTTGTTTCTAGCGTTAGAAAATGTTCTAATTTAATTCTTTTACATGTAGCTGTCCAGTTTTCCCAGCACCACTTATTGAAGAGGTCATCTTTTCTTTATTGTATATTCTTGCCTCCTTTGTCATTGATTAATTGACCATAGGTGCATGGGTTTATTTCTGGGCTTTCTGTCCTGTACCATTGAGCTATATTTCTGTTTTTGTGTCAGTACCACACTGCTTTGATGACTGTAGCTTTGTAGTGTAGTCTGAAGTCAGGGAGCCTGATTCCTCCAGCTCTGTTTTTCTTTCTCAATATTGCTTTGGTTATTTGGGGTGTTTTGTGTTTCTGTACAAATTGTAAAATTTTTTGTTTTAATTCTGTGAAAAATGCTATTGGTAACTTGAGAGGGATTGCATTGAATCTGTAGATTACTTTGGATAGTATAGTCATTTTGACAATATTGATTCTTCCAATCCAAGAACATGGTATATCTTTCCATCTGTTTGTGTCATCTTCAGTTTCTTTCATCAGCTTCCTATAGTTTTCACAGTACACGTCTTTTGCCTTAGGTAGGTTTATTCCTAGATACTTTATTCTTTTTAATGCGATGGTAAATTGGATTGTTTCTTTAATTTCTCTTTCTGATCTTTCATTGTTAATGCATAGGAATGCAACAGATTTCTGTGTATAAATTTTGTATCCTGCAACTTTACCGAATTTATTGATGAGCTCTAGTAGTTCTCTGGTAGCATCTTTAGGATTTTCTATGTATAGTATCATGTCATCTGCAAACAGTGACAGTTTTACTTCTTCTTTTCTGGTATGGATCCCTTTTATTTCTTTTTTCTTCTGTGATTTCCATGGCTAGGACTTCCAAGACTATGTTGAATAAAAGTGGCGAGAGTGGACATCCTTGACTTGTTCCTGATCTTAGAGGAAATGCTTTCAGCTTTTCACATTGAGAATGATGTTATCCGTGGGTCTGTCATATATGGCCTTTATTATGTTGAGGTAGGTTTCCTCTATGCCCATATTCTGCAGAGTTTTTTTCTCATAAATGGGTGTTGTTGAATTTTGTCAAAAGCTTTTTCTGCATCTATTGAGATGATCATATGGTTTTTATTCTTCAGTTTGTTAATATGGCATATCACACTAATTGATTTGTGGATATTCAAGAATCATTTCATCCCTGGGATAAATTCCACTTGATCATGGTGTACCATCCTTTTAATGTATTGTTGGATTTAGTTTGCTAGTACATTGTTGAGGATTTTTGCATTTATGTTCATCAGTGATATTGGCCTGTAATTTTCTTTTTTGTGTGTTATCTTTTGGTATCAGGGTGATGGTGCCCTCATAGAATGAATTTGGTAGTGTTCCTTCCTCTGCAATTTTTGGAAGAGTTTCAGAAGGATAGGAGTTAACTCTTCTCTAGTGTTCTCTAAATGTTTGATAGACTTCGCCTTGTGAAGCCATCTGGTCCTGGACTTTTGTTTGTTGGAAGTTTTTAAATCATGTTTCAATTTCAGTACTTTTGTAATTGGTCTGTTCATATTTTCTATTTCTTCCTGATTCTTGGGAGGTCATATCTTTCTAAGAATTTGTCCATTTCTTCTTGGTTGTCCATTTTATTGGCATATATTGCCTTGTAGTAGTCACTTACGATCCTTTGTATTTCTGAGATACCACTATTTTTTAATCTCAAATCCATCATTGATTGAAAGACTATTGAAGAGTTTCCTAAAAACAAGGCAATAAAAATCATTGTCATTGACTCTATCAAACCTTACATTTCTCCAAGGACTCACTTGTGTTATTTTATTTAACAGTAACCCTAATACCCTGTGAGATGGACACCATTTTCTTCATTCTCCAGCTCAGGGAACAATGAGTGGGAGAAGTACAGTGACTTACCCAAGGTCACACAGCCAATTAGTGGCAGGGAAAGGTATACGGCTCTCCTGAAACCAAAGCCTGTTGTTTTCCTTAACATTGTACTATCCTGTCTCTCATTTTTAATGTAGCTCTTTTCTGTGGATTAAGATCCTGGACATTTTATAATTTAGATTCAGCAGACCTTTGAAGAATTCCTTTTGTTTGTTTGACACTGTACTAGACATCTCATGTGGGCCATGTCATTTGTCCCCACAGTATTCCTTTTGGGCACCTGTATCTTTATCTTACAGATTAGGAAACTGAGGCTCAGAAGAATGAAGTAACCTACCTCAGAGTGTGAGGAAAGGCTGAGTCCTGTGCCTCCAAAGCACAGCACACTGCATCTCTGGCAACGAGTGATGAGAGGTACTTCCTGCTTTTATACCACTCTCTCTGCCCTTCTCTGGAGAGCACACCCAAGTCCCTTGCCTAATAAAATTCGATGTCTTTTTTCTGGAATGGGAAAGGTAATGTTCTAGGAATGGAGGTTGATGTCAAGAGATTTAGCGTGACCAAGGACAAACTTTCTACTTCACAAATTTTCAAAGGGCTGGCATTCTGAGCAGTGTCAGGTACACTAGTAGCCAAGCCTGTTCATGGTACTTCAAAAACACTCAAATTCTTGAGTCCCTCATGCATTCCTCTACAGTATATAATTGGTTAAAAGTCCCCACTCCTCTGGTAATAGCATTCTTGGAAAGTGTGCTTTGAGTTCAGTTCTTCTGGGAAAGACATAACTTACTGAAGAGATATGGAGAAGAGTTGAAACCATAAATGTCGAGCTTACCCAGGAGAGTAAATATAAACCACTTGCATCTTTCAGGCTGAATTATAGCTTATCAAGCACACATTAAAACTTTAAGCCTTTTTTTTCCTTAAGTAAGAATAAATCTAAGTTGACTATTCCAGCATATGTATTTGTTTTCCCTGCACTGTCTATAAACCATGTCCAAGGTGAGTATTCATAAGCCTGAGCGAAAACTAGACAAACAATTCTGAGAATAAGTGACAACTATAACGGTTCATGATAAGACAGTCACAACAAAGGAAATGCTATGCATTAAGTGATTTTTCTTGCAAATCCTTTATACATATGTCAGGCTGTGTGCTGGCAGAATGAAAGAGAATAAATCAAAGAGAATACCCGTGTGAGAAAGGGTTTTTAGGCAAATGCCGTCTTGCATGCATAAATCAAATAAATAGTGATTTAAAAAAAAACCTAAAAGAACAGGATAGATTTCTATGGAATTTTACACAATGAAGTTACTTAGCAATTGCACAATTTATATTTATAGAACAACAAACACTTTACAATTATTTGCTCATTAAATCTTATGACATTTCTGGCAAGTAGGTCCATACCATTAGTTTAATTTTATAGGCAAGGTAACTCAAGCAGGGAATTCTAAAGGAACTTTCTCAAGGTCGCACAGCCAGGTGTGAGCAGGAGTTACTTTGGAACTCTTGCTCCCACAATCTTGAGTTGCATTTCAGGGTAGGGCTTAAGCTGCCTCTTAGCTTTCTCCTTGATGAAGGACAGGTCGCGGGGCATACCTGGACATCTGGAGGTGGGTGGTAAAGGCAATGGCTCCTGTCAGTTAATCTAGAGTGCCAGTGGTTGGTGTTGGTTTTAGCATTTCACCTGGAATATGGACCCATCAGCATGTCGATAGATGTGTATACAACGAAAACACAGATCTGCAATAGAGCCTAGTTTGAGTGGTTCATAATGGTTAAGTCTAAAGCTATAGTTTTCGGCCCTGGCTGCAATATTTGGGGGGCATTAAAAATAAACAAATGGGGGGGCTTCCCTGGTGGCACAGTGGTTGAGAATCTGCCTGCCAATGCAGGGGACACGGGTTCGAGCCCTGGTCTGGGAAGATCCCACATGCCGCGGAGCAACTAGGCCCGTGAGCCACAATTACTGAGCCTGCGCGTCTGGAGCCTGTGCTCCGCAACAAGAGAGGCTGCGATGGTGAGAGGCCCGCGCACCGCGATGAAGAGTGGCCCCCGTTTGCCGCAATTAGAGAAAGCCCTCGCACAGAAACGAAGACCCAACACAGCCATAAATAAATAAATAAAATTTAAAAAAAAATAAAATAAAAATAAAAAAATTAAAGTGAACTAAAATTAAAAATAAAATTTAAAAAAATAAAAATTAAAAAAATAAACAAATGCCCCAGGATCAGTTAAATCTGAATCTCTGAGATGATTGGGGCTTGGGCAAGGACATTTTCAAAGAGTGACCAGATTTTTTAACATGTGGCCAGAGTTGAGAACTACTGGTATAACGAATTCTCCAGATCTGTGGCACATGGTTGGGCAGGTTGTTCACTGCATGAGGACACCTAATGGAGCGGCCAGTGAGGACTGAAATCCAGCTCACACAGAGTGTGCCCTAATTTGGAGGTGGCATTTGTTCTCAAAAAAGTCACCTTTTGTTTAATTCCCACAAGGGAAACCCTGAGTCATTCCTCTATTCTTGGATATGCATTGTTGCATAGTCTACATATTTCGTTTTCAGCTTATTTTTCATGCATTCAGTAAAAATTACATTTAGCATCTACTGCATGCTGAGCACTTGGTATACTTAGGGATACAACAACAAAACCCACACAGTCCTGTTCCTATGGAGTCCACAGTCTGCTGGGGAAGACAAGTGACTGAACAGGGAGTTACACACATGGGAAGTGCTCCAACAGGCGTGAATACAGGAAGCTGGGGAGGACACTGGAAGGGCACTCCACCCAGACCTGGGGCACAGGGGTCCTCATGATAGAATAAGGAGGGAGTATAAAAGGGAGAGAGTAGCATTCAAGGCTGAGTGGAAACATGTGAAGAAACCTGGAATCGAGAGAGGCTGAGGATTACTGGGGAATTGGCAGGGGTTCAGCCCATCCACCCAGAAGATGGAGTGAAGAAAAGCTGGAGGAGGAGCTGGGGAGTGTGGTAAGTTCTCCCAATCTTCCAGCAGCTGGGTTGGCCACCAGCAAGCATCACTTGTGCTCTGCTCCTCAGTCCCACCTTCCTCTTTCCATCCTCTCTCCTTCCCTCCCATCTTCTTTTCATATACAGTCCTTTATTAGAGCAGAAAATACCTATACCACTGTACCCTACTTTCTGGAATCTCCAACTTCAAGCGCTGGAAAGAATCAAAAAGCTTGGAAGCAGGCAAAGGAACAAACAAGCGTGGGGACACAGATGTCACTGCTTCGCTCGGTGCCACCTGGCAAAAACTTGCAATTGGCGCAAATCCTTCCTTGCTCACCACTCTTTTTACTTGATATGCCTCATCCTGAACTCACATTCAACATTACCATCCTAATCCCTGGGCTGGTGGGGGTGGTGTGGAGTGGGGGGATGGGGTATTTAAATGAAACAAGCTTCGTCATGAGCTCATGAAATTACTGAAGCCGGGTGATGAGTACATGAGTATTTACTATACTAGCTCCTCTATTTCTGATTATGTTTGAAATTTCCATTATAAAAAGGATAAAAACAAAAACAAACTTAAGATCTCTGCTGTTTCTTCTTTTGTTTTGCTTATCATTGCCTCTAGTGATGCTCTGTTTTAAAAAAAAAAAAAAACAACTCTGGTTTGATTTGATTCAGGTTCTATTTTTTACTTCATAATAGTTTGCCTTTATTTTATTCACAGGGCTGTTATAATGAGCCAAATTTCCTAACGCATAAAAATCATGATTCAGTGGATCAAAATTCACTTCATCCTCAAAAGCTTGGGTGTGCTTTGTATAATATACCCATCCACTCCCTTCCCATTACCCCCTCATGATTCTGATAGATGGCCTACCTTCCCATCCTGCTGTGGCCATGGCAACTTTCAATATTCAGAGATTGTCAGGCTGACCCTCTGCTTCCATGCGCCCTGTGAAATCGGGAATGTTTCTCCACTTGCAGTTGGAAGGCCTGCAGTGGGAAAGGGGGAAAATGGACAGTCAGTCTGAGCAACTTCACCTCCCAATCCCATTTCCATATAGTAGCTGCAGCAACTGCGCAGCAGCTGTCCTATCTTCTAATGCATGAGACTGAACGCTTGTAAACTGGAATGAGACTTTCCACAGGCCTCCAAGCCATGAAATAAATCACTCACTTTGTTTCACAACGTTCTAGAGTAATAGTGTACATGTTTGGCACGAAACATGGCCTCCCCTGAACAGCCATGGTAGCTCTTCCACACATCTATGATACATGGGTATAATGCTGTGTTCTATGCTCTTCCCTACACCTGCTCCTCCCCATCGATGGAGCTCCCTAAGAACAGGGGCAGGACAATCTTTTTAAACTCCCAGGACCTAGTGTTCTATTTGACCCATGGTGGATGATCCACATGTGTTTGTTAAGTGAATGAATGTCCTAATCATACTGAGATGTAAGCCTATTTGATTTGGAAGGAATTTATTTGGAAGTACTGTATTTAGAAACAAAGTATATTCAAGTCTTCCAGCAGGCAAATGTGGCTATGTCAGGCCCGTCTTTTGATGGCTTCCCTTCCCATACACATGAACCGTGACTTGGCTTCCTAAGGCTGAGTCTGTCTGATTAGAACACAGTCATTCTGCCCCAACTCTACCTCTTCCAAAGAATGAAAAAGAAATAAAAATCAAACTTTTCATTTGTACTTTTATCAAGATTGAACAACCAGCTTATTGATGAAGGATTTATATTATTTCAACCAGTCTCTATAGCTTCTTACGGCTACAACCAAAGTCTTTCTGGCTCCTGTCTGTTCCCAAAGGCCAATATCCCTCTGTGCTATGACCTCCGAGGGGCCCAAGGATGGAGTTAGGGTGAGTATATGGGAAGAACCTTCTATACAACAAGACAGTGCAGACTAAGTTTGCTCCACCCTCTCTTTGTTGTTTCCATCTCCAGGACATACAGGAAGTGGATGAAGATTTGCAGCTCCTTAGGGAGAAGCACCCCTAAGCTGCACCTTGAAGGAAAACAGAAGGGGGAGTCAGCAGGCTCTGGCCCACAGTGCTACTGAGAAGTTACTAGATTACACAGGCATCCAGCCATAAATTTGCTTCCACTAGCATAAATCACACAAATAGGACACGACTGAACATGTGCTAGAGCCAAATGTGCATATTGTGATTCTTTTATCATCTCCTCAACCAAATCCGAAAACAGGAATTTCATAGTTCTGCCCTTCATTAGAAACCTGACTTTTTAAAAAATGGGCCTGATAGTGTAAGGAACCTCAAACAGCTGTAGCTAAAGCTCTCCTCTGCTCAACTGCCTCCCCTGCCAGATTTCAGTGCCCCCTGACCTCCTGCACGGTGGGACAAACTGCACCCACTCTGGCTTTGCCACACCTTGACTGCTCACTTGAGTTTATCTTACAGGTGAGGAAACTGAGACTTGTAGAAATTAAAACCACTTCCCTCACAGGATTGTCTGAGTATCCAGTAAGCTCACTGATCAAAAGGCCCAGCGAGTGGCATGGCTGCTGTGCCCCAGGGGCTCAGCAAAGGCAAGGTGCCCATCCCCTGGATAAGCCCTTGCGGAGACGCTGCTGCTCCTGCTTTCTGTGGGCATGTCTCTGCCTCTTCTCTGACTCCATCATTGTCCTGGCTGCCCCTCAAGGCCAGGACCCCTGTCTCCTCTCTGTCTCGTGGCACCCTCTCTCATTAGGCACTCAATAAATGTTGTTGACAGACTGGCTGGCTGCCTGGCTGACTAAAGATGGCATCTTTCCACCAAGGGCAAGTGTCCTTCGTTGCCTTTATTTATTGCTTAATGTCGAATGGTGTCCTCAGCATGATATAATTTTCCTGAAACACACATCAGAATTAATAAGAATTAAAGAAATCTAAATTGTTGGAGGGTATTGGCCCTAATTAGTATCATATCATTAGTAACAGAATTTGAGTAATGTCTTACAGGTGTAGAAATCTTTTGAGTTAAACATGTCAATTTAACCCTGATTTTTATCTAAATGTTCCCAATTTTTATGACATCATTTCTATGTACATTAGAGAATTTTCAAGGAAATTTTCAAGAGAATAGGGCATTACCTCCTGTTACTTTAAGTTTGGGAGACAAAAATTAAGTAAGAAGCACATTTTATGCTGTTGAACAAATGATAAGAATAAACAAAACCATATTCCTTGAAGATCTCCCTTCTTTTCAACACACTGTTAGCAGGCCTTGGAATCAAAGTGAAAGCATCTTTGTCCCAAGCTACATTCATCACCATTCTTGCCTATATGATTTGCAAGAGGATGGGGGAAAACATTTAAGTTCAATCAGGTCCTAGGACAGCTTTTTCCTTAGTAAAACATTAAATAAAAGCATACATACAGACATATATATATATACACACACCACACCAAGAACATAGTAAATCCAGTTTTATGAAGTTTATGAAATGGTTCTGAATTTTTTTTAAAAATCCACCCATATGTCATTTCCCCTTGTCTGCCATTCCTTTAAAATCTCCATCACTGTTGCTTTCACAAACACTCCCCAAATGCTGTCAAATGGGTTATCACTGCCTTGCACTTTTGTTCTTTTGTTAATTTTGGATAAAGTCCTAGAGTGTAGCAATATTATTGAACTCATTTCTGCTTAGCTCTCAAGTTTCCATATCTCCTCTATTACCAAGTGGCAATGCACCCTATAGGCACAATAAATAAATAATACAGCACTGAAGCTATAACAAATCACAAAATACATTATTAAAAAATTAAGAAATAAATATCCTTCTCTTACTTAAATAGAGATTGATTTTATAATGTGGAATGCTGAGGAGAGCTGCTCTGAGATATATTAAAGCCTGGGGACATGCAGAATACAATGTAATGGGCATTGTGCTCCCTCAGCCAGAGGAAAAAACTCCTGCAAGTGAATGGATGTATTTGTGAAATGGAAGCTGATATTTTCTGTTTGTTCACAAGCCAAATATGATGCACTGCTCCCTTTTTCACATAAGGGGGGAAAGACCTGTAGGACACATCTGTCTTTCCTAAGCACAAACTGAGAGTCTAGATGAGAGTGATGAAGATAAATGCTTTCCTGGAACTGAAGTTGGTGAAGAACTATTCCTTTCCTTGGACTTTAAATCACAATTCCGGCTTCCAAAAAGATATTCTCGAACCAGGATTCTGCCAAGCTTCCTCCAAGGTGCTTTATTTAACGAGGAGAGGATATGGCATAGATCTCTCCACAAGGTGTACATTTCAAGAGAAGAAATTAAATAGGATCCCTTCTCCAGAGGCATGAAGATTTTCTATGGAAAAGACAAAGTCTATTGGGTCCTAGGACTCTCAGGAAGTTACTCCTGTGTTGTTCACCTTAAGATTTATGTGGGACCATCAACCCACCAGAAGCCACTGCTTCTGTACTGAAGATATACTCTTACTCCATCCTGGAATGGTGTGGCATTTCTCCATCCTGGCCCTAGATGAATCAGGACTGAGAAAACCTTGCTGACTTCACTGCCCTCTGCAAAGACTCCCAACACCTCCACATAAGGGGAAAGACAATGGCTAACAATTGCCAACATCCTTTCCCCATTCCAGAACTTTGCAAGAAGTTTACTCTGGTGGCACAAAAACCACTTCATTTCCTTATCTCATTGCTCTCTGTAAAAGATGCTGGGGAGACTCTAACAAACTCCTGGAGCTGGGATGGTAAACCCATGTAGAGAGGAGTTCCCACCAACTGAGTCATTTTTAACAGACCATTGGAAATAGTTCACTTATAATGAGCTGATCCATTTGGGGATAAGATAGTAAATAAGTGGGCCCCTCTGGTTCCAAAGGCTCTTAGGGCACTACTGGCCAAAAGCTTGACTTGTCTATGTTTTCTATATGACTGTGTCCTTTATCTCCTGTAAGTACATAAGGTGTATATAGGACATACGGCATATATAGGTGATGATTTAGTATTTGCTTTTCTTACTCTTCGTGGAGAGATTTTTCTCACCTACACCTGAAATTCTCTGGAACATGGAGACTTCCAGGAGCTGGGGTTCACAGAGACTGTGCCATCTTCAATATACAGCTTCTGAGGTCACCCTGGACACGAATACCTGGATGGCAAATGAAAAAGAGAAAAGTGGAAGAACGTAGGGAGATTTCTCACATATCAAACTCGATGTGGAATATATCACTTCCATGCATGTTCCACTGGCCAGAACTAGTTACAGGATCCTACCTACATTCAAGTGGGGCTGGCAGGCATCCTCCCAGTTGGGCATCAGCACGATGGTCGTGAAGACTACAACAGTAGAAAATCAGAACGCTGGTGAGAAATGTGTCGGCTAGCATCCCTGAGACCCATAAAACTCAGTGTGGAAAACTTAAACTATTTCACACCCCATAGTAATTCTGAAATTTTTACAAAGATCTTGGTGAATTCTTCAGATTTAAATTTGCAAGATGACCTCTGACTATGAACTCCCACTCCTGTACCTGCTGTCTCTATCCTGCAGTGGGTCACTGAAAGTGCACAAGGTAACCTATTCCTAGTTTTGAATGACCCTGTGCATATGCACACACACACACATAAACAATCCATTCACATAAAGTATATGTGAAGATGGTAGATCCTACTAAAAATAGGTCATGGGCATTTATGGATCACATTGCAATCCACATAGTAAACAACTTCCCATTCATGTTAGTGCTGCAACTAAGAATTTCTCAGCATCTGCATCATTCCCCGAAAAACGTCCAAGTGTTCTTCACGCCTCACTCACTTACTGGTCTTCATCTCTCTTTTAACCTGCTGTACTCTTCTCTCCTCATCCCAGCAGTAAAATTCCAAATTCCTCTGCTTGCCTCATACAGAGCACACTGATTCTCTTGGTTTGCTTGAGCCCCTACCTTCAACCCCTAGCAGTTTGTCAAGAAGTATCATTTAAAACAAGATGAAAAGGAGCTAACCATGTGGGGAACACATTTCATGCAAAAAGAAGAGAAGAGACCCTAAGGGGAGGACAAAGCTTGTCATGTCATGTAACTGAGAAAAAGCAGGTTTAAGGACATGGTTGGGAACCTCTCCGTCCAATGTTGATTTGCAACTAGAAAGTGGCTGCCCAACCAGAGACTACATTTCCCAGCTCACCTAGATAGGTGAGGCCATGTGACTCGGTGGTAACCTAAGAAAAATACAGATCTTCCTCAACTTACTATGGGGTTACATCCCAATAATCCATTGCAAGTTGAAAATACCTTAAGACAAAAATGCCTTTAAAAGGATCTGGGGGGCTTCCCTGGTGGCGCAGTGGTTGGGAGTCTGCCTGCTAGTGCGGGGGACGCGGGTTCGGGCCCTGGTCTGGGAGGATCCCACGTGCCGCGGAGCGACTGAGCCCGTGAGCCACGGCTGCTGAGCTTGCGCGTCTGGGGCCTGTGCTCCGCGGCAGGAGGGGCCGCGATGGTGGGAGGCCCGCGCACCGTGATGAGGAGTGGCCCCCGCTTGCCGCGACTGGAGAGGGTCCTAGCACAGAGACGAGGACCCAACATAGCAATCAATCAATCAACCAATTAATCAATAAAATAAATCTTTAAAAAAAAAAAAAAAAAGGATCTGGGACAAGATGGCAGAGAAGAAGGACAGTGAGCCCACCTCCTCTGATGAGAACACCAAAATCACAACTAACTGCTGAACAACCACAGAAAAAAAAAAAAAAGACTTCAACCTACCAAAAAAGATACTCTACATCCAAAGGCAAAGAAGAAACCAAAATGAGACAGTAGGAGGGGCACACTCACGATAAAATCAAATCCCATACTCCCTGGGACAGCGACACACAAAGTGGAGAATAATTATAATTTAGAATTTCTCCCACGGGAGTGAGATTTCTGAGCCCCATGTGAGGCTCCCCAGCCTGGGGGTCTGACATGACGAGGAAGAGCCCCCAGAGCATTTGACTTTGAAGGCCAGCAGGGCTTGATCACAGGAGCTCCACAGGACAAGGTGAAACAGAGACTCCACTCTTGAAGGGCACACCAAGGTCTCATGCACACCAGGACACAGAGCAAAGCGGTGACTTCATAGGAACCTGATCCAGACCTACCTGCTGGTCTTGGAGGGTCTTGTAGGGAGGTGGGGGGCAGCTGTGGCTTTCTCTAGGGTCAGAAAAGCAGGTGGCAGAAAATATTGGAGAGTGTTCATCTACTTGAACTTTTTTTTTTTTAACATCTTTACTGCAGTATAATTGCTTTACAGTGTTGTTAGTTTCTGCTGTGTAACAAAGTGAATCAGCTATATGCATACGTATATCCCCATATCCCCTCCCTCTTGCATTTCCCCTCCCATCCTCCTTATCCCACCCCTCTAGGTGGTCACAAAGCACGGAGCTGATCACCCTGTGCCATGCAGCTGCTTCCCACTAGCTATCTATTTTACATTTGGTAGTGTATATATGTCAATACTACTCTCTTACTTCGTCCCAGCTTACCCTTCCTCCTCCCCGTGTCCTCAAGTCCATTCTCTACGTCTGTGTCTTTATTCCTATCCTGCCCCTAGGTTCATCACAACCAGTTGTTTTTTTAGATTCATATATATGTGTTAGCATATGGTATTTGTTATTCTCTTTCTTACTTCACTCTGTATGACAGACTCTAGGTCCATCCACCTCACTACAAATAACTCAATTTCATTTCTTTTTATGGCTGAGTAATATTCCATTGTATATATGTGCCACATCTTCTTTATTCATTCATCTGTCGATGGACACCTAGGTTGCTTCCATGTCCTGGCTATTGTAAATAGAGCTGCAATGAACATTGTGGTACATGACTCTTTGAATTATGGTTTTCTCCAGGTATATGCCCAGTAGTGGGATTGCTGGGTCATTTGGTAGTTCTATTTTTAGTTTTTTAAGGAACCTCCATACTGTTCTCTGTAGTGGCTGTATCAATTTACATTCCCACCAACAGTGTAGGAGGGTTCCCTTTTCTCCACACCCTCTCCAGCATTTATTGTTTGTAGATTTTTTGATGATGGCCATTCTCACTGGTATGAGGTGATACCTCATTGTAGTCTTGATTTGCATTTCTCTAATGATTAGTGATGTTGAGCACCCTTTCATGTGTTTGTTGGCAATCTGTATATCTTCTTTGGAGAAATGTCTCTTTAGGTCTTCTGCCCACTTTTGGATTGGGTTGTTTTTTTGGTATTGGGCTGCATGACCTGCTTGTAAATTGTGGAGATTAATCCTTCGTCACTTGCTTCATTTGCAAATATTTTTTTCCCATTCTGAGGGTTGTCTTTTCATCTTGTTTATATTTTCCTTTGCTGTGCAAAAGCTTTTAAGTTTCATTAGGTCCCATTTATTTTTGTTTTTATTTCCGTTTCTCTAGGAGGTGAGTCAAAAAGGATCTTGCTGTGATTTGTGTCATAGAGTGTTCTGCCTATGTTTTCCTCTAAGAGTTTTACAGTGTCTGACTTTACATTTAGGTCTTTAATCCATTTTGAGTTTATTTTTGTGTATGGTGTTAGGAGTGTTCTAATTTCATTCCTTTACATGTAGCTGTCCAGTTTTCCCAGTACCACTTATTGAAGAGGCTGTCTTTTCTCCATTATATATTCTTGCCTCCTTTATCAAAAATAAGGTGACCATAGGTGCATCAGTTTATCTCTGGGCTTTCCATCCTGTTCCATTGATCTATATGTCCAGTTTCGTGCCAGTACCATACTGTCTTGATTACTGTAGCTTTGTAGTATAGTCTGAAGTCCAGGAGCCTGATTCCTCCAGCTCCGTTTTTCTTCCTCAACATTGCTTTGGCTATTCAGGGTCTTTTGTGTTTCCATACAAACGGTGAAATTTTTTGTTCTAGTTCTGTGAAAAATGCCATTGGTAATTTGATAGGGATTACACTGAATCTGTAGATTGCTTTGGTAGTATAGTCATTTTCACAATGTTGATTCTTCCAATCCAAGAACATGGTATATCTCTCCATCTGTTTGTATCATCTTTCATTTCTTTCATCAGTGTCTTATAGTTGTCTGCATACAGGTCTTTTTTCTCTTTAGGTAGGTTTACCCCTAGGTATTTTATTCTTTTTGTGGCAATGGTAAATGGGAGTGTTTCCTTAATTTCTCTTTCAGATTTTTCATCATTAGTGTATAGGAATGCAAGAGATTTCTGTGCATTAATTTTGTATCCTGCTACTCTACCAAATTCATTGATTAGCTCTAGTAGTTTTCTAGTAGCATCTTTAGGATTCTCTATGTATAGTATCATGTCATCTGCAAACAGTGACAGCTTTACTTCTTCTTTTCCGATTTGGATTCCTTTTATTTCTTTTTCTTCTCTGATTGCTGTGGCTAAAACTTCCAAAACTATGTTGAATAATAGTGGTGAGCGTGGGCAACCCTGTCTTGTTCCTAATCTTACAGGAAATGCTTTCAGTTTTTCACCATTGAGAACGATGTTGGCTGTGGGTTTGTCATATATGGCCTTTATTATGTTGAGGTAAGTTCCCTCTATGCCTACTTTCTGGAGGGTTTTTATCATAAATGGGTGTTGAATTATGTCAAAAGCTTTTTCTGCATCTATTGAGATGATCATGTGGTTTTGCTCCTTCAATTTGTTAATACGGTTTATCACATTGATTTGCGTATACTGAGAATCCTTGCTTTCCTGGGATAAACCCCACTTTATCATGGTGTATGATCCTTTTAATGTGCTGTTGTATTCTGTTTGCTAGTACTTTGTTGAGGATTTTTGCATCTACGTTCATCAGTGATATTGGCCTGTAGTTTTCTTTCGTTGTGACATCTTTGTCTGGTTTTGGTATCAGGGTGAACGTGGCCTCGTAGAATGAGTTTGGGAGTGTTCCTCCTTCTGCTATATTTTGGAAGAGTTTGAGAAGGATAGGTGTTAGCTCTATTCTAAATGTTTGATAGAATTCACCTGTGAAGCCATCTGGTCCTGGACTTTTTGTTTGTTGGAAGATTTTTAATCACAGTCTCAATTTCAGTGCTTGTGATTGGTCTGTTTATATTTTCTCTTTCTTCCTGGTTCAGTCTCAGAAGGTTGTGCATTTCTAAGAATTTGTCCATTTCTTCCAGGTTGTCCATCTTATTGGCATATAGTTGCTTGTAGTAATCTCTCAAGATCCTTTGTATTTCTGCAGTATCAGTTGTTACTTCTTTTTCATTTCTAATTCTATTGATTTGAGTCTTCTCCCTTTTTTTCTTGATGAGTCTGGCTAATGGTTTATCAATTTTGTTTATCTTCTCAAAGAACCAGCCTTTAGTTTTATTGATCTTTGCTATTGTTTCCTTCATCTCTTTTCCATTTATTTCTGATCTGATCTTTATGATTTCTTTCCTTCTGCTAACTTTGGGTTTTTTTTTTTGTTTTGTTTTTCTTTCTCTAATTGCTTTAGGTGTAAGGTTAGGTTGTTTATTTGAGATGTTTCTTGTTTCTTGAGGTAGCACTGTATTGCTATAAACTTCCCTCTTAGAACTGCTTTTGCATCGCTTCTCGGCCTTTTGGCTAAGATCAAGTGTAGAACTGCTTTTGCTGCATCCCATAGGTTTTGGGTCGTCGTGTTTTCACTGTCATTTGTTTCAAGGTATTTTTTGATTTCCTCTTTGTTTTCTTCAGTGATCTCTTGGTTACTTAGTAGTGTATTGTTTAGCCTCCATGTGTTTGTATTTTTCACAGATTTTTTCCTGTAATTGATATCTAGTCTCATAGCATTGTGGTCAGAAAAGATACTTGATACGATTTCAATTTTCTTAAATTTACCAGGGCTTGATTTGTGACCCAAGATATGATCTATCCTGGAGAATGTTCCATGAGCACTTGAGAAGAAAGTGTATTTTGTTGGTTTTGGATGGAATGTCCTATAAATATCAGTTAAGTCCATCTTGTTTAATGTATCATCAAAGCTTGTGTTTCCTTATTTATTTTCATTTTGGATGATCTGTCCATTGGTGAAAGTGGGGTGTTAAAGTCCCCTACTATGATTGTGTTACTGTCGATTTCCCCTTTTATGTCTTTTAGCATTTGTCTTATGTATTGAGGTGCTCTATGTTGGGTGCATAAATATTTGCAATTGTTATATCTTCTTCTTGGACTGACCCCTTGATCATTATGTAGTGTCCTTCTTTGTCTCTTGTAATAGTCTTTATTTTAAAGTCTCTTTTGTCTGATATGAGAACTGCTACTCCAGCATTCTTTTGATTTCCATTTGCATAGAATATCTTTTTCCATCCCCTCACTTTCAGTCTGTATGTGTCCCTAGGTCTGAAGTGGGTCCCTTGTAGACAGCAATACATACGGGTCTTGTTTTTGTATCCATTCATCCAGTCTGTGTCTTTTGGTTGGAGCATTTAATCCATTTACATTTAAGGTAGTTATTGATATGTATGTTTCTATTACCATTTTGTTAATTGTTTTGGGTTTGTTATTGTAGGTCTTTTCCTTCTCTTGTGTTTCCTGCCTAGAGGAGTTCCTTTAGCATTTGTTGTAAAGCTGGTTTAGTGGTGCTGAATTCTCTTAGCTTGTGCTTGTCTCTAAAGGTTTTCATTTCTCCTTTGAATATGAATGAGATCCTTGCTGGGGAGAGTAATCTTGGTTGTTGGTTTTTCCCTTTCTTCACTTTAAATATGCCCTGCCACTCCCTTCTGGCTTGCAGAGTTCCTGTTGAAAGATCAGCTGTTAACCTTATGGGGATTCCCTTGTATGTTATTTGTTGTTTTTCCCTTGCTGCTTTTAATATTTTTTCTTTGCATTTAATTTTCGATAGTTTGATTAATATGTGTCTTGGCGTATTTCTTCTTGGGTTTATCCTTATGTGACTCTGCGCTTCCTGGACTTGATTGACTATTTCCTTTCCAATATTAGGGAAGTTTTCATCTATAATCTCTTCAAATATTTTCTCAGTCCCTTTTTTTTTTTCTTCTTCTGGAATCCCTATAATTCAAATGTTGGTGTGTTTAATGTTGTCCCAGAGGTCTCTGAGACTGTCCTCAATTCTTTTCATTCTTTTTTCTTCATTCTGCTCTGCGGTAGTTACTTCCACTATTTTATCTTCCAGGTCACTTCTCTGTTCTTCTGCCTCAGTTATTCTGCTATCGATTCCTTCTAGAGAATTTTAAATCTCATTTATTGTGTTGTTCATCATTGTTTGTTTGCTCTTTAGTTCTTCTAGGTCCTTGTTAAACGTTTCTTGTATTTTCTCCATTCTATTTCCAAGATTTTGGATCATCTTTACCATCATTACTCTGAGTTCTTTTTCAGGTAGACTGCCTATTTGCTCTTCATTTGTTTGGTCTGGTGGGTTTTTACCTTGCTCCTTCATCTGCTGTGTGTTTCTCTGTCTTCTCATTTTGCTTAACTTACTGTGTTTGGGGTCTCCTTTTCGCAGGCTGCAGGTTTGTAGTTCCTGTTGTTTTTGGTGTCTGCCCCCAATAGCTATGGTTGGTTCCATGGGTCGTGTAGGCTTCCTGGTGGAGGAGACTGGTGCCTGTGTTCTGGTGGATGAGACTGCATCTTGTCTTTCTGGTGGGCAGGGCCACATCCGGTGGTGTGTTTTGGGGTTTCTGTGACCTTATTATGATTTTAGGCAGCCTCTGTGCTAATGGGTGGGGTTATGTTCCTGTCCTGCTAGTTGCTTGGCATAGGGTGTCCAGCACTGTAGCTTGCTGGTTGTTGAGTGGAGCTGGGTCTTAGCATTGAGACAGAGATCTATGGAAGAGCTTTCGCCATTTGATATTACGTTGAGCCAGGAGGTCTCTGGTGGACCAATGTTCTGAACTCGGCTCTCCCACCTCAGAGGCACAGGCCTGACACCCGGCCAGAGCACCAAGACCCTTTGTAAAAGATTCAGGTTCAGCTATTTTGCATTACAGTTGGCCCTTCCATTAATTGCTGGCTTCTCATTAAATTTTGGTTGACAACCTTAGGCTTCTAAAACTGCATCAAGCATCTCTTGCATGGAAGTCTGATTTTCTCCTGTTGTAATTCACTTTCCAGTCTTGCAGACTGGCTCTATTAGGTTACTCTTCTGACGCTCAGCAAGGCTTGTCACTGCTCCAGTCGGCAGCTCTTTTCCCTCCTTAAGTGGGACGATCCTACCTGAACTCTTGACGGAAGCAGACATCTCACTTGGGTGATCAGCACCAAGACCTGGCCCTACCCAACAGCCTGTAGGCTCCAGTGCTGGCATGCCTCAGGCCAAACAACCAACAGGGTGGGAACACAGCCCCACCAATCAACAGACAGGCTGCCTAAAGAATTCCTGAGCCCACAGCCACCTCTAGACACACCCCTTGACATGGCCTTGCCTACCAGAGGGCCAAGACCCAGCCTTAAATGATATATTAAACCAGCTGGACTTAACTGATATCTATAGAGTGTTCTATCTGAAAGCAGCAGAATACACATTCTTTTCAGTGCACATGAAACATTCTCCAGGATAGATCACATGCTGGGCCACAAAGCAAGCCTTGGTAAATTTAAGAAAATTAAAATCAGGGACTTCCCTGGTGGTGCAGCGGTTAAGAATCCGCCTGCCAATGCAGGGGACATGGGTTTGATCCCTGGTCCAGGAAGATCCCACATGTCACAGAGCAACTAAGCCTGTGCACCACAACTACTGAGCCTGCACTCTAGAGCCTGCGAGCCACAACTACTGAGCCCACGTGCCACAACTACTGAAGCCCGTTTACCTAGAGCCTGTGCTCCACAAGAGAAGCCACCACAATGAGAAGCACGTGTACTGCAATGAAGAGTAGCCCCCCTCTCCGCAACTAGAGAAAGCCCGCACACAGCAACAAAGTCCCAACACAGCCAAAAATAAATAAAAAGTAAATAATTAAAAAAAAATTTTTAAATCATATCAAGCATCTTTTCTGACCACAATGCTATGAGAATAGAAATCAACTACAAGAAAAAAACTGTAAAAAATACAAACATGTAGAGGGTAAACAGTATGCTACCAAACAACCAATGGATGACAGAAGAAATAAAAAACAAACCTAGAGACAAATGAAGATGAAAACACAATGATCCAAAACCTGTGGGATGCAACAAAAGCAGTTCTAAGAGGGAAGTTTATAGCGATACAAGTTTACCTCAGGAAACAAGAAAAATCTCAAATAAACAACCGAACCTTACACCTAAAGCAACTAGAGAAAGAAGAACAAACAACACCCAAAGTTAGTAGAAGGAAAGAAATCATAAAGATCAGGGCAGAAATAAATGAAATAGAGATGAAGAAAACAGTAGAAAAGATGAATGGAACTAAAAGCTGGTTCTTTGAAAAGGTAAACAAAATTGATAATCCTCTAGCCAGACTCATCAAGGAAAAAAAGGGAGAGCACCCAAATCAATAAAATTAGAAATGAAAATGGAGAAGTTACAATTGACACCTCAGAAATACAAAGGACCGTTAGAGACTGCTACAAGCAACTACATGCAAATAAAATGGACAACCTAGAAGAAATGGACAAAAAGATTCTTAAAAAGATACAATCTCCCAAGACTGAAGCAGGAAGAAATAGAAAACATGAGCAGACCAATCACAAGTACTGAAATTGAATATGTGATTTAAAAACTCCCCAACAAACAAAAGTCCAGGACCAGATGGCTTCATCTGGTGAATTCTAGCAAATATTTACAGAAGAGTTAACATCTATCCTTCTGAAACTATTCTAAAAAACTGCAGAGGAAGAAACACTTCCAAACTCATTCTACGAGGCCACAATCTCCCTGATCCCAAAACCAGACAAAGATACCACAAAAAAGAAAACTACAGGCCGATATCACTGATGAACAAAAATCCTCAACAAAATACTAGCAAACTGAATCCAACAATACATTAAAAGGATCATGCATCATGATCAAGTGGGATTTATCCTAGGGATGCAAGGCTTTTTTAATATACACAAATCAAACAGTGTGATACAGCACATTAACAAATTGAAGAATAAAAACCATATGATCATCTCAGTAGATGCAGAAAAAGCTTTTAATAAAATTCAATATCCATTTACGATAAAAACTCTCTAGAAAGTGGGCATAGAGGGAACCTTCCTCAACATAATAAAGGCCATATATGACAAACCCACAGCTTATATCATTCTCAATGGTGAAAAGCTGAAAGCATTTCCTCTAAGATCAGGAACAAGACAAGGATATCCACTCTCACCACTTTTATTCAACATAGTTTTGGAAGTCCTAGCCATGGCAATCAGAGAAGAAAAAGAAATAAGAGGGATCCAATTTAGAAAAGAAAAAGTAAAACTGTCACTGTTTGCAGATGACATGATACTATACATAGAAAATCCTAAAGATGCTACCAGAAAATTACCAGAGCTCATCAATGAATTCACTAAAGTTGCAGGATACAAAATTAATATACAGAAATCTGTTGCATTTCTATACACTAACAACAAACAAAAATTCGAAAAGATACATGCATCCCAATGTTCATAGCAGCACTACTTACAACAGCTAAGACATGGAAGCAACCTAAGTGTCCCTCAACTGAGGAATGGATAAAGAAGTTATGATATATATACACATACGCACATATACATATACACACACACAATAGAATATTACTCAACCATAAAAAAGAATGAAATAATGCCATTTGTAGCAACATGGATGAACTTAGTGATTATCATACTAAGTGAAGTAAGCTAGACAAAGACAAATATCATATGCTATTGCTTATATGTGGAATCTTAAAAAAACCATACAAATGAACTTATTTACAAAACAGAAATAGACTCACAGACAAAACAAATTTACCATGACCAAAGGGAAAGGGGTGGGGGGAGGGATAAATTACGAGTTTGGGATGAATGTATACACCACTATATATAAAATAGGAGCTACTGTACAACACAGGGAACTATATCAATATCTTGTAATAACATATAACAGAAAAGAATCTAAAAATGATTATATATGTACGTATTTATGTATATATATAAAACTGAACCACTTAGCTGTATACTTGAAGCTAACACAACATTGTAAATCAACTATATTTCAATAAAAATTTTTTAAAATAAATTTAATTTAAAAAGACCAAAAATGCCTTTAGTATGTCTAACCTACTGAATATCGTAGCCTAGCCTAGCCTCCCTTACACATGCTTAGAACATTTACATTCACCTACAGTTGGGCTAAATCATCTAACACAAAGCCTATTTTATAATAAAGTTTGAATATCTCATGTAATGTACTGAATACTATACTGAAAGTGAAAACCAGAATGGTTGTATGGGTACAGAATGGTTACGAGTGTATTGGTTGTTTACCCTCATGATCCCATGGCTGACTGGGAGCTGCTACTGCCACTGCCCAGCATCACAAGGGAGTATCGTACAGCATGTTCCTAGCCCAGGAAAAGATCAAAATTCAAATTTCGAAGTACCGTTTCTAAAAAATGTATATCACTTTTGCACCATCGTAAACTCTAAAAATCGTAAGTCAAACCATCATGAGTCAGGGACTGTCTGTATAGGCCAGACTCGTCACCCTCAAGCCTTCACTGTTTCTCTTCCTCCATTTACTGGCTGGATATTGACACCTAGCAAGAACTTGAAGTTATTTGATGAAGGCAGTAGAGTTTCTGTCAGTCCAGGTTCCTAAATAACAGCATAGAGCAGATCCGCTCTTCCCAGCTGACACCTGAATATATTATGTGTGTTAGTTATCTATTCCTTTGCAACAAATTACCTGAAAACTTAGTGGCTTAAAACAACACTCATTTATTATCATAATTTCCGTGAGTCGGAATGTGGGCATGGCATAGTTTAAGCCCCTGCTTTAGGATCTCTCAACAAGGCTTGAAAAAGGATTTGTACAAAGCCGTGGTCTCATCTCAAGTTTCAATGGCAGAAGAATCTGCTTCCAAGTTCACTTCTCTGCTTTTTGACAGGAATGAGTTCCTTCAGGGCTATTGGACTTAGAGACTCAGCTCCTTGCTGGCAGTTGGCCAGAGGCTGCCCTCAGTTCCTTGTCATATAGGCCCTTTCAATTTTCTTCATTAGAACAAATGCACACGAAGTGCCAGAGAGCACTAGCAAGATGGAACTCACAGTCTTTTGCAATCTAATCATGGAAGTGACAGCCCATCACTTTTACCATATTCCGTTTGTTAGAAGCAAGTCACTAGATCCAGCCCACGCTAAGGGGGAAGGGATGACACTAGGGCATGAATACCAGGAGTCAGGGATCTTTGGGAGCTGTGTCAGAAGCTGCCTACCACTGTAAGATATAAACCTCTGCTGTGTTAAGCCACTGAGATTCCAGGTTTTATCAGTTACAACGGCTGGTCTTACCTTAAGTGACACAGGAGGAGAGCAGCAGCAGACTGTTATAGTAAAGCAAGGTTAGAGCAGACCAGGTCATGCAATGCCTTATAAACACTGATAAGAAACTGGCTTTTATTATAAGTGCAATGGGAGGCCGTTGGATTTAAGCATGAGAGAGAAGGAATCCAAGTGTTGTGTCTTGCTACTGTTTATAAATGCACTGGAAGGAAACGAGTGGAAGCAGAGAGACCCATTAGGAGTCTGTTTTCATCTGATGCAGTCTTGGGTAATAAAGAAAGGGGGTGTGATGGTTAATTTTATGTATCAACTCGGCTGGGCCACGGTGCCTAGATATGTGTTCAAATGTTATTCTGGATATTTACGTGAGGCTGTTTTTGGATGAGATGAACATTTAAGTCAGTGGACTCTGAGTAAAGCAGATTGCCCTCCATCTTGTGGGTAGGATTCAATCAGCTGAAAGCCTGACATTCCCCAAGCGAGAGTGAATTCTGCAGCAGATGGCCTTTGGACTTGAACCGCAACATCGGCTCTCTCTCCTAGGTCTCCAGCCTGCTAGCCCACCCTGCAGATTTTGGACTTGCCAGCCTCCATAATTGTGTGAGCCAATTCTTAAAATAACTCTCTCTCTCTCTCTTCCTATATATATATATATATATATATATGGACACACACACATATCCTATTTCGTTCTGTTTCTCTAGAGTCAGGACTAACAAGGAGCTTAAGAGCACCCAATATTGAGCAGTAGCAGCTGTGGCAGCAAATTCTGCTATTTTTGAATACCTATTCTGTGTTCTAGGCACTCTGCTAGATGTTTTATACACATCATCTCATCCAATCATCCCACAAATACAGATTTTGACACCCATTTTACAAATGAGGACATCAAGACTCAGGAGGTTAAGTGAATTACCCAAGGCCACATACCTAGTAAGTCTCAGAACTTCCTGATCAATTTGTCAGGAGCCCATTTTTTTTCAAATGCTTGAATGAAAATAATGAAGAGCAGCCATAACAAAAAAATCAAAGTTTCGCACTTCAAATCAGAAATTCCATTTTGCTGATGACCAAAGCAAATTCACTAAATCCAGAACATTTTCCTTATGTATTAAAATAACATTTGCAATCTGCAAGGGGCCCTTCTTTCTTCTAACACATGGCAATTATATCTTTACACTGCAATTGCAAATCTGTTTTTTAGTTTTCCCGTTTTGTTTCCATAAGCATACTTTTACAGCCAATTGTTAACGGATTAACAACTTTGGGTGAAATCCATCCGTCTGCCACGGTTTACCTCCATGGCTGGGAGAGTCTGTTAACAAGGACAGAGCACAGAGGAGCTGGCTCTAACTTAAGCAGACCAAATGGAGCATTAGGTCCCCCAATAAACATTTATTGTGCCTCTGCTACGTTCCAGACACTGTGCTGTGCATTCTGGACTATGCCTCATCAGCAGCAAAGAGTCTTTTTGAATTGTCTGGGTTCCCAGAATATAAAGAAATTCCTATCAGGAGATAAACACATCTAAATAGCAAAATATTTAGTCTCATAAATATAGCCAATTTGATGTGTCCAAAAATTTTGCGTTGGGTCTTCGTTGCTGCGCATGGGCTTTCTCTAGTTGTGGTGAGTGGGGGCTACTCTTCGTTGCGGTGCGCAGGCTTCTCATTGCAGTGGCTTCTCTTGTTGCAGAGCACGGGCTCTAGGTGTGTGGGCTTCAGTAGTTGCGGCACGTGGGCTCAGTAGTTGTGGCTTGCAGGCTCTAGAGTGCAGGCTCAGTAGTTGTGGCACACAGGCTTAGTTGCTCCGCAGCATGTGGGATCTTCCCTGACCAGGGCTTGAACCCGTGTCCCCTGCATTGGCAGGTGGATTCTTAACCACTGTGCCACCAGGGAAGTCCCTATCTATCTCTTTCTATCTCTCTTTCTACCCATTGATCCATCCATCCATCTCTCTAAACCATTTCTAAGCAATGATATTTCAATAGCGGTATTTTGAGATAATCAACAAAATGGCAACATCTAAAACCCACTCTTATTGAACTTCTTTTCTGTACCAAAGCTTCCAACAAAGTCACTCAAGAGCTGCCATCATTTGAAAGGTGAGGATTATTAATCTCCAGGATTTGACCCTCTGCCCCCAATGCACAGCTGCACTCCAGCTTCTGGGGGGGCAGAAATGCAGAAAAAAATTCACACTTAATTTTTCCTCAAGTGGGAGGGATGTACAAAGAAAATCAGAGTTGGAAAAAATATCCCAGGCTTTTATTCTTGTAGTAAATGAATTTAAAAAGTAGAATGTGTTGAAAGAAGGAGGACATGAAGACATTATACAAAGTACATAGTTAGAATCCTCCTTGAGCCCGTTACACCTCCTCTGTGCCACAGACAAGTCACTGTCATCACATATAAGATGGTAGGATAGGAAAGAGTTAAGTAACAAAAGCTGCTGAGAAGACACTGAGCAGATCTAACTCCAGCTGCAGAAGCTGAGTGAGGGGTAAAAGGAACAGGAAGGACCCAGGTGCAGCACTATAGAGTGGATTATAGAAAGCAACCACAGAGGAGTGAACTCAGTAATCTGGAAGAGAGAAATGCAGTTTTCTTTCTGTCCATAAAATCTCTCACCCTGTAACCGAAGCTAGAGTTTTGTAGGAGGAAGTATTCACAGATAGTGGTATTTTGGAAAAGGCGTTTTGCCCAAGGCATCAGCAGAATACATTTGTCATCTGAAGGCAGCACATGGAGAATTGTACCTCCAGCTTTTCAGTGTTGCAAAGAATTGTGCTGTCACCAATAGGAACAGAAAAAGCTAGAAAGAGAAATGCAAACAATGAAGTCTGAACAGTTCAAAGGAGAAAATCCCTGAATTGTGAAGACTGAATTTCTAGAGTTACAGGCAGGAAGACTTGATACCTGTCTGGGATACCTAGGATAGTATATCCACTTTAGTAAAATAAAGTGGTCTTGTGGGTGGGGACCAGCATGGATCTGCACTGGAGATGGGCAGTGTGGGTCAGCATGCAGAAGTGGATTCAAAGGCAATGGAGAATGAGGACAGCAAAGTCCTGCTTCATCTGTGGTAAAGGGCATCTGTGGGAAGGGGGGCAAACAAGCAACAGAAAGAAAGTCTCTCTTGTTCGGGTGTTGCAGGGTGAGCAGGAGTTCACTGGGCTAATGGTAGAAGAGAAGAAACATTCTAAGCCAAATGCAAAAGCACTGAAATAAGAAACAGTATGGTTCATTCACCAGTGGCTAGTGAAGAGGAACAATAATAATAATTACATTTACTAAATACCTTTTTACATTCATTATCTCATTTAATCCTTTTAAGATACCTATGAAATCAGCATAATTGCTTCCATTCTACTAATGAGAAAACCAAGGCAAGAAAGCCAAATAACTTGCTAACGGTAGTATACTTGCCAATAATTGACCTAGAATTCAAACCCAGTTCTACACTGTACTACATATTATTTGTTTACTGTAAAATTATTTGTGCTAAAATAAATCATATATAGTGTATTTAATAAACCCTTCCTCAACATGACAACCTCCTCAAGTGACCATCTTAGATGTCTCCTCCTATTTGCACCCAAACTTCTTAAAAGAGTTCTCACACTTTGACTGCATTTCCTTACCTCCCACTGGACCTACCCTCAACCTATTGCTATCTACCTTCTGCCCCACTGCTGCACCAAAACTGCTCTTGCCAAGGCCAGTGAGGCCCATGTTTCATTCAGTCTATTGAACACTTCTTGGTATTTATCTTGCTTGATTCTTGGCTGCCTTAAATGTCACTGACAACTCAGGACAATTTCTCACTTTGGCTTCTGTGGGTTAGCAGCCTCTCACCTTCCTTTCATCAGTCTTATGGCTCCCCCTCATCCCCCTTTTCAGTCTCCTCCTTCTCTGCTCATCCCTGGAATATGGAAGTCCTTCAGGGCTCTGCTCTCCTCACCCTCTCTCCACATACCCCTGAGAGGTTTCATCAACACCTGCCTTCAGTTACATTCTGCATTCCGCTGATTCCTGGAGAGGACTTTTATTTGCTTCTGTTTCAGTATTTTCTGTCCAGCACCAGCCACATTTCTGGTGACAGCATCTGTTTTTCCTCTGAGGACCTTCCCCTGTCCTTATTCTCAGAGTGTATGGTTTGATGGGACTACAGGGGTGGTCATGTGACCTGGGCCTTCATTCTCCTCTCCTCAGTCCAGGAATTGCTTTAGGAATGGACACACGGCCAACTGGTTCAGGACTTTTGTTCTCACTATAGAGGGGACAGAAGTTCCTTTTGATATGGGACCTGAACCTGAAAAGGTGTAACTTATTGCTGCTACAGCCATTTTGCTACCATGAGGAGAGAGCATCTTTTAGAATGAAGCCGACAGAGGAGGAGCAGAATAGAGAAACTGGGGAGAGAAATGGATCCTGATGCCTCATTTGAATCTCTGTATCCCACCATGCCTCTAGACCTACAGGTTCCAATCCAGTAGCCACAAGCCACCTGTGGCTATTGAATACTTTATATATTTTAATACGTCTTATGTTTATATAGAACATAAACATATTAAATTCATTTTAATATATTTTGGATATATCAGATTAAATAAAATATATTATTATTAAAATTAATTTTTCCCTTTTTTTCTTCTCATTTAATGTAGCGACTAGAACATTTTAAATTACATATTGGATCAGATTATATTTCTATTGGACTACAATGCTCTAGACTTTTCAGCTTCATGATTGAAAAGAAAGCAGTGAATGTAAAATTCTGTGACTCCTTATGGTACAACAACCAAATACATCTCCATCTCAGTTCCTTCTCCTATACCCCAGTCCCAAATGCAGCAAGACATCTGGAGGGACAGACATTTATTTTAAAACTAGTGAGGTGTCCTTTAAACGTTGCTAGCAATTTTCTATCTCTACAGGTAAAGACATCAATTTATCTATGGAAAAAACGTCCTTTGTTTTAAGAAAATAATTGGAGAGGATGCTTTTTTGACCCAAAGGTAAAGCAAATGTGTACACACCATTTTTGAAGAAGACTGTCACCAATTAACCTAGATGTAAATGTCTCAATCAGAGTTGTAAAATATTTTGTTTAGAAACGCAAATTGGTGTATTTTTAGCAGGATTGTGCCCTTGAAAAGACATTTTCTTCCTAAATGTGATTTTTTAACTTAATTATCTTTGTACATTATTCTTTGTTCTTCGGAGGTGTGTGTGTGTGTGCATGCGTGTGCACATACACATGTGGGTTCCATCTTGAAGTTACTTATAGGAGATCAAGAGCAGAAACCAGATGATGACAGAATAGGCAGAGAGACGTATCTTTACCTTAAGCCGGGGGTACAGACCTAAAAGGAACCAGATGGGAAATGCCAAAGTCTACTCTGGACTGAAAGTCCACATGTAGTTTTATTTCAGGTGGTATAATCTAGATTCTGGGAAATCGAATGTCAAATTTTGTGATTGCCCTGTCTGAGCTCTTAAGACAAGACCACACACTGTGAGCAAGAGTTGAATTTTCCCCTAAAGAAAAAGGATGTAAAGCTGAGGGAGGGAAGCAGTTCTCCTTTCTTGAATGCCAGGAGCAAATCTGTCCTCTTGAGTAGGAGGGACGTGGAAAAGCACTGCCATTCTGGGCTGGCCACTGTAAATGTTACAGCAGGCTGAGGAGTCCAAGAAAAGTGTCATAGCCAGAAGGAAACCACTTACTAAAGGGCATGGTCTAGAAGAAGTATAGTTAACATCAAAGTTTTCCTCTTCGGTGTTGTAATTCCCTTCTAGTATCACCAAGCTGTCTGTAGGATTTTGTTAGATACCACTGTTTGGTCTATGTGTGCTCAGTAAGGTTAATAGAGCTTTATGTGTCCAACCTGGAATAAAAGCAGAGTACAATGGAGAGAGCTGATATAGCTCAGAGAAGTCAAATATAAGCTGTAAGAACTGACTTACCTCCTGGGTGGGATGTAGCAGCTAGAGAAAAGATGTCTTGTTAAGGTGACAAGTGACCTCCAGGAGAGACTGGTGTAAAATGTAAGCATGACAGGAATTCCCAGGAGTTACTCAGCGGGGAGAACCCAGTAGCAGAGTGAAATTCCAATGGCCTGTGGAGTAAGTCCTCAGACTTTGTTACCTGGGTCTTAAATGAGATAATCCATGAATAGCAAAGATAGTAACTCTCACCAAATATTCCAGGTGCTTCTCAACATTTCTTAGCACCTGTACTAAGTTAGGTGGGGCCATGTAGCTAGTACTGTTCAGCGGGCTGTGACGGAAAGGTAAGAACCTTGGCACAGTTCTCCAGGTTCTCTTCTCCTCAGGGACAGCCGAAAAGGTAACATGTTCCAGATGACATAGCTATAAGATTCAAGAGCTGCCATCAGTGTAGGTCCCTGTGTGTGGAGCAGAGCCTCCCACCAGCCTCTGTTAAGCATATGATGTGAGTGAGAAATAAACTTTTATGTTCACTAAGCCACTGAGATTTTTGTCTATTTGTTCTTTCAAATTGTAGCATAATGTAGTCTATCTTCATGAACACACTAGTATTGATGTAATATGATTAGCACGGTGCATGGTACAAAGTAAACACTTCACAGATGTTAGCTATTATGCAAGTCTGTGTCCTGTTTGACTTCAGACCCGTTCCTTGCCTTCCCTATGTTCTGAGGCCTATCACAAGAGGACTGAAGCCATCAGGCTGTTTCCAGGGCTCCTATGCATACTGCCTTCTGGCTGGGTTCAGACAATCAGAGGCAATGCAAAAGATAAGAGAGAGGAAGGAACTGAGATGCCAAGATGTTTCACTCCCTCTTTCTGCTTTGGATGGCATCTCCAGCAGAAAGTGGATCTTTAAAATAAAGTAACAAACAGTCTAAACTTCTATACCCAACAAAAGTATCCTTGAAAAATAAAGGCCAAGTAATGTATATTCAGAAAAATAAAACTGGCAGAATTTATCACCATCAGACATATAGGAAAAGAAATACTAAAGGGATTCTTCATGATCCCAGATGGAAGCACAGAATACAGGAAGGAATAACAAGCAACATAAAAGGTTAAAAACCGGATAAATCTAGATAATATTGACTGAACAATAACAAAAACATCTTCTGTGATTAAAAAATGTGTACAAGTTAAAGTTTTATAAAATCCTTTCATTGTCTGATTTGTTGGAAAAGTACTAATTTAAAAGGGATTCTAATAAGTCACAGATGTATGCTGTAATCTCTAGGTAACCATTAAAGGAATAATAAAATGTATATAATTAACAAGTATTAGAGAGGAAGACAGAATAAAAACTACTTAAGTAATCCAAAATGTGCGAGAAAGGAGAATAAAAGCAAAGCAAAGAACAGATGGGACAAAAACAGTAAGATGGTAAATTTAAACCAAATATCATTAAATTACATTAAAGGTGAATAGATTAAGTATTCTGATTTAAAAAATACTGTCAAACTTGATAAAATATTAAATCCAACTACATGCTGCTTATCTGATCTGCCATAAATACAAAGATATACATAGACTGGAAGGAAAAGGATGAAAAAAAGACAGACTGTGAAAACAATAACTGAAAGTGAGGGGGAAAAAAGGCTTGAACAGCTAAACTAACAGGACAAAAGTAGACATTAAGGCAAGAAGTTGCTGCAACAGCCTTCTAACTAAACTAGTCTCTTTTACTACAGTTTTCCTCCCTCTCATCAAAACTTCAATTATAGCCGAAGTGGGTCTTCTAGAGTAGCGGTCCCCCAAATTTTTGGCACCAGGGACTGGTTTCATGGAAGACAATTTTTCCACAGACAGGGGTGGCGGGGGGATGGTTTCAGGATGATTCAAGCACATTACGTTTATTGTGCACTTTATTTCTATTATTATTACATTGTAATATATAATGAAATAATTATGCAGCTCACCGTAATGCAGAATCAGTGGGAGCCCTGAGCTTGTTTTCCTGCAACTAGGTGGTCCCACCTGGGGGTGGTGGGAGACAGTGACACCCGAAGTGTGTTGCTTATGTCCAGTCTCCTCAGTGATTTCGTTTTGGTTGCTGTCACTGCAGAAACCCCTGCTTCACAAAGACAGGATGTTGGACATGGAAGCAGGCTTTTCAGTGCTTTTGTGGCAATCTCAGGATATTCCACCTTGACTTTAATCCAGAACATATGGAGGTTTGAAGTTGTCTCAAACACACTTTAAGGTCACCGTCATTTGCGATCTCAAGCAGTTGATCCTCTTCTAGCACGGACAAAGTCGATTCACCTAGCTTATTCACAAATGGGTAGCGGATCCATTCCTTCCCAGTTTGGGGGTCTTTTGTGGTTGGGAAGTAATGCTCAAACTCTTTTCAAAGCTGAGACAGGTGATCATGCACCAACTGGGAGAAAGAAGGTCCTTGCTCAGTCTCTTTCAAAATCTCTGCTAATGTTTGAAACATGTCAAAAATCCCAATGTTCACTCGTCACCCCCATAATTCCAGTTTGGCTTTGAATGCAGTCACTTTATCTGTTGACTTGAACACAGTTGTCATTCTCCCCTGAAGACACAGACTGAGTTGGTTGAGCAGGTTGAATATGTCACAGAAGTAAGCAAGTTTTGCAACCCATTCTATGTCACTGAAATGTGCTATCAGTGGTGATTCTTTTTCTAAAAAAATCTCTGGAGCAGCTCTTGTAACTCAGAAACTCTGGCCAGTGATCTACCTTTAGAAAGCCATCTCACTTCTGTGTATTAGAGAAGACGTGTGTGCTCTGTGTCCATCTCCTCACAGAGCTGCGTGAACAGATGTGAGTTAAGGGCATGTACTTTAATGTGGTTGATAATTTTAATCACATCCCACAAAATGTTGTTAAGTTCAGGTGACATTTTTCAGCTAGCCAGCATTTCTCTATGGATGACACAGTGCGTAGACTCACATTCAGAAATGACCTCTTCGACCTCAGCAGTGAAACCAGAAAGCCATCCAGTCATGGCAGCCATTCCACCCGTGCATATACCGACACAAAATGACCAATTCAGTTTTCCTGATATGTAATCATTCAAAGACTTGAATAGTTCTGCAGCTCTGGTGTTGGTTGGCAACAAAAGTGCACATAACATATCCTCATGCACATCCTCCTGAAAAATATATCGCACAAAAACAAGCATTGTTACCTCATTGTCAACATTGGTAGACTCGTCAACCTGGATTGCATACCATGGTGACTCATTAATCCTAACAGCTGTGCCTCAATATCCTCTGCTATTTCATCAATTCATCTAGTTATGGTGCTAGCCAGAAGAGGAACACGTGCCACCTTTTGAACTGCAGCCTCTCCTAAAAGTTCATGACAAATGTCCTTAGCAGCAGGCAGGATCAGCTCTTCCCCAATAGTAAATGGCTTCTTAGCTTTAACAATGCAGTTAGCCACTAAGAATGATGTTCTCAGTGCAGACACATCTGATGAAGTTGTGGCCTTCAATAATTGCTTCTGTTCTTCCTGTTCATTTTTTTCTTTTGAAAAACTCCAACGGCTTGTCTTTTAATGCAGGGTGCTTGGTCTCCATTTGGTGAAGCAGTTTTGAAGGTTTCAGGGCTTCGCTGGATAAGCAGTCACCACATATTATACAAAGCAGGCTTGGAGAATGTGAATCACCTGTTGCAATGAACCTGTAATTTAAGTAGGACTCTTGATATTTTCTTTTAAATGCAGCTTTCTTTTTGTTGGCAGTCTTAGAGTCTTTTGCTGTCTCATCATTGGGTCTTTCCCCCTTTTCGAAGAAGCTCTCCAGCGACATTTGTTTTTTACTCATTTTGGCTAGGGTTAGCTTGTGGGCTTACCAAAACTGTGACTGAGACAAGTGTGCAGTGCGGGAAAGAGGTGCAGATGGAAGTGGTAAATAAAATAACGGGTGGGCCACGCGTGGGCTAAAATAAGTGTTGGGTTCTGACTTAAAGCCTGCCACCAGGTGCAGCTGTACAACTGAAGTACATCAACTCACTTGCCACTATAAAGCCTGCCACTAGATGCAACTTAATTGTCACTTGCCACTCACTGATAGGGTTTTGATCTGAGTCGGCAAGCAATTGATTTATTATGGTCTCTGTGCAGTCAAACCTCTCTGCTAATGATAATCTGTATTTGCAGCCTCTCCCCAGCACTAGCATCACTGCCTCAGCCCTACTTCAGATCATCAGGCGTTAGAGTCTCATAAGGAGCACGCAACCTAGATCCCTCACATGTGCAGTTCACAGTAGGGTTCGTGTTCCCATGAGAATCTAAAGGTGCCACTGATCTGACAGGAGGTGGAGCTCAGGTGGTAATGTGAGCAATGGAGAGCAGCTGTAAATACAGATGAAGCTTCGTTCACTCACCTGCTGCTCACCTCCTGCTGCATGGCCCAGTTCCTAACAGGCCACGGACCAGTACCAGTCCGTGGCCCTGGGGTTGGGGACCCCTGTTCTAGAGCATTGGCCTGACTTTACTATATCCATATTTAAATTCCTTCAGTGGTTTCCCATTGTCCCTAAAATATAACCTCAATCCTCTCCATCATATATCATTTGCCTTCCTCTCCAGCTTCACCTCTTGCAACTTCCTATCATTTTCCTCATGTTTCAACTCTAGGAAAAGTGTTTCAGTTCCTGAAATAGACCAGATGCTCTCTCCTCAGATTCCTCTGGGTTTCATACCTAACAATCTCTTTCCTCCACCGTGGACCCAAACTCTTCTTCAGTCTGTCTAACTCCTACTCATCCTTCAGGTTTCAGCATGATGTCTATTCCCAAACAAACCTCCCCAATCCCCTAGCAAGCACAATACAAGTGTAGTCTTGGAAAGCATTTCCATATTAGGGCTTGCCCTCTCTCTTCCTTGCATTTTGAAACTTTGAGACTAATATGAGGAGAAATCTATGCTGGCCTACTAAAGGACGAGAGATTACATGGAGCTGAGACAAGTCATCTGAGCCCCTCATAGACCAATCTGCCAAAAATGGGACACATAAGGCCATCCTATACCATCCAGCTCCAACCAAGCTGATCCTAACCAAAAGAGTCACTTCAGGAATCCCAGTTATCCCAGCCAACCCATGAAATTGTTCCATAAATTAAATAGAAGTTGTTCTAAACTACTAAGCATTGCATGATTGGTAACACAGCAAAAGATAATCAACACAAAGTCCATCTTTATGTGAAATCTTATCGTAAATATCTACAAATAACTCATCATTATAACAGTGCTTTGAAAAAAAGACTCTCCTTTTGACTTAAATATAAGACCTGACACCATAAAACTCCTAGAAAAAAACACAGGCAAAACATTCTCTGATGTAAATTGTACCAGTGTTTTCTTAGGTCAGTCTCCCAAGGCAATAGAAATAAAAGCAAAAATAAAAAAAAAAAAGGGACCTAAACAAACTTACAAGCTTTTGCACAGCAAAGGAAACCATAAATAAAATGAAAAGACAACCTATGGACTGTGAGAAAATATTTGCAAAGGATGTGACCGACAAAGGCTTAATTTCCAAAATATACAAACAGATCATACAACTCAATATCAAAAAAACAAACAATCCAATCAAAAAATGGGCAGAAGATCAAAATAGACATTTCTCCAAAGAAGACATACGGACAGCCAACAGGAACATGAAAAGATGCTCATCATCACTAATTATTAGAGAAGTGCAAATCAAAACTACAATGAGGTACCACTTTACACCAGTCAGAATGGCCATCATTAAAACACCTACAAAAGGACTTCCCTGGTGGTCCAGTGGTTAAGAATCCGCCTTCCAATGCAGGGGACTCGGGTTCAATCCCTGGTCAGGGAATTAGGATCCCACATGCAGTGGGTCAACTAAGCCCGTGCACCGCAACTACTGAGCCCACTCGCCACAACAAGAGATCCTGCGTGCCACAACTACAAAGCCCACGTACTCTTGAAGCCCATGCACCACAACTACAGAGACCATGCACTCTGGAGCTCGTGTGCCATAACTAGAGAGCCAGAGTGCCACAACTACTGAGCCCACACGCTCTGGAGCCCACGCACCACAACAGACAGCCCACTCACCGCAGCTACTGAGCCCATGCGCTCTGGAGCCCGCACGCCACAACAAAGAGCCCGCTCGCCACAATGAAAGATCCCACGTGCCGCAACTAAGACCTGACACAGCCAAAAAATTTAAAAATTTTTAAAAAGTCTACAAATAACAAATGCTGGAGAGGGTGTGGAGAAAAGGGAACCCTCCTACACGGTTGGTGGGAATGTAAATTGGTGTAGCCACTATGGAAAATAGAGTGGAGGTTCCTCAAAAAACTAAAAATAGAGCTACCGTATGATCCTGCAATCCCACTCCTGGGCATATATCTGGAGAAAACTATAATTCAAAAAGATACATGTACCCCTATGTTCATAGTGGCACTATTTACAGTAGTCAAGACATGGAAACAACCTAAATGTCCATCAACAGATGAATGGATAAAGAAGATGTGGTACATTTATACAATGGAAGATCACTCAGCCATAAAAAAGAATGAAATAATGCCATTTGCAGCAATATGGATGGACCTAGAGATTATCCTATTAAGCAAAGGAAGTCAGAAAGAGAAAGACAAATACCATATGATATCACTTATAGGTGGAATCTAAAATATGACACAAATAAACTTAGCTATGAAAGAGAAACAGACTCACAGACATAGAGAAAAGACTTGTGGTTGCCAAAGGGGGCAGGGAGGGGAAGGAAGGACTGGGAGTTTGGGATTAGCAGATGCAAACTATTATATACAGAATGGGTAAACAACAGGTCCTACTGTATAGCACAGGGAACTATATTGAATATCCTGTGATAAACCATAATGGAAAAGAATATGAAAAAGAATATATATATATATATATATATCACTTTGCTGGACAGCAGAAATTAACACAACACTGTAAATCAACTATACTTAAATAAAATAAATTTTTAAAAATTTTTTTATATTTTAAAAATTGAAAGAAGACTCTCCTTTTGGAGCAAGTATACAAAAATAAACTGAAATCTGTATATGGTGGCCACCTCTCACACTGACTCTCCTTTAACTAGCAATTTTATATTTTATCATGTTTTGATGTTCTAGGGAGTATTATCATCCTCTTGATACCTGCAACTCTTCTAGTTCTGAGTTCACAATTGTTTCATCAAGTATGCAAGTTGACCCACCTATAAGTATGCAGGTATTCTCTTCCTAATGTTGTCACTTAATCATTATTAATTAATTCTCTTGTTTATTTGAACCATGAATGTCTGTGATAAAGACAGCCATAGGAAGAATAACATGTCTGGTCTTGACTTTCTTCCACAGGTCTTCATTTAGATCAAACTGGGGGAAATAATGTTTTAACTATAGCTAAAGTGGGGGAAAGGAACTGGAAGCTAGAATCAGAAAATCTGAGTTGGTAACTGATGGAACTGAAACTCCATTTCTGGTACTGTGGACAAGTCCCAAACCTCTCTGAGCCTCAATCTCCTTTCATAACGGGGGATAATAACACATACTTCACAGAGCTGTTCTCAGTATGTCAGTTAGCCTTGCAAACGTTAATACATTGCAAACAGGTAAGTTATTATTACAAATAAGCAGCCCTTAAGTCCTCAGATGGTTTTCTATTTGACTCAAAATGAACTTGGTATGAAGCACAAAGGTGATGTGGCATCCTCCCCACATTCAGTCCTTGCAACTCATTGCCTACCCCTTGTCTTCCTGAAGAGATTTATTTACATGCAGTTGAGCCAATTCAACAATTGAGACATGCTTTACAGAGGCCCAAGTATAGCAAGAAAACCCACAGCCATCAATTAACTAAGTCTGTAACAGCTAACCTGCTTCTCTTGATCAACACAAAGGCAAACAAAAAACATATTTTAAATAAGAACCATAGAACCCATGTTTAAACCAATATAACCATCTTGGTTTTCTATAATAGACTAGAAAGGACTGGGTCTATAATGAGAGATATGTGACCACAGGAATTCTTTGTAATCATTTTTTACTACCAGTGGTGGAAAAGACATCTATTTTTATGGATATCTCTTTTCCCTTTTCAAAGATGACAGCGACGATAATACATTCAGCACTCTGGTGTAGAAAACTGATTTAGGGCTGCCAGCTTTTCAGCACTGTGTCTGTATATATGCCTTCTGTTTTCAGAGTAGCAGGTTCAGCTCCTTTTTCAAGGACCTTTCCATGTTGACAGTACATTGTTACCTGAACTACAAGGTACCTTTGCCCTAAGTGTGTGGGACTGTTCATTTGTCTGTTGCCATAATTTCCCAGCAATCAGCAAGTTCCAGCTCCCTCTCTAATCATGACTGGGTTTTTTATTTGCCAGGCAGCCAGGCAGTATTTATCAATTTCCCTGCTGCTTGCTTTTAAGTGATCACTGATCTATAATTCCTCTTTAGATTATCACTTAGGTCTGCTTTATAAGATGACTATTTACGAGGCAATGTGAATGTTGTCTGGCCTTGGACAGTTACAGCAACAGTTCATTTCAAGTGTCCCATTGTTATAAATACATTTTGCTCTCAACTCAACTCATCACAAAGCAGGAATAAATAGAACAATGAATTTTCTCTACAGCTTTTCAGTTATGTGAGCTTGTCCTGTCTGGGCTTTCTCCTCCCTTTAAGCCTACAAGTAAATTCTCAACTCATAAGACACCTAAGAAATAGTTACTGATTCTTTCTGAGATTCTAAACATTAGAGTGAAAAGCATTTAGTGGCTATGGCTCAAAAATGGAAGAAATGTCTACTGGGTATGTATTCAAATACAAGAATTAAATTTCAGTGCTGCAAAAACAAACATTTATAAGATTTTTCAAATACTCTTTGTCTTTTTTTCCCCCGATATAATTTGCATTTGCTAAGTTTCTTTTGTGTGTGTGTGTGTGTGTGTGTGTGTGTGTGTTTAACATCTTGACATTTGAATCTCACGAGAGTCTATTAGGTGTTCCTTAATAAATTATTCTAAATCTCATTAATTTCTTATCTTCAAGGTGCTTATTTTAACGAAAGAGCATTGAATTGTAAATCCTTCCAAGGTATTTATTAGGAGATATTGCTTTGTGACCTTTGTGGCCATTATTTTGGCAGAACCGTTATAAAAATAAACTTAGTTCCTAGAGTGTTTAAACAGAAAGAATGTACTCAGGCTAACTTTCCATCTAAAATCATCCAAAATATACTCTAAGGATAGAGAAGAGCCATTTTGTTTAGAAAGTCGATCTTTTTAATTCTGCTTTTTTTTTTTCTGGCTAGACTAAACAAATAAGTCACCACAGGCCCTATGCATTTTTCCTATTCCTTTCTCTTGGGATGAAATATGAAATAATCTACAAAGTAATTTGATCCAGCAATTAAAAACAAGGACATGAATTACACTAACAACTGTCACATAGAAAGAATTAATTCCCTCATAACAGTCTGATGATACAGACCCTGGGTGATTACGAACAGATTGTAATTGGAAAAGAGCCAAACCAATTCAGGTATCTCCAAAACACAGGGGTAAGTCTCAACTTGCAAACAGAGAACATTTTTTACTACCCACAGGAGTATCTTTTTGCAACTGGTGCTCAGATGTTTATCTAGTGATTACTCAATGCACCTAGCGATGCAGCCACCCAAGGTACTGCACGTGGCGATGCCCACCGATCCTTGCTTCTGAGAGTTAGCACATCATTTATGGAAAGCAGACTTTCTGGAGTCTGTGTTTTTAGAAGTGATGTCCTCCCCTGCCCCAAGTATGGATTATTGGCTGCTTGTGTTTAGTAGTATAGTATGTCATTCTAAATAATGGACATTAACTAGCTAGTGTGTCATTGGACAAAGTACGTGAGGGACACTGATGCCTGCTGCTTATTGGGAAAAAATTTCATTTTTCCAATGGCAGGCAGATTTTTATGATCCCTTTCAGATACTGTATCATTTCTGTAAGGCAAAGTCCTTTATTGAAGAAAACTGTTATATTCTCTGGTATAGCAGAAAGAGCTTAATTTGGGGGGCTGGAAGATCTAGGTTCTTTTTCACTTATAAAAGTAGTAATTTGGGGGATTGTGAACAACTAGATTCCCTTAGCCCGGGACAGCCCCACTAATTCATTATCTCTAAGGTGGGCTCTGGGATTTACCTGGTCATTCTTTTGTGCTCTGAAGTTTAAGACCCACTTACTCAAGAGGAATTCCAGAACAATTTAGAATAAAGCTGTATGAGTGAAATAAGAGCCGCTTAGAAAAGGAAAATCCTACGGAGTTCTGGGCAGTAGGCATTATCTCAAAGTCACATAGGCAGGCTTCCCAGCTTAGCCCTGGGAGGCCTTTACCAGCCCAGGTAAGGGCCTCACTCATTCATTCACTCATTCATTTATTCATTCATGCACTCAGCAAATGATTATCCTACACCCCCTTCATGTAAGACACTGTGCACTGGAGCAGCCGGCATCACCAAGCAGTCCTGCTCTCTTAGAATTTACTCTCTGAGCCTTGACATGTAAGTAATTATAGGGTGAAAAGTGCTTGGAAGCAGCCTAGGGTCATTATGAGGAGGTGGTCACCACTGGGGAGACGGAGGGTGGGGTGGGAAGGAAGTAGTGATAAAAGGCCCAACCCCATGCCTCTCACATGGAACAGCACAAATAACTGTTTTATTCAACAAAGATTAATTGAATGCCTACTATGAGCCAGGGTTTTGGCTAAACCCAGAGGAAAAACAAAGCAGGGGAAGGGAACAGAGAAAGATAAGAAGGGTGCATCTGGGAACAACTATTTTATCCAGGGCGGACAAGGAAGGCCTCTAGGAGGAGGTGACATCTGAAAGGTAAATTCAATCCCTCCCGGCCCCCAAAATCCCTGCTGGCCTGCCCTTTTTCTGCCCCTCGGCCTTTGCTTCTGCCCAGCCTAGGCACCAACACACCCCCACCTATAAAGGCCCCAGCTCGAAGGTGGACTAAGACAAAGGAGCCTTAATAAACTCATTAAAACAGCTTTGTCAGAGCTGGAGTTGGAGAACTGGAAGGAAGGGGAGGACAATGGGGTAAAATTCCCATCCCTTCCACAACCGGGGGGCCCAAGACGATAAACCCTTCTCCCCATACTCACAAGCATTGCTGTAGGTTGAGCCCCAGCCTTGAGCAGCCACCCGTCCACTCAGGATCAAACAAGGCCTTGATTTTTCTTAGGACCTGCTGTGTGTGAGCCCCACACTGGCCTGGTTGACGACAGCTATTAGAATGTCATGGGGGAAGTTTGGCATCTGGCATTAGTGTTTCAAATCTTGGCTTACTCTGCAGTTGCTGTGTGACTTTGTGCCCTTCCTGTACCTCTCTGAGTCTCAGTTTCCTTTGCCTGGAATGTTTGTCTCCCAGCTCTGCAAGATGCTGGCTCTTTTTCATTTTTTAAGTCTGAGATTGAAGAGTTTCTTCTCAGACCAACCTTCCCTGAAGACCTGATTGAAAGAGGCTTTTCTTGCTATTCTCCATTGCAACCCTGGTTGGCTGCCTTCTTGGCGGCCTTCTCAACTAGGTATTACCCATTCACAGTTTGTTTCCTGCTTTGCAGTGTGTCTCCCACTCTACCACGCACTGGAACCATTGTCTCTTTGGCTTCAAGTTTACCCGTGGGAGGCCAGTGCTCACCCAACGTAGGTCATCAATAAATATGTGCCCACCTTGAATGAATACACATAAAGTGAGATGATTACAATACTTGCCACACCTGGTCATTGTGAAGACTAAGTGCTTCTGGCACCTGAAAGCGATTAATAAACAGTAGCCATAATTAAAAGTACCTGTTCTGCACATGCTCTTTGTGTTTTAGGGTTAGTGTGGCCCTACAGAGGGAGAATGGAGGCAAAGCAAGTAGATATTCATGATTCCAAGACATGGGTGTCACAGTCCCCATAATACAGATTACAGACAAACAACTGAGGCTCAGAAAGGAAGAATGATTTGCCATGTAGCTGAATATATAATTCGCTTTGTTTTTAGGAAGCAAATCAGAACTGAACACATGAACGGCCCTTCAATCAGTTACCTTGTAAGGTTATAATGTATGTATTTTTTCTGATACTATAGTTTAATTCCGTGTGATAACAACTTCTTCTGGAACAATCTTTTTAGTCTGATAGCCCTTAAAAATAAAAATATCCTCTATCCCTTGAAGACGGATTTGATTTTGAGAGTGAAGAGTTATTCAGAGACAAAATAAATGATTAAATTGGGACCTAGAGGGTGATCTCTTTTGATCTATAAAATGGGTTGTGAATATGACTTTTGTTCCAGTTCATTTGGAAGAATAAACCCATGAGAATGCCCAAGAAAAAAAGGTAGTAACTTTTTTTTTTTTTTGGCTGTGTTGGGTCTTCATTGCTGTGCGCAGGCTTTCTCCAGTTGTGGCGAGCTAGGGCTACTCTTCATTGTGGTACGCAGGCTTCTCATTGCGGTGGCTTCTCTTGTGGTGGAGCACCAGCTCTAGGCGGGTGGGCTTCAGTAGTTGTGGCGTGCAGGCTTAGTTGCTCTGCAGCATGTGGGATCTTCCCGAACCAGGGATCAAACCCGTGTCCCCTGCATTGGCAGGCGGATTCTTAACCACTGTGCCACCAGGGAAGTCCCGGTAGTAATTTTTTTAAGCATAGCAAAAGACAAAGAAGAAAACAAAAGTCCTCCACAATTAATGTACCCAGGGGCAACCACCATTAACATTTTGGTGTATTTTTATTCCCTAGTCTTTTTCACATTTTTTGAGGTCAGAATCATTCTTCTTATATAATTTTAAATCCTGTTTTGTTTTATTCTGTTTGCTTAAAATTTGTCAAATGTATTTTACCATATCACTGAAAATCCTTCTGACATATAATTTATAACAGCTGCATAATGGTCTATCTTTTGGATGTTCCAGAATTTATTTAAACAGTCTCCTGATGTTGTTTTCATATTTAAACACATATTTGTACATAAATCTTTGTCTACATTTTTGCCTTTTCTTTTGGATGATTTACTAAATGGGGAGCTGGTGAGTCAAAGGATATGAACACTTTTTACAAATTTGTTCCTCTTTTTAAAGATATTTTCATTCTCTTTTCTGATTGCAATACAGACTCATGGCAAAAACAAACCAAAAAAAACGCTGACATTTAAAAAAGAAAACAAAATTACCACTATTTGTTTCTGCATACACACACAATTACTTCTTTCTTTCCTTCCTTCCTTCCTCCCTCCCTTTTTTCCTTCCTTCCTTCCTTCTTTCTTTCTTACATTATCCCTTTCTTCCCTTCTTACATTATTCCTTTTTTCCCTTCTTTCTAAAACAATGGGACCATATTATTAAAAACTGTTTGTAATTTGCTTTTTTCACCTAGCAGTATACTGTGGACACAAAGAATATAGTATTTTTCAATGTGTCAAACTGATGTCCAGAAGGGCCCCATCAGTGGCCATTCTCATCAACAAGATATGAAGTGCCCACCTCATTCTACTCATGCCATCACCAAATATTGCCTCTGTTGTAATTTTTGCTATTTAGTGGTAACTTACTATAGCTTTACATTGTATTTATTTGCACATTTGTGAAGTTAAATGCTGTTTTTGCTTTGGACCCTGAACTTCCATCTTTTGTATTTATCTGTTCCCTTTGCCCATTTACTTGTTGTAGTCTTGTTTGCATATTGATTTGTATGAACTCTTGATATAATAAGTAGTTAGGACCTTGTTCACTATTGTGGCAAATGCTCTTGTTTCTTGTTTCTTTTTTTTTTTTTTTTTAAACAACAGCTCCTGTTTATTTTTTTATTTTTATTTATTTATTTTATTTATGGCTGTGTTGGGTCTTCGTTTCTGTGCGAGGGCTCTCTCTAGTTGCGGCAAGTGGGGGCCACTCTTCATCGCGGTGCATGGGCCTCTCACTATCGTGGCCTCTCTTGGTGCGGAGCACAGGCTCCAGACGCGCAGACTCAGCGATTGTGGCTCACGGGCCTAGTTGCTCCGCGGCATGTGGGATCCTCCCAGGCCAGGGCTCGAACCCGTGTCCCCTGCATCGGCAGGCAGACTCTCAACCACTGCGCCACCAGGGAAGCCCTCTTGTCTGTTTCTTAATTGTATTTATTTTTAATTGAGTTTTAAAAAATTATTTAAATTTATTTCTTTCCTTGTATTAACTTTTCTCCTGTTTTCAAATGTAAACAGTCCTTCCCCATACATAGTACAGGTAAATATTCACCTTTTGTTTTCTCTTTATGATTTTTATTTTAATCTACCTGGATTAATCTATCATGGAAAATACCAGAAGATTAAGATCTACCCTGAGTTCTGTTTCCAAATATTCAACCTTTCCTGTTAAAATTTTACAGTTCTTTCAGCATATATAAAGTCCTTATATGTGCAAAGGTTTGTTTCTGAATTGTGCCTTCCCTTCTAGGCTGTAAGCTTCATGCAGGCAGGCCAATTTATTGCAGTCACCTCATGCCTATTATATACCACTCTCTGTTCAGCCTAAAGAAACTCAGGTGAGCAGAGGAGAACTGGAATTCCTGCAGGGAATTGAAAGCCCAGACCATGCTAAACTTGCCAAAATTTGTCATCCCACCCTAAAATGCTGCAGATATAAATAAAATATATACCATGCCTGAAAAAAGAAGAGGATAAGCAGAAATGTCGAATCTATGAACTGCAATTTGTATAGAAAGAAAGAAGTCTATTTGACATCCGACTGAATTTTAGGTACGTAATACTTTCCTAATGGGTAACCATGGCCCTTTAATTTTATGTTAAATGCTTAATCATAGGGTTTTAATTCTCCTTATTATGGTTTTAAAAGAAAGTGCAAATGTTACATGTACTGGCTATACAAACAGTGGGGAGAACATATTTTAGGTTAAATTTCTCCAGAAAAAAGAGGCAGCTAGATTTACTCTGGTTTCCAAAACGCAAGCTCAAAAGAACTATTTACTTAAAGGTTTCAATTTCTCAAAACTTAAAGCAGTAAGGCAATCTCGGGTTTTTATTCTCTGAGTCTCTCTTCCTTTTAATGAAATATTAAAAGAGCTACCATACTATTGGTTGAATCTTTAGAGACAGGTCAGAGGGCTAAGAAGAATTAAACAGCTTTATTTCCAAGCTACTTCTAAGGTAAGGACGCCTGGCTGTTCAGGGGCAGGGCCAAAAGTGGGTAGGGGCAATATAAGAATTTTTCCCAGAAAGGTACAGTCACTGTCACCAGGTTATGTCACAGATATGTCTTGGAAGCTAATTTGTGAAAAGAGAAAATAAAAAGTGCTTAATCCTGGGTTACAATATCACTTGGGGTTAGCACATTCTGGTAATTCACAATTCACTCTTGCTTATTATCAAAGAGTTAGCAGATTTCCTCTGAAATCGCAACAAGCCGTGATAAGACAGTACAGCTAATGCCTTACTCCAATGTTATTAAAAACTCTAATTCATAGTTTGGATAACCTAGCCATGCCCTGTGCAGCAGTATGAATGCACAGAGGGAAAAATTTGGATTCAAATTTCCTGCATCATGAAAATTCAAAACAAAAGCAATATTGCTGCCACTCAAATCGGCAAAGCTGTTCTGATTCAAAGACCAGATTTCCTGATTAAAAATTTGCAATCAGATCAGGTTTTGGAGGATGCAAAGCTATGTGGGACAAGCATTATTAAACCTTTCAAAGTTCTAGTATAGCCACTCGAGGTTTTCCACTGTGGCTTCTGGAGTCAGAGTCACCTTTGAAGCGTTTGAAGCTGTGAGTCTCAGATGCTTATTATTGAGATACATTTGCCTTCATTGAACAGTACAAAGCTTCTAAAAGTACGCATCTGAATGACACCGCAGGTACATTACAACAATATTCATCTGCATTACTAACTCTCTCCTCAAAAACACACTGGATCTATTAATAAGGATATTTATAATATGGATAAGAGATACTGGAAAAAATAATCTAGCTTCAGACACATACTTTGAGCAGTATCCATTTGAGAAATCACCCCAGACAAAAGGTGGTCATTCCTGTTTAAAGCCTGGACCCCCAAGCAGCAGGCAGCAGTGAGAGAAAACACCAAGTAATTCTTTATACATTGTAAAATGTGAAGATTTTTTTTTTGTTTTTTTTTTTGGACAAAGAGCAAATTCTTCTCTTATAACCACAACCTCTTCAACTACGTTTTTCTTGGAGTGACAGACTTAAAGATGATCTGCTATTGAAGGAAGCATGTCAGTATAAGTTTGCAATAATAAAAATCTCACTGCTAGCTAACTTAAATCTCCTTTGTTCCTGCAAGGTAAGTCCATTCACCGCTTCTCTGGGGCCATTTCGTGTCCAGAGCGCTGTGGCAGTGCTCCCAGAGATGAATATGGTCTAGCTTTATCTTTAGAGCATCTTTAAAATATAGATTACAAGAGAGAAGCTGACGACGAAGTGCTGCAATGTGGTATTTAGAGAGCGCCGTGCTCTGCAGACAGAAACCTGCCACTACATTAATTCATCTCGCACCATTTTCTGTTCTCATTATAATTTTATCTTAGGAATTAATACATTCTGCCATTTTCTATTCTGGTTACAATCTAGAGAAATCCGTGAGGCTGAATACATTTTGTACCACTTTGCTCTGCTTATAATGTTAAGATGTTTTGAAGAATGGATTAGTTCAATGCCACTTTCCCTACTTTATCTTGAGAATAATAACTTAAACAGAAAGCTTCACTCAGCGTTGGTGTGAAGGCACTTCTAGTATCAAGATTATATAAAGAAAAGAAAGTAGGAAAAGTGATTTGTCTTTGCTTTCGCTTTTGTTTTTAAAGTCACTTTGGTCTTCCAGAAATTTTAAAAAGAACATGCAAAAAGTGATTGAAAATATAAGTAAGTAGTATTAGCCACATGACGAAGGCCTTTAGAAGGAAAGAGAAGTTCTCATCATGAGTCACTCTTTATCCTAAGTGAAGAAAACTGAAGTCCCTCCATCACAATAACACTAAAAAAAAAAAAAAAAAAAAGCCCTAACAGTTGAAAATACACAAAAATTCTAACAAAGGTTCAAATTTAACCAAATATGTAAAAATATCCTCTTAATACTACAAGGACCAAAGTGGCTAAGCCATTTTGAAGAATCATGTAATAAACAAGTTCATCTGGTCACCAAAGTCAAAATGGTAAGAGTGATTTTTTATGTGGGATTTGGCGGGGGTGATAGGGGGTAGGGAGGTATACTCAAAATAATGGAAAACTATACAGTTTGGGGTAATATTACAATTTTGCAGAAAGTCCAACTGTAGTGATGACCGTAAACTGTGCTTCAAATACTAGATGAAACTAATGATTTGCCGGAGGAAGATATGCATGCTGAATATCATTAGGATGCAAAATACCTTCTTAAGCTATTTTTTGTCTTCTACCTGCTCCCCTCCCCCTCCCAAATGCTCTAGAGCTTTCTTTAGTCTCTCATTTTCTTCTCTCTTTTATTCAACAACACACATTTGTGACATTGTGCATTCTGTGTTTGGGAAACAAAATAAAGTTAATTGATATCGGTATCTCCAATCAAATTAGCTGATTTAGCCACAGATACACTACTCAAGTAAAAGTCCTTACCTTCATCTATTTAGTTAGTTCCTCTCCCATTCCCTGTGATGGCAATTGCAGAGTTTCACCTCCTTTAAAATCTCCTTCCTCTCCAGTTTCTCGCTATTCTCTTCAGAAACCGTAACTTCTCTTTGCAGGAAAAACAAACAAACAAAAAAAGTCAGCATAGGACCCTCTTCTACCTTCTCCCACAAATGTGTCTAAGTTTATATCTTCTCTTCCCTCCGACCAATCCAGTCAATGGGTTAGGTGCTCCTTCTTACCTCTGGGGCTCCTCAGTCCATCCAGTCACAATCCCAACCACTCACCTCCCTCCAGGACCTCCCTCCCTGACTCACCTTCTTATACATTCAACCTCCACTTTTGCTACTAAAGCTGTGGACCCTTTAGTATAAACACAAATCTCAGGCCTCCTCTCAATTCCTTAAAATACAACAATTAACAGATGTCTAAACATTTTAAATCCCAAATACCACTCAAATTATCTCGTTTTTTCTTATTTCCATTCACAGCCAAACCTCCTCTCCTCCCACTAATTTCTAACACTTTGTAGTGTGGCTTCTGCCCCATTACACCACAAAACCTGCTTTCCCAGCCCTAAGGTCACTAATGGCCTCGTTGTTGGAATATCTAATGGACATGCTTCCATCCTTATCTTGCTTCTCTGCAGTGTTGACACTGTAGACTGCATCTTCCTGCTTGAAACTGTTTTGTTCTCGTTTCAGTTTTTTTGCTTCAGGGACACTATACTCTCTTAATTCTTTTCCCTCACATGGCTGTTCCTTCTCAGTTTCGTACATTGGTTCTTTCGCACTCCCCTAAAATGCTGCTGTGCCCCAGGACTCCACTGTCAGCCATCTGATCTTCTTCCTTTCTGTGTGCTTTATGGATGAACTTACCCAAATCTATGGCGTCTCTATTTCCTGCATCTTTCTAACTTCCAAATCCAAGGCTTCCCTCCAGCCTCGCCTACCCGACTCACTCTCTGCTGAGTATCTGTTTGCATATCTTCAGATCAGCAATGACTACTCTCATCGACATCACCACCTCTTCCTTAAGTCCCAGCCAGTTCACCCTGGCTGACTTGTTGAGGGTAAGATATGGGAGCTCATGTCACTTTCAGACAGTTCTCCAAGGGATGATTTCACTTTTCACAACTGGGCAGGTAAAACAAAAACAAAAAACAACAGCAACAAAAAAAAATGAATGACTCAATGTCTGCTATTTCTCAAGCCCTTGTATTAAACATACTGGAATTTACCCAATTATATCAGGCTGTCTTACAGATAACCTAAAAATTAACGAGATCACCAAGCATGTTACCAACATCATAGATTCCCATCCACCTCATCCCCATTACCTGGCTACTTTCAAACTCTAAGTCTCAGGTTCTCAGACTATGAACATAGCCAGATTTCCCCACTGGTAAGAGTTCACCCAATGACACTGGAACAAGAACATGCAATACAATCAGGGGAAAGTTCCAAAGATCAGAAAATGGTCCACATAGCAGTAATCTTTCTTAAGAGTTTTCCAGTAAGACTAGTTTTGCCTGTCAGGAGAGCAAAGATTTAAACATCTTAAAATCAACTCTCAAGACACTTAACATCCATTTTATACTTAGAGAAGATTTCAACCAGCTACAAGTGTATAATTTTAAAATTCAGCTTATTCAGCAGTGTGAATATGGAGAAGGTAATTGCATGTCACCAATTTAGAAACTTCAATCGGAAAAGAAGTTATCCAAGATCCCTCATGGTATTTAGGATAAGGTTAAAGAGAAGGAAATATCTTTTATAAATATGTGAAGAAAAGAGGCTAGGGTTATTTCTATCTACTGTTTATATTTAGTTGCCCCTTTTATTCTAAAACTACACCATTGTTGCTATTTGAGGCTTAAATACAACCTACAATAAACAAGGAAATGAACAAACCATGCCTCTAAAATGTCCAACTAAAGTCAATTTTAAAAACTCTCCAATGGAGGCTCTTCTGAAGAGACAGCGTTGACTTCTTGTTGCCTGGATAGCCATTTTAAAAATAAATCTACCATTTGAAAGAACTCAGACTTAATGGTACCCTCCAAAGGAGATACTTGATTCTCACTGGAAGTGGAGTAGCTGATTCCCTCTTCTGTGGATTGAACACAGATGGGACTTTAATCAAACATAATTTGAAATGACACCTGCTATTAAAATGTTATTCTGTGTGAAAAGCAAGGCTTTGTAACTAAACATATGAATAGATATTTTCACGCCTTCCGTTCATTTTCTCTAAATTTCCAACACAGGTTTGCAACAGCCTAGGAGAAGAACAGTCCTTAGGTGCTCAGGGACCACCTTTAGCAGTACAGGCAAAGTAGCTCACTCTCCCATCTCATTCAATCCTGTTTCTTGGCTGCATTCGTGACAGTTAACTCTAATTGTAATGGCATCCAGACTGATGGAGACTCTGAGCTGTTAGGGACGGAGCTGAAACCACTATACACTCATTTCCCTGAAGACCATGGACCTTCAGGGGGTAATGACTTTGTGTCATTATATTCAGAGCCAAAATTCAGCTGAGAGACTAAAGGTTCTATTTCCCATTACCCAACAGCTCAGGCTGGTAGTTCCTGTTCATGTTGTGATAGCCTCCAATAAGTTTCTCGTCAAATTTCTCACTGCTTGAAGCTTAGAATACTTTCTCTTTACTGGGAAACAACATTTTTTTCAGGAAAATAAGTTTTAGAAATGTTAAAAAAAAAAATAGGAAGCATGCAGTAGACAAGGCTAAAAGATGGTATAACACTTTTCAATATATTTAAATGAGAAAAAGAAAAACATAAATATATGTCAGTTCAAGCAAGAAAAACCAAAACAACCTTCTTACTTTTTCCTACTATATTACAGCTTACATCAGTAGCTAGAGAGACTATAAATTTTTTCTTTTGCATTTCTTCATGTAGTTACCCTTCTTACAATAATATTATGTAAAGTGGAGGCATAAACATATTGTTTATTTAAAACTAAGCATTCAGTTATAGTCCAGGGATTAGTATAGAAAGTTGGTAAATAGACCCCTGGGGCAATGGAAACCAGATTCTTTTTTTTGGTTCCCATCAGACTCATTTCCAAACCCTGTGGGGGTTTATCAATCCAGGCTTCAAGTGTTCTGATCCTTTCAGACTCCAATTAACCTGTGCTCTTATGTTGGTTTTCATTCAGGCGTGTGCTGCTCATCTCCAGTGAGAAGAAAACCAACATAGGAAATGAGGTTAAGCAAAGTGGTGGCTGGGAACTTGTTAAAAAAAAAAAAGAAGAAAAAAGTTGATCCCCAAAAGAGGCAACAAACATTCTAAGCTACTTTGACTATTACAAACAGAATCTCTGATAACCTCACAGTGGCTGGTCTAAGGGATGACAACAAAGGTAGATGCCTACGCAATGGCTCTGACAGAAGCTGGACCGTGCTTGGCAGGCCTGCTAGAGACAAACAGTTCTGTTCAGCACACATCCAGGAACTGGGGAGGGATGGGAAGGGCTGCCCGCTTCCCGTTTTCTGCCTCGCATTCACATCTCTCTTGTTTCATTCCTATCGAGCCAACTCTGAAGCTGTTGAAAGAGGATTGGCTATTGCTCCCGTCAGCCACCTGGCAGCCCTCAACCACATCCAGCTTTATTTAAACCAGTGGTTGGCTTCAAAAGAGAAAGCCAGCAGGAAAAGAGAAATAAAAAAAGAGAAAAGAGAAATGAGACAGCATGCAGACAATAGGTAGGCAACTCAGGAGTTTTTACCCAGGAGATACTGGTTCTACATCAGCTAGCCAAACAGGCACTTTTTAAAGGGAACCTAGACTTGAGTCAGTCATGAGTAATAATCTTTGAAAACGGTGACTATAGCAGGGCATATGCTTTAACAAGGAATAGACTAAACAATGTAGCCTGTGGGTCTTCTTTAGTGTTTATTACATTCTTTTTGTAGAAATCCCCGTAACATTTAAAAAAACATTTTTGCATGCAAGTTTATATTGTATCATTCCCATGCATACAAATGCTCATATAATGGCAAGAATAATATTAATGTTTATTGTGACCACATACTTGGTATTGTACTAAGCACTTTACTTGACTTATCTCAGTTTATTTTCACAGCAACCCTACAAGAAAAGGTCCCCTTAGTATGTTTATTTGTGAAATACCACACAAGCCTCTCATTTAACTGATGAGAAAACTGAGAATAACTTGCTTGAGGTCACACAGCCAATAAGTGGTGGCCGAGTTGGGACTCAAACCTAGGATTTCTGGCCCCAAAGCCATTTTCTTAATCCTTAGCGAGCAACCGCTCTGAAGGCAAATCTCAAGATCTAATTCATCTGAGCCTCAGATTCCTCAATCAGTTTAATGAGGAGACTGGATGATACTACCTCCCAGTTCTGAAATAATCTGTTAAACAAACCCCTGCTAATTTGGCAGGATAAAGGAGTGCTCCTGAGCCCTTTTCTATCAGCTCTCTGGAAACCCTGAAAACTCTGCTTCAAGGGATAGAATAGCAGCAGATAGCTTTGATCTCCATTCAATAAGTAAGAGTTCAAGATCTACAACCAGATCTCAATCTTTCGGTGTGAACTCCAGATGTGTTTGGGACTGAGTGTATCCAAGAATTCTTCCTGTATGTGATGAATCTTAGAATGTCTGTCCTCCTATTTAAAAAAAAACAAACATAAAAACCCCTCCCTGGATTCCATGCATCAGCTACAAGCCTTTTCTTTGCCCATCTTATAGCAAACTCCTCATATGAGTGTCTATACTTGATGTCACCCCTCTTTGTCTCCCATTCTTCCTCAACCTACTCAAATTGGGCTTTTGCCCCATCCAGTCACAGAAACCTGTCTTGTCAAGGTCACCCACAACCTCCATGATGTTCTTCATCCAGCCAGGCCTGGAAACAAACTGTATAACCATGATACAGAAAAATGGGTAAGAAACAGAAATCTACAGATCAAAACAACAACTTATGAACTATCTTTACTGAAACTCTTAAGATAAGTGCAAAAGGCAACAACATATTATTAAACAGAAATACATTCTTTTCCATAGACTATCTTATTACTACAAGAGTTTCTTCATCTCACTACACTGCTATTTATTTTGTTCAAGAAAATTGGTAAGTAGTTTAAATTTTATGCACCCTCCTATTTTACTATTGCCACATATCAGTCTATCATATACTGAAGTTTTATTCTATTTGTTGGAGCTGCCTACACTAAATAAGATTCCACTATTTTGTAGCCATACAAGCTCATCTAAACTGCCTTCTTTCCTCATGCTCAGGTAGGAAAACAGGTTAGAGGGTTAATGATTCAGCTAATGTCACAAAGCTGGTGTTGAAAGACCTGGGACTAGAAGGCAAGTCTGTGAATTCAGAAAGAGTCCCTAATACCATAGGCCTTTGATGTACTTCCACACAGGAGTGGACTTGACACAATTAGATATGCCTTTTATTAGTCAATAAGTGATAACAAGACAATATTCAAGAATGAGAATTGTGAATCTCTCCTCTCTAACGCACCTGTGCTAAACCCAGTGTATGTTTTGACCACTTGGAAAGTGGTCCCAAGTCATTGTCAGATATGTTAGCTACGATAATTAGGTTTGCAAATGTTTAACCATTTAAAAATTAGATCAAGTCAAGGTTATACCATTAATAACACCATTTTTACTCAGATGCATCCTGGTATGCTCCCTTGAGTAGCTAGCAAATAAACGGGAGGTGGAGTTAAAAGCTAGTGCACCAGGAACTTGGCCTAACATTCAGCTTGTCTTAGTGATGCCTCACCTGTCATCAGTGTTCTCCAGTGGAAATGGGAATGTCCACTGTGAATGTCACCATGATTTTCTGCAAAGCAGTGGTTTCATGACGGCCAAGAGGCAGCTCAGATGTCCCTTGTGAGACGTTCTCATGTTGCTTAGCTTTTCTTGCTATTAAACAAACTAAATATTGGGCAAAGAATTCTTCAGAAAGTTTGGAAACAAATTTTCCTAGATGCTCGTGGTTGGTGAACCAGTAGGAGACATAGCTCTTGAACCAAACCCCATTCCATCTGGTCATGAGCCAGATGAGCCAGTGACTAGCAGGATGAACAACACTGATGAGATGAAAAGATGCTCCCTTTAGACTGAAGAGATTGGTTTCATAAGAAACGCTAAGCTTTTTCTATTCCTTTAAAACGTGGTACCACACTTATGGTACCAACCAATGAGGTTGGGCCATGTATCCTTGACCAAAATCTTGTTTCAGGTTCTGAAATTAGCAACAACATGGGGATAGGAGGAAAGCTACCCTCCTCCCTTGCCTAACGACCAGAACAGCAGGTGTGCCTATTTTCAGAAGTAAGAGAAATATTTGCCAAATCATTTGGCACATTTCAACTCAAAATGTGCCAAATTACCTGTCAAGGCTAAACAGCCTTTTTAAAAGAAAGACAAATGTCCTTCCATACGCATTTGCATGGACCCACAGTGCCATCCAGTGGTTCCTCATGTCGGTCACAAGTGTGCAGGGCTCCAATTGTCTCTTAGGATTTGGATCCGAGCTGACTACCCTTGCCTTGACATTGGCTCCTTTGGAACCCAGAGCCTTTGGGATTTGGTAAGGGGCAGTGCATCCATTTAAAATGAGCTGGGTTGGAGGAGAGTTGGTGTCAAGGTTTGGATGTCAAGGACACATCTATGGTATACTGAGTGGAAATGGGAGTCGCCTGTAGGATTTTCCAGCTAGTGAACATCCCAATGCCAAGAGAAACCTACCAAACACACCTAGATCTTTGTGTTCAGTCCCTAGGCTTCCTAACGTTAAGAGGACTGGGCCAACCAGAGTATGGCAACCTACTTCATTTTATCAATACTTCCACTTGGTAAACAGTCTTTTAATTCCCTGCTTGCCCAATTTCTCCCTTAAAATGTCTTTTTAAAGAAATGGGATTTCTCTTTCAAGAACTCTTACAAGGAGTCCTGGGCCATATATGCTGATAACAAGTAGGTAAAGAGGAAGGAAGGTAGAAAGTGAATTCAGGAAGGAGGAAGAGAAAAAGGACAGAGAAAACAGACTTGATTCTGTTCTATTCAGACGACTGGAGGGTCAAGATGATACCACCTCTTCTAATGTCAGTTTCTATACACTGTAGAGCAAACGGGGTTTTGAAAGGAAAATAGATCATATGGTGACAGCAGCAGCTGTATATTACCATAAAGAGATAGATTCCTTTTCAGACAGTAGCTGTGAAATGCCTGTGACAAAGCACGAAGCTGGACAAATCAAAAAAACTGAGCACTCTTTTATACACCCCCACCAGGTTGGCTCTGAAGAGGTCAGAGTTCTCACTGGGGAAACAAGAATCTGAATGGGAATTGCAGATCACTACAAATAGGTTGATTCTTTTCCCATTGGTTTTCCCAGTGTATCTTGACAGAGACCTGTAACATGGTTCAGCCTCAAAATCTCTGAGCCTGTCAGACCAGATTTAGACATTTCAGTTTGTCACTTCTTCAGCTTTTTAAAAAGATCCCATGAAGAAAACATCAGCTGCTCTGATCAGCAGGCTGCTTCCTTCCCAAATAAATTAAATCCATCTGGTTCAAATCATGATAGACCTGGGTAGACCATACCCACTGGGGCTAAACCCTCCACTTTCCATTTGGTATTTCATCTTATTTGGTTTCAATACATTGTATAAAATAATCAGAAATGAAGAAATTTTAGATATCATCAACTAGGCTGATATCCCCATTTTGCAGATGTGGAAATTGAGGCCCATTTCCCAGTTTGCATTTTCTCCGTGAGTACAAGCTTTTGGCCTATAGTAAGAAGACATATTAGGAAAAGGGTCAATTACTTTCACATTTTTCACAATAAAGAAATGTCCGCAAACTTGGTATCACCGAGTAACACAATCTAAGAGTTTAGTGAAAAGGTTGGAGAATAGTATAATCACATTGGCTTCCCCTCTTGCTACATTCCAAGAGAGGATATGGATTCTTCAGTGATAAATGGGATGATACTCCCAACTGTGCTCTAGAACCTGGGATTCCGGGTTGCCTAGCTCTGGTGTCACTAACATAGACTAACTCACTTGGACTTTGAAGACTTGCAATGGTAAAATTGTGGTTTTCTGTATTATTCCATTTGAGATGGAGAAAGGATTAAAAATTAAGTTCAGTAAATACACAGTTTCTGATCAAAGACTTGGGAAAATAAAATTATACGAATGCTTTCTGAGGAGCAGAACCTCAACTGGGAAGAGACACGGGAAAAATTATTTAAAAGAACTATGATTAGGCTACTGACCACCAAGAATGTCTTGCTTAGCAGAGTGCAGATGATTCCATATTGGTAAAAGGCTTCCTGAAGCTTCTGCCATGAGACAGAAAGATTTTGGTTAGCTGAGACTGAGAGGAGGGGCCTTAAAGGGACAATCTAGACTGTGTATTCACTTTTACAGTCTTTGGACATGTCTAGACACATCAGTCTCTTTGATTACAAAGGACAAATACCCACTCTAACCAGCTCAAATTAAAAAAACAAACAAAAACCAAAAAGACAGGTCGTTATTGATAAGACCTCATCTCACAAACACAGACAACCACAGGCATAAAGCAAAGCCCAGCTGGGCCTCATAGAGCCTGAAACTTGGAACTTAAGAGTCAGGAACTAAGGGTCAAATATCTCTCTCTCACCCTCCTTCCCAGTCAATACATATTTATTGAAATCTGTATCAGTAAACCAAACATACAAAGATTCTATCCTTGTAGAATCTTGCATTCTAGCTCACGTCTTTCTCTCTCACATTTCTACACCTCACTGCCATGTGCCATCTGTTCCCTTCTTCTCTTTACAAATGAATTTTCCTGGCTTACTCTCAATCTAGTTCCCCTATAACTTCAGCAAGGATTGACTTTGGCTCACTATATTACAGAATCTGCCTCTAATTCTCCATGACCTTTCAGCTCTAGTGTACCAACTAAAAGCTCACAGTGAGCTATCCCATGGATTAGCTGGCTTTGGGTCAGAGGTCATCCCTGCTCCAGGTTACGGGCTGTAAACATAGTATCCCAGGGTGATCTCTCTGTCTCAGGCCATTGATGGATGCAGTCAGTGATGGGGTCATTGATGGATAAAGGTCCTAGAAAAATAGACAATTGTTGAGGTGGACACCCCAAAACCCATCTACTACTCTGTAATGTATTTTATTTCTCTGAATTTATACAAACTTGCTTTGATGAACTTTAATATGTCCCTGACCACTAAATCTTCCTTTGCTATCACCAATTTCAAGATGATGGTGTCAATTTCTGCCAAAATTCCTATCATTTTCACATCACTAGCCAGTTCTTTGCTGGTCAGAATTGGGAATCAAGTAGACATTTTCCTCATTGCTTCTTCTAACTTCTAAACTATGAAATTGTCAACAAGTCAAAAATTTACCAGATGCTCTGCTTTTAGCAGAATGACACTTTCAGCATATGTCCAACTAGAGTAATGAGGTATTTCAGAAATCTGGTTTCTGTGCCAAATTTCAGGAAAACATCATCCATATTGTAGTCTGAGATCCTACAAGTCTATGCCTAGTTTTGGGACTATGGTGTATGACAATCATGATATTACTTTGGTTTCTCCTTTCTCTTATCCTCTGGCAAATGTTTTTTGTCAGGTCTTATCCTTAGGTTTATGTATCTTTATATGACTCTCAACAGGGTTACTTTGTGGAAAAACCCATATAAATGCCATTTGATATATTTAATCCTTTGGTAACAAAATAGGTACCAGATATAACAAGACCTCACCAATGATTTTGTATTTGCCATTGGTATCGCCCATTTTAAGGGGTCTTCCCTGGGCTTAAAAATCTTTCCCAATGCCTTCTTGCTCCAGAAATTTTATATGATATCTTAAAGAATGGCTCAAAAGCTACCTTGTGACACTTCAGTGGTACTGATAAAAATAATGGGTCAAAATTGGGTGATGCTCAATTTTACATTCAGAAGTATGCAGAAGGTCAGGTAACATGTTCAGCCTTTGGATGTCATACTCAGGAGAAGCCTCTTTAAGCCTCAGTAGCGTGAACAGCTTGTTGGGTATGTGGAGAATGTACTGGGTAATTCTGAAATGATATTAGACCACACTGAGTGAGCAGAATTACAGACAGCTGCCCTTTATAATATTAGGGTCTCCAATTTCAACCTCACAAGCACAGGTGAACAGACATCCACCATGCCCATCAACTTGTCACATATTGGTACAGCTGTTATACATCTGTCTGAGTCTTGGCAGAATAATTTTTCTCACCAAATCTGTCAAAATACGAAACCCACCTGTTGCTGATGACAGCAGAAAATTATAGGGAAAAGTAAAGGGTCATCAGAAGACCACTAATAATTTGGGCAAGTTTAGGGCTTTGGAAACAAATGATTTCTCCTGCTAATACTATTATTCTTGAATAGGCACGTCTCTAAAAGACTGTGAATTTAGATGCTTCTCCTATAAGATATGTTCATCAAAATACCTGCTTTTAGTCAAAAGGATAAAATTTATTTTGCCTATAAATGTATCAAGCATAAGCTATTGCAGTTTAAAATGACTCATGCTTTACATATAGTTCTTACATGAATGATATCATTGAGTCCCCACAATAACCCTATGAGATAGAGCACTTCTTTTTTGCTATCATTCAGTATATGAGGATATTGAAAGGCTTGAGAAACTATATGATTTTCTCAAAGCCATATGACTTGCTAGTGAGCAAAGTGACTAGAACCTTCCAGGTGTTCTGACCCCTGACACTTCACCACAGTAGTGCATTTTCTTTTCTCTTACACTGACCAAATCTCATCTAATGGTTATTCTCTTGGTCCAGAATGGCTGCCCCAGCTCCTGCCTTCTCATTTGACCTCAGCCACAAAAGTAAGATATAAGATATCTGCTTCCCAGGCTTCCCTGGTGGCGCAGTGGTTAAGAATCCACCTGCCAATGCGGGGGACACCGGTTTGACCCCTGGCCTGGGAAGATGCCACATGTCACAGAGCAACTAAGTCCGTGCGCTACAACTACTGAGCCTGCGCTCTAGAGCCCACGTGCCACAACTGCTGAAGCCCATGCACCTAGAGCCCGTGCTCCGCAACAAGAGAAGCCACCGCAATGAGAAGCCCGCGCACCGCAACGAAGAGTAACCCCCGCTCGCCACAACTAGAGAAAGCCCGCGCACAGCAACGAGGAACCAACACAGCCAAAAATAAAAACAAATAAATAAATTTATTTTTAAAAAAAGATATCTGCTTCCCTTCATTGGTTAAAATTTAGCCACACTGCCATATACAGCAGTTACGTAACCAGTAATATGTGGTCTTTTTCTGGACAACCATGTGTCTTGCTAAAATTCAGGGGAATCTATTACTAAAAGAAGAGGAAAAGAATAAATTTGGGGAGAAAATTAAGTGTCTGCCACATGGTATCTAAAGAGAACTCCAAGCAGAAATGGCCCCATGGTGAGTCTTATTTGGTGTAATATAATTCTAAAAGCAATGTTTTTGGGGGTTGACTTGGGCACTTCTAAATGACTCCCAGAAAGTCACCAAGCAATTTCCTTCCTGAAACAGGGTCAGGCTCACGTTAAAGTGGGAGGGGTGGGTACATGAGAAGGAGTTGCTGTGGGTGTTGTGCTAAAGCCCCTTCCAGAATAAAATAATTAAAGAGCCTTAGCTCTCCAGTGTTTTTTTTTCATACCTCTAATCTCACATTTCCCCAAAAAGATTTGTTTGAAGCCCTTGGTCTTGGCTCCCAGTGTGAAATAGGTGTATCACAGGACAGTCAACATTTTCCATTGGTAGGACAGTTTCAAAAGAGAAATGCAATAGCCAAAAAAGAAAGCCTAATGAATAATGAAGGACAGAGAAAGGTAGAAACAGAGGATAGAATCTACTTCATAGAAAAACTGAGTACAAGAAGGAAATGAACAGCTAAAGATGATACATGACAGATAACATTTTTTTCCTGGCGGCTTTCATCTTTCTTTTGGATTTCTGTTTCTCTCGGTTCCACTTACATTCACTCTCCCTCCTATTGTGATTTCTATTTGTTCTGTGGATTTTGAATAATCTTACCTTGCATCTTTTAAATAAGTCTGTATCGGTAGCCCTTTCGTAGCAACTTTGTATATGTACACGTATAAAAAGAAAATCCTAGGGCATCTCAAAAGGGAATGACTGAATTCATTCAATTAGAGTCAAGAATACTGTTTCTCTTTGGGGAATTTCTTATGCAGCCCCAGTGACAAAGCAGAGGAGCAATGGGTGAGATGAAATTACTCCTTTTTGCTTAACCGCCAAGAGCCCTGGCTTGCCATTTCACAAAGCACTGCCTTTCCCACCCAGCAGAGTAAAGCAACAGCCCCCAGGGCAATCTTGTAATTATACACAGCTCTGCTCTTACCAGCCAGTATGCAGATTGAGCTCGTTTATCAACTCTTCACTTATCTAGGCTGATAATTTTAAATACAGTAAAATTTGCTACCTTAAAAAAAAACAGTGGACTGTTCTTCCACTGGATTCAGTTTTGTCTGAATAAGGTTATATCTGAGAATATAACTCAGCCTCCCAACAGAAATAAGTGCTTTTCACCAGCCCTGTCTTTCTCATTCTAGAGCATAGATATCATTTGTTTCTAATGTGTTATAGACGAACCACCCCTGCTTATCCTTTCAGCACTGGACTCCTTTGGCTCATTCTCTTTCCTGAGTTACAAACACACTGGGAAGCCCACTGTTCCATCTTCCTCCAGGAATAATGATGCTAACAAGAACCTATCTATACAGAGCTGTAGAGATTATGTGCTTCCAGATCATTTCTGGACTCCTGATGCCTCAGTCCCTCCCCAACTCTCCCCTGCACCCCTACTTCTTCCAGATGGTCTGGGAATTAAGGCTCCTTCCTCCCATGCTGGACCTAGGCCCAGCATGGCTGCTAGCCTCCACCATTGCCTCCAATAAGGCCTTCTCTTGCAGAATGACCCAAGATGACGTGGTGTTCCCAAGAATCTCTGGGTATTCTTTCTCCAGACTCCTGGTTCCTCATCTTCCAGACCTACCTTCCATTCCACTGTGGCCCAGCCCGAGGAACCAGCTTCGGGCCATCTGCTTAGTTTTAACATTTCTTCAACCTAGCCCCAGATCCTCTGTAAGATAGAAGCATCACTGAACCCTTCCTTGACAGAATACCAGAATGCCATCTTCTTCCTGCCAATCTTCCAGAGCTGGAGTTCTGCCACTCACATACAGATTCCCCAGAGATCAATGGCCCACCCTATTGGTTATTGAATCTCAATTGTCATGAGAAGATGAATACAGATAGTCTCTATTTGTTGAATGCACATACCAGGTCCTGTGCTAGCATTTGTGGTATTAGTGGCAGAGGGTCCCACACACACTGGCTCTAATCTTTGCTCCAACTTTCTTAAAAAATGTGATATTGCAGTCAAGTAGTGTCGTATATGTACTTAATTTAGGCTAACTCAAGTATATATTCTCTCTCAAAAATTAAAATATATAAAATGACATTTCTTACATACTCTATATATTTACTCTCCAGATTTTAATTTACTTTCTATAGTGTACATTTATAAACATATATTATGAAATAATAAAAACCCTAGGCCCAGGGCCAATCATTGCTGAATGACATCCAAGCTACCAGGCATTGCCTCTGGACCATCTGCTCAGGCGTGTCAGAACTCCTTCTTATTTAGCCTGGGCCACTGACAACTGTTCCCAAGTCTTTGCTTCAGTGCCTTCCTACCAAATCCATAATACCAAGGATGCATGATGCCTGAGTTGCCAGTTGACAATGTACCAGCAATGGTATCATCCTATTTGATACACTGAGTGAAGCAGTGAAGCACTTAGATCCATTTGTTTGGATACCACTTATTCCTAATGGCCCTGGGAAGAGGGAAATGGTCAGCATTTTGCAGCTAACCATTTGAACACCTTACTGGGAGATCCAGAATATTAATGACTACTCCTTTCTGGATTCTCATCCTAGCTAGACCAATGGCTAATTGCCATGAGTTTGAGCACATCACCTAACCCTCTGGGCCTCAGTTTCCTTATCTGCAAAATGAGGTGGTTAAACCAGATGATCTATCTTGTCCCTTCCAGCTCTAACATTCTATAGTTCTTTCCACAAAAAAAAAAAAAAAAAAAAAAAAAGATTTTTCTCACTATGCACCTCGCTCCTGTTGTTGCCCTATGACAGGGCCCAAAATTTCCTAGAGAGCTCTAGCTCACAGCTTGATTGGAAGTCTTCCAGCCCAACCTTGGTGGTCCCTCCACATCACATCCTGATGGCATTATTTGATGTGATCCTCGTGAGATCAGGGGCTCCCACACCATGGGAGACCCTGTCTGGAATGAAAGCCATGGCGGGTGTCATTGGAAAGGTTTACCTCTTTCCTGTCAAGGGGCAATGGTATGCTTCTTCATATATTTTGATTCTTTTATTTCACATCTTTTTACACAAAGCTGAAAGAGAAAAGGTGGTGAGAGAGGAGAAGCAGGCCACAGAAAGATGAAATCTTATAGAAAATGAGTTTGAATTTGCTTCTGGATAAAAGGCAGCTTCACAATGGAAAAATTATGATAGATGTGTACAATATTTCATCTTTAAAAGTCTCAGACTATTTAAGGTCAGGAGCACAGCAGAGAGCTCCTGCATCCAGGCTTCCTCTCTCTGTAACTGTGACCCAAGTAACTTGGATGAATCTGAAGACAAAATTTGATAGGACCATTTTCTTGCTCCTCTGTGTCCAAGCTGCTTTGGGACCAGATGTTCTCTGACTTCTCTGAACTAACACATCTCATCAAACTGACTTGATATACTGCTCTGCCCGGCCTTTAGCAGACCATCTCCTGGGACTTCCTAAAAGCAAATTACCCTCATGCTCCTTTTGAATTTGCATCCAGATGAAATCCAGTTCAAGAAAACTGCAAAGGCAGTCTTTAAAGGGAAAAGCAAAGATTTTGCAAAAGGGCAACCAGCTATGTGAGGAGCAAAAGGAGAGGGAATTTGTTACTACTTTTGTTGACATTAACTTCTCAGAACAATAAGGCCAAATGACCACCTTCTGCACACAATATCCAGTCCCACTGGCATATCTCCCACAAGGTCTCTCCAGATTCCCACCTTTTTCCCCAAACTCCTGGAGGCTAGAAATTCTTTTTCTCTTTCCCAGCTCTTATTGTCTCAGGGCACTGCCTACTGGTAGACTTGCTACCATTATAATATCCCCTTCTAGACTATAAGTTCTTAAGAGGAAGGATTACTTGGGAATCCTTATATAACCTGTAAATAATAGAAATTAATATAAATATAATATACAAATTTAAAAATTTGTCTGCATATAAATAAAATCTTGCACAGTGCCTGGAACACAGTAAGGATTTGATAACTATTTGGCAAAATAAAGAACAGGAGGATAAATGATACATTCTCTGAGTCTGTTTCTGACCCCCCTTACTGTTCCCTCATCCTATGAGCTTTTGTTTTCTCTTAAAGGGATAATTTACCAAAAAGGAAAAAAAAGGAATCCTGAAAGAAGGGCTACATGACTTCTGTCTTTGTTGGCTCAGGCTGCTATAACGAAATACCATAGACTGGGTGGCTTAAACACAGATACTAATTTTCTCACAGTTCCAGAGGGTGGAAGTCTGAGATCAGGGTGCTAGCACGGCTGGGCTCTGATGAGAACCCTCTTCCTGACTTGGAGGAAGGCCACCTTCTTGCTGTGTGCTCAAATGGCCTTTCCTCAGTGCATGATGTGAAGAGGGAGAGCACCAGTCCCATCATGGGGGCCCCACCCCCAAGACCTCATCTCAACCTAATTACCTCTCAAGGCCCCCTCCTGACAGGGCTTCAACATGTGACTGTGGGGGAGACACACACATTCAGTCCACAACAACGTCTCGCCGAGCCTCTGACCAGATGTGGCGGTGGCCTCTCTGCCACTTCCCTGCTGCTCCTCCTCCTCAGCTATCGCTTGCGTTTGAGGAAAGTAAAGAGAATAAGCAGGGGAGGGGCTCGCTCACTTTTCTCCCCTGTGTGTTCTGTGCAGCAGTTACCCTCCTGCGAGTGTCTCTCCACGGGAAGATTAGAAATACAAAAAGACTCGCCTCATGGCTGCCCTGGATTGAGTTGTGGCAGCTGATAAGGCAAGGCAGCTATGAGGCTTGCAGCTGGAGGCTGGTTAGGGAAGAACTGGGCGCTGCTCCTGCTTCCCCAGCATCTCTGGGCACACAATCTGCTGGATTACTGACGATGCTGAGTGATGTGGATGGCATTTATGAGTTTTCAATAGCTGCTATAAAATGAACTTCACGCCATCTGCAAAATTAGGATTCAGAAGCAGCCCTGGATATTAAAATATTTGTGGCTGTCTCTGCTATTATACAAGATTTTACATTTTATAGGCTCCCCGTGGGACTAGAAGTGTAAATTAAGATACATATTTAGAAGGCGGTAAATAAACTTACAAAAGCAGCAGTACAACTAATGAATGGTCAAAAAATTGCATATGGGAGGAGAAATAATTTTTCTATATAGAGAATCAGAAGCTAAATGGGGTTTAAACACTCTCCTGTCACTATCATTAGGACATTAACAGTAAAAATAATATGCTGAAATTCACGAGGAAGTTTTTTTTTTTTTTAGCAAAATTCATAAACAACTCTACATATAACAGAGAGATCTAGCAAGTGATAATCTTCCTCTCCCTTCTGTCCCACTGGACTATGGAACTTGTCTAATTACTCCAAAGCATCCTATAGTATTCTCTCCAACAGAGCAAATGTTTTGATCAAAAGAATTCCATAGAAACCATTCCAAGGCCTTATGCTAACGCCACCAATTTTCTAGCATAATTACTATATGTGTCACTTTCTCTTTAGCCCACATTCCCACTGAAGATACAATCACAGTATGATTCAAAGATGCAACAGCAAATCAGGGCCAATTACTATCAATCTGAATTCCCCAGGCAGAGGGTGTGACTCCCAAACCCTCCCTGGACAGGACCATTGCCCTTTTAAATGAGCGGTGCTCATTCTGGTATTGGTCCTGGGGCAAGACCGTTGGTGGAAGGACAAGACCCTGGCTCTGGGAAGATTTCAAGGAAACTGCAGTTCTGGCATTTGTCTGAAAAGCTGCCTCCCACATCCCTCCTTCCCCATGCCCTTAGAGATAACATGGAGGAAAGCTTGTCTCTCATCTTCTCTAGCAAGGAAATACTGTGTCAACCCATGTTTATTTATGATGCCTGTGATCAGGTCTGATGCCTCAGAACAAGTCAGAGTGTGATTCCGGCAGCAATCAGTCTGGGTGCCCTGGCCTCACCAGGCCAGCCCTCAAACCAAGTCTGGGAAACAGACACACTTGGAGAGAGGAAGCAGTGGGTTAAAAAGACGAATATTTTCACGATATGACTGCTCAGGACGAGGCCATTACTCGAGCCCTCATTCCCTCTCCCAAATCTACTCTTTTCTTCCAATCATATCAATCAAGCCAGGCCTGGGGACGCCAGCCACTCAGGCTTTGCCTTCGAAATGCTGCTTGTGCTAATGGCGGTCGGTCAGAGCCCTAAGAGGCCATTCCCTGAAGTATCAGTGAACTGAAACATAATCCAAAAGATAGAAAGGCTTTGGCTTGCTACTTTATATTAGAGCAAAAATAATCATGGTAATAGCTTGCATTCTCCTTGATACCTTTCATTCAATAATACCCAGCAATTTGTACATGAGTAATTAAGAAAACACTCCTTTGTGGTAAGTTACTAATTTAGCTCCCATTTTAAAGAGAGACAGAAAGAGGCTTAATGATTTTTCCCTAGAGGAGACCAGAGTAGGTAGCAGAAGCATTGGGTATACAGTGATTTGTGGCATAAGATCTCTCATATTTGTCTCTAATCCCCAATATTGGGCTCACAAAATTGCTTCAGAGCAGAGCTGGTCTTAAGTCTCTTGGGTGGTGTTGCTGTGTTCCATTCAGGAGCCGCCTGGTTTTGCTATGGAAGCAGCAGCATTTCATAGCTGTTGGTGAATATTTCTGTACTCTCCTTTCATCACATGATGTATGTCATTCCCCTCACTGGCGTTTCCAATCACTGAGAGCAGCAGAACCACGGAATGAATTGGAGCGCTGTAATTTTCCCCCCTCATTGATTTGGGGGGAGGGAAAGACGAGATGGGGAGGGAAATGGATAAGGTGGAATGTTCTTTCAAATCTCCCAACCGCAGCACAATCCCATGTTTCTTATAGCTCAGGACTGCTTATTCAAGCTCCCTCATCTCTCCAATTGTCTGTCTTCTGCCTGTCTCTTCAACAAGCCCTGGCTGCTTCTCTTCTCAGAAACCAGGGCATAGTTCAAGAGGGTACCACGTCACCTGGGAGACCAGGGCACAGGGCCTGGGTCTCTGCCTGCCTGCACTCTTGTCCCCCTCCTGCTCAGGAACTCTGCCATTGGTCAGAAAGAAGTTTTGGATTGGGAGTGAGAATGACATTTGATATTACAGACAGTGTTATTGGATGGTAGCGGTCATTACTTGTAATTATCCTTTTCAGGTTGGGATGCTGTGTATTGAGGCTGTTGTTCTTACTGGAAGATAATGTCATTAAATTTCTATCTCATTCATGAGAAATTTAAGCTGACAAAGGGGAAAAGACAGTTACTAGATTGCTTTTAAATGTGTTTTTCACTCTGAGGTCAGCCAAGAACTTGGAGAATATTGGTTGGAGGTAAAAAATTTCTTTGTGAAACAGACAGAACTTTTGGAGATGGCAGATGGAATTTATGGTTGTTACTAAAATGGTTGCTGGGGTTCTTGAAGGTAACTCTGAGTTGTGTTCTTGAATAACTTCAATGATTATAGCAGCAATTAGCACAGGTAGGCACACATGAAAGCATTACATATAAGTAGATAAATATAATAGCAACTATATCAATAAAGCACTCTGCAAACATAAACTGCTATATAAATGCTAATTAATTACATAAGTAGGCATACAGGATAGGATGGTTATTCATATTATTGCGAAGATCAACAGGCAGTGCGTTCATTTGAAAACCAGGTTTCTCCCTCCTCCCATCTCCAGCCTCCTGCAATGGTAAGCCCCTGTCAGGGAAGGTGGGGTCTCTGTGCCTCCACTCTCCAACCTGCCAGCCGCACAAGGCTATTGAGCACTTCGAGTGTGGCTAGTCCCAAATGAGATGTAATGCAAGGGTAAAGAGACACTAGATTTTGAAGGCCTAGTTTGAGGAAAGAAAAGAAGGTAGAATGTCTCAATAATTTTTGTGTTGATCCCAAATGGAAATGATACTATTTTGGATCTTGGGTTAAACAAAATATATTATTAAAATTAATTTTACCTGTTTCTCTTTACTTTTTTAATATGCCACTAGAAAATGGAAAATTATATTTGTGGCTCACATTTGTGGTCTGAAGTACACTTTCATTGGACAGCGTTGCTGTGGACTATTAAACCTGTTTCCAGGTGCTTTAAGGAAGCCAGAGACATAGAAGGTACCACCAGGGCTCCCTGGGCCATAGTCTGCTGTTGTAACTCTCCTGCCTATGGAATACAAAGGAGGATAAACCAGGGCATCTTCTCCAATTTGTGAAGGATAGTGGTAAACCAAGTGGGCAGGCAACCCTCATCACCCCAGAATGACCACCTTTTCTGGCATCAGACACTTATCAAAATAAAGGGGCCTGAGGCAGGCTGGGATATTTGGGCTGCTTATCTGCAAAATGAAGAGGAAGCAAAGCACGAGTTTACCATGTCCCCATTTTGATAGGCACCTGTCTGATTGCCAGATCTGCCAGCTAATTATTCATGAGGTGAGAAGGGGGTAGGGGCAGATGTTAGGGGGACTGACTTGAAAGTGAGAAAAGGAAATACATTTTTGGTGTAACTTCTGCACAAGTTACACCAAAATCACCATATATTGGGCTTGCAGGCCACCTGTTTGTCCTGAATGAAGAGGACTTGCAAGAGTTCATTCATAAACTATATCACTTGGTACAGTGTTTAATTGTTGGATAAATGTTGATAATCATGAGCTCTAGGTTATGGTGCTACAGTCTTTGGGTGGGTTATATAAAGCACTTGAATTCTTATTTGCATGTTATTTGCATAAGCTTACATATTATGTTCAGAAGACTGTAAATCCAAGTATGCACAATTAAATTAAATTCATTAGTGCAGCACCCTACAATTGTGTGCAAATCTAATATTTCAAGATTCACTCATTTGATGAATCTAACAGATTTTTAAAACACTGAATCCCATTCCAATTCAGAAATCATGAATATACAACTTGCATGGAACTGGCAATATGCATTCTCCTTTTGGCATCACAACCCCTGTGGATCACCAGGCACAGGAGACTAATTTATAAATTTATTTATTTATTTTTGGCTGCGTTGTGTCTTCGTTGCTGCACATGGGCTTTCTCTAGTTGCAGTGAGCAGGCTTCTCATTGCGGTGGCTTCTCTTGTTGCGGAGCATGGGCTCTAGGTGCGCAGGCTTCAGTAGTGGTGGCACGCAGGCTCAATAGTTGTGGCTCGCGGGCTCTAGAGCGCAGGTTCAGTAGTTGTGGCGCACAGGTTTAGTTGCTCCGTGGCATGTGGGATCTTCCCGGACCAGGGCTCGAACCCGTGTCCGCTGCTTTGGCAGGCAGGTTCTTAACCACTACACCACCAGGGAAGTCCCATGAGACTATTTTTAAATGCCCTACCTTTCGTAGAGATGTTTATCTCTCAAAGCACTTAGTGCTCATCTGGTCCAACGTCACCATGACTGTGATTGACCAATGAGGGATCCAAGGCCCAGAGAGAAAATGAATTTGTCTGGACGCCATAACCACTAGAGGCTGACGCAGGACTAGAAAACATCCTCTGGCCAGGCCCACTCCTCACAGTGGTGGTACCAGGGCTCGAGAACTAGAGGAGACTCACATACTATAGGGCTGGGCATCTAAAAGTCACAAGTCAAGCTAGCAAACTGTGAAATATAATCTATTCCCTTCCCTAGCCAAGCATACCTTTCTAACCATCCAGTGGGCCAGGTTCCATGCTAGAATTCTGGGATTTCTCTGGTTCCCCAGAATGTGACCTGGAAGAGAATTGCCAGCTCTAGAGGGGCATGTGCCATTGAACCTGCAGATTCCTTTCCCAGGGCAGAGACACAGCCAGGAAGAATTCCAGAGCAGGGTCTTCTAAAGGACGGCTGGGCAGGGCACCCCCTGCCAGCATTTAAGGGGATTCCTCCCAGCCTGACTCATAGTCTTGCATGTTGTGTCCATGTTACAACACGTCCTTCTGCACAACTGAATGGACATATAACCCTGTTTTATCCCAATAATAATTACTATTCCAATAATAATTATTATTCCTGACAAGGGAAGGCATTCCTGGGTCTCAGGACATAGCGAAAAAGAGATGAAGTGCTAATTTCCTTGGAGCATTCAGATCTCATTGCTTCTCCTCTGTCACCCTTACAAACACATGCATACACACACGCACACATGCACTGAGACACACACACACACACACTCTCACACCTGGACAACCCTATAAGCAGAGTCAGGAATCCTCCACGAGGCACAATCGTTCTCGTTACCATCATTTGTTTGTTTGTTTTGAATCACTGGAACTATGCTGATTTGCATGTTGTTTTCATAAATTTTCATCCCACATTCAAGAGGCCCTGCCTCTTCAGCATCCCACACTGCTGTGGAAATGTGGCCAGCTTTCCCTGTGTTGTAAAGGAACACAAAGGAAAGCTTTATTTCTGCAAACATTTATTACAATGAAGCTTTTAAGTATTACAGAACATAGAAGGATTTTTTTTTAATTTAATTTTATTTTTGGCAGTGTTGGGTCTTCATTGCTGCACGTGGACTTTCTCTAGTTGCAGCGAGCAGGGGCTTCTCTTGTTGCAGAGCACAGGTTCCAGGTGCGCGGGCTTCAGTAGTTGCGGCACGCGGGTTCAGCAGTTGTGGCTCGCGGGCTTAGCTGCTCCGCGGCATGTGGGATCTTCCCCGACCAGGCATCGAACCCGTGTCCCCTGCATTGGCAGGCAGATTCTTAACCACTGCGCCACCAGGGAAGTCCCTAGGATTTTCTTTTAATTAAAGTACCATTGTGAGGAATTTTTATAAAGCCATCCCTTTCTTATTGTGGTCACTGAGCAGCTTGGAAGCATGAGAGCAGGTGACCAGGGGAGATGCAGAATGTCCTGCTCTGGGAAGGATATTTTTAAATGATCCACCTGGGACAGTGCCTAGAAATCCTCTCCGGGTTTCTGTCCTCTGAGCCTCTGAAATCCTGCTTGCCCGGTGGTTTGCACACCAGAACTCCCAGGGTGATGCTGCCACCTGGCCTGGCTCAGTGCTCCCTGGTCCCCAAGTGAGGCTCAGACAACTGGGTAAACTGTGTCTGTGCCTGTTCAGGCTTCAGTTTGGGAATAGTGACTACACTGTGTATGTATGTCCTCCTGAACCTAATCATTCAAATTAATTATGAAAAAGGTTTTTACCGGCCCTGTACATGAATGTGATAATAAGACTCCTGTTGAAAATTAAATCACGTGTGCACAGCCCTCATGGTCTCTCACATAATGGCCTTGCCCGTGTGCATTCTCTCCCTCCCTCTCTCCAACCTAGTAAGTCATCTATTTGTCTTTGCCATGTTCCTTTTGCCCTTCGACGCTGAAACATTCACAGAATTAAAAGCCAAGAGAAAGAGGTAGGGATGGGCCCCAGTAGGTCACTGGTTCTCCAGCTACTGCACAAGGAATGGCCAAAAAAGAAAATGGAGGAAATGAAAGTTTACCAAGGAAAGGGAGAAAGAACTGAGAAGAAACGTAAAACACAAAGAGAATGACTGTCTTCCAGGCCATTGCTCTGGGAGCTAACATGGCCTAAGGGTCATGAGTCATGGATTTCTTTCCTGGGGAGGAGTGGGAAGACCACAGGACTGGGACTCAGGCCAACCCAGGGAACACCTGTCTCTTCCACAACAGGCTATGTGGTCTTGGCCAGATGCTTAGTCTTTTAACCTGAATTTCTGAATCTCTAAATTGGGATAATAATATCCTAACAATCCTGTTTAGAGGGTAATAGAATTAAATCATTTCATACGTTATTTTTGAGAGAAACCTATGTTGGGCTTTTATGAGACTGTGTCCTTCAGACTTTATATTGCCTCTCACAGAGTGAAAAAGGAATGTCAACTGCAGGATATTTTTTGTTTCTTTTTTTTAAAGTCAATCCATGAACACTTCTGGACCTTCTAATGTGTGTTCAACCTGCACCATGTAAATTATGATTTACAGAGGTACCAGCTGCCCTATTCTTGGCCTCCCCAGGCCCCAACAACCCCCTCCATACGCCTGCTTCTAAGGTCCCAACATATCATTTTCAAATACTGAAAACAATGATTCAACTGTTCTTGTCAGGTCTCTGGTCATCCCCTTCCTTGTGACCAAATCCAATGGACACTTCTCTGTTCTCATCTTATTTGGCTACTTCCTATTTCCTGGAACACTCTCTTACCTTGGCTTTTGTCACATCACTCTCTCTCTTGATTTTCCTGATCTCAGTGGATCTTTCCTTTTTCTCCACTGTTGTCTTCATCTCTTCTCTCAGTTTCACATGTTACTATTACTCAGGGCTCAGTCCTACCCTTCCTTCCTTTCCTCCCTCTCTTCCTCCTTCTCCCTTCTTCCCTCCCCCCTCCCTCTCTCCCTCCCTCCCCTCCTTCGTTCCTTCTTTCCTCCCTCCCTTCCTTCCTCTCTTCTTTCCTTCCTTCCTTCCTTCCTTCCATCCTTTTCTGTATATACTCTCCCCCCTGGTGATCTCATCATTCCCAATATTTAATTCTATGGATATGCTAATGAGTGCCAAATTTATAACTGCAGCCCGTACTTCTCAGAGATCCATATTTACCTACCCAACTGCCTATTTGATGCTCTTCACTTGAATGCATCAGAAACCTCTCAATTTTAATGTTTTTAACATTTTTGAAACAAAAATCTTTATTTCTGGCCCCCAAACTTACCTTTCCACCTCCCCCTATAAGTACCCAGCACCTAGAGGAAAAACCATGCATTCATTCTTGATTGTCTACTTCCTACACTGTCAGTATCCAACCTACCACCAAATCCTATAGAGCCAACCTGAAAAATGTGTCATGAACCTGTCCATCTCCACCGACCACCATCCCAGGCCAGACCACCATCATCTCTCGTCTGATCCACTCCAACACCTCCCTCTCTAGTGCCAACTTTTGTTCTTCCTTCTACTCAATCCATTCTCCACACAGCAGGAAAGTAAATTATAAATCAGATCAACATTATGCAAAAATTGGATCATGCCATTCCCCCACTTAAAACTCCTTAATGGCTTTCTATTCCACCTGGAACAAAATTTAGTTTCTTTATATAGACTCCTGGGCCCTGCACGACCTGGTCACTGTCCATCTTTCCCACCTCATCGCATGTCAGGCTCCGCTCATGCCCAGCGATTTCTAGCCACACTGATCTCTTAGTTACCCAAACATACCCAACTCTTTCTTGATTCAGGGCCTTCAAATGCAGTAATTTTTCCTACATACTGTAGCACTTCTCTCTTTTACTCTTTTGCACTTGTTTAATGCCATGTCCTCAAGAAACCTTCTCCAACAATCCAATTTAAAAACAGATTTCTCATAATCCTTTTCCTCAAATTATAGTTCCAGCTTGATTTTAAGACTTTGGACACGCTTGAGACATCTATCCCTGTGGAAACTCCTAAATAGCCATCTTTGGTAGCTTCCAGCCCCTTGCAGGCCACACTCATATGTTCAAGAATTAGATCCTCCAGAAAATGACTGAAGTTGACGTGATGAACGTCTAATTTGACTTCTTTGTGAAAACAGTGTTCCCAAATAGCTTTTGATAGCAATAACCAATCAACCCAACAAGTATTAACTTAAATAGGGTAATTTTATAAATTATTGTCTACACCAGGATACTTCTGAGAGTAAAAAGTTACACTTTAAATAACAACTGAAGGACAAGGAGCATAAATTAGGACTGTCCCAGGCAAACCTGGAAAAGATGCCCTAACGTTAAAAGACATCCTCATTCACTGTGTGGTTCAAATCTTCCCAGAGCTTGCAAGCAAACAAGTTAATGTAATGGTTAATCATAAAATCATATTCAAATGATATGGACTAATAGCCTACTCCACAAAATTCTTACCTTTATCTTCACAATTGTGATCTATTTTGTATGACAACAAATTAGCAGGTAAAGGAACCCATTTATAAATATGAGGGAATCCAGAAGGGTTTCTTTGGGGAGAATTTGATAGGCATAATTGAGGAGATATTTGAAGGAGATTTGCAGTCTCTTCATAGATGACTTTTTGATAAACTAATAACAAAATTAATAGTTAATGTTTACTGAACCCTTACTATATCCCATATCAAATATAAAATGCACTTCACATTTCCAACTAAAGGAATCCTCAGAACGACACCAGGGAGTACTTAGTATTAATCTCCTTATTTTACACATAAGACGACTGGGGTTCAGAGATTTAAACAAATTGCCCAAGATCACAAAATAGAGAGCCCCAAAGCTGGGCTCACCCCCAGATATGCCCTTCTCCAAAGCCTATATTCTTTGCCATTGTTTGCCTCTAAGACTATTTGTATTCCTGACTTCTTTTTCTTATTGCAATTTAGACATCAGACTCTGCTCCCAACCACACTGGGATGCTCTTCTTCCATTAGACAGGGTACTCCTTTCTGGGCTATGATGAAAACTCACAAGGGTATCTCTGGCAGAATGCTCAGGGACTGCTACGGGCTGAGGGTTGCCTGTCTGTACCTGCCTAGAGGAAATGAACCAGAAAGTGTTACAGCTGAAAAGGATCTTGGATATTTCACAGTTCCTTCCCCTTGCTTTATACATGAAAAAATCAGAGAAGTGAATTGACCCACCCAAAGTCACACAGGCTAGTAGCCAAAAGCCAGAACCAGAAACCAGGTCTCCTGACTCCCAGTCCAATATTCAGTGGTGTGGAAATAATATTTGGAATATAGTATCTTTAGAAAATGTTTCCACATAAATATTTTATAGACTGTACAGTAAATAATATATATTTCGAAAAACAATGTAAATATTTTATAGACTGTGGCACAACTGTCAAGTTTGGAATTAAATCTATGGTTCTGGAGCAGTGCCGCACACACGATATGGTACAATACACTGAGGTCTGGGCAGCCATCCCTAAATTGTGTCTGCATTTTCCTAGAATGGCGGAATTCAGACTGCACAGCCAGCTGCCTCCTCGTCCCTCACATTCTCATTGCACAACTGCCGGGAGAGTGCAGTCCATAGGAAAAGGGGCTGAGCAGAGAGACTGCACATCCTAGAGATTTTTGCAGCTACCCCCAGAGAGTGAAGCTCTGGCCACCCTAAATGACCCAGGCTAGAAAAATATTAGAGATGCCTAGACCTCCCAGGCCACTCTGGGGTGCTGCAGCCACTACTTGCTTCTAAGAGACCATGAGGCTTGGGCAAGGAACACATTAGCCAGACAACAAATATTCATGGAGCACTTAGGTAGCCAGTGTAGACCTAGGGTCAGAAATCCTTCCTGAAGTTCTGCTCTGCCTGGGGCCTATGGGATCTTGAATGGCCACTGCAGAGCAAGGAAGGAACTCCAACTGGGGTGGAATTTTATGCCAGATGAGTAAGATGAGGGCTCAGATTCAGAATTAGAAACTAAAGACCTAGAGATATGTTTCTTACACAGTTGAACATGTGGAGTAAAACTTTATGCTTTTTATGTCCATAAAGCGAAAATATAAATTCCTTTTTATCTTTTTTGTTAATTCTCATCTCTGGCAAAAAAAAAAAAAAAAAACTTCTAAAGTGTTTTGACATGATCCAGAAATCATTAAAATATAGTCCCTGGAATCCTAGAAATTAAGCTTTACATGGAGCATTTGAAACTACCAAATCCTATACAAATTTTAACTTTTAAAAATATCTATCCTACAGCCTTCCCTATATCCCCCTTGCTATGGGCTGAATTGTATTCCCCAAAATTCATATGTTGAAGCCTTAACCCCTAGGTACCTCAGAATGTGATTGTATTTGGGACTAGGACCTTTGAAGAGGTAGTTAAGGTAAAATGAAACCATTAGGGTGGGCTCCAATCCAATCTGACTGATGTCTTTATAAGAAGAGGAAGTTCGGTCACAGAGAGACACCAGAGGAAAGACCACATGAGGACACAGTGAGAAGGTGGGCATCTGTAAGCCAAAGAGATATGCCTCAGAAGAAACCAAACCCTGATCTAGATTTCCAGCCGCCAAAACTAGGAGAAAATTAATTTCTATTGTGTAAACCACTCAGTCTGTGTTATTTTGTTATGTCAGCCAAACAAACTAACACACCACCACCGCCACTCCCAACATGCCTCTCGTAATGAAATGCAAAGAGGTAAATCACTAGGTCCTGGTTATGGGTACTGTTAATGAATATACTATGTTGGTTACATTTATATTAGCACTCCACTCTGGACCTTGTAAAATTCTGAAACAGACTATAATAAAATCACATCTTACTTCTATGTATCAGCACAGTTTAAATATGTATTAACACCAATAAACTACACATCCTTATTCAGAAGTTACTCATAGACACCCAGAACTGAAAGGCACACATCAGATATTATGATTCTGCACCTAAATGCACAGGTACCATTTCCTTCTATGAGGAAATGGGTAGAACTTCCACAGATCTGGGCAGCTTCATCTTTCAGGGAGCATTGCTTCTTCCCCTTCCTCAGGTGAGTACTACCTTTCCTGGCCTCTAGAGTGTAGTCAACTCTTGGTTCTTATTCAGGATTTACTAGCTTGTGTATTCACCATAGGGGAAAAAAAAATTAGTTAGTAGATTAATGAAAAAAATGTAATGAAATAAATCAACAAAAAAATCTACTTTTTAGAAGAGGTCAACTGTTTGAAACTATATACCTAAGATGCAGGGCCACTGCCACCTCAACCAATTGAAAACACTCGTCTGCTGGAAACCCCATGTTTCCATCCATGCACAGGGAAGGAAGCAGTACAAGGTCCAACCAGCAGAATCTTGGGAGTTCTGGCCAATTGTAAAGTCATGTCAGTGCACAGTCCCTTTCTTTTGATTTTTTTGGTCAACGAGGGGATGCTTAACTCTGCCTGCTCCTCACATTTTACGTGCTCTTAATCTGAGATTAGAGAAAAAGAGAAGTATGCTCTGCAGAGCAAAACTTGAATTTTGTTGCAAGAACCCAGGATCTGGAGTTTTAATTTAATGCTAGAACCAAACTTGCAGAGAGTGGATGGGGAGGCAAAGCCACTGAAGCAGCTGACATTAAGAAGGTGGGTAATTTACCTTCAGAGCTGTGTGGCTTGACTGTGATGCATGGGATCTGCGGTATGAGACACTGAGCAATGACACATGGTGAGGTTGCCGACCAGACAGGTGCTGAATGATAGCAGTATTGCGGGATAGAAGCGGCTAGCAAAAGCAAGATCAAGCTGGTGCTGCACTTTATCACCTAGACCATCTGCTGGACAGCTTAGAAGGCAGAGGACCATTTGCTAAGTGACAAAGTGATGTCACTTTATTCTAAGTTTAACAAAAGAAGAACTCCACCAAGAAGCAGACCATAATAACAGACTATTTTACCACTTTTCATCAAGCAATTTGTGATGTTTTGAGTCCCCTAAGTATTATTCTTACTTTATGTTTACACTTAGGTAACATCTGTAGAACACGAAATGTGTCCCTAAATATTTGATGTCATTTTAAGTAAATTGTTGTTCATTAAATCCATTATAGACAAAGTTCTGCCTAGATTTGTTTAGCTGCTATTGGGGGTTATCCATAACGCTTTCCACCTTTCCTGCTCTCAACCTCTCATGCACATTACCTCAAACACCTGACAGCTGATGGTACATGGGTGCATCTCATGCTGATGCCCGTGGCTTGGACTTGACATTAGAGCTGGGCCACCTGGAGCTCCAAATAGATGGTCTGCACATCTAAAAACAGGAGCCAAGCCCTTAGAGATTCCACAGGCCCCATGCATGCCTTTATCTTTGTCTTTGGAATGTATAGGCTTGCTCTGCTATAAGTGAGTATTTCTTTAGGAGAGGCTGGCTTTTTCTCAGTGTTCTGATCAATATCAGTGTTGATCTCTCTCTCTCTCTCTCTCTCACACACACACACACACACACGCTCACTCACAAATGATAACTCCCTATACAGAATGCTTTGACTTGATCTCCATATTTTACCATTGTCTTTGTCACGGAGACATCTATACATTGTTTATAATACCAGATTTATAAGTGGTTTGAGGATAAACTCTTGTGTTTAATCAAATACACAAGCTTGCCTTCTTTTTACTCTCCCCCGCTTTTTTTTCTTAAACTTAGATTTCCAGTTATCAAACAAATTGGTGCAATTGTTAGAACGTGTTGAGAATAATACAATTAACAACTTCCTGCAGACCAGCAATTCAAACGTTATGCTTCCTTGAGCTGGACTCCAGGTCTTGCGGACTGCTGGGTCCTTGTGCTGCCTTACAGAGAGATTCATGATGGAGTCACACTGCATGTGGACCACACAGCCCAGCAACACCACTGTGACACCAGTGAGACAGCAGGGGTGGAGCTTGAAAGAAGTACTGTGAAAACTATACTTACTGGTTACTGAGGCAGGATGCCCAGAGGCAACTCCCACCCAGCACCAATGGCTAAAGCTGAGAATCCCTGCAAGTGCCACCCAGCCCCAAGACACCCTGCCTGACTGCTGAGAGAGCCATAGCACCAGAAACATAGGAATTATTGATTTGTAAATGATCAAGTTTCTTCATACCAGGTGACATATTGTTATAACAGAGCCTGAACTCCATTCTAATGGGTTGTGAAAAGCCTGCTTTTCCAAGGTCGCCCTTCTAACTTACCCAACACCTTACACCCATATATCTGTAGTCTTCCACAGTCCGGCCAGACCAGAGCAGGAACAGGGTATGAACTCATCCACAGATATTTCCTGTGTTTTGCTGATTGTTCATTAGACTGTGAGTTCCTTGAGTTCAAGGACTGTGCCTTATTCAACTTTGTATTCAGGCACTACTGCAGTATTTGGTATGTAGAAGATGCTCAATAGATATTTGTACAAATTAAATGTTGACCCTCTTGGCAAGAGTTTTATACCTGGGTATTATGGCCAGCAGAAATGTTAGAAGCTTTGATTTCTGTGACATGTAGCAATATATTATCATGTCAGTTTTAATTCAACATTTAGTACACTCAAATTTTTGTGTCAGAACCTGGGTATAAAATAAGACTAAAATTCACTCTGGTCCGAAAGCTCTACAATTCAATTCTTACCAGATCAATTCCATGAACTTTGTATTAAGTATCGAGATATATGTACAGGAATTACGAGGAGCATAAAGAGGGGACGCTTAGCCTTTTAGGACACATAATGTCATTTGGGTGAGTCAGGAAGCGCTGGTGAAGTACTTTTTCATTAATATCATTTGCACAAATAATATGCCAACTGAAAGTTCCCAAATTCCAGTTTGTAAACAATAACAATAGCTAATATTTTTTGAGCTGTTTCTATGTGCCAGACATCTTGTTAGGCTGCTTTGAGTGTACATGTCACTAACCCCCAAAGAGTCCCTAGGAGGCAGACACTATTACTATTTTCACTTTATAAATGGGAATTGGAGAATAGGGAGATTGTGTAACATGCCCAGAGTTGCATAACTTGCAAATAGCTGAGCTGGAATTAAATTTAGAGACTCCAGTATCCATATGGTCATGCTACTAAGAGGTCCTCCTCTACAGCTCTGCAACATCCTAGAATATTCTAGCAATGTCTTCACCAGGCTTTTGATTTCACCAGGATTTTGATTTTGATAAAACTGGCATTATTGAATGATGAGTTATAGGACTGGTGAAAAGCTGAATTCCAATAATCTCACATATTCAATGTGGTAGCTTCAGAAGAAGTAGGAATATCAGAAGATATGACTATGTTAAGTCCTACAAACTGTCCTCAGCAAGCACCTATCTACCCAGGCCTCCCTCTCCCTCTGCTTCTGTTTACTTCAGGGGAAGTCTCTCAGCTTAAGAACCACAGGGATGGAGATGACAAGTATAAAACTCTTTCCAATTAGCTGTAAGTATGGGTCTGTTTCAGGATCAAGATCTGGTCTGTGTTCAGTTGCATATCAATAATCCTTGGGAGTGGATTTACCCACCTGTGGTTGTTGGCTTTGAACAGGTATCTCATCTCAGCGCTAGGTATTTAGTCAGGGGAGCAGACTCTCACCAAAACCATTCTTTATTGCAAGGGTCAGCAAACTTTTCTGTAAAAAGCCAGATAGTAGATATTTTAGGCTTTGTGGGCCGTGTGGTCTCTGTCACAACTTCTCAACTCCGCCATCATAGAGCAAAAGCAGCCACAGGCAAGGCGAAAGCAAACGAGCATAGCTGGGTTATAGTAAAAATGTATTTATGAGTACTGAAATTTGGTTATCATAGAGTTTTCAGGTGTCCTGAGTTATTATTCCCCTTTTGATGTTTTTCTCAACTATTAAAAAAATGTGGAAACAATTCTTAGTGCACTGGCTCTACAAAACTATCCCAAACTACCAGAATACCAGCAACTGACTGGAACAAAGTCTACCCAGCTCTCCCAAAGGCCATATAACTTCCCCCGGGGCACAATGCTTGGCATGTCAGGCTTGCTGGAGGAGGGAGATTTTACTGATCGTTCTTCTTATTGTGCTACAATGAGCATCTCATTACAGAGGGAGCAACCTGGGCTGAGGTGAGCAGGTTAGAGTTCCTGGTAGGAAGAAATGCTCCCTCCCCCAATTCTTGTAGTCAGTATCCCTGACAGTATGAATACTGTCACAGGGTTGCTCATCTGTCAGAATAGGTTTCCATGAATTGCGGATGATATTAATGAGCATCTTTGCAAAAGCTCCCTGTACTGTTTGCCAAGAAATAATCTTCACTCTGACAATAGTAATTAGCAGTAAATGTTCTCTCTCTTTCCTTTTAAAAGACTGGTGTTTGAAACCGATGTGTGTTTTATAGATTAAGTATTTTTTGCTAAAAGAAACAAAGGGGGCTGAGGGTGATCTATATGTTGATCCCAAGGTTTCATTTATTGCCTCTGATAATTCCAGCGGAAGTTTTGTTATGGTAGCTGGGGCGGGGCAGTGCGGGGCGGCAGTTCTATTTCTCCTCTCCTAGTAAGTGACATAGAGATAAGATTCAAAATTCTTAAGAGAGGCCAGCAACTCTGTTGGTGCTTGCTTGTCCATAGTCCCACCCTTACCAATTTAGGGCATGAAACTGACTTTCAGCTACCAGGACTGGCGTCTCTTTGCCTGAGGGTTTCCCTGGCACAATGGCACTGAGCCACGTTGTCCACTGATGTAGCAGACTGGAAATGCTGGGGTATTAAGGACCCTCAGAAGCAGTGTTAACCACTGACTGGCAAGGATTGGTGTATAAATACCCCAACTTCCTCACTCATTGGGTGGGATAACTCCGAGGCAGATGTTCTACACTGGCTCCCAGGGTTAAGTTTCTGCTTCCCTGGATGGTAACTGGTTTGGTAATGTACCTTTCACTGGCTGCTTTCCCTTCCCACTTTCCTTCCCCACTCTCCTACTGGTTCCTCCTTCACCTCTCCAGTAAATTACCTGTACTCAAATATTTGAGTCAGGGTCTGTTTCTGGGAGACCCAGTCTTAGACTCTAACAACAACAACAACAAAAACCTGCTTACTTGGCCAGGTGTGGCCAAGGTCAGTAGTTTCCTCAGTGTACTTCACGACATCTTGACACACCAGGGGAAGGAGGACCAAGCAAATTCCAGATGCCCAGAAGACTTACCTTATATTTTCCAGAGAAAAGAGAAGGATGTATGTTCTTTGCAAAAACCACAAAGCCTAACACAATGTGATCCTCCATTACCTCTTGACCTTACCTCCTACTACTCTCCACTTGGATGGCTGCATTCTAGCTTCTGTCTTCTTTGCTATTCCTGGAATATGCCTGGCACACTCCTGCCTCAGAGCCTTTGCTCTTGCTGTTCCCCTGACTGGAGCACTCTTCCCAGATATCAACATGGTTATTGCCCTCACCTCCTTCCAAAGGGTCTTGTTTTAATGTCATCCTCTCCTGGAGCCTTTCCTGGACCACCTCTGCAAAACTGCCATCATCCCACCCCAACCCTGACATTGTCTATCCTCCTGCTCTGCTTTAGTTTTCTCCATAGCACTTACCACCTTCCAGCACACCCAGCCCCAGGCCTTTTCTCATGAAATTTTGCTGGGCAGTGAGAAGAGTTTGTATTCAGCTAGGTTACAATTGGTCTTTTTTTTTCCCCCCACTAATTCTGTGTTATTTTTGCTTCAAAATTTGTTTGTTTAATTCAATAGATTTATATACAGAGAAATTACCTTGAAATTGTCCTGGGGGGCAACTTTTATAGTAAAGTTCTGGTACAGCTACTGATTTTGGTAACCTGTGTTTGAGTCCCAGCCAATGTATAGTCTTGACCAAGTTACTGACTCTCAGTTTCTGCGTCTATAAAATGGGAGCACTAATGCACCCTCTGCAGGATTTTGTAAAGATTGAATAAGGTAAATTAGATAAAGTATACCTAGCAAGTTGGCACATGGCAGGCACTCACTAAGTGGTAGCTAATTTTATTATTGTGCAGAGTCGTTGTGCAGAGGTGACCCTGGCCCCTGAAGCTCAGTTATCTCTTAGAGATCAACAGGGGACTCAGCAGAGCTCAAATCTCTTCCCAAATCCTATTGACAAGGACCTTGGGCATTACTTTACTCTCTAAAAGACTATATATTAGTCAGCCCCACACAATGGCTTCTCCCTCTTCAGCACAGTTCTTCTGGCCCAGATCTTCAGGAGGTTTAACAAGGCTTCACCCAATAACAAGGAGAGAAGAAGGTCTCCTGGCTACCCCTCCTCGCAAAAGAGAGTTGGTTCCCCCAGTTAAAGCTACAGATAGAAAGCTTGCCTCAGCAACACCCTTACCTACAGCCACTAGGGTGGACCACTGCACTCACTGGTAGCAATACAAAACAAAATGTGTAGATCAATGTCTCTCATTTGAAGTGGTCACTTGAGAGAAGCTGGAAAGCCAACATGTGACCAATAATTCTTTAGCCAGACTATGCACATAACATCTCAACTATCCCACAACTTGAAGGGCATGACATCAGGCACCATAACCTCTTTGCTCACTAACCAGCCTGCCTGCCTTATCGAGCTACTCGTCGTTTATGAAAGCTGCAGTCAAGTCAGGCAGCTGTGGCTGCCTGCTCCTCGGATGTCTCAGGAGCTCACGTCTGTTCTGTTCTGCATGGGGTCCTGCCCTCAGGCATCCTTAAGGCATTTCTTCTCCCACCCTGTTTAGGGTTCTCCCATTTAACAGCTCCTTGAGAATTCTGCTTACCTACTGTCTGCACTTATATAACTTGCATGTATGTTATGCTACAGACACTGCTTGGAACTATTAGACTATGGATATATTCCAGATTCTGATCGTTTGTGATTTCCAGAGGGTGACCTAAAACTGTTTAACCAGCCGTAAGTTACAAAGAATACTGAGGTACAGCAGAAGGAAAACTGTACAAAGTCAGAAAACCTACCTCCCAGTCTCAGCACTGCCACTAACTCTGTGTGACTTCATCAAGCCTTACACATCCCTGATCCTGACATTCCACCAATTTATAGATCATCTTTCAATAACTCGTGCTATGGAAGATCTGGAAGAATAAGGCAGGATCCCTGCCCTCAAAAGCTTAACATCTAATTGAGGATACAAGATCAATATGCGTGTGATGAAGGAAATCAAGCAAAACAGGGTGAAATTCAGTGTTCAACTGTGTGGCATGGATACTCATAGGTTGCAGGGTCCCAACAGAGAAGCTCAAAGAGGGCCGGAGCAGCCACGGAAGACCTCCAAGAAGAAGTTGGACTTGATTTGGGTCTTAAAAGATGGACAGACTTTTCAGGGCAAAGAACAGTGGGGATGACATTCCAACTGAAGCAGGAGTGAGCATGATGAACACAGGACAGGTGACTGTGGGAAAGTTAAAGATGCAGGTTACCCTAAGGCTGGACCAATAGAACAGCGGAGGACAATGAAGGTCAGAGAAACTTTTTGTGTGACCAACCTGGAAGTTATATAAGGTCATAAAAATTTGAATAATGAGGAGTCACACAGCTGAAAAGGACCTTACAGGCCTAGTATCAAGGAATTTCTGGACTTCCAAGCCCAAGTCCCCTATTTTAGCCAGTTCCTTGACACATCCACTCACTCCTTACCTGCCCTCTCAGCCCCCCACTCTCAGCCAACATGGAGCCCATGATTTGAAACAATGTGTATTCATTTAGTAAAATTCACTTATTTCCCCATTTTCACTTGCCAGTAACACGGAGTTGTCTGTTAGGGCTTCTGATAAACATGAGCTGACCAGTTTATTTGCATCAAGGTGATATAATCAAAAATAAATATCAAAATAACTCAACTGCATGCTTTAGTAAGCCTATGTTCCCTTAAGAGTAATACAGCTTATGTTTTTGAAATATAATAAATGGCCCCTGATTGGGAATCAATAATTTAGGTGAAACTCCTTATTTTGGAAACAAGAGAAGTGGGGACCAGATCTAGCCTTGCCAAGACCTCTAAGAGATTTAAAACAAACCCAGGGGTGCAGGAGTGTGGGAGCCAGGACCTGGTTCAGGACTGTTGGCTCCCGTGGATTTGAGGGGTGAGTCTGGGATGATGGCAGGAGGCTCAAGAAAAGCATGCACTAAGACAAAAGCCAGCATCTGCATTAGGATATGGTGAGGAATAAACAGATCCAAGGCATTTTGAAGAAAGAATCAAAAAGACTTGGTAATTGGACTCATGGTATGAAGAGGAGGATGTATCGGATCTTTGTAAGCCACAGAAGCTGACTCTGGCTGGCAAAAGACAAAAAAGCAAACAAAAACAAACAAACGCAATAATGAAAGGATATGGGTAGCTCAGAGAACCTAAGGAAAAGCTGAAAACTCATGTGGACCTCAGGTCTAGGTTGTAGGAAATGAGAGTCAGTTTCTTGAGGACCCTGCCACAGGGATGACTCTAGTCCACTGTCAGGAATTTTGTCAACGTGCTCAAGATTCATATTCCGGGTTTCTGGCCAGAGTAACTAAAACAATGGTGGTAGTATTAGCCAAAGTCAGGGACCTGAGAAAAATACATGGCCTTTGATGAATCACTTTTCTTCCTAAGCCAGAAAACTCTAAAACTTCCATCTCTAAAATGCTGTGAGTTAATAAGTTGGAGTTTTGTTCTTTAATATTTCCTGTCTCCCAACTAACCTAGTGTTTTAGGTTAGATTCTCCCAGAATCACACTCTGAGACAAGGATTTAGGTGCAAGTGATTCACCTGAGGTGATCCAGGAAGCACCAGTAAGGGTGGAAATGAGACGGGAAAGGGAAGAAAGCCAAGGCAGGTGTGTCCGTGAACAGATTGTCCTTGTGAGCAACAGGGCTCAGCCCCACTGGGGAGCTCTGCGAGACTAGAGAACCCGCCTCAGAGTTGTCCTATCAGAGGGTAAGGAGATTGGAGTACTTACCTACGAAATCTCCCCCGTCATTGGCAAGGGCTGCTTCCGGGGCGTTACCTTCTGGCCTGCTCTGGATGAACTGAGCATGCTCCCATCCTGACAATGCTCTTGGCAGAGAGTTGCAGGAGCTGCTGATAGAAAACCATGGTCATGTAAGGGAACAGTGAAGGCCAAAGCACTATGAGCAGGGCATCAATAGCAGCTACTATTTGAGTGTCTTTAACAGTTGGGCTCTTCACAGCATTTTCACCTTGGAGCCACAACAATGTTCCATCAGAGGAGCCCAATCAGGGAAACACCAGTGAGAAGCTCACAAGTAATCCTGCAGAGCTCAGAAAGAGCCCAAGTCTGGGACTGCCTACTAGACCGTGTTCCTGTTCAGCTTCATGGTCTTTCCCTTGTTTACTTTCTGGGGCTTCTTGTTTATTTTACTCCTGAAACCAGTGCTCCTTTTCTAAATGACATTTTAATACCACTGTCCCCAGACAACCATGATGCTACCCTCTGCTGGAACATGCAGGGTAGATAAGCGGAAAAGTGTTACAATTTAAATTAGAAGTGTGAAAACAACACTGGGAAATTCCATTTGAGGCTTGCTCAGGAGAAAAATCAGCCTTCAGGAGAACTGATGGTCATTTTGGTGAGTCAGTGATGGAAAAGGTTTTGCTCTGATTTCATGTTCACTGCCTTTGGAAGGTCTCAGATGGCATCTTGCCTCGACTCTATGAATCTCAAACCAAGAGTAAGTGTGATGAGAGTAAACTACTGGGTGCCGTATTTGTGTCATGACAGATCCACGAGCTCAGGGCTAATCCCTTACCTGTCTCAGGTGGCCCAGTAATTCATTTGTTCTAGTCCACCAGTCAGGCCCAGCCCTGCTGCGCCTAAGACAGTTACTTGAGCTCTCATTTCAGCTCAGATCATGATGGGAATACTACTACAGAATATTCTCTGGGTATGCCACATGTATTAGTTATTATTCACTCACATTGTGTATATTTTTATTATCCACTTATCTAATTCAGATAAATTGGAAATAGTTAGTGGGGGCATCCCCCAAGTTATTTCTCTTCTATCTGTCTCCCTTTCCTTGCCTAGGTAAGTGATCTTTGATATCTAATTTATGCCATTACATACATGAGATGAAGTAACAAAATGAAATAAAGCCAATATTTATATCTTCCATTTATTTAATATTCAACATACGAGAATTTAAAAAGTGATTGAAGCTAGCACCCGAAACATAGTATGTTTAAGAGATTACCATACTATTTTTAAAGTCTTTTATAATTTAATAAAACCCCTAATTGCAGGCTTCAGTAGCTTAACTGAGACATGCACCCCTCCCTAAATACCTCTGTTTCCTACATGACCTGGCCCAGCCCTTCCACCCCAGGGATGCAACTACATTCTCTTCCCCAATACTTTGCCTACGCATTACCTGAGCCTTTAACTAAGTTGCTCCCTCCAACTTGAATGCCTGCTCGCAGTTAGACTCCTCCCTGTCCATTCTACTTTCCACTTCAATCTCTAAGAAGGCAGCGTAGAAGACTGAAGGCACGCATTAGAGTTAGGTAGAACCGGGTTAGACAGCACCAGGCTTAAGTTGCTCTTAACTAGCTACATGATCTTAAACTATTTACTTAAAACACTGAGGCTCAATTTTTCCATCTCCAAAATGAAAACAAACTACCTTATTCCTAGCATGATTTATTTTCCATCTCCCAAGCTCCATGCACATTCCAAAGGAGCTCTGAGGTTTTCCCCTCTTAGCATCATATCGAAGATCCTACTTATTTAAATTGTGAATGTAAATAAAAAATTAACATTATAAATATATGCTCTCCCAGTCATCACCTTACTTGAGAGGAGATTTTTCTACTTCATGTTAAAGAAAATCAGTTCTCAAAAGCAAGTTCTGGTCTTCCTCATGATCATGTGCCTTGTCTTCACTCATTCCAGAAATATCACTTAATATTAAGGAATTAAAAGTTATAAAACATACAAGGATTATGTATGTTTCTACTGGACAGAGCTAGCTTTGACCATAAGAGGTTGAGCATCTACAAGCAATACTAGAAATACTGGGATAGGCCAGGATGCTCATTAGGCTCTCATACAGCAGAGCAAAGGAAAAGAGAACTCTTTGCTTTGGAAACTCTTGCTTCCTGAAGAACCACCAAGCCGAGGGGAAGGTAACCACAGCTGTGGGTAGCAATAGCATGGTAATGAGTACAGCCTTTGACACTGACCCCAAGTTTGTGGCATAGCTGACGTCATGAGGCCCTCTGGGTTCCTTCTTTTCTCTGGCAGAGTTAAATCTGGCTTCTGGGTTTTCCTTAGAGACCACTAAGGTCTTCAAAGCAGGCACTGCGTTACTTGTCACTATTCCTCAAGGTGGCCCTAATCAATAGGGAGACACAATTACTACCACCATTTACTGAGGCCCTACTGGGCACCACAAGCTGTACAGTTGCTTATGTAGAATCGTGGTTCTCATCATTTTCACATCAGGGGCTACATAGAAATTGGCAATATTTTTATAGCACATTGGTATAAATGGATGAGGCTGCTTGGCTGCAATGACTGGTTTCAAGCACCAGCTGCTCTAGTCATGAACCCTGAGGGCTGAGGGGACAATATCTCAACCCACTTTTATCCATTTTACAATATAAAAATATGCCATGGCTCTGATAGATTGTTTCATTTCCTCTTACAATAATACCTGGAGGTAAATATTGTTATCTACTAGTTGCTTCATGAGTTCACATACTTAGTAAATGGTAAAGCCAGGATTTGAATCTGGTCTCTTTGATCCCATGTTACCTTTTATCTATTACAAATCAACCTGCTTTTATAGCTGCTGATGCTGACTTTATAAGTCTTGGAGATGTGGATGGTGGTCTTGCTAAAATGGGGAAGGACCTGAGTTTTGAGGGCCAGGCTGACACATGGGCCAGGCATCAGAGAGATGTTCCTATATATTTTCACATGTGGGTCTGAAAAGATCAGTCCTATAGACTTCTTTGTAGGTTGACCACCTAAAGGTGACATCAGTCCAAAGGGTCTGGACACCAAGAAAAACTCAGGGTAACAAGTCACCAGGGAAAGGCAACAGAGACCAGAATGAAATGAGAGTCAAAGCACCAGGTGAGAGGTGGGAACTGACACAATTCCCTGAGCCAGGTATTCTCAAACCTGAAGGCATCAGAATCCTCTGAACAGTTTGTTCAAACGGGCATTGCCCCACACCTGAATTCTGTAGGGTCACTGAAAGAAAAATGTATTGGTGAAAACTTGCAACCACTGGTGTGTTTAACCTTTGGTGTTTTTGCCAACAATTCAGTACTCTTCTACTTCTATAATTTTTTTAACCCAAAGTATAGAAATACAATATTAATTGGCAACAAAAAAGTAACTGACCTCATCTCCACTCTCCCCCAGTCAGCTGGAAAGAGAATACCAGATATTAAATTCTTTTATTTGAGTTCTGGGATTATTCATGCAATGACATCATTACAATGATGTAGGACCCTGAGTCTTTTAAGGGCACCTCTCCCTTAGTCACAATTTCTCTCCTCCTTGTATCCTGAGCACAGCTAACACAATTCACTGGGCACGGACTGGTGGCCCCTAAGCTATTTCAATCCCCATCTGGCTTCATTCCCTGTTGGAGAGCTTGTCAAGACAATCTGTCTCTGAATTTGACTGGGCCTCTCTTCACTTACACTCCTTCAGGGGGAAATTGAATTTCTTCTGGAACAGGTTCATCAGTTGTTTAGAAGGATGCAGATAAGGCACAGGCAATTGCACGTTTATCCCTGAACTTTAAAGAAACCATAGGTTTCAAAAGAAAATAAATCTTTTAATCCTTTTACAGTTATTCTCCCTTTTAACTAAATAACTGGCATTGAAAAGAAACCATTATTGAACATGCCTCCCAAGTCCTTTTGTAAGTGTTACAAGAACTTCTAAGTGACAAGGGCTCCTGTTTTTGCAGAAGATAGGTCCCATTGTGAGCATTTAAGAATAAGTCATATTTAGTCAAAATAGGCAATCATTTTTATTTTTTCTAAAAACTTGTCCACCAGAAGCAAACTCAAAATTATAATAATATAAAAGATTTGTCCACCAGAAGCAAACTTAAAATGCATTTGTAAGCGCCAGAGTCAGTTTCAGGCTTCGAGCACTCCTGTTAGAATCCATGTTTGAGGGAAGGTAGTCCGAAGAGCATCTTGGAAAGGCACCAGGCAAAATAACAGAGTTTGAAAAGTTTTTTTTTTTTTTAAGTCAAAGCATTTTTGTATTTTCTTTGATGTTAAAAGAAAAAGATTCTAATAATGACATTTTGTACCAAGAGTCATTAGACCAAAGTATCTGCCTGAAGCAAAATTTTACAGCCAAGACATGAACCTGCAAACAGAACCTTAACTATTGTGATAGGAGCTGACTGTAGTAATAAAAGTGAATTTGTTAAATAAAATATGTTTATAATTCACTGGGCTTGGAATCAGGTAGGTGGGAAGAAACCTCCAGTGAGTCGTTATGATTTTGCAAAACAGTCAAAAGAGCAGTTCACTCTGTAGGCAGGTGGAGGAGTGCATGCCCTATTGTCATTATTACAGTGTGCGATTTCATTTATTCATGGGGTGCCAGGGATGCATGCCCTTTTGAGCTGCTAAAACACAGTGGACAGAAGCAAGGAAACAGAATGAAATCCTGGCCTTAAAGAGACTGTGATAGAAATGTGTGAGCAAGTCCCATTTGGCTGATGACAGGAAACATTGAGAGAACATTAATGCAATAAGCTTTTGCAGACTGTGGTGGGTTTTTGCGATGATTCTGAAAGAGGTTAGGAGGAATAGGATATAAATTCATTTGGAAGTTATTCTGGGCAGCCATGGCGTGTGAAAGAAAACAAGGCCTAGCCAAAAAGTGAGACTCTCATTGGGGCATAAAGACGAGAACCAAACAAAGGAAGGAACAAGGCTTACTATTGCAGAGGACAGAATTCAGCTATACAATAGGAAAAAAAAAAAATTGGCTAGTATACAAAAGAAGAAAAGCTAGCTCTAGTTTTTCCCACAAATGGATGGCCTATAACATCACTATCAATAAGTCATATGAGGATCATTCACAGGTGAAAAGGACATAGAAAAGAGAACCAGAACTTAGGGAAGGTTGTGCCTCCAAACAAGCCCAGATATTTCTACTTCTACCAAATTTAATATCGAATAGATTTAAAAAGAGAAAGAGTTATGATATTGTGTCTCCCTCAAAATTCATATGTTGAAGCCCAAACCCCTAGTACCTCAGAATGTGACTGTACTTGGAAAGAGGGCCCTTAAAGAGTTAATTAAATTAAAGTGAGGCCATTAGAGAGGCCTTACTCCAATCTGACTGGTGTCCTTATAAGAAGAGGAAATTTGGACACACAAAGACGTTCCAGAAATGTGTGCGCACAGAGGAAAGACTATGTGAAGACACAGTGAGAAGGCAGCCATCTTCAAGCCAAGGAGAGAGGCCTCACTAGAAGTCAAACCTGCCAACACCTTGGTCAGACTTCCAGCCTCCAGAACTGTGAGAAAATAAATTTCTGTTGTGTGAGCCACCCAGTTGGTGGTATTTGTTACAGCAGCCCTAGAAAACTAATACAGAAATTGCGGGGGGGAGGGGAATAAAAGAAAGATTTAAATATCAAGAAGAAGAAGTTCATATTAATAGTAGGTCTCTTGTGGTTGCCAAGGGGAAGGGGGTGTGGGGGAGGAGTGGATTGGGAGTTTGGGATTAGCAGATGTAAACTATTATATATAGAATGGATAAACAAGAAGATCCTACTGTGTAGCACAGGGAACTATATTCAGTATCTTGTGATAAACCATAATGGAAAAGGAATATGAAAAAGAATGTGTGTGTATATATATATATATATATATATATATAATATATATGTATAACTGAATCACTTTGCTGTGCAGCAGAAATTAATACATTGTAAATCAGCTATACTTAAATAAAATTTTTAAAAAATAGTAGGTCTTAAAAAATGATACAGAAATACATTTCTATGACCTTAGAAATAATCATCTTACAGAAGAGAAAACTGAAGGCCAGAGAGAGCAAAATTACTGTGCAAAGTCACAGTCAGTTGCTTATAACACTACCATTAGAACTCAGTCTCCTGACAGGGACCCTGAGCTGTCTCGTTTCACTCACCCCAGTACAGCCTTGATGGGTACAGGTTGAACAGCTGCCTCCACGCTGGGTCTCCTCCACCCATTCTTCTGCTATGACCACAGCAATCTTTCTAAAATCCAAATACCACCGTGTATTCTCTCACTCATCACCTCAAGTACAAGTTCAAACTCCTCCACAGGTCTACTCCTCTACCCCAAAGACATTTTTTAGGTCCCGAAGCAGGGCTGTGCTCTCTCTTCCATCCAGACCTCAGGGTGCTGTCCTTCTGCCTGGAGAATTCCCCATACCCTACACTTTGGATGGTAAGCTCCTATTCATTTTTAAAGTCTTTAGAGATTACTTCTTCCAAGAGCCCTAATTCTCAGTTAGCTGCCCTTTCTAAATTATCCCCTATTTCTCCCATTTTAAAGCTCATCGTATTATATTGTAATTGAGGCTCCAATAGGCCGTAAGCAGGATAAGGGCAAAAACCAGGTTTGTCTCATGCTTAGTAAATCCTAGTTGAGGGAATTCTGTACTATGTCTGTTTTAGAGAGGTTTCATTTGCACTGCCTCATATTTCAGCAGACATCTGTTAATCTGACTAGCCCATTGTATTCATAAAGATGGTTAATAAAAACTAGCTGAATGGATGAAGAGCAAGTTAACACAATATGTACTACTGGAGAGCAGAAGGGAGGCTGCATATTGTAGCTGCCTCATGCTTCACTGGTAAGTTGTTAATCTGACCCATTTTACCCATCCTCACCCAAAGAAACTGTGAGGCCACAGAGCATAAGATAGGAAAATTCCTTGAGGTCATCTAAGAAGTGGGTCTGCTGCGAAGGCTGTTGGAAATCTTGAGGGAAAGTTAGAAGAGCCTTTGGAAGCCTCTGGAACAGATACTTTTAGGACTGGTCTAGCTGTGGCCATGTCAGGCTGTGCTGACAACATCCCGCAGGGAGCTCAGGGAGAAGGGAGGGGAGCAGACGTGGGCCTGATCGAACAGTCTTCAAATCTAGCCAAAGCCCTGTGCACTAAAAGGCTGGGTGACTTGTTCAAGGTCACAAAGTTAGCCAGGCAGGAGGGTAAGGACTGGGATTTGAACCCAGAAAGTGTGGCTGGCTCCAGGGTCCATGCTATAAACCACTACGGTACATGGTAGGATGTACTACTTGTGAGAATTCTTCCCGTGGGGAGAAGTGGTGGTTGAGGGTGTTAGACAAGACTCCCTCACTGGAGTTGTTGAGTTCTTGCTCTGCCTTCTTGCATGTTCGACATGCTGGAGAGGCCCAGCAGGTCCTTCCAGAAGGAAATATTTTTCTCTCTGCAGGTCTGGACTCCTACCAGTGGATTGTCACCAGTCAGAATAGGCAGGTGGCAAATTAAAGTAATTAGGGAAAAGCAGGACTCACAGTCTTGAGAATAATTAATGTTGTCTTTTAATCTCTTTCCTCTGGGGGAAACTTTGCATACAGCTTAAAAGAAATGTCATCTACGCCTCACTATTTCCAGAATCTGACTGTGAAAAGCAGCTCTTTTCTTTCAGGGCTCTGTAAAAAGCATCGTTTAAAGGGTCTTTCTCTCAGTTACCAGCCAAGTCCACACATTTTCCTGCAGATATGACACCACATAGGCCCCTGTAGTAGCAGAACTACCAGAAATGGTCAGATATGTGGTTACAAGGTGACAGGAAACCTCCTGCCCCTCATTGCACTATTGCTCCCCCACTGCCAACTGGCACCTAAAGACAGTGATTGGGACCCCACAGAATACAGCACAAACATCTTGGGGAACTACAGAAGAGCTTCATGGAAATGGTATCACATGGCATGTGGTAAAGGATGAGAATATTCACAGATGAAAAGGAGCAGAGATGAACAAAGGAAAAGAGGTGAAATGCAGAGGACAGACAAAAAAGAGACAATTTGCTGTAGTGTTGGTTGTCCAAGGTGAGAGTAGGAGAAAATACTGCAAAGGGAGCCTGGAGCTATTTGGTGGTGAAATTTTAAGACCAGCCAAAGAAATGGTTTAATTTGGAAGGCACTGGAGAATCATTGGAAGTTTTTGAGGAGAGAAATGACATAAAGTGTTATTATCTTGGAGTTGGAAGGAATCTTCCAAGTCCCTCATTTTACTGTTAAGGGAACAGAGAGGAGAGGGTATTTGGCCAAGGTTCAACCAGAACTAGAAGTCAGGTCTCTTGATCCACAGTTCAGGGCTCTCCACACCAATTACCTTCTCTTAGCTAGTCCATTAGTTATGTCTGATTGTATGGAAGTAGCCATGGTGGTTTTCTATTTGTTTTTTCTTTTTGCTTATCATATTCGCATTCCCACCCCTCCCTCACAAATGGGTTTGCTCACATGGTTAGGAGGTAGCTAGAAAACTACTGTATCTTCATTGGTTAGTATGGCCCAGGTCCTGAGCTAAATGCTTTACATACATCTTCTCATTTAATCCTCACGCTATCCCTATCACGTATTATTGTCCACATATAGTTGGTCACATGCTTTGCCAAAGATCTCACAATCACAAAGATGTGAGGCTAGCAAGATACGGAAACAACTAAGTGTTTGGTAACGAATGAATGAACAAAGAAAATGTGGTATATACATATACAGTGGAATATTATTTAGCCTTTAAAAAGAAGGAAATTCTACCATTTGCTACAATATAGAGGAACCTGGAGCAAATTAGCTAAGTGAAATAAGCCAGACACAGAAAGACAAATATTGCGTGATCTCACTTACATGTAGAATCTAAAAAAGTTGAACTCATAGAAACAGAGAGTAGAATGGTGGTTGCCAGGGGCTGGAAGTTGGGGGATATCAGTCAAAAGGTACAAAGTTTCAGTTATGTAAGATGAATAAATTCTGGAGATCCAATGTACAGGATAGTGACTATAGTTAATAATATTGTACTGTATACTTGAAATTTGCTGCGAGAGTAGATCTCAAGTGATCTCATCGCACACCAAAAAAAGCAAACTCTGTGAGGTGATGGATAATTAGCTTGATTGTGGTAATCATTTCAGAATGTATATGTAGATCAAAACATCATGTTGTACACCTTAAGTATAGACAATTTTTATTTGTCAATTATTCCTCAATAAAGCTGAAATAAACAAACATTGGTGAGGGGGAAGGGAGAAGGGGTGAGGCTACAACTCCACCCTCGTTTTTCGTTCTCCCAAGAGTAGGTTCCTTCCACTATGCCAAGTGCATGCCCCACTTTAGCACATGGTGATACCCAGTGTCTCTTGAAAACCCCTGAAATCAAAATAGGTAGACATAATTCCACTTTTCCCACAACTGAACACCAATCATCCCCATCCTGACACTGCTCTGACCAGAATGGCCATGGCAGGGTATTAATCCACACCTGCCTGGCTCACACTTCCTTACTACATTCCCACAAGCATCTCCCTAGTGATGTGCAATCCTTATTCTAATTCATGCAAGCAGCAAAGTTCCTGTGCTTTGGCCAGATACAATTCACCTCCCCAACTCTGGGTATAAAGAAATTTCATCATATGTGCATTTTAACTTGAGGGAAATCAACCACACATGCTGGGCCATCAAGAAGATTTGAGGGAGGGAGGGAGAGAAGGAGAATGAGACTTCCCTCCACCATTCTATTCAATGGTCATATATCCTAATGTAGAACTGAGAAAGGAGGTAGAAAACTGCTACACTTCAGGCAGTCTCTGTCCTGGGGTGCTTTTCATACTGACAGCATATCACCACATGGAGTTAATTCTAGCATTTTAAAAGTATCTTTTTCATATAACATAACCCTTCAATTCAAGCCAACTTCAACCGATGCTGAACAGAAGAAAGCAGTGGGCTGTTCAAATGCTGAAAGAAAAAGCAGAGTGTTTTATATATCTCCAATGCAGTAACTTCCTAAAGAATGTTCAAGGGTAATTTGCACTATATGATGCTGTTTCTTTGCACTCTGCCTTCATAACCTAACCTCCAGTAAGATGTAAATCCACTCTAAGTTCAAATTATTATGGAGAACTCTCTTCTGTATCTTTCATCCCTCCATATAATCTCTTAATTTTTGCTCTCAAAGTCCAAAGCCACTAGGTGTGTGTGGTGGTGGGAAAGTGGGGGTTGATGAGAGGGCTGACCAGTCTTCAGGATTTTTTTTTATGGAGCATTAACCAATCTAGTACCATCCTCCATTAATTCTACCAGTATTTTCTGAGCACCGACTTATGAACCACATCCTGTGCTAGAAACTGGGAGCAGAGTTGTGACTTACTTAGTGACTTGGTAAGTTTTATTATAGAAGGAAGCACAAAGTACCTTGTTTTCTCTACCTCGTGACACAGGGTGCCACAGGGTGTATTAGCATTTCATCACAATGTTCCCATCTCACAGTTAAATTCACTTTAATCTTAGGTACATTAAAACCATTAAAAACTCCAATGGTTTTACCTCAATAGTTTTAGAAAAAGGAGCAAACTCTTACATTCTTCATATGCTCATTTGTTATGGACTGAATGCACCCCCCGTCAAATTTACATGTTGAAGTGTTAACCCCCAGCCCTCTCTCTCACCCCTAGAAAATAGTAGGCAAAGTACTCTCCAAGTCAAAAAGCATTGACAGCTTTTCTTGGTCAACTAAAATCACTGTATGACCTCCTCTGTCTAGTCCTCCGTAACATACACTCAGCCTCCCTTGCCTGCCTTCTCACTGATGATGCTTCTGCCTTTCAACTGGTCTAGTTTCTGCTCTCTGAACATCCTTATGCTCCTGTGTTCCCACCTCCACACTTCTGCTCTCTGTTTCCTCCCCCACCCCCCCGGAATGTCATTCTGCCCGCATTCACCACAATCCTATATTCATTGTCAAGGCTCATCTCAATAGCCGTGAACTCATCCCTGGTCTTACCAATCGGATGTGACTTCTCCTTCCTTTGAATTTCATTTGAACATCCTTTTGGAATTTATCTGACTTCACCTTCCATTTACTTATGTTTGTAGTGTCTTAGACCTCCTGCTTGACTGTGGGTTCTTTAAAAAGTGAGGGTGCAGCTTGGTCACTTTTGCCACCTCAGAATGATGCCACGCAGTGCTCTGCCCTTAGAAGGCAACTGAAGAAAGAGTCCTGGAATGGGGTCCTGCTTTTCTGAGTCATTTGCAAGACAATCTCCAATCATACCTTTCCTTCTTGGATCTTTGGAAGCATTAGTCATTCACTGTGAACATAGTATCTGTGTCCAATTGTGTGCTGGACAATCAAGGCCAGAAATAGCCAAAATTACAAATTAGAATATTTCACTGAAACATCCAGATTCCCTTAGAATACCAAAAAGTCTGATGACACTGGAATTTCCTCATAGCAACTATCAGAAAGGGCAAATTCGCGGCTGCCCTTTTTGGGTGGGGCATACTTGTTACAGCCCTCCACAGTTCACTGGGCCCACCTCTTTTACTTATGTCACTCACTGGGCCCTCCAGGTGTTTGAATTTACAAGCCCTGGTCTAAATCATGTTTGGCCTTTGCCATTTCCAAAGAATCTAGTATTAGATGTTGCTCAGAACAAAACCCCTATACTTAAAGCCTTGCAATCATCTTTTTAAAATACACTCCTCTGAATACTAACACTGAGAATCCTGAATGATTTCCTGATGTACTTCTTCTTTCTGAAAAGGTGTCTCCGAGTACCTTTAGAAATTGTAAATCGACTGCACACAAAGGCAGCGTGAAAGTCACTTCAATGAATATAAAAATAAAACAAAATTGTAACATGTGAAAATGTCAAACCCTCATTAATATACTAGAAATGTCATTTAATAAAAGAGGCTTGGAGATTCACACTGTTAAACTGAGATACCAGGGAACTTTATGCACATATTTTTAACACATAATCAAGAGAAAAAATTGAACTGGGAACTGTAAGGAAAATAACTTTGCCATATGTACCCCAAAATGTAGTAAATAAACAATGAGCAGAGATATGTTTTTACTCTTTGAATACAACATCAGGTCCCTAGAGCTGAGCCACAAGTCAACAGCATGTATTATACTGAGAAAAAGAACTCATTTATTAAGTATCAAGAACAAAATCCTCCACAAATGTCTTTTCTAATAGAAATCACCCTCACTGCTAATTTGGAATTTGGAGCAATAGCCTTTTATTAAACTGTTTACAAACAGCATTTCATACGTCAGAATATATAATCATAAATCAAGTTGAGATGACTGCATTAGCCTCAAATAGACTCAGTTAGAGAACCTCAATGGGGATTTTTAAATACTCTTCCTTCCAATTTTACCCATAATGCCTTGCAATGCAACTTAATTTTGATATTGAGTCTTTCATAAAAGTTCTATCTTTACTAACTCAAATAACACTGTTACAAAATTAAAATGAAAAACAAAACACGGCAAGGGGAAAAAATTAACAGGGATAGTCAAGGGACTCCAGATGTATCTTCAAGTGAAAACAGAAGATATATAGAAAGTCAATAAAGAAGTGAGATAGAAAAGCAGGTTCCCATGTTTAAGTTGCACAGCAAGGGAATTTTCACAAGCTGTGGCCTACTGGCTTGAATAAACAGAACAGATTATGGAAGAAGTTACCTATAACATGAGGGAATAGCAGGCAGGCATACAAAATGGGCATTATAATTAGATTTTGCAATTATCTTGCAGTGCATTTCTAACCAGGTGTATAAGTGTATAACCTGATGGACAAGAGCACCGGCTTTGGAGTTGGATCTCTTGGTGATAGAGGGCAAGTTATTCTCTATCCCTCTGTTTCCTTATTTTTAAATTGGAAATAACAGTGCCTACATCATATGGCTGTTGTAGGGTTAAAGAAGCTAATGCATGCAACACACTTAGGAGGATTGTGGTTACACTGTCATCCTTCATGTTGCAACAAGGCAGACTGATGTACTGAAAAGTCTAAATAGGTATTAAACTTCAAAACAAGTACACACTATCTGTTGACTCTTTCCCTTGGAAATAGGGAACTTGCCTTGAACCAAGTCATAAAACAAAATTTAACATTTTTGAGCAAGGAAATAAAAAAGATCTTCAAAAAAATAAAGAAAAGAAAAGAAAAAAACCAAATAAGTGAACCACTTTAAACCATAAGTAAACTGACCTAAAACTATTGGACCAAAATCAAAGACGTCAAAATGTTTTCCAAATGAAAAGCAGAACAATTGTTTAATTAGGTTCAGTCCCTGGGAGAGAAATGAAATGAAAAAGAGGCAAATAATTATGTATACGAAGTCAAATGATTAATTTGTTATTAATGACAAACTCTGAGTCCAGTTTTATTGTTCAACTTTCCACAATCCACATTCATAAGTCCAATTTTATTGTTCAACCTTCCACATTCCACATTCCTAAGTGTTGTCCTCAGCCTCCATGATCTGGCTTCTCTGTTCAGCCTTTCCATAGCTACTCTTATTTAGGGGTATTTTTACCTTTATTCACAGTGGATTCGCTGGCAGTGGACTGTAGGTGCCAGTAGACAACCTGTGATCAGAGGATATGGATCATGACTTAAAGGCCAGAGCAGTTCTCAGAAACCACTTAACAGGCCTGATACGGAGGTGAAGACATCAGGTTTGTCAAGCAGCGGTTTCTGATAACAAGAAACAAGAGGACCAACCAAATCTAACACCTACAGGTGTTAGATCAGGACCAGCTATGATTCAGAAGTTAGGAGAACAAACAAGAACCAGAAAGGAAGCAAAACAAGTACCTGAAATTCCAGGCAGTCAGTTGAGACCCAGGCTCTCCAGAATGCAACTGGCACATAGTAGGAAGTCAATAAATGAAAGAGTAAATTAATGACTAAATGAATGAAAGAGAGGATCATGGAAAAGCAAGCAGCAGGACAGGTAAAAGGTGTGTGGGTGGTGGGAGGGGAAAGTGTGGAGAGAAGACTTTGTTAACAAAGACTCTTTTGCCTCTACCTGAGAGTCATAAGGAACCTTTTTTAAGACTGGAGGAGGCCATTAAGTGTGGCTAGCTAGAGAAATGACAGTGTGAGTACACAAGTACATTGTGCTTACTAGTAGGAAGTAACGAGGGAAAGAACCAAATTGTCACTTGTGACCTACTCTGCCTCCTAAACTTAAGCAGCTTCTTCCCTTTCTCAAATGCCCTTTTATGCACAGGTCTCTAAAGAGGCCTCAGAAACTCCACCTCTGACGGTTCCAGCTAGGTCTCATAGCAATTTTACTACACTGCTTGCTATTCTCCAGGGTTGAAATTCTCTGGGGTCTACCTTATTCCATTCCTGTACTGGTTTAAGACAAAGGAGAGAGAAAAGGAAAATGGGGGAAAAAGAGTAACAATTTTTCACAGATTTTAAGAGAAAAGAACCAAGACTGTGTATAAAAGAAGTCATGCTGTTCCTCCATTTCTCAGTCTCTGTCAATACTTCTCACCCAGATTTTCCTTAGAATGGGGGTAATGGATAGATGGTGCTCTAAGATCCTCCCTTAGGACTGACCCTTCGTTCCCACAGCTGCTGGGAATACTGACTGCTGGTAGCTTGCTAGAGATGGCCTTCGGCCACAGCATCATGTCCTCTCCCAGGCAGCAGCCCACAGCCAATAACTGGTTGATGATACAGAGATACAAGGACCATCCCAGCTCCAGAGTTCCCTTAGAATGGGCTGAGCCCCGGGTGCAATGCAAATCCTTTACCAATCACGACTCCCTCACTTTCCTACAGGAAGCACACAGTTCTCTGCTTTAGGGTCTGTCTCCGGAGAGCTTAATCTAAGAAAGGGACACCATGTTTGAGGATATATATAAATTACATTCAAGACAGAAAATACACCGACCTTAGGTGCTATTTCCACCAGCCATTGACCAGATAGAAACGATGTCAAGAGATGATTGGCTTAGAGGAATGCTTCTAAGCAGCAGACTTATATTAGGAAACAATGGAGTTGTTCCTTTCCATATGGACAAGAATAGACGACAAAAGAAAGGACACAATCAAAACAAAGGCAAAATTGCTACCGAGAAATAGTTTATGATTGTATATAATCACATTGCTATGTAATCGGGATGTTCTCATTAAATATAGAAATAATATATAGTCCCTTATTGGATGCAAACAATTTCAGTAATGTTATAATCCTCAAAAACTCAGCATGAGTAGCCTGTGTAAAGCAGTGAATAGCAGGGGTTTAATGACTGTCTTGGGGCTTGGTAAAACTGTGTGGTGTTATTTGGGTGATTGTGTCCAGGAATAATTGTTTCATTCATATTGAATACCAGGAAAGCTTTAGGAATTAAATAATTTATATTGAATTAAGTAAATAATCTAGCCAACAAACCTAATGAATCATGAACTGCATTCTGATTGGTGGAGAAGAGGCATTAGCTCCCAGAGAGTAGCTGCTTTCTCTACATAACCACCCAGGCACACTGCAGATAAATTTGCAAGTTGGCCAATATAGTTGCAAAAGATGAACTGAATATAAAAGATAGCTACTAAATCCCCAGAGTCTGAGGTGACCAGTGTGGATTTGGTGATGAATACTAAAAAATTATTACAGAAACAATTAAAGTTAACCCTCAAATTTATGAAATCAATGCAAGTTATGCTGCTTGAGAAATTAACTGTGCTGTTCATTATAAGATTGCTAATTACTATTAGGGAGAAGTGTGCCTTTAAAGCAACATACTCAAAGTAGGAATGTTAGATTGGTTTTTGGCAAAAGATTGAGCATCTATAAAGATAAAAGGAATAGTTAAGAATAAGAGTAGGAAATTTTTTTATGAAATACACATATGTAAAATCACCTTTTATTTGCTGTAGCCATTTTAAATAGTAAACACAGGGTTAGAATACTATTTATCTTTGGGTATCTTGAAGAACATGATATAAAAGCTAAAGAATAAATGAAAAAGATGACTAGGTATTTGGCATGTTTTCAAAAAAACACAACTAATCTAAGCATTTACATGAACTCTGCTTGATACGTAAGTGGAGATATGATAATTTTCATTATGTAATAAGTTGGAGTTTACAAGATTTGTCCTCCTTGCAGGCTGTTTTCATCTAGGAAAATAGTCACAGCATCAAAAGTCCTGCTGGGTGTGTGGCCATGAGGACCAGGAGGATGATTTCCTTGGTACCAATAACCAGGACCAATAAAGCAGCACTTTCCCTTATATTTCATTCTCTTTTTTTTTGGGAGAGTTGAAATCATGACTAAAACAACCAAACAAAAGATCTGCTTATCACTATGTTTATTAAAGGAATATATAACTTGAACAAAGCTTTAAGATACATAAAAAAAAAACAAACCTGTGTGCTTTTCTCTCTAATCTTTATCTCATAGTAGCAATCACTAGATTTTCTAACATTGATCTTTTTCTTGAGGGTAGAACATAACTTTCCAAGTTTTTTTCATTTCAAAAGGCTTTTCCTAGACATTCTCACAGTCTAGACTTTTGGCTTAAAGGTCATCTCTCTTTAACAGAAGCCTTACCTACCTCTCTAACACTTATCCATAAAATGACTATAATCACCCTTCCAAATATCTGACCCAAAGCCCCTGCTATTTCATTTTTAAGAGTATCACATCTGTTTTCAGTACACATTTTTCTCATCTCATAGAGTGGAGACACGTCAGAAACTGGGTATGACAGATACATTACCACAGGGGAATAAAACTGAGGATGTTTCTGAAAATCACACTTAAGAAATCAGAAAAGCATTTAAACTTATTTACTTAGAAATGCATTTTCATAAGTATCAGGAATGTTAAAAACGAAAATACTGCACAGTACAGAACCAGGAACTGTTGTAATTACCAGTGTCATGTGGGCACTTCATCTGACCGGAATGCAAAAAGAAAAAAATACCCAGTAATACCTGCTTTGAACAGATCTTTCTCCTTGGCTTCTTGTCCATACATTTTGGCATCTTTCTAGACAACCTTAGAAGAGGTGATGACCTTGTAATGTGATACTAGTAATAGTCATTCAGTGGTTACTACAACCAAAAAGCAATGTCTACGTTCAGATGGAACGCCCACCACTCACTAGTTATGTGACTTTGGGCAAGTTTTCTCAAGTCATTTCTTTCGAAGTTTCTCCATGACACCCGTCACAACATGACTTGTTTATTTATTGCTTTGCTTTATTCTCTCTCTCTTCACTAAAATATAAGCTCCTTAAGGGCAGAAATTGTGTCTTTTCCATTCCCAGCTCTCTTCCGAATACCTACAGTGCACACAGTGGACACTAAAATATCTGATGAGAGAATGATGAAGTTAATAAACCTCCTTAAGCCACAGTATCTTCATCTGTGAAAGGGAGAAGAATAATATCACCTATCTTAGAAGGATGACATAGCATACATAGTGAGATTGCATACAAAACACTGTACCTGACTATTATTAGGCAAATGTAAAACATTATCTTTCCTCTCTTTCTCCTCACTGCAATATACATTAGCATCAGAATGCGTTTATCATCGGTGATCCTCAACCATACCAGATCCTTCTTATAAAAAATATTTTAGGGCTTCCCTGGTGGCGCAGTGGTTGAGAATCTGCCTGCTAATGCAGGGGACACGGGTTCGAGCCCTGGTCTGGGAAGATCCCACATGCCGCGGAGCAACTAGGCCCGTGAGCCACAACTACTGAGCCTGCGCGTCTGGAGCCTGTGCTCCGCAACAAGAGAGGCCGCGATAGTGAAGAGGCCCGCGCACCGCGATGAAGAGTGGCCCCCGCTTGCCGCAACTAGAGGAAGCCCTCGCACAGAAACGAAGACCCAACACAGCCAAAAATAAAAAATATTAAAAATAAATAAATAAAAGATTACTATTAAAAAAATATTTTATAATGCACTCTGTACTATCCTAAAGTGAAATTCATAGATATATAACCTATCTATCTACATCATTTTAAATGTATATAGTACCTTGTTATACAAAGAACAAATTTTTGAGTAATTTACTTTAAATAATAATGTGTTACCACAATATGTCACCTCACACCTGTCAGAATGGCTATCATTAAAAAGAATACAAATAACACATGTTGGTGAGGATTTGGAGAAAAGGGAACCCTTGTACACTGTTGGTGGGAATGTAAATTGGTGCCACCACTGGGGAAAACAGAATGAAGGTGTCTCAAAAAACTAAAAACAGAGCTACCATATGACCGCGCAATTCCACTCCTGGGTATATATCCAAAAAAACCCAGAAACACTAATTCAAAAAGATACATGCACCCCAATATTCATAGCAGCATTATTTACAATTGCAAGATACGGAAGCCACCTAAGTGTCCATCAACAGATGAATAGATAAAAAAGATGTGATATATATAACATAGACTGGGTGGCTTATAGACAACAAAAATTTGTTTCCCACAGTTCTTTTTTTTTTTTGCGGGGGCTGGGGGGAAGTAGAAAAGAATAGCCTTATTGCTTTGCCAGGCAAAGGGGGCCACAGTCGGCTAATGCCCCCAAAACTGTCCCTCCCACAGTTCTTGAGGCCGGAAGTCTGAAATCAGGGTATGAGCATCGTCGGGTTCTGGGGAGGGCCCTCTTCCAGGCTGCAGATGGCTGGCTTCTAACCGTGTCCTCACGTGGCAGAAAGGCTGAAGAGCTCTGTGGGGTCCCTTTCATAAGGGTGCTAATCCCATTCATGAGGGCTCCACGCTCATGACCTAATCACCTCCCAAAGGCCCTACCTCCTAATACTATCACACTGGGGGTTAGGATTTCAACATATGAATTTTGGAGGGACACAAACATCAGTCCATAACACTGTATTTTATCTGTACATAATTATCGAAGTTTTGTATTTTTGTGTTTAAGAGTTTTATCCTTATTATTTAAAAAACGATACTTTCACACCAATGAAGCACACCAAAGCAAGAGAATGATTTTTGAGAACATACAATTTGCTAATAAATAAGGGGTATTTCAAATACGTTAGGTGAATTAGCTGTATAGGGAAATTCCATTAAACAAAATTCAAATGAATATGAAAAACAATATATATATTATGTATATGTATATATGAATCTCTTTGTTGTACAGGAGAAATTAACACAACATTGTAAATCAACTATACTTCAATAAAATTAAAAAAGAAACAAAAACAAAATTCAAGGAGCTTCTACTAAAATACAAGAATCTACCTGTTGACTGTAGATGTTATAATGCTCTTTGTTAAATAAAATATAAATTTCTGTGGAAATATATTTCTTCCTCCTACATCCTTTTACCCAGGCCTCCCACATCACTTTTTATGCTATAGCAGATACACTTGAATCTTATAAAATAATATAATTGATAAGTTCTTAACAACATTATTAAACTACCATTTATTTACTGCTTACCATATGCCAGGCATGTTGCTGCAATGCCTTTTATACATTTGTGGTTCTCTATCCTGGCTGTCCATTAGAATCACCTGGGAACTCGTCATTAAAAAAAAAAAAAGTCAGCACCCTAACATGCAGCCAAGGATTGAAATACACTGATACACTATCTCATTAGGAGTACAAAGGTAGGCACTATTACTATACTCATTTTTCAGATGAAGAAAGTGAGATACAGAGAGGCTAGCTAACTTGCCAAAGTTAATGTGTTAGGTGGCTGAGTTGCAGTCTTAACCCAGAGAGGCCAAGCTAGATACTGCAATTTATTTAATAGACACTGCTATTTGCCATCATAATGATGAATGAACAAAGAAAAGAGCCTAGATTGACTAGCCTATTTTTCAATTAAGGCCATGTTTTTCATACATTGAAAATTAGTTCCCAGCCAAAAAAAGTCTTTAAACCTATGTTTTTAAAACAATTTGCATTTCCATTCCTCCTCCAAATACCATTGCAAAGTAAATAGATACGTTAATATGGCTTTTTTTTTTTAATCATTTGGTTTTTTTTCAATTGAGGTAAAATTCACATAACATAAAATTCACCATTTTAACCATTTTAAAGTGTACAACTCAGTGGCTTTTAGTACATTCACAATGTTGTGCAATGACTATCTAATTCCAGAACATTTTCAGCAGATCAAAAAGAAACCCCATACCCATTAAGCAATCTCTCCATTTTGCCTTCTCCCCCAGCTCCAGGCAACTAATAATTTGTTCACGTTTCCATGAATTTGCACATTTCCCAAGAGTAAAATAATATAACATGTGGCCTTTTGGGGCTGGTTTCTTTTACTTAGCATAATGTCCTCAAGGTTCATCCATGTTGTAGCATGAATCAGTACTTCAGTCCTTTTTATGGCTAAAGAATATTCCATGATGTGTATATATCACATTTTATTTATCCATTATCAGTTGATGCACATTTGGATTGTTTCCACTTTGAGAAACATTATAATGAATAATGCTTAATGAATATTGGTATACAAGTTTTTGTTTAATAATATGGTAAGTAACATCATATTATTACTGAATAACAATAACTTTTCTAGTCCTCAATACTCACTCCAACCAGGCCTGGCATCGAGTACAGAACTATTTTATCAAGTTATTAAATTCTTTTTTTTTTAATTAATTAATTTATTTATTTTTGGCTGTGTTGGATCTTCGTTGCTGTGCGCGGGCTTTCTCTAGTTGAGGCAAGCAGGGTCTACTCTTCATTGCGGTGTGTGTGCTTCTCATTGCAGTGGCTTCTCTTGTTGCGCAGCACCGTCTATAGGCGCACAGGCTTCAGTAGTTGTGGCACACGGCCTCAGTAGTTGTGGCTCACGGGCTCTAGAGTGCAGGCTCAGTAGCTGTGGCGCAGGGGCTTAGTTGCTCCGCAGCATGTGGGATCATCCTGGACCAGGGCTGGAACCCGTGTCCCCTGCATTGGCAGGCAGATTCTTAACCACTGCATCACCAGGAAAGTCCCAAGTTATTGAATTCTATTTATAAGCTTACCTTTAACATTGTAAGTTAAACGATTATTTTACAAAATAAAATGATGTTTGACCCAAAGGAGTTTTTTTCAAATAACCCTATTTCCATTTCGAGAGAAAAGCTCTAATTTGGGACTTTTACTCTAAGTTCCTTTCACAGCCAACCCTCTTCTTCCCTTCAGCTGTTGATTCTATGTGTCCTTGAACAGGTCACTTCCTCCCTTTGTTCATTCATTTATTTAACCAATTACTGACCGCATTTCAAGTTTCAGGAACTGGGCTCAATGGGAATGTAGCATGTACAACACAGACACAGACCCCACACTCACAGAATTTATACTCTAACGGGAGACAGGCACTAAACACTTTATGAACATAGCTCCTTAGTTATAATTACAGTAAGTGTTATGAAGAAAACCTGAGGATGCTATGAAAGCGAATAACAGATATGATTTTCCTATGCCTCATTTTCTCCACCTGACATATTACAAAGAAACTGAGACTTTTCAGAAATGTGAAACAGAGTGACTTCATTGACAAGCCTGTCTGCCCCCGTGGTGGAACTGCCCCCAAAAATATGTCCTCCAGCAACACAAAGCCCAAGAACACACTGTAAAAATGCATGGTTTGGAGCCTTAAAAGTATTTCTGGTTTCAAGGGTATCTATTAAAATTGAGAAAACTTGTGTAGATATTTGCTGTTAGCAGATTTAATCTTTTTTTTTTTAAGGAAAGTACTTTTAAAAAAATTAATTTACTTTTATTTATTTATTTTTGGCTGCGCTGGGTCTTCGTTGCTGTGCACAGGCTTTCTCTAGCCACGGCAAGTGGGGACTACTCTTCGTTGCGGTGCGCAGGCTTCTCATTGCGGTGGCTTCTCTTGTTGCAGAGCATGGGCTCTAGGCGAGTGGGCTTCAGTAGTTGTGGCATGTGGGCTCAGTAGTTGTGGCTCGTGGGCTCTAGAGCGCAGGCTCAGTAGTTGTGGCACATGGGCTTAGTTGCTCTATGGCATGTGGGATCTTCCCAGACCAGGGATTGAACCTGTGTCCCCTGCATTGGCAGGCGGATTCTTAACCACTAGCAGATTTAATCTTAAGGTAGCTAAGTAAAAACTGTGTGGCAAAGGGCACTTTCAAATAATGACTCGTGCAATCAGAAACGTGTGTGTGTGTGTAGTCACATGGCTTTTTAAATTGACAAAATGGTTACGCATAAATCCTGTAAACTACTAAAAATTCAAATTTTAATAGCATATGAAAATATTACAAAATCAGTTTATTCACTCATCTTTGAGAATTTTTTGTCCAGTTAATAAGAATATTGTAAAGTAAGATACTAAATTAGACTGTCTTCAAGAACTGGAGGCTTTATCCCTACAGAGCTTACCTCAATTCTGATTCTAAGTTGGCATCTCAGCTTTAATGGCATTGGTTTCTTTAAGAGGACGTTATTTTCACAGGCCCAGATAGACCCAAATATTGTCTAGAATTTGACTACATCATTAGAAATTTGGGGTTAGCTCTGAGGTTCATACAGACCCAAATTCTAAGGGCTGCCTGGTCGGCCCAGTTCACGCTCTGCTCATCAGTCCCTGGAGAAACAGCCACATTGCTGGGACAGGTGGTTGATGATTCCTCTCCCCTGAAGTTCAAGTTCTAAGGATACCTGTAGAGACTCAAAGCTTGTACAACACTACCGGTGAATCTGCTCCAAAACTGTGACTTCATTTCTACCAAAAAACTATGCAACTTAAAAAAGAAAAGTGTTACTTCTCAGGCTTAGGGCATTTCTACAATGAGCAATGACTGGCACTCCCAGGCACCACCAGTTTAACCCACACACCTCTAGTTTACATCTGTAAGCCCATACTTCCAGAAATAACTGTACCAGGCTCTATTTTTTTCCTCTTAGTTTCAAATTAAATTTGTCCAATAGCATGGCTCATCAGTAAGGTTATGCATGGAATTCCAAAAGCTTTGGAAGCTTAGAGCTCTTTAAAAAAATAGGTCTCCCTGACCTGGTCCTGTGTCCACAATGAGGAACATAAGTCTCTACACTTGGCCTCTGTTTCCACGTTAACTCATAACTGCCAGTGGTGAAGAGCATGGACCTGAAGAATATTGAAAGTCTGGTCACATCTTTGTTCATGTCATGCAACAAACTTGAATGTTCCCTGCACACACTCTACTGATTCTCCTGATGGAAGATCCTAGGGAAATCCAGTTTCTCTTCAGTCTTGAATAAACTAGTTAAATGTTTTTTCCCTGTTTATTGCATGTGTCTCATGACCTGTGGCAAATAGAACTAGTTCTTTCAAGTTTAGTCTCAATTTTTAAAAATTTCTTACGCAGGCCCACAAAATTACTGTGGGTTAATTAGTGTGGTAATTTTTTTCCCTAAAAACATCAGGTCAGTTACATTTGCCCCATTCGATTTGGGGACTTACCATTACTATAGCACCAGTGTCAGTCTGGATTCAAACAGAAATTAGACTGAACTCCAGCTTCTTCATTTATTATTTGGGTGACCTCGGGAAAATGATTTTTGTCTGTACAAGCCTCAGTTTTGTCACCTTAAAAGGGGATTGTAAATTCTACTTTATTGAGTTATTGGGAAGATTAAGTGAATTACTCATGCTTAATAAATATTTGTTGCAAACTTTTAAGGTTAATTCTTTAAACCTTTATCAACTACCACTTTTTAAGGGTTTATTAATTGCTTATACAGGTATCTGGGATTGGGAGGAAAGGAGTGTTGTTATGTACATGTGTCATTTATTGGTTTTCCAGCATCCATTCCCCCTTCCTAACTCCATTGGGATTCCTTTTATAGAACTCCTTCTTTGGTATTGTGTAGGGTGTTGGTGGGTTGGTAAATCCAGCTGCCCATCTCCCACTTAGAATCTAAAGAGGCCAGATACTGCCTCTGCCTGGCCCAGACAGCCAGAAATTGAGAATACCCCCCTCTATCAGCCAGTTTGTGGGCCTATCTTGGTCCTTGCATTTTATTATTCTATCATGTACATGGGTATTAGGTGAATGCCTTCTATAGGAATGTGGCCAAATAAAGCATATAGGACCAGGCAGTTAATGAAAAATGACTGTAGTTCAACCCATCCACAAATCTGTATGGCAAAAATATTCAAGAATCTTCTAATCTTTGAAAAAACTGCTCTTACAAAGTCTCCTCAAGAGCAAAGTAAGTTTTCTGTACTTTCAGTGTTCTCCTTGAGTCTCTAGAGAGACCTCAGGAAGCCAGGCATGGATGTTTTTAAAATGTTATTAATATCCGGTGCTTGGGATGAGTAAGTCATGGGTCCGGTGATCATTTGAGGGACTGTGTATTCTAAATGTTAATATTACTTGGGAAGATTACTTTGTGTAGGTCGTAGAAAAGAGAACAAATCAGTTTGCCTTTTGCAGAAAAGAAAATAAAAGAAGATATGTCTTGTGTATCTGTAATTAATGGGGTTTACAGAGGACTCAATCCACTTCCCACCTGAGTCCAGGGCTTGGGGAGCAAAGTGATAAGTGGCCAAGAGGATGATTTTAGCCAAAGGTAACTCTGCAGCACAACACAAAGACCTATTATTACTTTTTTTAATCAGCAAAGAATTTAACATGTATCAGCTTTCAATACTATTTCTTAGTGGATGAAAGGAGGTCCTGAGCAATGAGCATATCCATTAATTCCTTATCATCAAAGCTCTAGGCATCTTTCCCTGGTGATGAAGTGCCTCTGCCTTGATTAAGACTGTAGAATTATTAAAACACCCTAGTCACAAAGATGTTTAGAAATGTGCCTATGGAGAGTTATACAACCGAGTACCTCACAGAGGAAGAGCTACCCAGCCATGTGCACACGTACCCAACCTTGACCTCTTTGGAACAAGCATCACTTCCCCATTAAAGAAACGTTTCACTTTCTTATCAATTTGCTTTCCAAAATGCTTTCCTTGTATTTTTGACTCAGTTCTCACTTTCCATGAAAGACACACACACACACACACACACACACACACACACACACACACATTTAAAGACATACATGGTTCTCTAAAACAATCATTGCGATCACTCTTCCGGTATTTATACCCTCGTTACCAAACTATTTCTTCTTGATCTTTCCATTTTAGACATTATCTATTCACTTCCCACTCTCTCCAGCTGCCTCACTCCTCCCTGCTCACCCATGTGCCTTTCCCATCTCCCAACTGTGCTAATCACAGCTATAGAGCTATGCCATAACTTTGGTTGGAATTTTTAATACTGACGTTATTGTAACTATAAAACTTCTGGGTTTTTATTTCTTTTCTTGCATAACTTTTTATCCTCAAGTGAATTAGTAACCCCGAACTCTCCCCAGGAGTCTAAACCTCTCCCAGAACATTCAGACACAGCATGTAGTCTCTTAATTTCGTCTTCTTGGAAACATCTTTCCCAGAATTTCCTGACCTGCTCTAGCCCCCCGTTGTCCTCTACACCTGGTGCATAGTATTTTTCTAGAATTTCTCTCCATGGTAACCGTGGACTTTCCTTTGCCTCCATCTTATGTTGGTCTTCTGTTTCCTGGATTCCATCTCTTCTATCTTGGTTTACCACCTCATGTTATACTATCTCCAGTGATTTCCTAGAAAATTGATGCATCAGAGAAAAATGGAGGCCTTGCACACTGAAAAATGTCTTTATCCTAAATCAATCGTTCATTTGGATATATAATTTCAGGTTTGAAATCATTTTCCCTCAGAATTTTGAAGGTATTTCTCCATTTTCTGCAGGTGTCTAGTGTAACTATTGAGAATTCTGATGCCAATCTGATTCTTGATCTTTTGGTAAATAAACTGTTTTTCTTTCTTAAAAGCTTTTATCTTTTCTCTTGTTCTCAGTGTTCTGAAAATTTTGTAAGAATACCGTTTGTTGTGGGTCATATGTTGGGCACTAGATGTATTCTTTTGATCGAAAGAATAATAACAAAACTATGTCCTTCGATTCTTGAAAATTTTAAAAATAATTTTCCCATTTTACTTGTTCTTTCTTTCTAGAATAACTTTTATTGGGATTTGGGCATCCTGAAATGATCCTCTAATTCTCTTATCATTTCTCTCCAATCTTCCTTATATGTTTTTAATACTTCTGGGAGACTTACTCATTTTATCTTTTGACCTTCTATTGAATTTTTACATCTGGTATCATTTTTTTATTTCCAGGAACTCTTTTTTGTTTTCTGATTTTTTTTCCCTTTTTTATACTATGTTATTCTTGTTTCATAGATACAATATATTCTTTAATTTTTTTCAAACAGATTATTTTTTCAGGTTTTTAGATCTATGCATGGTCTTTTTTCCCTACAAATTACTTTTCTCCTGTGATGCTGGCCTCTGTCTTTTACATATAGACAGTCCCCAATGTCTTATGCTCCTTGTCTGTCCTCTTCTAGTCAGAGGGGAGCACCAAAGAGCTACTTGGAGACACAGGACATGCAGGAGAGCCTGTCAGTGTGGGGTCTTATCCTACATATGCTGATCTGTGCATTTCTTGGTGAGTCCTCTAAGTCAGTCTATTTAGGAATTTTCTCCTGGGCTTCTCAGATTCCCCAAAGAAAAACCTTCCAGAGTAAAGATTCTCTGTTTGGCCAGTTTACAAACCCACATCTATGTAAAAGGGTCTAGCACAGTGTCAGGCACATAACAGACACACAACCAAAAATGTTAGACCCATTCTTCATCCTCACTACCTTGATGCAGTTTTGAAACCAGTTCCATCAGGTACTGACAGACAGCAACCAGAAACTAGGAGCTCCTTCAGACACTGTGGAAGTGGGGAAGTGTCTTCCTTAAAATGCAGGAACGGTGAATGGATTATTTTCTCCTTTGGGGTTGAGTTCTGCAATATTAGAAATTGAGATTCAAAGTGTTTCCAATTTTTTAGCATATTCTTTAGCTATAATAGTGTCACATACATTATTTATTTTATGGGATCTTATCCTATGCCATCCTCTCCACTTGTTATTTTTTACTGACCTCTTCCCCTTTTTGTATTTGCCTCTCTTCCATCTCTTGAGTTTGTGATTTCTATTTGAAAAGCTTTGGCCTTCCTTGAGGAAAACACCATAAAGCAGCGGTCCCCAACATTTTTGGCACCAGGGACCGGTTCTGCGGAAGACAATTTTTCCACAGACTGGGGTTGGGGGTGGGGATGGTTCAGGTGGTAATGCGAGCAATGGTTCAGAAGGTAATGCGAGCGATGGGAAGCGATGGGGAGCGGCAGATGAAGCTTTGCTCGCTCACCCACCGCTCACCTCCTGCCATGCAGCCCAGTTCCTAACAGGCAGCGGACCGGTACCAGTCCACAGCCCAGGGGTTGGGGACCCCTGCCATAAAGACAGAGTTGTAACTGGTAAATGACAGTCCCCAGTGATACACAGAGTCTGGCTGACCTAAGATGCTGACCCATTTAACAGATGCACCCAGTTGTTACATATCCAGAAGATTTCAATAGCTTCAAGACTTCTAAAACTGATCTTACTTTTAAGAATCAGTGTGAAGATAGGCATAAAGGATTCTCAGAGAGGGACAGCAAGCCCCTTAGAGCCCTTATCATAAATTGGATTAATATTATTTTGAGGAAAATGGCCTAGCAAAATAAGACCCAACATCAGACTCTATATAATAAATCAAAATGCATTCATTATTCTAAATACTCTTAATGCTGAGTGAAATCTGAGGATTTCTTAATCAGGATCACTATTATTTTTTAAAATATCCCATCCCTCTGTCACTGGGAAGTTAACTAAAGCTTAAAAGTATATGCCAGGGTACAAAGTTTATGTATACTTTTTTTTTTTTTTTTAACATCTTTACTAGAGTATAATTGCTTTACAATGTTGTGTTAGTTTCTGCTGTATCACAAAGTGAATCAGCTATACGTATACATATATCCCTATATCCCTTGCATCTCCCTCCCACCCTCCCTATCTCATTCTTCTAGGTGGTCACAAAGCACTGAGCTGATCTCCCTATGCTATGTGGCTGCTTCCCACTAGCTATCTATTTTACGTTTGGTAGTGTATATATATCAATCCTACTCTCTCACTTCGTCCCAGCTTACCCTTCCCCCTCCCCGTGTCCTCAAGTCCATTCTCTACATCTGCGTCTTTATTCCTGTCCTGCGCCTAGGTTCTTCAGAACCATTTTTTTTTAGATTCCATATATATGTGTTAGCATACTGTATTTGTTTTTCTCTTTATGACTTACTTCACTCTGTATGATAGACTCTAGGTCCATCCACCTCACTACAAATAACTCAATTTTGTTTCTTTTTATGTCTGAGTAATATTCCATTGTATATATGTACCACATCTTCTTTATCCATTCATCTGTCGATGAACACTTAGGTGGCTTCCATGTCCTGGTTATTGTAAACAGTGCTGCAATGAACACTGTCGTACATAACTCTTTTTGAATTATGGTTTTCTCCAGGTATATGTGAAGTAGTGGGATTGCTGGGTCGTATGGTAGTTCTATTTTTAGTTTTTTAAGGAACCTCCATATTGTTCTCCATAGTGGCTGTATCAATTTACATTCCCACCAACAATGCAAGAGGGTTCCCTTTTCTCCACACCCTCTCCAGCATTTATTGTTTGTAGACTTTTTGATGATGGTCATTCTAACTGCTGTAAGGTGATACCTCATTGTAGTTTTCATTTGCATTACTCTAATGATTAGTGATGTTGAGCATCCTTTCATGTGTTTGCTGGCAATCTGTATATCTTCTTTGGAGAAATGTCTCTTTAGGTCTTCTGCCCATTTTTGGATTGGGTTTTGTGTTTTTTGATATTGAGCTGCATGAGCTGCTTGTATATTTTGGAGACTAATCCGTTGTCAGTTTCTTCATTTGCAAATATTTTCTCCCATTCTGAGGGTTTTCTTTTCATCTTGTTTATGGTTTCCTTTGCTGTGAAAAAGCTTTGAAGTTTCATTACATCCCATTTGTTTAGTTTTGTTTTTATTTCCATTTCTATAGGAGGTAGGTCATAAAGGATCTTGCTGTGATTTATGTCATAGAGTGTTCTGCTTATGTTTTCCTCTAAGAGTTTTATAGTGTCTGGCCTTACATTTAGATCTTTCATCCATTTGAAGTTTATTTTTGTGCATGGTGTTAGGGAGTGTTCTAATTTCATTCTTTTACATGTAGCTGTCCAGTTTTCCCAGCACCACTTATTAAAGAGGCTGTCTTTTCTCCATTGTATATTTTTGCCTCCTTTATCAAAGATAAGGTGACCATGGATGTGTGGGTTTATCTCTGGCTTTCTATCCTGTTCCATTGATCTATATTTCTGTTTTTGTGCCAGTACCATACTGTCTTGATTACTGTAGCTTTGTAGTATAGTCTGAAATCAGGGAGCCTGAATCCTCCAGCTCTGTTTTTTTTTCTCAAGATTGCTTTGGCTATTTGGGGTCTTTTGTGTTTCCATACAAATTGTGAAATATTTTGTTCTAGTTCTGTGAAAAAATGCCATTGGTAGTTTGATAGGGACTGCATTGAATCAGTAGATTGCTTTGGGTAGTACAGTCATTTTCACAATGTTGATTCTTCCAATCCAAGAACATGGTATATCTCTCCATATGTTGGTATTATCTTCATTTTCTTTCATCAGTGTCTTATAGTTTTCTGCATACAGGTCTTTTGTCTCCTTAGGTAGGTTTGATTCCTAGGTATTTTATTCTTTTTGTTGCAATGGTAAATGGGAGTGTTTCCTTAATTTTACTTTCAGATTTTTCATCATTAGTGTATAGGAATGTAAGAGATTTCTGTGCATTAATTTTATATCCTGCTACTTTACCAAATTCATTGATTAGTCCTAGTAGTTTTCTGGTAGTTCTTTAGGGTTCTCTATGTATAGTATCTTGTGATCTGCAAATAGTGACTGTTTTACTTCTTCTTTTCCGATTTGGGTTCCTTTTATTTCTTTTTCTTCTCTGATTGCTGTGGCTAAAACTTCCAAAACTATGTTGAATAACAGTGGTGAGAGTGGGCAACCTTGTCTTGCTCCTGAGCTTAGTGGAAGTGGTTTCCGTTTTTCACCATTGAGAATGATGTTGGCTGTGGGTCTGTCATATATGGCCTTTATTATGTTGAGGTAAACTCCCTCTATGCCTGCTTTCTGGAGGGTTTTTATCATAAATGCGTGTTCAATTTTGTCAAAAGTTTTTCTGCATCTATTGAAATGATCATATGGTTTTACTCCTTCAATCTGTTAATATGGTTTATCACATTGATTGATTTGCATATATTGAAGAATCCTTGCATTCATAGGATAAACCCCACTTGATCATGGTGTATGACCCTTTTAATGTGCTGTTGGATTCTGTTTGCTAGTATTTTCTTGAGGATTTTTACACCTATGTTCATCAGTGATATTGGTCTGTAGTTTTCTTTTTTTGTGACATCTTTGTCTGGTTTTGATATCAGGGTGATGGTGGCCTTGTACAATGAGTTTGGGAGTGTTCCTCCCTCTGCTATATTTTGGAAGAGTTTGAGAAGGATAGGTGTTAGCTCTTCTCTAAATGTTTGATAGAATTCACCTGTGAAGCCAACTGGTCCTGAGCTTTTGTTTGTTGGAAGATTTTTAATCACAGTTTCAATTTCAATGCTTGTGATTGGTCTGTTTATATTTTCTATTTCTTCCTGGTTCAGTCTCGGAAGGTTGTGCTTTTCTAAGAATTTGTCCATTTCTTCCAGGTTGTCCATTTTATTTGGTATATAGTTGCTTGTAGTAATCTCTCATGATCCTTTCTTTTTCTGCGTGTCAGTTGTTACTTCTCCTTTTTCATTTCTAATTCTATTGATTTGAGTCTTCTCCCTTTTTTTCTTGATGAGTCTGGCTAATGGTTTATCAATTTTGTTTATCTTCTCAAAGAACCAGCTTTTAGTTTTATTGATCTTCGCTATCGTTTCCTTCATTTCTTTTTCATTTATTTCTGATCTGATCTTTATGATTTCTTTCCTTCTGCTAACTTTGGGGCTTTTTTGTTCTTCTTTCTCTAATTGCTTTAGATGTAAGGTTAGGTTGTTTATTTGAGATGTTTCTTGTTTCTTGAGGTAGGACTGTATTGCTATAAAATTCCTTCTTAGAACTGATTTTGCTTCATCCCATAGGTTTTGGGTTGTTGTGTTTTCATTGTCATCTGTTTCTAGGTATTTTTTGATTTCCTCTTTGATTTCTTCAGTGATCTCTCGGTTATTTAGTAGTGTATTCTCTAGCCTCCATGTGTTTGTATTTTTTACAGTTCTTTTGCGGTAATTGATATCTAGTCTTATGGCATTGTGGTCAGAAAAGATACTTGATATGATTTCAATTTTCTCAAATTTATCAAGGCTTGATTTGAGACCCAAGATATGATCTATCCCAGAGAATGTTCCATGAGCACTTGAGAAGAAAGTGTATTCTGTTGTTTTTGGATGGAATGTCCTATAAATATCAATTAAGTCCATCTTGTTTAATGAGTCGTTTAAAGCTTGTTTTCTTATTTATTTTCATTTTGGATGACCTGTCCATTGGTGAAAGTGGGGTGTTAAAGTCCCCTACTATGATTGTGTTACTGTCAATTTCCCCTTTTATGGCTGTTAGCATTTGCCTTATGTATTGAGGTGCTCCTATGCTGGGTGCATAAATATCGGCAATTGTTATATCTTCTTCTTGGATTGACCCCTTGATTATGAAGTGTCCTTCTTTGTCTCTTATAATGGTCTTTATTTTAAAGTCTATTTTGTCTGATATGAGAATTGCTACTCCAGCTTTCTTCTGATTTCCATTTGCATGGAATATCTTTTTCCATCCCCTCACTTTCAGTCTGTATGTGTCCCTAGGTCTGAAGTGGGTCCCTTGTAGACAGCAATATATACCGGTCTTATTTTTGTATCCATTCAGCCAGACTATGTCTTTTGGTTGGAGCATTTAATCCATTTACATTTAAGGTAGTTATCGATATGTATGTTTCTATTACCATTTTCTTAATTGTTTTGGGTTTGTTATTGTAGGTCTTTTCCTTCTCTTGTGTTTCCTGCCTAGATGAGTTCCTTTAGCATTTGTTGTAAAGCTGGTTTGGTGGTGCTGAATTCTCTTAGCTTTTGCTTGTCTGTCAAGGTTTTAATTTCTCTATTGAATCTGAATGAGATCCTTGCTGGGTAGAGTAATCTTGGTTGTAGGTTTTTCCCTTTCATCACTTTAAATATGTCCTGCCACTCCCTTCTGGCTTGCAGAGTTTCTGCTGAAAGATCAGCTGTTAACCTTATGGGGATTCCCTTGTATGTTATTTGTTGTTCTTCCCTTGTTGCTTTTAATATTTTTTCTTTGTATTTAATTTTTGATAGTTTGATTAATATGTGTCTTGGCATGTTTCTCCTTGGATTTATCCTGTATGGGACTCTGAGCTTCCTGGACTTGATTGACTATTTCCTTTCCCATATTAGGGAAGTTTTCAACTATAATCTCTTCAATGTTTTCTCAGTCCCTTTCTTTTTCTCTTCTTCTCCTGGGACCTTTAGAATTCAAATGTTGGTGCGTTTATTGTTGTCCCAGAGGTCTCTCAGACTGTTCTCAATTCTTTTCATTCTTTTTTCTTTATTCTGCTCTACGGTAGTTATTTCCACTATTTTATCTTCCAGGTCAGTTATCCCTTCTTCTGTCTCATTTATTCTGCTCTTCGTTTCCTTCTAGAGAATATTTAATTTCATTTATTGTGTTGTTCATCATTGTTTGTTTGCTCTTTAGTTCTTCTAGGTCCTTGTTCAATGTTTCTTGTATTTTCTCCATTCTATTTCCAAGATTTTGGATCATCTTTACTATCATTACTATGAATTCTTTTTCAGGTAGACTGCCTATTTGCTCTTCATTTGTATGGTCTGGTGGGCTTTTACCTTGCTCCTTCATCTGCTGTGTGTTTCTCTGTCTTCTCATTTTGCTTAATTTACTGTGTTAGGGGTCTCCTTTTCACAGGCTGCAGGTTCGTAGCTCCTGTTGTTTTTGGTGTCTGCCCCCAGTGGCTATGGTTGGTTCAGTGGGTTGTGTAGGCTTCCTGGTGGAGGGGCCTGGTGCTCGTGTTCTGGTGGATGAGATCTTGTCTCTCTGGTGGGCAGGACCACGTCCAGTGGTGTGTTTTGGTGTGTCTGTGACCTTATTATGATTTTAGGCAGCCTGTCTGCTAATGGGTGGGGTTGTGTTCCTGTCTTGCTAGTTGTTTGGCATGGGGTGTCCAGCACTGGAGCTTGTTGGTCGTTGAGTGGAGCTGGGTCTTAGCATTGAGACGGAGATCTCTGGGAGAGTTCTCGACGACTGATATTACGAGGGGCCGGGAGGTCTCTGGTGGACCAATGTCCTGAACTCGGCTCTCCCACCTCAGAGGCTCAGGCCTGACACCCAGCGGGAGCACCAAGACCCTGTCAGCCACACGGCTTCATTTAGAAGCTCTTAAATGGTCCATATAAAGAGGAGCAATTTGGAACCCTATTACTGACTTGCACCATGATGCCAAAACCTAGGAAATTCTTTGATGAATATAACAGGTCTAAAATCTCTAGATCTCTCACGAAACTCCTTGGTTAGTCTAGAGGGCATTGAGGACCTGACTCTTCAGAGAGCCTCAGTCTCTATTACCAGCGCATCTCCTCCCCGGTGGAAGTCAGTTTATGTATACTTAACAGTTGTGCTTAAATATCATGATTATATTGTCCTACTCACCTTAATTATCTAGCTAATGACCTTACTCCTCCATTTTACTTTGCCTAAAGCCTCCAGTGTATAACTCTAAATGTTTACTCTGATTTTTCTGTCTAAAGAAATTCAAATGAAATTATTCTTTCAACAATATGTCTCACACAATACACAGTCAGTCATTCAACAAATACCCACTCAATAAACATTTATTGAGCACCTCCATGCATCTAGCATTGTGAGAGACACTAGGGCTACAAGGGAGAGCAGAAGCAGACCTAACTGTCAACTTTGTGGACCTTACAGTCTAGGGCAACGTAGGCATTAATCAAACAGTCACAAAACTAAAGGTACCATTACAAAAAATGTATGGTTGTTCAATGGTATATCATAAGGGAATCTGAGCTAGGTTAGGAGAAGATCACAAAAGTAAAATGTGGTAAGTCATCTGCAGGAGATGTAGATGGTCACTAGGCAAAGTGAAGGGGAGTGGACCAAAGGAAAAAACTGGCTCAGGGCAAAGGAATACCCTGTGCTAGGGGTTTGTGTGGCACTTTTGTGGAAGAAAAGAAAGGCAGTGTGGCTAGAACAGGGAGCCAGGGAGAGAGTTGTATAAGACGAGACTGCAGTGCTGGTCAGGTGGTTACCACCAAGAAGCTCTTTAAGCCAAAGAAAGGACTTTTGTCCCAATCCAAGAGGAAATGGGAAGTCACTGGAGTGTTTTCACTGGGAGCAGAGCAACACTAAAACATTACATCTTGCTAAGGTCCCTCTGGCTCACTTAGGAGAGCAGATTAAAGAGTGACTGAAAAGAGCTACTAGTCAGCTATTGCTGTGGTCCAGGCAAGAGATGATGGGAGATGGGGCCAGCATGATGGCAATGACGGAGTGGATATAGGAAGAGCAAGGGAGGTGACATCTACATTTTTGTGTTGTAGAACTGGATGAGTGCTGATGCCATTCACTGGGTAGGAAATACTAGAAGAGCAGATCATTTGGGTTTGGACAGGCTAAGTTTAAAGTATCTTCAATGCCTTGAAGATTTTGAATGCCATTTTGATATATGGGTCTAGAACTCAAATGATGCATTTGGGTCATAGATAGAAATTTGAGAAATATGGTATCATGGGCAAGAAAGAGGTGGGTTAATCCAATGTTTCTCTAGGCATTACGAAACCCTGCATCAGAATCCCCTGGATCTCTCTGGTTAAAATGAAGATTTGGGTCCATCTCGGAACTACAGAATCAGAGTTGATGGAAGTAGAGCCCAAGGAATTTTTATTTTTTAACAAGCACCCCAAAGTGATTTCTCAAGCATTCTATATTTGAGCTCCATTGGCCTAGAGACAGAGATGCCTCTGAGGAGCTCCAAAGGTAAGCCCACAAAGCGGTACCTCAATGTATTTATTCTCCTTACTTATTTTAAAAAATAGTAACAATAAATAAAGCTCAGGTTTCTCTTTACAGCTGATTAACTATCTAGATTAATCTCATAAATCACATAAAATTAAAACTCCAGCTTTCCAAGGTCCACAGGAAAGTCAGCTCTGACTCAGCTAACTCATGCTTGTCACCTCAGCTCTGGCCCTTGTCCTTTGTCTCACGGGCTCCTGCCCTCTCTCTCCTGGGCACTGACCTTTTGACTCTTCCCTTTCCCTAGGAAGATAGCATTTCCAGTGAGCAAAATGTCACATTACCTTTGCTGAACAGGACATTTCAAATAAAATATTAGCAATAACAATTACCTCTAAGCCACTAATCCCTCTGAAGCTACTTTAAACCACCAAAGGATTTAAGGCAATTCCCTGAAAATATCTCAGGCTTAATAGATTATGGTGCTGGGTGATGAAATATATTGGCTTGTGCTGCCTTAAGTTTCATTATGTGGCATTTTCACCTATAAAAAGAGAGTCATGACACAAACTGCTTCAACTATTATTCAATGTAAAAAAATCAGATCATGGAAATATAAATAATAGTAATAACAATAATAGTAATAATCCTGCAGCACACATCACACTGTGGGTATGGATAGTTCCATGACCAGGATATTATTGGCAAGAGAAGCTGCTAGAAAATAAAATAAATATTCAAATACTTATTTCCCTGGGCAGGTTGGCAATTTTATGTGGCCCACATATACAAGAGAATTCTGAAAGAATGCCTTTCCCCGGTGGTGCAGGAGGGGCATGAATTAGAGTGGTTGTTCTTAACTCTGAGTTTTCATCACCCAGGCTGGTTTCCTTTGCCTTGGTTGAATTTCTGAAGACAGGACTGTACCACATGCAAACAACATGCTTTCTGGGAAAGAATGTGGTGTGTGAGACCCTTACTCTTAGAATTACTTTTGTGGATTCATTTTTTTTAGTCATTTAACAAATACGTATGGCATGCCCACCATTACCAGGTACCATGCTGGGGTCTGGGAAGTGAAAAAGAAACAAAACACAGTAAATGACTATCAGAAGTTCACAATGTAGAAGAGGAGATAGACAAGTGAACAGAAAATATCAGTGTAATAGGGGAAGGGCTACAAAAAGTCTAAGGAGAGGGGCATGAAACCACAAAGGAGGGGCACCTAACTCATTCTGGGAAGGTCAGGAAAGGCTTCCAAGAGAAAGTGAAATTTAGACTAGGGTTTCTGCATCTCAGCACTTACTGACATTTTAGGACAGATAATTCTTTGCTGTAGGGGCCTTTGATGTGGGGGGCATTATAGGAGGTTTAGCAGCATCCTGGCTTCTACCCCCTAGATGCCCGTAGTACCACCCCCTCAGCTGTGACAACCCAAAATGTCTCCAGACACAGCCAAATGTCCTCTGGAGACAACATCACTCCCAGTTGAGAACCAGTGATCTAGACTAAGACTAAAGAGGAAACAGAAGTTATTAGGAAAACCAGCTTAGGGAGAGGGTAGTTAGGGAGGCGTGCCAAGTAGTACCAAGAGCATATACAAAACCCAGAAGCAAAGAGGACATGGTTAGACTGTGGAGTTGGAAGAAGCTCGCCAGGGCTCTACTGGAAAGACAGGAGGGGTAGGGAGACCTGTCCTGCTATGGGGTGTGACTTTACCTACACAGCAACAGGGCACCACTGAAGAGCAGTCAACTTTAAGGTGGTCTGACAGGTTGTCAGAGGTTGAGGGAGGGAGAAGCCAAGCATGCATCCCAGTACTTACTTGGTCAATACCGTGCACAGGGTGTTATCTTCCGAGGACTGTGATGAGGATAGAGAAGGAACAGCACAGGACAGGCAGAGAAGTTAACAAGCTCAGTTTCGACTGTTGGGTTTGAGAGTCTATGACCATCTAAGTAGAGACTGCCAAATATCCAGGTTTGTTGCTTCAGAGAAAGTTGTGCCAGGAGACACAGCCTATAAAATGTGGGTTGATGAGACTGCCCATGGAGAGTGTGTGCCGAGAGAAGAAAGAGGGCTCAGGACACAGCACTGAGAAGCACTGACATTTAAAGGATGGTCAGTCCTGATACACAGGTCTGACCTTCTCAGGTCCAAAGAAGCCACGGACCAAGCCATAAAATTGGTCAAGTTTGCTGCTGGCTTCTGAAGTCTCCTCTTTCTAACCCACTCCATCCCCATGAACACATCCCTCAGTCATTCCCCCCTCTCCTTCCCCTTTTAGTCACGCCTTTTCCTCTCCTCCCCTCCACCCTTCTCCCTACAATATGCTCTCCAGGAATGGACTTAATAAGTAGGAAACACAAACAGAGCTTTTTTTCCCCTTAACTTATTCCAGATAGGTATATTTTTAGAGAAAACAAAGCCAAATCCTTATTTGTATAATTTTAAGTTTCTAGAAAAATATATTCTGGTCAGTTTTTGCTGAGTAACAACCTCAAAATCCCAGTGGTTTACAACAACAAATGTTTATTTTGCTTGCTCGTGGGTCTTCAGGTCAGTTCTACTTCTGTCTGACAGTGGGTTTAGATCTGTTCTATAAGCCTCACATTCTCCTTGGACCAGCAGCTATGGGGGACTTGTTCTTCTCAGGGTGAAAGGCAGGAGTGCACAAAGTCAAGCGACATAGTGCTAGAACTTCTGCTCTTGCAGCACAGCTGGTAGCATCCTGTTGGCCAAAGCAGGTCAGTGGCCAAGCCCAACATCCATGGAGAAGAAAGAGTTCTCTGCCCACAGCTGGAGATACAATAAGGCTACATGGCAAAAGGTACAGATCTTAAAAACAGGTGACAACAGGTGATTTATTTGAAAATCTATCAAATAAACAAATAAAGTATCTTGGTCATTATTCTCCCTTTTCAGGCGTTTTCCTCGTCACAAGTTGGGCACAGCAAATTTGTGCTGCTGGTCAAAGGTAGGTGTCTTGAAGAGAAAGCACAATGGATGAATTAGGGCAGATGCTTCTGTACAACTGAAAGTCCACTCAACAGCCATATTCTAGCCTGTAACAAGGCAATAGTGTCTTATTTTTGTGTTCAGGGCAGCATAAGTAAATGGCATAGTAATAAGTAGAACGTTAGAAATGGTGATTAAGCCTAAATCTGTCTTTTTAGAGATAAGTAAACCAACATTGATAAAGTAAAGAGATTTGCCCCTAATCGATCAGTAACAAGGCTGATACCCTGTCCAACCTCATGGGAAAGTCTCCCCAATGCACTGAGTCAGGCATAAAACACTGACACATGGGACCTCCCTGGCAGTGCAATGGTTAAGACTCCGCACTTCCAAAGCAGGGGGCACAGGTTCGATCCCTGGTCAGGGAACTAAGATTCCACATGCCAAGCAGCACAGCCAAAAAAAAAGAAAAAAAAAAGCTTGCTCCTCCCAGCTGCGACTGCAAGGTGACCTCCGAGTGGGTGTGCCCATGGGTAGAAGCAGGCAGAAAACAAAAAAACAAAAAAACAAAAAAAAAAAACATTGACACATGAGCTTAGAATTTCAAAACAGAGGCTGAAGGCATTGTAAGCCCGGATCCACATCCTCTGGCAGAGGTGTTTCTGCAATCTGTTGATGGCAGCTCACCTAACGTTCATTTTCTAGGCAGTATAACATACAAAGGAGTATTTCTTGCCACCAATTCTCCGAGGATAAACCAAACCCAACTCCCTTTGTGTTTTCATCACTCACAATGTAGTAAGATACGGGGTAGATGGTTTAACTACGTTATGTCCTTACATGACAGATGGGCAGCATACATCTTTCCTAGTGTAAAAATGTCACTGCAGCTACAGATACAGTTGGTGGCTGAAAATGGAAAGTGATGCAGATTAACCTAAGAGGACAGAGAAGAACTCGAGTAAAACACACAGACCCACTTTCAAGGAGCAATTGGTCTCCAATCCTGACAAACAATTGATGAGCAATAGGGGAAAAGTCAGAGAACCAAGAATCTGGAGCATTTCCAGGTAGACAATATTTAATTTACTGTGATTTTTTATTTTTTATCCTAAAGAAATGGGCTTGAATTAGGAAGGCAGTGCAACTTTTGTAGTTTCCTATTTAAAACAGATTGGAGAGACTACAAATAGTTTTTTAAAAAATTCTTCACAATGAACCAAAGGATATTCTCTGTCCCTTAATGATTTTCTAATGCAATTTAAAAAATATAAGCAGAGGCCCAAGAAATCCCTTCCCCACTAGTATAAGACTAGGTGCATTAGTACTGTCATATACTACGTGATATATATGAGTGATAAAACTAATGACATTTTGGTTTTATTCTATTACCAATAACTAAGGAAGTATAATAAAAGAAACATTACACAGAACCTGGCATTCGCTATGAAAGTTTAATAACAGGATCTGGATGGAGCAAAAAGGGTGAGAAGAATGAGGCCAACTAATATTTTTTTTCCTACTTTCTTTTCTAAATTCCTGTCCTTTGGTGATTTATGGTGTTAATTATTAACAGTAGAGAGTGATCAAGACGGCGGAGGAGTAGGACATGGAGCTCACCTCCTCCCACAAATACATCAAAACCACATCTATAGGGCTTCCCTGGTGGCGCAGTGGTTGAGAATCTGCCTGCCAATGCAGGGGACACGGGTTCGAGCCCTGGTCTGGGAAGATCCCACATGCCGCGGAGCAACTGGGCCCGTGAGCCACAATTGCTGAGCCTGCGCGCCTGGAGCCTGTGCTCCGCAACAAGAGAGGCCGCGATGGTGAGAGGCCCGCGCACCGCAATGAAGGGTGGTCCCCACTTGCCGCAACTAGAGAAAGCCCTCGCACAGAAACGAAGACTCAACACAGTCATAAATAAATAAATAAATAAATAAATAAAAGAACGTGAATTTCTTAAAAAAAAAAAACAGAAAAAAACACATCTATATGTGGAACAATTTGCACAGAACATCTACTGGCAGAAGACCTCAGACATCCTAAAGGGCAAGAAAACCTCCATGTAAGCAGGTAGGACAAAAGAAAAAAAGAAAGAGAAAAAAATTGGTATGAGTCCTGTGACCCAGGGAGGGAGCTGTGAAGGAGGAACGGTTACCACAGCCTGGGAAGTCCTCTCACTGGCGGGGAGATCAACCTGGAGGGGGAGCTTCAAAGCCTCGAAGAAAAGCACCGTGACCAGTTTGCAGTAGGCAAAACAAAAGGGACCTGTACTGACAGTCAGTACCGCCACCCCATGCTCCCCAGCCTGAGATGCTCATCCCCGGTAGGGGCTGGGTGCCGAAGCTCAGGCACCCAGGGAGAGGACTGGGGTTGGCTGTGTGGAAACAGACTGAAGGTGCTGGAGTGTGGCAACTGAGGGTTTATGTGGAAGAAGCCTGGGCCCACCAGAGAGGCAAGGAGCCATTGTTGGGGTGGGCGCACGAGGAGAGGGGCAGGACCACCATAGGAGCTTCTTTCCCTGTGCATACACTCAGGCAACAGGTCACTGTCTACATGAGCTCTGGGGGCGGGCACAAGCTGCCACTACCATCACAGGCTCCAGAGGCAGGCATGGGCCAGCGCTGCTGCTGCAGAGAGAACCGGAAGCAGGCACCGATCACTGCCCCCACCTGGCGCGGGCCCCAGGAGCGCGCATGGGCAGCCACACCTGCACACCCCCTATCAAGGGAACAATGGCCAACACACACTGAGGAAAGAGGCAGCAAGCACCCAAACTAAAAGCAGCCCTCGCAACAAATATATTAAACCCATACAAGCTATGCAGGGATGCTCCCACATATGAATAGCCTTCCAAGACTATGGTAGATAATTGTTTCTCCTAAACTCATAGAGTAAGAGAAATATAAGTAAAATGAAGAAGCAGAGGAACCACTCCCAGTTAAAAGACTAAGAGAATTCCCATGAAGGAACAAACAATGAAACGGACCTCTACAGTCTAACAGACACCAAGTTCAAAAAGGAGGTAATGAAAATACTGAAGGAATTAAGAAAGGTTATCAACAGAAATGCAGATTACTGTAAAAAGGAACTAGAAACTATAAGGAGGAGCCAAGAAAAATTAGAAAATTCATTTGCTGAGACGAAAGCTGAGCTAAAGGCAATGAATAGCAGAATGAATAATGCAGAAGAATGAATAAGTGATCTGGAAGACAGAATAATGGAAATCACCCAATCAGAAGAACAGACAGAAAGCCAAATGAAAACAATATAAGAGACCTATGGAATAGTATAAAGTGTGCCAATTTATGCATAATAGGGATTCCAGAAGGAGAAGAAAGAGAAAAGAGGATGGAAAATGTATTTGAAGAAATTATGGCTGAAAACTCCCCAAACCTAAAGAAGGAAACAGATATCCAGATACAGGAAGCACAGAGGGTCCCAAACAAGATGAACCCAAACAGACATATACCAAGACCTATAATAAAAATGGTAAAAGTTAAAGATAAAGAAAGGATTCTAAAGGCAGCAAAAAAAAAAAAAAAAATAGAGTTAATTATAAGGAAACCCCTATAAGATTATCAGCTGATTTCTCTATAGAAATGCTGTGGGTCAAAAGGGAATGGCAAAATATATTCAAAGTCTTGAAAGGGAAAAATCTGCAACCTACTCTACCCAGCAAGATTATCATTTAGAATAGAAGGAGAGATAAAGAATTTCTTAGACAAGCAAAAACTAAAAGAATACAGCAATACTAAACCCATCCTAAAAGAAATATTGAAAGGTCTTCTCTAATTAGAAATGAAGCAAGAAGATATAGGAAAGAGGAAATCACAATTGGAAAGTAAATCACTTAAATAAGCCAGTATACATATCAAAAAGGAAAAAAAAATTGTGAAAGCAATGATAAACACAAGGAACAGTAACAGGATAAACATGAAGATGTAAAAGAGGACATCAAAAACATTAAACATGGAGGAGGAGAATAAGAAAATGTAGATTCTTTCTTTAGAATGTGTTCGAGCCTATATGACTATCAGTCTAAAGCAAGCAGATATAGGAAGGGGTTAACATACTTGAAAAACAGGGTAACCACAAATCAAAAACATACAATAGATTCACAAAAACCAAAAAGAAGAGAATACAAGCATAAAATAAAAGGAAATAATCAAACCACAAAAAGAAAACAAAAAGGAAAAGAAAGGAACAAAGGAGAAACAAAGAATCAACTGGAAAACAAGGTCTAAAATGACAATAAATACATATTTATCAATAATTACTTTAAATGTCAATGGACTAAATGCTTCAATCAAAAGACACAGAGTGGCAGACTGGATTAAAAAAAACAAAAACAAGAGCTTACAATATGTTGCCTACAAGAGACCTACTTTAGGGCAAAGGACACACATAGATTGAAAGTGAGGGGATGGAAAAAGATATTTCATGCAATCGGAAATGACAAGAGAGCAAGGGTTGCAAACCTCATATCAGACAAAACAGACTTTAAAACAAAGGCCATAAAGAAAGATAAAGAAGGACATTATATAATGATAAAAGGATCAATATAAGAAGAGGATTTTACACTTGTCAACATATATGTACCTAAAATAGGAGCACTCAAATACAGAAAACAAATACAAACAGACATAAAGGGAGAAATTGATGGGAATACAATAACAGTAGGAGACTTTAACACCCAACTCACATCAACGGACAGATCTTCTAGACAGAATATCAGTCAGGCAACAGAGATCCTAAATGATTCAATAGAACAGTTAGACGTAATTGATATTTTCAGGACATTACACCTCCAAACACCAGAATACATATCCTTTTCAAGTGCACATGGAATATTCTCTAGGATTGACCACATACTAGGGCACAAAACAAACCTCAGCAAATTTAAGAGTATAGAAATTATTTCAAGCATCTTCTCTGACCACAATGGCATGAAACTAGAAATCAACCACAGGAAAAGAAATGAGAAAAAACTATTACATGGAGACTAAACAACATGCTACTAAAAAATCAATGAGTCAATGAGGAACTCAAAAAGGAAATTAAAAAATATCTTGAGACAAATGACAATGAAAACACAACCATACAAAATCTATGGGACGCAGCAAAAGCAGTTCTTAGATGGAAGTTTATAGCAATACAGGCCTTCCTCAAAAAACAAGAAAAATCTCGAATAAGCAACCTAACATATGACCTAAAAGAATCAGAAAAAGAAGAACAAGCAAAACCTAAAGTCAGCAGAAGGAAGGAAATAATAAAGATCAAAGAGGAAATAAATAAAATAGAGATTAAAAAAAGAATAGCAAAAAATCAATAAAACTAAGAGCTGGTTCTTTGAAAGGGTTGACAAACCTCTGGCCAGGCTCACCAAGAAGAAAAGAGAGAGGACCCAAATAAACAAAATAAGAAATGAAAAAGTAGAAATATTAACTGATACCATAGAAATACAAAAAAAATAAGAGAATACTATGAACAATTATATGCCAACAAATTCAACAACCTAGAAGTAATGGACAATTTTCTAGAAACATACAGCCCACCAAAATTAAATCAAGAAGAAACAGATAACGTGAAAAGACCAATCACTAGAAGTGAAATAGAATCTGTAATAAAAAAAAACCTCCCTACAAACAAAAGTCCAGGACCAGATGGCTTCACAGGTGAATTTTACTAAACATATAAAGAACTTATACCAATCCTTCTCAAACTCTTCCAAAAGACTGAAGAGGAAGGAATACTTCCAAAGACATTCTATAAAGCCACCATCATCCTCATACCAAAAACAGACCAAGATACCACCATAAAAGAAAATTACAGGCCAATATCTTTGATGAATATAGATGTAAAAATTCTCAACAAAATACTAGCAAACCAAATCCAACAACACATAAAAAAGATCATACACCATCACCAAGTGGAATTTATCCCAAGTTCACAAGGATGGGTCAACATATGCAAATCAATCAATGTGATACACCATATCAACAAAAGAAAAGACAAAAACCACATGATCATCTCAGTAGATGCAGAAAAAGCATTTGACAAAATTCAACATCCACATGAAAAAACTCTTACTAAAGTGGGTATAGAGGGAACATATCTCAACATAATAGAAGCTACTTATGACAAATTCACAGCCAATATTATACTCAACAGTGAAAACCTGAGAGCCTTCCCACTAAAATCTGGAAGAAGACAAGGATGCCCACTCTCACCACGTCTATTCAACACAGTATTGGAAGTCCTAGCCACAGCAATCAAACAAGAAAAAGAAATTAAAGGTATCCAAATTGGAAGGGAAGAGGTAAAATTGTCATTATATGCAGATGACATGATACTACATATAGAAAACCCTAAAGACTCCACACAAAAACTACTAGAACCGATAAATGAATTCAGCAAGGTAGCAGGATACAAGATTAACATACAGAAATAGGTTGCATTTCTTTATACTAAAAATGAAATAGCAGAAAGGGAAAGTAAAAAAAACAATGCTGTAAAACATTAATGAAGGGAACTTCTCAGGTGGTGCAGTGGTTAAGAATCTGCCTGCCAATGCAGGGGACATGGGTTCAAGCCCTGGTCCGGGAAGATCCCACATGCCGCGGAACCACTAAGCCCATGTGCCACAACTACTGAGCCTGAGCTCTAGAGCCAGCGAGCCACAACTATTGAGCCCGTGTGCCACAACTACTGAAGTTCTTGTGCCTAGATCCCATGCTCCACAACAAGAGAAGCCACTGCAATGAGAAGCCTGCGCACCACAACAAAGAGTAGCCCCCGCTTGCTGCAACTAGAGAAAGCCCACGCACAGTAACAAAGACCCAACGCAGCCAAAAATAAATAAATTAATTAAGGAAATTAAAGATGATTCTAAGAAATGGAAAAATATTCCATGCTCTTGGATTAGAAGAATTAATATTGTTAAAATGGCCATACCACCCAAAGCAATCTACAGATTTAATGCAATCCCTATCAAATTACCCATGACATTTTTCACAGAACTAGAACAAATAATCCTAACATTTATATGGAACCATAAAAGACCCAGAATTGCCAAAGCAATCCTGAGGAAAAAGAACAAAGCAGGAGACATAACCCTCCCAGACTTCAGACAATACTACAAAGCTACAGTAATCAAAACAGTGTGGTACTGGCACAAAAACAGACATAAGGATCAATGGAAAAGAATAGAGAACCCAGAAATAAGCCCACAAACCTATGGTCAATTAATATTTGACAAAGGAGGCAAGAATATAAAGTGGGAAAAAGACAGTCTCTTCAGCAAGTGGTAGTGGGAAAGTTGGACAGTCGCATGTAAATCAGTGAAGTTAGAACACACCCTCACACCATGCACAAAAATAAATTCAAAATGGCTTAAAGACTTAAGTGTAAGACAAGACACCATAAAACTCCTAGAACAGATAATAAGCAAAACATTCTCTGACATAAATTGTACCAATTTTTTCTTAGGTCAATCTCCAAAGGCAATAGAAATAAAAACAAAAATAAACAAATGGAGGGCTTTCCTGGTGGCGCAGTGGTTGAGAATCTGCCTGCCAATGCAGAGGACACGGGTTCGAGCCCTAGTCTGGGAAGATCCCACATGCCACGGAGCAACTAGGCCCGTGAACCACAATTACTGAGCCTGCGCGTCTGGAGCCTGTGCTCCACAACAAGAGAGGCCGCGATAATGAGAGGCCCGCGCACCGTGATGAAGAGTGGCCCCCACTTGCCGCAACTAGAGAAAGCCCTCGCACAGAAACGAAGACTCAACACAGCCATAAATAAATAAATAAATAAATAAATAAATAAATAAATAAATAAATAAATTTTTAAAAATAAATAAATTTTAAAAATAAACAAATGGGACATAATTAAACTTACAAGCTTTTGCACAGCAAAGGAAGCCATAAAAAAAAAAAAGACAACCTATGGAATGGGAGAAAATATTTGCAAATGATGCAACAAACAAGGGCTTAATTTCCAAAATATACAAACAGGTCATACAACTCAACAACAAATAACCAAACAACCCAATCAAAAAAATGGGCAGAAGGCCAAGATGGCCAATAGACATATGAAAAGATGCTCAACATCACTAATTATTAGAGAAATGCAAATCAAAACTATAATGAGGTATCACACCAGTCAAAATGGCCATCATTAAAAATTCTACAAATAACAAATGCTGGAGAGGGTGTGAAGAAAAGGGAACCCTCCTACACTGTTGGTGGGAATGTAAATTGGTACAGGCTCTATGGAGAACGGTATGGAGGTTCCTCAGAAAACTAGAAATAGAATTACTATATGATCCTGCAATCCCACTCCTAGCCATATATCCAGACAAAACTATAATTCAAAAAGATACATGACCGCTATGTTCATAGCAGCACTATTTACAATAGCCAAGACATGGAAACAACCTAAATGTCCATCAACAGATGAATGGATAAAGAAGATGTGGTACATATATACAATGGAATACTACTCAGCCATTAAAAAGAACAAAATAATGCCATTTGCAGCAACATGGATGCAACTAGAGATTATCATACTAAGTGAAGTAAGTCAGAAAGAGAAAGACAAATACCATATGATATCACTTATATGTGGAACCTACAATATTGTATAATACAAATAAACCTGTCTACAAAACAGAAACAGACTCACAGACATAGAGAACAAACTTGTGGTTACTGTGGGGGAGGGATGGACTGGGAGTCTGGGCTTAGTAGTTGCAAACTATTACTTACAGAATGGAAAAACAACAAGGTCCTACTGTATAGCACAGGGAACTATATTCAGTATCCTGGGATAACCCACAATGGAAAAGAATTTATATATGTGTATAGCTGAGTCACTTTGCTATACAGCAGAAATTAACACAATATTGTAAATCAATTATACTTCAATAAAAAAAACTTTTTTAATTATTAGCAATAATAATTTACAGTGATGATAATATGATTCAGCATTAACATCCTAAAGATGAAGTTTACTCACTTTATGCAAATAATTTCTAAGGAAACTACGTTGGGGTGATATTTAATGCCTTGGCAGTGTTGTTTCACTATTTTCACTCACATTTTATTGCTTCTAAGAGTAACCTGAACTATGAAGAGAAATACTAAATAAATTGCTTCTAAAGAGAAGGTCAAAATGTGAATATAGAAATTATTAAATAAAACATAAAAAAGAATAGTCTAAGTTTTGAAAATGGGCAAAAGACATGAACAGAGAGGAAGAAGTAAATAGGGTAACTAAACAATAAGACAGTGTCTAACCTTACTAGAAAAGAAACCCTGAAAACTGAAGCAAGAAGCTGTTTGTAGTGTAGGGGAGAAGAAATCTGGGAGCAGCTGATGTGGGTTAGGTAATAGGAGCCCTCCAATACAATTGCTGGAGAAGGGTACATAGATACCAAGAGACAGAACTGAGTTCAACCCAGGCAGTCCAACCCTAAAGCTACACTCATGATTAGAATAGGACGGAAATAGATAAGAAATACTTTGGAATTCAGGTTAATAGGACTGTGTGATGGGTCAAATGAGGGTGATGAAGAAACAGATGTATTTGTGGAGTAAGGGAGGAGAGTCCTCAGTGATTTCCAGATTCATGACTTGGACCACAGAGTGGATGGTGATGTCATTGAGCACGAAAGGGAATATAACTTCTAATTTCCAAAGGCTTTCAAGTGCCCCAGTAAAGAAAATTACAAGAAAAAAGAAGATAACTTTTAGGGTGCCACAGTAACTTGCCACTTGCATCTGTATTGCTTACTCTCTTAGTATGACTATTGACAACTGGTCTAACCTTTCACAACCTCCCATATATTTTTTGTTATACTGTTTCTCAGTAATAATAGTTTGTCAATAATAATTGTTTCTCATTACTCAGCTGTTGGGGAAGATAGCTTCAGATTACTGCAATGAAAAGGCAGCTCTCTCTCCCTCCTATGAAATCAGACTGCCTTAGACATTTCTAGATGACCAGTGGAGGTATATCACATGAGTATATACATGGAGGCAGGCAGGAACAAGGATATAGGAGTTGAAAAAAAAAAATCTGCTCCCATCAAATGGAACCAGCAGCTTACCGTCTCTAAAAAGCAATTTCCTCTTTGGTAAAACAGGAATTTTCACAATTACCCGCATAGAGAATTGTGAGGTAGAACAGTGCAGTGGAGAACCATCCTATACGTGCTTCATTCCAGGGTCAGAGATGACTTTTCCCAGAGAGGGTAAGCCAGTGGTTTCCAACCAGTGTTGTAGGTCATGTCTATGAACCTTAAACCCTCCCGGTGTTCTGCCAAATCTTAATCTGGGTAAGAAATGCCTTCTGCTACAACTTCCCATCTGAGCAGACAATTCAGACAGTTAACTGCCTGATGGAGTATTTTGCTGAGTAGGTTGTGTTGCAAGATGTAGTACTGGGAACAATTTTGCTCACATTAGACTAGGTAGCAAGGAAAGCAAAAAGGCAAGTCAGCACCAAAGGGAAGTAAATAAAAGCTTTACTCCATGGATGGAGGTATCATCAGGGCATGTATACGCAAAGAGTGACATTCTGCTGAGGGGAAATCTTTCAAATTAAAAGTACGGAACTTTGGATACCTTTATAGACTTTAGGAAACATCTATATAGTAGTAATGCCTACATTTTAATTATTACAAAATGATTCAATTTCATTTTAAGTCTTTCATCTCTTCAATTGTGTTCCCCAAAATTCCAATATTTATAAGTGCAGCCTAAACTAAGAGGTTGAGAATGACTGTAGAAGTACTCACCTCTGATTACACAGCCTTTACATGGCAAAACTGCAGCCCCAGCTAAGTCAGCCTGACTCTGAGCCAGGATTTTCCCAGAAATCCCATGTGTAAAGAGGGAACAGACATTTCTCTTGCTGCACAGTGCCTGGAGCTCAGATTCCCTGGACTCTGGCTTCATTCTCTCAAGGGGGCAATTCTTTCTGTTCTGAGCAGTACCGTTAGGGGCCATGACAGGAAGAGGCAGGCTCTGGATAAAGCCAGCATTCCATCATTTGCTCAGTTTCCCACCTGAGGGAACTCCCTCTCAGTCCAGCGGTTAAGACTTGGGCTTTCACTGCCGTGGACCTGAGTCTGATCCCTGGTCAGGGAACTAAGATCCCACGAGCCACGCAGTACAGCCAAAAAAAAAATTCATTTGCTTTTGGGACTTCCCTGGTGGTCTAGTGGTTAAGACTCCGCACTTCCAATACAGGGGCGTAGGTTCAATCCCTGGTTAGGGAACTAAGATCCCACATGCTGCGTGGTGTGGCCAAAAAAAAAAAAAAAAAAATACTATCAGTTTAACCACCTTAGGCTCCTGGGCCTCAAAGCATCTCTTTCTGCTTTCTTTTTTCTCATATTCTTGGGACCCAGTGTGCCTTGCCAATGGATAAATCCTCCTTTGCACCTGCAGAATGTGTCTTGGTTCTTTATAATTTATATATTTATCTCTTTTTATGTATTTTTATTACATTTATTTATAATGTATTTTATAGTACATTAAACAGGTTTCATTATAACACACAGGCTCCATAAATTATCAGTGGTCCCATTAGCTTCTTGAATATCATGATCAGATACTAAGGGGATAGATACAACCAGATTCTGTCTGGGTTTTTTTGTACAAGTATTTTATTTTAACCACTTAATATACGCCTATGTTTTTAAAAGTCAAATACCTCCAAAAGTCTTAAGACAAACAATTTTCTACCCTACTCCAACTCATCTCCTGTTCTATTCTCCAGGGAAAAATTCCTCTCCCCGTGCTAGTCACCTCCATATTCCTAAAAAAAAAAAAAAAAAAGTGGATATTACTTTTTATCAATGCTATTTGGTACCAATTGTTCTTACAGTAGATGAGTTTTAGTTCTTTCATCTGTCACCATCTCTCCTGTCTCCCATTCTCTCAAAGAGTCATCCACCAGTTTAGAAGAAATCAATTATCAGCATAGACACAGTTTTGCTCACGTAAATACTGTTCACTACAGAGTCAAGTACACTATGACTGCATTACTTTCCTGATCAACTTTTCGTTTTTCCTGAAAATTTCAATTGCCTTACTTGCTCACTCGCACTATCCGGAATCTACATATTATTACTGAACCCTACTCCTGGAGTGCTTCATCCTCCTAGTTCATTCTGAGTTAGTCACTCTTTAAACCAGTGCTGTCCAACAGAATTTTCTGTGATGATGGAAATTTCTATATCTCTACTGTCTGGTGTAGTAGCCACAAGCCATGTGTAGCTATTGAGCACTTAAAATGTAACTGGTGCAACTGAGACACTGGATTTTTAACTTTTAAAATTTTTAACTGGTGTGTTTAATTTGTTTACATTTAATTTAATTATTGAAATGGTTGGATTCAAGTCTTTTATCTTGGTATTTGTTTTATATTTATCACATCTGATCTTTGCTCTTCTATTCCTCCTTTCCTGGCTTCTTTTAGGTGAATTGATTATGTTTTAGTATTGACTTCTTTTATATACCTCTTCCTGATTTTATTACTTTAGAGGTTGATCTAGAAATTACAACATGTACCTTTAAGACTACGTTTAAACAGTATCTAAGACTACGTTTAAACAGTATCATCTTGCTTCATGAACAGTGTAGGAACCTTAACAAAAGCATGGGTTTATTTCTCCCCTTGTGCCCTTTGTGCTACCATTGTTCTTATATTTTACTTTAAACCCTCACAAAACATTTGAATAAGTTTGCTTTAAATAGTCAATAGTCTTTTAAAGCAGTTTAAAATTTTGTATAAGCACACATGTACAGACACACACACATACATACATACATAAATAAATAAATAAGTATCTTTATAAATATTCCTAAATAATTCCTTTCTGATGCTCATTCATTCTTAGAGATTTGGAGCTCCATCTCTGAGCCTGGTTTGCTTTCCAAGTCTTGTGTGTGTGTGGTGATGGGGATATGACAGACACCTAGCTGTGGCATTCTTTGTATGAACTGGGGAGTAGGTTATGAGTATTGACCTCTCTATACACTAAAGTTGGACCAGTCTCACCATTTTTGGCCTTATACCCAATGATATGCCAGAACCACCTCCTGCCAGCCCAAAGAACCAATCATGTACATTTCTTCTCAATCAATCCCAGATTCAATGATGCCACATTGGTAACTTGAAACTGGCTATGTTGGTGTACTTCGACCACAAAAATCAGTAAATGCTACAAATTGGGGCTTGCTTTCTTTCCTCCCTTCTTCCTTTTTTCCTTTCTTGCTTTCTTTCTCTTTCAGAGAACTGGTTGTAAAATATTTACCAGCACATTCACTGCCTACACCTTACCCCCACTTTTCTACTGCACGATGACGTGGGGAGGGAGAACGGCTCTCTCTGGCCACAGCCCCCATAAACACCCTGGGCTCTGACTTCCCTCGCTTGCCATACCTGGCACCCTCCTTCCTATGCTGGGGACTCATGCTCTCTTTCTCTTTGTCCTTGTGAATTCATACACTTTTTATTGCTATTTTAGTGGGTCCTTGAGAGGGGGTGAGTGGAGAGTGTGTAGCTAATCTAGTCAGATTTATCTTCTAAAAAAAACCCTATCTTTGTCTTTAAAAGTAGAAAGTTCAAAGAAATAAGCAACTTCAGCAACTCAAGAAGGCTTAATCATGAATCAGGTCTAACATCCAAAAGTTCTAGTAACCTCAACATTGGTCCAAGTTACGTTTTAATATTATTCTTAGGCAAAAAAATAAGGATGACGAGCAGCTATTTTTCACCTCTAATGAAGAAAACTGGTCTCTAACTACAGCATAAGTCATTTAGATATCAGTTATTTGATTCAAGTTAACATCTACTGAGCAATTACTGTGTGCTATACAATATGTTGTTAGTTAGAGAAAAAAAGAAGGAACAAGGCAGACATACCCCAGCCCTCAGAGAGTTTACAGTGGATCAAGGGAGACACACAAGTGATTTAAAACACCTCTACAAATATGATACATGTTAGAAGAAGAAAAGTACCATCTACCATAAGAGCATACAACGAGGAGATTTAATGTAATCTGGGGGCCAAGGAAGACTTCCCAGAGAAAACAGTGTTCTGACTGAGACTTGTAGGAGGAGGAACTGCTTATCATTCCTGGGTAGAAAAAACAGAGGTCCCATAGCTTGTTTAAACAAAGATGAAATTTATTAAAGCATATTAGGTAGCCTATACCACCTCCAGGAAGGTTAGAGAACCAGGCTTGAAGGCTATGAAGCCATAAATAATGCCCATATTAAACCGTCGTACTATTCTAACAAGGATCCCCTGCCGCTGGTGCAAACACAAGCACAGGCTGAGCAGAGGTGTGACACTGCTAACATCCGCTATTGCCAATGCTGCCTCTTAAAAATGAATGTCTCTCTGCCCTCCTGGCCAAAATGGTCTTTTTTTTTTTCTTCATGTTACCTTTTTACTTACTTAAATCTCAGAAAAGTTATGTTTCTTGCCAGGGCTGAGTTAACATGAGTGTGTCCTAGCTCCACCCGAGGCTGAGAAACTGAGTTTGACACATCTATTTTGAGTTTTAGGAATCACAAGATGGTAAATTCTAAAATAGGATATTTAAAAGGTGCTTAATGGCCAAAAAGCATGAAAAATGTCAATCCCAAAATGCCACTATCTCTGGATTTCTAGTGGTACTATTTGGATTAATCAGTGTATGGCTGGTTGTTATTTCGATGTGTCAGCACTTCTGAGGTCTTGCACACAATCGCAGATCTTAAAACTGGGAGGGTCTTCCAGAGGTCAGCTGGCCAAATGCCCACCTTCAAGAAAGAAAAGTGTTATTTATACCCAATGTAACAATGGGGGCATGTGGGTCCTTGGGAGGTCTTGTGCCCTACCTAAGCTCACACAGCCAGTAAATGACAGAGCCAAGACCAGAACTCTTATCTGCTGGGTGTTCACAATCTTCTATCAGGTTCTTTGGCACCCTTGGGTGAGAGGTAGTGGATGTACATTGTGTATCGGGATGGTTGGAGCAGGCAAAGTACAAGACCAGTTGCTCAGATCAGGATGGTGGTAGTGGAAATGAATCTAGGAGGGCAGATGGGAGAGCTGTATAAGAGATAAAATTGGAAGAACTTTGCAATGGATTAGATGTGGCAAGTGATGAAGAAGAAAGAGTTAAGGTTGGCCCCAGTTTTTGGCTGATTAAACCAAGTGGATGGTAATACCATTCACTTTAGTAGGTAAGAGAATCTAGAGCAGGAGTGGAAGGTAGGCAAAGGAGTGGAGGGTAAGCAAAGGAGGTGAGGAATGAAGAATATGATGTGAGATATGTCAAAATTTGAGGGGCTTGAGATATGTCAAATCTGAGGGGCCTAAGGACAGCTATATGGAGATGTTAAGGCAAAAGGCCTGGGCTGGTGACACAGATTTTGGTATTGTCGACCTCTTTATGGTAACTGAAGCAAGGACTTGGACAAAATCACCCAGGGAGAAAGTGTAAGTGGCAATGAGAAGAGGGCCTAGGATATAACCCCAAGGACTAGCAGGATATAAAGATTGGTGGAGGAGAAAAATGCACGTAAAGGAGACAAAAAGCAAGTGACCACAGGAGAGGTAAAAATCAAAGAGAAGCAGGATCAACAAAGAGTATGGCTAAATCCCCTTTCCTTGAGACGTTTAACAATTCTTCAGAATAGGATAGGATATTTTGCTTCTTCTTAAGTGTGAATGCTTATGGGGTGGGCACAGGCAGTGCTGTTTCTTTAGGTCTTTAGAGCTATATTTATGAATCTAATGCTGACACAGCCATGAGGTGGATTGTTTAGTGTGGTTTGGCTTTGGTTTCAGTTTCAATTCCAGTTTGTTTATTGGCTCTCTCCCCACCCACTAAAAATCGTATTTATCTCCATGATGCAGGTTGGCACAGGCCGTGCCCAATAAACAGCACCTGAGAGACAAAAAAAAAAAAAAAAAAAAATGAGACACAGAAGGTATGTGATTCTGGGACTCTGTAGGGTCAGAATTAAACATTGAAAGGGTTCCACACTTTTTGAAAGATTGGAAAGCCCAGCAAATCAGGAGGACTGGCTTGATTCCCAGTTCTACCCATGGCTTCTGTGAACTCAGAGAAGTTGCTCAACTCTCCTGTCATTCAGCGGCTCACTTTGTAAAAGGAAAATAACATGATCATGTTCTTTTGGTTTAATAAGAGAACGTCCCTAAGTACAAGCTTCTTATAGCCAAATGGAAAAATATAAAAAACAAAATTTTGATTGCTATCCTTGGAACAAAGGTCTTCATAACAGACGTGTATAAAATACAAAAGTAATAATCTCATGTTATTAGGTTATGTGAACCAAAGACTGGACATCGAAGGTCAAAATGAGCTATTTCCTTTCTGTCAGATACATTAAGAAGTTCAATTAGAATGTAGCCTATACACTAGGAATATAAAGACCCTGACCTTTTTAAGCAGTTCTTTCTCACATAAAGCCGAGAATGTGATGTAGCTTCCATTCTGACTTGATAATTACATGAAATTTAACATCTCTCACTGTTTTCATGATTGAAGAGATTTGCTAGAGTTTTCCAAACCATAATTTCCACCTAACACAAACATTAGAGTTGAATGTTTTACTGCACTTTGGGGAACCGTTTCCAGGCTGAGTATTTACCAAGAAACAATGGGAAGTGTCTGGTCTTGAAGACTGCAGAGGAGTTTACAACATTCTTTCCTGACTTCCTCACCCTTGAACACTATTGCATTTCATATTGATTAATATTAGCAATATTTTATTAATACAATTTTGTTTTACATTGTGCCTTTATCCAAAGGGTCACACACACTAAATCAGCAAGTCTCATAACAGCTGGAAGAGAGAGGAACTATATTCTTGATCTATTTCAATAAAAAAACTAAGCAGTGGGCAACAAGTTCCTTGTATGTCCTTTGTATATTGATAAGCATCATCATGCTGGCTTCTTTATAAAGGAGAAGGGGTTTCACAGTGAGAGAAGTATGCTGGGGTAGGTGTCTGGAGACTCAATTCCTCACTCTGACTCAACCACTAGCTGGCCACGTTCCCGAGGGCACCAAGCCAGATAGACTCATGGGAGTACTGCCTGCAGGCAAAAAACCTGATGCCCCTTTAAATACTTGTCCAAAATTTAGGGGGAAGGCTGAGCACTAGATGTGGGAGGATGGAAAGAGAAATGCATATATTCTAGTTATCGAAATGAGAATGTGCAGTTTCTTGGTTCCATCCTCCCACAAAGCAGTTTTGTGACCTTATGTGGCCTCACAAGTGCCCCCTGAGGTTGTCATACCGCACACCCATGAAGCTCATCTTTGTATTCCTTTGAACCCCACACATAATGCAGAGATCAGGTAAACACAATTCACTGCATCTTCTCACACCTCCAGGGATGTATTTAGCATTCTCTATAGGTTGCTGCCCCAGGCTATGCCCAGGCTGTGCTGCTTCCCGATCCAGCTCTGTCTGAACAGGTTACTTAACCTTGCTGGGCCTCATTCTCAGAGATTTCAAACTGGTTTTAACAGTGGAACCCTTGATGAAACAAAATCTACATGGAAACCCAACACATGAAGTACATAAAAGCTGGAGGAGGAGAAAGGGAGCCACTGGAAGCCCACTTGCTCCCTTCCCTCACCCTCCCTGTTGCTGCTCTTAAGTTGCAGAAGGAAGACAATAAAATCTCAAACAGTCTGTGAAGCGAAGTTGGAAACCACCGAACTAGACTATCTCTAGGGTGAATTCCAGCTCTCACATTTTATAATTCTGCTTGAGTATTGTAAGGGATTTGGAGTAGATAGGAGAGGGGACAGGAAATAAAGGGAGAGTTACACAGTGTCACCCATATCCCCACACCGGATTTATCCCCGGTGGGGGAGGGGAGAAAAGTGGGTGATTACCCTCCCCAAAGACAGGAAGAAGCAAACCCTCAGAAAATCACTCAAACCAGCACTCAAACGTCTGGAGTTGACCTCACAGTGACCCCTCCACTACACTCAGCATCTCCATCTGAAACCACTGGGGCCGCAGAGCCCCGGAAGCTGCTGGAGTGTAAAAACTTCAAGAGGATACACGGCAGCATCCCCAGGACTCGGCACGGCAAGGATGCGTGAGATTCCCCTGTGGAACATGCCTGGGCTCGAGACATTTTATTGATATCCCTCAGAAAGATCCTATACACAAGACTCTATGGGATGGACCAGGTGGTATATAGTCTCCATCACTGCTGTCAGTAATCCCTCCCATGTCTGTAAGCACTTCCCATCAAGAGGCAGAGTCTACTTCCAGAAAGCTTCCCCATTCTCAAAAGAAACTGTCCCCATTATTGCCCCAAATCCTAAAATTCTATTGTGTTGGCATCACCTCCTCTCTGAGGACACTGTATTCCAACAGGGGTTGCATACGGAGCTCCCGAACACCGCAGTATGAATTAGTTTATCACATCCTTCCCTTTTTTGCCCAAAGTGACCAGAATCATTTCAAAGTACAGTAACAGAGTGTACTAGTTATCTATTATTTATCTATTGCTGCATAATAAATTACCTCAAACCTTAGCAGCTTAAAACTACCTCACAGTTTCTGTAGTTTAGGAATCTGGGTGCAGCTTAGCTGGGTCCTCCACTTCAGGTTTTCTCATAGGCTGCAATCAAGGTCATGGCTGGGATGGAGTTATCTCAAGACTCGACTAGGGAAGGATCCACTTCCAAGTTCACCTGGTTGTTGGCTGGATTCAGTTCCTCTCTGGCTGTTGGCCAGAGACCACATGCAGTTCCTCGCCACATCAGACCTCTCTAGCACGGCAGCTTGCTTCATCAAAGTGTGCAAGTGAGAGGGCAATGGAGAGACTGACTGCCTGTCTGCAAGTCACAGTCTTTGAAACTGAATCATGAAAGTGATATCCATCACTTTTGCAGTACGTTATTGGTTGGAAGCAAGTCATTCCAGGGGAGGGGATTACACAGAGCATGAATACTGGGAAGTGGGAGTCTGTGGGGGCCATCTGCAAGTCGGCTGCCACACAACGTCAGGACAGATTCACTCAGTGCTCACCTGCTCACCATAAGAACCTAGAGGCACAGAGACCCCAGGTAGTGAGCAATTCTCAATTATCTGTGAGGAAACCTGTTTTAGAGAAAATCCACAGGTCTCCCTTCATTCAATGCCATCCCCACTCTTCCTTCATGGAGCCCTATCCCTCACTGACTAACAGGTAATAATACGGCAAAGTCTTTGCTTCCTTTTCTCCTAATGTAATGCTAATAAGCATCAAATTCTATCTAAAATTAAGAATTCAAGGAACATAATATTGTAAGAAAGAAAATACATCAGTAATAAATTTGCTATTTTCATCATCACTAAGTCCTTTTATTACATGCCTGGCTACTAATAACACAGACTGTTAAATTTAGAAAGGCAGAATGAAAACTTTACATCAATCTTCATTCTAGCCAAAAATAATGTGATAGAATCCAGAACTTTCCATAAACTTTTATCATTCAAGGTAACATACACATCAGAAAAAAATTTTAAATAGCTTCTGGCCCTTTAATGATTTTAATTAAATGTTTTCTTCAGAGTACAAAAGCTATGCCTCAAATGGAGGCGGCAAAAATATAAAATTATTGTATTTGTGATCCAATCCATATGATTTTTTAACTTTTTTTTGTAAATGATGTAATCTTATAAAGATTCCTTGTTTTTCTCTACATGTGTTATAACAAGACTAGAATTAGAGTATTAGTTCATCCCTTTCCCCTGAAAAGCACAGAATTCACACATTCTCACACATTTTCTTGTTGAAGACAAACAGTATTATCTTCACTTTATCAGATGGAAAGAGACCTAGTGAGTGAAAGGTTTGGATCTGAGCCCCACAGTGAGGAGGGAGAGAGCAGGAATTCCATCTCAGAGTTCAGGGTCTGAGGCCAGGGTAGAGAAGCTGCTAACCCAGACGATGCAGATAAACACACGGGAAAGGCCGAGTTTTGTTTCTGACAGCCAAAGGTGTGCTGAGGGGAAGAATTGGATCTGCGCAATTCCTGCCTCTCTTTGCAGCTTCTGATCACTTCTCTTTCCTATTTAATGCTTGGAAAACTTGAAGTGAGCTCAAGCCTTTTAGCACCAGGCCGGCTCACCCTTCCACCCCCACCACCCCTACACTTAGCTTCCTCTCAGCAAAAGTGTGGCTCCACATTTCCCTCCAACGGATGTTTTTACCTGGTCAAAACACAGCCTAACCCCTGAAAGGTGCATTATTATTTTTAAAAAGTTACCGACAGCTGATTCCAAATTCTATAGAGATCCCATCCCATCCCCAGCCAAACCACACAGAAAGATATTGGAAAACAGTAGGTGCTCTTGCCTACACATTCAGAAGAAAAGAGGGACAATCTGTTTTAAAACATACAGCTTGGGCACTGCATAGGGTGTGATCTCATCTAAATGGCTCTCAATTTAACATGTGACAGGATAGAAATTCAGGAGATTCTTTTCATTTCCCAAAGATATATTTATTCCCTAGGGACACATTCATGGTTTGCTTTTCCATAATCATTTCTGATGTATTACTTATCAGACTCCAAGTTCCCTCAAAGAAGGGAATTAAATAGTCAGTCTCCATTATAAATGCTATGAACAACCAAACAATTTTAAGAACTTTACTCTAGATGCCACAAAAAGATACATGTTGTAGAATCATTGTTTCACGGATTAGAAATGATACTAACTCTAATTATTAACATAATTGAATAGACAATGATTACAAATTATTATCTATAAAAATAGAATAAAAGCTGTGTAATACTTTGCACATAGAAAGCATCTTTTACTAAGAAGAAAAGACCAATTCTATTCACATACACACAAATGTACACAGGTACCGACTCACTCACAAACCTCAAGTGGATTGAACAAAAACTCTTTATAGAAACTCTGTAACATACTTTTGCACAGGTATCTCTAAATTAAAACTACAGTTTTATATGGATACCAACTAGTGGCCCAGAAATGAGGCATCAAACAAAAAAAGTTATATCTAGGTTACACTAGGAAATAGAGAACACATCATTCATAGTATGTTTTAAAGTTTCTAATCTGTCTTTACCTGTGTAACTCTTCTCTGCACTGATATTCTCCCTACACCAGGAGGAGGAAACAGATACAAACTGTAGCCCTGTTTCCGCTCTTCTCTTAGTGGCTTATTGTATAAAAGGGCAGCTCCTCCCACATTATGTGAAGATAAGCCATAGCAAAGCTGATTGTGGCTTAGCCCTCCTGATACTTTTGTGAGCACTTGAGGGATCTAGATGAGAAAGGAGTGTTTGTCCAATGTCATCGCAGTGAGACCAACTTTGCAACACCTTTTTAAAAAACTGCAACACCCCTATACCCCTGATCCCCTTATTTTGCTCTACATTTTATTTCAATAGCACTTATCTTCTAATAAGATGTGAAGGGTAGCAGAATATGCCACACCAAATACACCACTTTGGCATAAGGATTATTTTGAGCTGAAGGCAACTGAGAAAAAGCAAATGTAAGAAAAGCTCTGTGGCCACCCCCTATTGGCCTAAAAACAAGACATAAATTTGTAAAGGTGTCCCCCCTCCCCTCTCTACCAGGAAGGACAGTGGTTAATCAAGAGAGACCAGTATCAGCCCAGAGACAACACCAAAGAAACCTACATAACAAACCTTACTAACTAGCCCTTATCTTCCATTTGTTCCCTCATATATTTACCTTCCCACAATTTGCTGCTCTGAAAACTCAAAGTCCTTTCCCTTTGTCTCATCACTTCTCCAAAAATGTATTGTTCTTTTGTTAAGATGCTATATAAGCCCGAGATCCAACCACTCTTTTGAGTTACTCATCACTGAATACTCACATGTGTGTGTGATGCACATGTTAAAAAAACAAACAACTTCTGTTTGTTTTTGTTCTTGTTAATCTGTCTTTGGCAACTCTGATTTAAAGGGCTCTATCCAATGAACCTAAGATGGCTAGAAGAAAAAGAAATGTTTTCCTCCCCTCCAGCTGGATAATAAACTCATTTATTAGATTTATTATATAATGTTTGTCTCCCCCCCACTAGAATCCAAAAAACTCACAAGGGCAAGGATCTGGGTTTGTTTTGTTCAGTCATATCTCCCAAGTGCCTAGAGCAGCGCCTGGAAAAGCTGGTACCCCATAAACGATTGTTGAAGGAATGAACGAAAGATGTTTTGAAAATGACTTACATTTAGCGGTTCTTTCAGCTTCTGGTTTGAAACTAAACATCCAGGGTGAAGAAATCATAACACTACTTTCGCTGCGACTTGCTGTTCATGTTCCTTGAAAAGAACTATATATACCTTTTGATGGGTCAAAAACACGCCACCTGGGGGAAAATAGAAAGAACATAGACAAAAGTGAGGAAGGAAATAGCCAAGCTGGGACAGAGAAGAAAGTCAATCTAGCTCCCCTCTTTTACCTCCTCTGGGTGGCAAACTGTCTGCACTTCCTATTACTTGCCTGTTTCCCTTAAAGATAAACGATGTTCCATTCAGAGAAACCTGCTGGCAGAAGCAATTACTGTTTTCAAAAATAATGTTTTGGTTTTTTTTAAGTGGAACCAAAGAAAAAATAAAGATGGGGGGTTAGAGACAGATAGACATTTTTCTCCCTTTTGGGGGGGAGGGGTGGTAAATGTTGGGAAGGATGACCAAGAAATACTAAAAATAAATATGAAAGTGATTCTCTTCTGGGTGTAACAGTATAGGGTAGACTTATATATGTATTTATGATTCCCTAATTTTTGTATTATTTATAAGCTTTTTAAAACATGATTATATTTTTTTTATTCTTCATACTAAAATGACAAAGATTACCAAATGCCTCAAACAATATCAAACACAAATTATCCCTTCTTTGCCATGTCCGATACAGTGCCAACCACATAGTAAGCACTTAGAGTTTGTAGTGGTAATTATTATGAATCAGTTAATAGAGAACAAAAATCTTTAAGAGAATATAGGAAGATGGAGAATATCAAAATAAATTCACTGAGATTCAACTGAGAAATGTAAGGAGGAGGAGGAGGAATCACAGAAATGAGAGAGGCAAGTAAAAGATTATCCACCAGTTCTTGTTCAAATAGTTTGGAAGATTAAACCCTTCAAACATTATTCTCCAATTGGAGATAATCCTTAAAAGGACAAGTTAGAAAGAAAAATGGGGGCGAGCCCAGTAGATTCTTTCAAAGCTCAAAAGCCAAATTTTACGGAAGAAAAATCATTTGACATAGCCAGTCTGGGACTTTCTATTAAGTGCTGGTGAGAGCTGTTGCTTTGACAGCTAACAACACTCAGACCGTGATGTATTCAAAGAACTGGTGTGGCAAAGACATCAGCAATGGGCACTTCCCACTGCCCAGCACTGACTTTCAGTCCACACTGGAGGACCACCTCCCCTGCTTCATCATTCCCTCCTCACTGGCAGCCTCCCTGGGTTTAGGGCTCTCAGGTTAGCAATCCCGCTCTTGGAACTCTACAGTTCAATGTAAACGGCCATGTGCTTTGTGACTAACTGGGCACAAAGTTGCCCAGCTCTAATGATGGGCTTTCCAGTTACCAAACAAGTTTCCCTGGAGTACCAGAGGACCATCTCAGTCCTGCGAGGGAGAAGGTGACCTACTCAGTCACTAGCAAGGATCGATGCTCAGTAATTCCTTTAGTCTTCCTGAACTTATCCCTGACCTTGTCCAGTTATTTGTAAAGGACTGTCAGAAAATGTGCAGAAAATTGGAGGTAGTATTTATAGACCTTAGATGAGCCAAATTCTCCTTTACTTGTATTTATTCCCAAAACCTCCTGTTTCTGTGGTTATTTCTTTTCCTTTGGGGGAAAAAAAAAAAGCCTACTTCCACTTGTATGTACTTTTAATGGAAAGACCCAATAGTTTATTTTTCTGCTAACTCTCAGAAATGCATCATGGGTGTGAATAAATCTGAGCCCTGATCTGACCTTTATCTTTACAATATAACATGAGCACAATAATAATTTACAGGGCTCAGTCCTAAGTGTGATATTTCAATGAGTCGGATAAATATCATTACCTGCAGCCAGCATCCCACCAGGATTCAGACTGAGAGGCAGGTGGGTATGGGCATTTCCAGAGGAGAATCATTAATTTGATGGTAGGTATGCCCCTAAAATCAGCAAAGGTTTCACTCATCACAGGTACATTAACAATTCACAATGTGATTAAAAAAAAAAAACACACACACAATGTGTCTGTGTCGGGGGAATAGGCTTTCATTTAGCTGAAGAACAAGAAAATCTCCAGCCCTAGCTATGTCAGGTTGACCACTGAACAGCCCAGGTGCATGAACAATTGCTCAGGGCTTCCTTCCCTCTCTGTGCTGGTAAAAGGAAGGTCAAGGAGGCCAGACACGTTATGAATGGAGCAGAATCCCCGGGGGTCCAGGGGTTAGGAAGAAACTTGGGAAGAAGAAACAAGGAAATGGACTGATAGCTCTGCCTGTCTTCAAAGCCCAACCAACATATAAATCATGGAAGAGGGAATCCCTGGTGGTCCAGTGGTTAGGATGCACTGCCTGGGGCCCAGGTTCAACCCTGGTCGGGGAAAGATCCCGCAAGCCGTGTGGCTTGGCCAAAAAAGAAACCAAATCATGGAAGATATTTGACAGCCAATCTCACTCTTCTTTGGGAACGTAACAGTATCAAATGTCTTTTCTTCCTACCTTCCCAAATTCCCCATGCTACTGAAGCCTGACTTTTCTAGACAACATATCTTGTCCCCTGATCCCAGGGTTCCATGAGCAGCCTGACCCGGCAGGTCACTCAGGTTTGTTTTCTACCTTCCCCTTCTCTGAAAATTGAAGCCTCTAGACTTGTAAGAAACCAGTAGGCAGCACCCAGCCTCACTGGCACTCATCAGATTCTTTTCCATACAGAAGGAAGTGTGGAAACCTTTGAGCTAGCTGAGAATATTTCACGGCTCTATATTATATATGTTTCTTCCTATGTTTGCCTATTTTCATCGTATCACAGAAGGCACTTTGTCACTCCCACACTTCCCATTTCTTGTCAGTTTATCCTGTCCCCCACGTAGAATGGAAATTCTCCCTGTACCACATCAAAATGATGTACAGAAGGCAACTACTCAAAAAATAAAAACTCTTAAAAAAGAACGCTAAACAACAATAAAAATGTTCTGATAGAATTGTGCACTTTAATAGGGAAACTGCTCTTCTGAGGAACTAAAGCCATCTTCAAGTTGCAGAGAAACCCCCTTGGTTCAGAGGTTTTCCCCTCTGACCTGGCTCTGCCCCCCACTACAATTTTAATATCATGCTTTGGTAGGTTTGAGAAATATCTTGACAAAGTTCTCCTTTGTATGGAAGAAAAAGTTTGGATTTTGTGTAAGACATTCATACGCTTGTCTTGCCCATAACCAACAGATTAAATACACACATATCACTTGCCGAGAGTTCCAGCTGTTTAGATTTTCACCCAAACATGTGAATAAAAACCGCAGGCAAAACAAGTACTGTCTCTCATACCTTTTATGGATTAACAAATAGCCCTTACTCTGCTGATGCCCATTCTTAATTGGACTATGCTGTGAGGAGCAATTAAGCCTAAATGGCCACTTGCTGAGAGCTGGTGAAAGAAATGCTGCAGCTTGAGGCATTGGCATTCTCCAAATAGAGCACATATGCTTGGCTTTGGTGCCCATAAAGAAAGGAGATTTACTTATTTTTCTGCGCTTTTGAAAGTGAAAAAGGGCTATTGTTTCAGGTACTCAGTGCAAATTATTCAAGGAAATTTTTTAGACAAAATAATTTTTGCAACTTCCGTGCAAGTAAGAGATGCAGAGATGAAAGAGCTTTGTTCCCTCGCGAAAGAGGGCAGCAACTGTGCGAGAGAGGCCTCTCCCCTCCCTCCACCTCATGGCTTGTCTCCGTTGCCTGAGCAAAGGACAGATCACAACCAGCAAAATGAAGCAGGCAGTGAGACAATCCCCTGAGCACAAACAGACCCTCACCTGAATAGCAGGTAATGGTGGAAGAGAAGTTTTATTAACGAACACATACTCAGAGGCATTATTTCTCAGTGTATGTTTTTGCTCTTGAACATGGAGGAGAGCAAGAATAATGAGGTTAAAGTTAAGACTGATCTGCTCCTTTCAGCACGGAAAGCTCATTTCAAGCAGCCCCCAAGACGTTCTCCAATCATAGACACATATATTGTTGGCCTCGGTTACTGATATCTGTGTCGTTCTATTTTAGTGTGGACAAGGGACAGAGGAGACAAACTGGACTTTTCTCCTGAGCCACAAGGAGATCCACTGAAAAGGTTTTGCTATCGTTGCTGTTGCTTTTCTTGTAGGAAAGAAGAGAAAATCCATTGCCTTTGTAAACATTATATTCATCATTATTGAAAAATAAACTTTAAGTGATCAAGGAGGAAAAAGAGATGCAAAGAGAAAAAAAAAAATCACTCCAAATTCTACTACCTGTAAATACCCATCATTTTTCATTCTGAGAACACCATTCCAAACACCTCTGTATGTACATATATAGATAGAAGAAACAGGCATAATCCTACAAAACCGAGATCACAGTATAAGAGCTATATATTTTTGTGTTGTTTTATTTCATTCACTTTCACAGCAAAAAAATTCTGTAGTAATTTTGAATAAATTACTGAACTTCAGAGAAACTTTTCTCCCCAACAAATTATTTTAATATTTAAAATATGTCTCTTTGTTACCAGGGGTGGGGGATGGCCTGTGCATGGTAGGTGTTGAAAGGAAAACTTTACCCACTTAGGTTCAATGTTAGGGGGCCTGCAAATTAACTGGCAGTAGACAGATTAACAGGAAAAAAGTTGGGGTGTATCTACACACGCACTTGGGAGCACTCAGGAATGAGTAACACACTGAAGAGCCAGAGGTAAAAGTTTATGTACTAACATAACAAAAAGGGAGAGGGGGTTGGGCATCAGTGGGAAAGTATGAAAGAGCCTATTGGGCTTTTTGATGCTAATAGGCAACTGTTGCTAAGAGTCAGTCTTTTCCAGAATAGGAAACTCCCTCAGGAAAGGATCGATGGCAGCTGTATTTTCAGGAGGCTCTGCTTAAGTTTAGGTAATGTTTCCTCTTGCAGCTCTTCAGATGTTTTCATTTTAAAGTAATTTTCATGTCACTTTGGTGGGCTGTTAACCCCTTCCTAGGATTTTTAGATGCATCGCTGGCCTTTACCCACAAAACACCAGTAGAAACACCATCCTCCCCCAGTGAGACAACCAAAAATATCTCCAGACAGGGCCAAATGCCCCTGGGAAGGTGGGTCAAAAACGTCTCTAGATGAGAACTGCTGCTCCAAGGTTTAATAAAAAAGAAATAGAATTATGGGGAAAAAACACTGACAGATTGAAATCATAATTTTAAACCATACCATTCGATGTTGAACAATATCTATTTACCCCTTGCCATGAAAGATGAAAAAATTGACACTTTTAATCCCTTCTACATTTCCTCCTTCCATCTCCCAACATTGGTTAGCCATTATTTTTATGTTTTCAAGATTTAAAACACATTTTGTTAGGGAATCGTTGCCTGAAATCACCCACCTTGGCCAGGCACAATAAAAACCATTTGCACAAGTTGTCTCACAACAGGAGGTCCCAATAAGGAACATGGTGCTGCCACTGAAAACTAACCAACTAATTCAGGAGGGGCCAAAAGGAGGGAGGAGATGCCAGCCCATAATATGTCTTGTAAAAGTAACTGGAAGAATATGGGAGGGACCAAAAGGAGGAAGGAGACACCAGGTCACAGTATGTCTTGTCCACCTCTCAGAAACCCTCAGGCTGGAATCCATCTTGGCTTAGAGATGCACACACCACCAGGAAGGACCCTGTGTCAGACAAAATATGGGCACAAGCAAGATGATTGGCCAGAGACAACCTGGAAGGCTAACCCCATTACCACAAAACCCGAGACTGTGAGCCACGTGGCAGAACAGTTCTCCTGGGTTCCCTTGAGACAGAGAGTGGGTAGGGCACAACGTTTAAAAGAATGACATAGCCCAAGGACACGACATAAACTGGTTAGAACCAACTAGGTCCAAGATGGCAGACAAGTCGACTTCCACTAGACCTTGAGCCTCAATATATGCTCATTGTAACACACCAGCACTCTAAATGACACACGCACAGGCGCCATGACAGTTCCAAGGCCGACCATAAAAGGTCAAAAAGTGGGCAGTGGTCCAATTCCTGGAAATCCCCACCCCTTCCCCCAAATAGCTAGAATACTCCCCCTACTCATGAAATTACCTATGAAATTACCCACCCCTATGAAAAGTGACAACCCCATACCCTGGTGCCTCTTGCCTTCAGAGATGGCCCACACTCTGTCTATGGAGTGTATTTCTCCCTGAATAAACCTTCTTTCACTGTACAATGGCTCACTCTTGAATTCTTTCCTGCACAAAGGCAACAACACACACTCGGCGGCCACCCCAGGGACTCTCCTGAAACCTGGGATGTGACCATCCTCTCTGGCCCCACTTTCTTTCCTGCAACACCCTTACCCTGCTGCTCTCTGCCCAGGTGTCCTTTCCCAATAGTCTTTTGCTTTGTCAGTATGTGTGTCTCCTCAGATAATTCATTTCCTAGTGTTAGACAAGAGCCCACTCTCAGGCCCTGGAATGGTTCCCCCTTCAGGTAACAACTTAATTTTGTAACTTTAATTCTGACAATTAGGAACCTATTAAGATAAATCCAGGTTTACCTCCCCCCTTCCCCGTCCTTTATCACAGCTCTCTCTTTATTCCTGAGTTCATGAAGCAGATGTCAATGGGACTCCTCCAGAATTAGAGATAAAACTTCTAAAGTGTACATAGAAATAAAGCACCCCTACATTCTAGAGAGAAGTACTAAGGAACCCCAGACACACCCCTCCCAGAACTTTGAAGAGTCATGGCAGTTCTGACCCTGCTATCATCTCCCATTCCAGCCTACATATTCAGAAGACAAGAACTCAAGGAAGATTGTGGGGATCAGCTAGGAGGATTTTCCTCTTCTGCACTCCCCCCCAAAACACACACACACAGCAAGCCAAATGAGGGACCAATGTAATAATCACTAGTAGAGACTTGTGGTGCCTGAAAAAATCTGAGACAGGGCTCTCAATCCTCTTTAGGCATCTGCACACTTGCTGATCTTCCATTCTGTGCCTAACTGAGGTTGACAAAAAAGAGATCTGGAGAAAGAAAGCAAGGCAGAGTGCAGGTGATGGTGAAACAACATATACTCTAGATATTTAGTGGCAAGAGGCATGAGTTTCCCGAAGGTCAGGTGCCCACGAGGTAGCCAGGTTGAGCCACCTCAGTAGCACCATATCTAAGAGGACAGCCTGCCAGACAAGAGGATTCCAGCAGCTGGAGGCTGTGGAGTAGACTCCCAGAGGTGGGAGCTCAGCTGGAGTCAGAGGGGTCTTGACAGAGAACCAGCCATTTGTCTGGGAGGGAATGTTCTTAAAGGACCCCCAAGAACTCACACATATCCCTTTGGAGAACACCAGCATTTGGACCTCTCTCACACAGAATAAATCAGAGGCAATAACAACCTAAAAACACCCGAAGGCACCATCTAAGTGATGTTCACCCCCTTTCCCCCCCATCTCTTCTTCTCACTACAACACAACAGAGGAGAAAAGGACTCACAAGAAAGAGAGTGTAAGGAAGGGAGATGAGAGAAGGAAGAAGGATCTCTGTGTAGGGGAGGAAAAATCATTTTTCTTCTCCCCTCTTAGGTTCAACGGCTGGAACCCAAAATAAAACTGATAAAAGACAGAATAAGAAGGGAGTTCCCTGGTGGTCTAGTGGTTAGGATTTGGTGCTTTCACTGCTGTGGCCCAGGTGCAATCCCGGGTTCAATCCCAGGTTCAATCCCTGATCAGGGAACTGAAATCCCGCACAGCATGGCCAAAAACAAAAAAACCAAAAATCAGAATGAGAAGAGAAAACAATAGTTTTAATTATGTACTATGCACAGGAGCTCACAAAGTATAATGTGGCTCAAGGAAGTGGCCAAATGATTGAAGCTTATATACCATCTTAGGCTAAACAAAGTGGGGTTTGAGCCTCTGGGGTGAGTAGGAATGGTTATAGGAGTAAGAAACAAGAGCTGTCTTTTTATGCAGATAAGATTCTCAGGTGATAAAAGTTGTCTCTGGGAGTAGATCTCTTCCTGGTACAGAGACATCTTTACAAATGGAAATTTCCTTTACAAATGTAAATTTCCTCTGCAAAAGGGAAAATCTGTACTCTATTTTTAGGGGAGGGAGGTAAAGAGCTTTTCCTACATCTGGTGGTTCTTGGTTGGCAGTTAGCTCAAAATAATTCATATGCCAAAGAGACATATTTTGGTGCCCATCATCTGCCATAGGTGCCCAACCTTGGAGCGGAAAGAAAATGAGAGTTAAACTGAATAAGGGATAGAAGCAGCCTTATTGGATTTTGAATACTTGAAATTACCAGAAATGTGATGGGATCAGACCAAGATATTGCTAAAAGAGCAAGAAAGGAAGATTTGACTAGGCCAGTCTAAAGACTCTGGAGAATATGAAGAAATATTTTATATTTGGATATTTCAAATTCAACCTATTCAATAAACTGGTTACATTTATTCTGAATCATCTCCTGATCCGCTGGACTTATTTTTTCCAAGGACTCGTATCTACTGTACTGCCTAAGTACTTGCATTATTGAGATTATCTGTTGCCTTTAGACTTGAACTTGCATAGTTAATAAATTACTTAGTAACACTTTATTGGCATTCCTTCACCATCTTTTGGCATTGAATCTTGCTATGAAAAGTCTGAAGTCAGCCAGACTTTCCCCTTCTCTATGACTTAATTTCTTTTCTTCATGCCCATATAAATCTTCCTTTATCTCATATTCAGTAACTTTTTAAGGATATGGCTGTGTGTTGGCTGTGTCGTGCCGATCTTTACTGGATCGTGCTTTAATGTGCTGATTCAGGCTTCTACTGAAGGAAACTGTTTTCTTCTATATTATTGAAATCATTTCTGTTCCATCTGGTCCCATAGGGCTCCATTCTGATTATTATTATTATTATCTTTGAATCTTTTTTTTTTTTTCAGTTTTCATAAAGCATTTATTTTTCCACTACAAGTTCCTCATTTTTTCATTAGTAATCTGGAGTATTGGCAAGACCAGAACCATTTTCAGCTGAAAAGTCATAAAATAAGATCACCAAACAAGGGGAACATATTTTAAATGAGGACTTGTAGATTTCTTCTTTACTCAGCTCTTTTATTATTAATAGTAAAGTGAGTGAGAGAAAAGTTGTCAGGTAAAGACCATGAATGTGGGTCAGAAGTCCGGAACCTATCCCAGCTCTGCCTCTTACTGGTCGCGAAATCTTGAGTAGGGAACCCAACTTCTCCATGGTCAATTTCCTTATTTGGAGTTGGAGATAAAGCTTTCCTAAGTACAGTCCCAGGAACATTGGTTGCATGAGATATTAGTAGGTGACAAAGAAGAAAGGGTTTCATGGTCAAATACATTTGGGAAATTCTACATTAGGCAATCCTAGATTAGACAAAGTATCTTTTTTTTTTTTTTTTCTCTCCTCTAATCAGATTACCAAAATTTAGTGTATTTGGAAGAATTCTTCTCTAGCAAAATACATTTTTTTTTCTTGAGTATCCATAGGTTTTACTTATAGGAATCAACAAGGCCAGAACATTATTGTCAAAAAGTTCTTTAAAGTCTGTCTTAAATAAATACAGTGATGTCTTCCAGTTATGAGACCTATTACTACAAAGAATATGAAAATATATGAATACAATTGAAGCCCATTTAAATTATTTGGCTTTTAGCTGAAACTTATTTAAAGTATGTTTTAGTTGGTTGTGGTAGAGATTGTGCTATTGCTCCTAGTTATTTGTTGCCCTCTTTGTGTGTTATTTGTGTATTCCTACCTATTTTTTTTCACACACACACACACACAGACTGTATTTTATTTTTACAAGAGATAAATAGACTGACACCAAGCATTGTAAATGGATGACCACCACAAAAGCAACAATGATTGCAATTACCAAACATGAAACACACTCATACTACGTCATAATATTGACATTCAGTCCAGTAATCCTCCACTGTAACAGCTCCTTTACTTTGCAGTGAAAATTGATTTGTATATTCTTTGCCTCTGAGTCCTTGTGGGATTTTTTCTTTTTTTAAATTCAAACAGAAAGTCACAAAAATTATAATCGTTTGAATGGTTCACTGTTTGGTTTTTTTTTTTAAATAAATTTATTTATTTATTTATTTTTGGCTGTGTTGGATCTTTCTTGCTGTGTGCAGGCTTTCCCTAGTTGCGGTGAGTAGGGGCTACTCTTCACTGCAGTGAGTGTACTTCTCATTGCGGTGGCTTCTCTTTGTTGCATAGCACGGGCTCTAGGTGCACGGGCTTCAGTAGGTGTGGCACACAGGCTCAGTAGTTGTGGCTTGCGGGCTCTAGAGTGCAGGCTCAGTAGTTGTGGCGCACGAGCTTAGTTGCTCCGTGGCATGTGGGACCTTCCCAGACCAGCTTTCGAACCCGTGTCCCCTGCATTGGCAGGTGGATTCTTAACCACTGCGCCACCAGGGAAGTCCGGCTCACTGGTTTCGTGATTTTAAAAAATCATGTGAATCTGCTGAAAAATGTGGTACGAATCACATACTCACAGTCAATCTTTATTTCCGATGTCTTGGGGCACTTCTCCCCTTAGCTTTAGGCCGACAGGAACTTCTGTGGGCATTGCTCTCTTCTTTACCTCATCTTTGGGATCTTCCCTCAACCTGGAGGTTAGAGCATTCATTGAAGGTTTTTAAAGAGACTACTGAGAACTCTATTTGTGGGTGAGTACCCTAAAAGTCAAGGTATATAACACAGGAGAAGAATGAAGGCAGTGAAAACAATTACTTTAGCCCTTGAGTTTTAGTGTTCCCTCCCCATTCCTAACATATCTCAGCAACACATAAAACTATCTTTACCTAATGTTTTAACTCCTCTTTTTTTAAGAATAAAAAAGTATGAAATCAAAGAGATACACTGAGAAATTTTTAGGAATGGACATCACTCTCTGTCTGCCCACAGTATTACTCAGCCACCGTGTCTAAGATGGGAGGAGAGAGAGAGAGAGAGAGAGAGCAGTATCCCTGTGCCCGGCTTAGAGGACAATCACACAGAACCCCCTGGCAGACTACAATAGGGGTATCTTGTTGCTTAATATTGGCTATCACAGTTCAGAGCATTCTCCGGGTCTCCCTCTCCACCCATACCTCTGACTTTGCCTCACCTGTAAGAAACTGGCTAGGTGGTATTTTTCTGAGGCCAGCTTGTACTACCTAGAAGTACACTCTAGAAAGGTTGGGGGACATGGATGAGGAAGGATTACATGTCAAGCTTCCCATCGCTAGTTTTCTACTTTATCAATGCATCGAAATTTTAGGGGTAGGTGTTGGGGGCGGTTATTATAACTTTCTGTCTAGAAATGAAACATTTAAATAATTTAACAGCATTTCTCATCTAACGTTCAAAAATTCCTAGAAGGCAAAGTGGAAGGGATGAAGACCACGGAGTGCAACCCTTCAGTTTACCAATGACCAGAGCAAAGGTTAGTACCTAGACTAACTGATCCCCAGACTAGTGTTCTTCCACTACATCAGATGCTGCTCCTCCCCATAGGAAAATGTGAACAATAAATAAAGGGGACAAGGGACCAATCTTATTAAATGATAGAAAAAACAAACTAGCAGAGAAGCCCCCACAGAGTTCTCAGTAAGGGGGATGTCACACCACTGCAACTTGCTTCCATCAGGTGTCTTTTAGAGAAGCAGAGCTGTTGTTGTTGTTAGAGATTAGTGAATTAAACGTGTAATTTTTCCCTTCCAAGTTCACTGACTCTCTTCCCCCACCAAATTCTCTCCGTGAACCCCGGATTAAGAACCCTAGATGTGCTGGTAAAACCACGAGTTCCAATTTGGAATGCCAGCAATGTATCTCCCCTGTTCAAACACCAAGCTGCTTAAGGTTTCTCCAGTAGCTGTATCAGGAGGTAATCATCATAAGAAGAATCTGGGAGAGTTTAGTCGCTCCCTCCAGGATGCCAAGGTGTGGAGCAGGAATGGGATTTTGGGACCAGAACTAAGAATGGAAGGATTTCACCAGGAGCAATTACTCAAGAGAGTGAAGAGAGATCCCTGGCTTATAGAAGAGCCTAGTGATAATTCCTTCTAATCCTACTTCTTTCTCCCTTTTTTTCCTCTTTTCCCCTTGATCCTTCTCTTTCTCCTTGCAGTAGCAAGAACAGGAGGCATGGCACTAGATTATTGCTGAGGTTTTCCTTGTGTAGCTATTAAGAAGTATAGAACAGCAAAGTCCTTCTCTTGGAATCACTCAAAAGATATGATATAAAACATACACGATGATTTGGTCAGAGTTGTGTATTTCAGTAGTATTTAAAGTTACAAAACATTATTATATGATTAAAACATCATTAGTGAGGACATAATTATGAATTGAGATAGCACAAGACACAACAAAAATCCATTGTCAAATATGACTCACACATAAAACATCTTATCTACTACCAAGCTTTACCAATAATTTCAAAGATGCAAATAATGAAGAGGCAACAGGTACAATGGGGAGAGGTTCACAACCCCTCACACAATTCCCTGTATTCTTCCTGTATCAAAGGTGCTCTGGTCCAACATAATAGATGAGGCCTCTAAGAAAGGTATGGAACCACTTTGCTTACCCAGAAGGAGCTACTTAGTTCTGGAAACATCTGAAACATCTCCATTTTCTACTCAGATATTTACATAGTTTACATGACATTTTCCAGAGCCATGCCCCATAAATCCGATGATTCCAGGTTTCTTTACCTAAGAAATCTTAGACACAAAGTACATTCTGCTAAAAGCATTCCATGGATAAGGACTCTTCTGTCTGCAAAATCATTTAGTTTGTTGGGAGGTTTGCCATTAGTAAATTAGTCTGTAAATTAGTATTTACAAGATTAGACCAGTTTATTTGCCATCCTTCTTACCTAGGAACAGATCCCTCACCCCAGTAAAGGAAGACAATGGATCACAGACCTACTTCTTCCAAGGCACATTATGCTACATCCAGATACCTTTATGGAATTATAACAGTTTATATATATATATTTTTTAATTTTTATTTATTTATTTATTTATTTTTGGCTGTGTTGGGTCTTCGTTTCTGTGCGAGGGCTTCCTCTAGTTGCGGCAAGCGGGGGCCACTCTTCATCGCGGTGCGCAGGCCTCTCATTATCGCGGCCTCTCTTGTTGCGGAGCACAGGCTCCAGATGCGCAGGCTCAGTAATTGTGGCTCACGGGCCTAGTTGCTCCGCGGCATGTGGGCTCTTCCCAAACCAGGGCTCGAACCCGTGTCCCCTGCATTGGCAGGCAGATTCTCAACCACTGCGCCACCAGGGAAGCCCATAACAGTTTATATTGACAGAGGATACATTGATATATTGATCAATGACAAGAGCCTAACTATAATATTTGCATTATCATCTCAACTAAGTAAAAATATTGTAGAAATGCTAAAAGATAAAAACATTATAAAAAACTAAAAAGATTTTTAAACGATTATTTTTGGGTCTATAGATTATGAATAATTATTCTTTATATTTTCAGGATTTTCCACAAGAACTCTGTATTATTGTTATCATTTTTTAATTAAATTAATGCATGCAGGAAAATCTAAGTAGCATACTGGACAAAGCATAGACTTTGAAAGTAAACTGATCCGAATTCAAACTCTGGCCTGACTGCTCACTGTTATGAGATCTGGGGCAAATTAGCCTATTTCCTCGGCTGTAAAGTGAGAAATAAAATACCTCTGAGGGTTGCTGTGAATTATAAGCAGATACATCAACCATAAATGTTATACACCTCATTAGACAGCCTCTACCTTTTTGCCTCCCATGGAGGACCAACAATTTACTTGACCTGAGAGAGCCTCCTCCTTGGCTACCTCTACACAGTTGGGCCAACCAGCCATATGCCCAGAGTCGCTCAGTCTCCCTGCCATTTCTATGTTTGAATGAAATGCAATACCCTAAGATCTGGGATGTTGCACCCTGGCAGCTACTGAAGTGTGAGGAAATTAACTCTCAACTGGAAAAACTTTAACCAGTGGAGAAACAGAGATAGGAGAGATACGGGAAGTAAATTGCCCTACCTTCTGCTCTTCAGTCAACTGCTCTGAGGTGAGATTTCTTTATAGAGTCTTTCCAGAAAAGCCCCACATAGTCTTGCAGACATACCTGCTGAGTGGCCTGCCTGGTCTCGCCATGGTTCTTACAAAGCACTAGTCAGTGCAGTCACTTTGCTTTGCTTCACAACTTCTCTTACCTCACTTTTATGTTTCATCACTTTTGCTGCCCTGAGTTTGTACCTCAACATAAATTATCAGTGCTTTATTCTTTGCCTCACACTCTGCTCTACTTTCTGGGAAACCTGAGTCAAAACAGCAGATAATTTATATAAAGCACCCAGCATATAATTATCCCTCAAAAATAGCATGTGTACGTATAAGCCTATGTGGCATGTGGATGAGGGTGTGTGCACGAGCACACATGCAGCAGATAATACAGGAGCTGCTCTTGTTGCATTATTTTAGGTCTTTATAAATGCTAATGTACCATAAAATTTACATAAATAACCTCTTTTATTACCAATCCCACTTCCTGCCCCATTTCTTCCTATTAAACAAAGTAGAAACCCAACATATTTATTTCAACCAACAGTGAGATCACCTTCAAACTATGAATTATTATTAAAAAAGTATAAATCACATGCCCAGTGTTTGAGTCAGGATAGTATCATGGTTAAAAGCATAAACTTTAACATCAAACAGACATGGATTGTAATTCCATCTCTGTATGATCTGAGAGAAATTAGCCTTTTAGGAACGCTTTCCTCATCCAGAAACTGATGAAATAAATATCTTGCTGCATGTTTGAATTAAATAATGAATGTAAAGTTCTTAGCACAGAATCTGTACGTCAGTTAAATTGTTATTGTTAATATTATTTAAAATGCCGTTTATAATATACATCCCAAATCAAGCCATGGTAACATTTAAAAATGTGTTAATGAAGACTAGGAGTTAGGATGAAAGTAGAAAGTAATTCATTCATGGGTTAAATATGTTCTAATGCTTGGGTATAGTCCAGGGAGGATCCAAAGTCCTGAGGCACATGTCAGAACAGTCACTTATCAGATGTGTGAAATGCTGACACATCAGCAACACAGAAGATGGAGAGAAGCTGGGTGGCAAGGGCAGGCTGGACAAGGCAGCCTGGGGCCTGAAGAAATCAACCCAGAAATATGCCTGGTCCTTTGAGAACAGCTGTGGGGGCTGGTAGAGGGGGCAGACTCTATCACTCTCCCGAGGCTTCATGGCCCCAGCCAAGCTGACTAGGATTCCGGTCCTGGTTTATGCAGTACAGTGTCAGATAGGAGAACTCAGACAGCAACTCACTCTCTACAGGAAGCCCCAATTCCAGGGCTCAGGGGTGCTCCATAAAGTCCCTCCAACCTACCAGCTAGCATGTCTCAAGCAGCGCATCTAATCATAGATCTCAGTGGTCTAGGCTGCTAAGATATCTTTCCGACTTGTCTGGATTAACTCAGGGTAGGGCTGAACTTGTAGATGGAAGGCATGTAATGACTCAGGTATGAGAACTGAGAACCACAGAGGGTGATAAATAGACCTACGTCAGGAGAGAGAAACTAGCCCACTTACTGAAGAGGGTAAAGAAGGCGAGAGGCCACAGCATACCCATGACTAATTCACCGTAAGAAGCCTTATATCCTTCGTGTCATGAGTAAAATCATAGAAAATCTAAGCAACACACTCTGGACTCGGCCTCCAAAGACATTGAGTCCTCAGCCATGCTAGTTCCAACTTTCTGCAGGAACATTTTAAACCCAAATCTTTACTGGATTCCTGTCCAAAATAAATCTCTTAGGAAACTGTGGCCTACGTTCCCTCCCTCACCATACCCCCGCCTTTTTTATTAACAAAGATTCTCTGGGATTCCTTAACTTTTTCATGCATAAACAGTAAACTGTAGAACAAAACTTCAGCCTCTCCTCTGCTCCCAACAAATACTTCAAAACTCAGTATCATTTGCATCTTTTCACATCAGGATATCATCCATCTCATGGCTTAACATGATGAGATGATGCTGGAGGACATTATTATTTCATGTTTCTATTCTGAGAAAGCTGTCTCTCTTCAACTTAACTACTAGCTGACAAAAATAATGTTGAACATCTGCAAGAGATAAAACAACTTGAATCCAATTTCCTTTCACATAGATTAAGAGCCCCATTCTCCTGTCACTTATGTAGCATATAACTCAATTTTTTGCAATATTTAAATGAGAGGCTAGTTTTTCAGGTCTGTCATGTGGATGACATAAATTTTTTATTTTGTCCCTTCCAGTGATATAGCGGATATATGAGACCCTGTCAGAATGTGGCAGCTCAGAAAAGAAACGGGGAATCACACACTAAAAGACAGAAAGACCAACATACAAGAGAGGCTGTAAGAAAATCTCCTCTTTTAAGAATATAAATAAGTAAATCACATAATGAGATATGTTCCATCAGGATATGCGACTTTCAAATTGAACCTTTGTCACCTGTATGGATCAAAGAGGAAATGGCCTATAATTTGTAATTAATTTGACAGTCAAGATACCTAAACAGAAACGTAACACCTGTGACTAAAACAAAAAGTGGTTTGATTGGTTCAAGTAACTGGAAAGTCCAGGGGTTACTGGCTTCAGGTAATGGTTGATCAAGGTCTTATTTAAAGTCACCAGGATCTATTTCTTCATGTCTTCTGGCTCTATCTCCTTTGTGTGAGTCTCATTCTCAGACAAACTTTCCCCAAATGGGAAAAAGTTGGCTATAGTAGCTCCAGTCTTCTGTTACAAATTTATTAAGGAGAATCAACTTGTTGGGCAATTTTAAGGGTTAAGTTAGGAAAACATAAAACACTCTAGGTGTTTAAAGCAGAAGGAATCTAATTCAGGGAATTGGTTACATGGGTTACAGAAGAACTGAGAACCAGAAAGAAGGCAATCAAGAAATTAGAAATAACAGGAGACTACTGCCACTCTTGGGGCAGGTAGGACAAATGGGAAAGTAGTGGTATTGGAACTCAGGAGTATAGGTCAACTGGCAGAATGTAGAACCATGACAAGTCTAACAGAAACTGGTATCATAGAGGAGAAATAGCCACTGATGGGGATACTGCCCAAGGTAGAAGGGAAAGATGGAGTTACCCTGGCCTCTTCTACCTGCTCTCCTCTCTTGTAGTGCCTCCCAGTGGACAAAACTAGTTGGAAGCCAGTTGGCAAAGTGCCTGGGATATGTAGTTGCCTATAATACAGAGCAGGGGAAGAGTGGGGAATAGATCTGAGAGCAAGCAGGCAAATGATCAGCACCGGATGTAAGCATAAAATAGTTTTATTTCTCTATCATAATTACCTCCAACCATAATCGTTTAACCTGCCTTCCCTGATCAATAATTTACTGATCAGTTTCAGGTATTAAACTTCTGTCCAGTACCCAAGCAGCATAGGTTGGCACACTTCTGAGGCTGGGGAGTTACTCTTGACCACTAAGCCACCAAGACCATGGAGAATTCTCAACCTGCACATGTGGGGGTAAAGAGGCAGGAGACATCTCAATTCTTGGTGGATGCCTCATTGGCGCTAAAGGCACCTCCTGGCTTACATGCAACCAGGGCTGGGGGAGAACTTTCAGACAGTGGGGGCTGGGGTCAGGCACATGTTGGGCCAGTGGAGAGCTCTAAAAGTGACCAACCAGGGCCAGAAGAAGGGTAGCTCTTGGTTTAAGTCCTACTGGGGATGGAACAGAACAGGGGAACTCTCAATAGGTATGTATGTGGTGGGGATGGTACTTCTCAGCTGGAGCGAGTCAGTAGCACAGAGCTAAAGAGATAGCACACATGATCTGGAGATTCATTACATGCAAGGGACTGAGACAATTACATACAAGGCACTGAGAAAATAAGGGACTGAGGATAATGGGAGACAAGATTCTTACTATCTTCAAGTATGGAAAAGAGGAAGGCCAGAATAAAACATTTGATGTTGGTTTGCAATTGGAGTTATCTGTATAAACTAACGGTTTTAATATATATGGATAGAGAAATATAGAAATTACTATAGATGTGTCTACGTGAATGTATATACATACGTCTATTATCTACCTTTTTGCTCAACAACCCCATAGCAATGAGCACACCTAGCCCCTAGATCTTGGTTTTTAAATACCATTTTATACTAAAAGGAACCACGCATCCTTGAAGGAATGGCTGATACCAGGGCTGGAACAAGAAAAGTACAAATAAGCCTAGACTATCTTGTGCTAGAACATAAGGGAGCTCTCAAAGAATGATAGGGACATGCCAAAAGGATATAGGAGCCAAACTGAAGGGGCTCCCATTAGCCAAAGCTGGGACAAATTGAGCAATAAAATAGATAATGACAGTATAGAATTATAACACACTGAATAAAATAGGAATCCATGGATCCATACAAATATAAATAAATATGTAAGTAAATAGGGTAAAGTCTACCTTATAGTAGATTGTCAACTAATGAATGTAGAAGAAATAATGGAATTAGAAAAACTTACTTGGCTATCTTCATGGTAATAATTGATTTAGGCAGGAATCATCAATGATGCTTAAGCCAGTGAGTGAAAAATTGATGAGGAGCATGATATTTACATAATCTCAAAGTAGCACCCCACAAAACACTAATTAATTTTATAGCAGAAAGATCTGACAGATAGTATCTTAACCAAGTGAAAAAATTACCATCCCCAGTAATAGAACAAATCAATATCATGTGCATACTCTCACTTCTGTGGTGTTCCTGGGAAAAAATTCATTATATGAATCTAATCCTGAGGAAAAATCAGACAAACCCAAATTTAGGGACATTCTCAAAGTAACTGGCTTAGACACCAAAATTACAAAGGCCTTGAAGGGTAAAGAAAGACTGAAGAACAGTCCCAAATTGAAATAAACTGAAAAGAAATGATGACTAAATGCAATATATGATTGTGGTTTGGATTCTCAACCTGAAAAGAACATTATTGTGAAAATGGGTAAAATTTTAATGAAATCTCCAAATAATATATTAGCATAAAATCAGTGTTAATTGCCTGATTTTGATGGGTACATTTTAGCTTTATTAGAGGATGTCTTTTGTTCAATAACTATATACTGAAGTGTTTAGGGGTCATTTGTCTGCTACCCACGCTTGAATGGATGAGGGGGAAAAAGGAAGAGAGAGAGAGAGAGAGAGTGTGTGTGTGTGTGTGTGTGTGTGTGTGTGTGTGTGTGTGTGTGTGTGTGTGTAAGAAAGAGAGAGGAAGAGAGGGAGAGAGGGAGAGAGGGAGAATGATAAAGCAAATGTTGTAGAATGTTAACAACTGGGGAATCTGGGTGGACAATACACAGAAGTTCTCTATTCTATTTTTGCAACTAGTCACCCTTCCTTATGCTGTGCTTTTTAAAGGACCCGACAGTAGGATTGACTGGACCCTGGCCTTGACATTGCAGGTATTTTAATTTTACATCCATAGACACTCTTCCTCTCAGTTCCTGCTTGTTTTCAAAGGGCTGGCCCTCAGTGGCTTCCTGTGGCAGCCCCACCAGTATCCAGGAGCAGGCGCCAGCTTTGTGGGACCTAAATCTTACACAATTTGGGGAGCACTCCAAGAAAAAGAATAAAGAATTTCAAATTTGAAATTAGACATGAAAGTGAATATTTATTTAGAAAAAGCTCAAGCAACTGAAGCTCAAACTGAATCAGCATTGGGGTGAATCTACCTCTGCTGGCAAAGCTCCGCCCCCTGGGAGTCATCCACCTGAAGAGGCACGGGCTGAGCAAATTAGACTAGCTCTACACTGGCCCTTAGGTAGAAATACGTCCTCTTTCCCCATTGCTTGGACCTTTCTCACAAACAGAGTAAAAGCTACACAGGCTTGGGTTTGGGCCTGAGGAAGAGAGCCCCAAGGAGACCACCACAGCCTACGTGACATGTTCTAAACCAAAAAGCCTGCCTCCAGCCTTAGCAAATGGACTAGAAATATAGCCTTGTCGCAGCTGAACAGAAATAAAGTGCAATGAGAGGCAAGTAAGGGGCTATCACGTGGTTGAGTCTAGGTCTCCAGGGGACCATAACAGTTTTGGCTGAACACCTTAAGAGTAACAAAGATCATGCATTTACCTGGCTTTTGTATCTATGTCTTTGAGACCTCATGGCGTGGAGATGGGGGCCAAGGGAAAGGTGGCTGTTGCCAGATCCCTTTCCACCAGCCACATAACACCCCATAAGTATCTGTCCCTCACACTAGCCTGCGTGCCAAGATTAAGAAATGGCTGTCAGAACGCCTTCCCCTCCAACTTTCCCTCTTACATAGCAGTAATAAGCAAGCAGGGATCCATGTTCTTTCTAAGAGAATATGTTGTCTGTACTTACCTGTGCGAGAAGCAAAAAACAGAGCTGAAAAACAGGTGGAAAAAAATGACCTAAATAGTCAGACTGGAAATCCTGCTCCCTCTGCTAAGCATTTCACCAAGATGAACCTTTGCTTCATTTTTATAACACAACTAACTCATCACATAACAGAGACTGCTCATAATATTATCCATCATGCTACAGTAGTGTCCTTGGACGCTACAAAAGAACACGTGTGGGTAGATTACCAATTTGTTATTTTTAGTTCTTGAAAAATTTGACTTTGGGGGGAAATCTCAAGGAAATCATCCAGTCCCCAGCCTGTATATGGAGCACTTAAAGCACATCTATTAGTAAGAAGCACCAGTTACATCCGCGGGGATTTGCAGGTGACCAAAGGATATTTCCCAGCCTTCTCCCGTCCATCCTTCTCATATGGGCTTATAGAAGAGCTTCTTATATGTGTTGAGGAGTCTGCTGGGTGGGAGGAGACTTTGCATTTGTTACCTTCTGGCATGAGCTTTCACCTGCTGATCCTCACATGGCTGGTTCCCTCACAAGCTCCAGATCTCACCTCAGGTTTTACCGCCTCAGAAGCTTTTCCTGCCACTGCATCAGAAGTCATGCACACCCCCAACAATCACTCTCTGTCACCTCACCCTATTGATTTACTTTATATTCCTCAACACTATGTATGGCCATCTATTGTCTGTTTCCCTCAACTAGGTAAGGACTCTGTCCTGTTCATCACTGTACTTCCAATATCCAGCATAGGGCTAGGCACAGGGCCAGTGGGTGCCCAATACATTGTTAATTCAACGGCTGTGAAAAAAGGTAAAAAAAAAAAGCAGAGAAAAACAGAGACTCGTGAGCTGAATGAGCACAGGTGGGTATGTCATTTCTTTCAATAAGCTTCTTTTATGAACAAGGCCAAAGTACTGAGTACCTCCAAAGAGACTTATGATTGAAGAATGAAGCCTGAAATAGTTCTCAAAATGAGAGATCCCAGTTTCAAAAAAATCAGCTTACACTTTCTCTCTCCAATTTGTTCTGCCAGCCTGAAATCTCCAAGAACATAAAAAAAATATGAGAGGACCAAAAACACTTTGCTGTGGTGGCTGAGAAAGTGGCTCAGTGATGATAAGAACTCACTATGAACAATCTATGGTAGGAAAGTTGAAAGGGACCTGTGATACAGAACTTCTGTCCAACTCCAGATGTTCAAACAACCCCCTGGCCACCAGCTATGAACTATGATAAGAGTCTGGTGGGTTGCAGATCTTTCTGATTATTCTAGATGGTTAGCCATTTATCACAGCTAATCTGTGCCCTGCAGTAGCAATACTTATTAAGCAAGCACCTATTGTGTGGCAGGCACAATGCTAAATACTCCATCCCTAACTCAGGTTTAATTCCATTCCAGATTTTTTACAAGGGGTACTGGATCTGACACATGCAATCCCTGCACTAGAGTCCGAAGTGACAGAAACAGAATCCTGAGGCTAGAGGCTAAAACACATGCTACAATGGCTATTTACTAAGCAAGCATCCCCCCAGCTCTGTGAGACTCAAGCATGAGTTAGGAGACAGATTACTTCAGGCTGTGGACACACTACCCCTGTGGACAATGAGCTACCCCAAGCACTGGCCCCTCAAGTTGGGTCCTCAGTGGGTACTGATCTAAGCCAGGGAAGATCAGGTGACCTGAGGTTACATTGGAAGAAAAGAGCTAGAAACTTCCCCAGAATATGAGGCCTCTAAACTCAGATTAGGCCTTCCTAATCCAGGGGAAAGTAATTAAAAATCCAGCTCCAAAAATTCTGAACCAACTGATGGGCAAAGCACCAAGTCAGATCCAGCTTCTACGTATATTCAATCACCTATGTCCTCTTGCCTCCCTTCCTAAAAACTCATTCATTTCAGCTGTTATGCGGGTCTACACTATCAGAGAGCCTTTCAGATAAAGTGCTCATTTTAGAGGCTCCACCACCCTAGTAATTTTTTTGTTTTGGTCTGTTTGTTTTGTTTTGTTTGCACCACACTCTTATCCAGAAGATCTAAAAGCCATTGTTGTTTTGGAACCTAAAGCCCCTGACAGAAAATTCATATAACCGATGACATTACCTGACTGTACCTAAAACTTTACATCTGTCTCCAAAAGACACTATGTAGGTCCCAAAGACTGGGATTTGTGACCCTTGAAACTGCCGACACAGAGAGCTGTGTGCTATTTATCCTGTGTGTATTAAGAAAGGGGGCTCTGTACAATCTACAATCTTTGAGATCAATTTTAAAAGGCAGCACCATCCTCTCAGGTGAGGTGCTAAAACCAAGTTCTACGATCTCATTATATCTTTTCTCCTTACTTCCTTGGTTGCTGGCCTGCTAGCTAAAGAAGTTGAGGCGTCTGTTAGTCCCCCAAATAAAGTCAGAATGCTGTGAGAACCTAGGGTGTGCTTGCAAAGGTCATGTTTCACGTTTTTAAAAGCTGTTGCCGATGTAAGAAACAACATTATGACACCCAAGTTAGTGCAACAGCTGCCATTTTGCAAAGTCTGTTGCCAGTGTTCTCCATATCAATAGTATCAATAGTGCCGCCAGTGGAAATCTCTAGTTTAGGACTCAGGATCAATCATTAATGAGAAAGCTTATAACTGTGAAGTACTCTGGCCAATACTAGATTTTAAATGAATTTAATTAACAAGAGGAAATTTCTAGCTAAAATAACTGTGATTAGGATGAGGCAAAAAAGTGTTGCCTAAATAAATTTTGTATACTGGTTATCTACACAGCTTAAATCCACTGGGGAATTGGCAGCTCTCCACTTTACTCCATCCTACAAATAACTGGGCTCAAGTAAGATCTAGAAGCTTGATATCTAAGTTAACCTTGAAAAAAGTAAGCAGTTGTAGTTAAAAATATAATATTTCCTAACAAATTTTCCAGCAAATTTTTAATGTTTCTAAAGAAATTTATTTTTCCCTTTCTACTTCTTTTTCTTATGATTTTATACAAATATTATCGGTGTTGAATAACTTTATAATTTAGTCTTTAGTTACAAAATATCCTGATGGGTCCATGACTGAATTTGAGGAAAAATTAACATTTCCCAGAGGTGGAGACAATGACTGACAGGACTTCAAGCATCCGTTTTTGGGAGAATAGGAACATCTTTATTCATAGGAAGAACACTTGCATCTTGATAGGAAAAAGTACAAGAGTTCAAATATGCATAGGAGGATGTATGTAAACAGTGAATAGCTAAATTACTAAGCCATCATATAATTCTATATAATATGTATTATTTTATGTATTACTGTTATTATTATTTAAGTTCCACACTCAGTTTTCTACACTGGGGTGGGGACTCTGCAAGCCACATTGCTTCTTTGTCAGCTGGCTCAATATTAGATCCTGCCAATGGAGGATGCTGCCAATGGAGAAACTGGAAAGCAGGAGGAGGGGGAAGGGACTTGTTCATTCCTGTTTGTCTGCTGTTGTCCCTGTTGGTTTGCTCCATCTATGACCCTTCACCCCAGGCAGCAGAAGTTGGTTCTAGCAATGGTTTTCCTTGTTAAGTTTCTTTTCACACTTTCAGAACCAATCTCATCACACCGTGCTCATCGGCAACAGCAGTAGAACCCCAGCTTCCTAAAGCCCCCTTAGCTGAGCTCCTGGATATGGGGAACTCTGCCTTCCAGGTCCTGAACTAAAGCAGCAGTTGGGTGATGCCCCCTCCTCAGAGGTGCAGTCCCCACTCTGCAGCACCCCTCCTTCAAATTTCTAGGTTATGACAATTCTAACCTCTTCCCTTCTTGCAGTTATTATCTCTGAGATATTTCAGTGTTCTCTGTCATGTTTTTTTCAGTACTGCAACACCTACTGCCAATGTCTTATACTACACTTTCTCCTTTAAAATAGCTAGTGTGGCTCCCATTTTCCTGAGTCTTAATTCTTTTTATTTTTTTTGACTGTATTAGGTCTTCGTTGCAGCATGCAGGCTTTCTCTAGTTGCAGCGAGCGGGGGCTACTCTTCGTTGCAGTGCGCAGGCTTCTCATTGTGGTGGCTTCTCTTGTTGCAGAGCACGGGCTCTAGGCACGAGGGCTTCAGTAGTTGTGGCACATGGGCTCAATAGTTGTGGCTCACAGGCTCTAGAGCGCAGGCTGAGTAGTTGCAGTGTACGGGCTTAGTTGCTCTGCGGCAGGTGGGATCTTCCTGGACCAGGGCTCGAACCCATGTCCCCTGCATTGGCAGGCGGATTCTTAACTACTGCGCCACCAGGGAAGTCCCCTGAGTCCTAATTCTTGAGTCTAACAGGCGTCTTCGGTGGAGGAAAAAGTGGAGGAGGAAATAGGGATCGTTTGTGGTCAAGCAACTTTAAGAAACACTGAGTTAAGCAAAGTTTAAGAGGTTTTTCTGCAACAGGACTTACCAGAGTCTGTGCATATGCTACTGTGCATTGCAAATTTACAAGTGACATTTCCCAAACTTAGTTGAGCATGGAACCCATTTGTTGTGACATATATCGTGAGATTAATGCTCTATGGAGCAAACATTCAGAAATGCTGGACTCAAATAATAGGTTCTGGAACTCCCAGGAAAACTCCTCTATTATCAATAGCCAAACACATGGTACCCTGTATTATCCTGCCCAATAGAAGGTACTTCATTTAAAACAGAATAAAAAACCTGGGAGAGCCACTATAATACATTCATTTCAGGCCAGGTCCCCACAGACATAGCAAAATGGAGTACAGAGGCAATTCTTTTAAAAAGAAAATACCAACATTTTGGTGAATATTCCAGATACTTGGATAGCTAGAACACTGATCATAAAGTACATTCTCATAACAGTTTCAGCTTAAAGAATGACCTTTAATTCTCTTTATACTGATGTATTCTTGCTAATTTATTATTAGTGAAAATTCTATCCAGGCCTCTGATCCAGCTAGCTGTAGCATTTACTTCCCCAATCTCCTGCAATCGTGGATTCCACCAACTGAGAAAAAACTATTTCCTTTTTATAAATCAAATATACAACAGTGTACATATTTAACATCAAAGGGAATTTGAGGCACCAAGGATCACCATATAAAAGCCCTTTGTGGACTTCCCTGGTAGCGCAGTGGTTAAGAATCCGCCTGCCAATGCAGGGGACACAGGTTTGAGCCCTGGTCCGGGAAGACCCCACATGCCGCGGAGCAACTAAGCCCGTGCGCCACAACTACCGAGCCTGCGCTCTAGAGCCTGCGAAGAACCACTACTTCACAACTACTGAAGTCCGCGTGGCTAGAGCCCAAGCTCCACAACAAAAGAAGCCACCGCAATGACAAGTCCCCACTCGTCGCAACTAGAGAAAGCCCGCGCACAGCAACCAAGACCCAACGCAGCCAAAAATAAATAAATAAATAAATTTATTTATTTATTTTTTAAAAAGCCCTTTGTGGTCCAGTCTGAAGCCAAAATTATGTAGAAACTGTCCAGTGAATCCAGTGAATACAGATGTTGGAACAAGGAAATGCTCGTTGTCTTTTGTTATACCTGCATCCCTATCATCACTCTCCCCTTTTCTGACATTTCTTCACGCCTTCCCACCTTGCAGACCCAGCTCAGTGGCATTCCCACCATGAAAACCCTCTCTGGTCCCTCTAGTACATTAAGCACTCCGTTTGCTAAACTCTGATGTTATTTATTGTTTGCACCCCTAATTTGGATATGTCATAAATGCATTTACTTTGTATCTATTTATCTACAAACATAAATACTGTGTCTCTAAGTGAACTACAAATTCTTTGATAGCAAGAACCATGGTGTATGGCTACAATAACCACATCTGAATGTGGGCTGAAAAAGAATTGGTTTCTGATTTTGGAATCTATTCATATGAAAAGTATTATACACTTAATGAACAGAATTCACAGATAAAGAAATTACATGGAATCCAGATTTCCAGGACAGCAGTGTGTTATGATGTCAGCATGAACACCAGCTTGACTTAGAAGAGCTCACTGCCTTGCTTGTAACAGGTGCTCCAATAGACAGCAGTTGTTGATGATAATGATTATCGTGGAATTAGAATATTTGGAATTCCACTTGGGATCTCAAATGGAACAGGCTAAAGCTGTGCTCATTTTAACAAACATTTATTGCTTGTTGTTAAGTTCCAATTATAGAAAGGATAGGTCGAGTAGTGATGTGGAAAGAACACTGATTTAGAACCAGTCAGAACCTGGCTGTTTAAACCCCACTTATTCATCGTGTGGCCTTGGGCAAGTACCTGGCTTTCCTCAGCATACATTTCCCCATTTAGAAGAGAAAGATAATGACCACTTCAAGTAGCTACTGTGATGACCACATAAAATAAATTTTGGTACACTACTATTTGGCACATAGTAGGTGCTTATTGAAACTTAGTCCCCCTAAAACTGAATTCCCCTGCTGAGTTTATGATTAATCTATCTAAAACCTTCCTATCCCTTTCCTGTCCCACCATTGTTCCCCTTAGGATTGAGGAGTATCAAAGAAAAGGGGGGTTGAAACCAAGCAGGACCCTGTGGGGCCGTCCTAGGTACAAAATCCCCTCTGTGTCCCCCGTTTCTTGTCTGTAGGGAAAAAAAAAGGCTTCAGTCTCCTTGGCCTTCCTTGAGTTCCAAAGAGCAGACTCAAGCAGTTAATGGTTAGGACAATAGAGTCACAGGGCTCCTATTTCCTCCTGAAGGAATATAGATAACAACCTGATGCGCATCTTTGAGTTGATGCGTATCTTTGAGCTGTTCTGTAAAAACTAAGACCCCCACCCAGGTGGAGGGTGTTGACTACAAGCTGAGCACAAGCATGTGAACCCCAGGCTGGTTGGAACCAGAAGGCTGAAATTCCAGAAACATCACTCTGTTACCTCATCACCCACCAATCAGAAGAGGTCCACGAGCTGATCAAGCAGCATACGACCCTCTCCCTTGGCACTGTCTTTAAAAACCCTTGCCTAAAAATCCATCATGGAGTTCAGGTCTTTTGAGCATGAGCTGCCCATTCTCCTTGCTTGGCACCCTGCAAATAAACCCCTTACTTTGCTGCAAACACCCACTGTCAGAGTTTGGCTTTCTACGCACAGGCACACAGCCCTTGCTCGGTAACATTAATAACTAGCAGCAGTATTTCCTGCTATAATATTATTTTTAGAGAAAGCCTGTACCCAGGTGAGCAGAGTTCGCAATCACCCACTCAGGGTGAAGGTATTCACCCTTCTGTTCCAGTGTCTAAAATACAAAACAGAACTCAATCCTATGAATTTAAGGATTACTGCCTATTATAATGCTCAACACATGAATCTAGTATCAGTATTTACCACTTAATGTGAATTTATCAGCCCTACTAGCTAACGGATGCATTGATTCACTCTTGCAGTGATCATGTACTGAGGCATTACTATGTCCCAGACACTCTACCTACAGGACCATGTGATTACAGAGATGAGTAAACACCCACAAGCTATGTCCTCGGTGGGCTTGAAGTCTTGCTGTACACTTGCTTGAGAGAAAGTAGAGAGAATGCAGAGGGGAATGAAGGGCCAAGCAGGGCTGCTGAAACTGAAAGGATAAGGATTATATCAATGAGAGCATTATCTACTCAACCTTGTTGCCTAGAACTGCAACTGCTGATTGACTCATCAGGTGAGGAAACAATGTACGGTATATAAAAGGTTTCGATAATTATGAGGTATTTGTTTAGCAAATCAATATCTAGCTTTATTATCCAGAGTAGTGGATAGAGTTGAATTCCTCCAAAAGCTGTGCAGCCTCTGCCTGGTGCACGTAGAACAATGAGAAAAGTAGGACTCTGGGGACAGTGCAGACAGATGTTTTGGCCTCCTGATGGCTCCTATCTGTATAAGCACAGCAAAAATTAGGGGTATATCCTCCTCAGTATGGCTGACATTTTCTTCTGAACAATAAAAAGGACTTTCTAAATGAATTAATATTTTTTAAAAATGAAAGGTAAACTGTAGACCTGTTATAAGAATGAACTGCTTTAGAGTAGTACCGTTTGCATGCAGACAACAATTAGGATAACTGAACAAGCTCAGATGGACATGTATTCGGCCCCACTTTCCTACCCATTAGACTTCCATTTCTTTATACTTAAAAAACAGCACAAGTGGATGTCTTTCAAAACGGCTGTAATTCAAGTTTTCACTAGTTCATACTAACCTTAACTCCCAACTCATACAAATTAATAAGGCCTAACTGCAGTTTCTCAAAGCCTTTGGGGGCTGATTTAAGGACACCTACACCTTTTTCTCCTGAATTATCTGGATTCATCCCCAAGTCCACCATATAACGGCAGTTCCACCCTCCAACTTCAGTTTGGCTACACCTACATATTGAGAAATCTGGGACCACTTCTCCTGCCCAAAGCCATTTCCTCTTTTCACCCAGAAGATAATCAAGTTACGGCCTCAAATTAGAATTAATCGCCTGACATATTTTATAATTTATGAGAGTGTTGCATGTGATGTGAGATGATCAAGTTATATGCTCTATGTCTGCGTTTGCCGTTTATTGACTCAGAGTTTGGGTATTTAGCTTCTAAAAATGGATTTAATATGGCCAGATTAGTTGGCCCTTCTTACGAAGGCCACCCTGACTTGCTACTCAGTAGTTACAGAGTCCCTCCTAATCCTTTAAATACCCCCTCAATATTAAGGCTGATTCGAAGCTGCATGTGCATTTCATCAGATTAATAACAGCAACAATTCCTTGTATTTGTACAATGCTTAATATTTTTCAAAGCATGTTGTTAAATGTCATACCCTCCCAAACCGGGTTCAGTGATAGGAAACTGAGAAGAATCTCATTTTCCTCATTAAAATAAAGTAAAAAAATGTTAATACCAGAGAAAATGGAGCTGCCAGTCCCTCGGTTCCACATTCATTAGCAGAGTCCTGCTAAAAATTGCTGAGATTCACGTCACGCCAAGCAGTCCTGGACTCAGTCTTGCTACCTCTCCTCGGTTTCTCTAGAGAGCCCACCGCTCTTCTCTTCAGCTCTCCTCCGCTGATACACGACGTGACCTGTCTGGGGCGGGCGGTGAGAAGGAACCAGCCGGCTGCTCCCCGCAAGCATCCCCCTGCCAGCTATCAACAGTGTCACTAGCCACAGCCCTCTCGACTGCCGTCTGAATCCGAAATCTGCCTTCAGGTTCTTCCTATGCTCACTGCAATCAGTCCAGAGATGTTAGGCCCTCGAAGTTGGCACAGACACAGTCATGATTCTTCACCTGCTAAGTGGCTCTGGGACTTTCCACAGTCCTTAAGATCTAACAAACCACATTCCCTGCAATCACAGCTTTGTGGAGGTCCCCGTCACCAGCAAAAGAAGTCAGAGCAGGCTTGACTGGCAGGGGCAGAGCCCACAGGGATGCCGGGAAGCCTGGCAGAAGGAGCAGGAAGCAGGTCAGCTCCTGAAAGCCTCCAGCAACATTTTTCCAGTTTTCACATTTCTTCTATTCTGGATGTGACACTGTGTATGTGTGACCTCGGCCTGGCTCCAGAAACTGAAAGTGGAGCGTGCCTCTGTGTGCTTTTGTTTCTTTCACCTTTCTATGCCTAATGCAATTTTCTTTAAGCTATGATACTTCTTCAAATACCTAAGCACTGTTTTAGGACAGTGCTATTCCATGAGATACCTTTATAGAATAGCTTTAGCCCTGTGGTGTCTTGCTCTCTTCCCTCAACAGCACCACTGGTGCAGCTAGAAAGTTCCTAGGCATCTCAACAATTGTAATTGTCCACTCTTTTCATATTTCTGACAGGAGATGTAGTGGTCATCAGTGCCAGTAGCAAAATACTTATAGCTCTCTGCCTTTCAGGGACCTGTGGGATATACTTCCCTGCTCTTCTCTGAAGTCAGGCTTAGCATGGGACTTGCTCTGTCCAGTAAAGTGAGAGCAGAAGTGACACTTCCAGAAGAAGCTCTTACAGCCAGAATATGACTTGCCACATTACTGCCCCATGACTGCAGTGATAGTGGGGACACATTTCGAGACAAAACCTCCATCAGCCTGAGCCTGGGTGACTGTAATGAGCAGAGACCCTGTGCCAACGGACACTGGACACCCGGCATGATTAGGAAATAAATATATATTGTGTTGTTTGTTATTACAGCCTAAACTGACCTAATCTGACTAGTACACGAGTAGAGGGATCTGGAAACCAGCCGCTGGAAGCTCGGACAAACGGTTCAGCAAGGCAGGAAGCCGCCTAAACTCTGTCAAAGACAGAGTCAGTTTGACCCTCAGCAGCACAATCTGACCAAACAAAGCAGTGGACAGTCACTGCTGCCACTCCTGCCACATGCTGAAACGATATGTAAAATGTAATGGCTTGTTGTCAGGATAATTCTACTTCCTGAAAGTCTCTCATTTTGGAGAGGGCACACATTACACATTTTCTTCACTACATTTTCAGAAACAAAGGAAGAGAAAAAGGGATCCTGCCAAACAGCATTTATATTTAGCATGCACCATATGCACATGTGCGGTACAGAGCACAAAGACATGTGGCAGTCCCGCCAGATTGAAATCAGCAGGATAGCGAGCCGGAGATATAAGTGCGAGACTCTCAGTAGTATAAATGTAGGCATTTCTGAGAACAGAATGGTTCTTTGTGTCTTGACTTCACAAGATTCTTCAGTAGCCACTTCAGAATATTCTAAGGGAGCATAATCTTTAGATGCAAGGCCATGAGCAAAAGGAGGGCTTAGTGGGCAAATGGCCTTTGAAGTGGAGTGTAGTTACTTAGGGCCCTGCAGGTTTCTTGCTAATCCACTTCACTACATCCTCCACTGCGGAGCTCGGTCCTAAATGGGAAGTTTTCTCCCCAGAGTCACTGAGGTAGAAAATATTTGGAGGGGGAGATGTTGTCTACCAGCATCAAAACACATTTAAAACAACTGAGCACTTCATGATTAGGAAGGAAGCAAGAGAATGAAGTGCTCAGGCCCTGAAAAGGGAACTGAATCTAGGAAGCTGCCAATAAGGTAGAAAAGCAAACATGAGCATACACAACTGGAAGCAGGACAGGCTAATAACAACCCTGCCAGCCTCAAACCCTCAGGTGAGTTTTAGACGAAAAGGCTATTTCCCCTCCCAGGATCCACGAGGAAGGGCTTTTCCTAAACACACACCAGGCTGCCCATGGCCCTTTATTCACACCACCTAGTTGGGGTGGTGGGGGCAGTACTTCATGGGGTGACCCATGAGGAAGGAAAGCCAGGCATGCTTCATTCAGCAATGCCATTCCTCCTCTTAGTCTGCCCCAACCCAGGGTTCTAGTGACTGTGTGGAGAAATCTACCTATCAGCCTTGTCTAATAGGCATAAAGTTGAAACTGTGGGTAATCAGTCAAATCTATTCCATCTGCCTTCACTAATCAAGGTTGTTTTAATTATTGCTACAAAAGATTTGCCTGTCCTCCAAGTTGCTCGTAGCCTAAACAATATGTTTGCCTGAGTTGTTTTCCAGGAACTTGGAGTTAGCTGTGTCTAGTTTGAGCCAAGCTGGTTAAGACTGGATTGGATCACCAACCCTCCAACTGAGCATGCGCAAGTGCCCGCTAGGTGACCTTTTGATGTCAGAGGGCCAAAAACTCCACCCGAGATCCTGCTAAGCACCTCAATTTTTGAATTTGCAAAGGCCTATAAGCATAGTTGCACCTGCAGCTGAACAATTACCCAATTACCGCACCTTTTTCCAATCACCTTTCCCCATGCTTCAAACCACCCTACTGCTTTGTTTTCCCATAAGTACCCCAAGTTCCCCCTTACCCCATAAATACCCCCAGCCCTTTGCTTTTGGGGAAGTATATCTGAAAATTGTTTTTCCATCTCCTCACTTGGCTGATTTGTGAATAAACCTTCTCTTTGCTACAGACCTCAGCGTCTTGTGAGTAAACAAACCCTCTTTGCTGTAAACCACAGCATCTTGTGAGTAAACCCTCTCTTTGCTGTAAATCTCAGCATCTCAGCATTTTGACTTGCTGGAGGGTTGAGCAAAATGAAACTGGTCTGGTAATAAAGTCACTCTCCCCTCTGATTTCTATCAGTAATAGTGGTAATATTTTGGCTCTTGATCTACCTCTCCTACTTCTTTATTCCTCATGAAACAGGAGAAAGGGAGCAGGGCACAACCTTTAAATGAATGATCATCTGTTGTGGATACTACAAAAACTGGTTAGGACCGATTAAACCTAAGATGGCAGAAGATTTGACTTCCACTAGACCTTGAGCCTCATTATACGCTCATTGTAATACATTAGCATCTAAACGACACACACACAGGCACCCTGACAGTTCTGAGGCCGACCATAAAAGGCCAAAAAGTGGGCAGTGGTCCAATTCCCGGAAATCCCTGCCCCATCCCCAAATAGTTGGAATAATCCTCCCACTCGTTAGCCTATGGAATTACCCAGCCCATAAAAACTAACCACCCCATATTTGGGCACACTCTCACTTTCTGAGACAGACCAAGTTCTGTCTGTGGAATGTGTATCTCTCCAAATAAACCTGCTTTCCAACTTAGTTCTTGGGGCAGAGCCCTCTTGCCTGCTGGCTTATATCCTTCACAAGCGTCATATATCAATAAATCTACTTCTTTGCCTATCACTTTGCTGCCTGCTGAATTCCTTCTGTGCTGAGACATAAAGAACCTGAGCTTCATTAAGTCCTGAGACCAGGTGTGCAATTTCAGCCGGCAGATTGGGGGGTTCAAGTCTCCTCCTAAGACACAGATTGTGGGTTCAAGTCCCAATCTGAGACACACCTGGGTTCAAGTCCCAATCTGACATGTGCAGTTTCACTCAGATTATTCAGAATCATTGGCAATCAACAGGCATTAAACTATGTGGATTTATCCACCACTATCAACACACACCCACCTGGAATAACTCAGGTGGATTATTTCTTTCCAGGGCCTGGTTTTGCTAATGGTGTGTGTTTTGTGGCCAGAAGTCAATTAGGCAGACGTTACATTCTACAGAAAACACGGTGTGTTCTGTAGCAAAATTATCTACTTTTAACCTTTGAATGATGTAAATTTTTCAATATTATAGGCATACCTATACACATCTCCTGATTCACAGAGTTGCTAAGGAGACTCCATTGAAAAAAAGACTTGACCCAGTCCATCATTGCAGATCAGACTCATATAAATGTGTTTGGGCTATTCCAGTGAAGATCAGGAGAAAGGACCTGTCCTGAGAGAATTTACCATGGGGGAAGAAGGAAAGTTAGACTCAGCAATAGCTCCTGATTGCCAACTGTGAGTGGCACTTCTAAGAAAGCACAATGGCTGATACAGGAGCTCACCCAGACACAGCCCACCTGGAGGCTTGGATGCACACTGTCAGAAAGGGGCTGTAAGTTTACAGAACTATTATATTAATCCCTAAAATTGGGGGGATTCAAGAAGCCTGGATGTGGGATTTCCTACAAGTGAGCATAGTACATAGGGAATATTTTTCTTCCCAATTTGCAAATAAAGCAGTAAGAACCATCAGCCTTGAGACATAGCAAGTGAAATCCGTTTCCACAGACATGGAGATTTCCAGCTCCAATGGTATCCAGCTGGCAGCAATGGTAACACCCAAGTAATGGGGCAGAGGTGTATCTAGCCCCAGAGAAGCACCCCATGGAACTGTAGCTCCTAACGCTACGGAGTTGCAGCTCCCCTAGACTGTGCCATGCAACAGCCAGAGCTCCTCACTGGAATATGAGAGCATCCCTGGGGAGTCCCAGTAGTACCTGGAAAGGACAGCACTTCCTGCACTCGTTCCTTTTATTACTTGGAACCGTTCCAATGGCACAACCTCCAATAGACAAGAACTGTGGATTAGATCTATGGATGATCCATTTGATGGGTAAAAACAAACCCTCAATCAGTTTAATTCAATTCAAAATACTTCAGTATGCATATGTATGTATTTTGTTATTTATTCCTTTGCATGAAATTTCTGGGTCATTGGGTATGTGTATGTGCAATTTTATTAAATACTGCTCAGTAGATTTCCAAGTGTGTGTGCCACTTTACACTCCCACGAGCAGTGTATAAAAGTTCCAGTTGCTCTACAGCCTCAACAATACTTCGACTGTCAGTGGTTCTTTTATCTGCTTATTAGTTTGTTTTGCTTTGTTTTAGCATTTCTGATGAATGTGTAGTAGTTTTATGTTTTTCATTTGTAATTATGTTAAACACTTTTTAAATTTGTGATATTAAGCACCTTTTCATATCTCATTAGCCATTAAGGTATCTCTTTTATGAAGTGCCTATTGAAGTCCTTTCTCATTTTCCTATAGGATTACCTGACTTTTCCTCATTTATTTGTAAGAGCTCTTTTTATATTCTAGAAACAAGTCATTTGTTGTATATATGTATTGCAGTTATCTTCTTGTATTCTTTGGTTTGCTTTTTCATGTTTTCAAGATGCCTTTTGATGAACATAAGTTCTTAATGAACTTATTTTAATGTTTTAATAAAACATTAATGAAATCCAATTTACCCATGTTTTTCTTTGATTAATGCATTTTATTCTAAGAAATCTTTGCCTACCCCTGAGACCATGTTCTCCTATGTGTTCTTACAAAAGCTTAATTGTTAAGCTTTCAAATCTGTGATTCCCCTCAAATTTCTGTGCACTGTACGAGGAAGAGGTCAATTTTCATATTTTCCCCTCACGAACATCCACTTCCTCAACATCCTTTATTGCTAAGACATTCTTTTCTTCCCCTGAATTGCAGTGATACCTTTGTTTTAAATCAGGTGACTGTATATATGTGGTATATTTCTGAGCTCTATATTCTCGTCTTTTGGTCTGTGTGTCCATCCTCATGCCATTACCACACTTAATTACTGTTTCATAATATGTCTTGAAATCTGGTAGTACATGTCCTCCAACTTTGTGTTGTGTCAAGTATGTCTTTGCTATTCTTGACTCTTTGGATTTTCATATAAACTTTAGAATCACTTTGTCAAGTTCTTCAAACCAAACATCCCAGGATTCTGATAGGGCTTGTACTGGATCTGTAGGTCAATATAGTGAGAGCCGATATCTTAACAATATTGATTCTTCAAACCCACAAAGATGGCATATCTCTGAATTTATATAGGTCTTATTTAGTTTATCTCAGTATATTTAGTAGTTTTTATCTGTGTAGAAATCTTATATCCTTTATTTGACTCATTTCTAGCATTTAATATTTTTATTTTATTATAAATTATATCATTTTTAATTAAAATTGTTGCCAGCATAAATATATATTACATATATATACAACTTGTATATATTGATCTTAGTAAATACACTTAATTGTAAGTTTATCTATTTTTATGTTTACAAATTATGTAGTCTGAAAATGATAGGTTTTTTATTTTTTCCTCTCATCAGTTTACCTTTAAATCTTTTTCCAGGCATTTGTATTGACTAGAATCTCTAGTAAAATGTCTAAAAGAAGTGATACTATATATCCTTATCTCATTTCTGATCTCAGAGAAGCTTTTGATATTTCACCATTATGTTTACTATAGATTTTTAAATAACTTATTATCAGATTGAAAAAATGCATAGGTGTACCAAAACACACACAGGCATTCATAGCAGCAGTATTCATAAGAGCCAAAAACTAGAAACAAAGTAAGCATCCATCAACAGTAGAACAGATAGATAAGTGTGGTACAGCCATGCAACAGAATACTATACAGCAATATAAAAAGAATAACCTACTACTACTATATACTGAACAACATAGTGATTCTCACAGACACAGTGTTCAGTGAATGGACATATGTATTTATAATTCTTCATATTTGGACAGATTTTCTTTCCTACATTGCAGCCATCTGAAGTTTCTTGCCAATATGTTGATTAGAAGAACGTCAGACATGAACGTAACCATTCTTGTTATAAAATACTTCTTTATTGCCTTATCACTCAATCTCAGTCATGTACCATCATCACTGTATATATCATCAGCTACATTGATAGTTCTGTGGTAAACACACCCTAAAGTCATCCCCCCCTCACCATGAGTCATTCCCTTACATAATCCCCTGTAGGCAGAACCTATGTCTTCTCATCAATAGAATATGGCAAAGGTGATGGGCTAGCCACTCCCTTCGGTAGATTACATTATAAAAGACTCAATCTTCCTCTGAGAGATTCCCCTACAGGACTTGAAGAAGTAAGCTGCCACGCTGTGAGAGGGCCACATGGTAAGAAACTGCAGGTGGCCTCTGGGAGCTCAGAGTGGCCCCAGATGGCAATCAGCAAGAAAACCCGGCCTCAGTTCTACAATCACAAGGAACCAAAAACTGCCAACGATCACTAAGCTGCCAACAATCATTTAAGACCCTGAGTTCTAGAAAAGAACTCAGCCCTAGCCAATACCATGATTACAACTTTGTGAGACCCTGAGCAAAGAAACCAGCAAAGCTGTACCTGGATTCCTGACCCACAGAAACTGTTAAGATGATAAACGTATGTTGTTTTAAAGCACTACATTTGTGGTAATTGGTCACAGCAATAGGTAACTAATAGAGTTCAGCTGTTAAATTAGATAAGACTGAGTTGAAAGAGATAGAAACCCAGCTTGAGATAGCCTGAGCCAAAAAAAAAATAAAAGAGGGAAGTGGGAGACTTACTGGGCAGGTGACATCAAGTCACAGGAAATACAGATTGTGCTGGACTTTAGAAACAACTGGACTGGGGGGAGGCGGGGTTTGAACACCATCTAAATCAGGTCTCTACTTCTTGTCTCTGCTTTTCTCTGGTGCCTTTATTCTTCCCTCTTAAGGCTTTAGCCATATAACAAAAAACATGGTCACTAATAGCTCCAAAAGTCTTACATCTTACAGCTTCAGTCACCAGTGAGAGACTCACTCAGCTCCGAGTCCCAAATCCCCAAATCCTGGGTAATTAGTTCAATCTGATACTTGGCAAGCAATCCCATAGATGATCCTGGTAGTAAACCTTCTTTTCCAGATGTAGGACATGGATGTTGGATGTTTACTAAACAAGCATCACACTTCTCTGAGACACTGCGGCCAGATCCTTCATATGCTTAAATGACATTTTGGCATTCAAATCCTACTGGGCGCAAGGCACAGTTACAGCATAGGCAACTCAGAGCGGGAAATTGGTTGATTTATTAATATATATTTTCCAAGTTCATAGTGAACACTGAGTAAAATCTCAGTAAATACTTCCAGGTAGTAAGTATTCTTAGTAAACAGCAGATATAAACATACAGATTTACCTTAATGGACTTGAGGAGTAACTAACCTATCCCCGCTTCACCAGATAATTTCCAACCTTCTATTTCACTGGCTGTGTAGACTTGACTCAAGAAGCCAGGTTAAAAAAATAATGCCTATTCCTAAGTGGATGGTGAGCCACCTGATACATTGTAATTTTGTGTAGGACAAAGGAGACCTTCAAAAACTTTAATTCTGATGTTAATAAAAGCAGGAAGAATACAATTTGTGTTAAACTTGTTTTGATTGGAATGCTGGGTTCTTAGGTCTTTCTGAATTCTTTTCAGCTTCTCCCAAGTCTTACAGTATTTCTCTCACCTTTTGCTCTGGTCTTCTTTTAGCTACTCCTTTCCTTTTTTACTTCTGTCTCTCTTCAACTTTTGGTTGAGATGGTTACCTACAGAGAAACAGAATTTCTTCTAAAGAAAGCAAAAATCTATCTTGCAGTTGTGAACACTATTTTACACTATTTTTGTATAATTACTTTCGTTTTCTATAGTTGAGCAGCTGAGAAAAATTGCTCTAATTGTGTAATTTTCTGCAACTACTCTGGGACAAAAATCTTGGTAATTGGATTTTTTTAAACTAACAAGTTGTCACAATTGGATAGTTCTTAAACTATTTGTGCTTATGCTTCAGAAATTTTCAGTGGATGTACAGTGTATTTTAAATGTTTTGCATCAGCTTGTGGTCTCAAATTTGATTTAACTTTGAATTTTAAAATAGACAACTCTGATTATACATTGTCTTCTCTAAATGGACCTTTGCTAAGTTTTGTAGTGTGTTCGTTCCCCACTCCACACTCTGCTGTTGCCATGGGAGCCGAAATCCTGGCATGTGCAGCTCCACCCCCAAGTGGCTGTGTCTCCCAGAGTGCTTTGCTGTTACTATGGAAATGCCTGCCTATTAATCTTGCTGTCCTTTTACTACCAAAGCACCTTTAACTGTCTCAAGCAATCAAGTGATGTTACCTACAACAGGGAAAGTAGGCAGAAGACTGCTTCCCATCCTACAACTGCAGTGCTGATTTTAATCAAGATTTAATGAAGGAGCAGAAGGAACTACAGCTACTCTAATAGCTCTTTAAAAATATACAAAGCTGGATCCTTCTTGATGCATAGGCTCATGCCCTTGTTCATGCCCTTGCTTGAGACCTCTGAAAACAGCATACTATATTTTTAAAGCTACTTTGGTATTTAATATACATTAAGCACCGTGGAATCAGGAGGACAAGTGATCACTCATTCTTATAGATAAGAATGTAATGCTTTACTACAAATGTAATAAATGTAATGCTTTACTACAAATTTTCTGAACAATGTGTTTTGGGGAATAGCCATGAAAACTACCTCAAGAAAAATGTGCATGCTGATTTGGACAAAAACCTTATCATCCTATAGAACTTGAGGGGAGTAAACATAAGTCAAGAGAATTAGCTAATGATAATGAGTTAAAGATACTTTCATAAACTCCGCCTCCATTGTTTTCAGGTTAAGCATCTATGAAATCTTGAATTTGACTGTATGGTCATTTGTTCAAAGTGAAAATAGGACTTTGCAATTGTGGAAGGATTTTCCAGGTCATCAGGAAAAGAAAAATATTTGAAAACAAATCTTGGCCACCCTGGATCTGTGATGCTAAGTGTGGAAAGATTAGACTGTTTCTGACAAATGATAATGTGCCCAAGAGCTGTTTTTAGAACTAGGTAAAATTAAGTTGTATAAATGTACAGGGGGATCTAGTCGATGCCTGCAGCACAAAGAGAGGCTGCTTTTGCACTGAAAATAATCAAATGGTATTGAAGTTGGGTAAAGGAAGAGAGGGAAGAACAATGGTGGGAGAATCACAAAAGACCAGATACTTCTTTTGAAAACACCCACAGGAGTAGGAGTGGTTGTGACTCGGGGCAATCTAAATGAGGCTGCTTGTTACTTCAGCACTCTGCTCTGGTGCAAAAGAAGAGTAAATGAATGAATGAATGAATGAACGAATGAACATGGCACAAAATTTGAGGAGGTTGGTTCAAGTGTCTGATAGGAAAGAATATGTTCATAGCCTACCACTAGTAAAACAGTAAGGAAAACCTTGCCCTAAAAAGCAGATCTTGCTAATTGATTAGAATAAGAAAAGAAGACCAGATTGGTGGGATTTTTGTCAAAACCATCAGAGAAAACAAAGTAACAACTTCGGCATTTGAATGTCACCCTAAGCTTCCAGTGACCTGATTGGTTCAGTCTGAGTGCTGTTATCTCCTCAGCAGTAATTTTTTCCATCCTCTTCTGTATTAGGTTCCTAGGGCTATCATAATAAAGTAACAGGTGACTTAAAACAACAGAAATTTGTTGTCTCACAGTTCTGGAGGCTAGAAGTCCAAAATCAGAACATCGGCAGGGTCTACTCTAAAGGCCTCAGTGTGATCACACTGAAGCGTGGAGCTTCTGGACTTAGAGAATTTTCACACACCAGTCCCCCAAAAATAAATGCAGGAAGGAACTACTTAGCTGGTCTTGTATATCTTTACATCAGCCCCCATTTCTCTTCCCACGTGAAAGGAATGTGTATATGCCTGCCCATATGTGGGTCTCTGGGAGGCAACAGAGCCAGCATAGAATGAGTCCTCTTAATACTAAGTTTTTCAATATTTTTAGATATAGAAATATGAATTCCTTCCTGAATACAAAAATAAAAATGAATTCTGGGTCACCAGTCTAAGGACAACATGCCCCCAAAAAGTGTATATTATGATTTTTATTTACCTAGATCTGGGAAAGCCAGGGTGACTTAAAGCAATTAAGACATCAATAGAAGCAGATCTCATTCCCTTGGGATTTATTGGATGAATTAGAGGCACCTACTGATTGGACTTGTTTGTCCATCCATACATTTAATTAGTTCCACCAGACAATAAAACAAATTCTTTGTTGTATGCTTATCAAATCTTCAATGTCCTAGGGTGACTTTATGTAAAAGCAGCATCCTCAAAAATACAAAAATTCCATGAGTGGACTTGTCTCATCACTGGAGCTTCAGTGTTATGGTGTGGAGCTCCATAAAATTTAGAAGCTTAAACTGTGGGCATTCAATAGTTATGAAACAATAATCAAGTTAATCAATTAAGCACAAAGCTTAAATTAGATGCAATCTCACACCTTAGGTAGAATTTTAGCTGTTAGTGTCACTCTCCGTGTCTTGAGATATTTCAATCTGGAGAGATCAAAAATGAAACCTTCTCTATGTGTGTTTGCCTTCCCTGCCCATCATCTGAGGACTTTTAGAATTCGATTTACCTCCATGGGAGCCCAAATAGCATTGCCTTTGATGAGAGGACACAGTCTGCAGCAAAGGATATATGTCAACAGGAAGGGTACCTAACCTGAGTCCACTTGTCCTACCATAAGTATATTCATCCAGAAGTAGTAGTAGTAGATGGCCTATTAAAGATTCAGATAAGACAGCAATTCAGACATGAAACCCTCCAGGTTGGGGACTTCCCTCAGATGCACTGAGCTGATGTATGGTTCTGCACCCCACCAGCTAAAATATATTGGTCTAGGGATGAAGGGATGGAAGTAAAATTGGCCCCTTTCACCATCACTCCTGATAAGTCACTTCATATTTGTGCTTCCCATTCCTACAACTCAGGTTCTGCTGGATTAGAGGTCCTGGTTCCCAGTGGGGTTACCCTTTCACCAGGGAACATGGAAAGAGTTCCACTGAGCCTGCAGCCACAACTGCTGCATGGTCACTCTGGGCTCTTCATGCCTATGGACCAGCAATCAAAGGAAGGAGTTACTATACTGATGGGAGAAATCCTTCTTAATGATCATGAGGTGCTGGGGTTGCTGTTATGTAATGGAGGCAGGGAGGCATATGCCTGGAACTCAGGAGATTCACTGAGGTGTCTCTTGGTGCCTTATTCTTGATGGTAATGGTGAATGGGAAATTATAGTGATCACAGCCTAACAAGGGCATGGTAACAGAGGGAGAGATTCTCAGAGATGAAGGTCTGAGTTATTCCATCAGGCAAGCAACCTAAAGCAGCAAAAGTGATGGCCAGGGGTAGAGGAGGTCTAGAACGGGTGGTGAGGAGGGAGATGATAAATATCAATTACAACCCGAGAACCAGCTACAGCTCCAGGTACTGTACTTGTTCTGCTAAACTTTCTTATAGTTTTAACGAGATTGTGGCTGAACATGACCTTTAAGAGGTCATGCCACATAGTGGCAGAAGGGGCTTGTTGTGTGGCCAAGCAGATCTGAGAGGGGAACACAGCAGTCAGTATGTCTGAGATTTCTTTCAAGTGATGCCTTGAAGAGCTAGTGATCCACAAAACATACTTTTGGGAGTGCAGTTTTTTGCTTGTATTTTAGATGATTTTGTTTTGTTGATTTAAGGGGTAAGCTGGGACGAAGTGAGAGAGTAGCACTGACATATACACACTACCAAATGTAAAATAGATAGGTAGTGGGAAGCAGCCGCACAGCACAGGGAGATCAGCTCGGTGCTTTGTGACCACCTAGAGGGGTGGGATAGGGAGGGTGGGAGGGAGACACAAGAGGGAGGTGATATGGGGATATACGTATCCATATAGCTGATTCACTTTGTTATACAGCAGAAACTAACACACCATTGTAAAGCAATTATACTCCAATAAAGATGTTAAAAAATAATTTTTTTTAAAAAAAGTGTATCTCTAATGATCCAACTATCTCTTTATTATACTACTGATAGACACTTATTTCCATTTGAATCCCCCCCCCACCCTACCCCACCCCCCAAAAAAAGGAAGAAAGAAAAGAATTTTGAAAGTAGCAAAAATTCACTACCAAAATTGTTGTCCCACTCTGGGTACTCTAAATGCTTCAGTATATCTAGAAACCACACTGCTTGGAGAATACTGGTGTCCACATTTAGAAAACAAACTTTCTCTGACCTCGTAGAGTATTATCATTTAGAACCTAGTGTTTTCTTAGGATGTGTTACTACATTTATACTCATTACAGGGATTACTCTAAAGTGGTGGGGCCACTTAGCTGAAAAGCCAACCTTACCGTAGTGAATTCTAACATTTGAAGAGATCAGCATGACCTTAAAGGATTGCAGTGATATCTGTCTTTCATTTAAGACTTCTGTGTCTCAGAATAATTTAGCTTGTAAATACGAGCTTGCTTGATAAGGGTAGACTGTAAAGATATGTGCATTTGTTAAAGTGTAGAGCCAAAGACACACTTCTGAAAAGGGGGAAAAAGAACATCTACGTGTCTCTCTCCCCATCTCTCTCTCTCTCTCTCTCTCTCCCCCCCACCCCACCCCCCCTCTATGCCCCCCACCCCGTGTTGCCCTCCCTCCCTCCCTCCCCCTCTCCCCACCTCTGTCTCTATCTCTCTCTCACAACTTCGAATAACTCCATAGCAACTATATATGTATGAATGTTCCTAGTCTTCATATTTCTCTGACTCAGAGCTTAGTGGTTTTGGTAACTGTGAGTTGTTTTCAGAACATTACTTCTTCATTTGGCTTTTCTGGCATCAAAGTGGATGACATGTATCCATAAATATATTAATCTATCTGTGTCATTTTTTTTAGTTTTGCTTTCCTCCTGGATATTAACTCCCTATTTTTTTCCAACTCCTTGATCATAATGAATTCCAGAGCAATGCAATATATTACATCTTCCACACAACTTAGAATTCACTATTTCACATCTGTCATTTGAAGATAATCAAGATTCTTTCACTGCAAAATGACTCAACAGTGTGTCCAGAAAGAAATAAATGATGGATTTCTTCTCAAAACACAAAGAGAAAAGTATTGAAAACACTGCATCCAAGATAGTGTCAGAAAAGTAACATTAATTAAACCTCCACATACAAATAATATTTGGTTCATCTTAATTTTCTCTAAATGCAGTAATATTCTTTTTTTTTTTTTTCTTTTTTTTGGCCATGCCTCGCGGCTTGCAGGATATCAGTTCCCCAACCAGGGAATGAACCCGGGCCATAGCAGTGAAAACCCGGAATCCCAACCACTAGGCTAGCAGGGAACTCCCTCAGTAATATTCTTAAAACCACTGTTCTGTTGACCCATTACTTGGTCCAATTTCATTTCACCAAGCCAATAACAGTAATGATGATAACAGTAATAACTGGAGTTTATTAAGTGCTCACCATGCATCAGGCATGGGCCCTGAGTGCTTTGCATGCACGCCTGCATTCCACCACCTCCCCGCATCTCTACACCTCCACCTTAGTCCAAGCCACCATTGTCTATAGCTTGGACATCTACAGTAGACTCCTAATGAGTTTTCTTTCTTAGCTCTTTACAATTCATTCTCCACACAGCAGCTGGAGTGATCTTTTATATAGTATTTTAGAGCATATCAGTCCCTTGCTTAAAACGCTTCCAAAAGTCTCCCACTGTACTTAGGAGCTCCATTCCAAGCTCCTTACCATGACTTTCAAAGCCACACCGCTGGACCTCTGGGATCCCATCAGCCACAGAGACATTCTTCAGATATCATCAAGCTCATGCCTGCCTCAGGGCTGTGGCATTAGCTACTTCCTCTGCCTTGATCTTCACATCCTCAATGTCATCCCCTCAGAGAGGCATTCCATGATGACACAGTCTAAACTAGCCATCCAGTCACTATCTTTTGCATCATTCTACTTGAATTTTTTTACATAGCACTCATCACTATCTGATATTATCCTGTTTTCCTATTTGTTCATTATCTGACTCCTTCCCCTGGAATATTTGTACCGTATCCGTTCTGTGCAGCCCTAGAACAGTACCTGGTACATAGTAAGTTCTCCAAGAATATGTGCTGAGTGAATAAGTGAATGGATGAACAACCTTATGAGCTAAGAACATTATATTTAAGAGGAGAGGAATATTCCATTATACATGAAGAAACCAAGCTTTAGAAAGGCTAGGTAAGTTGTTGAAGCACAAAGCTTCCACGTGGTAAAACCAGAAACTTGGGGCAGGACAGGTAAGCAAGCCATTGACCTCCACTGTATTCTAATCATAAGTTTACATCGGTTTGAGTCCCTTTCTGAAAGTTTTTGAACATTAAGTGTTATTAGGTGTTCCTCTTACTGGAATTAACTTATATAAAAAGGAAAAAAATATTGTACTATTGCAGTCTAGTCACATAATTTCTCAGTAAGTACTCCTTGATTTAATTTAAATGTTTGTCTGCCTTGACTCCTTCCTCAGATCATAAGCTCTTTGAGGCCAGGACTGGGTCTCCTTTATGTCTGGAAGTATTTTACATTAGAGATTCAATGAGGGTCCAAAAAAAATCAGGTAATGAATTTACAGTGGGACTTCAAACTGCAATTATGCTTCTTAACATAAGGATTTACATTTATATAAAATTATTTCCTTTTTGTAAAGATAATAACAATAAAAAGAAGAATTTATACACACACTGCAAAAAGAATGGAAGGAATTATATCAAAATAAGAATAATAGCTCTCTGTGGTGACAGAATTATGGATAATTATTTTTCTTTTACTGTTTTGTTTTTCTGCATTTTTATATTAGCTATACTCTTAAATTTTCTACAATCAATAGGTAGTACTTAAATAATTAGAATAAATTATGTTAAAATATTAAAATCTAAATCAACCAGTTAACATCAAAAACTTTAAAAGCTTCCATTCCCTTCCAGATGTCATTGGCTTTTGTTTGGGGAAGTTCTACTTCATAGGACTCTTCATTCTGTTCAACTACTAATGACATACAACAATTTTCTCTTGAGTACTTTACACATCCCTTTATTGTCCTTTCTCCTTGGTGACTAGTGCCCAGCACCTCTTGAATTCCTGCAAATTTTTCTGTGCTAGAAAAAGGAAAGTCAAGTGAATCAAATGTGTCACTTTTAAATTGGACAATTTTGCAAATAGATTCCTGATGCAGAGCTGAATATATCAAACATATAGAATGACACTTTTGTCCAAGGCTACAAGCTTTCCAAGTTGATGACTGCAGCAACTAAAGCTGACACTAAAATGAGTTGGATAATTTTAAAAACAAAACAAAGATTAAAATAAGAGAAGTAGGCACCCAGGAAATATCAAGAACAAATAAGTTTGCAGTGTTTGTTATTGTCATGGTAAGGTTGCTGTCGTTGTTGTAGATACCATTTATCATTAACAATGATGAATATTATTAGTTAACTTTTCTGGCAAAGTGCTTTTTTCTCTCTTTTGCTACGTGTAATTTCTGTGGTCAGAGGAGAAGAGTCAGGGCTAATGTATGTCAGTACAGGCTCGGAAGTACTCTTCCAATGTTTACTATATTTGTAACATAAATGTCCCATGTCACCAACTAAGTTACAAAATAAGGTCACATTTCTTTTCACGTCCTAACCATAGTGATGCTAGACTCTTAAATGCCCACAGTGAGAGGAAGTCAAAACTTTCTATAGGTATTTCACAGCCTAAGTAATTTCTGGGACTCTTGAGACCATTCGTTCATTTTGCAAATTAGTCCTAGTGCTTACTTGTCCCTTTTCCCACTCTGCCCTCCAAACTCTACAATACCCGAGCTTTCATGTCTCATTGTGTCATCACAGAATGCACTCCCCCAGGCTAACCACTCTGTGCAGATTTTGTCCAAGCATGGACACTGTTCTCTTCTTGATAGCCTTAAAGGCACAGCCAAGACCAGTCAGTGGGTTGGCCAAAGATGTGAAAGTTTGGCCTGTATAGTAGTGAGTGCTAAGAATAGCCTACTCTTGCATTACTGTTGCCACTCCTGGAGCTCACAAACTCCAAAGCCAACTTCAGTCTCTGCCTCCCTCTCAGGTGATTCCAGTGTAATGGTGGGATCAACTCATCTTGTATTCCTCTTTCCACCACCTTTGATGGGAATCTCTAGACCACTTTATCCAATAGTCATGGGCTCCTAATCCTCTGGCCCACATACTGAAAATGGTCCTTTCCTCCCTAAAATTCAAGATCCACTCTTTTTCCACAAGCATGGCAGAGTGAAAACAGCAGGAACCGCCAGGGGAATTGTTCATACCCACTTACATGTTGAAATTCAACCTCCATGGCTCAGACAGGGCTATCACAATACAGACAGTGCACTTCCAAAAGTCTGTGTTGTTCATTCTTAATTAACTCTGTGGCAGGTACAATGCTACATAGTCCCCAAGTTCCATTTCCTTTTCCTCTTTGTGGGCACGCAAGAAGACAGTGTTCCCGAACTCCTCTGCAGGTAGGCTGGAACCATATATCTAATCGGGCCGATGGGCTGTGAGTGTGGTCTTCTTTACCGAGACAGTGAAAAGTCCTTGTACAATCCTCTATCTCTCTTTTCCTCTGCCACAGTGGCCACAGAAACCAGATTATCTGGATATGAATGGCCTGGAGGCTTGAGTGACTTCCTGTAAGGGAGCCACCCTAGAGAGCTAAAGTTACCTTGGAGAGGTGGTTAAAAATAAAAATTTACTAAGTCCTATTATTTCGTAGTGTGCTGGGTTCAAAGACATATGTTGAGAAGATAGACATGTTTCCTACCCTCGTGATCTTAAGAATTATTTCAAGCTAAGGAGTTTGGAACCTATCTTAAGAGCAACCATGGGAGCTGGAAGGATTTTAAGCAAGGATAGACCATGGTCCAATATTTGTCTTAGAAAGATCTCTGTGAAAGACCTGTGAGGAAAATCTTTAGGGGAAAAAGAGTAGTGAGAGTAATCCAGGGAAGAGCTGGTGATGGCCTGAACTAGTATGGTAGCAGCAAAAATAAGTGGAGATTGGAGATGCAGTGGGTACAGAGAGAAACAAATGGATGTGATAGGTACAATCCACATGCACATGAAAGTTTAAATTCCTCTTAGCTTTTTCTTTCAGAAGACTGCTTTACAGGAATTTGTATGCATTTTTACAATTTATTAATAACGTTTCAAAATAAGCAAAAAAGCCTTAGCTCTGAATCAGCACTTCAGCACTCTCACAAGCACAGGGCCTCGGTGAGGACAGCTCTCCAGTGTTCAGAATCCTCAGCTAGACACCTCCATCTTCACAGCTAAGGGAGATCCCTGCCTCTGATACAGAGAGCCTGAAAACTCAAAAAATGGTGGGAAGAACTGTATGTGGGGCTATCAAGAATTGTATGATCTTAAAAGAGAAAAAACTATCTTCAATTATCTCTCCTCTTCTTATTTAACAAAAAGCTCTTTATCTCTTCCAGTCAACCAACCACAGCTCTCCACTTCAGCCCCTTCTCTCTCTTCAAACACCCATATAGTAAGTTTCCTTTGGCCTCATGATAGAAGTTAAACTCAGACATCAAAGCCTATGATTCAGAGGAGTTTAAGGATTCACCCCTTCTCACACTTTCCTCACCTTATCCTCACCTTCTTAGGATAACTGAATCTTCCCTTCTCCCTCCTTTATCACACCAACAAACCTCAACGTTTCCCCTTACGCAGTCACTGTACTTGAATATGTTTTGAAAAATTAACTCCTTTTTGAGATACTGTTGCTTTATTTCCTTTTTCTAAATAATATATAAAGTAGGCTTATAGAAAGTAAAATGTACAGCTACATTCTAAAGTTTATTTTGTAATCTTTTTGTTCCTTAATTACTTTTTAACTTTGATTTTGGAGATGGAAATCAACTATAGTTGAAACAGTAAATAACTGATTAGAAAACTCTCAGAAAAGCATGAGAAGAAACTGAGCAAAACAGTAACAGAAACAGACCATACATTTTCTTTGTCACCTCATGGTTGGAGAAGATGTATTTCAGGCCAGATTTGAGGATAAACCTTAAGACCCCTTGTTTTTACTTTGTTGGTCATGGAGCAGACACCTTTGATGCTCCGTTCCATCAGTCATTTCCAATTCCAGCCACAGCTGTGGTGGACAACTCCCATGGGAGTGCAGACAAGCCTCCCTGGCAGCACCCCACCTCAACGTGCTGGACATCTTTCCTCTTTCTGCTGACCAGTCTCCTCTCCCTTGGAAGTGCAATGAAGGTAAGGGAATGTCAGGGATAAATAGGTTCCCTCCTATACCAGTCCAACTTTTCATTTTCATTTTCATATTGGGGTTAAAAAGTTGATGACTTGATAAACTAGAACCCATGCTGACTTTGTATTAGAGGTAAGGGAAGATATGAAATAATAATCAGTACTGGTACCACTGGATGGGAAAGAGAAAGCTATTTAGAGATAGTATGGTGACCCTTGTCAAATAAACCATGAAAATGTCAAATGTTCTTTAGCACAGTAATGCCAGGAGCTACGGTTTTAAAGTGAAAAAGGTCAAAGTCATGCTAACAAGAAAAATAGGCTTTCTTCATATGAGACTAAACAGTATGGACATCAAAAACATCAATGCTAGATTTGGCAAGTTGGGTTGGGTTCTTAGGAAAACTAGTAAGGAAACTCTTACTCATGGGAAAACTAAACTGGAACTAGAGCACTTTCAATTCGTGGGACAGGGACCAACTTCCCAACCCTATGCCGTTGACAGTGACCAATTGAAGAAGAGATGCTATTTTCATCCAACCAAAGCCTGAGGCTCTCATCTGTATGGTCTCGTACCATACAGAGAGGTGTTGAGGGAACAGGCCTGAAAATTCTCCTCCTGTGTAGAAGGAGGTAAAAAAATGTCCCAGAAGGCCGGAGACACTGGACCAGGGAATTCCAAAGAGAGGACTGTGTGGAAAGGAAGAAAGAGCATCCAGAGGCCTAAGTCTATGGGCTTTTCCACTGCATGGTACAAAAGGACAGATTAAGTCACCACTTCTCCTCCTGCCACACCACGCTGGGTTTTCCGAGACCCACATGGCTCTTCAAAAAAGAACATTTTATACTTCTACCATAGTGTCAGTTGTGTTGGTCTGGAGAGCCCTGGCAGAAGCTCTGGTGGAGACAGGACTGGAGGGCATCATGGCATCGGTGCAGGGGCTTCTGCTAGCCATTCCAGAGCCTCTGTGCAAACTAGAAAAATGTACCTTGCACTGCTGAGCTAACTGAAAAAGGTGTCTTTATAGGATGAATAAGGCAGCCCTTCTTCCAGCAGACATACACCAGTCACACAGCTTGGCGAGCAGGTTATGGACTACATTTTAGCCTTCCCTCGCTCCATCAGTCCAGAGCCTTTATGCAAAGCACAAATAGCACAACACTGTGGCCCTGAACAAGTTAGGGAGCAACATTCAGCAGCATCCCTATTCCTCCGCTCACACACTAGAGAATAGCTGACAACAGAGAGAGAGAAGGAGCAGCCTCGCCCCAACACCATTACTCATGGACCCTGACTGATGTTCTGACTGTGCTCGAAGGATGGGAATGAGCTTCTCCTGTCTTTCAGGGAAACAGAGAAACAGGCACAAGGTACAGGTACAGTGCATGCTGGAGGTTGTAAAACAGAGTGAACCTGACAGGGAGAGGCAAGGAGAAGAATCGTGGAGGAGGAAGAGCTCACATGGGAGTATGGGAGTCTGGAAGCACAGATGCAGAAGCTCCGGCTTGGCCACGGGGAACACAGCGGCAGGAGTGGCACCTTCATCTCACCCTGTTTGTGCTTCCACCCAAAACCTGGTCTCATCTCCACACAGGAGGGAGACAGGAAGCAAGGGAGAGGCCCAGGCCACTGTGCAAAGAGAAAGTCAACCCCAAGGGGTAGATAAAAATAAAAATGCATAGTAAGAAATTTTTAAGTAACAAAAAGATTTTTTTTAATCTTAGAGAACATCCCAAGAGGTGAGAGCAGAAGGGGAAAGGGCCCCCCCTTGGCTTCTAGGCCAGCTGACAACACTGACGCTGGGCATAGGGATGCACAGTGCCTGAGTCTGTAAGTCGCCGCCATTACACTTTCTTTACTGGCAGGTTGTGTTTGGACAGGCTTTTAGAACCGCCATTCTAAACATTCTTTCAATTTAAAAAAGATGTATCACTAACCTAAAAGCTGGCTTGGACTGTAGTTATAAAAACTTAGGAAATGGGGCCGAATGAGCACACATCCTGTGATATAACCTGGAAAGTTTTGAAACAAAATCAATTTCATGATACCTTGTCTACTTGTCATTTTTCACTTTTCATAAAATGCAGGTCCCCAAAAAAGGGCAATGACTTTGAGTTCTGTATAAAAAATGAGTTTCCTCTGTACACATATTCAAATCTTAGGAATTCTGATAAATTAGACAATGACTAATCAGAGTTCCCTTCCTTTATTTATTCATTTAACTATGATTGCGTGGGGGTGACACAGGATTCCTTTAGATATTGACTGAATCATAATTAAAATATATTTACAAAATTTATATTTATGAATAATTTTCAGAAACATATTTTCTGAAGTAGGTACAACAGCAAAATGTTCCTGGGTGTAGCTCATCTAGAGAAACGTTGACCAATTTTAGCAGAAAAGATAGTGCAGAGGAATACTGCATCTGATTTCTGCATTTAGGTGCAAGAGAATTTTCATTTGGCTTTTCTTCCTTTTTTGACAGGTTTGGGCTAAAATATGGAGAGGTGCTCAGCCAGTTAGTCTGGATTGCCTGATGATGAACATTCCTCTTATATAGTGTTTATCCAACAAACATTGGTTGAGCACCTGTACATAACAAGTCCAATCTAAGTGCCAGGGACTACAAAATGAATCAGACCTACCCTCAAGAAACTGCGATCTAATAAAGGAGTTAGACTCTAAAAAAAAAAAAATAATTACAGCACCTTCCAGTAAGACCATTTCTAAAGGTACAAAGTAGAGTAGTAATTATCCATTATGGTGTTTTGGGCTACAAATAGGAGAAAATGGGATTAGGTGTGCCTTAAATGATAAGAAATGTATTATCTCATCTGAAAGAAGTTCAGGGTAAGCTAATTCAGTGACTCAAAAACTCATCAAACACCCAGATTTTTACTTGGTCATTTTCAGCATGTTGACTGTTATCGTCATGGTTGGCTCTAATCACCACAAGATTGTTGCCACAGCTCCAGGCATCACATCCTCATGCAGAAGCAGAAAAAGAAGAGTTTCTCTTAACATGTATTTCCTTTAATAAGAAAGGAAAACTGTTCCAGAAGTCTCCTAGCAGACTTCCCCTCAAGTCTCATTGGCCAGAATTGTATCTCAAGATGCCTAAACTAATCACTTGGAGGAGAAATCTGAGTCTCTGATTAACTCTGATCAACCATAAATCACCTCTTAGAGCTAAAACAGGATTATGCCCAGGGCACAGGCTACAGATTCTCTTATCAGAAAGGAAGCAGAAAAGCAGAAGGAGGGAGGAAGGAAGAGGACAAGAAGAAAAAAAAAAAACAAAACTAGGCTGTTGAGGAGAAAGGTGTGCCATAAGTGGCCTAAACATCAGAGCATCGTTCCTGCCTGGAGCCATCAGGAAAATCTTCCCAGAACAACGAAAACAAATGTTAAAGGCTGAGGAAGAGTCAACCACAAACACAGGCCCAACACTCTGCCTCCACACGGAAGAACCATTCTAACTAAATACAGACCCTCTTCCTTGTCAGGGCTCAGCCAAGAACAATGTCTGTCTTTTATCTCAAAGAGGCAGAAGGTGCTGCCAACCCCGTCAAGGCTATTCACCAACTGAGGTACCTAAGCCATGGTTGAGGCCTCACCTCAAATTTGTCCACCGCAGAAGAGTGTAAATTGTTTTCTCTTCAAATACAGAGGGAGTTAATAATGACCTTTAAAGTTTAACTTCATACAAAACTCAGTACCTCTCAAATTGTTGACAAGTGGCAAGAGACAGCAACAACAACAAAAAAATAAAAATAAATACACAGACTTAGAGAACACACTTATGGTTACCAGGGGGGAAGGGAGTCGGGGAGGGATAGTTAGGGAGTTTGGGATTGACACGTACACACTGCTATATTTAAAATGGATAACCAACAAGACCTACTGTATAGCACAGGGAACTCTGCTCAATATTATGTAACAACCTAATTGGGAAAAGAATTTGAAAAAGAATAGATACCTGTATATATATGTATAACTGAATCACTCTGTTGTACAACTGAAACTAACACAACATTGTTAATCAACTATACTCCAATATAAAATAAAAAGTTAAAAAAAAAAGTTTTAAGTAAATACACAAAGATACCAGAGTGGACATTTGGTGATGCTGTCATTGACCCTTCTTTAGAGAAACATGGGCTCCTAGGAAGGCAGAATAACTCAGGGCTCTCTGAGCCCAGCAAGTGCTGAGGAAGAGCCCATCAGAAAAAAAAGAGGGAAAGTAAAATTCACACAAAGTCCTCACACTGTTGCACTTGAATAGAAAACGGTACAAAGATGAAAACAGAGAAGGCACACGGCAAAGCCCAGAAACCTACAGCCCCGCTAAATAGAAAACACAGAGCCTCACCACAGGGCAACTCCATAAAGCCACTCTGGATGTTATTTTGCTAATTGTGTTTGCTATGACACCAAGCACCGCTTAGGCGGGCTCCCAGAGTGTCTCCATAATGGCAATCACTTGCCAGGAGGGAGAGTGATTTTTATTTGATATTCGTACAAAGCAGAAGCAAATGAATTACCATAATGAGAAGCAACATAATGATGTAGAGATGTACAAACTGCCATTGTGTTTAATAACAACAAAAGCCTTCCCTTTTGAATTAAATTTGCAGGAAGATTCTTATTGAAGCATTACTGTACTGAAACCAAGTTGTTTAAAAAAAAAAAAAAAGCAACCACACTCCAAAGTATTTCAGGCCTATGATTACTAGAAAGGTTGTTAGGAGAATATTTTTCAATTTTTATTCTCAGTAAAATAGACTTAGTTGTAGCACTACACAGCTGCGATTTGTGGAGTAAATGGCAAAGCTAAATGTGCCGAAACCCAACATGTTCCCTGAGCAACAAAGGGATGGAAGGCAAATGTTACAGTATTATTGACAACACTGGTAATGCTTGTATAAGCATCTGCTTCATAAAGGGGAAAAAACCTACATTATAAACAAAAGGAATTTCCAAACAAGGCCTGCCAGCTCAAATTCTGGCTTTGATTTGAATTTTTACTTGTTAGTACAAGTATTTCCTCTTTTTACCTTATCCCTCCAAAATAAAAAATTCTCTGATTTGCATTCTGGAAACCTCCCTATGACTGACTCCACTTTTTCTTTCTCTAAAATTATTTTCTATATTTTCTGATATTTACCTGTTTCCCACCACTTGATTTTTCAACAATGGATGAAGGTATTGTTGAATAGCATGGCATTAATTTAAACCTGTTTCCATGATCATCCTGAGGGTACTGTCCTCTTAGACTGGGTCCAGTATCTGAATGGAATGTGTCCTTCCCCACCTTGCTGCACCCCAACCCTTTCAATGCTACCATTTATATCCATTTACAATAGAACAGCCTGGTTTCATTAATGGACAAACCCAGAGCTAAACCATGGCCTGCATTAGACTGAGCTAGACTTGGGCAAAATCTGAGGTGGAATATTATAGGACTAGAAATTGGGAGACTTGGGTTCTGGGTCTAGCTGACCACTAAAGGTGATGGAGGCAAACCAACTTCTTTGTGTCTGTCTCAGTTTTCCAGCTGTAGAATAGGCATAATATCTGCTCCACCCACATCATAAGAGTGTCCTGAGAGTCAAATCATGTTCAAGTGTTTGGTAAACTGTTACGACTATGTTCGTGAGAAACAACAGAGGTCTTTTAGTCAGCCCAAACCACACCCAGAGACTCATGTAATTTATAAGGATCCATAGTTTGGTTTTTGTCCTTTTATCATCCAACAAATATTTATTGAGCTTCTTTAATTTATTATTATTCTATAACTTATTGATGCAAGGCACAGTCCTTAGTGCTATGGAAATAAGTATATCATGATGTTTGCTCTGAAGGAAGTTATAAACAAAGTGAGAGAGAAGATAAAAAGACAACGAGAAATAGAGTTTGTACGTAAGTACCAATGGGAAACAGTGCAACACAGTGATAGTAAGTACAGGCTTTGGCATCATAACTTCTCGGTCTGAATCCTGGCTCTATCATTAAATGTGGCCTTGGCAAGTTACATAATCTCCCTCTACCTCAGTTTCCTCATCTGTAAAATGGGGACAATAATACCTACCTTATGAGCTGCTTGTGAGGAGTAAATGTGTTAATACATCAACAATTCTTAGAAAGTGCCTGGCACATACGTGGGACACACAATGTTAGCTGAGCATCAAGACACCTTGTGGTACAATTATTAAGAGGGTGAGAGAGCATTAAGGATCATGGTCAAGAGTGGCTCAGGGGTGGGACCTGCCTGGTGGTCCAGTGGGTAAGACTCTGAGCTCCCAACACAGGGGGCCCGGGTTGGGGAACTTGATCCCGCATGCATGCCACAACTAAGAGTTCGCATGCCACTACTAAAGATCCTGCATGCCACAACGAAGATCCCACGTGCTGCAACTAAGACCCGACACAGCCAAAATAAACAAACAATAAATAAATAAAATAAATATTTTTTTTTAAAAAAGAGAGTGGCTCAGGGGTCCTGATCTAGGGTTTGAAAGTTGCGAAGGCTCAGTGGAGGTTGAGTGAAGGGGATGAGGAACTAGACAGCGGAAGCATTCTGGACAGGTCAAATGGCCTGCATTACGGTTCCAAGCCCAGTTTGTGTAAGACACATTTTGGGGTAGTATGAAGAGAAGAGTTAGGGTTTCCAAGTGGAGACAGTGGGGAGAAAGGGCACTGAAACTAGGTACTCTAGATGGGATGAGAGCTAACTGCTTACATATCCATCGCCAAAAGCTGGAGTGAGCAAGAGGGCCATATTTCAGAGCTTCCAGCAGACTTTGTTTCTCTACAAACTATAGTTTGAATTTACCTTTGGAAGTGTACTGCTTTTGTGTTTTAGAGAGAAAAACAAGCACTTTAACAGGCTTTTTGGTCCTACAAAATAAATCTAAATATACTATATCTGGAACTATAAAGTTCTTCACACTGGGATGTTAAACTGCTTTGCATAATAATGTTGAGGCCATCCCATCAGGCTGGCATGAAATTCACAGGATTCTACCTATAGGAACAGAGAAAGGAAAGGAGGGAGAGAGGGACACAGGAAGAGAGTGAGGAACTAGTTAAAAATTGTGATCACTACTGCCACAGGAGAGGGTAGGAACTTAGATTCTGCTGTCCTATGGTCTAAGACCCTGTGCCTTAAGTGGTATGAGTATCCCACTGAAGTTAAAATAAACCCTAACCCAGAAAAGCTACTTCATCTGACGTTCTGCTAAGGAAATGGTGACCTATTCCAAACTTAAAGGGCCATCCAGGCCCTGCTAGGCTTACTGAGAAAGGTGTGTCCATCTGTAATGTGGCTCTCCTCCAAGTGGTTTCCAAAGTTAATTCTTTATGCAGATTTTGCCTTACACACTAACTTTAGAACCTAAACCTCAGAAAAGATCCATCCCCAATGTACAAAAGATTGTTTTATTGTGGGTAGAGTTATTCCAACAGATGTTTATGGAGTAGAGGGGCTAGTGGAGACCAGTTATGAGGAGGAATACAGGCCTTCTTCAACCCTCTCTTTTGGGGGCTCATGTGCTGTGGCCTGAACTTCAGATAGGGAAGACAGCTACCGTCTGTCTTGGTGAAGGGAGGTAATGAGGTCCCTGCAAAAAGGTTTCAGAACAGGAGCTGAGACGAGAGACACAGTGGGGCTCCTGAGGGAGAACCTGGCCTCTGGACTCTGCAAGAATTCGTATCTAGTATTCAGAGTTAAGGGGTGGAGGAGTCTGCATTATAATTTCTTCGGCTATCCCTGACTTTTCAGTGGAGTATTTGTTTTTAATCATGAGGCCTGATCTAGACTATGCTTTGGGCCAAGTGGTAAAGGATCTCAGAAAGCAAGATGGAGCAGGAGCCTGGGGAAGCCAAAGTCAAGAAGATTAGAGTGTCTGTGAGGAAGTGACCGGGTCTGGCCCGAGTACTAGTGCCCCTGGTCAGGAAGCTTTCTGCTGATAATATTCTACTTCAGTGAATACCTGTCCTCCACAAGCACATGTTAAATGGGAGCCACTGTACATTATCCCTGATCAAAGCAATGAGGAAATTTGTCTCAGAGGAGCAGGACCGGGCCCTGAGAAAGGGTGTTCTCTTTCCAACAGGAAGCCTTTCGGGAGCACCCAGAGCCTGCCTTGTCATCCCACGGCACTGTGTGCCCCTCTCGCCGCACTGGCTACTCATTACTATAACTGCCATTTTATTCTTGGGAAGAAAGAACCAAAGTGAAAGTTGCTGTGAACAACAGACAGGACTTGGATGCTGATGGGATGACTGTGGAGAAAACCATAGAAACTTGTCATTTCCTAGTTTGCTTCCTTACCCATCCCCATATGCACACTCCATCTCAGTGAAATGTGTCATTATTTCCTAGCTTGGATTTCACATGCCAACAAAAAAATTAGAACTACTTTATAAACACTGGTCTTAATGGTGCCAGGCAATTGGCAAGAAGTTACAGGAGTCCACAGTCTCTACTTGCTTTTTATTGCAGACAGCACATTCCTGGAGACCATGTCATAAAGTGGATCATTGAAAAGCAAATTACATTTTCCCACAGGAACAATGTTATAATTAGAGGCTGTATTCCTGACAAAGGACTTGGCTTCATGTAAATAGTAGACATGAAAGAAAATATTTCACAAAAGCAAAGATTCAAGAACTATAAATCCTTATAATTGTTTAAAATAATAAAATTTTCTCCAAGTATTATAAACCAGGCAGGATTAGAGGGAGTACACATTGATTATTCAGGGACTCCAATGTACCATAAAGTGTATATTAAATTATAACTACTGTGTCATAAATTAGAACCTGAAACTAACTTTAATATAGTCATTACACACTTAATTAACAACGGGAAAGCAGTGAAGTACCGTGGTTAAATGTGGCGTTGGGTGTTAGGAGATCTAACCTGCAGACTTGCCCCCTGGACTCGGAGCTCTGTAAAGCCAGGGGCTGAACCAGCCTATGTATGTAGGTAGTACCTGCACAGAGCCCGACTCGAAATCATCTTTACAATGAATGGTCCAGGTCTGGGTTGTCCTTTGAGTAGTAAATCACTTTCTCTGGGTTTTTGTCTCTTCATCTGCAAAACAAAGCAGCTGAGCTGTAAAATCTCTAAGGTCCCTACCAGCTCCAAAATTCTAGGACTGCCATTTTGCTCTCTTAGAATTCAGAAGAGTTTCTGGGTGTGGTCAGCTGTTACTTTGGTGAGCCTCAATTTGAACCTCTAGTATTCATCTCCTCTGTAGTCCCCATATTCTGGGCTTGGCCACATGAATGGCTTTGGCCAATGGGACTTTGACAAGCAAGATACAAGCAGAGGCTTAATAAGCACTTGCACATCAGGGCTTGTTCTCTTGGCACCCTCCCTCTTGGAACTCAGGTACCATGCTTTGAGGAGCCCAAGACTCATAAGGAAGCCACATGGAGGAGAACCAAGAAATCTGGTAGACTTCCCTAGCAGAGCTCCCAGCCAACTGCCAGCACCAACTGCTGGTCATGAGAGTAAGCATCTTGGACATTACAGCCCAGTTGAGCCCCCAGATGACAGCAGCCCCAGCTGACATCATGTAGAGCAGAAGACCCTCCCCAACTGAGCCCAGTCAACCCAAAGAGTCATGAATGATGATTAAACAGTTGTTTTAAGACACTAAGTTGTGGGCTTCCCTGGTGGCGCAGTAGTTAAGAATCTGCCTGCCAATGCAGGGGACACGGGTTTGAGCCCTGGTCCGGGAAGATCCCACATGCCATGGAGCAACTAAGCCTGTGTGCCACAACTACTGAGCCTGTGCTCTAGAGCCCGCGTGCCACAACTACTGAAGCCCGCGCGCCTAGAGCCCGTGCTCTGCAACAAGAGAAGCCACCTCAGTGAGAAGCCCGCGCACCACAACGAAGAGCAGCCCCCGCTCACCGCAACTAGAGAAAGCCCGCTAACAGCAAGGAAGACTCAACGCAGCCAAAAATAAATAAATAAAATAAATATATTTTAAAGAAAACCAAAACACTAAGTTTTGGGGTGGTATTATGTAGCAATAGCTAACTGAAACTCTAGGACAGAATTTAAATGGCTTTGGGCTTTTGTAAAAAACCAAACTGTCCAAGGAAGACTGAACAATGTCTATTTTTCTCTACATGAATTTTCCTATACTGAGAAACATTCAAAATATTCCAGTTATCTTAAATTCAAAATACTGCAGTAGTGCTCAATAAATATGTGTAGTATATAAAGATGTTTCCTCTTCCTGAAAAATGTTTTTCCTCTTTACTTTCTCTTGAGAAAGTAGAGTTGTTCAAATGCACAATCAAATAAAGGTCACAAGGAAATGATATGTGCTGTTCAGTCATTCTACTTGACACTTTGTTGACAGCTCTCAGAACACTCCCTCACTACCGATAATCCAAAAAACAATTATTAAGCAAAGCAAAGACTTTAAAATAAGAGTGTAGCCTTGTGTCTGGTAAGGCAGAATTTACTTTTTCCTGATAAAAAAGGTGTCGGCATTCAGAGTTGGGGAGAAATGGGCAAATTCAGATGAGACAGTAGGTTTTCCTAAAGTAAAGGGATGAGACCCACAATCTTTCTGTGGGAGATTCAAAATGATTGAAACCTATCAGGAGGGTCCCAGATCAAGGATCAGTGACAAAGACAATGAGTCTACTGAAATAAAATTAGCATGGGGAGTAGAAAGGGACTGAGTCAGTGGGCCAGGCCCCGACGAAGTCAGGGAGTCAAAGGAATAGTGGTTCTGAACATGTATTATGCTCTGGGGAAGCAGCTGTGTGAGTGAGTAAGAAATGTCTGTCAAGCAGGACCACCTGCTCAACTCTGATATGAAATTTTTCTGGCCAGTCATTAACAAGGGGTGGGGGATGATCTTTCCTCAGACCTTGAAAAACCAACCTGGGGGTGGGACTGCACTGGTGCATGAGGCTTCAGCCACTTTCCTCAGACACTGCCACACTGTCATCCCAGATGAGTCAAGAGGCCGTCTGACTTCCCTGGTTTTGTTGTGTCACCATGTCCGCAGCTTGGCAATGCATTAACCCAAGCAGAAACATGCTCCCAGTGATCGTTACAACATGTTCTCACTCTTACGGGGCATGTCTAAGCTCTGGCTCTAGCAGCAAGATACATCCTTAGGACACCAAGGCTCCTAAAGATTATCCCAGGAGGGTTAATCTTCCTCGAATGTCGAGGAAGCTGGACATTCGATTGGGTGAGATGGCTCAAGCCATTTAATTGGAATCCTGAAAAGAGATATGGTTTTATACCATATCTTTAAGCTGGTAAAGTAGGCTGTGTCCATTTGGGGCATTTCAAAACATCTCTCAGATTATCTAAGATGTGTATAAGAGGTACGTAATCTTTAGTGAATGCTTCCGTGTGCCAGGCACTGTTTTAGACTTTTACATATATTGTTCACTTAATTCTCACCTATAATTATGAGGTCAGTATTTTACAGAGGAAATGAGGCACAAGGAAGTAATTTAACTTTCCTTTGGTTACACAACCAATAAGTGGTGAGGCCAGAATTCAGAGCCAGCGGTGCTCCGAACTACTAAGCCACACTTGTTGCCTTCCTTACATCCCAAGTTTGCTGCCTTGCTTCCACTGAATGTTAGAGGACATATCACAAAGGAAGTCTTCAATAAACCTGAAGGTGAGGGAGAACAGAATATACTTGCTGCTCTGCAGCAGTTATCTCAGGGACCTGCTTTCTCTGTATCTTCCATTCTTCCATTGTAATTAACATACTCAATAATCTTATCCAGTAAGGATAAAACCTGTTTTTAGCACCTAACCAAACCTAGGTAAACCACCTGTCAACATCCTCACTGGAGCTTATCACAATACCTTATGGTACATGAAATCGGTGCATTAGGAGTGTGGTCCTGCCTTGCAGAGAAAGTTCAGAATGTCAGCTCTCCATTTCTCCTGGCCTGGTTCATTTTGCCTAGAACTCTGAAATACAGCTTCCTATATGCTTTGGGCTCTGCATATATACTGTTAGTATCAATCAGTGGCAGTATTTGCTATTGACATAGCACTTCATATTTGTTAAGACCTCTTCTTCGGGTGTTTGTGCATGGCTGGTCTTTACAGCCACAGCTCTGCACTGACATCACCTGCCCAAGATTATTCCTAAGGGTTAAATGATTTGCTTATGGCAATTGCAGGGGTGCATGTTAGAGAATACAAGATGAGCAATAAAGAGAAAGTAGAGGAAGGGCACCACAGCCTACTGTTTAGGGGAGTCGGTGAAAAGCTCAGAGAACCAGCAGCTTGACTTTACCTGTTTCTATTTACGATCATAAAGGTATTATTACTAATGAGCTTATTTTACAGTTTATAGATCCTTTTCAGCTGGTGAGATTCCAAAGGGTTTTGCAAACTGTGTGTGTGGCTTCACTGTTTTCGTGTAGCCATTGCTCTTTCTTCCCTCTTACTAACAGCAGAGGCAGTGACAATAGCAATAATCAATAGATAAAGCCAAAATGTAGACATTATCATTTCCCCCCCAACTCTGTCCAGTGTTAAAAGGGGCTAATCTTTGCCCCCGTGATCCATTTCCTAGGCAGGAAAAGGTGATAGTAGCTCAGCATCCATTGGTGAGGGCTGAATTCCTGCCTGTTTAGACCACTGGGGACAATTAGAGCAAAATGAAACTGCAAACATCAATAGGGGAAAGGCTGCAAAGAATTCTGGCTAGAATTCTTAAGATTTGCTCTTATTTGTTACAGTGAAATATAGATTTTAATGCCCTAAAGAGTCTAAAACCATAATGCCAAATCTGAGAATGTGAAACACAAAAGAAACACAGGGTAAGGTCCTAAAGTATGAGATTTAGAGGAAATGAGTAGAAGGTTGAAATAGAAAAACACGGACATGTGTGGTGTAAACACAGAGAAGTCTCAAGGCTAATAGCCAGATTAAAAACTCTGAGTAAGCATCGAAATCCCAAGTTCTCAAGCCCCAAGCCCCAGAAGCCCAAGTACCTTGCTGAGAGCATGCTGTCTTGGGGCCTGTTTCCCATTTGTTATTAAGTCTAGTTCTCTGTGGACCCAGAATCCACTTCTTGAGCATCATGATCATCTGCTTGAATTAGAAGGAGATTTTTACTTACCTGGAAATTCTAAAGGCTGTATTTGGTATTAGCTATTGTTAGCTACCAGAGAAATTCAAGAAATATGGGCTTCTTTATCCTTTTCTCACCCTTTAAAAAACAGTGGATTGGATTCTACATAGTTTGGTTGTGCTGTACTTTATTTCTAATTATTTTAATTATGTAACAAATACATTTATAGCATTTACCATGTGCCAGACACTGTTCTAAGTGCTTAACAATATCACTCATTCAATTGTTACAAAAACCCTAAGAGACAGTTACTACTGTTTTACAGAAGAAGAAATGTACAGATAAGGAGACTGAGGCACAGAGAGGGTAAGTAACTTGCATAAGATCACACAGCTAATGAATGGTGAAGCCAAGATTTAAACTCTAGGAGTCTGACTTTAGTCCATGTTTTTACCACTCTGCTATGCTGCTTCCCTTATATGTGCTAAATTATGCAAACAAATTTTGAGAGGCATCTTCCTTCCATCTTATTAACCTTAAATGCTAAGACATTTTTCTCCTAAAGGAAGGAGCCATGCATTCATTAGTGGTGCTTCACTTTTGTCTTTCTTTAACTGCTTTATAACTTCAAGGAAGGGAGGGTGGGTAAAGTTAGAAAGGGTGTGACATACACAGGAGGACAGAGCAAAGTGATGAGCACTTGGGTTCAAATCCTGGCTTTGTCGCTTACTGTTTGTATGACTTTGAGCAAAGTACTTAATCTTTCTGTGCCTCAGTTTCCTGGTCTGTAAAATGAGGATAATAATATTACCTACCTCATAGGTTGTTGTGAGAATTAACTGAAATAATACATGTAAAGTACAAATAGCGACTGGCTCTAGGGAGCACTCCATGAAAACTGCCTATTACACTGAGAAATTGGGCAGTGGAATATAATGAGAATTAAATAGAAGACCTAAAACAGACAGAGCCATCTCTCCTTTCTAGCAGTTCTCTGGGGAAATTTGTGTATGGTGCCTACATCAATGAGAGCAACAGGCAGGCCTGCCCACCTTTGAGGTATGAACTGCAGTGTAATTTCTGAAATCCCCACCTCTTGCCTCAGAGAGCCCAACTCAGCCCAGCCAGCCCCTGCTCTCCTCCCTGTACTTCGTGCAGACCCAGCTCAGTACCACAATCCCCACTGGCCACCAGAGTGGAGCTGCTGCTTAGGCTACCACGTGGGCAACTGTGAGTGCCGACTGGCTTGGTCTGGAGTCGGGGCAGGAACCAGCCCTGGGACCAGGTATCCGGGAGGAGTGGTACATAGTCCTGCCACAGCACTATACTCCATGGTGAATTCTGCCCCTCTGGGAAGCGGGCAGGAGAGTCCAGCCTGAGGCTGCCAGACTGAGGCCCCGAGGATGACTGTTTCTACTTTTGGTTGTTTCTCTTTTCCTTTTGCTTTTAATTACATAAATAATGTATGCCTGTTGAAGAAGGACTGTGAAATAATACAGTAATACAGTAAAAGCCCTTCCTTACCCCACTGCCTTATCGCACTCCCCAGAAAAAAAAGCCAGTTAGCAATATAGAGAGTTCCTTATCATTTCAGACTTTTGTATACCTCTACACACCCACAGAGTGCTCTCTTTTTACCAAAAAAAAAAAAAAAAAAAAAAAGGGAGGGGCAGGACCATCCATGCTGTCTACAGTCTTCTTCACCTTGTTTCCCTTGAAATATATCACCTACACCTTCCCAAGACAGAACACTTAACTCATTTTTACCAACTGCATATTTATCCATTGTACAGAGCTTCAAATTTTATTTAACCTTTGCCCCAATGACAGTCATTTTGGTTTTTGCTGTTGTTGTTTGGTTTGATTTTTTTGCCATCATATTCAGTGTTCCTGAGAAAACCCTCATACATGTATACAGTATTTCTGCAAGAAAGATTCCTAGAAATGCAACTGCTGGTTCATAATATGTATGTATTTTTTTAAATATGTGCTCAAAATTGAGAAGACCCATTTCCTAAATAATATGCAAACTCCTGTTATGACTGCTTTCAAAAAAAAAAAGGTGACTGATAAGAAATTCACACTTCAAAGGAAGGGCACTGATGAATACTTCCTTGTTTTAACATGATGTTTTTCTTATTTACATAATTTTTTTAAAAACCTCCTGGTTTGGAGAATACAACATTAAGATATACCATGAAGCAAATCACATTTTGTAATGAAAACTTAGGAGATAAATCAAAGGAAGACAAATGAACCAGGTCCAAAGTATTCTGCTGAATAATGAGATGTGCTCAAACCTCATCACTGCCTGACATTTCCCTTCAGTGGTTCTCACAGTTATTCTAAGCGGTTGCTTAAGCCCCAGACCAATCTGAATCAGAATCTTCGGAAGTGTGGCTTAAGCAACTGTTTTCAAATGTTTCCAGGTGATTCTGAAATATGGTGAGATTGAGAACACAGCTACAGTCCTTCCTGTTTGGAACTTCTGAAATTTTAGCAGAAAAGTAACATCGTTCAGTGGCATGGCAATAATGAAAGAACATTAATAAAAGAATATCAAATTCTCTAAATTTTAAATGGATTGAATTTACAAAAAGAAATGCAACTTCAAATATTTTTTTTTTCTTGAATTAATCATCTGGCAATAAATACTTGTTCGCAACACAGAGATTAAAGAGAACAGAGTAGTGGTTACTAGAGAGGAAGGGGAGGGGAGAGGACGAAATGGGTAAAGGGGAGCAACTGTATGGGGATGGATGGAAACTAAATTTTTGGTGGTGAGCATGCTGTAAGGTATATAGAAGTAGAAATGTAGTGCTGTACATGTGACACTTACATAAGGTAATAAACCAATGTTGCCTCAATAAAAATAAGTCTAAAGTAAAAATATAAGTAAATAAATAACATACATACATACACGCACACACATACATAGTTGTTGTGACTCTAACCAGAGCAGAGTATCTGTGACAGGCAGATGTATCATTCTAGAGAAATCAAACAATAGAATAAGTTGAAATGTTGAAGAAAAGAAAGAAGGGCAGCAGATAGAGCCAGGCAGGGTTAACACATATAGTGTCAGTCAAATAGAAGTTTTTGAAGCCAGAAGCCACAGAAAAATTCTTCGGAAGGCCAGGGCTCTCCGAGCTTCAATTTTTAAGAATAGATGGGCTCTGTCCAATGAGAGACAGATAACAAGACTTGGTAAATGCTTATTATTACGGTGGTAGTACAATCACATCCTAAGAAAGGACAAAATAATAAGAGAAGAGATTATCAGCACAGGAGGAGGTCAGGCCAGAAGCCAGCTCCAGTTCTTATCAAGAGCCAGCAACGATTTATAAGGTCATAAAAGGTGACTGTGGAACAGGGACTTGGAAGGGACAGTTACAGGATTAAAACCCAGTCCCTCTTCTGCACAGAGTGTGAGTGAGGTGTCCTTTATCTTTTTCTCCTACTAGAATCTTCGTGTCAAATGAAAAGTAAGCTATTTTAAACCAACAAGGGAGATTTTATGCCAGTGGGTGCAGTGCAATTGCTTCTTTTCCTAATAGTTAATGAATGAGCACTCCATATTTTAAGTCAGTTTAACTATAACCTGATACATCATATCCAGTGATTCCTAGGTGATCAGGCATTTAGAATTCTGTTTTCTAATTTTGTTATAAAAACGGCATTCCACTCCTTTCCAACCTTTTGTCAAGACTAGGGTGTAGTTATGAGGCTTAGAAAATCCATTTGGTAAACATCCACAGATGGAGTCAACCACATTTTGAAGAGTGGAACAACACCTGGAATCCTAAAACTAGAAAACAGTGATCAGGATAAGAAAATAGATGGTAACCCCATGGATTTCAGCATCCCTGCTCCTGGTCAGGACCAGGCTTCAGGGCTTCCAAGACAGAATAAATGAGGAACTCAAAACAAGCTAATCAAAAATTCTGCATTCAACTTAATTCGAAGAATTTGCCCAAAACCAGACAAAGGACTTTGTGTAATAATAAACAAAGCAACACAAAAAAATAGAAACAACCAAGTATGACTTTCCAACACCATCAAGATAATGATAGAGGCCCCTTCACTAGGAGACAGAATACTCCTGCCTATATCTCCTTCAAGGATGTATGTTGTATATCAGCCTTACTACCATGACATCGAAATAAAAATTTTAATGGTAAAATCATATTTATTGTTTCCCTGAAAGGCTGTCAAAATCTCATGGGGTATTGTGCACATCTTAAAACAAAATTCTAGACTCACTACAATTTTTTTCAATAAATATATATCACCTTGATTAAGTCTTGGAAGCAAAACACGAATAGGGCAAGAATGGAGTAACGCTATCACAAAAAGCTTGGGAATTCTTGAATTTGGAAAAGTTAGCTAGTATTTCAGAGAGTACCAAAGTTAAACCCTCTCAGTGGAGGATACATGTGAAAGGAAATACACACAGTATAGTTACACAGGCACCTGTTTCTGGGAAAGAAACAAGGTGACTTAGAGGAAGAAAAGTATCACGGCAGAAGCAGAGAGCTTTGAAGGTAAATACAAAGGTGACTGATCCACAAAGCAGGAGGGATCCCACAAGCACACACAGTAAGAAACAGAAAAAAGAAAACAGGGCAGGGAAATTCACATGGTGTACATTCTAGACAATTTAGCTATGCTATTCTAGTATTGATTTTTAGTTTTTATTCCAAGCTTCTTTGTGGTGAGAGCTAGGCAGAAATTAAACTAACAATTGGACAAAAAAGTTTTAACAGAAGCACACAGTGATTGTTTCTCCTCCCTAACCCATGCTTTACACTGGTTTCAGCTAAGGCCGCACACCTGTTTGCCGGACTACTGCCCCATGAGCACAACGGGTCTGGATTTGTTTATTTTTTTTTTAATTATTCCTCTAATTTGACTAACCATGAGGCTGGTTTGTATGTTTACAAACATTAAGATCTGGATTGAATTTCCAATCTTTATGGTCACCCAGTCTCTCAGCATCCCAATAGGCCCGGGAGTGTTGGTCCCCTTTCAGGTGAGAGCCTATCTTCTAAATACCCCTCTGACTTTCAGGCCAGATTCTCATTGGACTTTTGCAGGGTGAAGAAGGTAATTAGAATATGAGTTGGGGAAAGAATGGGGACAGAAGACAAAACACTCCAGAATCTCATTCTGCCCATCTCCCTTTAACACCAAATACTATACATTTACAAAGATCCTTTGTGGGAAGAAAGAGAGCAGCTACTCATCACCAACCTGGACCATTAACGGAGGAGCAGCAGTGAACTGCCTGGGCAGAGGACATAGCTTGAACATAACATCCTTCCTCTCTCACATTGTTGCCTTTCAGGGCCCTCCTGTTTCAGGAATGGTGGGGTCCACGTGTTGATCCCCACTGGGTTTCTAACACAGCCAGCCAGCTTTTAATGGGGAAAGACACAAAAGGGACTAGCAACTATTTCAATCTCTTCCTCTAAGTGAACATTCTTTTATTCCCTTCCCTTCTGCATTATCGTTGCTATGGTACTTTAAACTTCTCCCATCATTAAGCCTTCTGAGTGAAATATTGAACTGATTAATGTGGCATTTTCCACTAAACTGTTTCAGGAAATGTTGCACCTTACCAGTGGGATGCTTTTGAATAATGTAATCTCCTTAGTATAATTAAAACTAAGTTCTGAAGTTAGTACCTTTTCTCCCTGGAGGCACTCATCAAAATGTCAAGTGTTCCTTCTAGTAGAACTGCAATCCCATAATACAAACAAATATATTACCCACTGCTCCTCACTAGCAAGAAGCCCTTGTTGCATTTTTTGTCACTTCATTTCTAACCTGAGCTAGCAGCATAAGAAATATGTTCACCGGAAGCCACTGTGACCCCAGTACCCAGAGCAGCATTCCATGCTAGCTGCCCAGTTTGCATTTACTAATATTTCTTTTGACTATTTGTCTTCAACAGATGAACTTTTTGTTGTGTGTTGTTATTTACATGTAAAGAACAGTGCGGCTCTAAAAGTCATTTGCTCTCCTAAGGCTTTCTGCTTAGTTTAAAAGAAAAAAAAAAAAAAATCAGGGACACAATGCCCTCTTCTGGCTGAGAAGCATTTAGAGGACTGTGAAAACCTGAGCGGCATTTTACCGGGTTTTCGAAGACTACTTGGTATATGGTGAATAATAAACAAGTAATCAGCATCATTGTCGAAATTTGCACCATTATTCTCTCTAAAAATAAGGTAAGGTTCAGCCTCAGAGGGCTGGTCCCAGATGCCCAGCTTTTAGGAACTCTGGAGGGAGGAAAGTAGGTGGACCATTCCCCAGGTGAGCTTTGAAATTAATGAGAGAAATTGGTGTCGAGAGACCCATCCTTCTCTGGAACAAATAGTAAATCCAAGACGAGGATAAGTTCACTCTAAAGGTTCAGGAGACTTCTCTTTGAATGGATAGCAGAGAGAAGTTGGTATTTCTTGCTAATTACTGGCTTTCTCTAGAAAAATCTGAGAGGGTTTCAAAGGTTTCCAAATAGCCGTATATTATTTTCCGATGATTATAATTACTCTAACAGTTTGCTTCCCCAAGATCATATTAGAGTCTCCTCCAGAGCCCACACCTGCCTTTGAGAGGAGCCCCATCCCCAAACCAAGTGGCTCTGCCAGTTTCCATCTGGGAAGAAGGTGGGAGGAAGTGACAAGGAAAGCACAGACACTGGGAGACAAAAGGAGCCCAGCAGGACTTTGAAAAAGAAATATTCAGTGCTGGAACGTGCTTCTTACCAAATAATGTTTTCACTCTCTAGAAAAACATGCTTTTTTCCAGTCTGAAGGCCAGGCTGGCTGCCACTTCTCTTCTCTATGCCTGCCAACTAGTCATTAGCAAACAATGAGTGACAGGGTGACTGCAAATGAAGAAGGAAATGGGCATGCAACAGCAAAGGGAATTATGAGAAGGGGTCAGTGAGGAGAAATTTAGTATCAAGCTGGAGGCTGCCCTCTTCACTGGGAGCTTCAGGATGAAGAAAAAGTTGAGGCCAGCAGAGCTGAGGAATGCTGTCTCCTGGCCACACAGTTGGGCAGAGGCCACAGGATGCATATACATGGGGACATGCACACCTGGGGATGTGTGCAGCTAATGGTGTGCAATCCATGGCAATGGCTGGGGCAGGATATTTTCTATACCTGACCAATAACAGAAATTCTTGGAGTGAAAAATTTCAGAAAGTAGTTTTTCAGAACATCCAAGTTAAAGCTCTTTGGATGACAAGTATTACAATAGAAACCCTCTTTAGCGTAACTTAAGCAAAAACAAGAATTAGAAAGACTTGCTCAATGTCTTATACTCTCCAAGAGCAGAAATTACAGTGGGGTCTGGCTGCTTGTGTGCCTGGAGCCGAGCACTAAAAAGCAGTTAAGAAAAGAGGCAGCTGGCCCTGCTGCTTGCCTAGCTCTGTTCCTCCAGGGCCATAAGGATTCTCACCTCCCTGCTTCTTTCTTTTCTCTCTAACTTCTGCATCCTGTGTATATGTCTGGGGGCCACAGCCTCAGAGTTTAATTGTCCTCAGTTCAAATGACCTATAAAATGAATAACTACTATCCATTCATTCCAATTCCAAATTTCCAGGAGAGACAATTTGCTCCATCCTGCTTAGGTTCACCTGTTTTCTAAGCGGCCACAAAAAAAAAAAGGTCATGCACTATAATCATGGCTATCAGGATTCACCCGGGGACGATGGACTGGGAAAAAGATCTAAATGATAAACACATTTTCACGTTGACTGTAAAGGGCCTTCAAGTGCAGCTGAAGTGGGTTTATGAAATGGCAAAATAACGAGCAACTTTTTGGAAAAAAATTTTTGAGATTTTTGCCTGTTTCTGAAAACTTTTAAGAAGGAGGAAGAGAGGAAGGGGCACCAAACTGAATTCTACTATACAGTGGAAAAATAACTAACTTGGGAGCTAGCTGATCTTAGTACCACTCCTGGCTCCACCAAATTATATGTGAACAAATGATGTAAACTCCTAACATGGTTTTCTCATTATAAATAAGAAATGATAGTAGTTACCCTGTCTATGTCACAGAGCTGGATAAGAGGTAGATGTACACATAGGAGAGAAAGGAATTAGGACATTTTCCGTGTTTCATTGCTAACAACTATAGGTACATAGAGGCTTGGGACTATGTTACAACTGGCTACAAGAAAGAAAAACAAGGAAGTTGCTCCAATCACCACCAGCCTTATTTGTAGGACTCTGGAGGAACTCAGCTGTAAATTTTTAGAGAGTTAAAGTCTTCCAGAGCTACAGCAGTTGCTAAGGAAGTAATATAGTTAATAATAAAAACGAGGTGGAGATTGATATTGGTGGGTGAGATAGGGAAGCTCCCACTGATACTCACTGGGTCAGAAATGTGCAAATCCTAGGCTGATGTGTTGGATATAACCCTTTGCTGAGCAAAGTGATTTAATGAGACTAAAGTGATGCTTTACTAAATTGAGTTAAGGCTGGTTACTCCCACCCAAGGTGTGAAGGGGCCAGGGCGGGGTGACATCTGCCCAGTCCCTGTGGATTCAGCTGACTTTTGCTGGCTCAGTATCTCCCTCCTCCCTCAACATTCTTCATGCATCCCTTCTTGAAGATGCACGCTCAAAGAAAATGACTTTCCCAGCAAAAAGACCATTCTTCTGGCAAGTGTATCTTCCCCAGTTTGTTGTGAGACGTGATAAGATAATGGATATAAAAATGCTTTGAAAACCATAAAGCACTACACAAATGTAAGTTACTATAATTACTATGATTAACAATGTCATAAAGGGAAACCATTAAATCAGTCACACAAATTGACACATGAACTCAGTACCTAAAAGTAATCAAGCAGGGAGCCTAAAGCAACTCGATCATCTTCCTCTCCTTCCAAGTTCCTTTCCATTAAGCTTTTGCGGGTTTGTACATCCATAACGTCAGAGGATATATTTGGCTCCAGGCTTTTGCTCTCTCAGCGAAATGGAGGGATGCCTCCTTTGATTATTTCTTATTCCAAATCCAGGAAAGGGAAAATGTATGTCCATCTCTGGGACACACACCATGCTGCCTACCAAGTGTTCCAGAGAAATGTCAAATCAGAGCTGAATTCTGGTTCTTCTTCAAGTTCCTTGCAGCCACAATGGGGAATGTAAGTGTAGAAGAGGTGAGAGAAGGAGGAAAAGAGAAAGGCAGAGATAAGGACAGAGAGGGACACAGTCAGAAACAGGGACTACTCTGTTCGGTGGAAACTCTTGTGGCTCAACAGAAAGCAAATGAAAGAACAGCAGGGCTTCCCTGGTGGCGCAGTGGTTGAGAATCCACCTGCCAATGCAGGGGACACGGGTTCGAGCCCTGGTCTGGGAAGATCCCACATGCCGGGGAGCAACTGGGCCCGTGAGCCACAACTACTGAGCCTGCGCGTCTGGAGCCTGCGTTCGGCAACCAGAGAGGCCGCGATAGTGAGAGGCCCGCGCACCGCGATGAAGAGTGGCCCCCGCTTGCCGCAACTAGAGAAAGCCCTCGCACAGAAACGAAGGCTCAACACAGCCAAAAAAATAAAAAATAAAAAAATAAAATAAAATTAACTAATTAATTAATTTAAAAAAAGAACAGCAGTCATTCCTGCAGCTAAGCATTATGAGGGGCCCTGAAGTATAATGATCTTATTCCAAAAATAGGTAAGCAGCACATAAGAGTCACTTTCAGCTAGCAACTAGTACAACCTGAGGGTTTAGTTCAAAGACAGCCATTTTTAAGCAGTAAACAGACTGAAATCCAGATTGGAGGACTCTGGTGAAGGACAATGAAGACTTTTCCAGTCAATTCATGTGAATGTAGGTAGAAATTGGAAAAGAGTCTGTTTAAATGAGTAAAGTAGATCCTTTGACAATATGCAAAATTTGTATTTCATGAAATAAAAGATGATGGAATTGAAGAGAGGAAAGCATAATTTGTTACTGGCTATGAAGAGGATATAAAGACGGGAAAAGGGAGGTGATGAGCATTTGGGGAAGATATGCTTGCAAGTTTCTAAATGTTAGTTTGCAAATTCAAAGCTCAGGAAACCTTTTCCCTTGGATTCCTTATTTGCAATTAGAGTATGCTGACTGAGTTCTGTGTTTATCTGCTGTTCCTAAAATGATGGCCTTCTATCCAAACTCACTAGATTCATAGTAATGACCATTCTAGACCCTATGTCCAAAAAGACATAACTCTTATTAATATTAACAAGAATGATAAATAAATGGAAAAACAATCTTATAGAATAATCTTTTGAAAAATAAAAACACATGTAACTTATTTTACTTCTTAATTGGGCTTTTAAATATTAGGATTACTCTTTTCCTTACTTTCCTTATAGCTTCTAAGAACGTAACTCTTAGCTCCTTCTCACAGGAGTAGTGGGAAAATGATGAAGTTTAGAGTCAGAAGACCTGAGTTTAAGTTCTAGTTCTATTGGTATCAAGTTGTAATACCTTGAGAAGTCACGTAATGTTTCCAAGTATATGAAATGAGAGTGACGGTACACATCCTTACTGCTTCAAGGAGGGAATGTATAGAATAGATGAGAATATGTATGTTTAGGAGTGTTGTAAACTATGCAAAGTCTTACACAAGTAATAAACCAATTTTAGAGATCACAGAAATACAACTGGAAGGGAACTTAATGTCATCCTGTCCTAAGATTTTTAAGTCTTTTAAGATGAAAGACCTTGTCTTCGTCATTGCAAGCTGTTATAACAAAGTACCACAGACTGAGTGACTTATAAACAACAGACATTTATTTCTCACAGTTCTAGAGGCTGGAAGTCCAAGATCAGGGTACCAGCATGGTCAAGTTCTGGCGAGAGCCCTCTTCCAGGTTGCAGATTACAATCTTTTCATTTTATCCTCACATGGTGGAAAAGAGCAAGAGAGCTCTCTGAGGTCCCTTTTTTAAGGGCACAAATCCCATTCATGAGGGCTTCACCTTCATTACCTATGTACCTCCCAAAGGTCCCACCTCCAAATACCATCACTTTGGGCGTGAGGATTTCGACATGAATTTTGGGGAGACACAAACGTTGAGTCCATAACAGACCTTTTCTCCAAATAAAATCATACGTAAATATGATTCTGTAAAATAACAAGCAGGGTTGTTCTATTAAAGCAAGGAAGGGGGAGGTACCAGATCCCAGCTAGATTAACATCACAACCAACCCCAGCCCCACAGCCCCACAGTGCAACCTCCACCCCTGGGAGAGGGGAGAATGCAGCCTTTAGCTATTATTCAATGCACAAGTTTTAAAACTCACTGATAGGGACTTCCCTGGTGGTGCAGTGGTTAAGAATCCGCCTGCCAATGCAGGGACACGGGTTCGGGCCCTGGTCCAGGAAGATCCCACATGCTGCAGAGCAACTAAGCCTGCATGCCACAACTACTGAAGCCCGCGCACCTAGAGCCCGTGCTCCACAACAAGAGAAGCCACCGCAACAAGAAGCCCGCTCACCGCAACGAAGAGTAGACCCCACTTGCCACAATGCAGCCAAAAATAAATAAATAAATAAATAAATTTAGGAAAAAAAAAAAACTCTCTGATATTTTCCAACCTCCTTAAATTACAGTTGACGAAACTGAGGTCACAGAATGGGTTACAATCAGTTCTGCTATAAAATATGTTTCTAAAACACCAGCTAGTTTATACATGATTGATATATAGGGGAATTATGTCAGTAAAATATGGATATTATGTTAGGTTATACGTGGTTTTTTTCTTAAGCAAGGGGAGCCAGAATAATAGGAGGAAATAAAAGGAAAAGCCCTCAGCTCGGCTGCTATACAGGCAGAGCCCTTTTAGTTCTATTTTAAAAAAAATAAATACAGGCATACCTTGTTTTTTTGCATTTTGCTTTATTTCACTTTGAAGATACTATGTTTTTTTACAAATTGAAGATTTGTGGCAACCTTGTGTTGAGCAAGTGGGTCAGTACTATTTTTTCAAGAGCATCTGTCTACTTTGTATCTCTGTATCACATTTTGGTAATTCTTGCAATAGTTCAAACTTTTTCATTATCATTATATTAGTTATGGTGATCCATGATCTGTAATCTTTAATGTTACTATTGTAATTGGGCATTTTTTTAGCAATAAAGTATTTTTTAATTAAGGTGTGTACATTTTTTTAGACAATGCTATTGCACACACAGTAGATTATAGTATCGTGTAAACATAACTTTTACATGCACTGGGAAACCAAAAAAGTTGTGTGACTCGCTTTATTGTGATAGTCCCTTAATTGCTGTGGTCTGGAACCAAACCCGCAATACCTCTGAGGTATGCCTGCAGAGAGAAGCACCTGCATGGCTTCCAGCTTGTGGCAGGTTGCACTTCCTTCTGTGCCCACAGTAGCCTCACTAACTCAGAGATCCACTTCCATCTACATTATCTCAGTGTCCTCAAGTCAGCATTTCCACCGGATTGTTTTTTGTGCTTCTTAACTACCCCCTAGTGGCCTCTAGCCATGCCAACTACCTGGGCTTTGCCAAGAATCTACAAGAGTACTGTATAAGTCAGCTCAGGCTGCCATAACAAGACTTCAGGCTGGGTGCCTTAAACAACAGAAATTTATTTTTTCACAGCTCTGGAAGGTGGAAGTCTAAGATCAAGGTGCCCACAAAGTTGGTGTCTGGTGAGGCCTCTCTTCCTGGCTTGCAGAGGGCCACCTTCTCACTGTGGCCTTCTCACATGACCTTCTCTCTGTGCGTGCAGAGCACTCTCTGGTGTCTCTTACTCTTCCTAAAAGGACACCCATCCTATCTCATTAGGGCTCCACCCTTATGACCTCATTTAACCTTAATTACCTCCTTAAAAGACTATTTCCAAACATGGTCACACTGGGGTTTAGGGCTTCAACATATAAATGGGTGGGGGGGGGGTACACACAATTCAGTCCATAACAGGCACCAATTATGTTTTTGTTAGTGTTCTTACTGTTGCATCAGTTTTGAGTGGTCTATCCGTCACCCTATATTTCCCAGAGGGTTAATATGATATTTTTAAATGCCTAATGTTGGTGAAGATTTGAGGAAATGGTCACTCTCTTACACTTCTGGTGATAAAATAAAATAAACCTGGCACAACACTTATGGATAGAAATTTAACAATATATATCAAAAGCCTAAAAATTCTGCATATCACTTGATTCAGACATTCCATTTCTAGCCATTTAACCTAAAGAAACACCAAACCACAGCTTCCAGGATATTTACCAAAACATTACAGTTTGGAAAAGTCGGAAGTACTCTAAATATTTAATAATTGGGGACTGGTATATCACATGATAAAATTCTATAAAGGTATTAATATAATAATGTAGCACATGGAACATGGAAATATACATTTACTACAATAAGTGAATGCAAGTGAATTAAAATTATGTAAAGGATATCTCATATGATCCCTCTTTTACTAAAATATTACACCGTAGGTTATAGATATACTTAGAAGGAACATTAAAAAATTACCTCTGGGTGGTAAGATTAAGGCTGATATTTATTTTCTTCTTTCTATTTATTCATTTTCCACAATGAACAAGCAGCACATTTGTAAAAAGGAAACACACACACACAAATTTGTCTTTAAACTGTTTGAAGAATAAGAACTATAAGGTAAATTAGAAACTTTATCTAAAATGTTCATGTACATCCATCACCCATTTCTTAGAATTCTCTGCATGCTATGAATTCCCTAAATAATATTCTCCTTCTTTCAGATGAAGAAGGAACAAAGGGATTACAACAACAAAAATCTGTTTCTAGACAAACAGTCCTTATTAGACAACCAATTACCCTGTCTTCTCATATTTTCCACCCCCGCAAAAATCAAGAAAAGAAAGGGGAAACCAACAATACAGCTTAACAGTAACACTTTCCTAGCAGAGTATTTTCTGCTGTTTTCCACAGGTTCAGTAGCTTGAGAGGCCAAGGAACATCCTTAGGACTGCTCTGAAGGTGATTTTAAACATCGGCATCATTCTTGTCTAGTAAAGACAGTGTTTCCTTGGGAGACTTGAACAGTTCTTTCAGAGTTGTTCAGGTCTCTAAGGCAAATATGTATCCAGGCACTGTGGTGAAGAGTATTTGCCAGCGAGAATATCAATGCCCAGGTACACACGCAGTATGTGTTTTGCTACAAATGTTTTCCCAGTAAACAAGAATGGAGCCATCGAAAGAAAGGGAACGTTAATTTTAAATCAATTAAATTCAAACAGAAATGCTTCCTTTGGGTGTAGTTGCCTTTTGGTAAGCACACTAATTTTGGAGACTTGTATTATTTACCCACAAACTGTTTTTGAAGTATCTCTGGCACTGAGAAGTTGAAATCAAACACATCTCTCCTGCAGCTCTCTCCCAGTCCATCACATATTAAGGGTGGAATTTAATGGGGCCATTATTGTTCGTCACCTTTCTCTAGTCAATACAAATGCACACTCGATCACTGTTGCATAATAGAGCGTTCCTGTGCACTGTTCATTGACATGAAAGGGGATGCCCAGAAAATCAGGAATCACTTGATTCTGTGGGTCCCTCTTCCAGTCCACATTAGGACCACTAGCCAGAAGAAAATGTATCAAGATCAGCTGCTGACCAGGATATCAGTCTGGGCAGAAGAATGGACTCTGGAACCTGGGCTCTGTCCAAAAGGAGGGAGACTTAGCCCTAGACTTCATTTTAAAATATGCCTCTGGCCCTGAGTGGCCTCAGGCTCTCAGGCCACAGGGGAAGGGAGAGGTAGCAGAGTTTGAGTCCCTGCCAACCCAGCTTAAACAAAGGGAGGATCGCAGTCTCGAGCCCAGAGAGAGAGAAAGTAGTTGGATCACTTCCAAGAAAAGAAAAAGCTTCCAGAGATGACAACCGTAGACTGTAGCCCGGCATCTTAAACAAACAGATCAAAGGTGGTACAAGGATCCCTGCAAATGGTTGCTCACCTTCCAATGCATGGGTCACTTAACATCCAGCGCTTGGGTTTAGATTTGCTGTCATTGTTTTTATTGTTGTCTGGGGTGAGTTATTGGATTGAAAGCAATTTGGATAGTGTCTCCTCCATGGGGTTCTGCAGCCAAAAAGTGATTGATGAAAAACAGGGGTTTGGGATGAGTGATTCCAACATAGCCTTCCTCAGAGCGATACAAATGATAAGGCTGTTACTTGGGAAAACAACATCCATAAGAGTGATTTCATTGTCTCCAGCGGGGAAGGGTGGGCATAAACATTAAGTACAGTTCATGACATTGGGGAATGACAGATGATAGGATGCTACAGAGTCTTGTTTCCTCATAAGGATTTCTCAGTGTTTGCGAAGCCATATTTTTATATAGTCCAGGAGGCAGCAAGACAACTCGGCAGTAGTCCTTAACATTGGGACAGCACTTTAAATTTTACCAAACACTTTAACACACATTATCACAATTATCCTCAAACTCACACTCCTATTGAGTTCAGAGAGGTAAATAACTGGCCTCAGTTTACCCAGCCAAGAATGTTCCTTCCGATACACCACCATGCCCACTCAGAAAGTGGAAATCAGGAGTCTAGAGATCTGTTACTTCTTTCTCACCAACTATTTAATGAACATGTGTTATACCTCAGTTCCTTTTCTATGCAATGGGATTATTAATAATAATGCAATGATACTTATTTGAAAATAAGGATTGTATGACTAAAACCTGGCGACATGTTTAAAAGCCAGTCAGGATAAATTAAAAGCCGCAAGCAATTCTCGAACCTCCAGTAAAAGTAATTCTTCAGCTCCATTTGAACCCAACAAGAAGAGCAACTACCAACTGAAAGGCAGTCCCCACACACACTCAATTTTCAGCCACGGTCCGGATACAAGGTGATCCAACTACATTCTAAGGGAAGAGAAATGGTCACCAACAAAGCCCATTAACAATTCCCAGAAAATAAAAATAGAATCTGGGTATTAAAATAAAGTCTAACCTTTTTATCCTTTGTGCTCAGTCTAGTTGCACTTGCTCACAGGGGGTCGCGTGTAAAGGCCTCACACCCGGCCCTTCAGAACTCCTCAGCTTGCTGAGCGTGCGGAGAAGCGCTGTGCACCACACCCCGATCCAAGATGGCGGCAGCGGGCCGTGCGCAGAGACGCTGCACGCGGCGCTGTGATCTGGCGCCCGAGCTGCACAGCGGCTCCCGCCTCGGGAGAACCCCGCCCCCTCCCCACTGAGGCGATCCCTAGAGAGCAGCCCAGCCCACGGCCTGTGGGGAGAGGGTGTGCTCTAGAGCCTGAGCTTCCACCTCTCCAACCTCTGATCAAAGAAGAAAACCTTCCTTTGCTTCTGAACCAGACTCCGTCTTGCTATATTGGCTCAAACAACACAGGGCGGGAGGACCTTTGCTGGGGTGCGACTTCAAAACGCCAGTAACAAAATCTCATTTTAATCTTGGACTTAGTTTACAGATATTTTTGTAAAGTTTATTTACAAATTACAATACTAGCTTTCATTTGTGGGTTGCATTAGTGACGATCGAGTGCTTTTATGTACATGATCTAAGTTAATCCTCATTCCACCCTTGAAGATAGGTAGAGATGAACATTCTTACCACATGACACTGGAGCCTCACAGGGAAGGTGAGCACACTAAGAGCGAGACGGAATGTGGCACTGGAAATACACATTACACTTCGAGTTGGCAAGCCTGAGCTTGAATAGCAGGTCTACAGCTTGCTGGTGTAAAGGCCTTGGAGTAAGCTTCTGAATCTCCCTGATCACCAGGAAAAATTTAGTGAACTTACGAGACAGGCCAGTTACTTACCTGCTCTCTCTCAACCCTGCATCCATCCTCCTCCAACTACCTCTGTGATGCTAGAGTTAGAAACCTACAACCATGTTTCCCAGGCTCTCTTGCCCAAGACTTCCTACTAATTTCTACTGATAGGAAGCACTCGTGCAAGATTAGAGGTTAGGAGCAGAGGAGAAGCTGTTGTTTCGTGCTCTGGCAGCATCTTTGGACATGCCTCCGTTTGTGATTCTAGCTCCTACAGTGGAGTTTCTCTCTGTGGTTCTAGCCCAGCAGCAGCTGATGCTCGAGGACTTTGCAAACTTGATCTCCTCCCTTTTCTTCCCCCAGTCCTTGGAAATGGGACTGATTCCTGAAGTTACTAGTTTCTGGGTATGACCTCTTCTTTCTAATTGTTCTCCTAGCACCTAATTCTCCTATTTGCGCTTATAACCCATCCAAAACACATGTAACCAATTTCTTGTATTAAATTTGTTTAAAATATCTAGAATGGGATCAATTTTCTGAAATGCACCCTGACTGATACACAAAAGAACCTAGAACAAGTCTCACCACCTATTTAATGTGCAAACATCAAAACAATTAAAAATAAAAAGATTTGCCAACATTATATATTGACACCACATGCAGAATCCACTCCCATTGCCCTACCACTGGATCTTTGTGTTAGGAGTGATGGCTGTATGAGAATTGTCTCCAATCACGGAATGCTTTTAAATATCTAGAAGTTTAAGATTTTTTTTAATGATGCATGCACCAATTTAATGTAATTTCCAAAACAGGGATGATAAAAATACTGACCTACCTCATAGAACTGGTTGGAACAACTAATTAGCTCTCATAAAAACACTCCAACCACCTAAAGTACCTCATAAAAGTTTATTATGAGTAGTAATGCTAATAGTTAAACATATAATGATGGGCATCAAATGGGCACACTCCACAAGCTGATGGTGTTTTAAATTCTCTTTACGATCTCACTGTTGTTTAGCAGTTCATATGTTGAAAGCTCTTCACAGCTGTAAATTAGTTAATCCCCATGACACTCACTCCTGAGAGATAGGTCAGTATTATTTTGTATTACTATGGCAACAAATCCTCTGTAAATGCCCAATGATAGAAGTTGGAGATGAGAAACAAGAAAGGTTAAGTGACTTGTTCAAGGCCACACATCAAGTAGGTGGCAGGGTCAGCTTTAAAATGCAGAGGTGCTGACCCCAAAGGGCACTCCAGTCTACCTGGTCAACACTAAGGGGATTATTGACTTTCATTTGCTTAGAAATTCAGTGAAACAGAAAATACCAATATGGTCTTCATCTGGGAACAAAATATGAACAATTATAATTTGCATGCATATAATTAAATGACCATATTTCGTTAGTCCATTAATGACAGGCAGTAGCAGACAGGGTAGCATGAATTCTGAAGACAGATTTCAGATTCATACCCCAGCTTAGCCTCAGACTTGCTGCACAAACTTGGACAAGCTGCTTCACTTCTCTGAACTTCAGTTTCAAAGCCTAAGATTAGAAGAATGAAGCTAATAATGGGATCTGCTTCATGTGGTTATTGTGAGGATTTAAGGTAAAGCACTTAGAACAGGGCCAAGTAGATAATAAGCATTCAATAATTGTCAGCTGTCATTAGATGGATAGGAACTATTGCTTACCAACAGTGTGTAACAAGGACAGAGATCTTTAAGACACATACCCTGTCCTCAAAGAGCTTTCAGTAGAATAGGTTTGTACAATGTGTAACTTGTCAGACGATACAAGGAGCATGGGTGATATGGGACCGTAAGTGTTCCAGCAAGGCTACCTGTTTTCAAAGCAAGTGATGTAATTCCTCAGTTCTCTGATAGGGAGTGCTCAGTCTGCTCCCTCCTTCACCTGTCCTTGGGTTCCTGTTTCCATTTCATTAACTTTATTTACACTTTTGTAAAAAGGCAGAACACAAGTCACTAAAAGGTTCCACATGTTAGAGAAAGTGCCATGGATGCTTGGAGGGGAGCAGTGTAATTTCTGGCTGAAGTGTTTTAGGCAAGAGGGGGTACTTGAATTTGGTTTTAAAGGTAAGTCTGGGGCTTCCCTGGTGGCATAGTGGTTAAGAATCTGCCTGCCAATACAGGGGACACGGGTTCGAGCCCTGGTCTGGGAAGATCCCACATGCCGTGAAGCAACTAAGCCCGTGCGCCACAGCTACTGAGCCTGCGCTCTAGAGCCCACAAGCCACAACTACTGAAGCCTGCATGCCACAACTACTGAAGCCCGCACGCCTCGAGCCCGCGCTCTACAACAAGTGAAACCACTGCAATGAGAAGCCTGCGCACCGCAACAAAGAGTAGCCCCCGCTCGCCACAACTAGAGAAAGCCTGCATGCAGCAGCGAAGACCAAAGGCAGCCAAAAATAATAAATAAATAAAATAAATAAATTTATTTAAAAGGAAAAATGGGGGCTTCCCTGGTGGCACAGTGGTTGAGAATCTGCCTGCCAATTCAGGGGACACGGGTTCGAGCCCTGGTCTGGGAAGATCCCACATGCCGCGGAGCAAGTAGACCCATGAGCCACAATTGCTGAGCCTGCGCGTCTGGAGCCTGTGCTCCGCAACAAGAGAGGCAGCGATAATGAGAGGCCCGCGCATCGCGATGAAGAGTGGTCCCCACTTGCCGCAACTAGAGAAAGCCCTCGCACAGAAACGAAGACCCAACACAGCCAAAAATAAATAAATAAATAAATAAATAAATAAATAAATAAATAAATAAATAAATAAACCCAAAGTTTAAAAAAAAAAAGAAAAAGAAAAACGGTAAGTCTGGTTTTAAAACCCCAAGATAGCTGTGAGAGTTGGTGAGGGAGGTCAGGAGGGCGGGTGGATGGAGTGGGTGGGCAGACAGGAACAATGGGATACTAGAGCTTAGCAAAGGAAGAATGGAAGGATGTTAATTGAACATGTGTTATGATCCAGCAACTGCATTGTTGGCCCCTTAAATTACTTAACAAAGGTCACATAACTGGTAAGTGACCCTGCTGGGACTCAAATCAATTCACCTATTCCAAGTTGGAGGCAATGGAAAAGGATCGTTGATAACTTTAAGAGTGGCGAATGTGACACAAAGTGGAACTTTTGCAAGATTGCCCTGGGTATAGTATTTAGAGAGGATTGAATAGACGGTCCAGGAAAAGCCAGAGAAGGAAGTTTACAACATGTGAGGAATAATGAAAGCTGCAGTAGAATGATGATGTAAGAATGGAAGAGAAAGGAGAGATGGTAGAGCTGCCCAGTGATTATCAGCTACATTATAGAATCACCTGGAGATATTTTTAAAACTACTAATGCATATACTCATTGACTATTATATACACAGTAGATGGAAACAAAAGGATACCATTTGAACTTATACTAAAAAGAAACCAGATAGAGAAAGTTAAATTAGAAACAGGGAGCTAAGGGCATTTTTTTATTATGGTAAAAACAGATATCATAAAAGTTACCATCTTAACCATTCTTACAGTTCTATAGTGTTAAGTATATTTACATTATTGTGAAACACATCTTTAGAACCCTTTCACCTTTGCATAACTGAAATTCTGTACCCATTGAACAACAGTTCCCCTTTACTCCCAGGCTCTGGTAAACACCATTCTACTTTCTACATCTATGAATTTGACCACTTTAGATACCTCATATAAGTGGAATCATATAGTACTCGTTCTTTTGTGACTGGTTCATTTTACTAAACATAATGTCCTCAAGGTTCATCCATGTTATAGCATGTGACAGAATTTCATTCCTTTTTAAGGCTGCATTGTATTTCATTGTGTATGATATATATCACATTTTGTTTACCCATTCATCTGTCAGACATTTGAGTTTCTTCCACCTCTTGGCTATTGTGAATAGTGCCACCATGGACATGGATATGCAAATACCTCTTCAAGACCCTGCTTTTTGTTCTTTTGGATATATATCCAGCAGTGGGATTGCTGGATCATATGGTAGTCCAATTTTTAAATTTTGGAGGAAACTCCATACTGCTTTCCATAGCATTTGCACCATTTTACAATCCCATCAACAGCGCACAAGGGTTATTACTTCTCCATATCCCTGCCAACACTCGTTATTTTCTATTTTATTGATAGGAACCACCCTAATGGGTGTGACTAAGGGCATTTTTAAAAGGTATAAGTAAGAAGATAATCTCTAAGACACAAATATATATCATTCTAAATACCAAAGTAATTCAAAAAGAAAACAGATTACATAGGGAAACATAGCAAATATAACAAAAATAATAATAATATTATAAAATAACATGGCAGAGTTGAGACTAAACATATCAACTTTATCAATAAAGATGTATAAGGCTTAACTCACTTGCTAAAAGATTCTCTATCTGGTCCACAAAGTAAGATCCACTATATGCTCTATTTGAGAAACACACTTAATACAAAGTAATTCAGAAAGGCTAAAAATAAAGAAATGGGCAAAAATATTCCAGGAAAATGGAAACAATAAAAAAGCAGGGGTTGCAATTCTGATATCATCACATATATTCTTAGTGGAAAAGTAAAATGTGTTGTATGTTAAATTCCTGATTTTGGTAATGGCACTGTGGTTATGAAAGAGAATGTTTTTGTTCTTAGGAAGTACATACTGAAGAACTCTTAGGGGTGAAGGACTTACTCTCAAAGGGTTCAGAAAAAATAAAAAGAGAATGATAAAGAAAATGGTGCAAAATGTAAAAAATCAAGAGTATATGTGAGGGCTTCCCTGGTAGCACAGTGGTTAAGAATTTGCCTGCCAATGCAGGGGACATGGATTTGAGCCCTGGTCCGGGAAGATCCCACATGCCGTGGAGCAACTAAACCCGTGAGCCACAACTACTGAGCCTGCGCACCTAGAGCCCGTGCTCCACAGCAAGAGAAGCCACTGCAGTGAGAAGCCTGTGCACCACAACGGAAGAGTAGCCCCCGCTCGCTGCAACTAGAGAGAGCCCACGCACAGCAACGAAGACCCAACGCAGCCATAAATAAATAAATTAATAAATAAAAACTTTTTAAAAAGCTTTAAAAGGAAAGAGTATATGTGAGTCAGACATAGAGAACAGATTTTTGATTGCCAAGGGGGAGGGTTGGTGGGGGAGGGATGGATTGGGAGTTTGGGATTAGCAGATGCAAACTATTATATATAGAAGGGATAAACAACAAGGTCCTACTGTATAGCACAGGGAAATATATTCAATATCCTGTAATAAACCACAATGGAAAAGAATGTGAAAAAGAATATATTTATATGTATAACTGAATCACTTTGCTGTATACCCGAAACTAACACAACATTGTAAATCAACTATATTTCAATAAAAAATAAATTAAAAAAACAAAAACAAAAAAAGAGTATATGTGAGTTATTTGTACCTTTTTGCAACTTTTCTCTGTTTGAAATTTTACCAAGATTTAAAAAAAATTTTTTTTAAGAATGCCCAGATCTAACTCCCCAGAACTTCTAATTTGCTTAGCCAGGACCATGGTATTTTTTAAAGCTCTCCAGGTAATTGTAATGTGCATTCATATTTGAAAGCCAGTAGATGAATCCAGCCATGGGACTTGATTACTGACTGGATGTATGTGGTAACAGAAAGGGAGAAATCAAGGAAGACTATGGTAGGCAGAAAAATGGCACCTAAGTATATCCAGGTCCTTATACCTGGAACCTGTAGATGTTACCTTATATGGCAAAAGGGACTTTGCAGATGTGATTATATTAAGGATCTGGAGACAGGGAGGTTATCCCGGATTATCTAGGCAGGCCCTAAATGTAGTCACAAGTATCCTTGCCTGAGGAAGGCAGAAGGAGATTTGACTAGAGAAGAGGAAGTAGGAATGTGACAGCAGAAGCAAGAGGTTGGAATAATGCAGCCATGAGCCAAGGAATGCCAGCAGCCACCAAAAAACAGACATTCTCCAGGAGGCTCCAGAAGGAACCAGACCTTAATTTTACACCTTGATTTTATCCCTGTAAGACTCATTTCAGGCTTTTGGCCTCCAGAACTGTCAAAGAATAGATTTCTGTTGTTTTAAGCCACTACGTTTGGGTAATTTGCTATAGTGACAAATAGAAAACTAACGTGAAGACAAATATTTTAGAGGGAAAGGGACGAAAGTGGTGCCATGAACAGAAGTCTGACTTTTCCTGTTCAATAGGGTGAGTTTTATACCCATTCATTTTCTCAACCCCCAAAAAGAATGGGAAAGTGGGTAATTAATGGATGAGACATTTCAACAAATTTCTGGAAGATGGAAAGAGGATGGGAGTATGCTGATAGATGGAACAGTGACATGGAACCACATCCCAAAATATCTGATTTAGGAGGCTGCAGAGGAGGCGAAACCTAACTTGCCCAGAGTATCCCCCACAAGGCTCCAAGCTCAGAGCTGGCATTTAAGATGGAGGGGAATGGTCAACTGTCGAGCTAACAAGGGGATTCTTTGAAGGTCTATACACAATACAGGGGTATTAGGGAGTGCCATCTCCCCTTCCCTCTCCCCCCCCTTACTATAGACAGCCCAGCATTTATCCCTCATAAAAATTCTGAGATTTTAAAGGAAACTGAATAAATATTGATTGGAAGAAGCTAAATTTCTGTGTTGGATGTTTTTTCCCAGAGATTTGTCGTCCTCGTTCTGACCTGAGGAGCGACTCCTAGCCTACTCACCCCAGAGCTAAGTCACAGGGGATGTACCCAGGACCTGTATATTGTGACCAAGCAGAAGACCTTCCTTCATATGGCAGAGGAAATCCTTTTCTTTTAAATATAAATGGGCAACACAAGTCCATTAGGAACTCCAGGGGAAAAAAGGCAATAGAAGCAACAATCAAAAGATGTTTGACAAATTCATGGTTCAATTATGAAGCTTTCTATGACTTTAGGCAATCGTTGCAGTGTAAGGAAAGAGAAATCTTTTGACCTTGAAGCTACAACCATTGTATCTTGAGCAGCACAGAGGACGTTTCATTGGGCTCATAAAGAAGGAAATGCAGTCCTAACATACAACTTGGCTTTGCTGTGAACATATTCACATGGTTATAATAATGTCAATTCTATTCTTTGGTTTTAATTCTATACAAAAGATCATAAGAGTTAATTATGGTTTCAAGACAGATTTAAGTGTTAACCATCTTAACAAAGTAAAAGTTAAGACATGGCCTAGATGAGGTGGGAGTTGGCAAGGGAGGAATGGAATAGAGATAGGTAACAAAGAGGTTAAAATGGAAAATAGAGAGAGATAAATATAGTGCCTAATATCACAATGATCTCTAATAAAATAACTCAAAAGTAAATAATACAAAGGTCAAATACTCCAAGGGTGGAAAGGTGGGGTGTAATACAAGTGAATTAAGCCTTGGTCTTTCATGGTTAAAATTCAACATATATTGCCTAAAATTTTTTAAAAAATCAAGAAATAGAAGTACATTATTTACAGGAATGGAGGCAATCACTAGAAGGCTTGAACTCAAAGGCCTGAACATAAGAAGTCATTTCTGAAGCATGGACTGGGATGGAGAAAGAGTTGAAAGATTACTGCTTTTTATCATAAACTCTTCTAGGTGATTCCTCTTTTTACCACATGCATGTATTTCCCTAATAAACATAAGTTTTAAAATGATAAAATGCTAGGAACATAGTAGATCCTCAATTATTGGCAGTCTAGTGTTAATTTTCCAGATGATTCAGTACGTTATATTGCCTTAGGGCCATTATTTAAAGAACATAATGGTTATACATTCTGATAGTCCATAGTCTTGTAGACTCTATAGTTAATCACTATATTCTTATGTTAATAAAGGGAGTGTAGACAAGAAAGGAGGAAAGGAAAAGAAGATAATAGGGAAGTCAAGATAGAAGAGCTGTTGAAGGGTCAAATTGCTGAAGTCAGACTCAGAGAGGAACTGGTGAGTCCTCTGGTAGAGATTTCCAACAGGATGCAGAGCTTTAAAGAGCAATCTAAGCCCAGAGATACTGTTTGGGGCCTCATTCACACAGACCAGCAAACTCTGAAAGTGATGGCAGTCATGAGCTCTGCTCTAGTCCCCTTGGCTCTTTCCCCAAACAGGCTTCCTCCTGGCACTCCCCAGCCCTGCCCATTCTCCCCTCTACACACACAAACATTGTCTCTACTGTTCTACAATGTGCAAGGCTATTCCCAAGTGCCACTTTCTTGAAGCCTTTACCAACAATCTCAGTCCTTACCAGTCTCCCTCTTGCTGACCTCCATGGGGCTCAACACTTTCACACTTGACAATAGCCAGTAGGTACCATATGCTTTACTAATTGTTTGGGTGCCCTAACCCCTTCTTCCCAACAAGATCATAAGTTCTTTTAAAGGAAGAAGCCCTGACATCCATCTTTTGCTCTTCTAGAGAACCTAGCTCAGTGTCGGGCTTCAAATAAGCAATTACAACTCAAGTTACGGCAGAAAGTGGTGTATGAAGTTCTCATTTTAACTGAAACAAATTTCCTTCCCTACCTTGCATTGAGCTGTGAAGGGGGGACGCTAACACTTCACCTGTCGGGTTTGTAGCATGGTTGTGACTGCCGGGACCCAGTGCAATGCCAGTCGCCTTTTATTCTCTGAGACAGGCAGCCTGGAGTGCTGAGGGTTAGGGACCTGAGGAAGAAGAGGCACAGCACCATGGCTGCCTTTTGTTCCAGCAGATACTGCCCCTCCTAAAGAGCAGAATCATCCAGATATCGGGCGTGAGTCCATGATGCAAATGTCAGAGGGGGGCACAGTGTATGACTTAACCTTTACTGCTAAGAGAACAGGGCTCCTATGGGAAGCACATAGGCAGGACTTGATGTGATCTAGAGAGGGAGGGCAGTTTTCTGGGCATCCACTGTCCTCATTTCCACCATCCCTCCCCCGCCCCTACCAACTCTCCATACAGATACCACTGCCTGAAATATGAGTTCTTCCAATTATTTTAGTGTCTATGCCAAGGTCACTTTCTTTTATTCATTTTAGCAGGCTTCTTTCAAGCTCAGATCAAGACCTCTGCTCTCAAAGGAAACATGTCAACGTTTCTTCCCCCTGCTGCCCTTCACATCATGGCAACCACTCACAACATGTGTTTATCCGGAAAGCCCCAGGCAGCCAACACGCTCAGACAAGCCAAACAGAAAACTCTGTGTGTGGGAGGATGGAGTTTTTGGTGTGCCCTGTGGCCCTGAAAATAACAATGGTTTTGCTATGAAGACATATTTACTTTCAAAGCTTTGTTCGCTCAAGTGTACAGAAATACAGACTCGCACACACTCCTAACTTAACTTTTCTCCCTTGTTCATGAAAGAATTCACAGAGGACAGGACATGCCTGGTTGTGTCCGAGTGAGAACAATTCTATCACTCGCTCTTCCTCTGACTTCCTTTGTGATTTTGACAGAGTAGTCTGATCAAAGGGGACACTTGCATGGCAATAAAGAAGAAACCAAGAGTCAAGCTGCAGTGAATGATTAAATCACACATTTGAACCATTCCTCCTGTGTTGTAGAACTTTTCCCCAGAGCACCCCTGTAATTGTGCTGTGACACCATTTATTATTTACAATTACTTTATTTTCTTCTGAGATCAGGCTTTGTTTAAAAGTCATTCAGGACTGGTCGTACTTCAACTAAGGGTCAGTTGGAGCTTCCATGTAATCTGCTCTGTGTCAAATGCCATTATGTTACAAGCCCCCAAACCAGCACATAAAGAAATATATTCACCTAAATTCAAAGAAGCTGTATATCTCTTAACAGAAACTAAATCTCTACAAGGACATGTCAAAGAGAAAGAAACAACAATCCCACAGTTTACTCTGCTGCCTGGTGTACATGACACTCAACTCTGGCACTCGAATATTTATGTATACTTTGTGCAAGTCTTGCTAATTGTAATTATGATTGCTTACTACAGTTTCCAAGGTAACAGTTGTCACTGCAATGCTTCACTGCCAACTCAATTTCCATTATCTTGCTGATATAACAAATATTATGTGACATTTTAACTGAAAATTTCTGTAAATGGGCGTCTAAGTGTGGTGTGTTTCTTTAAAAGGGAAGGAAAACAATTATTAGCTTTCCATTATTCATCTCAGTGGCACATTCGATCAGTAATTACTTCAATTTTATATTAGAAATGAATGAACTGGGGTCCCATGAGGGAGGGTCCTGAGGTCCATGATTTGGAGGTTCTGGATTCTGATTCTGCCTCTCCCAGTGACCCATGTGACCTTGGTTCAGTCTCCAGGAGCTTGTCCAGAAACTGTGCCACAGTAAATGAAGCAGTGCCCTTGGGTGTCCTGTTCCCGCCTCTTTTTTCCCAGGGTGCACTTGTCACATGAGCATCTTTTATTCTCTGAGTTAGGCAGCCTGGCACAATGAGGGGTGGGGCCTGGAGGAGAACAGACAAAGCGGGTGCTCTTCACTGTGACTGCCCCCTAAAGAACAGAATCATCCAGTTAAGGGGTCAGAAATACCTTGTGAACAGGAGGTATGCCTACAGTTGTTTCTGGTAATGGCCAAGATGAAGGACCTTTTCCTCAGTCCCATAGTGGCCTCTCCAGTCATGGATCTGGTCAAGGATCCCACTTCCTGCCTTGGCAGGAGATGTATGTCTAATATACATAATGCACATACACACATGTGTATCTCTATTTAGTGTGAATGTTCACATAGTGCCAAGAACTCAGACCGCTGTTGGTAGGGGATGATGCTGGAGCCACACTCCTGGCCAGCTTTTGTCATATTTCCAGTCTCTCCACTGGAATTTCTCCTCTTGCTTCCTCACAGCCTGGTTCCTAAACCACTGCCTGGCTCTGACCTGGTTTCTGTATCCTACTGGCTGAACTTACATATCCAGGATGCCAAGCTGCATCCGCCTCTGGCAACTGTGTATGTTCTGCCTCCTGGTCCCCCCCAAAGCACCGACGGTCACCTCCTGTCTCAAACTTTCTGTTCAATTCTCCTTTCTTTGTTCACCTTGTAATCTCCTAGAGATCAGAAACGTTGTCTCTCACCTTTTCTCTACCCTCCTGTAAGATCTGATAAGCATCTAATAATTGATCAATTAAAAAATTAAATATCAACAAGCATTTGATATCCATGTATGAAACAGTTCAAAGAACAAACTGAGTCTGAGCAGCTTCAAAACTCCAAAAACCCCCCTTGTACTTCCATAATAGCACATTGTAAAATAGTGCTCAAAGCAGTGACTCACGACCATGGAAGAGCAGGAACTCTCCTACGGCGTTTATTAAAAATAGAAATTATACATAATCTGAAGCGGTTCTGTGAACATATTTAAAAATTGTTAGTTTTATTAGGTGTGATGTTCTCATTGCGATTATGTGTTTTAAAAGACTCCTCTATCATTTCACAATACAGACTGAAATATTTGTTTAGAAAAATATATCTGGGATTTGCTTTTAAATAAGCCAGTGAGGGTGGAGAGAGCTGGGAGGTGATACTGGTGAAGCCGGTTTGGCATGAGCTGGTGATTATTGAAACTCGCCAATGGGACATAGGGGCTCACTGTACTGTAGTCTCTACTTTTACATTTGAAATTCCTCATGATAAAAAGTTTTTAGGGCTTCCCTGGTGGCGCAGTGGTTGAGAATCTGCCTGCCAATGCAGGGGACACGGGTTCGAGCCCTGGTCTGGGAAGATCCCACATGCCGCGGAGCAACTAGGCCCGTGAGCCACAGCTACTGAGCCTGCGCGTCTGGAGCCTGTGCTCCGCAACAAGAGAGGCCGCGATAGTGAGAGACCCATGCGCCGCGATGAAGAGTGGCCCCCGCTTGCCACAAATAGAGAAAGCCCTCGCACAGAAACGAAGACAACACAGCCAAAAATAAATAAATTAATTAATTAAGCAGCTAGTTAAAAAAAAAAAAATGAGCACATAGAAGGGTGTTCCTGGTGAGAAAAATTTGAACACCCATTAAAAAAAAAAAAAGTTTTAAAAACATATAAAGTAAATAAAGCAAAATAGTAATAATTGTAAAATCTAGGTGAGCGTATGTAATCTCCCAGAAGTGAGAAACTATTTTGTACTTACACATATATTTGCAAATTATAAATAATACATTGTTTTTAAAAGAGAAAAGAACCACAGATTCCCCACACCCTAACCCCCTTTGTCCTTTCTGAACCCAAATCTCTATGGGTAGGGTATAGACAGGTATATTTTTAAAGCATCAGGAGCTAGGAACCTCTACTAGCTCTACATTAATGTAATTTTAGTTACTTGTACTACTTGAAAGTAATAAATCTGCATTTATTGCAGATTTATATTACAAAACACTTTATATTTTTAATATTTTATTAATTTGGATAAACTTTACCCTACCCTCACCCATATGCAGTTAATACATTTTAAAGTATTTACTGTATATTATATAATTATTCTCCTGCGAGTGGATCACAATCTACTTAGAAAATAATGCCACCATCTTTTTCTTTTTTTTAATATGGATCCCGTGTTTGATAGAGATTTTTTTATTTTATTTAATATATTTATTTATTTATTTATGGCTGTGTTGGGTCTTCGTTTCTGTGCGAGGGCTTTCTCTAGTTGCGGCAAGTGGGGGGCCACCCTTCATCGCGGTGCGCGGGCCTCTCACTATCGCGGCCTCTCTTGTTGCGGAGCACAAGCTCCAGACGCGCAGGCTCAGTAATTGTGGCTTACGGGCCTAGTTGCTCCGCGGCATGTGGGATCCTCCCAGACCAGGGCTCGAACCCGTGTCCCCTGCATTGGCAGACAGATTCTCAACCACTGCGCCACCAGGGAAGCCCAATACCACCATCTTGATTCCTCAATCATTAAGTAAAAACTTAACGGAAATACACTGTGATTGACTTTGGAAAGGATATTTTCTGAATACATTAGTGGGATAATTTCATAGTGTATTTTCTTTTTTTTTTTTTAATTAATTTATTTTTTGGCTGCGTTGGGTCTTCGTTGCTGTGCGCGGGCTTTCTCTAGTTGCAGTGAGCGGGGGCTACTCTTCCTTGAGGTACGCGGGCTTCTCACTGCAGTGGCTTCTCTTGTTTCAGAGCACGGGCTCTAGGCGCGTGGGCTTCAGTAGTTGTGGTACGCGGGCTCAGTAGTTGTGGCTCGTGGGCTCTAGAGAGCAGGCTCAGTAGTTGTGGCGCATGGGCTTAGTTGCTCCACAACATGTGGGATCTTCCCAGACCTGTGTCTTCCCAGCTCTAACCTGTGTCCCCTGCATTGGCAGGCGGATTCTTAACCTCTGCACCACCAGGGAAACCCCAGTAGTGTATTTTTCTAAATATAAATATTTTCCTCTAACAGGGAGAGAAATAATAATTATCCATTTAATCTTAACATATTTGTATTAGTTTCTTGTTGCTGTTGTAACAAATTACTACAACTTAGTGGCTTAAACTAATACAAATTTATTATCTTGCCATTCTAGAGGCAGAAGTCCAAAATAGATCTTATAGAACTAAAATCAAGGTATCATCAATGATGTTTCCTTCTAAAAGCTCTCCTTGTACAGCTTTTAGAGCTGGCCCTCATTCCTTGTCTCATGGCTCAGCGCTCTGACCTCTGCTTCTGCCGTCACATCCCCCTTTCTTTACTCTGACTCTCCTGCCTCTCTCTTATGAGGACCCCTGGAGATTACATTGGACCCATCAGAATAATCCAGGATCATCTCTCCATCTCAAGATTCTTAACTTAATCATATGTGCAAAGTCCCTTTTGCCATGTAAGGTAATATATTCACAGGTTCAAGGGATTAGGACATGAGCATCTTTGGGGGCCGTTATTCTGTCTACTGAAATACGCTATTACTTTGCCCCTCTGAACTTAATCAGTGTGGTAGACAGCCATTACTGCAATAATGTTGTATAGCAAACTATCCCAAACTCAATGGTTTATAGCAACAATCATGTGCTTTTCTCACTTGAGGGTCACAGATCAGCTGGTTTAGCTCTGCTTCAGGCTGAGAGCTGGGGGCTTGGCTCCAGGGTTCAGCTTGGGTTTGTGTCTGGTCCACATGTTTCAATCTGGAATCCAGGCTGAAGAGGCAGTGACTATCTGGGACGTGCTCTTTTCTACACAATCACAAAAATACAAGAGGCCAAGCCAAACCTCACATGCACATTTAAAGCCTCTGCTTGTATTACACCCACTCCCATTTCATTGACCAAAGCAAATTGCGTGGCCAAACCCAAAATCAGTGTAGTAGGGACATATGGTTCATCCCCAGGGGGAGAGGGAAGAGAGTGAATATTTGCTGAACAGGAATTCAGTTTCCTGTTCATTAGGTGTGACACTATCAAGTTGAAACTTCTCAGTGATTATACACCTTCGAAGTGTGTTGAGCTTTGACAGGTCACTGACATAAGTGCATACCCTTTCACTGTGACTTCTTTTGTCTCCAGAAATCTCACTTATCTAGGACATGGATGAAAACATGGAAGTAGGCAAGAAAGTCTACTGAGCACCAAAATAGATAAATGAAGGTACATAAACAACTCTATAAACTATTTACTCTTAATTTGCAGACAATTCTAACAATGTTGAGTGCCTCATATCTAGGTCCACAATAAGATATCACCTCTCCCCCCACCCCCTCCCAAAAAAAAAAAAAACTAACAGAAACCAACAAGGAAAACATGAAATATGGAAACCAAATCTAAAAAGCAACACAAAAGAATGGAATTATTTGATGTAGGGGTAAATAAACAGCCTCACATATCTCAGTAAATCTTAAGCTTCTAATCCATCAGAGTTTAAAAATGATTGGGCTAGACAATAAGATACATGAGGGCAGGGATCTTACCCATTTTATTCATCACTGAGTTCCCATTATCTAGGATACTGCTTTGCACAGTAGGCATTCACTAAATAGCAGTGAAGGTAATGTCCATAATGATTTAAGAAATTCTCTTTATTGTGTTATATGTAAGATGGCAAACAAGGATTCTCTCTGTGCAAGTATCTCAACCAACATGACTAAGTTGAGAAGCTCGTGAAGGAGTCAGAGGAAAAGTTTATCAAAAGGCTACAGAGGTGTTTCATGAAACCCAAAGGCAGAAGAGCAGATGGGAAGCCAGAGAACACTCTCTGTTCGTGTCATATCTCTGCTTCTCTACGCACATCTACTTCATAATCTGAATAGATCAGTTCCCGCTCTTCCCAGGCAACAGGGAGGTTGCAAGATAGACACCCCACATCTCCAAAAGTTTTATATTTCAGGACGAGACATATGCAGAGACTGGCTAACTCTTCCTGTGTTTCCCTTAAATTCCCATAAGAGATGATTTTCTCCAGCCCATTCCAATCATCCAACCAATAGGCAAGCAAAATAAAGGCCTATGGTTGGCAGACTGCTAGTATTCACATCCTTGTGTGATCCCCTACTCTTGAGTGTGGGCTGAACTTACTGACTCACTCCTAAAGGATAAAATAGAAAAAAGTGATGAGATGTCACTTCCAAAATAAGATTATAAAGAGATTTTGGCTTTCATTTTAGGCATGTGTGATCACTTGCTCTGGGTCTGGCCTATACTCTGTCATGAGCCAGCCCTGTGCAAAGGCCCATGTGACAAGGGACCAAGATCTGCCAGAAACCACATGATTAAGTGTGGCAGTGGATCACCACTCCCATCGCAGTCACACCTTCAGGTGAGACCGGCTGACAGCTGGACTACACCTTCACGAGGGACCATGAGCCACAGACACCCGGCTAAGCCATACCTTGATTCCTAACTCACACAAGCTGTGAGATAATAAATGTTTGTTGTTTTAAGCCTTGACATTTTGGAGTAATTTGTTATGCAGCCATAACTAATAATACTAATAGATAACTAGTCATTTCCAAAGAAGGGGATTGTTAGCAAGTTAAGCAGTCACTCTAAAATGTCTACTAAAATCTATAACACATTTTCAAAAATATTTCTAACCCAAATGATTAAAATAAACAAGTTTTCATACTAAAAAAGCTAGTCAACCATGTAGAAACCTTAGCTGCCCAGAATGATTTATCCCTTAAAGTTCTATACAACCACCGTTTTACTATACAAATTCTGAAACACTCATAAACACGTCAGTTTTGTCACTTGGTAGCTTCCCCTTGATGAATTCTCCAGACCTCTGGTGCCTCTTCCTTCACCTTCCTGCATTCTCTCTTCCATTCCTTGTGGAAGGAAAACATTTCAACACATAAAACAATGTGAGGACAATAAGTACCTGGTACAGAGCAAAGTGTAATGGAAGTTCAGAGAAGTCTACATGGAAATGGAGTGATCAGAGGGATATTTATCAGATGGTAAGACCTGAGTTGGGTATGAAGGGTAGGGAGAACTTAGAAAGAAGAAAATCAAGAGATAGAGGACTACAGGTGAAAGAACAGAGAGAGAGAAGAAATTTTTCAAATCTCACTTCAATTTTTACTTGCAGGAATCTATTATTTTAAGCATAAATAGTGTCTAATATAAAAAGAATGCAATTGTGTTCAGTAGCCATGATCCTTTAGGCCTGGGGAATGTTAAGAGGACAGACATGGACAGCACAGGCACCAAGGAAGGGATGTCTCCTTTCAGGTTCCAAAATTAGCATTCCAAGCAAGTTTTGTAAAAGGAGGAAAAAACCCTTTGCTATTCCCATGGCTGACAACACCCTCCCAGCTTCAACCTCCTCCCACCCTCCCATCCCCCAGTACTATTACTCGGAGGAATCTGCTATTACTCTCTTCCCCACTCCTTTCCACCTATCTGGCTTCTGGCCTCCTATCTGTTTGTGGTATCTTGGGATTCCTGTAACACTCTTGTCAGGAACATCAACAGGGACCCTCCAGGGTGTGCCTTAGAACACTGCACAAAGGTACCTGGGGGACAGAATCTGAGGGGGCTCAAATCCAGCCCAGTATCTGGGATGGGTTGCATCCACCCTGAAGAAGGGATGTTTTTTGGTAATTCATTTGCCCAAAGGAGTAGCTTTTTTTGCAGTTTGCACAAAGGCACGCCTTACTAGCAGTGACCCTGACCACTGCAGGATCCAAGCTTTGCTAGATATTTTTAAGTCAGTGTTATCACTTGGATCCTCCCTTTATGTCCAGCATCAATTGACCTGACAAATAATGATATATCATGGATCCTACATATCAGCTAGGGTGAATCTGACCAGAGTTTCCCCTAAGACAACGAGACAAATTTCAGGCAGCTCTGTTTACTATGTAAAGAAATGCAGTTTGTCAAAAGACTGTACATAGAGGAAAAAGACCTCTCAGACCCTCAACCTGAAATGACATCCTCATTTCTTATTGATGCCACCATCTCCAAAGCATACTTACCACACCTTGGTCTGTGAACTAAAGACTTAGTTGTCTCTGGATCTAATTGCTTCATTCAAGCTCCCCAGGTATGGGCTGATCTGATACAAGACTGTCTTGTTGCAACTCATCAGCTAAGACCTCGTCAACCACAAAAGAAAAATTACTAAAAGATTTGAAAGAAAGATTATTTCAAAGTTTGGAAAGAGGTAAATCATTTAATATCTCAGTGAGCGTAAATGGTCAGGTATTTTTGAAATCAGCATATAACATCATCATGATGATGATGATAAATCATTTTTTCTAAAAATGCCTTTTTGGCACAAACTGAGCGACCAATTCATGAGCAATTGGGCACCCAAATAATTGGAAATATTTCAGAAGAGCAAATGAAGCAAAAGAGATCGTGGAAAGCTGGAAATATATGGATGCAATTTTGAGCCTAAATGAACATGCAGCACCATATACAAAATAATCACTGAGATGTGAAAACAGATGTGGATCCCTTTGATCTGAATCAACAGGGTGTGAAGGGCTCTTATTAAAGGAAAACCTTGATGCTGCCTCACCCTTGTCCAGATCCAGACATACAAGAGCCTAGCTTTGCAATGTGGAAGCCCACCGCTGAGCTTCATCCACACAGGAGGCTTGGGAGAGCACCCAGTACTCCTTGGCTGACTAACTCAGAAGCCTTCCTCCCTGTCATTCTTCTCCTGAGAAGTTTTCATCCCCATTAGCAATTTTAAAAACTCCTTGCCAATACAGGACCTCTAATTCAGAAAAGAGAGGTGGCCTGTATTTTCACACTTAGTCCAGGGAAACTGGTGTGCTATAACATAAGGAATGACCACATAGCTATTCCTTCTAGAAAACTACCTGAGGGCAAGAAAGAGCAGTGTCCTTCCTATCCCAAAGAAAGAATCAACGACCATTTTTTCAGAGTTCCAAGGAGCCCTAAAGACCTTCTCCAGAGATTTCCAAACTTTGTTCAACCAAGAGCTGGGATTTTGAAAGAAGCTACAGATAAAGGGTGGACTAATGGTGAGATCATGGAAAGCATTTCCAATGATTTGCTTAAGGCTTCCTTCAAAGTTAGTTTCAAAGTCACCTTAAAATTAACAGGAGAAATTTGAGGAAAATCTGTACTGTGGGAGGATTATATCTTGAAATCTTAACTGTCTGTAGGTTCTGTTCTCCCCTGTTTTCTCGATGATACTCAAGGCTATGATTTTTCCTTCTTCTAGCTAAAACAGAAGGAGAAACAAAACTTGAAGAAGGTGCTAGCTTGAGAATGGCACTAAAAGAAGCCTACACATGAAACCTTTCCATCTAAAGGTGAGAGGGAAGAAGGGGTAGGAAGGGAGAGCAGTGGGTGGAGGATGAACTTAAATTAGAAAAGAGGGAGGACTCCCAGAAGTCCTCATAGTGGGAAAAATAAAAAGGGCATTCTTTCTAGAGGACAAGAAAGAAGATAGGAGGTGTTAACTGACCCTCCCAACAAAGATCCTCTTGCTAGGTGTCATTCAAGTCAATAGAACTAGACCAAGTTCAGCTCAGAATCCAAGGAAAACTTTCTTCTTTGATCAGAGAATGGAGGGGTGTGAACTTATGCTCTAGAGTCCACACTGCTCTCCCCGACAGGCTGTAGGCGGGGCTGCTTTATAGGGATCTCCCTGGCTGGGAGGAGAGAGGGCGGGGTTCTCAGGGGCCGGCGCAGCTGGGCTGCTCACGCTCCAGATTGCACTGCCGGGCACAGCGTCTCTGCACGTGGCCTGCCGCCGCCATCTTGGATTGAGTGTCCTGAGCAGTGCTCCTTCACCTGCCGGAGTTGAGGTGTAGGTACTAGGAGCTCTAGTCCCAAGTGCCTGGGGCAAGGCCTCTGCACCCCACCCCCTATGATCAAGTGAAAGTAGACTAGACACAAAGGATCAAAAAAGGTAAGACTTTATTTTATTACCCAGATTCTATTTTTATTTGCTGGGAATGGTTAATGGGCTTTGCCAGTGACAGAAGGGTTGTCAAGGTGAGCTGAACCCAGTAATTGAGGATAATCACAAGAAAGTCCTGGGCATTTTTAATCCTCTAGAATTGAAGGTGGGAGACTTGGACCCCAAGGATGTGGTTGAGGATAAGAAGGGAAAACTTGCCCCCTGACCCAGGTGGCAGCAGAGTAGAAGAGAATCATTTGGGAAGTTTCCTCTGAGCCAAAGTAGAGATGGACACGTTTCCCTGTTCCAGGTAAGCCCACAGTAAGAGAATGCCCTGAGAACCCTGTGCTATAAAAATGACTGCAGGAGCCTGGCGTCAAAGGGGGATGTTTAGAAAAGATACCCTTATCAAAGACCATCATTGTTTTATGCACTTTGATGTGATCCAAACACATATGTAGATAACTAACTGAGGAATTGAGGCTAACCCAATTCTTTTTACTTTCAATTCAAAGAAAGCACAGAGATAAAGGATTTTGTCCTGTAATTATTGTTTTTTACTCCTTATATTTATAATGAAGTCCTGTGCTGGTTTTCAAAGTGCTTAATGATATTGCTGTCATTCTGCCTGGTGAAGAAACTTCTAAGTAGGTAATGTGACTTTTGTTTAACTGAAACTGCTATTGACTTGGGGGGAGGGGGGAGACATGAACACATGTACAAATAGCATCAAATCTGTGACAAGCAATACCTTGAAATACATCAAGACTGTTACACAATCTGATTATAACGGTAGACTCTGTTCACCAAGAATACCTTGCCCCAAAGCATCTGGCTCTTGGTCTTCTCACTGGGTTCAATAAGGTGGTAAAAATGGGTCAGATGATTTCAGTTAGCCACATTACAGCAGCTCTCAGTGGGATGTTAATTAGTGAGATGTCACCAACAGTTTCATGAAAACGCCCTGAACCTCCACTTAGAGCATCAATATAGCTTATAAAACCCTGAAAAGTCTGCAGATATTTATGTCCTGATATTTATGAGTTTGGGTCTGAAATATTAAGAGAAGAGAAATGGCCTGGACATCCAAACTGATGTGCTGTGCTAGATCTCCATCGCTCATCTGGGTTCTCCCCAGAGGAGAGACTCATTGGAAAAGATCTCACTCATTAACCACTAAGTTAGGTAGAAAACATTTTCATGTTTTCCCACAGTTTATGATTTAAAATGTGTTTTTTTAATGTTAAAACAGATGTAGATATATTATAGAATTTAAAAATTCACATGAATTTCTAACATAAAAAAGTAAGGAATTTTCCTATTTTCTGAGGAGATGTGGTTAGGACATGGCCCCAGACATCTAGAAATATCAGCTCAATGTCCATACTCTAAGGGATACTTAATGGGAAAGGTTAAGAAGCACTGGCCTGGAGATTATATACAGAGAAGCCTAGTAGGTGTAAATCACTCAGCTTTTGTGACTCATCATGCCAGAAAAGGCATTTACCAAAAGTTCAAAGCCCTTTCCATAGATGTAGTTATCAAGGTGTCATCACATAATGTTTGAGAAAAGGCAGTAATGCAACCAAAACACATGTCCAGGCAGTACATCTTAACTTTCCTCAAATAATCCATGGACTCTATTAGGAAAGAAACACAGTCTGAAATCCACAACATCTAAATCTGCTAAAAATAAAACAATTGATAAACAGAATAGTTTAATGAATGTTTTAAAAGTTGGCAATGTTAGGTTCAGCTCCAAATCTTTAATCATTTAATCATTAGACTTTCTTCATCTGTATTATTTCTTTTAATGTGTTATCTTCTCTTGGCCAAGTCAACCCAATAAAAAACACCATGAAAATCTTTCATTACTTAGCACTGCCAGCTGCATCCTCAGCTTCTACTCCCAGCTTCAGAGTAAGTTCATCCAACCCTCTGCAATCTTAGGCCTTCAGATATCATCCCTCCCTACCCTTCCTTCACTGGTGTTTACCTTACTGCACCAGCTATTTAATCTGTAATCAACCCTATAACTCCATTGAAATTTAATAAAATAAAACAGGGAAAATTATTTTTAAATGAAATGAAAACTTCAGTAATTTGATGTGCAGGAAATGAAGAACAAAGTGTCACAACCCGAGTGCTTTTAAATAAGTCATAATTAATTACTCATGCATCTATGTTTGGATGCTCAATTTATGACTATGCAGAAAATGTAATTGCATACGGAAGTATTCAATCGTGCCTTCTCTCACTCTCATTTATGGCAACCATGTTTTTGTTGTTGTTCTTGTTAATGGTATGGACCACCTGTTGAAATTGTTCAAATGTTGTCAAGACACAAATAATCAGATCATCTCTCCTAAAATATAGTTGCTTCTGTTGAGGAAATTGCAGAAAGACCTAAAATTGTTCCCTAAATTATCCTACTATTTTCAAAAAAAAATTGTATGTAGTTCTATAATCTTTTGTCCTCTGCTAAAATACACTTGCTAAGAAATCATATTAGGCACATCCTGACAGCTTCGCTTCTCCTATGGATTTGCAATATAGACTTTTTATATTCTTGGAAGAGTCATAAAGCTCGAAGGAATCATGAATGACCATCACATTTATGTCGTTCTAGACAGACTTCCTTTTAATGACCCTGAAGGGAATTTATAACCTTTTCTCCATCTTAAGATGCCTAATAAAGTGAATATCAAGGAAGCAAAGGAAATAAAACCGAATTTAAAACTTCCTCTGAATAAGTCATGGGAGTAATTGCATTTGTGAGTATTTTCTCACTAAAGGGAAAAAAAGAGAGATAGAGAGCAAGCCAACGGAAACTTTCAAAAGCTCTTATAATACTTAGCAGGATAACAACTACTTTATTGTATTTTTAAGAAACTTCTAAGAAAGTTTTATTACCTACAGTTGCCTTTTTCTGTGTAAGCCAAATAAATTCCAAAGTCTTTGCGGCCCAGTCTCAGAGAGATATGGCCTATAAGAGACACCGTCCAGCCACCAAAAGTAAAAGCAATTCCGTTCCTTCTGCATGCTTCTGAAGAGCCCATGGCAGATATTAGCAGAGCTCATCTATATACAGTTTTCACCTTCCAGGCTCATGCAAGACTGATTCCCAGCCTCCCTGCAGTCAGGCAGGCCATGGGGCCAGGTCCAGGCAATAGGCTTCAGGTAAAAGTGTCTTCCTGGCTAAAGTTTAGAAGGGTGATTGTGAGGTCTCCATGCCCTCTCCTCCCCTGCCATTCTTATGACAGCAGAGTCATCAGATCAAAGCAGCTGAGGCCACCAAGTCACCACATGGAGGACTCCTGCACACATGAGTCTGGTGGTATCTGCACCAGCCATTCAGTAAGAAATGAGCTTTTGTTGTGTGATGCCAAAGAGATTTAGTAGTTGTTTGCACCTTTTGCAACTACAACAGAGACTAGCCTATCTTATTATGTAGGCATTAAAGGGAATCCACTTATCCTCTCTGCAGCACCTGTCTCTCCCAGCCTGCCTTGGTCTAGAGCTTCTTACTCTCCCAACCTCCCCAGCAATCAGGACCCTGGATTGTTTTTCCTTCTTTTGTCCTCTCTGCTTTCTAATCCTGTCTGTCTCAATAGGATCTCCTGATTCTGCATCACAAAAGTCCAAGACCTGGGTCGACAAAAGTTAAACTCTATTTAGAGGGCTAAGACAGGAATAAACTGAGCCTTCAAGTAAAAAAAAAAAAAAATTCTTTGGGATGGGCAAAGCGGAGTAGGAGTGGAAACACTCACTTGTTGAAAAATGTTATCCCTATCCTATTTGTTTTTGGTCCAAAAACAAGTGTGTTAGTGACTTATTCTCACCTGCCTAACCTTTTGCAGTTACTGACATGTTTTATTTTTGAGCACTAATGTTATCATTATTTGATCTCCACTTTTCAGAGCCATTAGAGGCAATCACCACAGCCATTGTCTATGTAAATAGGCCCCTCTAGAGTTGTGCAGTGTACAACCTGCATGACTGTATGGGCACCACCTCTGTAGCACTGGAAATATAATATTAAGTCAGAAAAGAAGCACAACTCATATAATAACAGTTAATATAAAATACTATGTAAACTTTTAAGACTTTTATTCAATTTTTCAACAATGTTATTAATAAAATCTACAAATACTAGCATGTACTAATGCAAACATTGTACTAGAAGCTGGAGAGGTTACAAAAAGATGTAAGACATGGTCCTGACCGCCAAAAAGTTTGCTTCTACATGGGGAGATAGGACACATTTGCAAAGTGATCAATATCAGTGGAGGATTATATTTAACAGACAAAATAAACGGAATTCATAATAATGTGTTATGACCAAGGTATGCTGAAGTGATCAAGGAAGACAATGGAAAAGGAGGGTGTCAAGCTGGGGTCCAGTAGATGTTGCAAATAAGAAAAGAAGGAAGAGATGTGTCTAAATTTCAGCATATGAGCTGCAGTGTTTGCTGACAGGACTATAAAAGGAGACTGTGTCATTGTGTGAGACTAAACTGTTTCCAAGGCCACCCAGAACAAACTGGAAGGGATGTCGCTCATATTTCACAGGAATGCTTGGTAGCTACGATTTCACACAAGCCAACTCACTCAGAAAAAGCATTTCTTCATCCCCCTTATCAAAATCATCTAATCAACACTCATCTAAGTGAAGGCGGCCCCTGCCCTCTAGGGGATTACAATCGCAAACCAGCAAACCTGGCTCCAACAAGCAGAAGGAGATAATTAACATAGATAAGGATGAGGAATGTATTTTCTGCAAGCCTCACTGCCATCAGAGAGAACAATTTGTAGTCATCACTGATCTGAGCTGAATTCAAATTAGTGACCCAAAGGCACCACTGTCTGGATGTTATTTTCAATCTCCTTAGCTATCCAATCTCCAGAAGTTTCATTTTTCATTCTTACTGTGCAGTCATCATCAACTACCAAAGGGAAAGACTGCAATCCAGACACACTAAAAATAGCATTCTTGCCTTCTGAAAGCCAGACTCAGATTTATGACAGTTTTAAAATTTGGTTCTTCATCTTAAAAGTTCAACATTCTACAAGAACGGTGCAGAGTAATACCTACCTGGCCTTTAGAGCATGAAACACCATAACTTGCTGCAGTGGGAGATCAGGCCTTTATGTAATCCATCTACATTAGGGAGAGATAGCATTTTCTTTTGCTTGACAGATTGACATGCCTTCATGTGTTTTCCACTTAATCAGCAGAATCATTAAGGCACTGAGGGTTTTGATGGTCTCAATAAAAAACATCTATTTCTGTAAAACCTATCACTATAAATAATTTAACAAACACTCCCCCCAAGAAAAAGACTATAAAAAGAGAAGAAGAATTATTCTTTCATACTTAAATCACAGAGTACACTGAAGTTGAGCCAAAGGGAATCCAGATTTAAAATGAGACCAGGATGTTAATCAGCTATGCTCCAAAATAAAGTTAAAAAAAATTTTTTTTCATAAATTTATTTATTTATTTTTGGCTGTGTTGGGTCTTCATTGCTGTGCGCGGTCTTTCTCTGGTCGTGGCAAACGGGGGCTACTCTTCGTTGCGGTGAGGAGGCTTCTCATTGCAGTGGCTTCTCTTGTTGGGGAGCACGGGCTCTAGGCACGTGGGCTTCAGTAGTTGTGGCACATGGGCTCTATAGTTATGACGCATGGGCTTAGTTGATCTGCGGCATGTGGGATCTTCCTGGACCAGGGATCAAACCCGTGTCCCATGCATTGGCAGGCGGATTCTTAACCACTGCCCCACCAGCGAAGTCCCTAAAATAAAAATTTTTTTAAAGATAAATAAAATGAGAAAAGTACTAAAAAGAAAAAATAAAATAAAAAAATAAAATGAGAGCACAGTGATGTCCAACAATAAATGATGAAGTTCAAATGAAAAGCAAATTACAGAAAAATATAATCTAATTTATGTTTTAAATATATATTTTATATTAACTTAAATATAAATAGTATATACTTAAATTTATACTTCCCTAAAGACAATCTGGGAGGATTATATCAATATAAACTGTTAACATTATTAATCAGAGGGGTGATTATGGTAGGGGGAACTTTCACATTCTTTATGTTTAAATTTTTTACCATAATCTCTTCATATCAGGGAAAAAAAGATGTTTCCATTTTTTAAATGTGCACACACATAGAGATTGTATACACATTTATAAATTTATACCATTGCAAATCAAGCTGGATATTATATATCTTTCTGACTATCTGGATATCAAGACCCAGTTGTCAGGAATGGGGTGGCATTAGCTTGGGAACCTAATCTCAATAGGAAGGAAGAGGCAATGACTGAGACTGGGGCTAGGAGGGAACTGATTAGGTTTTAGGATGTGTCCCGAGAAGGAACAGCACTCCACATTACAATGTCCAAGGGAGGATTAATACTCACAGAATCTGATCTGTGGATTGGAACACGGCAGGTAGGCATCTCAGGTCAATAGTGTCCACTGATTTCCAGGTGTACATCAGCATCTTTCTTTGCGAATGAGCAGGAGAGGTGTCCAGCTAGTTGAAGCAGGACCTCAGCCAACCAGAGAGAGAGGGCAGACAAGGCTTGGCAAGGCCAGCCCTGGACAAAAACCTGAACTCAGGGCAGGGCTCTGGTTTCAACAGAGTTCGGGTGACCACCAGGAACTAGAATTCTAGCTAGACATAAGACAGATGGTAGGGGTGAGCAAAGAGGTTGCAGCTGGGTGAGCCACCCTATGCCCAGGTCTATAGGGTCATTTCAGACTCCACGTGCTGGTACTGGTGGAGAGAAGGTGACTTTTTAGCTCCAAGCTTGATTCTCTTGGTTCGGGAACTGGGCCATAGACTGAAAGGTTTAGGACCTAGATTAGGGCAACACTGGACAGGCAAGAATGACAGCAGTTTCGATTTGGTCTTTCTCACCAAAATTAAGAAAACTTTTCCTCTAATTCTCAGCAGTTGCATATAGGCAAGAAGAAGTCTAGTCCCAAGAGAAGGTTTTTTGAAAATTTATAGAACCTTCTATGACCAAGGCCAGGACTTCCAGCTCAGTAGCTGTGAGCCTTTAAGGTTCTAAGTTAACTTACAAGAAGACAAAGAGAAGTCCATTTCACAGAATCTTAAATTTTATCCATGCCATGATGTCCATGTAGAAATCAAGGGAACTAGCATATGGCTTTTCCAGTCAACTTCACAAACGACACTCAGAATAAAGAGTCTATATGAAAGAGAGAAAAAAATCCTTCCTCATCTAGCAGCTGTGATCTTTCCCTTTCAGATACACTTGTTTGCCCAGGAAGCTGATCCCTTCCTACCTACTCCTTAACATCTTGAGATATTAAGCTGACTGTGTTGGCATTTCAATCCCCACCCTTCCCAGAATCAAGAGATCAAATTAATACAGATCCCATTTATAAACCAGGGAAAATGTAAAGGTAGAATAGTCTAAGACTATAAGCACTTCAGGGAATCATCATGTGCTTGTACTTCTGGGTAGGAAATACTGGAGGACAGAGGGAGAGCTGTAGCATCTCTGTAGGTTCACTTATTCCTGGGACACCTCTCCAGACCACTGCTGCTAAAGGGAGGGGTTCAAAATAGCCCCAAACTCCAACTGAGATGATCCTCAACATGGTCTTGTATTAAAATCCAAAGGCTCATAAAGTCAAAATATTAAATTTGTTTCAGTGATGCCATGATTTTCAAACCATGCTTCTTTGGGAGATAGGCATTCCACTGCTAAAAATAGAAAAGGGATGTTTTTCTACCCCCTCCCTGCCCCCAGTTATCAGGGGAAAAAATCCTAAGTGAATGGACAGAAGTTTCTCAGTTTTAAGATTTTTCTCTCATGTTTCCTAGATTTTTGGTTCCTGCTATCAGAGGCTAGACCCATAGCAGACCAATCCAGGGGAGCTGGAGCCACAGAAGAGGCGTGGTGCTTGCCAGAGACATCACCCAAGGTGGGGAGGGTCTGAGTGGGAGAATGGGGTAGAGGAGAGAGGAAGAGAAATGCTACCTTCTCCTTTCCTCTCTGCCTGCAATCTCCTGCCTTGGCCTCCCAATGGCCAAACCTAACAGGAACCTGGGAAACCATAGCCTGCAAGGATTCTCCTCCTGAGTGAGCAGAGAAGAGCAATAAATGAATCTGCAGGCCAAGAGGGCAAGGACCAGCATGTGTCACATCTGATTTAGCAAGAATTCACAGATTAGTTACGTCACATTTAAAATATTACCATTTCTGGGTAGTGCCCACCATGCTCTCATAACATCCAAGTATTCATGTACCTGCATAGATCTGAGCATGACTGTTGGATTTGCTTAGCAGCCCAAGGCAGAGAGTGGTCTATAACAGTGTTTTTAGACTGTGTTCTGTAGACCCTGAAGTTCGATGGAGCTCTCCTGCAGCTACCACACAGGTAGAGTGGGCTGAGCACACCAGCTCCAACCTCCATACCTACTGAAGCAGTGTTGCTTTTTATCTGCTTCACATACAGGGTCTATGTAAGATCTTGCTTGAACAAAATGCCTCTCAGCATAAACAGGAATTCACTGACATATCAAGTTGCTAGTAAGAATTATCTCAATCACCACACTTCATTTTTTCTTTTAGTTTGTTATGATATATTTTTTAAAATTTATTTATTTGTTTTTGGCTGTGTTGGGTCTTCGTTTCTGTGCGAGGGCTTTCTCTAGTTGTGGCGAGCGGGGGCCACTCTTCATCGCAGTGTGCGGGCCTCTCACCGTCGCGGCCTCTCTTGTTGCGGAGCACAGGCTCCAGACGCGCAGGCTCAGTAGTTGTGGCTCACGGGCCCAGTTGCTCCGCGGCATGTGGGATCTTCCCAGACCAGGGCTCGAACCGGTGTCCCCTGCATTGGCAGGCAGATTCTCAACCACTGCGCCACCAGGGAAGCCCTTGTTATGATATTGAGTTATTACTTCCCTACCTGTTTTATCCTCTACCACATTTGTACTACCACTATATGTAAATACAGGCCACCCCAGCTTCTAGTGTGTGTACATAGATAGTTATGAACCAACCTTTTGGAATTTCAAATGCTTTTTCCCAAAATAGTATCATCCAGGTAGTTAGAACCTCAAACCCACGCAGCCCCACTTAACCATAATGTACCTGAAATAGGAGTCTATGCTAACAATAAATAAATTAGAACCTGAGCAACATCTATAATAAAATTCCAAAGGAAAGATGTATTCCAATTTCCCATCTGGAATGCTGGAAATCCATCTCCTGAAGTAGGATCCAAGGATTCTCTTCCTCACACACTCTGCATTTTTCAAAGTAGCACAGATTTTGAAACTATCAAATGCTGACAAAGATGAAGCAAAATACTCACTCTCGTAGATTACTTGGGGGAATAAGTAGAAACAAATATCACTGCATTTGTCTGGCTCTTCAGAGAAGCAGATGCCAAGTTTGGACTAAACATACAAGAATTGTATTAGAGGAAATGTTGGTGTGAGAGAAAAGGGAGAGTGAGCCAAGGAAGGCTGGGAGCTGTCAGACCGCAATGCCACCTGACCTCGAGTGAAGGGAGGGAAGGCTGGAGTGAGCATCCTAGAATGTGTGTGGCATGTGTGTGTGCGTGTGTATGTGTATCCTAATACATCCTACTGATTCTGTTTCTCTTGAGCACCTTAACTAACACAAGACCCATCAGTAAAATCACAGATATAGATTTGTGAAGTATAAAGGGCTAATCATGTGTTCAGCCTGAAGCACTGACCATAACACCCTCTTAAAAGTGGACCCCAGTGCAGCGTTCATTTACCAACTCCATCTAAAGTATCTTTTGAAATGAAATCTACAAACAACCCCCTGCCTCCAAAATAACAACCAACCAGTGAGCAGGAAAGCAAAACATACCTCTGAAAATCCTTCTACAAAACATGACCATGTTTTTTTTATATATATAAAATATTACACTATTCAACTCCCAAAGCAACGGATTTTGAGGATAATGGAATCAAGTTCTTCTTTGCAGAACCTCAATTATTTTCAGGGTCATGAAAAGGTGCAGTTGCTTGGCCTTGTCTCTTCCCAGTGTGGGTATCTGAGTGCTCTAGGTTCCCATCCCCCAACCCCAGTATCGTGTGATGAGTTAATAAGGAGAAAATATTACTGCAGTCTCATCTTTCACATCCCTAATAAAGCCCATGTTTTAAAGCAGTTATGGAACTTTGCACAGAATCCAGGTTTAAAGGCAAATTAAATACATAAAAAACTAAGCCCGACAGCTAAGTTTAGTTACCTGAGAAACAACTACTAAATTTATCTCTTCAGTCAAGAACATAAGATAAATACTTCAAAAAACTCACTCTGCTTTTGCTTTCAATTTTACTTTAGGCCTTATTAAATAGCACCGTTGGCAAAAAAAATGTACATGTATAATTTAAAGCTATCCTGATCAGAATGAACTATAATAACTTGACTATGTAAAAAATTTGTCTTTTTGCTACTGTAATGAAACTTATCCTTCTGTGAGTTTGAAATATTGTGGGTTACTACTCAATATCCATTCTTCCTTTCTTCCATACTAACAGAACCTTCATCTTATTCTGGGTGGCAGCATACCTAGGCTCAAGCAATAAATCAAAATTGGTACACATATTCATGACAATCTTGTTCCCTTTTGACAGATATTAAATATCCCAATTTCCTATTGCAGCTAGAAATCATCATGGGACCCAGTTATGTCTAAAAGATGTAAGGGGAGGTCAATTAGGGCCTTCTAAGAAGGCTTTACTTTCCTGATAAAAAGGATATCCTTCCGCACTTTTCCTAATGCAGAAGTAATGTGTGGAGCTGTAGCAACAATTTCCAGATCATGAGGCAACAAGCAAGAGGATGAACAGCAGTCACACTGAAGATAGCAAAGGAGAAAGTTAGGTCAGTTTCTGAGATCAGAAGGGCAGGATTAAATTAGGAGTCTCAGAAATAGAAACGGACCCAGCAATCCCACTACGGGGCATATACCCTGAGAAAACCATAATTCAAAAAGAGTCATATACCACAATGTTCATTGCAGCTCTATTTACAATAGCCAGGACATGGAAGCAACCTAAGTGTCCATCATCGGATGAATGGATAAAGAAGATGTGGCACATATATACAATGGAATATTACTCAGCCATAAAAAGAAATGAAATGGAGATATTTGTAGTGAGGTGGATGGAGTTAGAGTCTGTCATACAGAGTGAAGTAAGTCAGAAAGAGAAAAACAAATACAGTATGCTAACACATATATATAGAGTCTAAGGAAAAAAAAAAAAAAGGTCATGAAGAACCTAGTGGCAAGACGGGAATAAAGACACAGACCTACTAGAGAATGGACTTGAGGATATGGGGAGGGGGAGGGGTAAGATGTGACAGGGTGAGAGAGTGGCATGGACATATATACACTACCAAATGTAAAATAGATAACTAGTGGGAAGCAGCCGCATAGCACAGGGAGATCAGCTCGGTGCTTTGTGACCACCTAGAGGGGTGGGATAGGGAGGGTGGGAGGGAGGGAGACGCAAGAGGGAAGAGATATGGGAACATATGTATATGTATAACTGATTCACTTTGTTATAAAGCAGAAACTAACACACCATTGTAAAGCAATTATACTCCAATAAAGATGTTAAAAAAAAAAAAAAGAAATAGAAACGGCCTAGCAATGCCGTTTAGGCAGTAAAATAGAGAATCAATGAAAAATGAATAGTTGGAATCCCAAGATGCAATGAGAATCCAGGAAAGGCTAGCATTAATTTGGAGTAGAACCATACTCTCATACATATTTGGTAACTGTAAATTGGGATAACTTTTTTGGAGAGCAATATAGCAATATCTATCAGTGTTTAAAATGCACAGATCCTTGATTTTTTAAATTTCTAATTGTTTCATTCTTTTATATAATTTTTAAAGGTTACTTTTCATTTACAGTTATTACAAAATATTAGCTATATTCTACGTGTTGTACAATACATCCTTGAGCCTATCTTACACCCAATAGTTGATACCTCCGACTCCCCTACCCCAGCGGTCCCCAACCTTTTTGGCACCAGGGACTGGTTTCTTGGAAGACAATTTTTCCACAGACAGGGGTGGGGTGGGGTGGGGTGGAGGGAGGCAGTAATGCGAGCGATGGGGAGCGATGCCAAGCAGCAGATGAAGTTTGCTTGCTCGCCCGCCGCTCACCTCCTGCTGTGCAGCCCGGTTCCTAACAGGCCACGGGCCAGTACCAGTCCACAGCCCTGGAGTTAGGGACCCCCTGCCCTACCCCTATATTGCCCCCTGCCCTGCTCTCCCCTCTGGTAACCACTAATTTGTTCTCTATATCTGTGAGTCTGCTTCTTTTCTGTTATATTCACTAATTTGTTGTATTTTTAGATAACACATATAAGTGATATCATACAGTATTTGTCTTTCTCTGTCTGACTTATTTCACTTAGCATAATATCCTCCAAGTCCACCCACATTGCTGAAAATGGCAAAATTTTATTCTTTTTTATGACTGACTAGTATTCCGTTGTGTATGTTTGTGTGTGTGTGTGTACAACATCCTCTTTATCCATTCCTCCTCTGTGGATGGACACTTAGGTCGCTTCTATATCTTGGCAATTGTAAATAATGCTGCTATGAACATTGTGGTGCACGTATCTTTTCAAAATAGTGTTTTTGTTTTTTTGGATATATACCCAGAAGTGGAATTTCTGGGTCATATTGTCGTTCTATTTTTAGTTTTTTGAGAAACCTCCATACTGTTTTCCATAGTGGCTGTATCAATTTACATTCTCACCAACAGTGTACAAGGGTTCCCTTCTCTCCACATCCTCACCGACATTTGTTATTTGTGTCTTTTTGATGACAGCCATTCTGACAAGTGTGAGGTGATATCTCATTGTGGTTTTGATTTGCATTTCCCTGATGATTAATGATGTTGAGCATCTTTTCACGTGCCTGTTGGCCATCTGCATTTCCTGTTTGGAAAAACGACTATTCAGTTCTTCTGCCCATTTTTTTAAAAAAAATTATTTATTTAATTTATTTTTGGCTGTGTTGGGTCTTCGTTGCTGCGCACGGGCTTTTCCTAGTTGCGGCGAGCGGGGGCTACTCTTCGTTGCAGTACGCGGGCTTCTCATTGCAGCAGCTTCTCTTGTTGTGGAGCACGGGCTGTAGAGCGCAGGCTCAGTAGTTGTGGTCCACGGGCTTAGTTGCTCCGCGGCATGTGGGATCTTCCCGGACCAGGGGTTTAACCCGTGTTCCCTGCATTGGCAGACAGATTCTTAACCACTGTGCCGCCAGGGAAGTCCCTCTTCTGCCCATTTTTTTAATTTTTTTTTTTTGATGTTGAGTTTTATAAGCTGTTTATATATGTTGGATATTAATCCCTTATTGGTCATATCATTTACAAATATTTTCTATTCAGTAGATTGTCTTTTCATTTTGCTGATAGTTTCCTTTAATGTAAAATGCATAGATCCTTTAAACTAGCAATTTCACTACTGGGAAAACACAGGTGCAAAAAAGATATATGCACAAGGTCATTTATTGCAGCATTGTCTAAAATAGCAAAAAATTAGAAGCCACCTAAATATGAAATTGGGAAAATAAAGTACATACAATTCATACAATGAAATGCTGTGCAGCTGTTCAACAAAGAATGAAGTAATATACATGTAATGACATGGAAAGATGCCCAGGAGACATTCTCAAGAAAAAAAAAAATCAATACTTATAATCCCATTTTTGTGAAAAAAAAATAAGTTAAAAATGCTACATGCGTATATTGGTATATGTATAGAAAAAAAGTCTGAAAGAGAAGAACCAGACAGACAAAATGGGTCCAGTTACTATGTTTTCATGCCTTTTCCAACAACTGTTGTTGGTGCCACCACGTTACCTGAAAGCAGACAATAGGAATAATTCAAGGAGGAGGTTCAGCATGGGTGACAAGGAGATAGAAATCTGCAGATTCAGAGCAGCTCCAAGACTATGAGACTTCCAGACAAGATTTGGTAAGGGAAGCAAGTGCATGCCAAATAAGCTTTAAAAAGAGGGAGAAAAGAGAGGAATCAAGAGACTCAAAGTCATTATCAAGGTAAAGAAAAGATTCAGGAAATATAGTCTGAATCTATGGAAGATAAGGAAGATATTTACAGAAGATATGGAGGATAGGGAAATTGTGTTGGGGGAGAAGAGAAGCATCTGAGTTTGAGTCCCTGGAGCTGGAACAGGTCTGAACAATGAAAAAGTCCAAGGAGGGAACATTCGTGTGGTTCGCTGGAGGGCAAACAGATGATGATGTCAAAGTCCTTCCACAGATGCGCACTGCAGACTGTGCTTCCAAATCTGAGGACTGTTCCTGGTTTACTCCACCGGGGTTCATTCCATTTCTATCAGCTTTTTTACCTGAATTCCTGAATTGCAGCTTTTTTTTCTACTTTGCTGCAAAACAGTATACTCTTGACATTTCTTTCCCTGGCCTCTGCTCCTAAACAAGCACACAGCTTTATTTGAGGGTGTCTAAGGGACTTTATTGCTAAAAATTTCAGAGGGTAACAAAATAACAAATGCTACTGGTCTTTATTGTTATAGTAGCGTTGGACATATCATCACATCTCTCTTACACCTTGATTTTGAACTCAGCTGCCAGATGCCAACCCATACATCTTTTTATTGCTGGTCAGTTTCTAAAGTCCCTTTCATGTAGTCTTCCTCTAGTTTTAGCTCCTTTGGTTTCACCTTTAATACTAACACTAATGAGGAGTATTAGCTTGTAGATAGACACATTACATTTCAGAGCAGGCTTCACACCGTCTCTCCCACCTCGATGTCTCCTTGATTCACTCAAAACCATTTTCTAACAAAGGCCATTAAAGTTGAGAAAAGCACAGTGAATAATCAATGAGAATGTAGACGTTCTGGAGAACAAAAGCAAGAGGCTGGCTACAAAAGTGATTCTGGAAGTCAATGGACAGCAGTGGTGTGCTTAAATGGACGCTGTTGCTATGGATTCGTGGTGAAGGGACAGAGATGGTGGTCTCAATGTGGCAGAGAAATAACCCCTTCTCCACCACTGGTGGAATTTGAAAGGGAATGACCTCAAATGATGAAGTTTTGAGGGAGATGACATTAAGAATCAGGAAACAAGTGTATCCATCAGAGTTTTTAATTGCAATACACATTAACCAACTCTTGGCTGATTTATTTAGAAAAGGAATTTACTAAAAGATAATTGGCTCACATAGTCTCCAGCATGGCCAGAGAACCTAACTTGGAAGCCTCACTGCCAGAAACAATGTTTTCAATCTCACTGCACACAATTGGTCCTGGGAAGTCACCAGCGTCTCAGCTGCTGGACACTTTACTTGGCTCACACTGCCAACACCAAATATACTGGACACCATTGCTGGACAACACCAGGGACAATGGCCAAAAACACGACTCACCTTTAGAACCACTGCTGCTGCCTCTGGAAACTGGATTCACCGCTGCCAACACTGGCTCCAGGGAAACAGTTTCCTTGTGGTCTCCACTTCTGTACGTCTCTAGCTTCCAATGCCAAGTCTAGTGCAGGTGCGTCTAATAAGAACCTGGAACATGTGCCCAAACCTTGGTCTCACGGTAGGCTGGAAAGGTGCCATCCAGCCTTTTTAGCTTCTCTAGTGGAAGCTGGCCAAAAAGTAAAAAAACATAGTCCACACCAGGGATCCAAGAGAGTGTTTGGAAGGGGTGAAAATATCAGACAGTTGGTTTACACATACAAAGGAGTTCCATAAGACTGAGTGAAAGAGACAAGCAGAGTCAGGCCCTCAGATCTAGGAGAGGTGAGAGGTTGAGCTGGAGATGGGGAGAGAGGAGAGAGGGAAAGAATTTTTTCTAAGAACGTAATATTAGAGGGTTAATTTTATTGATTAAAGAAAGTAAATGTTCACTATAATCAAAAGTGCTGAAAACACAGAAAGGTTCAAATCAGCAAATACAAATGATCCTCCAGCCTCATTTTACTGCTGTTAGCATTTTCACTATTTCTCACATCTTTTTCTATGAATATATAGATTATACTCTACATAATATTTTTACTGTGTTTTTTTCAAAAATATCTCAAAGTATTATTTCTAAGACTATTAAAATTCCATCCTTTGGATACACCATCATTTTTTGGCATATCACAGATTTTTTTACCTTAAATTCCTAGAAGGGAAATAAATGGGTCAGAAAAGTATGAATATTGACACATATTGTCTCTTCGCTTCAAAAATACTATGCATTTCCAATCATGAATTATGGAATATTTCATTTCTCTGAACCTTTGCCAATACTAAGTATAATTCATTTTTAAAATACTTATAAGTAAAAAATTATCCCTTTTTATTTTGTGTTTATTTGATCATAAGTAAGATTTTACATCTTTTTACATATTTATATATTTATATTTATTTATATTTATTTATATTATCTATTTATACCTTTCCCCCTTTTTTCTTTTGAAGATACACTTTTTTCATTAATTTGTAAGATTTCTTTCTGTAATAAGGATTTCTTGTTTCTTTCTGTAATAAATCCCTTGTCAAGTAGGTTTAAAATACTTTTTTAAGTTTTCATTTATCTTGCAAGTTCTTTCTCACAATATAGAAGTTTGAGGTGTTTATGTAATCAAATCAATTTTTTAATTTATGTTGTCTACTTTTAGATTTGGGCATCATTCTTTGAAGTCTAACCTTTTAAAATAACATTATTAGTTTGAGTCAGTGGCATAAAGGAAACAAATTAGCTTGTCCCTCGACCTTCCTTACGTCAATAAATGGCCCATTCTTCCAGTTGCTCAGGACAAAAACCCTGGAGTCAAAAAAGATATCTTCTTCTTTCACCTCACCCCTCCAGTCATCAGATCTACCTCTGAAACACATATCCAGAACCTGACCACTTCTCTCCACCCAGCCACTACCACCCAGGTCCAAGCCCAGTTATTTCTCACTGGATTTTTGCCCATCAGCCTTCCAGTTTTTCTCTCCACTTCCTTCGTGCCTCTCAGAGTCTATTCTAAACACAGCAATTTTTAAATGAAAATCAAATTACACTAATCCTCCATTCAAACCCTCCAGTGGGTCCCCGTCCTGTTCAGAGTAAAAGCCAAAGTCGTCACAGTGAGCTACAAGACCCTACAGGATCTGACACCAGCTCCTTCTGTGCCCCCTCAGGCCTCATGTCCCATCACTCTCTGCCTCTATCACTCTGCACTAGTCATCCTGGCCTCCATGTTATGACTCAACCATGCTAAACACGTTCCTGCCTCAGGACTTTTACATAACCTGTTCCCTCTCCTTAGGAATGTTCCTGCCTCCAATATCCAAATGCCTCACTTGCTCACTCCATTCAGGATCTCTGCTCAGACACCACTCTATCAAAGGCTTTCTCTGATCACCTTGTTTCAAACAGCACCTCACTATCACTGCCATGACTCTATCCTGCTTTATATTTCACTGTATTATTTATTATCATCAGACCCGTGCATTTGTCATGTGTCTTTTGGTCCCTCCTGTCCCTCCTAGAATGAAAGCTCTTTAAGAACAGGGGATTTGCTTTGTTTCCTGCTGTATCCTCAGCACCTAGAATGGGGCTTGGCACTTAGCAGATACTCAGTAAATATCTGTAATAAATGAAAGTAAATATTTGTCTTAGGCCAGGTTCTTTAAGCAGACCCCAAAGCAAGGGTAAGTGTGCAAATGATTTACTATAGAAGTGACACAGGAGTGAGGGAAGCAGGGAAGTTCCCAGCCTTAGCCTAATCCTACAGGGCGCTCTAGACTGCACAGTTCCAGCTCAGAGTGAGTGTTGCCCGGAGGCAAGGGAGCTGAGCTTTGTTCTCCCTCACCATGTCAGTCTTGGGCCACCCAGGGGGTTGTGAACTGTCAGGGACTCTTGCCTCTCAGCTCCCGTAGCCCAAGAGAAATCCTCTGAAGAAGAAAACAAATATCAGCTGTTAGCAGCAAAGCTATGGAAACCGTAAAAGAAATTCAAGGGCATCTGGACAGGGAATCAACAGTATCCACTATAATAATGAACGATTTATGTGTGAATGAGTGAATAAATAAATAACGATGAATGAATGGGTGAATGTAGAAATAAGATGTTGAAATACTTGTAATTTTGATAGTGGAAAATGTTGGACTAATGAACAGTGGTGTGAGAAGCGCCAATCTGATAGCAGGTACCAGTCTGTACCTTCCTTATCAGTGTGGCTACAGAGCTTCCATCTGCATCTTTGTTACACAGGGAGGTTGGGACTGACTGATACTGGACCACTGGATACTTTTACTGGGAATCCACTAGGGACAGAATAGGATGGGACAACCAGAAGAACATTGCCGGGAGCAGTACTGCTCCAATTTTCAGCCACATACACTGTCAATGAGAGATCCATTTGGATCAATGGCTTTCAGGGGACATTTAGTTTCATGAGGAAGAGCTTTTATTAAAAAGAAGAAGAAGAATATATAGAAACATAGAATTTTCTTCAAATTCTAGCATGCCCCCTTAAGAAAGCACATCAGAATATTTCAGAACAAATATAATTTGCAAAAAGCCCTTGAAAACTTTAGCTTTGCACCCCACCCTCACCCTAATGATTGATAAGCTTCTTCTTTAGAATTCTAAGTCCCCTTGGAATAACAAGATCCTAGAGATTCTGATTCACAAAGTTTTGTGGGTCCTGAGCATCCAAAATTTTCAAAGCTTCCCAGGATATTCGGTACACAGCCAGAGTTAAGAAACTGGGCCAAGTCTTCCAACCACTCCTACCAATAAAAGAATAAAAGAATCTCTCCCTCTTGCCACTAAACAAGGACACTGAAGGAAGGAGAGGATTTCCACTCAGCATTTAAAAAATAGATACTATAATGTCACATAAGTCCTCCTTATAGATTCAGTCATTGCTAACACTCAGTATTTTGTCCTATTTGCTATATTCATATATATACATGCATGTATGTATATAGATATATCAATATATGAACATGTATATTGCTGGACCATTTGAAATACATTGCAGATAACATGACCATTCACTCCTGAATATTTCAGCATGCACCTCCTAAAAGTAAGAATCTTCTCCTAGATGACCACAATACCAGCATTATACTATATCTGTCTGGTCCAATCAGGAGACAGAATCCACATGGTAAAAGGGGGAATTTAATATCAAGATTTATAAATTATAAATTAATTTCAAGGTGCTCTGAAAATGTAACACAGTAAACAACATTGAGACATTATTGTATATTTTTACTCTTAACAAATAGTTATTTCCTCAACAGTTTAATGATTTAATGGAAAAAGTTTTTAAACCACCATGTCATTTAAAATTTGAAATCCTCAAGTAAAAACCTAAGAAACTGATTCTACTATATGTACCTAACATGTTTCCTCTATGCTGGGGTATAGTTCTACTTGATTACCTTCTTCAAATTTATATATTAAACTATTCAAGTTTTACAAAATACATTATTTAAACAGAGGAGCAATAAGGTGTCATGCAAAAGAGTACTGGACTAAGACTTATCTCCGTTCTGGTACCAAAGAGCAGTATAACCGTGGGCTCTCCCAGGATCAGCTTCCTCATCCCTAAAATGAAGATAATAGTTATCTAGTGTTGTAGAAAGTGAGTGCGGGTTCTGCAAGCAGAAAGATCTCAGTCTGTAGCCCTAGACTCCCTCATTCTTGATTTGTGAACTCAGTAGACATACACACAAACACACACATATAAATTTACCACCTTAACCAGTTTGAAATGTACAATTCAGTAGTGCAAGTATATTCACACTTGTGACTATAGAGCTACAGAACTTTTTCATCTTGTAAAACTTAACTCTGTACTCATTAAACAACTCCCTATTTCCCCCTCCTCCCAGCCCCTGGCAAACACCATTCTATTTTCTGCTTCTATGAGTTTGACTACTTTAGATGCCTCCTGTAAGTGAAATCGTATAGTATTTGTCTTTTTGTATCTGGCTTATTTCACTTAGCATAATGTCCTCCAGATTCACCAACATTGTAACATGTGACAGGGTTTCCTTCCTTTTTAAGGATGAATAATATTCCATTGTATGTATATACTACAGTTTGTTCATCCATTCACCCATGCATGGACACTTGGGTTTCTTCTACTCTTGGCCATTGTGAACAATGCTTCTATAAACATGAGTGTGCAAATATCTCTTCAAGATCCAGCTTTCAATTCTTTTGGTTATATACCCAGTAGTAGAATTGCTGCATCATGTGCTAATTCCTTTTTTTTTTTTTTTGGCTGCACCGTGTCTTAGTCGTGGCATGCGGGATCTTAGTTGCGACACTCGGGATCTTTTTTACTTCCCGCATGGGGACTTCTTAGCTCTGGCATGCATGCGGGATCTAGTTCCCTGACCAGGGATTGAACCCGGGCCCCCTGTATTGGGAGCACAGTCTTACCCACTGGACCACCAGGGAAGTCCCTCACGTGCTAATTCTATTTCTAATTTTTTGAACAACCACCAACCATACTGTTCTCCATAGTGGCTGCACCATTTTACATTCCCACCAACAGTGCACAGGGGCTCTAATTTCTCCACATCCGCCCCAACACTTGTTACTTTCTAGTTTTTTTTTTTTTAATGGGTGTGAGGTGATATCTTATTGTAATTTTGATTTGCATTTCTCTTCTGATTAGTAATGTTGAGCATCTTTTCATATCCATGTACATAATTTGTATATATCATCTTTGAAGAAATGTCTGTTCAAGGCCTTTGCCCATTCTTCAATCAGGTTTTCTGTTGCTGTTGTTGAGTTGTGGAGGCATATTTTTAAATCACACCTATCTTGCAAGTTATTATGAGATCTAAAATAATTCATGTATGCATATCACATTAACTATCACATCGTAGACATCCCAAAAATATTACTTGTTCTCAAGGTTGTTATATTAAATAACATACATAAAACTGCTTTAAAAATTATAAAATGCTATGCAAATATGAGTTAATACTACAAATCTGTATGCAAAATATTTTAATATTTTTCTCAGGTTCTCCACATTTAAATATATAAACCTTTTTTATCTTTGGGCTTTATTCTATTTTTTAGCTGTAATCCCTTTTTTTCCATTTTATTTCAAGTTTTATCAAAAAATAGCAGCCAAAATAGAATGAGTAAAGAGTAGAAACAATAGCTAATTTCACTAAAGCAAAGTCAGGGTAAGATCTATCTGAAAAAAAAAAAAAATGTGAAGAAAGCTGCAACAGATTACACTACTGAAAAATCCTGGGAGAGCCAGAGCTGCTGTTCCTTCAGAGAATGTGAGTGATGTTGAAAGATTAATAACATTTGGATAACATTAATTACAGTGATGTTATAAACTCCAGTATTCCAGTTGCCATAACAACCCGCTATATGTTGGTTTTCTAATGACATTTCGAACAAGCGCTGAAGTGAACTGCATCACTTCAGAACTTTGATTGCTGTCACTCAGTGATTTTCAAATTGAATTGTTTTGTTCTTAAAGAGTCAGAATATGTCACAGTCTTCAAAAATACCCTCAAAATTATGAGGAGGAAATGATACACATTCCTATACAATTATAGAGTACTCGAGATAAAGAAACACATTTTGTTTTTAATACAAAATTAACAGAGATTTTCATAGGGGATAGAAAAATCACAGAAGGAAAGGGGAGAGTGTGCTTCAGACTTCTCAGAAGACTTCGTTCCCTCAGGGAATTACTTGACAATAAAATTCTCCCTCTCCATCCTCTCTTTTCCTTTTACCTCCCTTCTTCTTCCTTCTGAAGAATTCTTAGAACTGGTGATTGTGATCAAGGTGGATGCTACATCTTGAAGTAAGGGAGATGAGGTCATTTTCATGGAGCTTTCTGATCTCTTTTCCCTCTACTGACCAAACCACGCCTTTCTTTTCAGGCACTGCCCAGTGTATACAATGAAAGAAAGATTACTTGCGACAGGCGTATATTACATTGAATTTTAATATTCCTAAGAGAATATGTTAAAAACATATTGCCTCACTGACAAGAAGCAAAGCATGATTGTAATAGGCATGTTTCTAAGTTCTTGCTCAGTCCACAACCTAGCCTGTTCCCGCTGCCTGGGAACACCCCTCTTCACCACCCACCCACGAATACGAATCGTTGACTGCATCAGAGGTGAGCACCAGAGCCAACTCATCCATAAGCAAGTGAGTTGGAGGATCAGTCTCTCTCTCTCTCTCTTTCCCTCTCTGTCTCACAGTCACTCATTCTCTCATTTATCTCTCAGGTTAAAACCGATGATTTGCCCTCATGTTTGCAGCAGAAATGTGGTGTTCAGAGGCAGAACTCTGTGCTACAGGACTCTGAAGGGGGAGTGCGCCCCCCACTGTCCTCCCATCCCCACCTTAGTCCAAGCAGCATCTCAGCCAGTACCCTGCATTTCAGGCAGTGGAGGTGGCATCATTCCATGTAAAGCACATCAGAATGCTCTCTAAGTGCTGATCTCGGTGTAATGCCCTCTTATGTAAGCCCAGGTCTGCCCCTTGGCCAGGTGTGCCATTGGCACCATTTCAACACTCTCTCCTCTCCCCTTTCCCCTATTCTTAGAACTCCCTCCACCCCACCTGGATATCCAAGGGCTTCCATCCTGCCCTCCCCTAGGCTCCCACTCTAGCTGACTCCTCAGAGGCTTCCCAGGCACCAGCAAAGTGAGTTAATCAATCCAGCCCAGCCTAATGCTGATTCAGAACCACTGCAGGACCAGGGTCATGGCTCAGAAAGTAGGTGACAGGGAAAGAGGTGATGTAAATAATGATATCAGCTGGAATTAACAAAGGTCACATGTACTCAACTCATTCCTCATCCAAGATGAATCAGGTATGCTGACCCCCCTTTCCTGTAAGTCTTCTCTGGGTGTTCCTTTTAACCTGATTTCACTGGGACATATGTGAACAGCTAATAAGAGCAGCCTGTGCCTTTTGTGTGTGTGTGTGTGTGTGTGTGTGTGTGTGTGTGTGTGTGTGATGACTTTAATGTTTGACTACAGTATGCATACACATACAAGAAGTAGGGAAGCTAAAGCCCAGGAACTAGGAAGGCTACAAAATACAACACATGAACCAATACATTTACAAAACATTCAAAATCCTTACAAAAGTGGCTGTATTGGTCCTTTTGACTTTGTTGTTGTTCAGCTTAGTCTGTATGGCCATTCATTGGGCTCATGGGGAAGGGCAATTCATAATATTTGGTTCCTTTCCACACAATTTACAAGTTATCAGGAGAGAGATGGGAGAGCTTTAAGCCTGGTTTGGCTTCCCTTTATAAAAAGAAGTGTCTCACAGGGCCCAAGGGGATGTGTTCTCCAGCAGAAAAGAGAAAATGATGCTCTCCCAGCAGCCAGCTTTAGCTTTGGGTAAGAGACAAAATAAAAATCCACGGGATCTCAATTGTGAACTCTTCCCATGTTGCCTGGCGTACTAAATACTACACATCCACATTTTTAAATAACTTTGTGATTTTCAAGGTCCCCATCCATATTTTAAAAAAATAAGTCATATAATATTTAAACTGGCTTTCCTGATATTCTTTGGGACACCAGGAATGTCAGAAGACATGGAGCTATGTGCTCCCTGACAAGTGCACGGCATCAGCAGCCCTTTCAGTTATAAGCTGGGAAGTAGGTGCCACCAGTTTATCTACTTGCCCTGGACACATTTTGCACAAACGCAAGAAGTTCCAGACAAAGGTTTTCTCTTTCATATATTTACACATGTTCAAAATGATATTCACAGCATCTTCTTCACTCTCCACCCTTCTCGCCCCAGTCTCTGCCTTGAGGCACTGGCCTGTATGGGTTTGGGTTTCATCGGTGGACTCCCTTGCCCTTTGACTCCAGCCTGGTTCTGCCAGTTAGGGATCCCTGACAGGAGATAAGATGGAGGAAGGCAGAGAAGGAGCTGGGGAATTCATGCCTCTGGTTCCTTCCCTGCAGGGAAGCCTTGCGGTAATCTCTGTGTGATTCTCTCCTTCCAGGTTCCAGTAACTGATCCCTCCCATGTCTTTTTGAGCTCAGGAGTTGTAACTGAATCCAGTGGTACTGCACTGTCTTTTATGGATTCCTTATATACTGCCCATAGCTTTGCAAAGTCACATTGGTCTAATGTGAGAAGTCCGCTAATTTTCTGCTGGGATACTAAGTGGTGTGGTCCCTCCTATCTCTCCTTCCTGCCTAGAATGCCCTTGAACCCCATCCTACCTCCCCTGCCCCAAGGGTGGTCTACCCTAAACCACACTCACATAACCACAAGATTCACCTCCATGTCCAACAGAGAAAGGTGGTAGGAATAAGACTGACTGGGGAGTGGGGATAGGGAAAGGCAAGGCTCAGCATGGCCTCTGATGACCCTGTAGCTTCTAGATACATGAAGGTCAGAGTTAAAGAAGGCTGCTCTGAGCCAGGTCAGCAGGTGCTCAATTAGAGGAAGCATAGGTTGGGCTCGGAAAACCTAAGAATGGTGGATTTCTGGAGCAGGTCAAGAGCCAAGACTGGGTAGGAAGAAGATTCAGAAGTGTGTGAGGAAGGTCAGAGGCTCTTGCCCGGGTCTGAGGGAGCACAGGCTGGGTGGTTGGAGGCACTGGGTTGATAGGAGATGGGAGGTGGGGGGTGGGGGGAGGAGGTGGGGAGGAGGGGAGGTGAGGGGGGGGCAGGGAGGCCAGGGGGATCAAATAAGAAGCAAAGTAATGGTCAAATAGGACAGATAGGAATTTAAATCATAGACAATGAGAATTGCAAGGGGATTTAGAAATCATATGTTTAAATCACTTCTTTTTAGATGAGTACTATTAGACTATAGAGCAAGGACAAACACCCAGAACTTCTCACTTCTAAACCAGTAGTTCACCCATGAAACCCATGCCTCCTGAGAACATGTTGATACTACACTTTTCATTTTTTAATCAGGGATGAAGGGGCTTCCCTGGTGGCACAGTGATTAAGAATCCACCTGCCAATGCAGGGGACACGGGTTCGAGCCCTGGTCCGGGAAGATCCCACATGCCGTGGAGCAACTAAGCCCACGAACCACACCTACTGAAGCCCGCAAGCCTAGAGCCCATGCTCAGCAACAGGAGAAGCCACCGCAGTGAGAAGCCCGCTCACCGGAACAAAGAGCAGCCCCGCTCACCACAACTAGAGAAAGCCTGCGTGCAGCAACGAAGACCCAACACAGCCAAAAATAAATAAATAAAATAAATAAATTTTAAAAATTTAAAAAAAAAAATCAGGGATGAAAACAAAATGCCATGACCTTGAAGTTTTGACTTCAAGTACATTTTGAACTTGTCACCCAGAAAAAAAAAAAAAATTAGACATAGTAGAAATAATCCATGCAGAATCAAACGAATAATAGCTAAAACTATATATGTTAAATTTGATATTGACAAAAAAAATGAAGAATCTCATTGTGTTGGTGATGCTCAAAAGTACAAGAATTGACACAGTTAAAATTATACTTTATAGAAATAACACAAAATAAAACTCACAAAGGCAAAAACTACATACAGCAAAATTTGTTATTGACTTTAAGCATTGACTAAAGAATCAAATCTTGTCAAAAAACTACACCTGCAAAACCTGACCCAGGAAGATTGGACTTGGTTGAAAATGATCACAAAAGAAAATTCAAACTTGCGGAAGCTGAAGTTTGAAAAATTTAATATGGACACAAAAATGTGATAATTGGATTAAATGTAAATTATTTCAGTAAAATAAAAAATGATTTGAACAGTAAAAAATGTTATCAAGGAACTCAATTAATTTAAAAGAGCTGTCTCCAAAAATAATTTCTTGATGATATTCTCGGCAATGCTGGAATAATTCTGATGAAAATATTTGTATTCATTCAATAAAAATGTCCTCAGGGTCAAAACAACTGAGAGGGAAATATCTATGTGGGATTTCTCAGGCAGCCTCCACTCCTGGGAACTCCAGCTTGAAAACTTTATAGTCTTTGAGGAGACTTAGAATCTCCTTCTAGGGTCCTAACATTTTTCCCCACATCAAAATGACATGTACTTGGCCAGTGATCTCAGCTGGTTGCTAAAATCAAAGTTTACCAGAAGGCATGAAGGTTCCCAGATACCCTCACCATTCCAAGGGGAATCTGCACTTTAAAATCAACCTACATATACCTCACATTCATTAGGATGGTTATTATCAAAAAAACCCAGAAAATAACAAGTGTTGGTGGTGATATGGAGAAACTGAAACCTTTGAACGCTGTGCAACTGCTATGAAAACAGTATGGTGGTTAGCTCAGAAAATTAAAAATAGAAATAGTATATGATTAAGCAATCCTGCCTCTGGGCATGCATCCAGAAGACTTGAAAGCAGGGTCTTGAAGAGATATGTGCACACTCATATTCATAGAAGCATTGTTCATGGTAGCCAAGAGGTAGGGGCAACCAAAGTGCCCATGAACGGATAAGTGAATAAGCAAGCTGTAGTGTATACATACAATGGAATATGATTCAGCCTTAGAAGAGAAGGAAGTCCTGTCACAGGCTACAACATAGATGAAACTGGTGGACATGATGCTAAAAGAAAAAACACTGTATGATTCCATTTATATGCGGTATTTAAAGTAGTCAAACTCATAGAAACAAGAAGTAGAGTGTTCTCTGTTAGAGTATGAGGGAAAGGCGGGGAAGGGGAGTTGCTGTTTAATGACTATAGAGTTTCAGTTTTGGAGGATGAAAAAGCTCTGTTGCACTTAAGACTACTACACTGTACACTTTAAAATGGTTACAGTGGTAAATTTTGTGTTATGTGGTTTTCACCACAATTAAAAATTAAAAAAGGAAATCAATCTACTCGGATTTTTAATGGGTAGAATTTAGACAGTGTAAGGAAGTTGGGGCAACAGCCCACAAAAGTTCTTCTCCACTCTGCTCAATATTCTGTAATGACCTACATGGGAAAAGAACCTAAAAAAAAAAAGAGTGGATATGTGTATATGTATAACTGATTCACTTTGCTGTACACCTGAAACTAACACAACATTGTAAATCAACTATACTCCAATAAAATTTTTTTTTTTTAAAAAGTGCTTCTCCAACATTTCCCTGACATTCTCCTCAGGGTGGACAAAGGTATATCCAGCTGGTCTGAAGGCCACAGCTTCGAGCAGAAACTTCTCTAAAGCCTTGTATTTTGTCTCTAAAATCTCTAAAATACATGCAAAATATGCCTAGCACTTCATACTAGATCAAGATTATTTTTATATAGAAATAACATTTTAATTACCATTGAGAGGACAAGTTCATGTTTCTTTGAGTGCAATTCCATGCTGGGATCATAGATAGGAGTTCTGGCTTTTATTCAAGTTAGTGCAACAATAAAGAAAATTAAACCAACATGGAAAAGTAGGCTTATACTGATTCGTATATTACAAAACCTTAAAGATTGTAAAAATGTAAAACTTTTCTCCTCCCAAATTATCTGTAATAATGACACCCCAAGAAGATTCATTATATGTGTCCTGTAGTGTCCCACTATGCCCCAAACCACATACTCCTAAGGGCATAGATATCCTAGCTGAGAAGAATATGCCAACATTTGAAGCCACACCATATGGTCAGAGCCACCAGGCTTCAGAACTTAGTGTCTTCATGAAAGAGAAAATTCCCCTTTCCCACTCCCTTCTCTCAAAGCTGGGGTGCCTGAAGAAAGAATTTCTGGAGTCATTATGCTAGAAGGAGAACCAGGAAATTAAATTTTTGCCACCGGTCATGTTTAGTACTGGAACAAACACTGAACCTTCGGGCACCCTCCGCACCTTTGTCTTCCTGGAAAACTCCTAGTTGTACCTCAAAACTCAGTTTGGGTATCACTACCAGGTGAAGGTTTTGCTGAGTCCACCTGTACAGCCAGCCACACTTCCTCACTGCCGCCCTTGGACCGCTTTGGTACTGCAGGATTTAAGACTTTTTCTGTTGCCAGGATCAGTCTTGGCTGACCTCAGGCAATGTGGGTGATTGTAAGGACACTTCAGGCAGTAAGGAAGCATGGGCATCCGTATCAGCTGTTACACAGCCCAGCTCCGTGGAGCCCTGGAATGTCGTTAAGGAAGTAACAGTAAAAAGACTCCCCGGAGAAGAGGGCCCTTTGGCTCCTTCCTTACTCCTGTGACTATGCCAGACTTGCAATTCAGCTTCTCTCTTTCTCTAACTCTCTGCTTTTTCTTCTTACTAGTTCAGTTTTTTTTTTTTTAGTTTTATTTGTTTTTTGGCTGCATTGGGCCTTCGTTGCTGCATGCAGGATTTCTGTAGTTGCGGCGAGCGGGGGCTACTTTTCGTTGCAGTGCGCGGGCTTCTCACTGCAGTGGCTTCTCTTGTTGCAGAACACGGGCTCAAGGCGCGCGGGCTTCAGTAGTTGTGGCACGTGAGCTTAGTGGTTGCAGCGTGCAGGCTCTAGAGTGCAGGCTCAGTAGTTGTGGCGCACGGGCTTAGTTGCTCCACGGCATGTGGGATCTTCCCAGACCAGGGCTCGAACCCGTGTCTCCTGCATTGGCAGGCGGATTCTTAACAACCGTGCCACCAGGGAAGTCCCACTAGTTCAATTTTTACCTCCAGTTTTATTTCTTCCTAATTCTATAGCTTTCTGAGTTTCTCACACTGGAAACTGCCTATAAGAGATCATCAGTTGGGCCAGTGAGTTGTCTCCCCTGTTGGCCAAAATTATATTAGGCCTCCTCAGAGCTTAAAGGCAAAATCAAAGACGATTACTTTGGCCAAGTTACAGATTTCTGATCAGTTCAATCATGGCCTAGTAACAGGGTTGCAAGATGGAAAGCACGACAGCGTATGAACATTGAACCGCCATTGCTACTTTGCTCGGAAGGCAATTTGTACATACTTCCATTATCGCATCTATCATAATATAGTCTAATCATTTCTCCACATGCCCAGTCCCCTACAAACTGTAACCCTGAGGCCAGTGACAGCATCTCCTATGTTTGCACCTCCAGCCTGTAGCACAGTACCCAACATATGGTAGACTCTCTGTAAAAGTCTGTTGAAGTTAATTGAAATACAGATGAAATCAGAAAATCTGAATTCAAATTCCAACTTTGTCATTTCATAGTTCTGTGAACTAGGACAAATTATTTAATCTTTGAGAACCTCCCTTTCCTCTTACGTTAAAAGGCACAGTTGTGATAAATATTATATGAAAAGTGGACATACCTAGCACAGGGCCTGGCCCACAGCTGCTCTGTGTGTGTATATATGTATACATAAATATAATTAGTTTAAATTAATATATAAATTTAAAATATATAAAATATTTTATATATATTCAATATATAAAATATTTTTATATATATTAAACTCTATGTGTTTATATACCACTGCCATGTATTGTAATTATGTCCAAATATGTCTTCTCTCTAATCAGAGGGTGAGTTTGTTTTTTTTTTTAACATCTTTATTGGAGTATAATTGCTTTACAATGGTGTGAGAGGGTGAGTTTTAAGGACAAAGTCTGTTTCTCACTAACCTTTGCACCTCCAGCTCACCCCAAATCTCTGCACACAGTAGATATTTAATATAAATAAATGGGGAGGGGAGCAACAGGTTTAGAAACTGCATGTGCTTTAACCCTCCATATCTTAACATTGTTCAAGAATTTAAAAACAAGCAGGAAATATGAAGCATCACAAATAAATTATGGTCAAACTTAGTTTCAATAACTCTGGGTGCCTAGCAATCTTCTAAGAGCCCAATGAAAACAAGGTTGAGTATGTCCCAGTTTTACAGTGTGTGTCTCCACCTACTGTATTTACTGGAAAGCAGCTGAAGCATTCCTTCTAATACTGCAGTGAGCTTTTCAAGCTGTGTCCCTGGACAACCTAAGCTCTGCATTGGATGCATGTATACACACGTGTCTGAAAGCACCACTAGAGGGCAGGCTAACGCTTAGTCCAGATGCAAAGCTGAGACTGGGCAACTGAGTCTTGAGGAAAAAAAGGAACGCGCCACAGGCTTCTTCGGTTTGTTTCTAAATGGAAAAATACATGTGGGCATGTGCAGATTTGTATTTCATGTTCCCTTAATTAGTTATGCGATCTTTTGGCTCACCTTTCCTGTAGTTTATTTCCTCCTTCAAGTTCTTCTTCTTTCGATTGTAACAAATAAACCTTCTATTTTTTTTAGAGGCTTAACCTACAAAAATAAATCAAGATGAGGTAACGCAAGTAAACACTGCATAATTTAGTTGGTGAAGATTGGGAAGCTGAGGTTTCATTTGGGTTTATTTTAAAAATAAAGGATTTTTTAAGGTTTGATTTACCTAAGTTTTCATATTTTGTCAGCTTGGCAAGATGGAAAAGGGGAAGGGGATTTGCAGAAAGAAGAAAATGAAGAGAAGCTAAATGTGTGTGTGTGTGTGTGTGTGTGCGCGTGCACGCGCGCAAACAAGTGAGGGGCACCTTTATAAGGATGGAGGAAGGACAGGACAAGCACATGTTGAGGGGCTGGTTGGTCCCAGAAAGCACACTGTCCTGTAAGCACTATTGGGCCACCACGAGCAGTCCTGGGCTTTAGCCCCAGCTGGACAGCTACCCCTTTATGTAGACTTAGAGCAGTTACTCTACTCACACCTCAGTTGCCTTGTCTAGAATGTAAGAAATGTATACTAGATGATTTTCCAATTCAAATATGAGCTTAGGTTGAATGAGAGAAAATGGGGATGGTGGTGAAAATGCAGGATGAATGTTTGTGGAGAATTCTGAGAATAATCATTAACCAGAAACAAGCAAACAAACCAACAAACAATGAAGCTGGAGGCTCCTTCCAGCCAACCAGCGTATGGAAACAGTACTCCCACACAGAATTCCCTTTGGAATATTTCCTTCTCATGTAGCCTGAGCTCTCAAACACTGGGCTGCCCTCTGTTCCACTCTCTGGAACGTCCAGCGGGGAGAGGTACCTGAGCAGTCAAGCAAAGATACAGCATGGCATGGTGGGCTAGTCTTGGTTGGGGCTTTAGAGGAGAAATTTCCGACCCCAAATGACAAACTAACAAAACTCTTAATAAGAACTTACTCATGCCAAGTTAGAGCAATGGTTAAAAGAAATACACACCCCTGGGGATAGTACTGCTACTCTTCCAAGGCTGGTATAAGTCTGCTGCCTAAGTAAGTGTTGGCTTTTCATGATTTTTGGAAAACACCTCTATTTTTCTATTTTCTCTCCACAGTTGCAATTACTCTAATCTTATAGCACAGTAATAAGCAGCTGGATTGGGGGTTTAGAGCTATTACTGCTCTCTGGCATTGTAAGAGCAGGTTAATGACTATTTACAAAGTTTCAATCATTTTTTATCTTAATACTTCTGAAAGTTCTCTCCAGATAATCACTGGAAAAGAAGGAGTTTCCACCCCACTTGGTTATTCCCATAAAACCAGCTCTATTATAAATGTAAAAGATTGTTACTTTGACTATAACAAATTTTTATGAAGAATTCAAAGTGCTGGGTGTACTTTAAATTTGTTAACATCTGCAATTTCAGATATCCGCCACTAGGGGATGCTGCTAAACGCTTAACGTAATTCTCGGAGTCAGTCACACAATGCAGATTTCTAGGCTTCACAGAATGAAAATTTTTGGAGTATGAGATTGGGAAATCTGTCTTCTTAATTAGTTTCTTGAGTGAATTTGAGATCAGCTAAGTTAGACAACAGTAATTAAATTCTTTTTAACTAGTATAAGTTCACTGAACAGTTTCCACAAAAGAAATTCTTGGTTTAGAAAACTAAATCATCCTAGGAGACTTCCCTGGTGGTGGGGGCCCGGGTTCAATCCCTGGTCAGGGAACTAGATCCCACATGCAGGCTGCAACTAAGAGTTCACATACCCCAACTAAGGAGCCCATGTGCCACAACTAAGACCCGGTGCAACCAAATAAATAAATAAAATAAAATAAATAAATAAATAAATAGGTTCTCACAAAATGTTTAAAAAAAAGAAAAGTAAATCATCCTTGATTAAAAAGGAGAGTATGAGTATCCATATAAAGTGTATCCACGCCAACCACTCTTCATCACTTCTACTGACCACCGTCATCCCTTGGTTAGGCCATTGAAAAAGCCTCCTAACCAGTTTCCTTGCTCTGATTTCCCTGAAATCAATTCTCCTCATAGCAGCTAGAGTGATCTTTTAAAAAATAAGTTCTGCCATCTCACTTGCCTGCTCAGAGCCTTCTAATTACTACCCACCACCTTCAGAATAAGATCCAAGTTTCTATCCATGGTCTACACGGCCCCATATGTACAGGCCCAACTGCCCCTTCAATATCCCATCCAATACCACTGGCCACTGACCTTGCTTCAAGCAAAGCTCAGGGCCTTTGAGCTTGCCGTTCCCTCCGCTCTTCCTCCAGATCTTCGTGGCTGGATGCTTCATTTCTTTTAGGTGTCTGCTCAAATGTCACCTCTTCAGGGAGGACTTTTCTCACCAGTGCTGCCAATGGTGGCTGGGGGCCCAGGTGGGCACTGTGCTATCAGAAGGAGACAGATTATTATAGGCCCTTCTGTAGTCATAAAGCAGGAGCACAGTACATGTGTGCTGAATGAATTAATGGAAAAATGCAAGCTCAATCTAGGTGTAAACTGGGCAAATATTAAAATGGTACAAACTGGGACTCTCTTTTTATTATTGCAATTTTCAATGGCTTTTTAATAAGCTTTCCATGTGCATACACTCAATTTTAACACAACCAGACCTTGTCTTGTTTCTTAGGAGTGATTTTCAATAGGGTTCGGGGGAGAGACATACCCTTCAAAAGGTACTTCAGAATTTTCAAGAACCAAAGGATATATAAAGTTTAAACTGAATACTCAATACATTTCAAATTAGTATTTTAATTATTTCATTAATAATATCTTTACTATTAAGATAAACTAAAGAAAACAGATTTCAACATCTTCTGGCACTGTCCATCTGACCCCAGAACCTTAACACAGTCTCTTCCCTCTAGTGGATGATGTCTGGTGTATGGCCCTCCAGATCCACTCTCCACCCTTGTCTGCCCTGCTTAGGATGCTGACCTTCATGGATTGCATCATATGGATTTTCTTCTTCTCTGCCTTATTTGGGGTTTTGGTCAATGGGAGTCATCAGCAGCAGATAAGAGGATGAGAGAAAAGAGAGAGTGGGTTATTCATCCCCTGGCTCCCTCTCTGTGTATATGTTTTTCTGGACCAAAGGGCTCAGAGGAGTCAGGCAGCCTTCTGCTGAACTACAGTTCTCTCTGGGTTCTAGTAGCTGGCCCCTCCCTTTGCCTCTTTTAGGCCTGGGTGGTAATAGGTCCCTGCAGTTGCTAGCTCTAGGGAGTTTCCCTTACTCCTGCCCACACGTTTGTAGAGTCCCTTCATTAATCTTTCCTCAGTCACTCCATTTGCATGAGCAGTCTGTCTACCATCAGACTCAGACTAATGGTCTGGGAGGATTTGCTGTTGTTGTTGTCTCTTTTTAGTAATAAACACACCTAAGTTGCCCAAGTGACTACATTTCAGCCTTTTTCTCTCATTGTCTCATTCCCCTCATTTCCTGAACTGTTCTCATCAACAACTTTCGTAATATTGGCCTGTGCCTCTACTAAAACCAACACCCCAGAAAGTCTTAGCATTCAATATCTCTAAACAGAAAGGGTCCTGGCTTTTATTTTCTCCCAGAATACTTATATTTTAAACATAGAGAGCTTTAAAAAAGAATCAGCTACTAAAGATTTTTTAAAATGACTCTCCCACAACACCTGTCACCCTATTTATTCTCAACACCCCATAGCGATACCGCTTTAGGCAAGACTGGTTGTGTGAGCATTTAACCAACAAATATCAGCAACTGGGAAGACCATAAATAGCAGCAGAGAGGACAAATAGGATGACTCAGTAAGACTTCTGAGTCAGCCTGGCAGGGACTGTCTTTCCTTCTTAATTATGGGGCACTAGACCCATTGTCTCTGAAGCCACCTCTGAGTCTCATCTAACCAATGTCAGACATCCAGTTTCCTTTGAAGATGTGCAATCTTCCTCCTTCTAGGTACCATTAGAAATTAAAGTGCCTGGGCTGAGAGGCCTCCTGCAAGCTAACAGTCTATGTCCTCAGCAATTAACCCCTTTCTGAGATCGGCAGCTGTTCATGCTGTTGGCTGGTTTGAGTCCTGGCTTTGGCACTCTCAATTTGTGGGAACTCAAATATGTCACTTCACTTCAATGAATTTATCTCCTCTATGACGAAGGTAATAAAAGTTACCAAGCTACAGAGTTGTCATGAAGATTAAAATCAATTTTGCCAACTATATGACACTGTGGAAAAGGCAAAACTATAGGGACAGGGAAAGATCAGTGGTTGACAGGAGGTCAGGGATGACTAGGTGGAAAACAGGTATTTTTAGGGCAGTGAAACTATTCTGTACGATATTGTAATGGGAACACATGACCTCATATATCTGTCAGAGCCCGTAGAACTGTACAACACAAAGAGTGAACCCTAACATAAATTATGGACTTTGTTTAATAATAATGTACCAATATTGGTTCATCAATTATAATAGACAGACTAATGCAAGATGTTAATAATAGGAGAAACTATGCAGGGGGAGGGGATGGTTATATGGTAACCCTTTGTACTTTCTGGGAAACTTTTCTGTAAACCGAAAACGGCTCTAAAACAATAAAGTCTTACCATATGATCTTGCTCTTAAGTGGAATCTAGAAAAAGACTCAAACTTACAGATACAGAGAACAGATTGGTGGTTGTCAGAGGCAGGGAGTAGGGGGTGGACCAAACGGATGAAGGGGGTCAAAGGTACAAACTTCCAGCTATAAAATAAGTAAGTCATGGAGATGGAATGTGCAGCCTGGTGACTGTAATTAATGATACTATGTTGTATATTTGAAAGTTGCTGTGAGAGTAGATCTTAAAAGTTCTCATCACAAGAAAAAAAAAGTGTAACTATGTATGGTGACAGATGTTAATTAGACTTATTGTGGTGATCATTTTGCAAAATATACAAATATCAAATCATTATGTTGTACACCTGAAACTAATATAATCTTATATGTCAATTATATGTCAATAAAATAAATAAATAATTAAAACTTTAAAAATCTTTTAATGAAATAAAGTCTTTTTGTAATCAATTGGGAAAAGACATTTAAAAGTAAGCCCTTTATGGGACCTCCCTGGTGGTCCAGTGGTAAAGAATCCATCCTGCAATGCAGGGGACACAGTTTCGATCCCTGGTAGGGGAACTAAGATCCGACATGCCGCGGGGCAACTAAGCCCACGTGCCACAACTACTGAGCCCGTGCGCCTCACCTAGAGAGCCCATATGCCGCAAACTACAGAGCCCACGCGCCCTGGAGCCCGCGTGTCACAACTAGAGAGAGAAAACCCGTGCACCACAACTAGAGAGAATGCGCACTGCAGCGAAGAGCACACGTGCCACAATGAAAAGATCCCGCGTGCCGCAACTAAGACCCGACGCAGCCAAAAGTAAACGTAAATAAATAAATAAAAGAATGCTCAAAGCAACTTTAAAAAAAAAAAAGTCATTTAAAACTCTAAAGAGCTATATTAACATAAGGCGTAACACACAAGCAATTTTCAAGAACTTAATTTTGAAAGTGTGTTCAGATGCTTGCTGAGAGTCTGTTCGGCATCATAGGGCAGGGCCCCAAGTCACTTCTTAATCACCTGTCTCCGTGCCTACAGAGCTGGTCAAGATGCAGTGGAGGGTGGAACGACTAGGAGCTGTTTGCCTTCACTGGCGACTGGAAACATTTCTACAAAGTCCAAGCCATGGTTCATCGATTCTGCCCGTATGCAGCTACTCCTGTGAGAATTCTCTGCATCAAACCCCTCTTTTAAATTGCTCAGGAAATTTTAATATGAAATATCCTTCAGCATTTTTCCTTTTAATTTTCTGCCTGCCCACTCTCACTCTGTTCCATATTTAGCAGTCATGTTTGATTAAGGCCACATTTTTCAGAGGTGAAAAGCTCTGAGAAGGTGTAGGTGGGGATTAAGTTCAATTAGGTTAGGAAGGAAAATCTTTCCTCCTTTTAAGCCAGAGAATGTCTAAAATAGACAAAGCTTCTTACAGTGTTTTGCTGTAGGGACTGGGGGGGCAGAAGGGCAGCTGCTGCTGGGGTCTTACAAACATTATCTCTGATGCCCACAAAACCTTGTAAAGTGAGGGTTATAAACCGTAGAGGAGGAAGGCGCGTCAGCCCTCAGTCACAGAGCAATGATGGAACAAGGATTCAAACTCAAGACAGAGGAAGCCATGCCAAGCGACTTGCTAGCTAATTTCAGCCACCTTATTCTTAGATAATAGTGGTCAACTCCATTACCTCTCCTGGATAATACATGCAGTCTTGACAAAAACCTTCAAAGCTTTGGACAAAGACCTTCAGTGTTCACCACGCTATGATTGCTGGAACTCTGTTCTAGGAGCTATTAATAGGTCTGCTGTGAAAAAAGAGGTTCCATGGTTGAATAACTGGGAAACGCTACACATGACAAACCCCTTCGCAAAGAGTGATAATGCATATTCACATGGTAAAGGCTCTGGGCAGCCTGCAGCTAAGAAAAGTACTTATCTTAGTTTAACCCCATTTCCCAAATGTATTCCAGCATTGAGCACTTGTTAATATTTCCTCGAACACCAGCATGGGCGAAACTGGCTTTTTAAAAAATGTAACTAATGATGGAAGTTATAGGCACCCTGACATGATTCTGAAAGAGCCATTTTGGGAAAAGGATCTCACGTCAGTAGCTTTCGCACTTATCAGTATGTGAGGGTGGTGTACGCTCCACGTGGTGACAATGTCCTGTGGCCACGATCCCACTACAACTTGATTTCAGTCCTGCTATTGCTATTAGATATTGAAAGTACTCTCAGCCAAGGAGCACTTACTTAGAGGTTCGCTCTAGATTCTGAGGTAATACTTACTACTGTCAACTGGAAGACAAGGAGAAACAGGTGTCTGAAGAGAGAATAAAACAGAGTCTGATGTGAGGGAATGGAGGAGAACAAGCTGTGAATTTGGCATCTCTTGCCTCCCTCCCACTCACTACCTGAATATGTAGACAGAGGCGTCTATGTATTTAGGGAACAGCATCCCTAATGAGTGGTACTTGAAATCTGAGCCACTTTGAATTCAAATAGGATACATCGTGTTTACACACAGAAGGAGGTAAAAGTAGACGAAAGGAAAGACTTCCTGGCTACAGATAACTGTACATGGGGGTGGAAGCTTGGATCTTTGGAATCTAATAATTGAGGTCACTTTTTAAAACCACTCCCAATTTCAGGGCACAGAATGTCTTAGTCATCCCGAAAGGTTTAGCTAAAGAATGTGGCTTAAGCAAGAAAGCAGCCATTAGGTTTTTCAGAGGATGAGACTATGTCCTGTCTGGGGACATACATGCACGCCCCTGCGCAGCGTGGGCCCTACAGCTGTCCCCTCTCGGTGCGAGCCCCTGGGGAGTGGAGCCAGGAGGGAAGCCTGCTATGGGCCGAATGAGGCGGGGCTGCCCTGGAATGAGCCACTCCCTCAGGGAGTCTAAAAGAGGGTGAAGAATTTCTAAACCAACTAGAGACCAAACCTACCCAAGAATAGAAGTGGAGGGGACAAGGGATTTCTGAGTTACTTCCATAGCAATCCAGATTAGAACATTGTTTCTAAGGAGCCTTTGGTTTCCCTTGGGAGAGCTCTGGTTTCAAAGCGGCCTTTCTTGCACAAAGAGGCATTTTATAAAATTGGTTGAACGAGTGAATGTTAAGTTTGAATGCAGTGAAGAATATTAGGCAACGTCCCAAGCATGAGTCGCCTCAGGAGGGAGAGACATCTCAGAAGCCAGAGGTGCCTCATGAGAACACTAGGTACTGAGGTGAGGACAGTGGCCACATAGGAAGGTCGTATTGCACAGGGGCCATGAGCATGGGCTTTAAGCAAGATAGACTTGCTTTAGAATCTCAGCCTCACCGCTTACTAGCTGTGTGATCTTAGGCAAGTTAATGAACTTTGCTGAGTCTTAGTTTTCTTACTGTACAGTGAAATTAAAACTCCCTAACTCACATGGGGATTAAATGCAATAATACATATAATATACTTAGCATTGTGCCTGACACATAGTAAGTGCTTGATGTATTGTACTCATTTTAAGGGTCAAATTTCTCTCCAGGACTGGGCTAGGAGATTTGAGGAGAATAGATAAGCGGATAGAAGAAGAGATGAGGAGAGAGAGAAAGTTAAAACTCTCCTATGACTTGATTAAATGTCCATGGAAAGAGACAATCTCAGCAGGGTTGCATCAGGTAAATTGAGTGGGTTCCCTGCCTATATTTGTGCTTGGGTGTTTATGGCCTCAGCAAGCATGTCATTGGGGACTTCCCTGGCAGTCCAGTGATTAAGAATCCGTACTTCCACAGCAGGGGGCGCGGGTTCAATCCCCGGTTGGGGAACTAAGATCGCACATGCCACTCAGTGCGGCTGGAAAAAAAAAAAAAACATGACACTGAACTGATATGACCAGAAGGCTCTGGGGGAAGTGGAAGAATGGGCTGTGTCTGAATTTGGGATGGGTGGTTTGCTTTGAAGGAATTGTTTGTGTTTTGGAGAGGAAGAGTGCCAAGCTGTGATTTTATTATGAAACTAGCATTTTAATTTCATTCTTTAATTTCCACTATAGTTTTAAATAAGCTCCAAAAGGTCTTCACTTTTTACACTATGTCCTTGGAAACAAGGTCAGAAAACAGAAAGTATGAAGCCAAGCCCCTCCCTCCACATGTCAACCACGCTGCTAGAAAGTCAGACTAGCTGTCCCTCTCCAAGCTTGGCTGTTCCTAATTTCCCAGTTCCCTTCGTCCCTGTGTGCCATTCAGATCCCCTACTTCAGCACTTTCAGGCTATAGAACAAAAAGCAAAAGCTCGAGGATATTTTTATAAAATACGGTTATAAGATCAATGGGATGGTTTTGAATACATTTGCTTGCTAATGGGAATTTTTAAGAGAGGGAAATAAAAGAGAAATTAGTTCAAATTTCCCTGGACAGATGTTTTAAAGAAATCTGAGCTTTCCAAAATGCAACCAGAAATCTTTTCTATTCTGAGAAAGAAGCAAAATTGTTCTTAGTTAAATGTTTAATGTTTATTATCAGCAGTATATTAATTTTAGAGCAAATTTACACCACATTGAAGTTACATTTTCATGTACTATTCGTACATTTTATACATCATTAGGGTCCCTGGTGTAATAGGCCCATTTTATAGAAGCTAGAGAACAACTTTACTGTTTTTTTATTGGTTTAGAAATTTACATTGTCACGTACTTTATTTAATAATATTTTGGGGTATTTGGCCAAATATCCCTGGCCGAGGAATGCAATCTTTAATTATTACATTTTTCCCTTAGGAATAAACACTGTCACTGAGTATGTTATGATTCTCTTTCCAAAAGCATGTGATGGCCAGAAGCCTGTTGGCCTCAGCGATGATGTCCCCACATGTTCAGGAGGGTCAAAACAAACTGCGCTACGTCAGCTTTGTGTTGAAAACATGCCACCAAAATCTGATACATGAGCAGGTTCCTAAGGCCAAAAAAAAAAAAAAAAAAGAAAGAAGAGTGTTTGCTTATGTATCTGTATGGAGTAGTGTTGGATTATAGATCAGGACAAACTAGGGGCCTGCCATATTGTTAGAGGAAAATTGTGTGAAAAAATACTATTCTTGATAAATTAGGCCCTCAACATGATAACATATAGAAGAATTAGGGATCCTAGCATTATAAGAAATGGGGTGGAAAAGGCACAAAATAATGAGAAACCTCATTTAGTGTCAGAAGATTACCAGAGAACAATATTTGCTATCCTTGTTAGTTTAACCATACATGCTATTCTTCAATTCAGGATCATGGCATTTTAACATTCACTTCAGGGAGATTGCAGATCAAGAAACATTTACTTGTATATCCCCAAACGTTCAGATTTACTAGGGAAAATCAACGTATATGACATACGCTTAGATAATAGCTACCTGACTTCCTCCTTCAAGAAAGTAAACATGCCACAAAGACTGAGCTCTTGATGTGAGGACAGCAGTGATTGTAAGCAGTTCTGTAATCCCCGAGGAAAAGGATTACTGCACTTTCTGAGGAGGAATTTATTTGTTCAGCATGAATAACTATCTGCTGAATTTTAATTCTGTCCTTTCTCAAAAATAAGTTTGGGCTTTGCTTTTAAAAGCAAGCCCAGGAAATGACAGTCTGAGGGGGCCTGAAATAAGAAACCTTCTCAGACAGCTAGCAGGGATGTTCAGTATTAATATTTGTTCTACAATTGATCTCATACACTTTGAGCCCTTGATCAGGGGTCTCTCTTAGGCTCTCTCTCAGCCCAAAATGCAGGAGGCCCCTCAAGTCTCAGCATGTGTTTGCCTCAAGCATGAAACTAACTCTCATCTTTTGACCAAAACAAAAGCCAAAGGTGAATCCTGAGGGATGACTCAGCATTGATTATGAGTTCCATGGAGAAACCCAGATGAACACAGGAAAAACAAATGGGTACAGTTGTGGGATGCTGACAAATTATTTTTTCTTTCTCATTTGTAAATTTTCTGTTATTGTCGTAATACATGCTTCATTCACAGGATGTATGACAATCCAGTAGGGTCACCACCTTTCCTGGGGACCTGTGTCTTAGTGCGGAGTTCCAGAGACCAGGCCGTTTATTGGAACTGCTACCAAAAGTGGTATCTTTTAAATGTTGAGGTTTCCTAGAGATTTGTCTTCACTTCCATGATTTTCTTTTTTTTCTTAATTTTTAACATTTTTATTTATTTATTTATTTATTGCTGCGTTGTGTCTTCTTTGCTGCGCACAGGCTTTCTCTAGTTGCAGTGAGCAGGTGCTACTCTTCATTGCGGTGCGCAGGCTTCTCATCGCGGTGGCTTCTCTTGTTGCAGAGCACGGGCTCTAGGCGGGCGGGCTTCAGTAGTTGTGGCACACAGGCTCAGTAGTTGTAGCTCGCGGGCACTAGAGCGCAGGCTCAGTAGTTGTGGCGCACGGGCTTAGTTGCTCTGCGACATGTGGGATCTTCCCGGACCAGGGCTTGAACCCGTGTTCCCTGCATTGGCAGGCGGATTCTTAACCTTAGTGCCACCAGGGAAGCCCTTCCATGATTTTCTTACATAATACATTCTCCTTTGGTAATCTCATCCATTCCACCTGTGTAATCTTATCCACAGTGTCAGTTATTAACTATATTCAGTCAACATTTAAATTGCCAGATCCCATGAGCACCAATGCTATCTATCTAACCCCCGATGGACATCTCCATTGCTTGTGTTACAGGCCACTCTCAGCAACGACTTCATCATCTCCCAAGGAACAGCACCTCCATCCAGCAAAGCACCTAAACCAGACACCTGAATATCATCTTTGATTTTCTCTCCCTCACGTCCAATCCATGACCCAGTCCCATCAATTCCACCCTCAATTTCTCTTGATCTAGTGCATTCCTCTCCATCTCTATTGCCACTATCTTTGTCAAGGAAGGCACCATCAGTTCAAACCTGCATTAGGTCACAGGCTTCCTAACCGGACTTCCAAGCACTTTTTAAAACTCAAATCTGATTTTTTTTTCCTTAACTTACTGCTCAAAATCTACTCCCCACTACCCTCAGTCAACAGCCAAACTCTTGTGTGGCATAAGAGGCATTGCTTATCCAGCCCCAGTTTATCGCCATCTCATTCCTTGTACTCTGTAACCTAGCCGTTCAAGTTACTTGAAATTCTATGTTCTCTCTTGCCACCACAACTTTCTGCCATGTTTTTGCCTCAGTCTAGAATGCCTGCCTCCTCTATTCCCTAAACCCACATCCCTGAATTTGGTTAAATCTGTGTACTTTTGGGTCTCAATTTAGATGTCACCTCTTTGGAGGAAACCTCTTTCCCCTCCACACTGATTAGGTGACCCACAGTTTTACATGGTGCTCAAACCAGAGCACTTAAAGCCACTGTGTTTCAACTGCCCATTTACCTCTCCCCCTACCCCACCATTAGATTATAAACTCCTTGAAGACAATGATTTAGTCTCATTCACAATTATAACCTAGCACCTAACTCAGTGCCTGATACATGGTGAATGTTCAATTATTGAATAAAAAATTTATTTCTCTCATAATTTTTCTTAGGTTTTGTCAGTTATGATTGAAAGTTAAAAGACAACATGAAGGAACAAGTAGCAAATAAATAAAAAGCTTAGATGTATGAGACCTGCCTGCATCCATAAAATAAAGTCATATTTTCTACAAAGATAATCATTTTTCCTATCGTATGTGAGGGAAATAAATATATAAGTGCTTGATAGTGTTAGAATAGGAGAACCTCGACTTTCAGGTAGACAACACCTGAAGAAGTTTGATATCATCTACTTTAAAGCACATCACATTCCTGGGCTTCTTGGACACTCAGGATTCTTCTTCATTAGTTACTCTCTCATTGCAAGTGCCAGAAACCCAGCTCAATTAACTTAAACCAAAGTGGGGGGAGAAGAGGAGGAGATTAGTTCATGGAATCCAAGGAAGGATTGAATAAATGACCAACACACAGAAAGGAAAGCTATGCAGTTAAGCCTCAGAAGGGATTTTTGAATCCCATTCAACATATTTGAATGTTTAAGCATTTTTTATTACAGTCAGGGCTATCTAATAATACCTATACTTTTATGATTTTCATTTCCATTTGGCCTGACTGTCCTGTGAAGTAGGTAAAGCAGATATTATCTTTTATAGAAATTAATTTGGAAACGTGTATTTTTAAAGCTGTAGAGTATCTGGTGACCAGCCCTCTCATTTTCGGATGAGGAAATAAAGCTTCCTAGCATTGAAGGCTCTTGTATTCTCTGTCAGCTAGTACATGACAGAACTGGAGTTAACATTCACACCTTCTGATTCCAGGTCTTGTGCTCTTTCCACCATACCAAGTTGCCTCTTCTAACAACTATGCAGCCTAACAAGATATGATTTCAGATAGGCATGTGTAGACAAACAAAGCAGGAATGTAAGGTTGCATATGAGGAGGTCTAAAATGACCAAATCAATTGAAATGACGTAATAAAAAGTGAATTTTTTGGAATGGGGATTGATGAGGAATAATAGGGTTACTCAGCCTTAGACACAGCAGCTGAGCTCTGGAGACCAAGACCTGTGGGAACGGGGGAGATACGTGGTTACCACTTGACGGTGGGTAGGACTGTGGTCAGCATAGGCAGAGGTCAGTGCATGGCCAACTTGACGAAAACCTGAGTCACAAATCTGGCCTGAACAGAATCAAGAAACAGACCAATGCCCAAGGTAGGCACCATTAGGAAGACCTAAAAAAAACTAGAAATAAGATGCGCTACATGATTTCTTTAAAAAAAAATCAGGAGGAAAAGGTGAAAAATTAAAAGGATGCTGGTGATGGCTGTACAATAATGTGAATGTACTTAATGTCACTGAACTGTACATTTAAAAATGGTTAAAATTGCAAATTGTATTGTATGTATATTTTACCACAGTTTTTGAAAAATCATGAGGTAACTCAGGTTGACCTAGTTCTCTCTACCTCAGAGGTAGATCCTTCTGGGTCAAAAATAGTCCAAATCTGTTAAAGCAGTGGTTGGGGTGAAATAGGGGAAATATACCCTCCTAAGGGGACATTTTGTAATTTTGTGGATGTTTTTGAGTCACACAATGAATAGGGTATAACTGGCCAGGGTCCTGGGATTAGCGATATCCAACAATCTGTGAGTCAGTCACGCAAACAAAGAGCTGTCCGTATCAGAGATGAGCTTTGAATGTCCTTCCTAGGTGAAAAACCTGTTTACAAAGATCTGAGCCTAAAACATACATTTATTTTACACATAAAACACAGAATATTTTTGAATAGTTTTAAATGCACTGTATTTTCTAGGAATACAACTACCACATAAATGCAAGGAAGATTGGATGTTGTCTCACTCATAACTTCACTCAGAATTATTTATCATTTAAAAAAATCACTTCACCAACGATGATGCCATGTGTGGTATTTGAATCATTAATACAACATTTCAGTATCAGTCTGCATTTGTAGCTGTCACAGTCACAATGATTCTATAAGTGCCAGCATCTGACTACAATGCATGTTTCTTTATTATAAATTGCATTCTTTAATTTCTCCTTTATGTTATACTTAGGCCACCATCCTGTAAAATTATGTGTGGGATTAGATTATATTACCTATTCATTTTATTATAGAATAAAAGATATTTGCAATAGAAAATGGGTGCTGAGACTGGTGAGATGTATCTACATCTGGCCAAGATGTCTTGGCATTCAAAAGCATGAATGACTTTCCAAACACTTTGGGGGAACCTGCTGTCTGAACAGAGACTACCACTTTATCATTGGCCTCCAATATCCCTTTTGTGCTGGATCAAGAATCTAGCCTTGTTCAGACAAGCCAGAAATATCTCTTCCAGTAGTGTGCAATATCTTCATTGGGGAAGAGGAATTTCGGGTATTTGACTACTAGAGGCCTGACGAGGGTAACTAGCACAGAGTGTAGCTAGTAAGAATTCTCAGGAAGAGGTCAATGATCAGCCAAAAAAAGAGTATACAATATGTTGTCTGGCCCCAAGGATTGCTTCTAAATTAAGCAAAAACGTTAAAAGATGTATGCAAAAGATTCATTGTACACTATCGAAAGGAAGTTGAAGTTAACTACGATTGCAATTATTCACAAGGTTGATCAGCTCCTAGATCATTTTGAAGAGTTGGAAACTAGAATAGGAAGGTAAAAAAGCTAAGCTCATTTTCTTTAATAGTTATTCTTGGCCATCATTATCCAAGTTCATCACCCCCAAATTCCAAACTATTCTCCAGGATCCCTTTCTCATGAATGGTATCACCCAGCTAGCTGCTCAAGTGAGAATTTTTTTCCTTTACCCCCAGATCCATGTGCCCGCTTCTGTCTAATGGTTTCTCCCTAATAGCTCCCAATCTAACCCCCTCCTGCCCCATTCCTATCATCTTCTTGCCCCATGACTGCAGCAAGCCTTCTAACTCCCCTCCCCACCTCCAGTCTTGTCCTGACCCAGACTTGCCCACATTGCTGTCCTAGTGAGCTTTTTAAAATTCTGGGCTGGTCGTATCATTCCCTGCTTATACTCCTTCCTATGCTTCCACAACCTTCAGGTAAAGGGATAAACAAAGCCCTTCAGATTTGGCGCTTACTTATCCCTCCAGCCCCATCTCTCACCACTCTTCTATTAAGAATCTTCCTACCATAATGAGCTATTACTATCCTTCCGACATGCAATGCTCTCTCACACCCCTCTTCCTTTGAACACATGGATTCTTCTGCTTGGTCCACCCTTCCCAGTCCCCTCACTGACTTACTCTTCAGTCCTTCAAAATGCACAACTATCCTTTACTACCCTGTGAAGCACCTTCTGGCCACAAGCTCTATGCAGGGGAGCTAAACCACAAGCTCATCTTTTGTAATAGAAATCACAGACTCTAGAGTGAAACAAGCCTGGTTCTGTTCTGCCACTGCCTGTCAAGACTGTGATTTGGGCAAGGTATTTTAAACACTAAGGCTTAGCTTCCTCATCAATAAATGAGGAAAAAGTTACAATCTTGTAAGGCTGTTCTGAGATCAAATGTGACAGTGTATATAAAGGGCAAATAAGCTCATCCCACGTTTTATCTGAGTTTCTTTATATTCTGCTGTGTGTATTTCTTAAACGAATCATCTTACTCCTTTTTTTAGGATGCAGCAGGATGGATATAAATAAATGGATACACAATTGTGAAACTCCTGCTCACCCTTCAGAACTCAGATTGTGTTACCTCCTCCAGGAAGTCTTCCTTAACCACCTTCACCCTCTCTTCCTGAGTCTCATTTAGATGATCTCCTGTATACTCACATATCATCTCTGCACAACTCTATAATCACAGGGCAAAACAATGACTTGCTTCCTTGGCTACCTTTTCCATTCGCTTTCCTTAAGGGAAAAGATAGTGTCTTACTTTACTTGGCATCAGCAGATCCAGAGCAGTGCCTGACACATACCAAGCCCTCAACAAATGCTTGTTGAAGAAATGAATAAATGGCTAGTCACAACTCATGCCTCTTACAACCCAATTAATTCCCTTTAGACACTTCCATAAGTAATATCCTGGGACAGTTCTGAAATTTTTGAAAATCTTTGAAGGGTTTCCAGCTCTCCTATCAGGGGAAGATGTGTTTCACATTGACACCTATGCTCCTTTCATGCCATTCACCCAAAGAAGGCCTACTTCTCCTTGCCACTGTGGCTTTGATTCTGGTGCCACTGAAAACCTTTCCACTTCCATAAATCCTTTTTCAAATTCTTCCAGTTCATTGTGATATTTCATCCTTTGCATTCCTTTAACATCTAGGGTCTATAACCATTAATCCAACAATCAACATGTACTGCTAAGCACCTCTTTTATATTGCTGAACTCAACTGTTATTTTCCTTCAGTATTATAGTTTAACTTTCTTAAGTTTATTTCTTGTCCGCCAACAAAGAGAGTATATGCCTTGAAGTAGCTGCCAAATCTTGCTCATTGTGGCCTTTCCTGCAATGTTTTGCATGTGTGTGCCCACAGATGTTTTTCTAATCGACTTGAAGACAGGAGACTCCATTTAAGGAACTATAGTCTCTGTTTGCCAGTTCCCACTGATCCCCAACTCCCTGACTCCCTCAATCCATCCTCTGCCTTTTTCTGCCCTTTCTCTGAGGGAAGCTAACACCTTCCAACTTTCTCACCAGGGCTCCTTTGCCTTTTGGCTTCCATTTGTTTTCAGCCAATAGAAGGCACAGTCAGGAGACCAATGCTAGGAGGACAGAGTGGTAAGGAATTGCTTTTCTTTCTTGGCCAGTTCTGTAGTGTTTGAGTCCTTCCAAGACCATGGCTTCTCTAGGGCTGACCCTCTTCTAAGGCTCTACCTCTCACATGGGCTCCCATAACATCATTTCCACCCTTTGTTTCAGGCCTGATACCTTAACATCCTTTCTTGATTCCCTTAAACTTGACCATACTTCAGTAAATAATCCCTTCATTGAGATCTCTTCAAACTCCTAGTGTTTTGTTTCTTGCATAGGAAATTTCAGTATAGTTGGGGTAAGACTGTGGTAATCTTGTAAGTTATCATCCAAACCAGGACACTTTTGAGAGTGAAAGGGGCACTATTAATAATTATACCATGGCAACAGGTATAAACCAGAGCTGCCTCAGGCCACCTGGAATGAACGGAGATCCTAGGTGAATCAGACATGTAAAAAGAGAACTGTTATAATGAAGAGATAAAACATTTCTAAAAGAGATATTATTACAGGATAGCATAAGATAAGTGCCAAAGGGTGGAACAGACTTTCAGTGCTACAGCCATTCCAAGAAAAGAGAGATGATTTCTCCTAGGGGAAGACATCTGAGTTCAGTGCGGGGCTCAGCACTCCTTCTCCAACTAAATGAAGTCACGCAATCCATGTGTGCTTGGCCAGTTTTGTAGGTTTTCTCCAAGAAATTTCATTCCCAGTTTAGACCCACCTCCTTCCCCCACACATACCCAGCATAACTCTCACCATTTCTTTTTGTTGCTCAGCTCTGGGTTTTTAGGGAAAGCAGATAATTTAAATTTTAGTCAATTATTCCTTTCTTAAAAACATCAAATGCATTCCTGATTCAGCTATAAATCACATATGCTATTTTTGATTCTTTAAAAATCATCTTTTAGCTTCATTTTGCAAAGTTATCTGAGAAGTGATTTATAAGCTTTACTTGCAAACTCAAGCATTCTTACTAAAAATAACATAAAGCCTAATAAGGAACGGAGGAATGTTTTTAATGCATGTGTGTATATTTCGCCTCTCTAAACAAAGGATTGGACAATTAACAAATACTCTAAAGCCTTATCACCTTCAGCAAAGGGCATCCAGACTCATTGTTCCCCCAATTCTAGCTGATTCAAAGCCACTTGGCAAGGAAGTGTTTCTAATTTTCATGTTGCTAGTAGAAGCAAGTTGCTATGAGCCCCACTGTGTGACTTCAGGCTTGCCAAATGACTGCTTTGTTAGGCATTTCATACTAATGAGAATAGTTCATAAAAACACTCATACCCCTACCCAAGAGCAGAGAGGACCATGCAGGCTAGTAGCAAGAGTTTCTTTTCTCCTACTTCCCAACCAGCACAGGCTGGTTGGAATTAGACTGGTGAAAAATGGGGCTTGGAGAGATCCCTCCTGAGAGATTCAGAAAGGGTCCTACAAGACCAAGACAAACAGGAGAGGAAAGCAGTAACTGGAGATAAAGAACAGGCGCAGACTTTTAAAGGAAATGGTATATATTGATGCAGATGGGTGGGAGTAAAGAGAGAAAGTCACTGAAGAGATGTAAGAGATAGAAAAGTCACATGGCAGCTTCTCATTCCACGCTGGTAAGCCATTAAGATCTGAGGGAACAGTGCACATAGAGCAATTTTAGCAGGATAAAGTTCAGGCATGAGACAAGAAAATGCCGCAGTGTGCCTTTGATAGCAGAAAAATTAGAACTGACCTAAATGGTTTTACAGATTTGTTCCATTTCAGGTCCCATTCAAATTCTTCTAAAGCACTTTCAGCCCTCTGCTCACCTTATCATCAGGGAAGATCTCCAGCTGCTGTGCTGATGGATAGAGAACTTCTCTCTCTCCTGGTACCCAGTACATGTCATATTCTGTAGGAGGAAACTCCCTGATGAGAATATTCTGGGTCCATATGGGGTGTAACATTCTATCAGCCCGTGAATTTTAAAAACCACCCTAAGGCCCAAAATTAATCCTTCAGTTATGGGCCATTGCCTGCTGTGCTTTGCATGCATTATGTGAAATGGATTATAACTAATTTTTCAAAGTCAGCAGATTGTTATTTACCCATATGTTGACAATCAGTTTGAAGAGGCAGAAACTGTGTGTCAGCTACTCCATGAAAAACACTACACCTACTCAAAAGTCTTCATTAGCAACATGTAGATTATTAGCCAATGTAGATCATTAGCCAATGTAGACTGGCTTTTCCTTTTAAAACTATATTAAAATAATTTTATATTGCATTTAAAATTACCTATAATAAATAGTTTTTAAAAATTATCTATATAAATAATTTTATAACACATATTATATAGCTATAGAAATCTATATTAAAAATATACAATAAGGACTTCCCTGGGGGGTGCAACTTAACTTCCCTGGTTAAGAATCTGCCTGACAATTCAGGGGACACAGGTTCGATCCCTGGTCCGGGAAGATCCCACATGTCGCAGAGCAACTAAGCCCGCGAGCCACAACTACTGAACCCGTGTGCCACAACTACTGAAGCCCACGCGCCTAGAGCCCATGCTCTGCAACAAGAGTAGCCACCGCAATGAGAAGCCCACACACCGCAACGAAGAGCGTAGCCCCTGCTCGCCACAACTGGAGAAAGCCTACATGCAGCAATGAAGACCCAATGCAACCAAAAACTATATATATACATATACAATAAATAATAAAATATATAAGGTATACAATATTATATATAAATGTCATAATATCTAGAAATAATTTATATTATGTAATATATAAATATAATAAAGCATATACTATAAAATTATCTGAAAATAATTTTATATTACATATAATTTATATATCAATAATTTTGTTATAGATAATTTTTAAAGTAAAAGCCAATGCAAATTTTGCTAATCTGTGTGTGTGTGATACATAGTATTGATAAAAACCTTTTCTAAAATGTGTCAAGGCTTGACACGGTAAAATATCAATATGTGCATGTGCATTTTACAAATCTACCATTACAATGGTTCATGGAAAAGTAAGTACATTTTTAAACAACTTCATTTCCATTCATCTCACAAACACATTATGAAGCCTACTATGTGATAGGCACTATGCTATATATCCTGATATAAACTCTTATAAAGTATAACCCCTGTTCTCAAAGAGTTTTGTAGACCAGTTTGAATGAACAAATCCCTTCACAATATGATAAATGCCTTGATAGATATGTGCTCAGGTGCGAGGGGAGAAGGGTCTGGGAAGATCTTTCCAAAAGTGGTCTCAGCAGGAGCTGAGTTTTGAAGGATGGGGAAGAGCCAGTTGAAGAGAGGATAAGGGGGAACAGAAAGCCCATTCCTGTAGAGGGCAGAAGCAACCGCATCTTGCTAAGGCACCAGAACGTGGCTCTGCCTGATGTGTTTATCCCCAGGGCTCAAGGGTAGACCCTGAAAAATGACTGACAATGAGACTAGATAGATAAGGCCCATATCATGAAGGACCTCGTGTGTTAAGCTGGCAGCCATGAGATTTTCAGCAGTGACATAGCTTGATCAGATGGTAGAGAAAAAAAAGGATGGGTTTAAGGAGAAGGGCTATAGGACTATCTATACTGGAGACTTTAAGCCACCCATGGAAGAGAGGATAAAAGACGGTGGAAAGAAAGAGGTGAAATGACTCAAGTTGATTAGAAGGGAGAATCTAAGGTCTCAGGACTGCTTGGATATGGAGAGTTTCTGGGAGGAAGTCTAGGTTGTTTCCCATACTTCAAGCTAAGATCACAGGGTGAGTAGTGGTACTATTCATGGATACAGGACTACTGGAGGATAAATATGTTACCATTGTTCATTATTTACATTTTGGGGTGTTTTGGAAGGAAGGATGTGGAGATAAAACATTTCAGTCGGGGTATTTTTGTTTGGGGAAATTATATGGCTCTGGAGCTCAGCAACAAGGCCTGAATCATAAACCTGAAAATGGACATAACCAGCGTCTAAGCAGATGTTGAAGTCATGCGATAAGTGTTCTGGGAAAAGTGACTAGAAGAGCAAAGGTCAAGAACAGAATCTTGGGGTACAGCATCATAAAGCAGGCAGCAAGCACCAATTATAATGGAACAGTCAGAAGTATGTTTTTTTCTTTTAAATGAAAGGGAAAAGGTTTAAGGAGAGAGGGGCTTAGAGAGTCAGATGCTACAATGAAGTCAAGAAAGTTTTTTTTTTTAAAGAGTACTGTTTTAGCAATGCATTTCAGTATGTTGAGAAAAATTAAATTTCTGGTATATAATTAATTGATAAATTTAAATGTGTCAATTTAATAATGAAAGTCATCAATGGACTTTTAACTCAACATATAGTCTACTCTCAAACAATGGCTGAAAGATCATCCTCCCAGAAGTAGAACTGTTTTAAGGTGATTCACTTTACATGGTGTCACAGGCTGGGTTCTCTACAAGCAGATGCTGAGAAATGCAGAGATGGAATCTGGGATGTAAGATGTTTATGAGAGATCAGCACTGAAAGGAAGGGGAAGGAGGAAGGTTGAGCAGAGGAAGAGCTCTAGAGGGAGACTTGCCCCTCAGAGTCTCCCATACCAGGCTGAGCGCCGGGCCTTTGTACCCCTCTTCACTCAGTCCCTGGAATGGCATGGCATCATGAGGTTGTCTCTACAGCTGAGGCAGATCTTGAAGGAGCAAACAGCTGGAGTGCCCTCCCACAGCTGGGCAACAAGCCCTTCCCTGAAGGAAATCTGGGCACATTTGTTCCAACCTCACATAGCTTGCAGCACCTTTGGCCAAACATGTGAAGCAGAGCCTCATCCAGCTATGATTACGGGTATTTGAAGTAGCCAACTATTAGCTCCTTGTCTCTTATTGGCATTATAAAGCCATTTCTCCGTCATTACTAATATGAAACAATTTTTGATAGTAAAAGACATTAAATTATGGTCCTATTACATTGTTATGTGGGTGTAAAAGTCTGGACTGGATAAGAATGTCATAATTACAATTCTTTTTGAAATTAAGTACTGGATATATTTTACACTGAAGAAAATAAATTGAAGTATAAGACAATAAGGCTGTTGAGCTGTTCCAACAATATTTAAAATAAAGTTGAGAGAAACATCATTTAATAAACACTTTTCCAAAAATGCTCTGTGATTGGACAGCCCTGAGGAAATAGAATGAGGCAATCATAACTGGTTATATATTGCATTTATACCATTTGACATCTCCCCCTTTGCAAAATAAATTTCCTCTGTACCAGCTGTAATTAGGCGCTGAGATAAAGCTGCCTTAATATTCTGCATGTTTGATCAGAGCTGCCAGCAGCTGTCAGATCACTGGCTCTGTTCTCATGTACAATGAAAACATCAAAGACATCTGTGGTTTGCCCTAAAATTAGTGCCAGAATTGGCCTCTCTCCTTTATTGTGTAACCAGATTGACTGTTTGCATAACTAACAAGGGAACCTCCAGACATTGCTTCTGGGTCTGTGAAGGAAAACAACCAAAGGAAGACTCTGGAAAGTGGCCAATATGTCCTTGTGCCCAGTGTAAGACTTCAGTGTCTGGCGTTTAGAGTCACACAGACCTCGGGTTCAGACCTCAGTACTTACTACTTACTTGTGACTTTAGACAAGTTATATAAACTCTCTCAGCCATAATGTCTTCCCTGGTAAAATGGGAATGATAATAGAACCTACTTCATAGGATTGTTTTGAAGAACAATGAAGATAACTTATGTAAAGCACTTAGCATATGCCCAGGGCTTAGTGAGCACTCACTGACATTAGCCATCTTCATTCCTTCATCTAGTACCTTTTCAAGAAATAATAACTGCAGTGGCTTTGAAACATTCATTTATACTGATAAGACAAAAGTACGAAAAGAGCTCTCCGTTAAGTTTAAAATCATGAATACATAACACACACACTCACAGTTGTCTTCAGAATTCCTATAAGTTATGGAAACCTCTTGAAGCTTTCCCTAGCAAACAAGGGAAGTCCTTTTCACTCCTGCTTACAATTTTGTGACAGAGTCTAAACAAGACCTTTCATTTCCTTCTTAGAACCGTGCACTTTCTATCAAGACACTGCCATCAGGTGATTTGTGGGGACTTTTCTTAGGAAAGTATCAGATAGTTGGCTTTTAACTGCAAGTAACAGAAAGCTTGACTCGACTGCCTTAAACAATGAACATTTATTATCTCACATAAGACAGGCAGCTCCAGGGCTGCTCCATTCAATTGCTCAGTGTCCCATCAAGGATGCAGGTACTTCCCAGCTCTGTGCTCTGCCATTCTCTCATGTTGACTTTGTCTTCAGGCTAGTTGCCTCATGGTTGCAAGATGGCTGCCATATATGAACAATTATATCTGTTCTTCCTGTGCCTCTTTTTAAGAAGAAGGAAACCTGTCTCAGAAACTTCGCTGCCAGTGTCTCCTCAAATCTCAGTGGCTCAGAACTGAATCACATAGCTATTCCTAAACCAATCAGTAGCAATAGAAACAGAATTACCAAGACTGGCTTCATGAAGTGCAAGGTAGAGTGGAAGAAGATAAATTACTTACAAAAATTGGGGTTTTATAATAAAAGAGGAAGGTGGAATATGTGTTTATCTCCTACAGTATCTGTACAGTATATAACTGTATATAGCTATTTCAGAGATGAAAATCAAAATTCTGCTTTTCTCCCAGTCTTCCAGAAAGTACTACACCAAAAAATAAAATAAAATAAGCCACCTAGTGTACTCCAGCAAGACACCTATCCCTGCAGTCCTTCAATATTTAAAATTAGAGCTATCAAATGTCCTCCTCCCTCAGCCTCTGAGTTCAACACTAGGGTTCCTTACTCTCCCAGATTGTTAACCTGGGAGAGTAAGGAACCCCAGGTAGGTAGCTTAATGTCAGATCAGCCTTTCCAATTGTTCTTTGACCATGTCAATGACCCAGCATTTACCTCTACAGCACAGCCCTTTCTGGGCATCCCAGAACCCTCCCACTAACAAATTGATTTTATGTCTTTGAATCCCAGCCTGCCTATGACTGGGAGTTAACACTGCCACCAGATCTTTCCAAAGCTGAGAGCCTATGGAAAATGCATGCCATTGACAGAAACATGTCTTATAAAGACACCACTTTCAAAGGCATGTGATTGATCTAAAATGACCATTCTAAGCACCAGAATCACTTGTCATCACTGCACTTGTAATCACTGCACTTGTCAGCTAGGATTGCATGTGTTCCCAGTCTGATAAGAATATCTATAAGAATTAACTTGGGATTTTATTAAAGACAATTATAGGATTAATTAAGAATCCAGCCCACACTAAGAAAATAAGACCCATGTACAGTTTGCAATATAGTCATTTTTAGAATATATATATATATATATATATATATATACACACACACACATTTAGAATTCCAATTTTAACTTCCATTTTTTTCTCACTAGGATTTAATAAATCCTTCTGGCAGATGTTGAGTAGGGAGTGGAATCTGCTCTGGTCTAGTTCTCTTTTCCTTTATGTATTTGATGAGTTTCTGCTGATTATTCCTTCTTTAAAGACATGATTACCTTCTTGAATTGTACTGGCCAATCCCAACTGTGGAAAATAATCAATCAATTCCTGCTTTTGTTTGTCTATTTTTTCCTGAATTTTGAACAAATTCAGACAAAGTGTTCCTCAGTTGATTTCTAAAAAATCTTTGCTTTTCACCAAGACACTTCTGCAAAATGTCTGCTACTAGTGAGCTGCTATGTTGGGATTGTTTCTCTATCTATTCATTCAGTCCTACAGCTCTTGGTGCTTTGAGGGCTCTCTGCCCCTAACGCGCTATTCTGTCTGTGTTATGATGATAGGATTACTTCTAAAGCCTGCTAGAGGCAAAAAGAGTAGACGTACAACTTCTAGATTGAGACAAGCTAGAAAAGATTCTTCTATTGGTGTATATGGACTCCGTGATACTTTATGAGGGGCACCATTGGATACACAGCATTTAGCCACTTGAAATCCACAACACATCAGGCTAATGGTTTCCAAACCTGGCATCAGAATCACATACAGAGCTCTTTAACTAAATGCAGATACTCTCTCACCCCCATCAACACTGGAAACCAATAATCTTTTAGACAATACTAATCTGTATATTTACCATTTAAACCTTTAATGTCATTGCAATGTTAAAGCTTTAATTTTTTTTTTTTTAGATTCCACTTTAATTACTCCCTCATACCTATTTTATAAAATAAATAGAAGAGATATTTTCATTCTCCTTGACCATTTTCATGCTTTTATGGAGGGAGTATAAGCTAATGTACACTTTCTGGAGAACAAACTGACAATAAATGTCAAATTTTAAATGTTTAGGCCATTTAGGGTTAGCGATTCTCAAAATTCATCCTACAAAAATAGATGCTTCTAATGCTTCTATGTAGAAGCATAGATATGTGCGTATTATTTAGGACAGACAAACTGAAAAATAACCTTTAAAATCTCAGTGGCTCAATACAATGTGTGTATTTTGTGCTCATATCACAGGCCAATGCAAGTCAACAGGGGGGCTCTGCTCACACGTCATTCAGAGAGCTATGTGTTGACTCCATCCTTCTTTAGGTCCTTGGAGTCCCCTCTATTAAGTTGGAGGTTGGGGAAAGAGAGCATACAGAGGATGGTGTGGGAGATGTTTATGGACCAGGTGTAGAAGTGGAAAACATCACTTTGACCCGTATTGTTTGTCAGAACTGGATGACGAGAACTTGCTCTCTCTACCTGGAAGGGAGCTTGGGAAATGTAGACTAGCTGTGTGCTCTGGAGAAAAAGAAATAAGGTGTGGTGAACACCACCACAGGGAATTGGAGGGAGATGTCCATCACACTATTGCTTATGAAAGCAAAAGACTACCGAAAAGCAAATGCTCATAAACAAAGGGGTGGTTGGTGAATTATGGCACATTCATATTATAAAATGTGAAGGCTGTGATTTTTTAAAAAAGTGGTAGCCCTGTGGGCACTAATATGGAATAGTGCCCACTATATATTGATGGGTCAAAAAAGACAGTTATATAATAGTAATCCTGATATGGTATAATTTGTATCACACATAATATAACTGGAATGCAAATAGTCTAGCCTCAGGATAAGGGCTTGTTTAAAAAAAATTAACCCTATTCACATAATGGAATGCTATGCAGATATTAAAAAGAATGAACAGCTCTATCTATACTGGTATAGATAGAAATATCTCCAAGAGGGGCTGTTAAGAGAAACTACAAGATGCTGAGCAGTGGATAAAAAAATGCTAACTTTTATGTAAAATTTAAAAATATAAAAATGTATATTCACATATATTCGTATGCGCAAAGAAGATAAAAGTTCAGACAATGTTTTAGGGAAGGAAAACTTGATAGACAGGGAACAGGGAAACAAAACCTGGGTTAGGACAGGAACATCTTTTACAATGATTAACCTTTTGTACCTTTTACGTTTTGTAACATGTGGATTGACTATGCAAAATATAATTTTTAAACCCCCAGTCCTGGGAAAGGAGAGATCAGGCAATTAGAGGGAGAGGGGGTTAAGTCGAGACCTCTGTTTCAGACATGTTGACTTTGAGATGTCTATCAGGCAGCCCAGGGGTGATGTCAGGGAGCAGTTGGCAAATAAGTCTGGATGTCAGGAGAGAAGTCAGAGCTAGAAATGTAAATGGGGGAGTTTTCAGCATATGGATGATGTTTAAACCTGTGAGAATGGATGAGATCACCTAGGAGGAGTAAAGATAAAGAAAGAAAAAGGACCTAGGCCCAAGACTGAGTTACTGTAAAATAATGCATCTTTATGGCCAAAAGTTTGGAAAATGCTAAAAAGCACAAAATAAGAAATAAAAGTCAGCTATGGGCTTCCCTGGTGGTGCAGTGGTTGAGAATCTGTCTGCCAATGCAGGGGACACGGGTTCGAGCCCTGGTCTGGGAAGATCCCACATGCCGCGGAGCAACTAGGCCCGTGAGCCACAACTACTGAGCCTGCGCGTCTGGAGCCTGTGCTCCGCAACAAGAGAAGCCGCATTAGTGAGAGGCCCGCGCACCGCGATGAAGAGTGGCCCACGCTTGCCACAACTAGAGAAAGCCCGCGCGCAGCAACGAAGACCCAACACAGCCAAAAATAAATAAATAAATAAATAAATAAATAAATAAATAAATAAATAAATAAATAAATAAATAATAATCAAAATACCAAGAACCTCCCACATTAAAAAAAAACAAAGTCAGCTATAATTCCATTTTCTAGAAATTAAATCAGTGAACATTTTTTTATATCTCCTTCTAGTTTTTTTCTCTGCACCTAAGGATATGCCATAATGAACCTCCTTGTATAAAAATCCCTGTACATATTTGAAGGGAAAAAAGTAAACCAGCATTCCAACAAAACCAGAATATTTGAAAAAGAAGCACAGTGTCTTGTAACCATTAAAGAGCATTCAATTTATAATCTGTGGCAACTTTCTTTAAAATCTCTTTTATCTCTCTCTCTATCTCTCTCTCTCACACACACACACACACACACATGCACACACACACACACGCACACACACACCCCAGCACCAGCAGCAACAGCATAGTGATCTGTCACTAAAGGATCTTCTGCTTTCTCTAAATACCCCAACCCCTCTTTTTCTTTTCATGCAGGGCTCTGGCAGTGTTTTCCGTCACTTCTCCTGCCTGCTAAGATACATATTTTCAGAAACATGTTGTGCTGGATATCCTCCAGTTGCCCCTCCAGCCTCCTTTGCTCTCCTGCTCTGTGGCCTGCTCTGAGGCTGACCTAAACGGATGATATCACCAGGCCCCTTTGCCTTCTGGCTTCCAATTGAGCTGGGCCAGTGGGGAGACTTGGCAGGAAGCAGAAGGAAGCGAGGAGAGGGAGGTCAAGTTCTTTTTCCCCTCAGATCGCTCCCTGCTGAGCTGTCAGCCTGGGTCCCAGCAGCAACAGCCAGCACTCCTTGCCATGTGGCTGGAGGTGGTAGCAGCTCCCAGGTGTTATTAGCCCTGGGGTACTTCCACACCTCTGGGTAGCTTCTTTAAACCCTGCCCACCCCTCTGTAAACAGTCCTTCAGTTAAGCTCTTCTCCGTGCCCCAGCTTGAGTGTGCCATCTGATTCCTGCCATGATCCTGACTGATACAATCATCTCAGGCTCATTCAAGTTCTATGTCTCCTTTAGCTCATTTTCTTCATCTCTACAACCAAGATCCTGAGTTCCAAGTAGGCAAGAATTCTTTTTTTCATGGTGAGAGGAGTGGGAAATGCATAGGAAACCTTGTGAATACTATTTCACAATTTTTTATCCTGTATGAGACGTTAATATAGATAATACAAATACATTTTTATATGCACAAACAAAATCTATCAGGAGTGGCTAATCCTAGGGCCTTGGGGGTGGGGTAGAAAGAGGAAGGTAGGCTTTCAGTTTTGTCTTCATGCATATTCTTGTTTCATTTTGACTTCAAGAGGCATAGGCAGGTACTACTTCTGCAAAAAAAAATACATATATGTATGTGTGTGTATATATATAATACTTTATATATATATACACACACACACATACACACACGTGTATGTATATATATATATATATATGATACTTTTTTATCTTAAGGGACAAAATACTGATTCCAGGACCCTACCCCCAGAAATTGTGAATCAGTGGGTAGGTGCCGGGGTCCTAGGATGAGAACTAATGATGTGGGTGATACACTGATGCAATCGCTCTCGCAGAGCCACTGTGCGCATTTGTGTAGTTGGGTCCCACCTGTGGGCCCTGGTTTTTGGAAGCTGACATCAACCTACAATTCACTCACCAATCCTTGAGACTTGACATTGAGCGCCATCTCCCAGAAGAAGGGGTGGCTTTTACTAATTAATGCACCAAAGCACCTTAAGACCAGGGTGGCTCTCTCCTACTTGTCTGGATCTGTGTTGATTTTCTGCCGCTCAGAACTTTAGGCTGTTGTCTTCACGGCTTTTACTAGGACTGAAACCTGAACTTGGGGTTTGAATTGAAGCTATGCTCTTGATACTTACATCTTGCCTATCTTTTTTCCTCACTCCACCTCCAAACTCTACTTGGACTAATCCCCTATCCCTTGGCTTTATTCTAGGATTCTTTACTGAACAGATTTCTTTTTTTTTTTTTAATATGATTTTTAAAGATTACTTTCCATTTACTGTTATGGCAAAATATTGGCTATAGGCCCCATGTTGTACAATATATCCTTGAGCTTACCTTACACCCAAAAGTTTGTGCCTCCTGCTCCCCCATCCCTATATTGCCCTTCCCCCACCACTGGTAAATGCTAGTTTGTTCTCTATATCTGTGAGCATACTTTTTTGTTATATTCACTAGTTTGTTAGGTTTTTTTTAACATCTTTATTGGAGTATAATTGCTTTACAATGGTGTGTTAGTTTCTGCTTTATAACAAAGTGAATCAGCTATACATATACATATATCCCCATATCTCCTCCCTCTTGCGTCTCCCTCCCTCCCACCCTCCCTATCCCACCCCTCTAGGTGGACACAAAGCACCGAGCTGATCTCCCTGTGCTATGCGGCTGCTTCCCACTAGCTATCGATTTTACATTTGGTAGTGTATATATGTCCATGCCACGCTCTCATTTTGTCCCAGCTTACCCTTCCCACTCCCTGTGTCCTCAAGTCCATTCTCTACATCTGCATCTTTATTCCTGTCCTGCCCCTAGGTTCTTCAGAGCCTTTTTTTTTTTTTTTTAGATTCCATATATATGTGTTAGCACACAGTATTTGCTTTTCTCTTTCTGATTTACTTCACTCTGTGTGACAGACTCTAGGTCCAACCACCTCACTACAAATAACTCAATTTCGTTTCTTTTTATGGCTGAGTAATATTCCATTGTATATATGTGCCACATCTTCTTTATCCATTCGTCTGTCAATGGACACTTAGGTTGTTTCCATGTCCTGGCTATTGTAAGTAGAGCAGCAATGAACATTGTGGTACATGACTCTTTTTTGAATTATGGTTTTCTCAGGGTATATGCCCAGTAGTGGGATTGCTGGGTCGTATGGTAGTTCTATTTTCAGTTTTTTAAGGAACCTCCATACTGTTCTCTATAGTGGCTGTATCAATTTACATTCCACCAACAGTGTAAGAGGGTTTCCTTTTCTCCACACCCTCTCTAGCATTTATTGTTTGTAGATTTTTTGATGATGGCCATTCTGACTGGTATGAGGTAATACCTCATTGTAGTTTTGATTTGCATTTCTCTAATGATTAGTGATGTTGAGCATCCTTTCATGTGTTTGTTGGCAATCTGTATATCTTCTTTGGAGAAATGTCTATTTACGTCTTCTGCCCATTTTTGGATTGGGGTGTTTGTTTTTTTGGTATTGAGCTGCATGAGCTGCTGGTAAATTTTGGAGATTAATCCTTTGTCAGTTGCTTCATTTGCAAATATTTTCTCCCATTCTGAGGGTTGTCTTTTCCTCTTCTTTATGGTTTCCTTTGCTGTGCAAAAGCTTTTAAGTTTCATCAGGTCCCATTTGTTTATTTTTGTTTTTATTTCCATTCTCTAGGAGGTAGGTCAAAAAGGATCTTGCTGTGATTTATGTCCTAGAGAGTTCTGCCTATGTTTTCCTCTAAGAGTTTGATAGTGTCTGGCCTTACATTTAGGTCTTTAATCCATTTTGAGTTTATTTTTGTGTATGGTGTTAGGGAGTGTTCTGATTTCATTCTTTTACATGTAGCTGTCCAGTTTTCCCAGCACCACTTATTGAAGAGACTGTCTTTTCTCCATTGTATATCCTTGCCTACTTTGTTGTAGATTAGTTGACCATAGGTGAGTGGGTTTATCTCTGGGCTTTCTATCCTGTTCTATTGATCTATATTTCTGTTTTTGTGCCAGTACCATACTCTCTTGATTACTGTAGCTTTATAGTATAGTCTGAAGTCAGGGAGCCTGATTCCTCCAGCTCCGTTTTTCTTTCTCAAGATTGCTTTGGCTATTCAGGGTCTTTTGTGTTTCCATACAAATTGTGAAATTTTTTGTTCTAGTTCTGTGAAAAATGCCATTGGTAGTTTGATAGGGATTGCACTGAATCTGCAGATTGCGTTGGGTAGTATAGTCATTTTCACAATGTTGATTCTTCCAATCCAAGAACATGGTATATCTCTCCATCTGTTTGTATCATCTTTCATTTCTTTCATCAGTGTCTTATATCTGCATACAGGTCTTTTGTCTCCTTAGATAGGTTTATTCCTAGGTATTTTATTCTTTTTGTTGCAATGGTAAATGGGAGTGTTTCCTTAATTTCTCTTTCAGGTTGTTCGTCATTAGTGTATAAGAATGCAAGAGATTTCTGTGCATTAATTTTGTATCCTGCTACTTTACCAAATTCATTGATTACCTCTAGTAGTATTCTGGTAGCATCTTTAGGATTCTCTATGTATAATATCATGTCATCTGCAAACAGTGACAGCTTTACTTCTTCTTTTCCAATTTGGATTCCTTTTATTTCTTTTTCTTCTCTGATTGCTTGGCTAAAACTTCCAAAACTATGTTGAATAATAGTGGTGAGAGTGACAACCTTGTCTTGTAGAACAGATTTCTGCCCCCTGATTTTCCTGGCTTGGCCCAATCCATCATTCCTCGAGCCCCAGCTTAGAAACTGCAGTAATTCTCTTAGAAATTTTCTCCAATGTTTAACTGGCTGTTTAACACTTCTCTGCCACTAACTAATTTACCAAGAGTTATCTAATCTTATTTTGACTTGATTTTCAATCTGTATCCATATCTGACCTTTTTTTTTTCTTGAGTAGCTGCCATTTGAAGATACATTGGAGTATTCCCTTATTTTCCTCACCTTAATGGCCATGACATATGATGTCACCACCTCAGCCATTTCTAAAACAGTCCCATCTGCTCCAACCCTAACTCAGCAAACTGACTGTTTAATAAGCCATTCTATTTTGAACTATATGTTATAATTTCAAAGTAGTCATTGAAAATTGAATATACATTTAAAAATAAGGAAGAATCCCTTAAGGTCCCTTTACTCTACAATGAAATTTTTTTAATGATGAATACCACATCCATGGCTGTTTCCAATTTTCTAAAATGTTCCAGAGTGAGCTGAGGTTCTGTTATGTTTTACAGTAGTACTCCCTGGCACAGTTTCATTTGACTCTCCCTGAAACAAAGTGGGTGTGTCAGGGCCAACCACGTCTCCTTCTAGTCTGTGATTCACCTACAGAAGTTGCCTCACCACTTCTGGAAGCTCAGACATCAAATAAACTGAAGTTCCATTCACCTTTGGTTCAGCAGACTCATATTCCATTATCTTTCCCTCCCACTCAGGAGCAAGATTTAGTTACTCATTAATTTTCAGGGGATTTCCTAAGAGACACCAGGAAAGATTTCCTAGTGATGTAGGCTGACAGCTATGAAAGCACTAACAAGGGAAGTCATAAAATCTCTTCCCTGAGAGTCTTTATGAAAAGCAAAATCAAATTAGTCTTGTTGAGAAGCTGTATTAGAAGGATGTGGATGACTTGAAACAGGTGAAGTGTCATGTGATTCTATGATTTTGTAGTAACAGTTGGACTGGTAATTCAAAATAAGCAACAATCAAGTGACAGAGTTTGTGATTCCCACATTCCATGAGTCTTTTAACCACAGATTTAGTTACCTACATTCTCACCTTCTTCAGGCTTAATAAAATGTCTACCTGAGTTGCAGTGCAGTGTTAACCATTACACAAATAGCTAGTTTAATTTGGTATTTGATATCTGATAGTAACCTATCTCCCTCCTCCCATGTAATTCCAATATCTGGTAGAACACAAAGATTTTCTGATGTGGGTAGAATGTAGGATGTGGCTCTTTCTTTTTTTTTTTTTTTTGGCTGTGTTGGGTCTTCGTTGCTGTGCGTGGTCTTTCTCTAGTTGTGGTGAGTGGGGGCTACTCTTCGTTGCAGTGCATGGGCTTCTTATTGTGGTGGCTTCTCTTGTTATGGAGCACGGGCTCCAGGCGTGCAGGTTTCAGTAGTTGCAGCATGCAGGCTCAGTAGTTGTGGCACACAGGTCCTAGAGCACGCGGGCTCAGTAGTTGTGGCTTGTGGGCTCTAGAGCGCAGGCTCAGTAGTTGTGGTGCACAGGTTTAGTTTGCTCCATGGCATGTGGGATCTTCCCAGACCAGGGCTCGAACCTGTGTCCCCTGCATTAGCAGATGGATTCTTAACCACTGCGCCACCAGGAAAGTCCTAGGATGTGGCTCTTTATTATCTAAGTTCCCTTCTGCTCACTCTCTCTACCCTTCTTGTATAGGAGAGGATGAACCATGAATACAGCTTGCCCATGTCTCTTATTAAATCAAAACAGAATTCAGCTTTGACACAAGCACTGTTTCCATACCTGATTTCTCCATACAATTTACTGTAGTAATCACATGCATTAACCAAATTGTTGCCATCCAGTGAACACAGCAGCAATCCTTAACTTTACCTGAGAAGTCAAATATTTTTATCATTCATATGTTTTATAGGTTTGCTTATGGTAAGCCCATCACCACCATGTACAAAGGCCCCTGCAGAGCCATGTATCTGTGTTTTTCTTTTAAGGACTTTGTTACTACAGTGCAGATGATTTTAAACTATTCAAGTAAAAGAATGTTATAATAGATGAGTTTCAAAAGCCAAGTAACCACTGAGGAGAAGAATCAGGGGAAGACTCAAGTGCTGCAAACCAGAGCCATCCTGGCCCCTCCATCTCTGGGGTCCTTTTCCAGAACTTTTTCCAGTGCCACAGCAGAGATGTGGAGCTATATTTATTTATTGTACACCTAGTATATACCAAATATTGTTCTAAGTGCTTTATTGTATACCTCATTTAAGTCTCATAACAACCCCGTGAAATACTCCTACTATTATCTCCATATTACAGTGAGGAAAAAGAAACAATGAGGTTGAATAACTTGCTAAATGTCACAAGCAAGGGAGTAGTGGAGCCACAATGAACCACTTGAGGTCCAAATAAGCTTTTATTATCCAAAACGGCTTTTGTGTCCAGAAAAGCATATTTACAATTGCTTATGTTTTGATTACTATTCAGTTTATTAAAATATATTTTTAAATCTATTTTTCTTTATGAACTTTTATACCCAAATAAGAACAATCATTTATACTTCTCCTTTGATTGATGCTTATATATTGCTTATATTTGGTAGCTCTTATAAATATTTAGCTATTTATACATTTAATTAATCAGATTCACTTAGACATCCTAAATTACAATGACAAAAAACGCACCTGACAAGTCAGTATAAAAAACAAGAAAAATCTTTCTCATAGCAATTTTATATATCTAATAAACCAAATCTTTAAATTTAGGAGCTCAAATCCTCTTAAGCCTAAAACGCAAATGGAATATACAAAAGTGGCTTGATTACAAGCCTAGTTACTAAATGTTTTCCCAGATTTAAAATAAAAATATTAAACTATAAGTTTTTGATTTATCAGTTCATTATTTCTTCCTGGGGTTACAAATCTATTTACCCAAGCAAAGAGAACAGTTACCCCTCTAAAACTGTGTCATAGGGGCACAGAGTGTGGGTGCCTCTTCCAAGATTAAGCCAGTAAATATTCGGGTGTGCTTCAGTTTGTGGTTGGACTTTATCTCCACATCTTCTGGGCTTCCTAAACCTGTCCTTCCAGCCTGAATAGTTATATGTTTACAATCTCCCATCCCTTAAAATATTGGGGCCTTTCCAGGCCCTCAGCTTTTAATTCCCTTTTGATTAACTATAGACTGTTTCATTAAGGCCTGGTTAATAATGAACATTTGAACCTGTTACTCAGATTTCAATGTCCACCTTTCATTTTCATCTTTCCCATCAACCACAATTTTATGGTAATATTTTCCCTGTTCTAATTGCCCTAAAAACCTTTCTATGCTTTCTGTAGCATCTCTACCTCTGCGAATGAATTTCTGACCATTACTATCTTCAACAGCAAAGCATGCTGTTGGAACACTTCTTTTTCACTGTATTAGTCTTACTATAGTGTCAAGCTGTGCCTCCAGGAAGTACAGAACTGAATTGTCCTGTTCAGAGTTCCACATGAAACTAGCATAAAGTATTTTTCCCATCAGAATGTGGTCAGAGCATAAAAATACCAAGAAACATTCAAAAAGACCATGAATGTGACCCAAAAGTCCCTGGCCCCAGCCTGTGATTACTAAGTACAGTCAGGACAATTTACAAAAGCACAAACCAGTTCAGCTTAGTTGCTAGAAACTAACTCTCTTCAAACCGTCCCCCCAGCTACCCCTGAGTTTCCCAAACACTGTCTCAAATGTGCTCAGGAATACATTTTTGTATTTGGCCTCTTCAACTTCCCACCATGCTGGGATAGTGGTAATGGCCTCTTGAGAATGACACTCCCCTGGGCACTGATGAGCCCTCCCTATGGTCGCTCTGCCCTCAAGAGAAGAGGACACTAATTTCTTCCTTGCCTCTACCCAATTCCTCAAGTTTAGGAAGAATGAGAAGGAAAAATAACCTGCAAATCCTTATACCTGCCAATCGAAGGGGCAATTAAAGACCAGGGGCTGCAACCCCAAGAGTATATATTCTATTTCCTTTTTGGGGGGCCAGCTCAATTCTACCTCTAAGAATGACCCAAATATTTCCACAACTTAGATTCCTGGACAAACTGTCAAGTCAAAAAGAGAGAACGGAGATTTCTCTTCTGCCCCAGCCTAAGGCTTACCTTTGAAGCCCTCATTTTCTGCCATGGGACTGACTTCTTCCCTAGATGATCCATTTTCTTCAAGTGGGCACTGTTCTTATGCCACAGCCTCCAAAAGGCATCAGAACCATCTTTGTCCCCCATCAGCACATTTCTCATGATCTACCAGTCTACCTGCTCCAAGCTGGGTCACAGCAAGCCGGCCGGAAGTCTCTCCCCCAACAGAAAGTTAAAATGTCAGCCCTAAGTATAACCCTACAGTTGTGGAGGGTTCTACTGCTGGTATCCTGAGGGAAATTTCTTGGATAGAAAAACATATACACATGTGAAGGTACAAACTATACATATTTTAAACAAGCCCTTCACATAATTCTTCTGTATATTAAGGTGTGAGAACTACCACTCGGAGGGCAGCCCCACCCCTAACATTTGTGGTACCCAGGGCAAGAGTACACATGGAGACCCCTGGCTCACCCCTTTTCTCCTTTGACTCAGCTCCATCCTGTACTGTAAAAGACCTCACAAGTGGTCAAACCACGTTGCTCCTTTAAGCTCTTTCCATACATGCCTGGGCCTAAAAGCCTTCTCAAGAAATCAGACTCAGTAAAGAGGCCCTGGGAGCAGGGTCAGGGATGTCTGAGCAGGAAATTAAGGGGTCCTTGATACCCAGAATGTGGTCAACAAGTGGGAGAGCAGCTTCCAAGAGGGCATGTCCCACTGGCCCTGTGGACTCCTCACCCTATGGAGAGCGGTAGGCTCAAAGAGGGTCAGAATGGAGGCCTAAATCCATTTCTAAGGAAAATATCAGTGCTGGAGACACGAGTTTCCTGAAAGGTGTACCCAGTTTATTTTACTAAACAAAGCTGCTCTGTTGGATGCATCTGTTCCTGAATGACTCCTTTGCATTGTTTTTTCCCCAAGAACAATGGGAAAGAACTTAATTCGCCTTGCAGTGTAGCTTTTCCCAAAATAAAGGAACTGTTTGTTCCACAGGTAAGTTTAAGTCTCAACCCTCAGAAAGTAAAAAATGCTCACAACCATAAAATGGCAAGTTTTAAAAGCCGCCACACCTATGACGTTTTCCCCAAAAACTGACGTTTTGAGTACCCCTTACACCACAGCACCCTGTTACCTGAACTTAAAACTTTCTAGAGTCAATCTAGACTTAAGAGGGGGAAATGCAGAATGGATATTATCTTATCTTTGACGGTATACAGAGTTGATACTGTTGACACCCAGGAACAGATGTTGTGCTCTGTACCAAATGATGTCTCTAAGACAGAAAGTCTTGAAATATAAAGCTATTTCCAACTCACCATTAATGCAAACTTTTCACCATCGGTAGCATAAACATTTCTAGAATAAAGGCTCCAGTTCACTGCCTCCTTGATATCACCACTGCCTAGGACCCTGGACATTTCCTTTTAGTGAATGGCACTGTGGTGGCCACACATGAAGGTGTCAGCCTAGACCGTCTTTTCTGGGGATTGCTCCCACCCTGGATTGTTTCCCAGAAGCCAAGTTTGTGTTATATAACTCTGCAGCCCTGGCAACAGTTTCTTGGATTGGGGGCACCTGATTCCAATTGGGTCAGCTTGATTACCTTTGTATTAGGAGAGAAAGAGAGAATGTTTCTCTATGTAGCTGAACCTGAAGTAGGTAAATTTGGGAGCTGGGGGCCAGTGATGAATTGTTCCATGGAGGTTGGGAGCCAAGGAAGCCCACCTGCATAGAGACAAGTGAACCAAATGTTCAGAGAAGAGAAAAAAATATTTCCTGTGTTCCTATAGCAGCTGCATTCCCGGCTTTGGGTTCTGTGGGTCACTACTGGAACCTTACAATAAATTATTTGGGGGAGCTTAAGTTAACTCATAAGGGTTTTTGTTACTTGCAACTGTTCTACTTAGAAGGGAGCCACTAGTGATGCATTTACTTGCCTTGACTCCACTCTATCCTTTAGGCCCCATCCAAACAGTCAGGAATTCCAATCCATTTTAACTCTTAATACCTCTTTCTATTTCCGCTGCCACACCTTAATTTAGGTGCACAACTTGAAGTCATATAGACTTCAAGTCCCAGCCTTGTCACTTACTAATTGTGTGACCTTGAGCAAGTTACTGAACCTTCCTAAAATAGGGATGATAGTAGTATTTGCCTCATGAGATTGTTGTAAGAATTAAACAAGAGTGCATACAACAAAATGCATGGCCCAGTGCCCAATAAATGTCTATCGTTACTGCTATACCTCTACTGGCTTTATTTATATTATACTATTATTAAAGGAGAAAGTTTAAGTTACTTAGAGACCCCAGCTCAATTGCTAATAGACCCAATCATATTTGTTTTAGGAATCTATGTTTATCTTAATGACTGTAATAATGTATATAAGGACTTTTGCTTTATTAGACTATATCTAGAGTTATTTTAATTTAATTCAGGTCTTTAAAAGGTAGGAAAATATTAATAATTATAGGGGACTTGATGTATCAGGTACTCTAATAAGCATTTTATATACATTTTCTAACTTAATTTACAAAAGATGATACTATTTCTATTTTAAAGATGGCAAAACAGAGGCTCACAAACATTAACTTACCAAGAGACAGGAAAAAAGAGATAGATATGGAGTTCAAATCTAAGTCTGTCTGACTCCAAAGTCCATACTCTTTGTACGGTACTATTTAATTCCCTGATTCCTGGGTATATTTTTATATTAGACAGACATCTAGAAAGATTCATGACAATTGTGGTATACGATTTTATAAACATATCATTTCAACCTAGTGTGATAGCTACCAAGAAACTATTTTTAAGGAAATAATCATCTGAACATGTTGAGTACTCTGAAACTCTGCTATCCCTATCTTGAACCCCTTAACTCCACCTTGCACATTAACTTGAAATGACAGTACTAACCGTTTAGTTGGCACTCTGGGCAGCTTAAAAATAAGCAGAAATCTGAATTGTTGATGTAACACATATGAAGAGTCTGTCAATATAACAAATGATATAGAGATATAGCTATAAAGATATAGATATAGATGGAAATAGATATGGATTCACAAGATATTTCACTTCACAAGGCTTTTATAATAGGTAATTAACATGAATTTGGAATACATAATATTTTTCCTCTTGGTAAGAGAATTTAGAATACTGTAACCTTTTTCAGAAATATCTCTTTTTTGATGGGAACTATGAATGTGGACATGTTTACAACTCTTATTAGTGTTTGAGTGTGCACATTACTTTCAGATAAACTCAAGAAAAAGGAAACAAATTCAAAGGACTTTTGATGCATAAAAAATTAAAATTAAGTGAACAAAAAAGGTATTTCTTTGCTTTTACCATTTCAAAGATTTTTGATGTTCTGAAAGTTATAAAAATGAGTTACACTGTAAGAAAATATTCTCTCCTTAAATACAAATTCAGATGAAATAAAAATAAAATATTAAAAAATATGTGCTAGATGTTCAAAAAATCACTGTCATGTTCAATAACAAAGTTTAATTTGCTTCAATGCAAGAAGGAAAACACATAGTTCATCTCATTCTTTAAAACCTGACTAGTAGGCAAGTCACTTGGCCTAATGTAAAGAGAACATAATTTCTCCTACACAGTGTTTTATGTTAAGTCCTGAGAATGCCTTGCAACACAGACTACCATTTGTGTCTTCCCTAAACCAAAAAATGTTTGAGAGTGCACTTTTACTGTGGTGTTAAAATTCTCGGGGATATTTTAAAACAAGAAAAGACCTTTAGTTGAGCATGTTGATTATATTGCTACTACTGGTATTTCCTAATCGTATTTCCCCCCTCCACACGCTTCTTCAGTGTACATTTTCTGCTAAAATTGAGGGTCAAAAGAGAATCACATTTCTGGTTCCTGCTGATAGTGTGAACCCAAAATAGCAGCCAATGAAGGCAAACATCTGTGAAAGCTTAGTCAGAGCAGTTATTCACTAGAATATCTCCTAAAGTGCCATTGCTTTTACTCTCAGAAAAAAAATTTGATGTGCTTGTTCAGTGTTTTGACCAACATCCTCTAATAACCAAAGCAATCTTCTAGGGAAAGGATGTGTACAGAAAAATAACTTTCCCACCAAAACTGAAGTGGGAGGTAATGCACACCACCAAAAGTTATGAGAACTTACTAGTATAGGCATCAATCAATAAAATGGGACATAGAAGTCGGTTTTTCAAATTCAAAACATTTTAAAGAAATATTTTAAGGCAAAGTCATAATTTTCATTGAATATAATCAAATGTATTGATACAATTGGTGGTTTTCACTAGGTAAATGTCACTGGTTAAGTGTGACATGTTAATATTTAAATTTATCAATAATCCATCAAATAAAAAGTTTATTTCTTAGTTTTAAGGATACTGATGCAAGGACTGAATGCAAAAGAAATGACACTAATTCTCCCTTGGAGATGACCCATCCAGGAAAAAAAACCTTGGAAAAGCAAAGCTATAAATGGTGTTAGATTTCCTAACATAGATTCCTAGTGGTGTGGCAAAGTTCCTTCTTAAAACACTTTTGCTTACCACCTTGTAACAGTGAGGGAAAGCACAAACTGTCCCACCACAGCCTCTAGCAATATCACAATACCCATGAAATCCATTCATTCATCCAGCAAATATTTATTGTGCAAAAGCTTCACTGATTATTAAAATATTATTAAGAAAAATGTTGTAGAAAGTCTTTTTGCCGATTTTTCATACATCACTACTGGATCTGACTGCTTTCTTGTACTTCTAGTAGTGTTACAAACATCCATTTCACTACAGCATCTATCTCATCCTGAATCTGAAATTATATATTTGGATTTCATTATCGTGTGAGTAATTAGGGTCACCAGAAGTCAAATGACAGACACTCTTTGCTCCTGGGCCTTGTTTTGATGCATTTTGCATGGCAAGACCTATCGAGGTCAATTTCTTACAGACTCTCTGCCTCATATGATTGAATCTGCAAAGAAATCTACTAAAAATGTGGATATAACATTCTTGATATAGCTCCCATCCCCATTCTGTAGACTGTGTCATTTACACATTATACTGACCCATTTCAAAGAACTCCACCTGCAGTTTTCAGACAGAACTTTTATTAGAAACTGCTCATGAAATTAAGAGAAGTCAAAGAGGGAGTTGGCTGTTGCAAAAGGATATTGTGGTAGGTAAAAAAATGGCTCCCTGAAGATTCGCCCACATCCTAATCTCCAGAACCTGTGAATGTTACCTTTAGGTGAGATTACCCTGGATTACCTGGGTGGCCTTAACGGCAACACAAGAGAAATACAGAGGGAAGTTTGACACAGATACATAGAGGAGAAGGCGATGTGAAGATGGAGGCAAAGCTTGGAGTGATGGGACCACAGACCAAGGAAGCTGAAGAATGCTAACAGCCACCAGAAGCTGGAGGAGGCAAGGAAGAAATTGCCCTTAAAGCCTCTAGAGAGAAGTCCTTGATTTTGGAACTTCTGGCCTCCAGAACTGAGGGAGAATAAATTTCTTTTGTTTTAAGCCACAAAATTTGAGGTAATTTATTACAGAAGCCCTAGGAAGCTAACACAAGTACCTTTACTCAATTCATCAACTCAACTTTGCTGGTCCTGAAAATTCAATTTCATTAGTTCAATCATACACGCACTGGTTCTGGATGACTACATCCCACTAACCAAATTCACAAGAAATGAATTGAAAACTAGATTATGAATCTATTCACTTACCAAGGAAAATATCCATGTTTTAATAACTGGAACTAATGATGTGCTTAGAATATGTTCTATGTTTAGAAGGATCAAGATTCCTCAGACTCAGGCACTAGACTTTATGGGACCTCATCAAGTTAGTCTGGGGAGAAGACAGAAGAAAACTAGAAACAATGGGAGAGGTTAGGAGAAAAATGATCCTGCTGCAGAGCTGGTGCCAGCAAAGGCCACTGGAAAATAAAATGTCCAATATTCCAAGAAATGGAAAAAATCATGTTTGGGACAGGCATGTATAGATATTGGTGGGGACAGATCCAAATAACATGACAGTGGGAGAAGCCCAAACAAAGAAACAAAACTCAAAGTCAGGGGGTAAACTCATCAAGGTTCAAGACAATGAATCTGTATTAGGCTCTACAGAGAAATAGAACCATTAGGATGGAAAGAGAGAGAGATTTTAAGGAAGTTGCTCACCCAACTGTGGAGGCTGGCAAGTATGAAATGCGCAGGGTGGGCCAGCAGGCTGGAGACCCATAAGGCAGTCTATAGAGGCAGAACTCCTTCTTCCTCAGTCTTTTCTCTCAAGGCCTTCAACCAGTCGGATGAGGCCCACCCATACATAATGGAGGGTAATCTACTTTATTCAAAGTGTACTGATTTAAATGTTAATCACATCTTAAAAATACCTGCACAACAATATCTGGCCTGATGTTGGACCAAACAACTGGATACCATAGCTTAGCCAAGTTGACACATAAAATTAACCATCACACTGTCTATTGATAATAGGACTCCAACCAATAGAAAGAGATCACAAAATGCCGGATCCAGCTCTCCAGAGAAGGAAGCAAGGGAGTGGAGTGAAGAACCCAGAGAAACCAAGCCTGGGAATTATTAAAGATTATGAAGATAAGTAAAGAGTGCTAAGGATTGAACCCTGGGGATATCTATAATGTTTAAAGTGGGGTCAAGTCTTAGATAAAACAGTTTGTTTTGAGCTTTACCGCAAAATATAGTTGCAACCTACTGACCCCTCTGCATTTGGTATTAAGATGTAGGTGGCTGTCCAGCAAGTCTAGAAGCAGCTGGAACCATCATTCCAGCCAGTTGGGTAAGAGCACAACTTCTGGGTTGTGATGTCAGTAAATACAGGGAGAGACAATCAATATAAATTCTAAAATTCTAAAACCAGAATGACTAGAAAAAAATCCAAAATAAATAAGATGATGTTGTCATCTAAAGAATTGAAACCACACAGGGTGAAAGACAAAAATCAGACCTATGTCTTTAAGATTTTGTTGATTGGAGGGCAGGCAGGAAGTGGTGAATTAACATTCCTTCACTTGTCTGAAGTATCACTTATTCCTCTGGAGAGGGTGGGAATAGGGGAACTTCTGAGGGTTGCTTGCAGGAGATGAAAGGCAAAGAGCAAATGTCTGAAGGGTCAACCTTCGAGAGAGACTTTCAGAAACTCTGGATACAACTAGGGTTACTTTGGGCCCCAGGTAAGAAAGGACACAGACCCAGAGTCATGGAGCAGATGCTGACAACATCCGGAGATGGCAACTTTAGCACAGACACTGTCACCAATGGAAATTTCAGATATTTTCATATCTCATTACAGTTGTTGCAGATATCTCAAAGAATCATTACATTCATCATTATGTACTTCAAAATTATGGTAGTTATTGGACACAATCACTTAATTTAATGGATTGATAAAGAAATCCATGTATTAGTTTTTCTCAGTTTTCAGAAATACTTTATTTCTCCAATATATTCGATTTCCTTTGTAATCTTATGTATTTTATTTTATACATTAAAAACATCATTCTGAGAAGGGTCCATAGGCTTCATTAGACTGCCAAAGAAATCCAGTTGCAAAAATAAAAGAATGTATTATTCTGTCCAATTTATATTCATTCATTTAACAAATATTTATTGGAACTTACTTTGTTCCAGGCACAAATTCCTAAGTCAAAAGTATTTGGGAGGAATTTGGGGGAACGAGTTTAAAAAGGAAACACAGAACATAGTAAAGTATTAATTTAAACCACAACATAAATGCTACAAAAATAATGACATGACAAAAGCCATGAATTTAGGGACAAATCCATTTGAAGTGTTTCTTAGCACTATGTAATTTGTTGCTATTAAGCTTCTGATTACTATATAATCAGGCTGACAGATGACTAATACTGGGCAGGTCCAAACACATGAATTACAGTTTAGTTTGGGACTCTGTCTCCCCATCTTTGTGCAGAATCTTACAGAGTGCAATGGTCCTACCTCCCTTTGGGTTGTCTGTCTCTCTGTAGGACTGACAAAAGCTTTATAATTTTTCTCATCTAGACTACAGACACTGGATGGATTAATTACCCAGAAGCTGAAAACACATTTACTTTGTTTATTATTCACTTAAAAAATTATATTCACGAGTGGAGAGAATACACAGATTTTACAAAATGTGAGACATTTTGATAATAAAATACCTGAAAAGAAAGAGAAGACAGAAAAAATATAAATCTGCCAAAATTCATGGAAATCGCTTTTAGGAGTTGATCATTGATTATGTAAAGGAAATAGAATCATAATTATAATGAGCAGTAAATGCTGGCATTGATGAGTTTGACTGAGAAGAGCATTACAACAAAATTTGAACCTCAAAGTAGAAACCAAATCAATGAATGACAAGCCTTCGCTAGACCTTAATGGAAAGAGCTAGTGGCATTAATCATAGTCCCGGCAATGTGAAAAAGCCTAGTCAGGAAACATGGAAGCCCAGGGGAAAAAAATGAGCAAGGTAACTTAATAGGCAGTGGAGCAGGTTGGTATATGCTTCCTCCTCCCTCAGCCCATGCAAAGGCAGGAATGAGCAGAGAACACTAATGTTGTGGAGATCATGTTTCCCTGGTTCTAACGCTGACTTCAGTGGTATTACCAGAAGAAAGGGGAGTGTCGTATATGATAAACAATAAAATGGAAAGTGTTGATTTGGGAGCATTGGAGAAAGGATCTAAGAATAGTCTTCATTCTTCCCAGTCTCTCCCCTCATAGCACAACACACACACACACACACACACACAATCTGCTGATTAGAAGCCATTCACCTGATAGTAACTGCTATGGTTTAAATGTTTATGTTCCACCCAAATTCATACGTTGAAATCCTAACCTCCAAGGTGATGGTATTAGGAGGTAGAGTCTTTGGGAAGTGATTATGTCATGAAAGCAAAGCCCTCACCCATGGAATTAGTGCTTTTTTACAAGAGACCCTGGGCATGCTGTGTGCAACCCACAGCCAACATCGTCCTCAATGGTGAACAACTGAAACCATTTACTCCAAGATCAGGAACAAGACAAGGTTGCCCACTCTCACCACTATTATTCAACAGAGTCCTGGAAGTTTTAGCCAAGCAATCAGAGAAGAAAAAGAAATAAAAGGAATCCAAATCGGAAAAGAAGAAGTAAAGCTGTCACTGTTTGCAGAGGACATGATCCTATACATAGAGAATCCTAAAGATGCTACCAGAATACTACTAGAGCTAATCAATGAATTTGGTAAAGTAGCAGGATAGAAAATTAATGCACAGAAATCTCCTGCATTCCTATACACTAATGATGACAAATCTGAAAGTGAAATTAAGAAAACACACCCATTTACCATTGCAACAAAAAGAATAAAATATCTAGGAATAAACCTACCTAACGAGACAAAAGACCTGTATGCAGAAAATTATAAGACACTGATGAAAGAAATTAAAGATGATACGAATAGATGGAGAGATATACCATGTTCCTGGATTGGAAGAATCAACATTGTGAAAATGACTATACTACCCAGAGCAATCTGCAGATTCAATGCAATCCCTATCAAACTACCACTGGCATTTTTCACAGAACTAGGACAAAATATTTCACAATTTGTATGGAAACACAAAAGACCCCAAATAGCCAAAGCAATCTTGAAAAAGAAAAACGGAGCTGGAGGAATCAGGCTCCCTGACTTCAGACTATACTACAAAGCAACAGTAATCAAGACAGTATGGTACTGGCACAAAAACAGAAATACAGATCAATAGAACAGGATAGAAAGCCCAGAGATAAACCCACGCACATATGGTCACCTAATCTTTGATAAAGGAGGCAAGAATATACAGTGGAGAAAAGACAGCCCCTTCAATAAGTGGTGCTGGGAAAACTGGACAGCTACATGTAAAAAATGAAATTAGAACATTCCCTAACACCATACACAAAAATAAACTCAAAATGGATTAAAGACCTAAATGTAAGGCCAGACACTGTAAAACTCTTAGACGAAAACATAGGCAGAACACTCTATGACATAAATCACAGCAAGATCCTTTTTGACACACCTCCTAGAGAAATGGAAATAAAAATAAAAATAAACAAATGGGACCTAATGAAACTTAAAAGCTTTTGCAAAGCATAGGAAAACATAAACAAGAGGAAAAGACAACCCTCAGAATGGGAGAAAATATTTGCAAATGAAGCAACTGACAAAAGATTAATCTCCAAAATTTACCAGTATCTCATGCAGCTCAATATCAAAAAAACAAACAACCCAATCCAAAAATGGGCAGAAGACCTAAATAGACATTTCTCCAAAAAAGATATACAGATTGCCAACAAACACATGAAAGGATGCTCAACATCATTAATCATTAGAGAAATGCAAATCAAACTACAATGAGGTGTCACCTCATACCAGTCAGAATGGCCATCATCAAAAAATCTACAAACAATAAATGCTGGAGAGGGTGTGGAGAAAAGGGAACCCTCTTGCACTGTTGGTGGGAATGTAAATTGATACAGCCACTATGGAGAATAGTATGGAGTTCCTTAAAAAACTGAAAATAGAACTACCATACGACCCAGCAATCCCACTACTGGGCATATACCCTGAGAAAACCATAATTCACAAAGAGTCATGTACCACAATGTTCATTGCAGCTCTATTTACAATAGCCAGCACATGGAAGCAACCTAAGTGTCCATCGACAGATGAATGGATAAAGAAGATGTGGCACATATATACAATGGAATATTATTCAGCCATAAAAAGAAACAAAATTGAGTTATTTGTAGTGAGGTGGATGGACCTAGAGTCCGTCATACAGAGTGAAGTAAGTCAGAAAGAGGAAAAACAAATACTGTATGCTAACACATATATATGGAGTCTAAAAATAAATAAATAAATAAAATGGTCATGAAGAACCTAGGGGCAAGACGGGAATAAAGACACAGACCTACTAAAGAATGGACTTGAGGGATATGGGGAGTGGGAAGGGTAAGCTGGGACAAAGTGAGAGAGTGGCATGGACATATATACACTACCAAACGTAAAAAATACAGCTAGTGCGAAGCAGCGCATAGCACAAGGAGATCAGCTCGGTGCTTTGTGACCACTTAGGGGGCTGGGATAGGGAGGGTGGGAGGGAAGGAGACACAAGAGGGAGGAGATATGGGGATATATGTGTATGTATAGCTAATTCACTTTGTTATAAAGCAGAAACTAACACACCATTGTAAAGCAATTATACTACAATAAAGATGTTAAAAATAAAATAAAATAAATAAAATAAAAGAGACCCTGAAAGCTTCCTTGCCCCTTCTGCCATGTGAGGTTATGACAAAAAGACAGCCATCAAAGACGCCAGCTCTCACCAGACACTGAATCTGCTAGTGCTTCGATCTTGGACTTCCCATCCTTCAGAAATGTGAAATTTCTGTTGTTTATAAGCTACCAGTCTCTGGTATTTTGTTATAACATTACAAACAGACTAAGTAGGTAATGTATGACAGAGGTAACTTCACTCTGATCATAATTTCTCTTCCTTTTAAAAACTAGATCAAGAACATATTCTTCCATACTTTTCACATTCAATAGTCTTATATTTTCTATTTTTACTATAATAACCACATTTGTAATGGCAGTCTTAAAACCTTTTAGAGACACTTTCTTTTTTGCCAAAGTACATGAAACAAAAAAGAGTAGGTAGCATCAAAAATCATTTGCGTTTAAACATAGGCATTAAACTCCCAGATGCTGAAGTCAGTTATTAGCAAATCTACTACTGCTGTCACCAAAATCTTAGAAGGAAGTAGGTGTTATAAAAGCCATCTAAATCCTCCTTTATGGCTAAATAATGTAGTTAAAGCTGTAATCTATAGTTAATCTCTTCTGACACCTTCCTCAATACGTCAGCAAAGGAAATTAAAAATCTTAATTAAACCCTTTTCATTACATGTAGCAATGCAGACAATGCTTTCCCCCTGGCCAGGATAATGTTGTAATAATGACCAGAACATGAGAAATGTTACCCTGCCTCAGACCAAGATTCCAGCCAATCATTTCTTACAATGACACTGAAACTATCTTGTGATTTCATATCAAGCTCCAGAGACTGTGTTGGACCTTGAACAAACTTTGTGTTTTAGAATGAATATGTCATCCCTTAACATCTAAATCTTCATGGAGCAGATACCTATTGTTTCGTATACCCAGGAGCTATTTTCCAGGAACTGCCCCCACCCCATTGTCCAACCTCTAGGGTTGCAGCAGGTTTTACAATGTTTTTATAACGTGACACTGTTCCCCAAGCATCATCAGTTAGTTTTGGGAGTGGGCACTTGACCTTAAATGAGTCTATTGATCACTTCCCAGGAATTTTAAAACTGGAACCAAGAGGAACAGATCATCTCTCTCTAGTGGCTGCACTATAAATGCTAACTTGAGAACTGTTCCTACTGGCATGTGGTTTGCAAACAAGAAAGCTGGTCTACACTGAGAAAGTGAAGCAGATGTGGAGAGAGAGTAGAGATAAGGGTCACAAGGAGAAGAATTTCTGGGTTTCCTTTTGTGCTACAGTTAGTGTTTCTATTCTTGAGGATCTGGTGCCTCTTGGATTCCATTAACTACTCCGGTTACTTTCCAATAAATCCACCCTCTTTTTATTGTTAAACTAGTTTGAGCTGGCTTCTGTTCCTGGCACCAAGAAATAAAAGTCCCAACTAATGTTCATTTATTCAATAAATTGTATTTATTTAATATCTAACAAATTATTCATACTTTAGCCTATTCTACCTTTTGAAGATACAAATTTCAAAAACTTTTAACTCATTTCATCTAAAGAGCATGTCTTTCAAGTGTCAAGAAATGCCTTCTAATTTGAGATTTGATGTTGATTTTGTGCTCACCCTAACCATATCTTTAATTATTTAAGAACTTTGCTCATGTCCTCATCTGTTTAGTTCAGTTCAGTTCACATATATTTGTTCACCTACTTTGTGCCAGACAACGTACATGGTGATGTAAACTCAAAGATGAAGGAAGAGATCTCATAATCTAGTAGCAGAGAAATATTTGTAAATTCATGATTGGGATGTAGTATGCCAAGTGGTACCACAGAGGTGCATTCAAAAACTCTCTTGTTCAAGGGAGTTTTCAATACTGTGACTAGTAATTGACACATCTTTTTCCCAGCATTCTTCCCCCAATTTTTCTAGATATTTCTTCTTCACCTTCTCCATCCACATAGTGCCTCTTCTCTTCCCTCAAAGGAGTTGAATGTTCCCACGTGATCTCATATTTTATCTTCACTCTGGCCATACAGACTAGGAACCTAATGCAAGCTGTGCAAATTACAATGCCCTTGGGATCCAGCCCCCCAGATTACCCCCAGTGAATTTCACCTCCTGTCATTCACACACTTGTGTAGTCTCCTCCCACACCGAATGAGGATGACCTATATAACTATTAGGATATTAAGAAAAAACAGAGTATGACTTCTATGTCTAGGTCATAAAAAATATTACAGCTTTATAATATATATTATTATATATATTATACCTCAATAAAAAAAATTTAATAAAAAATAAATTAAAAAAATGAAAGTGTTACAGTGTCTGTCTTGCTCCTTTAGATCATTCACTCTGGGGGAAACCACATGCCATGTCATGAGAACATATATATATAGAGAGAGAGAGAGAGAGAGAAAGTAATAAGATTTTGAAGGATAAAAAGGTTTTCATGAGGTGGTAGAGAGGTGAGGGAAAAAAATGCTCCAAGCCAAGGAACTAGCATATTCAAAGACAGAGAAGTATGAATCGGCTTATTAGGAAACATGTGTTTCCCAGAACACAAATGGCAGAGGTAGTGGTAGGACAAAAAAATTAAAGAGGCAATAGAAGCCAAATGTTAAAGAGCCTTGTATACCCTGAAAAGGAGTTTAGACTTATCTTACAGATTAACATTCACACAAAAAATTTGTGCATAAAAACCACTTTCTAAAAATACAAGTTAAAAATGCAGACTTCAGGGTTCCATCCCCAGAGATTCTAAGTCTTCAATAAGGCCTAAGAATTTGTATTTCTAATATGCCATCCAAGTGATTCTAGTCAAATGTGTTCTAAGGACCACATTTGATAAACACCATAGTACAGTGGGGAGCTGCTGGAGGGTTTTAGGCAGGAGTATCACTTCATGAGGTCTGAATTTTAGAAAGATTATGCTAGATGCAGTAAGCAAAATGGATTTGAGGAAGGTAAATCTGGATATAGAGAGATTTATTAGAAAGTTGTTGTAATAATCCAAATAAGAGGTAGTAGTAGCCTCAACTAAAGCAATAGAAATAGCGACGAGATTCTGGAAAGAAGTAAAATCTAAAATATAAAATCTGGTGATTGACTGGGATGGTGGGGAGGCCAAGGAGGATCCAAGATGATTCCCAGATTTTTTTCCCTGAGTAATTAGGTGGATGGTTAGATTTAAAAAATACAGTTGGAAATACAGATTATGAGATTGGAATGTATTTGAAAATAATGAGTTCAGTATGATAGATTTTTAAGTTCAATATGCCTATGTGACATATTTAAGTGTAGTTGTATAGTAAGTAGATAGTTACATGTAAACTATTAATCAGGAACATTTTTCCCCCACACCTGACGTTTCCATGCCATGGAAGTTCCATTAGAGTAACACTTCAGTCCTCCTTTTTCCTCATCACTCACTGCCTTCCACAGAGGAGAGAGGCACCTGATCAGTGAATTTGGAGGAAGAAATTAAAGTATGTGCAATTCAACCCTTCTTTCCTCTTCCTCTGAGATCTGCCTGCCTGTAGAATGCAAATGTTGTACGTATGTGCAATTAACATGTAGAAAATGTAATATTGAAGGAGCCTTGAAGACAGAAGCTATAAGGCTGTCCAGGCAGCCACCAGCTAAAACAGGTGATGTTCTTTCAGAGACAGTCTTGGGAGTCATCCTATTCTGCTCAGACTGCTGTAACAGAATACTATGGACTGCATGGCTTATGAACAACAAAAATTTCCCACAGTTCTGGAGGCTGGGAGATATTGGGAAGTCCAAGATCAAGGCACTGGTAGATTCGGTGTCCGGTGAGGACCTGCTTCCTGGTCCATAGCTGGCCATCTTCACATTACATCCTCACATGGTGGAAGGGATGAGGGAGCTCTCTGGATTGTCTTTTATAACAGCACTAATCCCACTCATGACTGCTCCACTTTCAAGACCTAATCACTTCTCAAAGGCCCAACCTCCTAATGTCAGCACACTGGGGGTTAGGATTTCAACATATAAATTGGGGGTGGGGGACATAAACATTCAGTCCTTAACAGGAGTAGAGGATGAAAGAGGTCCTTACCATCAGAGGGGGCCAAGATGACTCTGAGAAGTACCCAGAGAAAATCTTACTCACCATTTACAAGGCAGAAGCCATTACCTGGCAGAGTCCAGCTACAGAGAACAGGTCCAGACAGGGCCAGAGGAAGACCAGTTATACAAGCCAATCCTACTTTTCCTCCTAGAGAACTCCCACCCAGTGAATGAGAAGAGAGAGGGGAGGAAGAGTCAAAGAGCCGACTTTGATGGAACTTAGACCATGGGTCAAGTCTCAGTTGGTGGAAAAGTGGAAATGTGGTTAGAGTTTTAAGTCCACTGCTGTTTAATAACTGAAAGAGCCTAGCAAGCTGTGGGCTCTTCCTGACACACCATGAAGGACCTATCTAGTAAGGGAGAGTTGATATAACATAGTGGAAGACAGAGATGGGAGGAAAATAAAATCTGTAATGTTTGTATTCCATTAAGTTATTCTATTCAATAAATTGGTGATGTTTATATGGACATTTTTCTGGGGTTGAAGGTCATCATATTCTCAAAGAGTTATATGACCCAATAAAGGAAAAGAACGCACAATGATTCATTGTGAAAAGAGAAGAAGACTAAGGGCAGAACCCAGGAAGAATCTCAACTTTAAAGAGTCAAGAATGGGAAGAAGAGCCAGTAAAGAAGACTGAAAAGTCAGGAGAGGCAAGCCAAGGGAGGGGGTCAAGAAGGAAGTAGTTCTATAGTAATTTATGCTGTATTAATACCTCCCGACTGATCCCAAGCCCCACCAGCCTACGGATACAAATCTTTTCACATTCATTCCCAGACTTCACAGGCCTGATCCTTTATCTGTATAGCTGCTATCACCCTTCTCCCCTAAATTCTTCTTTTCTATGAGCTCTTCAAGATAATATTGTTTCTTTGCTGCCTCTCAATTCCCCAATACCCCAAATCATGAAATCCCGAATAAGCTAAAAGGATTGCATTTTATTTATTCTTCCATGAGGTGAAGCCACATTCTCTTCCCTACAAAAATGGGGAGTACGATAGTAGCAGAGACTGCTAATTGTACTTTGATATCCTTTTTGCCTGTTTGTTGGCTGTCCTAGTCCACCAAGAATAAAGGCTACATAACCTAGCTTTCCTTGAAGCTAGATATGGCAATATGATTAGATTCTTTCAACAGACTGAACAGAAGTAGCACATGCAACTACCGGGATATTTCCTTTCCATTCTCTCCCTTTTTCCAGCTGGTTGGAATACTGGAATTACATCAGCAATCATGGACCACAGGTGACCTTGGGAATGAGGAGGCCACGGAGACTGATACTGAGATGTACCCCCCAGCAATTTCTTCAATGAATGCTGCTAGGAGTGATGGCACTAGATAGTCCACAGCTCTCAGCCCCCTCAGCTGCAGAGAGCCACCTTGCTCAAGGTCACAGCCATTCCAGGGTGGCCCACATCCATTGACAGATCACCGTGGGACTATAAAGGCCTGACCATTTTGGCCTACCTCAAGACAACTCTGAGGGATTGGCCACAGCTGCATCACAGCTTGACTTTTTCCTCTGCTCACTCCTGCTCTTCCACAAACCAACCAGACAGGCCTTCGTGTGGCTGCTCCCTCAGGCTGCGGTGCTGTTCGCCCACGTAGTCACAGAGCTAAATTCCTTCATGTCTTTCTGGTCTTTGTTCACAACCCACTATCCCAATGAGTCTTGCCCTGACTCTCCTACTTAATCCTGTAGACTATCTGCCCCACCAACACTTCTGATCCTTTTCATCCTGCTCTAATTTTTCTTTTTTCTGTATACCTTTCACCCTCTAATATACTATATCACTTAGTTATTTATTATGTTTTTATTCATTTTCTTTACAGTAGGATGTAAGATCCCAATAGCATGAGGACAAGGATCTTGGTTTTGTACAATAATGTGTCCCATGCACCTACAATAATGCCTGGCACAGAGCAGGCATTCAGTAAATATTTGTTGAATGGGTGAATAAGTGAATAATTCTCAAGGAGAATTTTGCAGAATTCACTCTTCAGGACCCCCAATTCCAGAAATAGTTTGAAAGGAATTCCTTGGCAGCAGATTCACTAATATTATATATTCTATACAATCCAATAAGAAAAAATTGGTCATGTATTTTTACGGAGTACCCTAAATCACTCCTTTTATAGTTTACATTCATTAGCATTTCATATACACACACACACACTATCTCTCTCAATTTCACACACACACACACACACACACACACATCTATAAAGATTATAATGCTTTATTTCATATGTAAGGCCTGTGATTTCTGTTCCAATGAGATGACCATTGAAAAAGATTGATTTTCCCGAGAATAGGAAACTTAGAAAAAGCAAACCTGAATTTCTCAAGTGTGGTAATCCAGGACAGTTTGCTGGGCTACATGATAGGGTATAGTTACTTCTAACAGGAACCGTCTGTTCTCAAGTACAATTCATTGCAACTGAGTTTGGAAACTTTGTTTTGCTTCATATTACCCGCTTCTGAAAGAGGTCAGTATTTGTGAGGTTTCAGGAAGTTTACTTTGAAGTCAGCACTCCAATAGAAACATGAACTAGATCAGCTGAGCACCCATGGAGTTGGCCTGAGGATTTATTTCTGTAGCTCTGAACTCTTAGGGGGCTTTCCTCTCTTGGGCAAGTTCCCACTTTTTCATTTGTCTTAAGAGTTAGCAAAGGTTATCTAAATGTCATTGTGTGAATTAGAAAGGTAGTAATGGGGTTATGATTGAGTATAATTCAAACCAATCATCTTTATAAAAAATAAAGAACATAATTTAAAAACATTTACAAGTAAAAAAGATCTTTGACTATGAATAAAATACTAATTGTTATTATTTACTAACTAATTATTAGTTATTAATAAGTGGTGGTGAGTGTACAGGTGTTAATTATATTCTCTTTTTGTTTGGGGTGGGTATGTTAATAACTGAGGAAAAAGGTAGATACTCCATCACGGCAGTTCTTTTGTTACCCCTGGAGTAATGTTGCCCTCGATCAAACTACCCCTCACTCATTCTGGCTTTGTGAAGCAAGTAGAGATTGGGATGTAATTTTAAAACATTAGACTTAACGCTCTAAATGGAGTTTATATTTGGGCAACTTTTCTACCCTTTCAAGACATTGTTCTGCAACAAATAATAAAGATTCACTAAGAGAAAGATTGCCTTCTTTAAAAATGTATTAAGAATCAAGTTTTAAAGACCTCACTGAACCCCTGTTTTGATCATTTTAATAGCCTCCAACTGGTTTTCAATGAGACTTGATAATTATCATCAAATGGATAATCAGAAAGTCAGTGGAGGGTAACAATTAGAAGCTGTATTTTAGTTCATGCAGTTACCTTTAGCCTGGTCTCTCTCTTGGTTAAAATCTCCAGGAAGATTCTCTTACTTCTTCCATCTACCATCTTCTGGCGTCTTAATATTATTTTCTCAAACTCCTTGGCATTCAATACAGACTTTACTAATCCCTTGGCCTCAGTAGGCAGTCTTCTTCATAAACAATAAATAGCTCCTTGGCCTATTCATTAAAAGCATATTGCCACTCACAAACCAGCTCCTGGAATATTCCTGAAGTGGTCATGTGTTGCACTGCCCAGACCCATCTTTAAAACCAAGACATTAATTTCCCCAGTTATAGGAGTGTTGGCTACTGAGGACTCACAGCTGAATTCCTCGTCAGGCGCTGCCTCATCTAACATCTACTCCCCTCCCCCAGAAGTACCCATAGGCAAAAATTGGCCCACATAAAGGGGTACAATTGCTCCCTCATTTCAACTTCAGAAACTTTGAAAGACTATCCTAGCTCTAAAGCTATCCATGCAATTGCAGTGGCCTTTGTTGTCACCGCATCACAGTTCAACTCTCCTTCCACCCAGTCCCGTTTCTTTCACTCTCCCAAAGGTATTGATCCCAAATCCACTTCCCAGTAAATTTCCTATATGGTAATATCTATTTCAGAGTCTGCTTCCTAGTAAACCTGTGACCTGAGAGAATTCTCTTGGTCATAATCAAACCACCACTTTTAGTTATCATTTAATAAAATAAAATTTTGATGGTGACTTGTGTATTAGTCATAGCAGACTAACTTCTGTAATAAACAATCTCAAAATGTTAGTAGCTTAACCCAATAAAAATTTGCTTCTTACTCATCCCATGGTGCATTGCAGTTCAGTGGGGAGAGGGACAGTCATTCAGGGATCCAGACTCCTTCTGGCTTTTGGCTCCACCCTTTTCTAGGAGTTCTGTCCTTCAGCTGACAGATGAGGAAAGAAAATGAGAAAAATGCATAGGTTTGATGGCTTGAAAGAGTGCACATCAATTCTACTAACATTCCATTGGCCAGAACTCTGTCGTACGGCCACACTAAGACAAGGAAGGCTGAGGATCCCTAGCAGTCTCTGCTACTCATTTAAAGAACACCTGTGACTTTCAAATCTTCCATTTTCCATGACATGTGACATTCTTGTACCAACCTTCAACCTGCAAGGACTGAAAATTCCATCTTTATTAAAGATCTTAAAAGATTCATGGTCTCTCCACTTTAATAAAAGTCTCTGTAGGGTGTGTGTGTGTGTGTGTGTGTGTGTGTGTGTGTGTGTGTGTATCTTTAGCAAATAAGGGGTTTTTTAAATATGGGATTTTTTTAAAAAACAGAAACGTGATATTATTTTCATACCCAATAAAATTAATGACAATTCTTTAATATATCTAATATCCAGTATGTGTACACATTCTGGTTGTTCCTCAAAAGTCTCTTTCTGAAGTTCTTTTAATTCCTGGACAGGTACTAATAGTTATGTCATAGTTCCAGCAACTGACCATGACAATACTCCACCTAAACGTTCCCAAAACTCCTGAAGGATCCACTTACTTTTTCTCTTTGAACTGCTCTGACTGCCTTTGTCACAATCACAGCCATGCCTGTTTCAAAACCATAAACTAAACCTTCGTGGATTCCTGACATCAGCTGATGTTTTATCAATACTTGTATTTTCTTTTCTTTTCTTCAGATAGTCTTCATTTCCTTAGTTATCACTCTTTTAACCATGGCGCTGGCTAGCCCTTCAACAGCAACTCTTACAAATACCACGAGGCTTGGGGCCACTCCTGCTATCGTTTCTTCAGGACTAACATGATTTATAGGAAACTGCTCCTACATTCTGAGAAAAATCATTTCTTTAAAAAGATTTCCCAAATCTTCAAGTTCAATAATAAGGACATATGTTTACTCAATGACTTGTTTCAAATAGCACCTTATATCTTCAGATTGTAGTTGGGATCTTATGTAAAACCAAGTGAGTTGATTTCAAAAAGAAACTTTGAATTTCTCATTTTTTTACATCTTTTAATGTAGCGCAAATACTTCTCATCAAGAGATTAGAAAATAAACTAAAATTACCCAAACTGCTTTACATCTTTAGCCCCATCTCTTCTAGTACTTGTTTAAATGGTAAGAAGAAGCTTGATAGGAGATTTCTGAAAATAATTTCTAGAAGCCGACTTGTAATAAATCTACTGAGACTATTTTAACTTCTGCTAAAGATTCTATATCCCTTTGGGAATGTGCACCTTAGTGACTTCAGCTTCTGCTATAAACTCTGTCAAAGCACAAATTCAAACCCTAACCTGACATCCATTTCCTGTACATGACACATGATATTGACAATGTCCTACAAAGCTCAGAACAAGTACCCAGTTTCTCTCCCTCAAAAGTTTGGCTCTGCTTCGTCAACGTTGACTCCATTTTTACCAGGTCCTCACTTTCTGGTCACAAAGATGGTTGCTAACAACTTTGGAGCTACTTTCTTCAGGTCCATTTTCTGCAGAAAAGTGAGAGTTTGCTTCCCCAATTACTCAAACCAATTCTGAGAAAGGAGACTCTTTGCACCTTATTGGAATGTTTTCATCTATGAACCAATCATTGAGTCAAGGGGATGAAATACACTGACAGGCTTATGCTAATCAGGGCCTACCCTTGGAACTGTTGGAGGAGGAGTCAATCCCACTCAAACCATATAATTGAGAAATTCAAGGTATTACTAGGAAGAAAGAAGAGATTATTGAGAAGGAAGCAACAAATGTTCACTGCAGTACTGAATCTAAAGTGACTGACTTGGACATTCTATCAAAATAAAATATAAAGTAAATTGTAGCTTTAAATAAATTGTTTTTTGCTTTGTCATACCTGTCCTCAAAGGAGTTACCACCGATGTCCCTACCAAGGGTGAATGTCTCTGCATGGGGTTCAAAGCCCACCATAATGATATCCACCTAAAGATTTTTTTAGTTACTTTCAAGCTGTACATCTCTTATCAGATATGTCTCTTCAGTCTCCCTCCTGTAAATGTTTGTGATCCTACATTTTTGCAAAAAAAATCTTGATTATAAAAACAGTACATATTGGGACTTCCCTGGTGGCACAGTGGTTAAGAATCTGCCTGCCAATGCAGGGGACACGGATTTGAGCCCTGGTCCAGGAAGATCCCACATGTCGCAGAGCAACTAAGCCCACGAGCCACAACTACTGAAGCCCGTGCACCTAGAGCCTGTGCTCCACAAGAACAGAAGCCACCACAATGAGAAGCCTGCGCACCGCAATGAAAAGTAACCCCCGCTCACCACAACTAGAGAAAGCCTGAATGCAGCAACGAAGACCCAATGCAGCCAAAACTTAATTAATTAATTAATTAATTTTACAAAAAACTCTGGGGAAAAAAAAGCAGTACATGCTAACTTAAAGGTCAAGCAATATAAAAGTGACTAAAGTAGAAAATGGCAGTCCACCATATTTAGAGTGAACATTAGAGGTAGAATACAGGTTACAGATGTCTGGTTGCACACATTACTTGGATTTAAAAAGGAAATCGTGACTTTTACATTTTAACTGGGCTGTCATACCTGGCATCAAAATGGCTTCATCAAAGTGGTCATGTGAAAAATACCTTACTTCTGTTTTGTTTGTTTGTTTGTTTGCCGTGTTTGCTTTCTTCTCTGCTAGCTGTCTGTTTAGATCTCAGTCATCTTTCAGGGCCTACCTGAAATCACACCTCTTGATCCCTACTCTCTTTTTAAAACTGAACTTCTTCAATGCTCATAAACAAAACATAAAAACAAAAAGAGCATTTAAAAAATCTTTCCTAACTGCTCTAGTTCTCATTGACTTTCCTCTCTACTTAGAGCCTACACCACACAATTAGCGCATAACTACAAATTGTTAATATTGTTTGTTATTGTTCCATATTTATAAGAGTAAGTGAGAAGAATGTGGTGGAATTGTTTTATGGAGTCCTGGGCTGGGGTGGGGACTTACAGAATCATGATATAGCAATGAGTGCAAGGGAGGCATGGAAAGAGCTAGCCCTGGGAAATTACAGAAAATTGGGCTGTGAATTTAGAGCAGGGGTCTAGAGCAACTCCTGAGGCAGGCTTTGTACAAAAGCTAGAAGTCAAAACAAGGCAGTATGTCAAGGCCAAGAATGTGGTTAGAGATCTACAGGAATGAGAGAGGGTATATCAGGGCATGGATTAACAATAAAAATGATGATATACTATGCTTAGTTCAAATAATGTGTGAAATATAATTGATGTGTAACATCAGAAACATCAAAATAGCATCAAAACAACAAAAAAATTGCTCAATTTTACCAAAATTGTAAATGTGACTATCCTTTGGCTCAGCAATTCCACTTCTAGGATGTTATCCTAAAGAAATATTCACGCAACTGTACAAAGTGAATGTACTAAATACTGTTGATAAGAGCAAGAGATAAAAATGGAAACAACCAAAATAGCTATCTAAATGCCGGTTTGCTTACACTTTCCTCTACTATTCACATATACAGCAGAATAATAACCAGCTATTAAAAGAGAGATAGATCTATGAACACTGGCATGGAAAGAGGTCCAAAATATATTTTAAAAGAAACTTTCAGAATAGTATATACAGCATGATTTCTTTAAAATATAAATTACACAGGTATTATTACATATATTTAATGACATTTTAAAAGAATTTTTTTGAAGCTTTATCATCTATTTGTATAAAAATCACCTAGAGTACATGTTAAAAATACATATTCCTGGGCTTCATACTAGATCTACTGATCTACTAGATCATACAAGATCTGCTACTGAACTAGTATACTAAACCTACAGAATCACAATCTATGGTGATTGAACCCCAGACTCTGCATAACAATCAGCCCACATGAATCTTGTGCCCAATACAGTTTGGGGATTATTGGATTAATATAGTATTAACAGGGGTTCCACCCAGGCCAGGGAACTTGGAGGGCAAGCAAGGGTGGGGGATTGTGTGAGGGGTGGGTTGGTGGAAGACCGGGAGTTTTCCCTTTCATTTTGCTTTATACTCTTCTGCATTTTAAAACTCTTTATGAGGGAGAGACCTTCAAGATGGCGGAGGAGTAAGACGTGGAGATCACCTTCCTCCCCACAAATACACCAGAAATACATCTACATGTGGAACAACTCCTACAGAAAACCTACTGAACGCTGGCAGAAGACCTCAGACTTCCCAAAAGGCAAGAAACTCCACACATACCTGGCCGTGTGGCTAACAGGGTCTTGGTGCTCCGGCCGGGTGTCAAGCCTGTGCCTCTGAGGTGGGAGAGCCGAGTTCAGGACATTGGTCCACCAGAGACCTCCCGGCTCCACATAATATCAAATGACAAAAGCTCTCCAAGAGATCTCCATCTCAACGTTAAGATCCAGCTCCACTCAACAACCAGGAAGCTACAGTGCTGGACACCCGATGCCAAACAACTAGCAAGACAGGAACAAAGCCCCATCCATTAGCAGAGAGGCTGCCTAAAATCATAATAAGGACACAGACACCCTAAAACACACCGCCGGACGTGGTCCCACCCACCAGAAAGACAAGATCCAGCCTCATCCACCAGAACACAGTCACCAGTCCCCTCCACCAGGAAGCCTACACAACCCACTGAACCAACCTTACCCACTGGGGGCAGACACCAAAAACAATGGAAAGTACGAATGTGCAGCCTGCGAAAAGGAGACCCCAAACACAGTAAGTTAAACAAAATGAGAAGACAGAGAAACACAGAGCAGATGAAGGAGCAAGGTAAAAACCCACCAGACCAAAGAAAGGAAGAGGAAATAGGCAGTCTACCTGAAAAAGAATTCAGGGTAATGACAGTAAAAATGATCCAACATCTTGGAAGTAGAATGGAGAAAATACAAGAAACGTTTCACAAGGACCTAGAAGAACTAAAGAGCAAACAAACAATGATGAACAACAAAATAAATGATATTTAAAATTCTCTAGAAGGAATCAATAGCAGAATAACTGAGGCAGAAGAATGGATAAGTGACCTGGAAGATAAAATAGTGGAAATAACTACTGCAGAGCAGAATAAAGAGGAAAGAATGAAAAGAATAGAGGACAGTCTCAGAGACCTCTAGGACAACACTAAATGCACCAACATTCGAATTATAGAGGTCCCAGAAGAAGAAGAGAAAAAGAAAGGGACTGAGAAAATATTTGAGGAGAATATAGTTGAAAACTTCCCTAATATGGGAAAGGAAATGGTCAGTCAAGTCCAGGAAGCGCAGAGAGTCCCATACAGGATAAATCCAAGGAGAAAAACACCAAGACACATATTAATCAAACTATCAAAAATTAAATACAAAGAAAAAATATTAAAAGCAGCAAGGGAAAAACAACAAATAATATACAAGGGAATTCCCATAAGGTTAACAGCTGATCTTTCAGCAGAAACTCTGTAAGCCAGAGGGAGTGGCAAGACATATTTAAAGTGATGAAAGGGAAAAAACTACAGTAAGATTACTCTACCCAGCAACTACAGTAAGATTACTCTACCCAGCAAGGATCTCATTCAGATTTGATGGAGAAATTAAAGCTAAGAGAATTCAGCACCACCAAACCAGCTTTACAACAAATGCTAAAGGAACTTCTCTAGGCAGGAAACACAGAGAAGGAAAACACCTACAACAACAAACCCAAAACAATTAAGAAAATGGTAATAGGAACATACACATCGATAACTACCCTAAATGTAAATGGATTAAATGCTCCAACCAAAAGACATAGACTGGCTGAAGGGATACAAAAACAAGACCCGTATATATGCTGTCTACAAGAGACCCACTTCAGACCTAGGGACACCTACAGACTGAAAGTGAGGGGATGGAAAAAGATATTCCATGCAAATAGAAATCAAAAGAAACCTGGTGTAGCAATTATCATATCAGACAAAATAGACTTTAAAATAAAGACTATTACAAGAGACAAAGAAGGACACTACATAACGATCAAGGGATCAATCCAAGAAGAAGATATAACAATTGTAAATATTTATGCACCCAACATAGGAGCACCTCAATACATAAGGCAAATGCTAACAGCCATAAAAGGGGAAATTGACAGTAACACAATAAGAGTATGGGACTTTAATATGCCACTTTCACCAATGGACATATCATCCAAAATGAAAATAAATAAGGAAACACAAGTTTTAAATGATACATTAAACAAGATGGACATAATTGATATTTATAGGACATTCCACCCAAAAACAACAGAATACACTTACTTCTCAAGTGCTCATGGAACATTCTTCAGGATAGATCATATCTTGGGTCACAAATCAAGCCTTGGTAAATTTAAGAAAATTAAAATTGTATCAAGTATCTTTTCTAACCACAATGCTATGAGACTAGATATCAATTACAGGAAAAAATCTGTAAAAAATACAAATACAAACATGGAGGCTAAACAATGCACTACTAAATAACCAAGAAATCACTAAAGAAGTCAGAGAGGAAATCAAAGAATACCTAGAAACAAATGACAATGAAAACAAGATGACCTAAAACCTAGGGGATTCAGCAAAAGCCGTTCTAAGAGGGAAGTTTATAGCAGTACAATTCTGCCTCAAGAAACAAGAAATATCTCAAATAAACAACCTAGCCTTATACCAAAAGCAATTAGAGAAAGAACAAAAAACCCCCAAAGTTAGCAGAAGGAAAGAAATCATAAAGATCAGATCAGAAATAAATGAAAAAGAAATGAAGGAAACAATAGCAAGGATCAATAAAACTAAAACCTGTTTCTTTGAGAAGATAAACAAAATTGATAAACCATTAGCCAGACTCATCAAGAAAAAGAGGGAGAGGACTCAAATCAATAGAATTAGAAATGAAAAAGGAGAAGTAAGAATTGACACTGCAGAAATACAAAGGATCATGAGAGATTACTACAAGCAACTATATGCCAATAAAATGCACAACCTGGAAGAAATGGAAAATTCTTAGAAATGCACAACCTTCTGAGACTGAACCAGGAAGAAAGAGAAAATATAAACAGACCAATAACAGCACTGAAATTGAGACTGTTATTAAAAATCTTCCAACAAACAAAAGCCCAGGACCAGATGGCTTCACAGGTGAATTCTATCAAACATTTAGAGAAGAGCTAACACCTATCCTTCTCAAACTATTCCAAAATATAGCAGAGGGAGGAACACTCCCAAAATCATTCTACAAGGCCACCATCATCCTAATACCAAAACCAGACAAAGATGTCACAAAGAAAGAAAACTACAGACCAATATCACTGATGAACATAGATGCAAAAATCCTCAACAAAATACTAGCAAAAGAACCCAACAGCACATTAAAAGGATCATACACCATGATCAAGTAGGATTTATCCCAGGGATGCAAGGATTCTTCAGTATACACAAATCAATCAATGTGATAAACCATATTAACAAATTGAAGGAGAAAAACAATATGATCATCTCAATAGATGCAGAAAAAGCTTTCAACAAAATTCAACACCCGTTTATGGTAACAACCCTCCAGAAAGTATGTATAGAGGGAACTCACCTCAACATAATAAAGGCCATATATGACAAACCCACAGCCAACATCATTCTCAATGGTGAAAAACTGAAATCATTTTCTCCAAGATCAGAAACAAGACAAGGTTGTCCACTCTCACCACTATTATTCAACATAGTTTTGGATGTTTTAGCCACAGCAATCAGAGAAGAAAAAAAATGAAAGGATTCCAAATTGGAAAAGAAGAAGTAAAGCTGTCACTGTTTGCAGATGATATACTATACATAGAAAATCTTAAAGATGCTACCAGAAAACTACTGGAGCTAATCAATGAATTTGGTAAAGCAGCAGGATACAAAATTAATGCACAGAAATCTCCTGCATTCCTATACACTAATGATGAAAAATCTAAAAGAGAAATTAAGGAAACACTCCCAATTACCACTGCAACAAAAAGAATAAAATACCTAGGAATAAACCTACCTAAGGAGAAAAAAGACCTGTATGCAGAAAATTATAAGACACTGATGAAAGAAATTAAAGATGATACCAACAGATGGAGAGATATACCATGTTCTTAGATTGGAAGAATCAACATTGTGAAAATGACTATACTACCCAACGCAATCTGCAGATTCAATGCAATCCCTATCAAACTACCACTGGCATTTTTCACAGAGCTAGAACAAAAAATTGCACAATTTCTATGGACACACAAAAGACCCTGAATAGCCAAAGCAATCTTGAGAAAGAAAAACGGAGCTGGAGGAATCAGGCTCCTGGACATCAGAATATACTACAAAGCTACAGTAATCAAGACAGTATGGTACTGGCACAAAAACAGAAATATAGATCAATGGAACAGGATAGAAAGCCCAGAAATAAACCATGCACATATGGTCACCTTATGTTTGATAAAGGAGGCAAGAATATACAATGGAGAAAAGACAGCCTCTTCAATAAGTGGTGCTGGGAAAACTGGACAGCTACAAGTAAAAGAATGAAATTAGAACACTCCCTAACACCATACACAAAAATAAACTCAAAATGGATTAAAGACCTAAATGCAAGGCCAGATACTATAAAACTCTTAGAGGGAAACATAGGCAGAACACTCTAGGACATAAATCACAGCAAGATCCTTTTTGACCCACCTCCTAGAGAAATGGAAATAAAAACAGAAATAAACAAATGGGACCTAATGAAACTTAAAAGCTTTTGCACAGCAAAGGAAACCATAAACAAGACCAAAAGACAACCCTCAGAATGGGAGAAAATATTTGCAAATGTAGTAACTGACAAAGGGTTAATCTCCAAATTTTACAAGCAGCTCATGCAGCTCAATATCAAAAAAACAAACAACCCAATCCAAAAATGGGCAGAAGACCTAAAGAGACATTTCTCCGAAGAAGATATACAGATTGCCAACAAACACATGAAAGGATCCTCAACATCACTAATCGTTAGAGAAATGCAAATCAAAACTAAAATGAGGTATCACCTCATACCAGTCAGAATGGCCATCATCAAAAAATCTACAAACAATAAATGCTGGAGAGGGTGTGGAGAAAAGAGAACCCTCTTGCACTGTTGGTAGGAATGTAAATTGATACAGCCACTATGGAGAACAGTATGGAGGTTCCTTAAAAAACTAAAAACAGAACTACCATATGACCCAGCAATCCCACTACTGGGCATATACCTGGAGAAAACCATAATTCAAAAAGAGTCATGTACCACAATGTTCATCGCAGTTCTATTTACAATAGCCAGGACATGGAAGCAACCTAAATGTCCATCAACAGATGAATGGATAAAGAAGATGTGGCACATATATACAATGGAATATTATTGGGTCATAAAAGGAAATGAAACTGAGTTATTTGTAGTGAGGTGGATGGACCTAGAGTCTGTCATACAGAGTGAAGTAAGTCAGAAAGAGAAAAACAAATACCATATGCTAACACATACATATGGAATCTAAAAAAAAAAAAGAAAAAGAATGGTTCTGAAGAACCTAGGGGCAGGACAGGAATAACGACGCAGACATAGAGAATGGACTTGAGGACACAGGGAGGTTGAAGTGTAAGCTGGGACAAAGTGAGAGAGCGGCATGGACATATATACGCTACCAAATGTAAAATAGATAGCTAGTGGGAAGCAGCCGTATAGCACAGGGAGATCAGCTCGGTGCTTTGTGACCACCTAGAGAGGTGGGATAGGGAGGATGGGAGGGAGATGCAAGAGGGAGGAGATATGGGGATATATGTATATATACAGCTGATTCACTTTGTTATAAAGCAGAAACTAACACACCATTGTAAAGCAATTATACTCCAGTAAAGATGTTTAAAAAAATTAAAAAATAAAATAAAAATAATAAAAAAAGAAAATCAACTATACTTTAAAATGAAATAAAAATTAAATTAAAAAAATAAAATTCTTTATGAGAATTTATTACTTATGTAATAATCTATATCTACTAGAGATTTTGAGATTTAGAAGATGGAAACATTAAATTTTGATTTTCTAGGTCATGTAAATGAGGAAATACATTACCAGTTTAGCTCATTCAAGAAAAGAAAAGACTATCAAATCAAAGAGTACAAACTTGACAATATAAGAGTTAAACTTCCTTCATTTATTCAACAAATATTTGCTGAGCATCTGTGTTCCAGGTACTGTTCCATGTGCTGAAGATGTAACAAAGAACATTAGACAAGGTTCCTACCCTCAGGGAAATTACTTTAAAATGGGGGAGGAGACAGATCAAAAAGTAAATAATGGAGCAAGGTAATTGCAGGTGGTGTTAAGTTACAGAGTGATAGAGAGTAAAGTGGGGGTGAGGTGGGGGGTAAGGGAAGACTTTTTTCAGGAGGTGCTTTTTGACTAAGACCTGAAAGATGACAAGAAACAATCATATGAAAAGTTGAGCAAGAGCCACAATCTTGATCTGGGGAAGAGCTTGCCATATTTAAGAGAAAGAAAAGAACTCAGTGAGGCTAGAGCAGAATGAGCAGGAGTGTGGTACCAGACAAGGGTGGAGAGGTAGCCAAAGCTAGATCATGTATAGTTCTGTAAAGAATTTAGATTTTATTCTAGGAAGCTGGTGACTGATTTTAAGAAGGAAGTGATGTTATCTCTTTTACATTTTAAGTATAACTTTCATATCCTTTGACCTGATACTTTCATTTAGAGGAATTTTCCCACAAAAAATGTTTACAAAGATGTTCATAATTAGAATTTTATATTGAAGATAACCCAACAATACAGTGAATGTGTAAGCAAAAAATGATTTAGAAATATATCAAATATTATGAGAATTCCCTGGCGGTCCAGTGGTTAAGACTCTGTGCTTCCACTGTAAGGGACATGTTTGGATCCCTGGTTGGGGAACTAAGATTCCGCATGCCATGCAGCAAGGTCAAAAAAAAAAAAAAAAAAAAAAGAAATATATGGAATAGTATATGGCTCTTAAAAATTATAAGTATATGGACATATGGACTACAAAAACACACTGAAATAGTTATAAGAAGTGAAGTCAAGCAAAACAATTATTTTAAGAGACTCAATCTATAATGAAAAAACTTTTTATTTCTACTGTTGTAAAATGTATTTACTATGGCCTAGCTAGGCTCCACTCACAGTATATAACATATACTTTCGATTTAAAGAAGGAATTCAAAGAGCCATAAAAGTTAAGTATGCATATTAACAAAGATTAGGGAAATAAGGTATGTTTGGGACCTTAATATTTACTGGAAAATTTGCTTTCTGTAAAGTTGATTACATCAAAACAGCAACCAAAAAATCAAGTGCTATCCTTTAACAACAAGAAATATTTCAGGGAAACCTGTTCTCTCTAGTTATACTTGACTTAGACTGAATACATTGAAAAAACTAACACCGGCCATAGTTTTTTAAAATAATGAGGATGTGTAGCACACCATCAATCATCTTGTTTTACATCACTGATGCTCCACGACAACTCTATAAAAGAGTTTACTAAGCTCCCGAATTAATAAGAACTATGTAAGGATATATAAATGATTTTCAGTTTGGATATATTACTACAAATGGTGAAAAGACCACCTCCTGTTACTTATGAGTTCATACTCATCAAATTACTGAAAATCTGGTGTAAGGGGAAACCTCTACACTTCCTATACTTGAGAGGAATTAGTTATGTAAATGAGAATTAAGGCAAATATGTCATTAATAAGTATAAAGATTAGGAATACCTCAATGTAGACAATGATGGAATATGACACCACACTATTTGATATTTCTAAGTTCTAAGATCTAAGTTCAATATGGACCTTAAAAGGCTTTGTAAATTAGCTTTGTACCAAAAGCTTACTGTTAATACAATCCAATACACTATCAAAAGGTATAAGTGAAAGTATACTATCAAAATAAGTTTGATAAGTAGACTATCAAAAAGTATACATGGGGGCTTCCCTGGTGGCGCAGTGGTTGAGAATCTGCCTGCCAATGCAGGGGACACCGGTTCGAGCCCTGGTCTGGGAAGATCCCACATGCCACGGAACAACTGGGCCCGTGAGCCACAGCTACTGAGCCTGCGCGTCTGGAGCCTGTGCTCCGCAACGAGAGGCCACGATAGTGAGAGGCCCGCGCACCGCGATGAAGAGTGGCCCCTGCTTGCTGCAACTAGAGAAAGCCCTTGCACAGAAACGAAGACCCAACACAGCCAAATAAAAAATAAAAAAATAAAAGTATACATTAAAGAATTATAATGAAGAAGGTGGACTAGGTAAATAACCAATCAGTGTCTATTCAGTACCCAGTCCCTACATGGGCAATGTATAGAAAATATCAAATTATGGAAATTCAAGGGTAATCAACTGGTTCTCAACCAGTTATATATACACCTCAGAATCTCCTGATGAGTTTTTAAAAAACAGACCACATTAAGTTCCCCCCTGGAAATTTTAAACTGTTAGGCCTGGAGTAGAGTTTGTGCTTATGTATTTTTGTTAAAATATTTCTTAAGTGCTTCTGATGATCATGGCTGGGGGGAGAATCACCCAAATAGGACAGTCATTATAGATTAGATTGGGTGGAGAAAGCACCATAAAGAAGGGATACTACAGCTGTGCCTTGCCACATAGAAAGGCTTTAAATAGAGCAGAGTAAGGGACTTCCCTGGTGGTCTAGTGGTTAGGACTCTGTGCTTCCACTGCAGGGGGCATGGATTCAATCCCTGGTCAGGGAACTAATCCCCCAAGCCATGTGGCACAGCCAAAAATAAAAATAGAGGAGAGTAAATCACTTACTATATGAGCAGAAACAGTATTGTTTGGGAGAGAGCAGGTAGGCCATTCTTCAATGAATTCAAGCAAATAAAGATGGTAGTGTAGCGGGAAAAGCGGGGCGGGGGGTGACGGTGGTAGGGGTGGGATGAATTGGGAGATTGGGATTGGCATATATACACTAATGTGTATAAAATAGATAACTAATAAGAACCTCCTGTATAAAAAATAAATAAAATTCAAAAAAAAGATGGTAGTGTATACTGAATGAGATAATTACAAGTAACTGTTGACTTTAAAAAACTATAATTCAGTAGAGGATTGAATCCAGATTTAGGGGCTAGGAAATGAATGAGTGATGGGGAATCAAGGTAATGGGTATTTAAAGCAGGCATTTGAGAATTTGGCAGGGGAAGGAAAGTAAAAAATAGAATGGAATTTATATAGGAAGAGAAGGATCAAAAGAAGATTATTTTTCCAAGACAAAGGAGCCTGAAAATGTTTGCAGGCAGGAAGAGAAATCCAACAGAGAAGAAAAGAGCAAATATTCAGAGCGGGTAAAATTGGGATTTATATCTCCCAGGTGTTTTTAATGTATTTGCTTAAGGACTAAAATATATTACAATAAAATTACACCAGTTTAATTAGAATTAAAATTTGAGTAAATTTAATGGGACTGGGAAACACTGACAACCGAAAAGTCTCCAAAACAGCACAGGACAGAAAGGAGACAACAAAGTCAAAGAGTTTCTGTCAACTGTATCCATTTTCTTCATTTGATCCTAGATCCACAAACTTTGTGTAACTGAGAATAGATGCAAACACTGAATGGAAAACTTCAAGTAAGAAGATGTAGACACGTCCGTCTAATTTGAGCTAGAACTGGAGCCAAGTCATGCCTCTGCTCTTCCCCAGGGGAGCAGGTAACTGGTTAAGGTGAGTGTTGGCTTCTGCTTCAAATCCTGCTCACTGGCTTAACAGCCTCTTTCTTGGAATAATCTCTTAACGTTTATGTACTAATGACCCCAAAGCAGGGAAAAAAATTTTTTAATCTGGGCCTTATAAAGAGATTGCCTTGGCTCGATGACAGTAACTATGATTTTTTTGAAATGGTTTATCAACTCAGGATAGGGTAGGACAACAGCAGCCACTATTAATAGGATATGACTTGATGGAAATTATCCTTGAGCAAGATTATTCTGTCAGTTAAGTTAGGATGGACTCGAGTGGGTAAAAGAATACAGACAGGTCTGTAAAGCTCTTGCTATCCTCTCAAATGTGAGGTGTTGAGGGCCAGAGGCAAATTGCAAAGTGTGTTTAATTTTACATCACTGGATATAAAATTTGAATTAATGATTTGAAGATTACAGTAGAGTACTAGGTTATTTTTTGCAGGGTGGTTTACTTTGTTTTATAACTTGATTATAAATACAAAGTACTATCACATTTTATTTCACTTGACCCTCATGAAAACCTCCCACAGGTCGCAAAGTATGTGTCAGCAACCATGATAAAACATAATATTTTATGAAGCAATTTTAAATTTAATAGGTGTATAGCTTGATTTCTTTGTTTTCTTTAAAGAATTTTCAAGCAAATAAATAGATGCTGTATACCTCAGTCATAGAAACATCAGGGAATGAGTTCTACTAGACAGAAGCTCAAAGAGTTCAGATAAAACTCTCAAGATTATTTTAAAAAAAAACTGAATCTTGATTTGCTCAAATCTTATTTTGAAACAGAGGTCCTGAATTGAGATTTACAGTAATGTCATTTCTGGAATGTAAAAGTCGGTTATTTTCTAACTTGTCTACCCAGTGTTTTTTTCATAGACATTATTTTTACTTTAGATTGGATCTAAGAAACTTTCTTCTTTTGACAACTATGCCTTTAATATATTCAAGTTACAAACGTAGTCTGAATCTTTCAACAATTCTTTTAGGATCTATTTGACTTGATTACTTATATTAGGTTGAAAACTCTAGCCATTAGCATATATCCACACACGCACTTAACACACATATATCATTTCCAATTTTTAAATTTTAAAACTGTTAAGTTTTTAGTTAATATTACAGGGAGATGAGCAATGACTAGAGAAAGTAGGGCACGATAAGTGTGTTTCCTCCATATCAAATCCTAATACTAGAAGCAAAAGTCACACGTTTGGAGGTTTGTTTTACACAGTCCTGTAAACATAGTTTCCATGGTCCCTGTCCACATGGCCTTCCTGCTCTGCCAGGATGAAGAATCCCGCTCTCCACTTGCTGATGTGGTCAGACTAATCAAGTGACTGCAGGAAAGGCACCTTCCTTAGTCAACCTTGTGTCTGCCCTCTGTCCTTGAATCATAGTTACTGGTTTTATGGTCCAGTGCAAATAGTCTTGAACCCTACAGCAGAGACAAGACACCAGCATTGGATGCATCATAAACCGAGCAGTCAAGCCCCGCCCCCCCGCCCCCATACCACAGGGTTTCTTTTTGAGTGGCGATGAGCTATAAGTCAAAGCCATGAAAAGAGGACCTTCATTCTGACCTAGGATGGGTGACACCTCAAAGGTGTTTCTTCTTTTCTTCCACAACTGGATGGGAAACCTTGGGACGGTTACTTGGACAGGCCACCTCTAAGTAGCAACAGAGGTGACACTCAGATGAAACACTGCACCCATGCTGTCAACGGCCGACCCCTAAATTCATCCCTCAGCCACGCGCTCCAGCCGGAACGCCCAGAAACCACAGGGTCCTTAATCCATTCCAGCAACAGCGCCAATTTTTGGAAGCCAGAGAGGCCGGATGGCACCGGGCCGCGGGTTCCTGCCTCTTCCAGGCCGCCCGCCGAAATCAAACGAGGCGCAGACTCGCTGCGGCCCGTAGAGCGCGCCTTCCACTCCCTCTGCCGACCTCACTGCGGGCGGGGTCGCCTCGAGGCAGCCGGGAAAGGCAGGCAGAGGAGGAAGAGACGCGGGAGGAGCGCTCTGCGCAGGCGCGCGGCGCCCCGCCTCCCTAGCGTCGGCTCCAGGGCGGGCGGCGCGGGCCCTCCCACTTTCGCCCGTGCCGCCTCACGGCCCCGGCCCTCGCTTCACCCCGACGCCCCGGCGTGCGCGTCCTCCCGCCGGCCTGCAGGCCCGGGGCCTCCGCCTGCCAGCCCGCCGCTGCTCTTCGCGGCCCCGGCTCGCGTTCACGCTGTCGCCCGGGCCGGCGCGGCCGCGGGCAACCGCTCCCCCTCCCACACCTACCCCGTCCCCTCCCCGCCTTTTCCGCCCTCGCGTCCCCCTCCCTCGGCCAGCCGCCGCTGCTCCAGATGAGGTGATGGCAACGGCCAACTTCGGCAAGATCCAGATCGGGATTTACGTGGAGATCAAGCGGAGCGATGGTGAGCCTCGCCGCCGCCCCTGCCGCCCGGGCCCAGCATTCGGGCGTGCACGGAGAGGACGCGGGCGCCGGCTGCCTCATTGATTACTCCGCCGCGCAGTGGGGGCGGGAAGTCGGCGGCGGCGGCGGCGGCCGCGGCGGCGCTTTTGTGTGTGGCGTGTGTGCGAGTGAGGCCAGCTTGGGGTCCGCCCCGGGTGCCGCTGCAGTGCCGGGGCGGGGAGGGGCCCTTCGGGGGGCTGGGCCGGGGGAGGCCGGCGGGGAAGGGCCCGGGTGTAGCGGGCTGCGTCTCTGGGGGCTTCGGGCGGGCGCGCTGGCGGGTCCCGGGCCGGGAGCCCTCGCTCCTCCCACGATCTCCATCCTCCCCGGGGACGCCAGCCCGGGGGGTGGGGGCAGCGGGCTCCGTTAGGGTTGACCCAGCCTTGCGTCTCACCCCGGCCTTTTCATTTTTCCGGCCTCATCTCTGCGGGGGTGGGGAGAGCGTGAAGACCAGAGATTTCAGTATTTAGGGAACCGACTGCTGGTTCCAGGCTGAGGTGGGGGAGAAAGGCCAACCCCGCTGGTTTAAAGTGTCTGGCTGTCACGTTTCTTCGTCTGTCGTTTCTCGAGCATGCCTCTTTCTTTTTTGCTAGTCCCTTCCTTGGAAGAAGGATGCGGAGCTTGTCGTGCTCGGCCATGAATAAGGGTGCGGGTATAAATGGGGAGAAGTATTCGATAAGCTTCTCAAAGGTGATGAGGCTGAAAGGGAAGGAGCGGGATGAGAGCCTAGTCAGTGCGAGGCACTACTGAGAGGGTGGGGCTGGGGGACCGTCTGTTGATATTTTCACACCCTCCGGAGAGGTAACCTAGAGGAAAGTGTAAGAAGAGGTGGAGTCACGGGCTTAATTAAAATTAGAAAGAGAGAGAAAGCCCTAGGCTTCTGTATCTTTCTGTAGGTTTCTCTTGGGGAAAATGTTTTATGTCACTAGCCAGCCAGGCTTGGAAATAATTTATATTGTAAAGGAGAAAACGCATGGAGGGGGATAAATTATTTTCTTTCAATCCAAACATTGAAGAAAGCAGAGGTGTGTAATATCGAGAGGTGTGCGGTGTTCCTTATACCGTACCTTTAATTTGTGGCTTATTATCATTTAGCCTAGTCGGTGGTAACTGTTGCTGGTACATCCACACCCTCTTGGTTTCTACCAGGTTTGACCAAGTTATGTGAAGCTGAGATTGACTTTCATGTTATCTATGTAATGTATTGGAAGACCTTGTATAGCTGATGATTTTTTCCCCTTCGTTATATTTGACATAATTTGTGTTAACAACTGGAAGCATTATTATCCTGTATGTGAGAAGATGAATTATACCACTTAGAGCTTTAGAAGTTACCAGCAACACTAGTGGGAAAGAGATGTCTCTTTTACTTGGGTTGGGGTTTCTTTATATTTTCTCTTCAAATAACTTTTCTTAAGCAGTGCTGTTAACTGCAGTTTCTTTTTTAGGTAAATGCAGGTTCACCGTATACTAGCAAAAGTAGGGTTTATATCTTATTTTAAATTTGGAGGAGGGGCATAAAAATGTGTAAGTTCTTTACATTCTAAGCCTTTAACTATGATTATAGGTGTTACTGTAGAATCTATCAGAAGTATCATGATATTTGAAAGGTTTGGATAATTTTATATTTTCTGGGGTAACATCTTTTTATTTAAACGTATCGGACTGGAAACAATTTTGGTTTGTGGGGGGGTGGTTCTAGGATAGAGGCTTTTAATACTCTTTCTGCCTTAACCTTCTGCCTGTACTAGAAACCCAGACATGTAAGAGCTTTGTGTTCTTACATAAGTGCAAGTAACCTAAAATCACATTTCAAAGCAGTTTGCCCTTGAGAAATAATGGAAATCATTATAATGTATATCATCTTAACTTACAGTCATGTACATATTTATGCTCCTCAGATGCATGGTAGGGTTGAAGGTAGCAGATAAGGAGAGAGCTTGAAAAGAAGGGAATGATCATTTGCATTGGGTGGTGGTGTTTCACAGTAGAAATTGATGTCTGGGAGGCTCCCCTCAAGCTTATGTATTTTAGATAAAACAGTAGTGGTCATTATAAACTTTGTAGTTGGTTGAGCACGAATGTAATGCCTGAGATGGTGGAAACCACACGATGAAGAAGGGCTGCTAGACTGCTGTTAACTGGTGACTTGATGTTTTTCTGCATGCTTGCTAATGGTGATCCTTGTCCTTGTTTCCGAGCATGCTTCTCCCATCCGTTATGTTATATTAAAAGTATATATATTCCCAGGTAACTAAAGTAGACTTGTTACTCTCTTTCAACACCCTGCTCAAAACTAATCCCTGCTAAGTCTTCATTGATTACTAAAGCTGGATGGCCAGTCAGCCACTGAATTCCTAAGTCATTAGGAGACTCATGAGACAGCATATTTCCTTAAGTATTAATATTTGGGTACATTTTTCTTAATATTATGTTTTCAAACTGACCAGACAAGGGGTAGTGTGGAGAACGCAATTAAGGGATGACAGCCTCCCCATGCCCACTTCAACCAGAGCCAGAGCATCAAGGAATTTTAAATTCCCTGAATTCATCTGCGTATCCCATCGTGTTCCTAGCTGAGTTCCTTGTATTTAGTTTTTGAGCAAATCATTCATTATTGGATTTTGGTTTTCGAACATTATTTTAATTAACCATTAAGATGAAGTCTTACCTGGAAGGGAGACCCTTGCCTCTGTGCTCATCCTGTGAGCCACTTCCCTCTCTACCCCCCATGCCCACCACACCTCATACAGGCCTCTTATTCAAGATTCCCAGAGTTGATTGAAACTGAGTGATCTGTGAAGGCTTGCTGACTCTTTTGGTATTCTAAGATTAGAAGTGACAGAGGTTAGGCTTGGACTCCTCAGATTATCCCTAGCCACAGGAGATAACCTGGTGTGAAATTGGACTGGTTTCTGGAAATGAACACTCATGTTTATTTTCTTGCATGTGTCTTCCTATTATCTTTCTGATTCAGTTTCTTTTTGGAATCTAATGACCCTGAGAACTGTAGTCTTAACTGTTGTGTAACTAGGTAGTTTTCATTGGGAGACGCACCCCCCCCAAAAAAAAAAACACCGTGCACTGTTAAAACATTCCTTATTCATTCTACAGTAGCTGTGACTATCGTTTGGGGGCTGGGGGAGTGATGAGATATGTTTTGAATATTTTGAAGCTGCAGCTATGATGGGATTGTTCTTTGGGGTCTCTTAGTCACAGGGTTGATAAATGTGATCTGAAGAGAATCATACACTATTTCAACCAGACAGATCCTTGGAGATGATCCAGTTCTCATTCTTATAGATGTGGAAACTGAGTCCCAAGTCACTATAAGTGAGTTGTCTAGATTCATACACCTTCATACAGTGGCAGCCAGGAACCTGGCTTACATAGCATAGAAACCATACTATCAAGAACTGTGACAGTAGAGGAAGAATTCTCTATTATTTGGGAACCATATACAGCTTTCTACAGCCCAGTAAAGATGTAGGAAATTGCTTCTCACTCATGGGAAAGCCACTAGAGAGCAGTATTATAGAGCCCAATTGGAATGATCCAGTAAAAACTGTTATGGTATGTTTACTAGAAGGTCACAAAACCCAGAATTGTGGGAGAAAAAATATTCCTGTGTCTTAATTAAATGGTGAAAAGAGTGCTTTAATTAAGCATCTGAAATCGGAGGAAAGTGAAGATTTCAAAGGACCCATCAGGAATCTTTGAGTTTGGGGCAGACAATCTTTAGAAAAGATTTTAATGACTTAATTCTCTACCTACTTTGCCACATATATTCTTCTGCTAGTTCATCTTTACATGTCGTTATATAGCCTTTTGGAGAGCAGACTGAATTTAGGTAATAAAAATGAACCACATAGCAATATAGTTCCTTTTGGTACAGTTATGTGATTTTGATTATGAAGTGGGTAGAATGGAGGAAATTGTGGACTAGTGATTTCTTTTTACATGGTGATTAGCATGATGATGGTTCCATATATATATATATATATATATATATATATATATATATATATATATATATATATATATATATATATATATATATATATTAGGTCTTCATAGTTTTCCAAATAGGTTATCTAATTGGATCCTCACAGAAACCCTATGAGGTAAGTAGGGTAGGGAGTGGCAGATTCATTGTTTTATAGGTGAAGAATCTGAGGCTGGATTACTTGCAAAATCACATGGTTAATTAGAGGCATAGCCTGGACCAAAACCTAAGTCCTTTTACTCCTAGCTCTTTACTAGCTCCCTTTACTCCTAGCTCTCTTCAAATGCTGGCAGATGTTTGCTGATGATGGTATGAAGTTGATCACTTTGTGTACTTTGATTTTTTTTTTTCTTTTTTGAGATATGAAAACCCCTTTCGCTCAGATAACCTACAATTAATAATGTTGCTTAAATTTGCCCTATTGGTGAGATCAAATTGATGTCTGATATTTTATTAACTATAAGCATTAAGATTCAGCAATCTAAGGCTTTAAAGCCCTTTTCAATAGTCAATCACTTGTTGCTTCCAGAACTACCACAGAAAGAAATCTATATTCATTGCCTAGTCACTTGATTCTTATGACAGAAATTTTGGAACTGTGGGGAAAGGCACGTTAACAAGGTTAACTTGTTTGTGTGTCAAAAATCTAGAGAAAATAGCAAAGAGCCAGTTAAGCTTGTGTCCCTTCAAATAGGGAAGGAGGCACAAGTGTGGAAAATCCAGAAAAAGATTCCTTGAGAGATCATCCAGACCTATTCTTTCTAGTCACAATTATACTTGTCATTAATATTACATTAATTTTTTGCAAAGCTTAATTTTTGGAATTTACCACCAACTTTGCTTTTAACACCTCTATCCTGTAACCTAAAATAATCTTTTAAGGTGTTTATTTGTTTTGATATTGTAGTTTTGAGCTTGAGAATAGATAAAATTTTAAGCCCTGAGTAAAACTAATTTTCACTCTTCTGGTCCAATTGTGGAGCAAGTGTGGGAAGGTTGCTCTTCTATCACACACTAGCTCTTTTAATTAAAGTAGTACTAATGGTATTGTAGTGCCTAAGTGAAAATAGACATTAGAACCTCACCATATTAAATATTTAAGTGCTTGATTACACATAGTGGATGTTGTGCCATGTACGAGAACTAAATACAAGTTCATGGTGATTGGGATTTGTCTAGTGAAAACTTATGCAAAATGAAATGGAGTATCATTTCATTGTTGGTTAACCTTAAGTTTAACTTTTTGCTTCTATCTCCCAAGAGTAGAATGAGGGGAGCGGTGTCCCTTTTAAAAGTTGTGCTTCTAAATCTAGTCCTGGGCTTTCCCATTTTGGGTACTGCTTGTTTTTCTCACTACCTACCTACTGCAATCAAGCTTGCAGTTCAAATGGGCATTTATTAGGGTGTGAGAGTATTTTGGTGTATAGACCTTAAGTCATATCATGTCATATCACAAAATAATGTGACATTATGTCATATCACAAAATAATGTGATCTCATAATTCTGTTTTCTTATTATAGAGTTAATTAAGTCTACTTTTGTTAACAGTCTGTTAAATATAGGTCATTCTGATATGTGTTGGAGATACAAAAAAAGAATAAGATACACACACTTCCTGCCCTCAGAAACAAATGATTGATAACAAAGTATGATTAGTACTGATAGAACTATGCCATTCTGTGTGTACATCATTACCGCTTACCTTTTTAGGTTTAGACTCTTTAGACTCTTGAAGTTATGAGTCTTCTGGATGGAAAATACATGTCATACATGCTGTCCTTTTCACCTCCTCTTCCCATGACCAATATCCATTATCTCTCGTGGCATGCTTTCCTGATAAACCTATATATTCAGTCTCAGAATTCTTCTTAAAATACAGCACCACCAGTCCTGGTAGCCCTTGTCAGTCAATTGAAATTGGCATTATTTGTCATTACTGGCCTATTTTCTATTCTCTAATACTCATTTGAGTTTTGACTTTATAACTTTTAACCTTTGTTTTGATACTTAAAGGAATAAGGTTTATTCCATTTTAACTTTCTGGCAGACCAGTCCCTGGCAGCAGATTCCTCTCTAGATATCCTGTGCTGGGGTGCTTGTAAACGCAGGGACCAAGGAGGCAGATAGAGCCAGCTGACGGCGCTTCTGTGTGATCTGGGAACAGCCTCTTCACACAGTGTGGCCAAGGGACTATGAGAGTCAGGCACCTCCCTGGGCTGTATTTTACTTACTTTCAAAGACTTTTTCTCCAGGTTTTTATTGGTTTGGGCATTAATTTTAACCAGATTTCACCTATATAAAATTTTTTAAAGGAAGGGTTGGATCAGGATGGGACATACTTCTGGTGAAATTTGTTGAGTGTCTGTATTATGCAAAGAATGACCCCTTTGATTAGAACCCTTGGCCAGGAGCTGTCTACTCAGCCTCATCCAGATAGCTTGTATCTTCCATACTGCCACTTCAGTTTTGTTTCTTTCTTAAAAAGTGAATCCAGGTGTTAATCTTGATACCTGAAGGGATTTAACATTTGTGCCCTTTATAAGTCAGTTGCTTTGCTAAATCCAGTATCTTGTTTGACTTTCATGACAGCCCTATAATGTAGACAGTATCTTCCCATTTTACAAAAGAGAAACCCTGTGCTCAAGTGTATAAACTACTGTAAAGTGTTTAAGCCTCATGAAGGAGCATTTTGGATATTTACATTATATATATTGGTCAAGGCTATGTGGTAAGTGTATTTTTGGGATATGGGATATGGATATATTTAGAGAACATATTGGATAAATGTTATGGGAGTTGTTTCTAGCCTGGGTAGGATTAGTGTAGTGGTTCACAGCCCTGACTACTTCTTAGAATCACCTGTGGGGCTTTGGAGACAAACAGCCAAACATAAACAACTCCCCACCTATCACTACTGGTATCTGGGTCCTTTGCCTAGAGATTCTATTTTAATTGGTCTGATATGGAGCCAGGGCCTCAGTATTTTATTTTAAGACATCTCATACGCTGGTGAAACTTAACTTCACACACTGGTGATTTCAGTGTGCACCCAGGGTTGTGATCCATTATTTTAGAAAAAGTAGCATCTCCTAACAGTAATCTGACAAAACCTCATGGCAAGTGAAGTTTTAATGATGGGAGGAAGATGACCAGTAGATTGCCTTGCGGGGAAGGAGGCATTCTAGGCCTGTGGCACAACATGTGAGCTGGAAATGGAGGGCTGTCAGGTAAAGGGCATTTAAAACAGGCATACCAGAGGGTGATAGATGAGGAAAGGAAGGAAGGAGGAGTAATCTGGGACACCTTATTAAAGACTTGGCAACGAAGGTAAGGTAAGGCATCTTGGAATTAATTTCTAGGACACTTGGAAACTACTGTAGGACTTAATCTCCTAAGAGCAGTAATAGGAGTTAGCTAGTGATTAGTGATAGATTAGAGGGAGAGTATTACTGAAAATGAGAGCTATCAAGGATAAGATTGCATTAGTCAAGGAGGGTAAGCAGTGGTTAAGGAACAGATGAAATACAGAACACTGTAAAAAGAATTGATGCTATAGGCAATATATCACTTGTGCTGAATAAAGGGCAGATGTGTTGAAAGGAATGGACTTAACATTTGGGAAGGCTGAGTGTCGGTTATAAAATTTCTTCAATCTGTTTAATCAAGCTAATCCTATTCACGAATACAGCCTAGAGGACTGCAGAGCCAGTGTACAATGTGCTATCAAAGAGCATCCAACTCAAGACTGTTCATAGTTTTTGCCACTAGTATCTTAAAAATAAGTGAGTCTAAGGTATGAGTCACTTCCAATAAATGTTTATATGTAGATCAGGAATTTACTTAAGCTGTAACGCTTTGCCTACTTAAGAAGGTTCAGTTATAGTATATTAGCCAAGACCCTCTCAGAACTCCTAGAAGAGAATGGGAAGGAAAAACAGTACTTAAAGGATCTGGCTTCAGCTCTTTAAGGGATGGAGTGTTTTGATTCTTGAAATGCAGCTGCTCTCCTTTACTTCTCCTTTGCTCTTATTTTTGGCCTATTTTTTTCTGCCCTGGCTTTTGCCTTCCCTTTTCATCCTCAAGATTCTGAATGTCATTTCAGCATTTAGAATCTCTTAACTACTATTTGCAATTTAGGGCTTAAAAATGGGTAAGCAAAGGATGAGTAGACAGAACCCAGTGGATTTTTAGGGCAGTGAAATTATTCCTTATGATACTGTAATGGTGAATACATGTTGTAAATTTGTCAAAACTCAAAGAAGATACACCACCAAGAATGCACTCTAATGTAAAATATGTACTTTGAGTATTAATGACGTGTCAGTATAGGTTCGTTGATTGTAATAAGTGTACCCCGTGTGGGATGTTGATAGCATGGGAGGCTGTGGGTATGTGGGGACAAGGGATATATGGGAAATTTCTGTACCTTCTGTCTAATTTTGCCACGAACCTAAAACTGTTCTTTAAAAAAATCTACTTTTAAAAGGGAGGGAGGTATGCAAACTTTGGACGTTAAAAGTCAGAGCTACTCTAGAAATAATGGACCAACTAGTGACAAGAATTTATAATATTTTAAGAATCAGGATCAACCCAGTAGGGTTGCAGTTAAGGTAAATTTTTGCTCTTCAGTTTTGTTATGCTTAGTCTGTTGGCCAATATGAGATACTTAGGGTTTGCTGACGAAATTTTTAAATGAGCTGTAGTGCAATGAGAGGATTCAGGTAAGCTTAGCAACTTTACCTCCATCTCTTTACTTTGGCCCATGGACATTTTGAGTTTATAGCTCAAATAGCATGACAATGTCCAAGCATTGTATTAGAAGCTTCATCCTTGAAATTGGCCAGGGTTTAATTTAAACAAGAGTTTACCTGTTCTAGTTAAACTATAGGTAATTCTTGATGTAAGATATGCATATGAAATCTAATTATGTCATCCTATGAAAAGTGAGTTGGGAATGCAAACAGCATTAAATTTTGCGGGGTGGGGAAGGTAGTATTTTTAAGCCTGTAGTTTACTATGGACTGCTAAAGAGAAATGGATATAGTGATTTACCTATATGGTTTTTAGGAAATTAGAACCAATTTGAGGCCCTAATTAATGAGGTAAGTCTTAGAATTTAGCCACAGACAGCTCTCTGATGAAATACTGCTATTGGTCAAAACTTGCTTATATTTCTACAGTGAGGAAATTGACTTGTCCAAGGTCATACATAAAGTAGCAAATATGAGATCAGAACATAGATTATCTGCCTCTAAAGTCCTGTACATTCTAATTCCTTTAGAGTTCTTTGTGTACTATGAATGTTCCAGGCATTGGAAGTCAGGTCATTAAATAATACTTTCTTTTTTTTTTTTCTATAGTATAGATTGCCTTCAGGTGTTTTTATTAATCCAGCTAGCGTTTGCAGCATGACCATTATTTATGAGTCCCTTCATCTGATGCCTTTGAGGGAATAGATACAGGACTTTCCCCTAGAAAAGGCTACTTTGTCAGTTACAACAGAATATTAAATAGCTATTGTACTCAATGCAGGTACTCTGGCTATATAATTTCTTTTGAAAAAAAAGTTCTAGGGACTTTCTTAGCGGTCCAGTGGTTAAGATGCTGAGCTTCCAGTGCAGGGGGCATGGGTTCGATCCCTGGTCGGGGGACTAAGATCCTACATGCCGCGCGGCCAAAAAAAAAAAAAAAAAAAGTTCTAGACTATTCGAGTCTGTCTGCATTGCCTAAGTTTAGGCCCTCGCTCCCAGATTTTCCAAAGTTTGGACAAGTACATACGCTAGCATGTGAAAGAATGCTTCTTATTAGATGAGCAACTTTATTGTCAGGAAAATACAATATTAGACCTACTTGCTAGGAGTCCACTGGTATTATTGATGAATTGGGGGGCCTGTCTAGATTCAATGATCTTTATTTTTATGAAACTGTTCTTTGAAATTGTTTTCGGATAATATGTGTGTTGCATTTTTACAAATTTTTTTCCAGTTATAGGTGATATTGAGAGTTGATTACAGTATGGCCCTAGACGTTGGGATGTAGTTTTATTGAGTGATACACATCAGAAAGTCTACAAACAATAAATGCTGGAGAGGGTACGGAGAAACGGGAACCCTCCTACACTATTGGTGGGAATGTAAATTCGTGCAGCCACTATGGAAAACAGTATGGAGTTTCCTTAAAAAACTAAAAATTAACACAACATTGTAAATCAACTATACTTCATTTAAAAAAAACAAAACGAAACTGAAAGTAGAGTTACCATATGACCCAGCAATCCCACTCCTGTGTGTATATCCAGAAAAGGCAAAAACTCTAATTTGATGCATCCCAGTGTTCATAGCAGCACTATTAACAATAGCCAAGACATGGAAGCAATCTAAGTGTCCATAAACAGATGAATGGTTAAAGAAGGGGGTGTGTGTGTGTATACACACAGAATGGAATATTAATCAGCCATAAAAGAGAATGAAATATTGCCATTTGCAGCAACTTGGATGGACCTAGAAATTAACATACTGGGGAATTCCCTGGCGGTCCAGTGGTTGGGACTCAGTGCTTTCACTGTGGTGTCCTGGGTTCAATCCCTGGTTGGGGAACTAAGATCCCACAAGCCATGCGGCACAGCCAAAAAAAGAAATTATCGTACTAAATGAAGTAAGTCAGACAGAGAAAGACAAATATTATATTATATCACTTATATGTGGAATCTAAAAACCAATATAAATGAACTCATTTACAGACTCACAGACATAGAAAAAACTTATGGTTACCACAGGGGAAGGTAGGGGGAGGATAAATTAGGCGTATGGGATTAACAGAAACACACCACTATATATAAAATAGATAAACAACAAGGATTTACCGTATAGCACAGCGAACTATATTCCATGTCTTGTAATAAGCTATGATGGAAAAGAATCTGAAAAAGAATATATTTGTATGGATAGCAGAATCACTTTGCTGTATACCTGAAGCTAGCACAATGTTGTAAATCACCTATAGTTCAGTTAACAAGAAAAGGAAAATTCTTGGTGTAAAACTAAAATGTCACTACGGTTTAAAAAAAAAAAAAAGAGTGATACATTTCTTTTAACCTTACATGCTCTTTTGGATTTAATTAAGAGCCATTTCTTAACTAAATTAAAATTAAATAAAACTTATTTTCCTCCTACTCCTCATACCTTTCCTTCTTAATCTATGCAGTTGCATCCTTATCTCTCCATTTTCTAGATGTTGGTGCTCTTCAGGGCTTGGTCCTAATTCTGCAGTACTTCTTGCACAGTATTCTCTCTGGGAGAACTAAATGCTTCTCTTCACCTCAGGCTAGTTGAAGACACATACTGTTTGTATGTCTAATGAATTACTAATTATCTCCACTTGGATAGTTCATAAATACCTCAAATTCAGCATGTCCAAAACTGAACTCATTTCCCATTCCCCAAATCTGTTTCTTCAGTATCTCTCATTACTTTCATTCACCCTGTTGCCCCAGTCAGAAACCTAGATGTCTTCCTTGACTCCTTGTTCTGTCTTGACCTCGTTTCCTATCATCAGGGTCTCTTCACTGCTCAAGTACCTCTTCAGTCCTTACATTTTTTCCATCCCTCTGCTATACTTTGGTCAGGCTAGCATTATGTCTCATCTGTACTGCTGCAACAAATTCCTAATAAATTCTTAAGGTCTCTCTACCTTTGGTTGGTTACTCTTTCAGAATAACCTTTCAAACATGATCACCTGCTTAAAACTTTCTGATAACTTCCTTTACCTCTCTTACCCTTTGAATAAAAAAACCCAGCTCTGTAACATAGGTTACTGTAGACCCTGAACAATCTGACTTTCCTCTCCAGTCTCATTTCTTGCCACTTACCGAGGCACTCCAGACACTGAGCTCTTAGAACTTGTACCTAACCTATCTAACTGCTGTTGCTCTTTTTTGTGTCTGCTAAACACTTCATCCTTCTTTGATTCCTAGACCAGGATGGGTCCCCTGCTTTATGTTCTCTGAGTCCCCTCTATTTACTCTGTCAGAACACTCATGGGACAGTATTATGTGTTTAATTGTCTCTGGTCAGACTCAAGTTTCAGCATATCCCCAATGCCTAGCAGAGAACCTCCACACCCTTAATAAATTATCTGTTTGCTGAACCAGTGATTAAATGAATATCTAGCTGTGCTGTTCTTTCACTACTCTATTCAAATTTTGACATTCTGGTAAAAATTGATTTGTGTTCATCCTCCAGGCATCAAGAGTATGACATAACAAAGTATGTGTCATTGCTTTTAACGTATACTTTCTTTTTTAAATTTAATTACCTGTTTTGAATAGCAACGTGTGTAAATGTGTACCTTTTCTCTACAGACGGCATATTGTACACACTGGTGCTTCTTAATTTTATTTTCACTTAATAATAACAACAATATCGTGGAGAACCTTTGAGTACATAAATAACAGTCTCATTCTTTTTCTTTTTTTAATTTTTATTTTATATTGGGAGTATAGTTGATTGACAATGTTGTGTTAGTTTCAGGTGTACAGCAGAGTGTTTCAGTTATACATGTACATGTATTATTCTTTTTCAAGTTCTTTCCCCATTTAGGTTATTACAGAATATTAAACAGAGTTCCTTGTACTATACAGTAGGTCCTTGTTGGTTATCTATTTTAAATATAGCAATGTGTACATGTCAATCCCAAACTCCCAATCTGTCCCTCTCCCCCTTCCTCCCTGGTAACTGTAAATTCGCTCTCTAAGTCTGTGAGTCTGTTTCTGTTTTGTAAATAAGTTCATTTCTATCATTTTTTTAGATTCTGCATATAAGCGATATCATATATTTGTCTTTATCTGACTTACTTCACTTACTCATTCTTTTTCATAGCTGCATTTTATTAGTGATTATATATACCACAATTAAGATTATGCCCATTCTGTAGCTACTGTACAGCTAGTACTGTACTGAATAATCTTGAGCTTATGTCATTTTTTACATACATGACTACATCTGTAGGATAAAGTCCTAGAAGGAGAATTGCTGGGTCAGAGAATTGTACATTTTAAATTTTGATAGATCTTGCCAGTTTGCTTCCATAGAGTGTGTGAATTTACCTTCCTATCTGCAGAAGTGCCTGTTTCCTCATACCCTTGTCCATACAGTGTACAAACATACGTTTTTGAGGTTTGTTAGCTTGGATTATGAAGTTCATACTGTGCCTATAGAATGTTTTTTTTTTTTTTTTCTGAAGTTAAATGGCCCTTAAAAGATAACAGGTTTGGGCTTCCCTGGTGGCGCAGTGGTTAAGAATCTGCCTGCCAATGCAGGGGACACGGGTTCGAGCCCTGGTCTGGGAAGATCCCATGTGCCGCGGGGCAACTAAGCCCGTGCGCCACAACTACTGAGCCTGCGCTCTAGAGCCCACGTGCTGCAACTACTGAAAGCCCTCGCGCCTAGAGTCCGTGCTCTGCAACAAAGAGAAGCCACCACAGTGAGAAGCCTGCGCACCGCAGCGACGAGGAGCCCCAGCTCGCCGCAACTAGAGAAAGCCTGCATGCAGCAACGAAGACCCAACGCAGCCAAAAATAAATAAGTAAATTTATTTTTTTAAAAAAAAGGTAACAGGTTTAATTTTTAAAGTGTTTATGAGGTCTGGACATATAATGAAAAACATTCAAGTTCTAGTGTGTGATTATGAGAAGAAAGTAATTTTTTTAATTAAAAAATTTGAAAAATGGACATTATAGTTTTTAACCTAATAAACTTGAGCAGCCTTACTAAATAATAGTTTAGATTGGGAGCTTTGAGACTCTGAATACAGTTAAGTAGTTTATGCTAATGAAGTACTTGCCTGTATTTCTATCAGTTTGTACTTAGTTAACTCCCTTAAGTAAATTGTCTCGCTATTGAGGGCAGAATCAATAAACTTAATCTCTATAGAGACAGAAAGTAGATTAGTGATTGCTTATGATTGTTAGTGATTATTGGAGGAAGGGGAGGGTAATAGCTCAAGGATAACAGGGTGTCTTTTTGAGGTGATTAAAATGTTATAAAATTGACTATGGTAATGGTTATAAATATCTGAATATGCTAAAAACATTAAATTGTATGCTTTAAGTGATGAATTGTATGTTATGTGAATTATACCTCAATATTTTTTTTAAACCTTTTCTTAGGCCAAAATGGTGAATTGTTATTTAAATTTGCATTATTACTGGTAAAGGTGAAGTTTTTTCTTTTTTTTTTTTTTTTTTTTTACTAATTGTAATCTCCTCCTATTTCTAAAATGGTTTTCTTGGGCTTGATTGTACTGTGTTATATGAGTTCTCTTCTTTTTGAACTATTCTTCTTAATCTCCTAAATTCATGCTCCTTATCAACTTCTTAAATGTTAATGTTTCCCAGAGTTCTGTCATTCATCATCTCCTATTTCCCTGTGTTCTTTTTAGTTAGTTACCTACTTTTTCAAAAAATTGAGGTGTAATTCACATATCGTGAAATGCACCCTTTTTAGGCAACAAAACAAAAGTAAACAAGTGGGACTACATCAAACTAGAAACCTTCTGCACAGCAAAAGAAACCATCAACAAAATGAAAAGACAATCTACGGAATGGGAGAAAATATTTACAAACCATATATCTGATAAGGATTTAATATCCAAAATATTTAAAGAATTTAATAGCAAAAAAGAAATCTGTTTAAAAAATGAGCCAAGGATTTGAACAGACGTTTTCCTAAAGAGGACATCTGTATAGATGGCCAGCAGGTACATGAAAAGATGTTCAGTATCACTAATTATTAGGGAAATGCAAATCAAAACTACAATGAGATATCACCTCACCTGTTAGCATGACTATTATCAAAAAGTCAAGAAATAAGTGTTGGTGAGGATGTAGAGAAAAGGAAACCCTCGTGTACTCTTGGTGGGAATGTAAATTGGTGTGGCCACTATGGAAAACAGTATGGAGGTTCCTTAAAAAATTAAAAATAAAACTACCATATGATCTAGCAATTCTACTTCTGTGTATTTGTCCGAAGGAAACAAAATTCTATCTCGAAAAAAATATCTGTATCCCTATGTTCATTGCAACATTTTACAATAGCCAAGACATGGAATCAACTAAAGTGTCCATCATGGTTGGATGGATAAAGAAGATACAAGGTGTGTGCGTGTATATACATATACACAATGGAATATTACTCCACCGTAAAAAAAGAATGAAGTCTTGCCTTTTGCAACAACATGGATGGACCTTGAGGGCGCTATGCGAAGTGAAATAAGACAGTGAAAGACAGGTACCATATGATCTCGCTTATATGTGAAATCTAAAAACAAACCAAAGCAAAAAACCAAACTTGGGTGCCTAAAACAGATTGGTAGTTGCTAGAAGTGGGAGGTGGTGGGGTATGAAGGGGTAGGTGAAATGGGAGAAGGGGATCAAAAGGTACAAACTTACAGTTATTCAATAAATGTCATAGGATATAATGTACAGTATGGTGACTATAGGTAATAATACTGTATTGTATATTTGAAAGTTGCTAAGACTGTAGATTTAAAAGTTCTCATCACAAGAAAAAAAATTTGTAGCTGTGTGTGGTGATGGATGTCAACTTATTGTGGTGATCATATCACAATATATACAGATCATTATGTTGTACACCTGAAACTAATACAATGTTATATATCAATTATATCTCCGTAAAGAAAAGGAAAAAAATAAAATTCCAGATGAGGGGAAAAAATTCGCCCTTTTAAAGGGTAAAATTCAGTGATTTTAAGTATATTCCCAAAGTTGTGTGACTATTATCACTGATTTCAGAACATTTGCATCACTCCAAAAAGAAACGCATACACATTAGCAGTCACTCTGCATTCCTCCTTCACTCCAGCCCCTAACATCTACTAATCAACTTTCTGTCTTTATGGATTTGCCTGTTCTGGACATTACATATAGGTGGAACCATACGATATGTGACCTTTAATGTCTAACTTCTTTCACTTAGCATAGTCTATGCTCAGAGTTTATCCATGTTGTAGCATGTTTCAGTATTTTATTCTTTTCTGTGCCTGAATAACAATCCATTTTACTTATTCATTCATCAGTTGATATTTGAGTTGTTTACAGTTTTTTTGCTATCGTGAGTAGCATTCACCTACAAGTTTTTGTGTGGACATATGTTTTTTAGTTTCCTTGGGTGTATATATATATATACCTAGGAGTGGAATTGCTGGGTCATGTGGTAACTCTATGTTTAACATTTTGAGGAACTGTCATACTGTTTTCAATGGCTACGCCATTTTATGCTCTAACCAATAATATTTGAGGGTTCCAGTTTCTCCACATCCTTGCCAAAACTTGTTACTGTCTTTTATTATAGCTATCCTCATGGGTGTGAATGTGCTTACTAGCCATTTGTATATCTTCTTTAGAGAAACGTCTCGTTAAATTCTTTGCCCATTTAAAAAATTAGATTATTTATCTTTTTATTGTTGAGCTGTAAAAATTCTTTAAATATTCTGGAAACTGTTTTATATGCAATGCAGATATTTTCACCCATTGTATGGGTTGTCTTTTCCCTTTCTTGATTAGTATCCTTTGAAGCAAAATAGTTTTTAATTTTGTTGAAGTCCAATTTATCTTTCTTTTCTTTTGTTACTCTGCCTTGGTTATATCTAAGAAACCATTGCCTAATTCAAAATGTGATCTACTTTTATGTTCTTTTACTTCTGTAGTCCTTTCCATGACCTATATCACCTAAAATATTTACATATGTTCTTCCTTGATCCTAACACCCATTCTTGACCTTTTAACATAGAGAGCAGATTATTTTAGCATTGTTAGCAAGTAAACTGCAGTTTTTTGATACAGGATTAATAAGGCTTTGGGATGTATTGGAATCCTAGTTGTGAAGTCATCTCTCTTTGTTACAAGAGTTGAAGGGTTCCTATTATATGTGTAGGTGTGCATATGTAGTATAATATGTCTGGGATTTAGAGGAACCATAGTAAGACAGCACAAAATCAAGCATAGAGAGCTACGTGGGAAGTAGAGTTTAAACTTGAATTATGGTAAAGATGATTTATTTTGGTTTGGTTTCTTTCATGATCCCATCCTCAATATTATTTTAAAACAGATCAATGGCATGTAGTTCAGTTTATTAAAAACCCTTCCAGCTGTACTAAATCGTCTGGGAAAAGAGGAAAATAAATTCATAAGAAAGTATTTCTTTTTAAAAAGAGAATGTAAAAACCCCATAAAATTACATCTGCATACATACTGAAGTTAAATATGGATGAATTGATATGGTATCTGGGATTTGCTTCAAAGTAGTACAGTTGTGGTGGGAGGAATGGCAATAGGATTGGCCATGTGTTAAAATTAATGAAACTAAATGAAGAGTATTTGGTATTTATAGTATGTTTGTAATTTTCATAATAGATTTAAAATTTTTAAATAAAAACTTTTTAAAATGCCCCCTCAAACCTAATCTTTCTCTTTAGTTTCAGATCCACCTTCTAGATATTACCACATGGATTTCCTGCTGGTATTTCTAATTAAACTCATCAAAAATGGAATCCATTGCCTTTATCTCCAGATTTCTGTATTTTCTGTGTTCCTTATATTGGTTAATGGAAGCACCACATACCTGGTCTCCCAAGACAGAAACTTCAGACACTGCCAACTTCCGTAATTCCTTGAAGATTTTTGCTCCTGACTCACTGTTATTCTCTCCTGCCCTATTCCTATCATATTTTTTGGTAATTGCATCATTCATATATAGATGATCTTTCTAGTACCCTCTCCTCTCAGTTCTTTGAACTGCTTTCCTCCCTCCCTCCTTCACTCCCTCTCTCCTTCCCTCCCTCCCCCATTCCCCCTCCCTCCCTCCCTCCCTCCCTTCCTTCCTTCCAGTCATCTTACCCTTGACCTTAATTAGCTAACTATATTCCTGACATCTTCATAATCTCAGTTTCAAGCATCCCAGTTTTCAGTCACCATTCTGTCTTTCCAGCATATTCCCTCTAGTATCCTGACTCCACTAATCTTTTGACTCCACCAGGATTTATAATCTTACTACTTTTTATTATTCCTATCTTTCCCTCATGAACTCACTTTCTAATAAACCCTCCCTTATATGTGTAACTTAAACTCCCTTGCCCCCTCTCTTGATCGGCAAAACCTCAGATCACTCCCTTCTACATGTTTTAAACCTCCTTGCCCTTTCTAGGTTGTCTGAAAATGACTGGAGGGAAAAAATCATAATTATGCTTACTGGTCACAATTTAAATTCATGGCTACTTTCCTTGAATGAGCAATCATATCTCTAGCCCATTCATTCTTTCCTAGCTGACTTTTGTCATAAAATCCTTAGTGTTTATTTACTCACCCACACTCTCAGCAGATGACCTTGCTTCCCTTTTCCCCACTGAGAAATATAAGCAATCAGAAAAGAACATTTACAAATCTGGTGTATCTAACCAGGTACCAGTATCTGCACCTGTAAATCTGCCTTCCTTACTTTGCCATGGATAAACTCTTTCTGTTCCCATTTTAGGCCAATTTCCTTTACTTGTTCAGTAGGTCCTATCCCCTCTCACCTGCCCAAAATTACTACTTCGTCAGTTCTCTCTTTGTGCTGTATCAATATGTACTTTTTTACTGAATTATTTCCATCAGCATATTGGAATGTTATTTCTCTCATCTGAAAAAGTGGTAACTCTTAATCGCACTTTCACTTTTAGACATTGCTTTTATTTTACTTGATCTGTTAACAGCATTTGACACAGTTGATTCATTCTCTCTTCCTTGAAATACCTTCTTCACTTGACTTTTAGGACTTTACTCTTTGGATTTTCTTCTTTTTCTCTGGCAACTTCTTGATCTTCTTTGCTGGTATCTCATTAACTCCCTGACTCTATACATTGAAGACCAGGATGTCTACCCTCATTCTCTTGGTGATCACATCCACTTTCCTTGCCTTAAGTACTGTCTATATCAGTGTTTTTCAAACCTTTTTTCATTATTGCCCTTCTCCAAAGAGCCGTTTTAGATTTTTTCCCCTAATCACACTGTCCCATGAAACTTTGATACTACATATACTCTGTATTTGTTTACGTGTTATGTGCTTCTATGACTCTACTTTTCTTTGTATACCTTTTGCTCTAGCCACACTGAATTTGCTATTCCACATTTTACCTTAGTGGTAAAAGGGTTTAAAGGAGTGATTATCTGTTCTCTTAATCCACATTGGCCAGGCATTAACAGTAGAAATTTCCCTGGGTTAGAGCCACTACCATCATAGGTTTCCATAGTAGAGTGGAGCAGAGATTGATTGTGATGACAGATTCCTGGGAGAAGTAGTGACATTGCAATCAGGGATTGAGATTTTGGCACAAGGCGGGGAATGTGCCCTATTTATCTTTGTATTCCTACTTCCTGATTATGTCCTCTACCATTTGAAAGAGGACATATTAGTCTGCATAGGCTGCTGTAACAAATAATGTTATAATGCTTTATAATGTTATAATGTTAAATAATGTTATAATGTTACAATGCTTTATAATGTTTTTGGCAGCTTTCTGAGTTATGTTTAAATTTTGTTAATAAATATATGCACAGATCTACATTGCCTGGGCTACTGCTGTTGGAAATGGTTGAAAAACATTCCAAAATATCCCTAGCTCTTGTTAGGATGTATTTAAGCATAACAGAAGATGATATGTACATGTAGATAAAAAAAGTTCACAGAATAATGCAGCTCTATTGGTATGGAATTCCCTTTTGAGTAAATAGGAATTTAAGCCAGAGAGCAATTAGATAGCATTGCTCAATATATGCAGCAGGTATCTGTGAAAAGTAGTTCTTCAAAACTTCGGATTAGTGCTTGCTTCGGGAGCGTGTATTCTAAAAAACTTTGGACTGTCAGCAACATGTTATTTTAACACCACCACTATAAAACTTCGCAAATCTTTTATTGTTAAACAAATGAATAAAGGTGTATTTTGCATATTCTGTCACCTAGGAGAATGATCTTTTAATTAAAATGTATTGAGATTTATTTAGTTATTAAACTTTAGTTAATAAACTTAATGAAGTTTTTTTTAGTGCTGTTTTCTAAGGTTGGTTCGTTTGTTTACATTTTCACTAGTTCAGCTAGAACCCTAATCAGATAACTTATGATTTTAGAAATTCAGTTTTTATGTTTTCTTTACTAGTGGTTTTGGACACTTTTTAAATCCTCTCTTCCCCCAACCCCAAATATGCATAATAATATCAGGAAACTACAGTGATTTAATACTTTTTAATGGGATCATGGCCCCTTTGTGACATTTTTTTATTATCCGTGTGGGTAAATAAGGATGGAAATTTTCTTAAAAGCTGCATGATGGGCCCTTCTAAATGATAATTTTACCCAAATTGTTAGCGTGCAGTGTGGTTCAATCATTGCTGTAAAAACCCAACAAGATCTGAAATTCCCTGTCGGCCCAGAGAAACTGGGCAGTATTGAATTTTCACATCCTTTTTCAAAACAATGGACATATGAGTTAAGACTTGAAAATTTGTAGTTTGTTTACAATATTAATGACATTTGTCCCATTTTTAAGTTGTATTTTCTTCGTGAAAATTCTTAGCCATACCATTCCCATTTTTCAGAATTCCAGCTTTGTATTTAAAGTGTAAGAAAGGAAATGCCAAAACTTTTAAATTTAGTTATAAACAGTAACATCTTAAATGTGATAAACCAAAACAAAAAGGTCTCTATGTTTGGCAAAGTCACATTCCCCAGGGATTTACTAAACAGCAACAGCACTGTTAACCACTGTCAGCTGAGGTATTATTTGTGCCCTTCTCTAATGGCTCCTTGTTCCACCAGAGCTGTTGAAGAAGGTGTGACGCTTACATAGTCCTCGTTAAGGATTCTTTTCATCACTGCTTAGATCAGCTAACAAAACCTGGATATCAGAGTTTGGGAGTTTGACTTCTACTGGATCTGCTATAATGATCTCTGAAAAATCACCAGATTATTGTCTGTCCTCATTTATTGGTCAGTGGCATCTAGGAACAGATTGACATTTACTGTTGTAGAGAATATAAATAATAAATTACAAACAGCTTTGAGGTAGCTGGCAAGACAAAAAATAATGTATTAATATTACTGTGTATTTAACATTTTTCATTTTCCAAAGAATGCTCTTAGTAACATCCTTTGATTGTCATATTCTACTTTAAAGCAGCATTGTGGAAATCTCCATTTTTCCCAATTTTTTCCCATTGGAATATCTTCATGTTCCTGAAGGAGCATCCTTTTAATAAGTTGAAGAAAGGAATTGTTATGTTTTAAAAGACAGCTTTAAAACAAACCTCCTTAGACAACAAAAGTTAATTAACGTAACACATTTTGCTATGACTCTACTTGGAAAGATGCACTCAAATTTGCATTCTACACTGGCACTGGTTCTTATAACTATACAGTTGATTTATTTTACTGGAATCAATATTTTATACAAAATTTAAGAAATAATAAGAAGCCTATTTAAGACGGATTTTAATCACATGATATGAAGTTTCAAGAGTTTTGAGGTTAGTGTGTTTTAAGAAAATTTATCAGGATTCTCTTCTGGTAGGAACTAACTTGGAAGAAAGTGCTTTCAGATATTTATTTACCAACTACTTTGAATTGAGTAAGCATATGTATTTTACTCACCCTCTGGAAGCAACATCATGCCAAGCACTTGTTCTGAATGTGTGCTTATATAATTCAGAGTAATATTTAATTTTTTGTTCTTCCTAGTATGGATGTTTATACTTTTCCTCTTAGTCCCTGTTTGCAGAGAGGAGAAAACTAGTTTTTATTACCATTTTTTAAAAAGTCAGTTTAAAAAAAAAAAAAAAGAGCCTTTCAAATTATGCAGTGGTATTCTGATTGAAAACTGAGGTTACTAAATGTTTTATCAAGAATAGATATACTAGAGAACTATTTATTTTAATTTATTAGCATATAATCTAGATTTGTTTTCCTTGCATGGCTATATGCACATGAATGAACAGTGACTACTGGTTTATCCAAAGTTTGTGTAAAAAATTTTTAATATTTTTAGCTAATGATATTTATAAAGCATTGATTTTTGTCAGTGTCTTTAAATTTATCAAACTTTAAACAAAAATAGATATTAACTTCTAAGGGTTTGTAAATTGCCATTATAAACAATCACAATTCAAGTTTTATTTTCACTAATCATTTTAGTTGTGTTATTCTTTCATGTTTCAGTTTTGAAAACTTTATTTGCATCTTACTATTTTAGAAATATGAAAAGAAAATTTTATGGAAACAGCTCAAGAGGGACTGATAAAAATAATGTTTACTTTTTAGGAAGACTTGTTGCATGTATGCTTATGTATACCTCAACTCTATGATTAGGGTAATTAGAAATAGAAAGAAAACATGGAGTTTGTAATCCTAGGTATGTCACAAACAGCTGCAACCTTTTTAAAAACAGCGTGGGTCTGAAAAGAATTGATTGTCACTTTTTCATATTTTTCCTTACCTTCTACCACTATATCCTTTTAATAACGTACATGTATTTGTTAGCATTTTAAATATTCCAACTTTTAAATACTTGTAATGATATTTTATTAGTATTCTTGACTGCTTTATTTTAGCTCTTGCCTTCTGCATTTGCAGCCAAATTATACTTTATATGCTAGACAAGTTTTATGCCAGCCTAATTGGTTGCTGGCATTTCTTAGCCTCACAGCTGCTGTGAATTCAGCTGTGAACTAGGAAACATATAATAGGATCCTGTTTTCAAAGACCAAAGGCAATTGTCAACATGTAAAAGTTGTTTTTGACAGCTAAATAAATAGATGAGATTTTATGGCAAGTTAAATAGCACCAATAGCAATCTTAAGTAGCCATATTAATTTTAAAGATTAGAAAGTCCTGAAATATAGGATGCATATATTTGTTATTTTTGTTCACTGGGGCAAAGGTGGCTTGAATTCAGGTGTTTGTTCTTCTGTTCAGTCATTTGTGGGGTTTTTTCTTTTTAAAAAATCACTTGTCTTAACATTTACTAACAGATTTTTAAAATTTGAGGTATGAACTTTCTCCCTTCGATTTCACCATAACGAAAAGTTGAGGCTTAATGATGTAAAGATATTTCTTAAAGTGAACTAAACATAAATGGCTTTGAAATAAAGATTATGATTTCAAAATATTTTATATATTTACATTATTTGATTTAGTAGATATTATTTTTATAAATTATCCTGACATCTAAATTTGGGGTGAAATTTACATTTCTCTTAGGTTTAACCATATGAAATTGTCATTTTTTTAGGTTAAAAATGGTCAAATATAGACTCTTGATTTTTTTCTTCTTGTAGTTACGGTGGTTCTCATATGATTTAATTATATGTAAAAGTCTGTTAGTTCTCAATAGTAGAAACCAAGAGGATCCTGTTTTTAAACAATACATTCATCTCCCACTGAGGTCAGGAATCTGTTCCTAAAAATCAGATGTTTTATGTGGAAAATGCTGCCTGGGAATCTGTTTGCCTTTATTTTAAATAGGAAAAAATTGAAACAGTAGTCATCAACCCAAACTTCCTAACCAATTTCAAAAATGTAACAGACACTATAAATTCACCTACATATAAGTAAAATACTGTAATGTTTAACAAACAAAAAATAAGGGTAACAAATCTATTTCATATACAGTAAAATCTTTTCTTCCATTATAATTGCTTTTTCCCCATCCTCAATATTTTCCTTCAACATTTTCTTAAATATTTTGGGACTCATTCAACACTGGGGAAAACAGGATGAAATAAATATAAAAGGCTGTTGAAATACATTTAGGACAAGTACACGGCCTCAGGAAGTGGCTGACACTGAGTATTATGCCTATGTTTTGTATCACTTTGATACTTGGCATGCTTTTTTAATTGTGATTCTGACCATCTATCAGTTATATTTGGAATGTAACTCAGAACTTTTCTTTGCACACTCTTGTTTAAAATGCGAATTGAGTTTTGGCATGGGACAAATATAAATCTTTTCCTATTTAAACATTGGCCAAAATATCTTACATTGAGAAATAATTTTTATGAAGTTTGTGTATTAAAAACCAAGAGGTGTTCTACTGGGAAAATGATTGGGGAGATGTTCTGCAGGATTTCTCTGTATTTCTCAAAACTCTTTGCAACTGTTTTTTTATTTCACTCTCAACAGATGACATTTTCTACACTGTAATTTATCTTTACAAGTAGGTTGAAGTAAAGCTGAAAACTTTTAAATCTGTCTCTAGATTTTTAAGTTTTAAAAAATAGAGTTTTGAAACTGTAACAGTTATCATTAATTTATATAATAGTGTTGATTTTATATTATAGTGTGAACTTAACAGTTTTCAAATCTCACTTTCATTTTCTGTGAACATGAAATAGGACTTAAAGATGAATTGGCACTTCTGGACAAAATAGTACAATAAAGTTCATGTATTGGCATCCATCTGCCCCAGACATATAAGAGAAAACCTTTAAAAAGGCATAGTGAGCTCAAGAACAAGATATCACCATGGAGCAGAAATGGATCAGAAATACTGAGGGATGAGTGAGGCTGAGCAGGCAAGGTTTGACTCCTGAAGGATGACTCCTGAAAAATTTGACTCCTGAAGGATGATGGGGGACTAAAAAACAAAAAGAACCAAAGTCAGGTTCACTGTTTGAAGACAAAGACTTGTGGCTCCTCTTTAAAGATGCTGATCAAAAATGCCTGCTGATTTGCTTCCCAGGGCTAAGTTTATAGGAAATTTTCCTCCAAGGGAGGCAGTCCAGTGTCATTAAGGTAGAAATACAGGGGTGATACTCAGCCACTGTGCACTGGGTAAGTCATACCAATTATCTGTGGCTTTATCTGTTCTGATTGGTGATGTATCTCAGCTTTAGAAACCAGTAACAGGATACCGAGAGTCAAAGAATCATAAAGAAAATTAGAAAATAATTTGAACTGCACAATAACAAAAATACTACCTATGAAAATGTTTAAGATGCTACTAAAGCTGTTCTTGGAGAGAAATGTGTAGCCTTAATTGCTTATAAGGAAAAAGATAAAGATGAATGAGCTAAAGCATTCACCTTAAGAGTTTAAGAACCAGCGAAATATGCCCAAAGTAAGTTGAAAGAAAGAAATAAGAAGGACTAAATGCAGTAATTAAGTATTTAATAACGTATAATAAAGGGGCTCAACAAACCCATGTTGTTCTTGGAAAAGACAAGATTGACAAATCTCAGGTGAGATTTTATCAAGGAAAAAAAGTTGAAAAATTAGGAATAAGAAGTGATTATCATTACAGATGCCACAGGCATTCAACATAATTATGAACAACTTTATGCCCCAAATGTGAAAACAATATAAATCTCCTAGAAAAATGTAATTATCAAAACAGTAAAGAATAGAAAACTACAATAATCCTATATTAAGGAAATTGAATCATCTCACAAATAAAACCCTAAGCCAAGATGGTTTTAGCCAGTGTCTACCACTCAAGTTTCAAATAATTCTTATTTTATACCAACTATTCCAGAATAAGGTTGGTATGAGAAAGAAAAACTGCTGGCTAGTATTACTCTTGATAATGATGTAGAAATCTAAAACAAAATATTCAATGCAATTCTAATCAGAATCCTAACAGGTGGGGTTTTTTTATTGTTATTTTATTTTTGGAACTTGACAAGCTGATTCTAAAATTTATACAGATCTGCAAAAGACTAAGAAGATCAAAGAAACTCTTAAAGAACAATAAGGCGGGGCAGATAAGCAGAAGGAAGGGCTTTTCAGGAAGTGGTGCTGGAAAAATTTGTTTTCCGTGGGGGAAAAATGGAAGTTGTGTTACCATATACAAAGATCAAAATGACAGTGGGTTACAGTCCTGAATATAAAAGGCTTTGTAAAACTTTATTTTTAAAAAAAATTTTTATTAGACTATAGTTGATTTACAATGTTGTGTTAGTTTCTGCTGTATAGCAAAGTGTATCTGTTATACATATACATATAACCACTCTTTTTTAGATTCTTTTCTCATATAGGTCATTACACAGAGTATTGAGAACAGTTCCCTGTGCTATACAGTAAGTCTTGTAAAACTTCAGAAGAAAATATAAGAAACTGTCTTAATGACCTGAGTCTCAGGAAGAATTTTATGACATAAAAAGCCATAATTGAGAAATATATATATGGATTTGACTACATTAAAATTAAAAACTTATCAAATTCATCAAAACGCACCATAAAGAAACTTAAAAGATAAGCCATAACTTTGGAGAAAGTATTTGGTACAACATATAACAGAAGATTATTAGCAAGAATATATAGAGAATTTCTGTAGAGAAGTAGTAAAAAAATAAAAATAAAAAAAACACATGAAAGGCCCAAATGGCCAAAGGAACTCAAAATAGGCATAACCTCATTTAGTCAGAGAAATTAGAACCACAATATGATATATTAAATCTGACAGATACTAAGTATTATTGTGAATGTGAAGTAATTGCTAGTTGGATTGCAAATCTTTGCAGTTACAGCTACTATAGGAAACATCATAACGCTAACTAGAAAAGTTATAGATGTTCCTACTCTGTATTTCTTCTCATTGTATATTCCAGAAATACTTGTGTATTTGTATCAGTACACATGTATAGGAATGCCTACAACACCATTGTTCCTAACAGCAAAAACATAAAAACAGATGTCCATCAACAGTAGAATAGATAAATTTTGGCATATTCATATGTAGTGAAAATGAGTGAACATAAATGAGTGAACAGCAACATAAGTGAATCTTGGAAAAATAGTGTTGTCTGAAAGAAAGAGGTCTTACAAGTAGTGTCTATTTATGTACAGTTTAAAAATAGGCAAACTTTAAATTTTTGTGTGTGTTACATTTATAAATGAAAAAACTATAGAGAAAAGCCACAGTATGATTATCTAAACTATCAGGGTATTGGTTACTTCTGGTGGAGGGGAAAAGGAGAGGGAGAGGGAGGTTCACTTAGGGAGGGGGACATATGGGGTTTCAAAGGTATTGTTTCTTAACCTGGCTCATGGTGGATACACAGGTGTTTGTTGTTTTTTAAAGTGTAGATGTGTGTATGATATAACTTACAATAAAGTCGATAGGGAATCAGAGTCAAAGGACAACAAATTAGGATGGAGTATAAGAATTTTCTCAAATCAGAGAAATAGGATGGTATTTGGAGGGCCACATGGGAAGATTGTCACAGGTTCTAGGGAAAGATATTTCTAACACTGATTAGAAATATTTCTAACACTGAGCTTGTAATTCTGTATCTGTAGTTGTCTTAATAACACCAGTGGATGATTGTAATTAACAACATAGACTCAGGAGAAAGTATATCATTGTTCCACCACTAGTAGCATCATTTTCCCAGTCATCTAGGCTCAAAATTTTCCTATAATACCTATATGTTATTTATCACTAAATCATAATGATTTTTTTTCCTTTGAAAAATCTCATATCTGCCCCTCTTTTTATTTTATTATTTAACACCTTTGTTAACAGGTGATTACCATTTGACTTTTGAAAAAATCAAATTGTAAATTTTTACTACAATTAAAAATGAGATATTTGAGTATCTCAACTGAGCCATATATAAAACAAACAAACAAAAACCTTTAAAGACATATTGGGAAAATTCAGTCTTAGAAATTTTTTTTCAGAGACATCATTTGGTAAAAATAATAAAGCCCCCCATGCTGCATAGGTACTCCAGATATTTCTAGTTACCTGACCCACCGGCAAAAAGCAAACACTTAGCACTTCATTTGTTCATTCAGATCCAGTCTTTTTATTCATTTCTTATTGCTGGAATTTCACACTCATTTCTTGTTGGATGAGTAAACTGGACTATGGTAGAGATAAGCCAACATTTTCTCAGTCCTGCCCTACTACATGTCTAGAGCTTCGTCTTAACTGGTGGATCAGCTACTTTTGACTCTCCTAACTTGTGGCTTAAGGCTTTCTGGGTGTTTGCATTAGTAATGGAAGTTGTGGAGGTACCAGTGTTAAGAAGACTGCTGATACTGGGTGTTATCTCCGTGATTTTCTTTATCCTTTTCCTTGCTGATCTCTCTGAGGCTGTCTTTCGAGATTAAAGTCCCTGTGAAATCGTAATCAGTGATCCTAATACAGACATTGTCCCACTGGTCTGCCTCTCCTCACACACTTAGTTATCAGTACACTAAGTCACTTCTCCCTCCTTAGGAATATTGGAATATTGTGTTAGATGCTTAACAGTAAGAATGGTGGTGTTGGTCTTGCCTTTTGAAACGTGCATGGGCTTTTCTCTATTCTCATTATTGTGGTAGTTCTGTTGGGAATTGCATGGATACCTCTATCTGTACTCTTCTTCAACAACCTCAACCACAGCCTCTCCATTTCCTACTGGAAGTTATTCTTTATGGTAGTCCAGTGTTCAAATGCATCTTCTTTGGGGTCATTTCCTATTGATGAAATCGTGTCAATGTGTTATATTAAACCACTTCACTTTTCCCAAAACCTTTGTAGCAATAATCTTCTTGTCCCCACTAGTGGGTGTTACTGTTGTGAGGCTGCCAAGGGTGGTGAGGTGGGTGAGGAGTGGCTGCTGGGTCTCAGCCTCACTACTCGTGTTATGGAGATGGTGATAAATTAAGGGGGTTGATGCAAGCAGTGGTCGCTCCTCTTAGATTGTGATGCTGGATAGCAGGGCAGCTCATGGCTCTCTGGGGTCTACTCTCCACTTCCATTACCAGTTAAACTCAATCTTTCTCTTGTTCACATCCTGTGGCAATCATATAGATACACTGCTTGGATCTTCCTTTGAAAAAAGAACTTCTTCAGCTTCAGGGAGTACATTTAGCTGACAGCCTCAGCTGTTAATATCTTCAAGTCTCCGTAGTTTTTGAGCTGAGGCCTTGTGTTTCCTGGGAAACCTCCAGCTAGTGACTGAGCATGGTGTGAGTACTAGGCCCATTGTGGCATTCCTCTAATGGTCAGTCTTTGCTCTGGAGCTCCCTGATGGGTTGGCCAAGACTGTCAGATCCGCATCAGGGTCTGAGCCTTTCTTTGCTCAATCCTGCTTTATGTCCCCTTTCTTTCAGAGGTTTCAGATAGGCATCATGGTCTGAAAGTTTTCCATGACCAGTCCTGTTTCCTTCTCCTTTTATCTTTCACAATAAACCTCTTGTCCTCATAGCTGTCTCAACATCTGCTTCCCAGAGGACCCAACTGATATATACTATTTGTACTGGTTATTTACCTGATTTCTGTCCAAATCAAATTTCAGTGAGCATTATCTGATTTCCCTTGTTTTTAATCCTCTCCCTTGAATCCTCTCAGTCTTTTCCAGCTCATCATTTCCCCACCCCCGACACTTGCTTCTCCTCTAATGTACACTTAATCCGAGTAAATGGCACCACTAGTTACTCAGTTGCTTTTACATTTGTCTTTCACATTTTAGTCCTTGACCCACTTAGAACTTTTTTGGAGGGAGGGAGAATACTGTGTGAGATAGGAATCAGTCAGTAAAACTGGAGAATTACCATAGTCAGGGATGAACGAGGTCACAGAGGTAATGAGGGGTCAGATCATGTAGGTCTTTGTTACATGACATTAAAAGGCCTTTGGAAGGACTTTGGCTTTTACTCTGTGTGAGATGGGGAGCCACTGGAAAGTTTTGAGCAAAGGAATAATCTGACTTAGTTTTTACCAGGAATGTTTAGGCTGTTCTATGGAGAATAGGCAGTAGGGCAGAGCTGGTAGAAGAGAGAGAGTAGTCGGGAGAGAATTGCAATAATCCAAGATCAAGGCCTTGGTGGCTTACAAGGTGATTTCCGTGGAACTGGTAAGAAATGACAGTATCTGGGGGTAAAACTTGGGCATCATCATTTTATTTTGTAAAAAATCTCCCTAGGAGTTTCTGGTGCACAGTGAGGGTTGAGAGTCTATGCTACAGTTTATGAATTTTTACAGGGGTATTTGGAATTTAAGCCACACAGGCTTCTTCCTCATCAGCTTGATTTAGGAGAGAAGAGAAGCATAGTGATAGTAGCAAGTGCTTTTGCATCTGACTGAGGTTCAAATCCGTGCTAGTTATTAGCTGTGTAACCATGAGCTTCAGTTTCTTCATTTTAAAAAGGGAGATAGCTACTTCATACATATGTTTGTTATGTTGAATGAACCAATGTAGATTAAATGAGCCAGTCTCTGACATACATGTGCTCACAAAGTAGTAGCTTAAAGAAAGATCTAGCCTATCATATTGGTAAAAGTATTTTAAATTGATAATGCTCAGTGTTGATGAAGGTATAGAGGAATAGGTCCCATTGTTGGTGGGAATATAAATGGAGAGCAATTTTCAAATATCTATCAAAATTTCAATCTCCTTAACCCAGTCTGATTCTAGAAATTTTATTTATGAAAACAGTCACACCTATGTACATATACTCAGTGCAGCATCTTGTAATGGCAAACGGTTGGAAACAATTTAAATTACTTCTAGTAAAGGAATAAATTATGATGCATTCCTTTTATGGAATGCTATGAAGTTGTTAAAATTAATGTTGATCTGTCATGGAAAGATTGCCAGTATATATTTTAGCTTTTAAAAAAGCACAAATATTATCGCTGAGAGTATGTACTTAAATCTTCAATGTTTGAATTTTTAACAAGATTATATTTATTTCTTCTTCAAATTTTTATATGAGCCCATATAGAAAAAATATTGATTGACAGTAACTTCATACATAAACAATAATACTTATAAAATTATTAGTATTCATATTTTCTTTAAAGATATTGTATGCCTTGTTATTACAATAACATTGTTTTATATACTATATATCTGGATTTTAAAAAGATATTTAAAGAACTGTAAATTATTCTAAGATAAATTATAGATGCCTCAAAGATTTCAGTTAGGAAATACGTATGAAAATTCCATATGTTCAGCATTTTATTAGATAATATTGAAGATGCAGATATATAACAAATAGTTCCTATCCTTACTTGACTAATAATCAAATGGGTGGGTAAGATGAAAACAGATGAAATAAGTGAAAAAAATACACACACTCAGTACTCATACTCCCGTGTGTGTGTGCGTGTGTGTGTGTGTGTGTGTATATATATATAAATAAATATATATATATATCTGTTGATCTGTGCGATGACAAGTGCATGACAGCATGTGCAATAGTATTTTTTGCAATGTTTATAATAGTAAAAAAAAGTTACACAAACCTAACTGACCAGCAATAGGTATTAAATAAGTTGTGGTAAACATAATGGAATATTATATAAAAATGTAAAATATTTAATCTATAGTTATTAACAGGTAAGATCCATCCACAGTCTATTAAGAGAGGGAAAACAAGTTTAATACATAATAAATATATGACGTCTTCTCTGTATAGATGGTAAATACTGGAGTCGTCAAAGAAAGTAAGGAGTGGAATGGATTTAGAGAACATTTTTGATTAGTATTTCCCAAACTTTTTGGACTCAGATTCCTTTTCTTAATAATTTTAAAACAATTTGATCAATTGTGTAGTATATGATAGTGAAATTTAAGTTAAAAGTATTTATATCTATATAGTATTTAAAAATTGCTTCATTAATTTTTGTTCTGTGTTCTTCAGAATCACTGTTGGCTCATAGTGAGTTCCTGGTCTTGACAGTTGGCAAATTGATTTATGGTCCCATAGGTAAAGTTCATTCCCTAATCCTGAGAATCTGTGGAAATCCCTTGTAAGGAAAGTAGTGTCATAGTTCTGTAAGTCTGTAAATTATAAAATTGTTTTTGACAGTGTTTAGGAATACCATAATTTGTGGCATTTTTAAAGTGTATATTTTATTCTCACTTAGGCCGAATACATCAAGCAATGGTAACATCTTTAAATGAAGATAATGAAAGTGTAACTGTTGAATGGATAGAAAATGGAGATACAAAAGGCAAAGAGGTATGATCACTGGGTTGAATTTTATTTCTAGTCTTATAATCAAGATTCTGAATATGAAACAAAACAGAAAACTGTATAGTTTAATATAGTGCATGTATCCTTTATCATTCTTGAAAAACTTTCAAGTGATTAAAAAATTTCACTGAAAAAAAGGTAGATTCCTCCTGCATATCTTATGTGATTGGACATAAAATCAAGACCACAAAGTACTACCTTAAGAGAGATTCTTTTAAATATATGTGGGTTATAATTCTAGATAATTTAATTTTCAAGGTAATAATGTTCCTTAGGCTGAAATTGTTTAACATTTATTCTCTGTGTATAAATTTATTTGAAAATGAAAGGTTAATTGTCCAAATTCACTCTCAAAATATATGCATTTTATAAAACAGATTGACCTGGAGAGCATCTTTTCACTTAACCCTGACCTTGTACCAGATGAAGAAATTGAGCCCAGTCCAGAGACACCCCCACCTCCAGCATCCTCAGCCAAAGTAAACAAAATTGTAAAGGTTAGTGATGCAAATTCAGAGCAGGGTGTGTGTGTATTCTGGTTTGAAATGGGACTGTGAAGAGTATGTTTAAGTATTTGTTTGCTTTTTTAGAAAAACCTTAATTCTTTCTGCCATCTACATGCGTGTATATACACACATCCTTTCAAGGATCGAACAGTTGTCTAATTCACAATTATGACGATCATTAGGTAAGATCCTAGAAATTCCATGCCTGATTAGGATTTTTCCTAAGACTAATCGTTTCTTAGGAGACATGGTCCAAAACCATTGCTTGCTAGTATTTGTTGAGTGAATACATACGACTTTGATAAAAAAAAAATGAGTTTCTTATTCATAATAAATTCCCATTTTAGTAGTCTTTTGAAATTCTGCTATTTACATTTATTTAAAAAAATGGGAAATGACAGATTGTAGTGTAACTATTTCTGTATTATCTGTGAAGAATAATTTATTTATAAATTTTAAAACCATGCTATGCCCCCCTAACAGTTTTATCTTCACAAAAATAAAAGGCACGTGATTTTTATTATTTTAAAAGATAATTCCTCTTCCTCTCTATTGAAATGTTTCTGTGTTAAAACTTTGTATCAGAATACAACTCTTTAAATCAGATAGTCCCTCGCAGTTGTTAAATCTGCAATTCTTTGTGTTCAAAATTCTTACTACATGGACTTCCCTGGTGGCGCAGGGGTTAAGAATTCGCCTGCCAGTGCAGGGGACATGGGTTCGAGCCCTGGTCTGTGAAGATCCCACATGCTGTGGGACAACTAAGCCCTTGTGCCACAACTACTGAGCTTGTGCTCTAGAGCCCGAGAGCCACAACTACTGAGCCCACATGCCACTACTGATGCCCGTGCACCTAGAGCCCGTGCTCTGAAACAAGAGAAGCCACCGCAGTGAGAAGCCCACGCACCACAACGAAGAGTAACCCCCGCTCACCGCAACTAGAGAAAGCCCAGGTGCAGCAACGAAGATCCAATGCAGCCAAAAATAAATAAAATAAATTAATCAAAAATTCTTACTACATTGTTGATTTTATCTTCTACAAAGATTAATATGACATGACTTTAGCCCTATAGGAACTCACTATCTTGCAGGGAAGACATACATAAGCATCCACATATAATATGATAGAAACTCAACAATATCAACAAAACCTTGTGCTTTTTAAACGATGCATATGACCATAAGACAGATTTTCAATTTATATAAATTCAACATATTGAGAGTCACTGCTTACAGGTCATTAGTTAGTTACCCCTTGTTAGTGGACTGTTTTTCACATTTGGCTTCACAACCTTGAAGGATCTTCATAGTTTATCCTTCTTGGAATGTCATTAGCAACCTTTGGTGTGCATTAGAATCACCTGGAAATTTTTTAGAATATATTGATTCCTAGACCCACTCACAGAGATTCAGTTTTATTTTATCTAAAAGGTGGCCCTGGGATTTCCCTGGTGGCGCAGTGGTTAAGAATCCACCTGCCAATGCAGGGGACACAGGTTCGAGCCCTGGTCTGGGAAGATCCCACGTGCCCCGGAGCAGCTAAGCCCGTGCGCCACAGCTACTGAGCCTACGCTCTAGAGCCCATGAGCCACAACTACTGAGCCCGTGTGCCACAACTACTGAAGCCCGCGTGCCTAGAGCCCATGCTGTACAACAAGAGAAGCCACCACAATGAGAAGCCCATACACTGCAGCGAAGAGTAGCCCCCGCTCTCCGCAACTAGAGAAAGCCCGCCCGTGCACAGCAATGAAGACCCAATGCAGCCATAAAATAGATAGATAGATAGATAGATAGATAGATTTAAAAAAAAAAAAAAAGGGTGGCCCTAGCATCAACATCCTTTTAACAGTACCCATCTGATTTGAATGTGCAGTTAGCATTGAGACCCACGGCATTATTTGATAGCTTTTTTTTAGGTGAATAAAATAAAGTCTTGGTAAATAAATAATAGGACCAAAAACTTGCTGCCCTATCTATGCAGTGTTGAAGTCTTTGAAAGTCTAATGAAACCTTTTAGTAAAAACTGACAGTGTGCATTTCATAGTATTTTGATGTTTCAGTTTAACAATGGGCTGTAAGTTGTCTAAAACTAGTATTTTGTTATTTACCCCTGACATCCAGAGATGAAATGTATTACATGATTTTGGCAGGATAGCATGATGATTAAAAAACACACACTTTAATGAAATTACTTAATCCTTCTTTGCTTCACTTTCCTCATCTGTGAAACCAGAATAGCAATAATAATGATGTCATAGGGTTGTTGTGAAGATTAAATGGATTAATACATATAAGGTCCTTAGAACAGTGCCTGGCTCGTTTTCATTCCTGAATATTTTGGGGCAGTGGCGGGATACTCATATTTTAAAAACTTGAATATTGATGGCACTAGTGGTAGTTTATCAGAAGATAATTTTGGTTTTTCGTCATTTTTTCCCTTTTTTTCATTTAGTTTTATATTATTGTATGTCTACCTACTTACGTTTAATTAAAGGAAGCTGAGGCCATGTTAGGACGAAGGGGAAGGAGGAGAAGTGCTTAAACATCCCCCCACCCCGCCTCAGTGGATCTTGCCCAGGATGGCAGCGGTTTCGGGGGTGTGTGGGCGGGAGTGACTGGGCGGTGCCAGTGCAGGAGACGATGCCATTTCCAGTTACAACGCAGGGATCACCACAGACACAGCCGCCACAGAAGCACTGTGGCATTACCTCTCCCATCAGCTTAGCAGCCCCCAAGGAGACTGACTCCCTGCTTACACAGAAACTGAGACTCTGAAGCCCTCTGGCGTTTTTGAAGAGGAAGAGGAACTTTCTTTTTGAAGAGGAAGAGGACTTTAATTTTGGGAAAATTAAATAACCTGGTAAAAGAGTGGATATGAGAAATCAGTGAAAGCAAGACTCTTCCACAATCTGTAATTGAAAAGGTTGGTGGAAAAAGTTTTACATTTGGATCTTATAGATTAGGAGTATATACAGAAGGTGCCGATATTGATGTGTTGTGTGTTGCACCAAGACATGTTGATCGAAGTGACTTTTTCACCTCATTCTATGATAAGTTGAAATTACAGGAAGAAGTAAAAGATTTAAGAGCTGTTGAAGAGGCATTTGTACCAGTTATCAAACTGTGTTTTGATGGGATAGAGATTGATATTTTGTTTGCAAGATTAGCACTGCAGACTATTCCAGAAGACTTGGACTTAAGAGATGACAGTCTGCTTAAAAATTTAGATATAAGATGCACAGGAAGTCTTAACGGTTGCAGGGTAACTGATGAAATTTTACACCTAGTACCAAACATTGACAACTTCAGGTTAACCCTGAGAGCTATCAAACTGTGGGCCAAACGCCACAACATCTATTCCAATATATTAGGTTTCCTCGGTGGTGTTTCCTGGGCTATGCTAGTAGCAAGAACTTGCCAGCTTTATCCAAATGCAGTAGCATCAACTCTTGTACATAAATTTTTCTTGGTATTTTCTCAATGGGAATGGCCAAATCCAGTCCTATTGAAACAGCCTGAAGAATGCAATCTTAATTTGCCGGTATGGGACCCAAGGGTAAACCCCAGTGATAGGTATCATCTTATGCCTATAATTACACTACCATACCCACAACAGAACTCCACGTACAATGTGTCCGTTTCAACATGGACGGTCATGGTTGAGGAATTTAAACAAGGTCTTGCTATCATAGATGAAATTTTGCTGAGTAAGGCAGAGTGGTCCAAACTTTTTGAAGCTCCAACTTCTTTCAAAAGAACAAGCATTATATTGTACTTTAGGAAGTGCACCAACTGAAAAACAATGCCTAAAATGGGTGGGCTTGGTGGAATCAAAAATCCGAATCCTGGTTGGAAGTTTGGAGAAGAATGAATTTATTACACTGGCTCATGTGAATCCCCAGACATTTCCAGCACCCAAAGAAAATCCTGACAAGAATTTTGCACAATGTGGGTGATTGGGTTAATGTTTAAAAAAACAGAAAACTCTGAAAATCTCAGTGTTGGTCTCACCTACGATATTCAGTCTTTATAGGCAAGCAATAAACAGCAAGATGTTTGAGGTGGACATGAAAATTGCTGCAGTGCATGTAAGAAGAAAGCAACTCCATCAACTACTGCCTAATCATGTGCTTCAGAAAAAGAAAAAGTGTTCAACAAAAGGTGTCAGGTTGACACCTCTGAATGGCAGTAGCCTCGACTTGTCTATGGACAGTGATAACAGCACGTCTCTGCCTTCACCTACCAGTGCTGTGAAGGCCAGTCCATTGAACAGTTCCGGCAGTTCTCAGGGCAGCAACAGTCCTGCTCCAGCTGTAACAGCAGCATCTGGGACCAGCATACAGGCTACTGAAGTTTCTGTGCCACAGGTAAATTCCAGTGAAAGCTCAGGGGGTACATCGAGTGAAAGCATTCCTCAGACTGCCACACAACCAGCCATTTCATCACCACCAAAGCCTACGGTCTCCAGAGTTGTTTCTTCAACACGTCTGGTAAACCCACCACCAAGACCTTCAGGAAATGCAGCAACAAAGACACCTAATCCTATAGTAGGAGTCAAGAGGACATTCTCACCTCATAAAGAAGAGAGTCCCAAGAAAACCAAAACAGAAGAGGATGAGACAAGTGAAGATGCTGTTTTGCTTTGAGTGGACATGATAAAACAGAAACAAAGGAACAACTTGATACAGAGACAAGTACAACTCAATCAGAAACCATTCAGAGTGGGCTTCCCTGGTGGCGCAGTGGTTAAGAATCTGCCTGCCAATGCAGGGGGCACTGGTTCGAGCCCTGGTCCGGGAAGATCCCACATGTGCAGAGCAACTAAGCCTGTGTGCCACAACTACTGAGCCTGTGCTCTAGAGCCCGCGAGCCACAACTACTGAAGCCTGTGCGCCTAGAGCCCATGTTCCGCAACAAGAGAAGCCACCGCAATGAGAAGCCCACGCACCGCAATGAAGAGTAGCCCCCGCTCACTGCAGCTAGAGAAAGACTGTGCACAGCAACAAAGACCCAACGCAGCCAAAAATAAAAAATAAATAAATTTATTTAAAAAAAAAAAAAAAAGGAAACCATTCAGACAGTGGCTTCTCTGTTGGCCTCTCAGAAAACATCCAGTACAGACCTTTCTGATACCCCTGCTCTCCCTGCAAATCCTATTCCTGTTATCAGGAATTCAGTAAAACTGAGATTGAATTGGTAAAAACAACCTCAGGGGTCCATAAACAATATCTGCCAACTCAACCTGTTGTCTTCAAATGCTAAAAAAGGAGAATGGAGGGTACAAGACCAGACATGACTGAAAATGGATTTAGGTTTTTTTTGTGACCTCCCTTACTGGGCTAATCAGCACTTGATCAGAAGACCAGTTTAGTATGTGAAGCCAGGAGTACTGTGATTATTGTGTTAGCAACAGTTGCATTAACTATTTCAAAAAATTACTGCCTTTAAAAAAAAAAAAGCAAAAAACCTCAAGCTGTATTTGTATTCATAATTGACATCTGGACTGGGTTTATGTTTGCTGCATTGTTTGGAAAATTTGCAGTACAAGCTGGCATAAGAATTCCTTATTCTGATTATGCACTTTTATGTATTTTCTTTTTATTAGAAAGTAGAACTAATTTTAGATTTTCAGCTTGATAGATTTTCATTTTTTCCTGAAGAATTTCCTTTACCATTAGTTTTCAAATTGGATGCCATTGTGCAGTGGTGTACTGTTGTACTTCAGAGAAAGGATAAGAATACATCTAGTTCAGTCCCTATGAGGTAGCTGTAACCTTTAAAAATGAAATGTCAACTCTAGGGTATATATTTGACATTGAAAGAATAATTAGGAGATACTTCATTTTGATGAGAACACTAAATTTTGGTCCCATGGCTGAAATTTTAGGGTGACTAAAAATAATGCCTGTGAAACATGATATCTATCTTGGATGGCCATTTGATCTCTAAATATGAGGAATTTTGTACACTCCACAGAACTCCTGTCTATAGTAAAGTTGATTTTCAATTTGAAACGTGGGCAAAAAGGCATTTTCTCCAAGAATTTTAAACAAATTTTTATTTTTAAATGGTTGACTAAAATTTGTTAGTAAATTTTACATGTAGAAACATTTAAAAATCATTTCTAGCAAGCACTTGACATCTAGTCAGCTCGCTACTCCTTTTTTCATTTTGTTTTATCCTATCAATAAATAATTCCACATAAGTAAGCAGCAGAGCATTCATCTTTACAGAATATGAGGGATGCCAGATGTTAAGCTTAGTTATTCTTTCTTAATCTGGACAAAGCAAACCTAACAGATTTTTCTGGTGAGCATGTTTATGAATCCTCCATTGTGCTCCGTTCTATCACACGTGCATTTTTCATGTTAAACTGCAATTACTTAAACTCTTCCCCATCCTTCTAAATTAATTTTCCAAAGTTGGAGCGTAGTCTTTTCCCCCTTAGACTATGCATTAATTGCGGCTTTCTTTTCACCATACTTTGTAATGTCTAGTATACAGTACTTCTACGTCCCACATCTTTGCTCTGCACAGTCACCTTGCCCTTCCTCCTACCACCTAAGAAGAAAAGATGGTCAGACTAACAGATGAAGTCTACAAGGTGTCTGTGTGTTCTGTGTAGCTTCAGAGTTAGATTGAAATTGCCAGGTACAGATTTAGTCTTGTCATTTTGTTTACACATTGGGGAAAAAGAATTCAGTTTATTAAACATTTCATGTAACTGCACCCAAGTTTTGCCAAGCTGGGAACTTGGACCTTTTCTGTGTAGTGACTTTTTAATTCTAGTTTTCATAACTTGGAGATCAGACTGTTGCTTTCGCATAATGTACGTAGTGTCTCGTGACTGAAGTTTGCTTTGTTTTATAGTATCTGTACTCCTTGTATTTTTCAAGAGCTATTTTGTGAGCAGATGATGTATTTCTCCATTGAAACCACAATAAAAAAAAAACAGCAAAAAAATAGATAAATAAAAATAAAGGAAGCTGATTATGATAGACATATATATGAGGAGTAAAGAGAGAAAGTAAAATGAACATTTTCTCTTTTATAGAATCGACGGACTGTGGCTTCTATTAAGAATGATCCTCCTCCAAGAGATAATAGAGGTAAAAATTTACCTATTAATTTTGCCTATTGCCCTGACAAGGTAAATCAAAAGTAAATATTACCCTTGACATTATTATTCATTTAAACTTTACATGGCTAATTTTAAGATTGATATCATCTTGATTTCCCAACACAATAATGTCAGTGGAATAAAGAAAATGATTTATAAAGGTATGTGATGAATGTGAAACTCCATGATATATGCCATTTTGAGGTGTCTTATTTACCCAATAATTTTTCAGATTTGAGGAGAGTATTATGAGAAAGAAACGAATGGGGAAGTAGTCGGTTAATTGATTTCACAAGGGTAAATTTAATCATTGTGACATTTTTACATTATTTTCTGGCTTACAAACTTTCAAAAAGTGTCATGGGTAACTTTGAAGACAAGTCGAACAGGTATCAATTGCAGTTAATTTCAGGTCTCTCATGTTTTCAGCTAGGTGATATAAAGCACAGTTAATTTCTTTTCTACTGTTCAGAATGGTCAGCAGTTCAGAATGGTCCTTTCTCATAGGGATGTTTCCTCTGTATGTATGGATGGTGAGGCAGGACAGGTGTAGGTATTAGAGGAAAGATTGGAGGTAGAGGGAAAGCCCTGCACTTTCAGCACTATTCTTTGAGTCTTGTGAAAATTTATATTTCTTTGTAAAATGTGATATTTATATTTAACTTAATATTGCTTTTTCCACTTTTGTAACATCCACAGTGGGAAATTCTCTGTTGAGGATTTGCGTATTTGACAAGCAAAGAGTGGGATTTAGAACAAAAGGAGGGTTGAAGGACTTTTACGTTTTTACTTGCTGTATTTCTGAATTGTGTAAGTTTTTCAAAATGAGAATGTGTATAAAATCTGTATTTTGCACACTTACTTTTTAAAAATTATTTAAAATCAAGCTTGGCTTTGGTTTTTATAAATTATTCAGATTGAGTTTTGTTTATTGAACAGAATTGATTATTATTTATATTTTAAAATTTTGTTTCACTTTCAGTGGTTGGTTCTGCACGTGCGCGGCCTAGTCAACTTCCTGAACAGTCTTCCTCTGCACAACAGAATGGTAGTGTTTCAGATATATCTCCAGTTCAAGCTGCAAAAAAGGAATTTGGACCCCCTTGTATGTAAATCATGTATCAAGGATTCAGTCATTTTAGGCATACATGTATTTTCTCTTGGTCAACTTTATAAGTCCCCAAATTGCAAACTTAATTGCAGGTTTTATTTTTACCATTGTGGAAAATTTTTTTTGTTGTTAGTTTAGTCTGTTAATTGGGTTTTAAATGTATGTTTTGGAGGAAACAATTTATAAATATAAAACTATAACAATGTTTCAGTTGCTTTGAATTTAAAATTATGTCCAGATAATTTTGACAGATGTTATAAAAGAAATTCTTATGCTTCTTGATCCTTTCCAATTCAAAGATCTTTGATTCTAAACCAAGAGATGACATGTATCAATATGTCAGAGTCATTTTTCATGACTCATTTGTATATTGTCCTGTTCCTAGCTTTGTTAAAGCAGCTCATAAGTAAAGTTCACATATTTGTCATAGGCATGTTTTGTCACTGTGTACCTTTTTTTGGTGTGTGTGGTAAAATTTCATACATAAAATTTTTGTGTATAAGTATGGTACTCTAAAAAGAAAACTAGGCTTCTACAGCTCATCTGTTTCTTCCAGCACGTAGAAAATCTAATTGTGTGAAAGAAGTAGAGAAATTGCAAGAAAAACGGGAAAAAAGGAGACTACAACAGCAAGAACTTAGAGAAAAAAGAGCCCAGGTTTGTAACAGAAACATACTTTGTTTATGCACCAACCAAAGATTAGACTGTGTCAGTGAAAGTGATTGACTTATGAAAAAACAATTGAGGCATTCATTTAAAGATTTCAATATAGTTCCTTAAATTGATATTGAGGAATAATATAAACTCTTGGGGAAATAAGTTATCATAACAGATTTTTTACTACATAAACCTTTCAAGTTTTAGTGGGTACGTGTTAGTCCTAAAGCTTGTTCCTTTTTGAATAGTAAGCCATTGTGTTACAGAATTCTAATGGATGTATAACATCGAGAATAATAGGATTTTGGCTTTTTAAAAAGGACTAAAAATACATTCAGAAAAACATCAAGTTAAGGTATATGGTTATACTATCCATTTTATTGTTTTTCCATGGTTAATAAGTTCAGCATATCACAATGAAAGGGGGGAAATTCATTGTGTGTTGATTTATACTAGATGTTGAGAGTATCTCTGATGTGCCCCTCTTCTCACATTTCCTTTAGATAGTAGCAAAACTTTACTAGCAATGGAAAAGTTGCATAGAAGACTGGTCTTTTATCTCTCTACAGGTCTTCACATATTAGAAATTCTGCTATTGTACAAATAATTCCTGCATTGTGCTTGTATTGTATCTATTATATTCTCAGAACTTGTTTCCTGTAATAAAATATCAGGATTGTTTCCTTATTTAGGAGTATGTTCAAATGCCCTTAATCATAAAGATGTTGTGTTGTGGAATTGTGGAATCAGTATAATATTCAACCTGAATAAATCAACTTATATCTGAAAGTGACCTGAGAATGACCAGTTGGGTTTTGAAATGAATAATGCTTGTATCTACTGATACTTAGTACAGATGCCACCTGGTGTTTCCTGTGGGTACTTCATAATATTTTTACATCTCTTTGTGACCTCTTCTTTACATTCTGCTTCTCAGTTGACATAGTTGGTGTTATTTCCCAAAAGGTTAATTGAAAGTATGTTACATTAACAGTTTTGAAATTTCGTTGTACTCAAAGCAAGTCTGCATATAGTATATGGGGAAAAGAACCTGACCTAAAATGTTTAATAATTTATACTCATAGCTAGGAGAGGCTGTTAACTGTTGCTATTTGTATCTTAATCTGAATTTTCTCAGTTTTGAAGCAAAAAAGTAAATTGTAGTTAGCATGCAGTAATTTGAATTTTAAAGATTTAAAAAATTATCTTGGCTTTGGATTCCTTTAAATTCTATGTCCTATTGATTTGGGGCTTTATTATACCATGCCTTAGTTTTTTTTAGAGAGTCAGTAATAATAGGAAGTGAACATAGATGAATCCATAGTTCTACTTTGCTGAAACACTGAATTAGGAATTGGGAAGAAGAATCTGATTAAATGCATTTTTCTAAGAATTTCAGCTTTTCTAGAGTTCTTTATTGATGTTTAGGATGAGCACTGTTTTTGTTTTGCTCAATTTTCTAGGATAATTAAGGTATACGTATAACATATTTGAAATAGGTCAAAGGTGGCTTTAATAAGGAGTATTTGGTTTGGAGTTAACAGAATGCATGTTGACTAACAGAATTGTGTTTTTAATATGAAAGTGATTCCTAGGCATACTATTAATCTTGAACTCTGAAACTATATCACATCTCAGGTTTGAGTTTGGGCTTGGCTGTTACAAATGACAAAACCTATTTAATTTTAATTTTCAAACCATATATAACATAAACGCAACAAATACTACAGTATTGTAATTATAATAAATGATGAATTCTCTGTCTTCTTACAGGATGTTGATGCTACAAACCCAAATTATGAAATTATGTGTATGATCAGAGACTTTAGAGGAAGTTTGGATTATAGACCATTAACAACAGCAGATCCTGTAAGATTCTTTGTAAACAGTTGCTCTGGAACTTTTTATGCTGTAAATAAAAACATGTTTGATACCCCCTAAGTTAATACTGGATTTAGCTCTGTAATTTTTTCTCTCTTTATGGTTACTCCTTCTCCATATTTTAAGAAGATCAAGAAACCATTGGGAATTCCCTGGCGGTCCAGTGGTTAGGACTCTGAGCTCTTACTGCCAAAGGCTCGGGTTCAGTCGCTGGTCTGGGAACTAAGATCCCACAAGCCACATGATGCATCCGAAGAAAGAAAGAAAGAAAGAAAGAAACCACCCACACTTACCCTTATTTTCTCATTATTTCCCATAATTTGATATGTTAGACATGCTTCTCACAAAGAATCCACTTCAAAGCAAAGCCTCTGTGTCCTTGGTAGGACAGAGCAACAGTCAAGGATGATGTCAGAAGACCCAGTTTCCTTTCTGACCGTCACTTATACTTTTATCTCAATTCCAAGTTTGTTTCCTCTTGGCTTGGGCTGTAGATCCCACCATCATTCCAACTTACTACTAATTAATTTGTTATTTTTAAATAATTGTTACTCTGGCTTTTAACAATAAGTGATGGTTGTTGAGGACTGCTGTAAACCAGAAATCTAGTGCTTGAAGAATGTTCTGCTGTCTTATGCAACTCCTTTCCTATTGAAGAATGGGAATTTGTTGGACAGGGAATACTTTTGTGAGTAATTTGTATTTATGAAAAATAATCCATCTGATTATTAATAATAATTAATAATCCTAGTGTATACAGAATACATTATAGAATGTAATGCCTGTGTTAAGGCAGGTGTACTACATACGATTTAATAGAGTAGTTCATAACATTTGCATCTCATATATTTTACTCCTTGCTACCCTTTCATTTGTTTAACCTACATCTGAGCTCATACTTTATGACAGTGACTGGAAAACTTTTTCTGAAAAGGGCCTGATATTTTTGGCTTTGAACCATATGGTCTTTGTTACAACTACTCAATTCTGCCTTTGTAGTATGAAAAGCAGCCATAGACAATACATAAATGAATAGGTATGGCTGTTTCAGTAAAACTTTACAAAAGTGGGTAATGGCTTGGATTAGGCTTTCAGGCTGTACTTTGCCAATTCCTGCTTTATATTAAATATCATAAGAAGGCAAGTATTGGGAACATTAATTTTATGAAAAAATATTAATGTCTAAGAATTGGCATATTATAAAGTTATTCAAATTATTTTGGCCAGTAATCTTCTGAGAACTGTGTTTCTTGTCTACAGCTAGTTATCTTTGCCAACAATTTTCCCTATAATCTATCTGAAAATATGCCACTTGGTAGGAAATTTTACTTTTGTTGTATACAGCACATCTTGAAGTGAATAAGGTAGCTTATTAACGTGAACCTATTGCTACTAAGGGTGGTAGTGTCCTCTACAAAGTTATTTCCTAGTGGTTTACCAAATGACAAAATAAGCGAGTTTCCATTATACTTAGAATTTTTGAAATAATTGTGTCTGATGACTATTAAAATTTCTGCAAGCTAATTTGTTTTTTAAGCTTACTTATCCTATTTATGCTATGCATAAATTTCTAAAACCTTGGGAGGAAATATTGCATAATTAACTTTTCAGTGTTTTATATACCACTGATAATCACTGGAAAAAAATATTTTATTTCTAGATTGATGAACATAGGATATGTGTTTGTGTAAGAAAACGACCACTCAATAAAAAAGGTATGCTTATTGAGCTCTAATCAAGGGTTGATTTTTGACCTGTTTGCAATTTATTTTGTTAATAGCAGAAATCAAATTGGTTTGGAAGAGTTAAACGTAAATCATTTCATTTGTACATAACCATTATGCAGATTTCTATGGTTAGGTCTGTTGATGTGTTACTGCTCTAAGAATCTTTGCCATTCCTGGCTTTACAGAAATCTTGATTTTTCTTTTTTTTTTTTTTTACTTTGTTGTTGAAATATTCTGTTTACTTGAATGGCGTATTTATGGGATATTTATATTTACAGGACTTACTGCTTTTATCGAAATTCTTACTACTTAAAATAATTTTTGTGCATTAATTCAAATACTGTGAAAATTACTGGGCACTGATTTTCATTTATTCTTTTAGAAACTCAAATGAAAGATCTTGATGTAATCACAATCCCTAGTAAAGATGTTGTGATGGTACATGAACCAAAACAAAAAGTAGATTTAACAAGGTACCTAGAAAACCAAACATTTCGTTTTGATTATGCCTTTGATGACTCTGCTCCTAATGAAATGGTTTACAGGTAGGTAAATTTGTTTTAAATCAGAATTTTGTTCTTATACTGTGTGTTCACCACCACCACTGAAACTTACGTTGATCTTGGCATATCTCTCCAGAGGTGTAATATCCTTTTCTTTCCCCCTGAGTTTAAACAAATAAGAATATTTAATAAACACGATAATGAATTTTAACACTTGTTTTCTTTAATGCTCCCCAAATCAGTTTTCATTAATGATTAACTTATACACTATATAACACACCATATGTATGGATAAGAAATTTCTAGAAAACATTTTCTGTACCTCTAGAGATGGGATGTGGCTATTTTTTGCTTTTTGATCTCTGCAGTAGTGAAGAAATTTGAAATAACTGTTACACATCAGTCACTTATTTGTCTAAATCTTTATTTAGCACGTATGGCCACTTAAGGAAAAAAAAGTTCTGTAAATCTACTTGCATTTCCCTAGTTTTATCATCTCTAAGCTTTGGAATAGTTTTAGTACATGAAATTCTTGTATGTTCACATGTTCAACTTACAAACAACTCAAACTTACATGTATTGTGCATTGATAATCCCACATTTTTATCCAAATTTAGAGTTTTATACATAGTTTGTAAACATTTACTTCTCATTATTTAACAGGTCAGTTTTAGCAGCATTGTTGTTTCAGTCTATATTAAATTGTCTCGGCAGTTACTTGAATGCTATGTTTCATTGCCCTTTTATTTTATAAATTTGACTGGAAAACAGAAAGTTAAAGGGTTAATAAGAATCCTAAGAATTGAAGATGTTATAAATGAGATAAGACCAACTCCACTGGTCTTAAGCCAGTAAACTGGGAGTTCAGCTGTAAAGAAAGAGGACAAAACTAAAGAACATGTGAATGCTAGATAGAGGTATTGTGAAAAATTTGTTTTAAAAGGGAATTATAATTATAAATTGTGTATTTTTTACCTTTTTGAGAACTGAGTCCTGTCCTCCCCCCTCACTCCCTTCTCTGCTTCCACTCCTGACTCATAAAATATGTCTGTCTGACTTTTATAATCATTTTCAAGAAATCACTATAAATAAAAGTATGTTTCTGTGTATGTGCTAGATTTAGTAAACATTTTGTGTTTCACCCTGTATTTATGCTTCTTAATTTTACCAATATTGATTCTCTCCCCTTTCTCTTATCCTTAACTTTTATGGATTGAGAAGTTAGGCTTTTTGTTTTGTCTGATCACTCTTCAGACTCATTTCCAGTTCTTTCTGATTAGAACTTTTTTCTGCTCCTTTTGTTCTGTACTTTCTACACTTGTGCCTTTAAAAAAAAAAAATCAATAGAGCTGTATAAAGTGTTCTACATATATTCTTTTGAAGCCTGTGCAAAAAGTAGATTTGTTTTCTATCATGCTTTTAGGGCTCTGCTCAATTAAGTATTTTTTTGTCCCTCCCTACCTTTTTATTTTAACTCCAGCAATGATTATACCAATACATAATATTTGGGCATCCTTTTCCTGAATCAAGACTATCAACTCAGAATTCATTGTCTTATAAGCATAACTTATATTTACTTACTCACATTCAAGGAAATTTTACCACTTTTATACTTGTTTAGATAATGTTTTTGTACTTTTTTTCCCCTCTAGCTTTTCTGTATTGAGATTACCACTCTTGATTCTGTTTCTGTTGAAATCTTTGATACTTTTTTTGGGTTGGGTTGGGGTTTTTAGTTTTGGTTTTAGTTTTCAGATCTGTCCTACTTGTCTGGCTGCTATTACCATATTTTGCTGTTATTTTTTAAAACTTTCCTACTGTCTTCTATATATTATGTCTTTAGCTCAGTTACTATCAGGTTTTTTTTCCCTGTCCATTATTATTGTGGCCATTGTCTATTTCGGAATTATTGCTTGAAAATATGCTTTAAAGAGCTTTAAGCAATTCTAGGACATGGATATTTAAAATTTTAAATCAGTGGGGTCAGTTGTGGCCTCGCAGTTGATCCCACTGATTTGTTAAAAATCTTGTTGTAAGATTTGCTTATAATAACACTTGATATTAGTTTTATTGCTTATTTGTTTAATTTAAATATTAACTGTATGTTCTGACTGGTGCATTTTATTTTTAAGGTTTACAGCTAGACCACTAGTGGAAACTATATTTGAAAGGGGAATGGCTACATGCTTTGCTTATGGGCAGACTGGAAGTGGAAAGACTCATGTAAGTAATTCATTACAGTTACATCCTGGTATGAAGCCAGTTTATTTTCCTTATATCTTAGTTCTAAGACCTAAATTCTATTTTCTTTTTAACATATAGACAATGGGAGGTGACTTTTCAGGAAAGAACCAAGACTGTTCTAAAGGAATTTATGCATTAGCAGGTAACTCCCCTTTTTGCATATCATATATAATATTCTTCTTGAATATTATTCAGGTGGCTTGGAAATAAGATTTGGGAGTATTGTCCAGAATTTTAAGGGTAACTAATGCTATACTTACTATATATTGTGTCAGTTTTAGATTAGTGGACTGTTTTGAAAAGAACTGTGCTTTGGGGGCAAAAATCTTGATTATGTTTGTGTTGTAATCTGGCACATTGTTGGAGCTTAGTGTTTGTTGTTGAATAACTGCTTTGTGAAAAGCTTCCATTTGGTATGATTATGAAAGTAACCTTATTATGACTGCCTATAATTTTATGCTATTTATAAAGATAAGTAGTAGCATTCTCTTCTTGGATATGAAGGAGAGTGGCCTTTAAACTTTAAATGTAGAAAAACTATTACTACTTTTTTTTTTGGAAAATTAATATCCACTTTAATCTTCATTTTTATTATTGATACTGTCATTCTAGGTAAACATTAGTTGATTTGAATTGCTTTTTAAAAACAATATTTGTTGCATCTTAATAAATTTTCTCCATATGAAATTATTGACAGCTCGAGATGTTTTTTTAATGCTAAAGAAGCCAAACTATAAGAAGTTAGAACTTCAAGTGTATGCAACCTTTTTTGAAATTTATAGTGGTAAGGTAAGTGGAAACTTAAAAAAAAATTTTGTTTTTTAGTTCTTTAAATTATGGTTAAAAAATGCATAACATAAAATTTACCATTCTAACCATTTTTAAGTGTAGAAGTTCAGCAACATTCACACTGTTGGGCAGTCATTGCCACCACATAATTGTTATATGTATTTGGAATATTTTGTTAAAGTTCTGTGTATGAGATTTTTAAAAATTCCCTTTGAAACTCTTTAACTTCAGTATCGATCATTATTATTCTAATAACATTATTACTAGAATTCTCTGAAATAATTTTCAGACTCTGAATGACTCATTTTTATAGAACTATTCTTTTTTTATTTTTAAAGCTAGCTTTCTTTCTATTTTTTTTTTAGGTTTTTGACTTGCTAAACAGGAAAACAAAATTAAGAGTGCTCGAAGATGGAAAACAGCAGGTTCAAGTGGTGGGATTACAGGAACGGGAGGTCAAATGTGTTGAAGATGTACTGAAACTCATTGACATAGGCAACAGTTGCAGGTAGCTCTCATTTTAATTAAGAAAGCGGAACAGTTTCATGATCAGTTTTATATACTTTGCATATAACAAAAGCAAAGCAAGGATGTTATTCAACGCATTTTGGACATAAAAATCATTATTCATAAAAACTTTTGAAGTATGCCAGATTAAATTGTAGTAATCTGGTTATGTTTGTGTTGTTAATTCAGAATGTCTCTTTTGTATTTAAATAATAAAAACTGAATAGTTTTTTCTTTCTTTTTTTAATGAAAATATTGTGGTTTGCACATATAAATTGAACTTTTTACATATCAGAATGTTCTTAATTACACTGTAGAACATCCGGTCAAACATCTGCAAATGCACATTCATCTCGGAGCCATGCAGTGTTTCAGATTATTCTTAGAAGGAAAGGAAAACTACATGGCAAATTTTCTCTCATCGATTTGGCTGGAAATGAAAGAGGAGCTGATACTTCCAGTGCAGACAGGCAAACTAGGCTTGAAGGTGCTGAAATTAATAAAAGCCTTTTAGCACTCAAGGTAAATAAAGTGCATTTAATTGTGAAAAGTCTTTTACTTTTGACTTCATTTTTGTTTACTCAGTTACAAAATTATAGTATTTGTTTTTTCTAATAAGTAAGAGAGGTTATCAAAATTTAGTTGCTTATGTTTGCAGTTATAGATTTATATTGTACCCAGAAATTTTCTTTGCACACATTATTTATTCTTTTTAAGGTAGATAAAGATCTGTTAGTTAGCAGGCCAATTCCTACGCTGCTTAGGGAGATTCCAGAGGGCCTTAATCATTAATCAGTCTTTTTTCTTGAAGGAGGGCAAGAAACCACAAAACTGAGCTAAGAAAGTTTCTCAGAAAAATGTGGAATGGCTTTCAAAAAGTTAGGCCACTATTATATATCTTCCTTGATTAGCAAAGCAAAGAAAGCATTCTGTTTTTTTCTTTCGTAGTACCACTTTAAAAGTTTAACTTTTTACAGTTATCCTACTGCCTGTTACTTCTAAACACTAATCATAGTCTCCAGAAGAATCTTTTGGAATTAATAAAGTAGTCTTTTGGATTGGGTTTTTTTTGTTTTCCAAATTTCATTTTCTTGAATTAGGATTTATAGGAACATTTCTACTATGCTGTAAACCTCTTAATAGAATTTTCAGAGCTGATTAGATCTTAAATGTTAGGGTTATGGTAAGAGATGTTTTAAATATGTTCATTAAGATTACTCTTTATAAGAAGTAAAATCTGTGAAATTTGCTTTCTTAATTTTCAGGAGTGCATCAGAGCCTTAGGTAGAAATAAACCTCATACTCCTTTCCGAGCAAGTAAACTCACTCAGGTGTTAAGAGATTCATTCATAGGTGAAAACTCTCGTACCTGCATGGTAAGTTTGTTTGTTTGTTTGTTTTGTTTTAATCTTAAATGAATAATTATGTAGTATATTTGGAAAAATTAAAAAAAACATTAATGACAGTCATTTAAAGTCTATTGTGAGAGATACAGTGATACTTGAAAATGTGGTCCCTGCCAGTCTGATAGGATTATGTTGTAGTTATAATGCATTCTACTAATTCCAACATCTGAGTCTTCTTGAGATTGGTTTTCATTGATTTCTGTTTTCCTTGCATATTGGTCACACTTTTCTATTTCTTCATATATCTAGAATTTTGGATTATATAATTTTCATTATGAATGAATATTTTATGGACACTCTGGATTCTGTTATGTTCTTCTAAAGATTATTGATTTTGTTATTGTTGTTGTTGTTTTAGCTGGAAGTTAACTTAGCTGAACTCCAAACTCTTGTCTCCCCAGCTGTGGGCATCAACTGACCTTGAAATCTCTGTTTAGCTCTTTTAGACTTAGCTATGTTTCTTGCAGTCAACCTTGTGTGTACTCTTAGTTCAGGGGTCAGCCAGAGATTTGGGTAGTATAAATATATATGTAGAATATGAGTTTCTTCCTCTGTGGTTATTTCTTTTCTGGGACAAACTTCACTTCCCAGCTGCTCTGGTGCCTACCTCCAAACTCCATCCTTTAGTTTAACCACTGAAACTCCAGATTTCTATTGAAGTTTTAGTTGTCCTGTGTGACAGCAGCAGAGTTTGCCCTTAGGCAAAAAAAGTTATCAAAAGTAGGGGCGGACAGTCACTCAATGTTACTCCCTTCTTCTAGGTGTTGACCTCCATTTTCTGCCTGATATTTGATCATTTTGTGGTGCCGTCAGAGTTGTTTATATTTTAACTGGAGTTTATAATTATTCTTTGATTATGGGTGTGAGATAGTGAATTATCTTGGAGCTAAGGTATCATTAATAACTCTTTTTTTAGATGGCCATATTAAAATTAGGCCTGACTGAGCCATATGTCAGTATTGTCATCATTTATAACATTTTCTTTACCTTTGCATTTTTCCCCCATAGATTGCCACAATCTCTCCAGGCATGGCATCCTGTGAAAATACTCTCAATACATTAAGATATGCAAATAGGTATGAAAAATGGTTATTTATTTTGAAGTTTGAAGGGAATAGAACAATATATGGTTTGATTTAATATCTGATAGGGTAAATCTTACTGCACTGTTCTTTACATTTTCAAAAAAAATTTGCATGTTATTCATTGAAATGATGTCTAGAATCATTTTGTCATATTCTAAAAATAATTGGAAATGTGTTGTGTAATTTGGGAAGACATATTTTTAGTAGAATAGGTCTTATAATCATAGAACATGATTATATTTTTCCATTAACCAAGTTATATTTCATAATATTTTACTATATTTAAATCATGTAAATTCTTATTATTATATTAAGACTCAAAAGTAAGTGAGTATCAGGAGCCAGTCCGTATTTCTTAAATTGTTTTGCATATGCTGAAAATTATTTCTGATAATCTTAAATATTATACATGGGGAAGCTAGGGTTTAAGTAGTGATAGCACAGTTCTTTCTGGTGTTCTGTATGGGTTACATTTTATTATTTATGGCAATAGTGTTACAAACTTTAATAGACCACTGCATTATTACGAATGAGAGGACAAAAAGCGTTACACACTATTAAAGCAATTTATTCCTTATAGTCACAAAATGCCCTTGGAATTTTGGATTGTAATAGGCCTGTTTATATTTGTTCCAGAGATTTGTTCCCATTGCTCTTGTTTTGAATGACTATATATATAGTTTTAAATTTGTATTATCACATACTGCATTTGTGATTTTAACCTAGAGATAAAATTCCTCTTTGTATTCCATTTCTAGTGTGGAGAATCTCTTAATTTTGCTAAACATGAGTATTTGTACTATTTTTTTGTTTTAATCACTACGGAAATTTTATTTTTAATCTTTCATTAAAGTATGAAATACATATGCATACAGAAAAGTACCCAAAACACAAGTGAATAATTTAATGAATATTTACAAAGTGAAAATTCCTGTCATCAGACCAGGAAATAAAACATTTCCAGTCCCCCAGAAAATTCCCCATGTGTCCCTTTCTGATCACGAATCCTGAATAGCATGCCTAAATCCATTAATTTCTACCCCGAGGTAGCCATTGTCCTGACTTTTGTGGAATAAATTTCTCAATTTTCTTTCTCTGTTTTTAAAAATAGTTTTACTACCTATGAATGTATCCCTGAACAATATAGGTAGCTATATTTGAACTTCACATAAATGAGATCATACGCTTTGTTCTTTTGTATTTTGCTTTTGCTTCAACTAAAGAGATTTTTAAAAATCATCAATAAAAACTGTTGGAAAGTATAAAATTATTGACCTTTCGTAAAGATATTAAAAATAATATCTTTTAAAAATAATTGAACTTTATTTTTAAATTTAATACCCTTTAAACTTTGAATTATAAGATTCTAGCTATGAACCTTTATAGTACTTTTAATCATTCTTTGTAGTGAACATTTTTGGTATTTTGGGGTTTTTTTCATTAATTTAAAATGCTTCTTGTTTCAGAATTGTTCATGGGAGAGATGAGGAACAGCTTAGTGTAGTAAAATGATTGCCGTGTTGTAGAATTAAAACCCTCCATGTCTTCAGACTTCTGGCTGCAAAGGAATCCCCCTAATGTGAAAATGCTGTATCTGGTTATTCCTCTAGTTCATTTAGGTCCAAGTAAAATATTTTAATTTATTATCATATAATGTGATTCATTTGCAACCATTACTAACCATCTAGGACAAATAATTCTGTCTTTTATTTCCATATCTCTAGGAATAAAGATTTTCAACCTCATTTGATAGCTCATTTGAGGAATATAATTCCTGCATATAGAATAGTTTAGGTTGGGCAAGAGAGCTTTGAATAGAGGAAAAATGTGTGCTTAGGGGCTAATAGGTATCTAAATTAGGAGATTCTGAAAGAGTAAGTAATGGGGTTGGGAGTAAAAAGAGTTATTAAGTCAGTATTAGAAATTTAGGTTTGTCAGCACGTGTGTAAATAAGCTTTCCAAAAGGATAAAGGCAAAGGAATCTGGTATTGAACCTTTGAGAGTAGATATTACCAATAGGTCAAAGAAAGATTCTAAGTAAAAGAAATTATTAGTTTGATCTATATGACTATTTCTGATGTATAACAATAGTAATATCATTTAGTTTAACCTAAGAGAAGTAATGAGAAAAACAGAGAATATGGTTAGTATACTGAAGTGTTTAAACATAAGGTTTGTACTCACAGCTAGGTTTGAACCTCAGTTATGCCACATTCTCATTGAATGAACTTGGGTAAGATACTTTATTGCTCTGAACCTATTTCTCATCTGTAAAGTGGTGATAATAATATCACAATATTGTCGTAATGATTAAATAATATAATGTCTAAAAAATATTAATCATAATATCTGATATATAGGAAGTAATTAATAAATATTGCCTACTGTTATGAAATGGGATTGGCCTAAAGAGGACATAGGGAGTCACAAAAATTGGGTCATAAAAGCCATGATTTAGTTAAATATAACTGTTAGAGACATTAGCAAAAGCAATTTAAATTCCATTGCTAAAGGATTTTTTTCACCATGGTTCGTCACCTGAATCACCAAACACAGAAAATTATCTGAGTGACTGTTTTCTCAGTTTGTTCAAGGATTGCTTTATAGCTAATACCATTCTAGGTGCATAGGAAAGAAGTTAATTCATTATAAGCGGTGTATGCCATTAGGACTTAATTCTCTTGTGTCCTGTTTGAAAAGACTGCAAGCGTGTTGAGGACTCATTAATGCTAATAAAATATTCATGGTATTGACTACACAAGGAAATTAGACATGAGTGGTCATGTAGCTAAATACAGGGCATTTCAAATTTAGGTGATGGACTCGTTAAACTTCTAGAAAGATCATGAGAAAAGGAAGGACTATGGAGTAGGGAGTCAATAGAACAGAGGGGTTCAAAAACCTCTTCACATTGATTATTTTTAAGATTGTGTAAATACATTGTCATAACAACGTTGATCCTTTTCTAAACAAATTAAACTGAGTACTAAATGCAAACTTGAAATGTGCATTGCTGTCTTTACAAGAGCATTTTCTTTTAATTTGTTGCTGTTTTGGTGCTGCAGAGTAAAGGAGTTTGGAATTAGTCCATCAGACATTCCCTTCTCACAGGGTAGTGGCAGTCGCCCTGATCTCTCTCCTTCTTATGAGTATGACGACTTTTCTCCTTCAATTACCAGGTCTACTTCATTCTATACATAAGATGTTTATTTTAATATAGTTTCTTTTGGATTGTGCTATGTATAAATGTTTTATAGCATTTACTTTCATAGCATATACTTCTTTTGTCCTGAGCCACTTTATTTTTCATTTTCATTTTGTTTGGCAGGTGGTGGTTATACTGCATGATCTTCATTTTTATGTACTTTATTAATTTGCTTTAAAATGTTGATTTAGAATTCAGGCTTCCTTTTCCCCTCATATTTTTAAGGATGATGTCATCTTTGCATATTTACCATTGAAGGATAAACTGTCTTATTTAAAATGAAAAGTTTACATTCTTTCTGTCTGCAAGGAAATCACAAGGCTCCTCTTGACTTAAAAAGTGTACCCTCTCCCAAATATGTAAATTGAAGTTTAAGGGGTAAACTTTTTTTAATGGTAGAACTTTACAGCTTATAATCTTTATAGATAAGAAATATTTCACATGTAGCTATTTTAATTGAGCCTTCTAACTACCAAATCTGCAAAGTGTATTAAATTCTTTGATTTTGGGGGACTTCCCTGGCGGTCCAGTGGTTAAGACTCCACGCTTCCACTGCAGCACTGCAGGGTGTGCGCAGGTTCGATCCCTGGTCAGGGAACTGAGATCCCGTGTGACGCACGGTGCGGCCAAAAACAAAAACAAAAACAAAAAAAACTGATTTTTGACTGTGATTCATTTATTGATCTAAGTGCCATTGCTAGAATTTTTCTGTTCAGCAATTTAGTTGCAACAAGTGTCTCTTATTTATTTTGAAATACTGAATCTGCATACTTTGTTGATTTCTCAATTTGTTATGCACAGTAGTTATGTTTGAAGTAATTGTAAAGTTAAATACCTAAGTAAATTCCTAAAGCTTCACAGCTAAACATACCTTTAGTATTTCCACAGATTTCAGTTAGATTTGATCTGGAAAGCTGACATCATCAATATTAATATGTTTATTGAATTGCTTTTATATTAAATAGGTTGATATTTCTTGTTCCTCTGCATGAGTCTTTATTAATTATAGATACCTCTTATGTGTTTATAGGGTGAAAGAATTGACTGTGGATCCAACTGCCGCTGGTGATGTCCGTCCAATAATGCACCATCCACCAAATCAGATTGATGATTTAGAGGCACAGTGGGGTGTGGGGAGTTCCCCTCAGAGGGATGATCTAAAACTTCTTTGTGAACAAAATGTAAGTGACATAATATAGTTGTAATTATCTAATCTTAGTCATTTCATCCATAGCAGAATAAGTGAAAACTATCATCTAAATCAGGGATCAGCAAACTACAGCCTATGGGCCTGCCATCTGTTTTTACAAATAAAGTTTTGTTGAAACATGGCCCTGCTCATTAAGACCAGAGGTGACAAAGATTGTATGGCTCACAATCCCAAAATATGTACTAAAGTTCACTGACCCCTGATCTAACTATTCTTTTTTCCAGATTTTATACTGATGTTAAAATTTGGGGATTTTTAAAGTAATACAGGGAAAAAACAAGTTTAAGAATTGTACATACAATATATCACATATAGAAAGCTTAGAAACAAGATTATGGACACATGCACATGTATTAAAAGGATTCATGAACTGTATCAAAAATGGAAAAAATCTGACATTTGTTAAATCTGGTTGCTTTCTGTATTTTTCAATGTTTGGTGAAATTTCATAAATTTAAAATTTTGATTCCCCTGTTGCTTAAAAATAATAATATGTGCCCACTGCATAAGGACAATGAGGTATAAAGAAAGAACAAAAAAGCACAAACACATTTTCACATAGTTATTTAACTTCATTTTTTAAATGTATAATCTATATAGTTTTGTATCATTCTTTTCCCACTAAGAATCCTGTAGTGGCATTTTCTTATAATGATAAAAGGTAGCATTTATTAGTTGCTTACTTCATGACATATATTTGCTAGGCATCTTATGATCTGGTATAGTCCTTACAATTCAGTGTGGTAGGTACTATAATTATCCCTGTTCTTAACTTGACTAAGATCATACAAGTAGTAAGTGCTGAAGCCCAGCAGGATTGAAATCTGGGTCTTTCTTATACCAGAGTGAAATCTTAGGTCAGCTAAATTGATTGCTTGCTGCAATAAGATATTCTTTGGAAACAGTATAACTTAATGTTTTTATACTTTCCAGCAGGTATTTTAAAGTCCAAAATATTCTAGAGTAAACAAACGGATATCCTACTTTTTGTTATCATGTTTCAAAATACTCTACAAAGTAGGACTCAATGCAGCAGTTCTCAACCAGGAGTGACTTGGCCCCTCTCCAGGGAAAAATGTATGGAGACATTTTTGGTCGTCACAGCTGGGATGGTGTTGCTAACATCCAGTGGGCTGAGGCCAGGGATGATGCTAAACATCATACAATGCACAGGGACAGCCTTCCTCCTCCCCCCAAAATTGTCTGTAGTGCCTAAGTTAAGAAACCTGGTTTACAGTAAGAGTTCTGAACTTTGAACCATAGAGGATAAAGAACTAAAAATGAAATCCTGGCGTTAGTCTATCCCCTGTCCCCAAAACGTTTGAAAGAGACTGCAGTTGCTTTTTAAATCCTTAAAGCAAAAAAAAAAAAAAAAAAAAAAATCCTTAAAGCAAACCCTGAATTGCTCCTAGATACGGTGCCTCCAAAGATATGGAAAACCAGAACAAGATAGGCGCTCCCTATAGCAGCAGATCTCTCACATTTTATTCTTGCATCTATTGGGTCTTTGCAGGACCTTAATTTGGAGAGGTTGGCTAGGTGACCAGAACTAATCCAGAGGCTTTAAGCATGACATCATGGGTTCTTGCAACCTTCCTTATATATGAGAGAGTGTGGATTTCTTTCAACTTTGCCTTCCCCAAGGAACTGTCTTGAGATGGTTCAGCATTAGCCTTTAGTTAAGTATTGGTGCATGTGTACATATTCTTATTGCTATATTAAATTTTAACAAGGTAGATTAAAATGGGATAGTGTCCAGGACATGCCCTGGAGATAAAAGTAATACAGGTAGACAAATTAGAGGATAATCAAGTGCATTAGAATTCCATAAGTAGTTGTACAGACAAAAAGTATTCTGAGTGGGCTGCATGGAAGTGATAGGAGTTTGCATAATATCTTGAAGCAGAGAAAAGACAGGACATTCTCGGCTTGGCAGGGAAGTGGGCAGATAAAATGAGTAAAGGTGGTTGACTGTGTGTTTACCAGAAGGACAGAGAATATGAGAGAATCATGCCTGCATGTCCTGATTAAAAGCAGATGGCTCGGGCTTCCCTGGTGGCGCAGTGGTTGAGAATCTGCCTGCCGATGCAGGGGACACGGGTTCGAGCCCTGGTCCGGGAAGATCCCACATGCCACGGAGCAACTGGGCCCGTGAGCCACAACTACTGAGCCTGCGCATCTGGAGCCTGTGCTCCGCAACAAGAGAGGCCGCAATAATGAGAGGCCCGCGCACCGCGATGAAGAGGGGCCCCCACTTGCCGCAACTAGAGAAAGCCCTTGCACAGAAACGAAGACCCAACACAGCCAAAAATAAATAAATAAATTAAAAAAAAAAAAAAAAGCAGATGGCTCTTTTCCCAAAGAGAAAATAAAAAATTCTTTAGCCAACTTGATTATATAAACTTTTAGGGATGGCAGCTTACTGATGAATGAGTCAAATAAGTTAAAGTCTATTTATAATATTTAATTTAACAAAAACACACACATATATTTAGAATTGTGTATTTTATTTGAAAAATGTTGCTTTTCCTACTGACATTTTATAAAACAATTTTAAGGGTACTTCTCAATCACTACAGCCACATTTTGAGGAAATAAATCATTAGATGTTAGAGTTGGGAAGGAAGCTCAAAAAAGAAAGCAAGGCCAGAGAAGTTTGACTTGATGTAGGACCAAAATATTTGTTGCATATACATATGTGAGTTTTTGTTGATAAAGTTGTGAATTGTCCATTAAAATTTCTGTAAAAACCAGTAAGTAAATTGTAGAATGCAATTCAGAAATTAAAATTTAGTAAGAGTTGAATCCTTCAGAATACCAATTTGATAGTCACAGTCATGAAAGATATTATGTTTACGTCTCTCTTCTAGTGAAAAGAAACTTAAGACATATATATGAATTAAATTGTTAGGGAAAGTAAACAACACTGAGGAAATATTTCAGTATATTTCTAGCCTGTGATAAATGTATTTTTGAAAAGTTGCACTCCAAAAGAGATTGTTTTTTTACAGTAATTCTGCAGTAAAGCTTGGGATAAGTGAAAACTCTCTCTTACTGATGTGTTTAAGTTTGTCTTACTGAGTGTTATGTTAAATATTTTTGACCCATAAAAAGAAATTGTGGCTTTGCCTTATGTTTTGTTTTAGTAGTCTTTAACATTCAAGCATCCTCAGTTTCTAAGTTGCATTTTTATAGATGACATAGAAAAACTACTTTTTTATTATAACATTTAAAATATAAACTTATGTCATAATTTTTAAACTATTTTTATTTTAAGGAAGAAGAGGTTTCTCCACAGTTGTTTACTTTCCATGAAGCTGTCTCGCAAATGGTAGAAATGGAAGAACAAGTTGTAGAAGATCACAGGGCAGTCTTCCAGGTAAAGTAAGACAGAATCTTTAATCAAATGTTTCTCTAGAAAAATTAACTACCAACTTTTGTAATTCTTTGAGTATCACACTAATCTAAAAATAATACTTGTTTATGTGTAAGTATATGTGTATTTGTAGGGCATATGACACAGTAAATTTTGAATGGAATGAATGATCGCTACAAACAAACTTTCTTTGCAGCTGTGATGGAAAGATCTAGTTTATTTCTCTGTTCTCCCACTTCATTTGCTTTTGTCAGTTGTCCGTTTATAGAGGAGTTGAACTTCTGCCCTCCACTACCCCTTTCTTCATGGTAGCCCAGTTTGTTTGACAGCAGTAGGAAAAACTCTTCTAAAGGGTATCAGAACAATTGAGGAAGAGTCAGTCTTTGCAGAAAAGGAGGAGTATTTCAGGAGAGTTACTGTAGTGACTGAGCTGTCAGTGGCAGATGACTGAGGGGTGTTATATCCCTTCCTATAGCAGTAACTCCTTGGGTATTTATCCCATTGTGTGTTAAACCTATTTAAAAAAACCTTTTACCATACAATCCTCCCCTCTCCCTTTTTATAAACAAGAAAATATTCTGCGGACTTCCCTGGTGGCACAGTGGTTAAGAAAACGCCTGCCAATGCAGGGGACACGGGTTTGAGCCCTGGTCTGGGAAGATCCCACATGCCGTGGAGCAACTAAGCCCATGCGCCACAACTACTGAGCCTGCGCTCTAGAGCCCGTGAGCCACAACTACTGAGCCTGCGCAAATAGAGCCCGTGCTCCGCTACAAGAGAAGCCACTGCAATGAGAAGCCCACGCACTGCAACAAAGAGTGGCCCCTGCTCACCCACGCATGCAGCAACGAACACCCAATGCAGCCAAAAATTAAAATAAATTTATTTTTTTTAAAAAAAAGGAAATATTCTGGAGGGTGATATCTATGAGGAAGTGAAGATAATTTTGAACATCTTTATGGAGACTGTACAGTCAGGTTGCCCCCCGCCCCACAGTGTATAAATCCTTTGTCCTGTTAACCTGTATTCCTTCTCTGATGTTGAAGAAATCTTCATTTATCTGTAAACAAACATTAACATTCCTCAGCTCTTGCCATTCAAGCACTTGGATGAAGGTCTCAAAAACATAAGAGAACTGTTTATAACTTCAGAATAGGGTATACATTGAAACTGTTACAGTTTTAGTCAAGTCCATATTATGGGAATCTCTTCAGAGGCTAGGTATTTAGATTAAATCAAAAAAGGACACTTGTAATTTAAGAAAAGTGTTAGAACAATATGGACACCCATAAAACTCAGGTGAGGCTTTCAAACTCAAATTTATACCTGATGTGTCAGAACTAAATTGGTACATTTATAGAACGGTTGTGTGTGCAGCACAATTGAATTGTTTTGGAATCCAGCAGTAGACTTGTGAATTCCTTGTTAGAATGAGGTATGCGCCACAACTACTGAGCCTGCGCTCTAGAGCCCACAAGCCACAACTACTGAGCCTGTTTGCTGCAATTACTGAAGCCCATGCACCTAGAGCCCATGCTCTGCAACAAGAGAAGCCACCACAATGAGAAGCCCGGGCACTGCAACGAAGAGTAGCCCCCGCTCGCCGCAACTAGAGAAAGCCCGCACACAGCAACGAAGACCCAACGTAGCCAAACATAACTAATTAATTAATTATTTTTTTAAAAAAGGAATGGTTTCCTTGAAGCATTTATGAATAGTAGTAAGTAGCTACTGTTTAGTGGTTCATTTGACTCTTCTAAAATGGGCTATCCTGGGAATTCCCTGGCAGTCCGGTGGTTAGGACTCTGCGCTTTCACTGTGGAGGGCGCGGGTTCAGTACCTGGTCAGGGAGCTGAGATTCTGCAAGCCACACGGTGCGGCCAAAAAAAAAGGGCTATCCAGTGTTCCCTTACAGTCAATAATTTTGAAGAGCTAGTGTGTAGAATTTAGGATTACCTCTTGGCCCAACCACTGTGAGGCCCCAAATGGATATGTTAATTCCAGATGATTTACAAGTTCTGGGCTCCCATAGGCCTCATCAGATTGATCAGTAACTTTATTATTACACCCGTTGTCTCTCTGTTTTAGGGACAGCTGTTGAAGTTTGAGATTTACTCTGCTCATTGATTGTGTGTGTGTGTGTGTGTGTGTGTGTGTGAGATTCATTCCCTCCCCCAAACCCCACTCAAAGTAGAGTAAAAATAGGAAAATGAAGTCATCTTGCTTGGCCTGTCACAGTGGTGTTTGTGTTCAAATTTAAGGAAATATTCTTTAATTTTACTCTATAAATAAAGATGTTTTATGGTTATTAATATTTTAGAGACTACCATCTTGAGTATGTTTGATTATATTAACATGAAATTTATAAATTGGTTTCTGTCTTATAAATAGGCTCATTGGATTATTGATTTTTTTTTTCTTGGTCATTTTAGGAATCTATTCGATGGTTAGAAGATGAAAAGGCTCTCCTAGAGATGACTGAAGAAGTAGACTATGATGTAGATTCATATGCTACGCAACTTGAAGCTATTCTTGAGCAAAAAATAGACATTTTAACTGAGCTGCGGGGTAATTCTTTTTTCATTTTAGTGTTTGAAATCTGCCTAATATTTGTATGTAATTAGTGGGAGGATTTCATATTGTAAGAAGGTATCTGAAGTGAAAATTATGGGTACATTTAACATCTTTCTAGAGGTATTGAAGACCAACGAACCATTCTGATTTTTCTAAAAATGAAACATGAAAAATCATTTCAAGTGTTCTCTATTCATCTTTTTTTTAGTCTTTGGAGAAGGTAAAGACATCTTATGATTAAAGAGGGAAAATATATTTTAACAAGTTTGTAAATTTTGTATACCCATTCAGAGTTTTAGTTTGGTGGGCCGATGCTTTTCAGAATTATTTTCCTTGGGTTAGGTCTATTACGGGTCATCTTTCTATAGCCTTCTATGTGCATCTCCTTTCTGTGCATATTGTCATGTTTTTCCTTTGAACACTTGTTTTAAAAAATGAAGGGGAAGGTCTCAAAAAACAACTCTACTTTGCTTATGAAGGGAGGCATGTGGTTTACCTACATGCCATGGCTTCTTTCTTGGCTTTTTAATTAGCTTATCTCTGCCGCTTCAGATAAGCATGTATTGTATGTGCTGATTTCTTAGGCTTTGGCAAATTAGCTATCTTCATTTATATGCAAGTAGGCTTCTTTGTGTGTGCTTGCAATGCAACATGAAACCAGACTGAAGTTGCTAGTTTTTAGCATCAAACAAGCTGCTTCAAATTTTTTAAACTAGGTTCTTTGTAAAGTTGGTTATTTGAAATCATATCCTAGAGTCAGCAGTGACCGTTTTGCCAATTTAGAATTGTTTGTGCAGATGTAGGGTTTCTAAAATTTGCTGGTTTTCATGTTCTTCATATTCAAGCCTTGATTTAAAGTGTTTTGATCATTTTTCTAATCTGTCATAATGCACAAGCAGCTTTTTTCGGTATGCATTTTATTCAGAAGACAGAGCACAATGCATCCTAATTTTTTTTCTTTGTAAGATGTAGCTTTCAACTTAGTTCCTTTCCTTAATTTTCTCAGGATTCATGTATAAGTAAGTATATCCAAACTTTGAAGAAATTACTACCTAGATATTATATTATTCAGTCCTTCCTTAGAAAAAAAATTTTTTTTTACCATCCAGAGATAATTTTGTTATTAACTTAAGAAGTTTGAGAGCTATTATCTTATATTACCAGGCATCAAATCCAGCAGTCCTTAAATTCCTTTCTTTTTTCTTTTTTATTATTTTGGCTGTGCTGGGTCTCCATTGCGGCACGCGGGCTTCTCTCTAGTTGCGGTGCAGGCTTAGTTGCCCTGTGGCATGTGGGATCTTAGTTCCCCAACCAGAGATCTAACCCGTGTCCCCTGCATTGGAAGGCAGATTCTTAGCCACTGGACCACCGGGGAAGTCCCCTTAAATTCCTTTCTAAATTTCAGAAAAGTCAACTTTTTCAACATCGTTTTACTTAGGAAGAGGGGAAAGAAATTGAGATTCCACCTTTATATCTCTCCTTTTTTCTGAAAGCCACAATCTTTGCACATTTTAAGTTGGGAAACTGTTGGAAGGTGCTGTCTCTTGTGCATTGTGCGATGCTTACAAATATCCCTGGTCTCTATTGACTAGATGACAGTAGTACCACCCCAATGTGACAATCAAAAATGTCTGTAGACGTTACCAAATGTCCCCGGGAGGGGAGCAAAAATCACTCCCAAATTGAGAACCACTGTTATAGAAAGATTTCTCATCTTCACACAGCTATTATTTGCCTCCTCCAATTTTTACTTACGTATTTCTTACTCTTAAGTGACTGAATCAGTACACGATAGACAGTAGGACAGAATTGTAAGGCCAAGAAATGTATGTCCTGTAATTTCCCTTCCCCATCATGCCCTTTTGCAATCCCTGATAAGGAAAAAATGACATGTCTTCTTAAAAACTCAAATAATCTTAAAATTTCATAGCTTAAAAAGGTAATATAGGAATTGGGAGTAGACATTTTCTAATTTTGAGAGAAGAAATGTCTACTTTACACACATATATAGCCTCTTTACACTGCAAAAAGGAACTCAAATAAATTAAAATTGAATGCTGTAAAATGTGCCAAATAGAACAGAAATCTGTTGAAGATAACAAAAAAAAACTACAAGTATTTCCAGGAATCTAATGAGTCTGTTGCTATAGTTGAGCACTGTTCTGAGTTTCTGGACAACAAAGAAGGAAAAATCCTGAGTTAATAAGGGAGCTGATTTGATAGGACCCATAAAGTTGTGTGCTGTATTGCATGTAATGCAAAACTTATTCCCTTGTTCTTTTCTTTTTCCAAGATAAAGTGAAATCTTTTCGTGCAGCTCTACAAGAGGAAGAACAGGCCAGCAAGCAAATCAACCCGAAGAGACCCCGTGCCCTTTAAATCAGCATTTGCTGCTAAAGGATTCCCACCCTCGCTACTGTAACATACAATGGTTCAGCTGTAAGGGCCATTCGAAAGTTTGAAATTTTAAGTGTCTGTGGGAAATGTCTTGTCCCTTCAACCTGAATGACATTTCAGTTTTGTGAAACACTCCTTTGTCTACAGGATGCTTCTAGTCCAGGAGGCACAGCCGAGGCTTGGGAATAGTGAAGCATTTTGTTTCATTTACCCACATAGGGATTTACTTTTGAAGTTCCTTGCCAATTTTATTTTCTGTATGATGAAGTAAGATTGTGGACTTGATCCAGAGGTGAATAGTAGGGGGAAGCCACAGCATTTCCTTTTAACTCGGTTCAATTTTCATAGCAAGACTGAGCAGTTTTAAATCCTTTGCGTGCATGCATACCTCATCAGTGATTGTACATACCTTGCCCACTTCTAGAAACAGCTGTGCTCACCTCTTCCTGCTTTGTGCCTTGACTAAGGCTACTGACCCTAAATTTCTGAAGCACAGCCAAGATAAATTACATTCCTTATTTGTCATTGTAAATTACCTTTATTGTGTGTACATTTTTACTGTAATTGAGACATTTTGTGTGTGTGACTAGATTTGCAGGATGTGCCATATCATTGAATGGAACTAAAGTCTGTGACAGTGGACATAGCTGCTGGACCATTCCATCTTAAATGTAAAAAAATCTGGAATTATGATTTTAAAACCATATAACATGTGCTTATAATTTTCTTAGCATTTTCTTTGTAAAGAACTAAAATATAAACTAGTTGGTGTATAATAAAAAGTAATGAAATTCTGAAAAGAGTTTTATCTTAGGATAATACATATATATGCAGTGTGTGTTCCAGTGTGGTATTAACAAAAGACTAATAGTGCAATTTGATCTTTACCAATACCATTACTTAAGTTGAAGTGTCCATTAGCACCCCAAAATGTACCTTTTAAATGGTACTGTTAAAGGAAATTGGCTTCTGATGCATGAATATGTACATGTACATTGAAAGTAGTCCATAATAGAACTGTTAGTTTAAGCCAAGTATAGACAGTACATAACTCTCTTGAAAAAGAATTTAAGCTAAGAAAGAGATGACTTTGCCTTAAAAGGCAGATCTGACCCAAGCTCCACCCATTACCTAATGTATGATGTTTCACCATTATTTGATGAGAATCACTAAATTCTCACCAATCAGTTCATCTAGGGCATGCTGCTTTTTAAATGGTGGCACTTATTTTTACAGATTGCTATTCCAAGGAAGAAAACTGGCCACTTTTCATGTAAATATTTTGTTAGAAGATTTATATATCTCTCTAGGAGTTTTCCCTCAGTTCCCAGGATAGTGTCTAGGAGTACATTAACAACAACAAAAAGTCTCCCAAGGGTGTCTTGTTTTGATTTACTCTAGGGAACTACCAGCTCATTCATATGGGCTAATGGGAAGCTATGAATAGAGTCACATGAGCCAGATTCCCTACTTCACTGTCCACAGAACTCAGAAGGTCGCTGTGGGAAATCCTAACGCCATGGTGAAAAGCTCCTCTGTAAACTTGAAATCTAGAGCAAGTGTAGATTTTCACAGTGTGCTTATTATTAAATCTATGGAATGAGTTTTCGAGACAGTTTACTTCAATACAATCAATCACCTTTGTTTTGGAAGGGACTCAGGTTTTCTTGCAGCTGTAAGGTATGTTCTATTTGTGTTTATTTCAAGGAGAAGAGGAAGAATGGAGAGCTGTTACTATTGACCTTACAGAGGCTGTTTAAAAAGGTAGTTTCTGAGCCTAACCGATCTTCAAAGGACATAAAGAGATATGTGAATTTACTCATTTTAAAGCACAACAGATTAGTCTTAATTTATTATTTAAATTAGAAGGGTACTATCTCTGGAAGGTCTCCTCAATAAGAAATGTACTGCCTTATACTATAATGGCTTCATTCTGGTTAGTATTCAAGGTATATTAAAAATCAGTACCAGAAAAGATCTTGGTAGTATAATCCATTCCTTCAGTTTTACAGATAGGGAAATCTGAAGGTTATAAAAGGGACTAAAACTCAGCAGTCCATAGGAGGACAGGGAAATAAGAGGGAAAGCTGAATTCAATCTTAAATTTAAATTTTCCTTTAAGGATAGAGATGGTACAAGTGAACTTTGCTAATTAAGTAGTTTTGTGAGATTAAAAAAACCTACTCTTAAGTTTACGTAGTATTTATGTAACAAAAGTGGCTTTGTGCAGTTATTATTTAAAGAATAACTTAAATTTTTTGGATCTGGATTAAACATTCTTTACTTTCTCAGACTTGAAAGCTGATATCCCTATTAATAATTAACTAAAAATATACATTATTTTAGTTATATAGGAATGTTTTAATGTATCACTTTGAAGCCAGATTTCTAAAAAATCTGTTTATGCAGACAACCTATCTTTCCTTCTAGGTTCACTCAGTGTACCTCTGTTAAAATAATTTGGATTTTAACTTTAAAGCCAGTGTTGATTTATAAAATCCTTTGAAATTTTAAATCTATGACTATCTCCCAAGAAAAAACATACAATCTTATAGTTCATTTCATTCTAGTTGAGCATCCTCATTTACAAGTAAGGAATGCCCAGAAGTAATATGCCTGGCACCATGTGGTGGCAGTAGCAGACTCAGGCTTACCTAGAACCTTAGCCTATTATGCTGCAGGATTGCTAAAGGGGTAGGCAGTGATAGAAATTATATAGGATAAACAGAGAAAGAATGAGAGAAGCAAAATAACATTTTAGGAAACAAGGAAACAATTGCTTTACTATACACATGAATAACAAGAAGAAATGGTATGGGGAATATGTGAGTAAATTAAGCATATTTTAACTTTCTTATGACTTGAAGAACAAAGGCCTAAAGAGCTAAAATCCTAAAAAAAGGTTCTCACAGTAATATGTAACATAGGAAATATTAATGTAACACCTTTATATAATACACTGTTAGAAATAACTTTTAAGTGTAAAGTTGTGCGTGTCTGCGGCTCTTAAACTTGAAGAGTATCATGTATAAATTGGACCCTGCCCTATGTTATATATTAAAATCAAACCAAAACCAAAAAAAAAAACAACCTGTATAGTTAGAATTGACTTACTTCCTTAAAAATTCAGAGTAATAAACGGTGACAACAGTAGTAAATCAAAAATAGTCAAGCACATAGTGTCCAAGCATAGTTCATCTTCTCAAATTACTAAGAATATATAATTCCACTTTGTTGAGTTTGGAAACTTCTCTTCTGCAGATACCTAAGAAAAATGGATACCTTCTGCATTGAATCCATGTAGCAATCTGAAAAAAGAAACCAAAATGGGATGGTATTGAAATGCTAGTTTGTAGCAAGTAACAGTGCATACATAGTCCCTATACCATGAATTCTAAAACACAAATACATCAGCAAACCTGTGAAGCCCACCCACTCCTAACACTAGTCATTAAAGAAACTTTATTCTTCAACTAAATTTATGAGATGTATATTGGTTAAAACCACATCATTTTGGTGCCTCTTCTGTCATAGCCTGTATGTCTTAAGGCATGATGAATTTAACTAAAATGATCTTAGACCTACACTATCCCTGGCCTAAGAGGACACTGGCCCTTTGTTCCATTTCAACCTGGTAAGTGAATGTGAAGCTGTCTGGAATTAGAGGCAGGAGAGAGATGAATGGCTAATCTCATGTGTCCATTCTTCCTCTCTGAGCTCACTGTTACTGAGGTTCAAATTAAATACACTGCTTCTCTCTGGATACCTGTGTACTTATTAGATCCTAGTTAGCAAACTGCATGTTTAGTAACCTTGAAGAAGATTAATAAGAATGAAGGAAAATAAGATGAAATATTTCTACTTAGACCTGCCTGAGATTATTTTCAGAATGGCCCCATAAGAACCATCGAGATGGGTTAAGATACCTGAAAAAGGAAGATGGGTACTTATGAATAATGTTCAACTCCTAGGATTAACATCTAATAAAGACTCAGTAGTACTGCTAGCCTGCCAATAAAATATAAGCGCCATTTGTCTCAGTTACATACAACTGTGTTTCTAGCATAGAAAAGTCAAACCAATGACTTTTATAACAATCTACCCTCTTTTTTATCAGCCTCTAGACCATGGAAGCTTTAAAAATGAATTGGATAAACAGGAAAAAAATTATGGTTTATTAGTTAGGAAATCAGAGTGTTAGTGATTAAAAACAATGAATACAGGTTAATAATTACCTGGGTAATTTGACGCCTTACTCTGCTTTCCTAAGACTTACTTGCTTAATCCAAGGAGAACAAATTTCGGTCTATATTGCCTAGTTAATTATGCCTCAGTCCACAAAATAAGTTACTGAACCAGTTAGAAATGATAACCAGATATGATTGTAACTAATATTATTTCATACGTAAAAGCTATTCTCAATAAAGAAAAAAGACCCAACTGTATATATTATGATTCTTTTACCTTACAGGCTACTTTGAAGAGACAAACTGTTAAGACTAACTATGAATGGGAGTTGGGGGAGGGGGCTGGAGGGGAGGAGCACGCACACCACCACACACATGGCCACAGAGGTTACTCCAGGCTCGGACTGTTCTTCACCACTGTTCTTACAGGAAGTGTTCATTCTGCTGCAGCTAACTAGCCTCCGTCTTCTACACCAAATACTATTCCATACCATGGAAGTGCTATGCAATAACTCCCAGGTAGCAGCACCTTATACCACTTAAAAGCCTTTAAATTTCTACATCTGAAGGTGTCACAGTAAAGATATGTAAAAATGTAGGAAAAGGAAAATGTAGTTACCTAATGAAATCATCTATGTCCATGGAACGGGCCCGCTTGTCACTAAAACCTGTGCTGGTTAGGATATGCTGTATTTTATCTGCTATGCTGAAATCTTCTGGTATTATCTATCAATATAAGATTCAGAATAAATGAACAACATATCTTTAATGAAGTCACCTTGACTCTTTTTTTTTTTAGTTCAGTAAGTCATAAACAGTCACCTTATCTGTTCATGATAGTTTTGGAAAGCCTGTTTGTGCAGATTAAGACTTGGATCTCTCATTAGTTAAGTGGTTGATTTTTTAGCACATACCAAATACACAGAAGACCTTGAATGAATTAAATCATGTATATTGCCCTTTTTCTTCTTAGAAATTCTGAAATAGTTGTTTCAGGCGTCACAAAGTACTTCATAACACATAAAATAACTAAAGCTACAAAATAAATTTTACAGCAATTGCTACTTCTTTAAAAGTAACATATTCTTGGCACAAATTTCATTTTACCAGCTAGTTAAGTTTTTCTCATAGATGGCCTCTCCAACCCTTGAGAATATGTCATACTTTACATCTTTCATCTAAAAACTTCTCTTAATCCAGCGTAACATTTCCTATGTAGGTAGATGTTCAATGACTTTATTCATAAAATGGAGGTAGCAATGTGGTACATTAAACCATGTAAGATCTGAATAAAAAAATACAAAGGAAATTTGCTTTTATCTGTCCGCTCCGTTTAATTAGCTTGAAAGAACTAAAAAGTTATCAAACATCACAGTCATTATATATGGATATGTCTATGTGTGCTCACACACACTAGTTAAAGAAAATGTTGCACAGATAATAAAGAGACATGAGGTTCACAACCAGAAATCTGCTATTTATCTCATACTTTGTTCTAATTATTTCAATTTCTGGGTATTAAAAAAAAAGTGATTGAGAAAATAGTAACTTTAAATTTGTAATTGCTACATAAGCAACAAGCAAGAAGGGACAGCCACAATTCAAAGGCTAGCAAATGGTACACAATTATTTTAAGCTGAGTAAGTTACACAAGCTTAAAACTTTGAGAAAATTATGATTCAACTGAATCTTTTTATGGCAAAAAAAAAAAAAAAAAAACAGTAAAAGAGGATGGAGTATTCAAGGGTGTTCAGATATGTTCTGCAAAATACATAGCAGCACTGACCTGTTAGAATTCAAGTTCTAGTGCTAGTTAGACATGACATACTGTCTTTTAAGGATCCTATGGAATGTTCAAAATTAAGAATCTTGTAATGATATATGAAACAGAATAGGAAATAGAGGGACATTTTAAAACACAACAAATTATTGAAACAACAGAAACATTTTCTGCTTACAACATTATGAACCGAACAGTGAATTCTGTAGTTTTTTTCCAGTAGCTGTTGCACTGCACTTGACCTGTATTACATAAAGACATGATATCACTATTATTCCCAAATCAGATTATAAATAATTTCCTTTAAGTTTATTATGATTAAATCTATGTTCCATATGGCAAAATTAAGGAACTGAAAAAGCTGTTGAATATTTAAACTTCTGAAATAATCGCAACTACTAATAATTAAAAAGTAAGTCCTGATAAACATCTCTCACATTCTTAAAGAAGTTCTAGACTCCACAAAACATCATCTACAAACATTTTTTTTTCATTGTGGCTTTTACCTTTCTTTTGACCTTGGGCCGCAAATTGCTGTTATATTTTTCCAAGTTAAAATGCCATGAATCTCAAAAATGTGGAAGGGGTCCATCATCACCTCATCTTTCCAAGGAAAAACTAGGCAGATGTGTGGTCAGTTTTTGGTTTTTTCCCATTTTGCAAAAAACCCCTGATCTAATTCCCAAGTCCAGGAACTTTTCTTCATTAACTTCTCCTGCCTCCCAAAGTACAAAATTAAGAAGATAAAATGTGTCTGGACATGGATCATGTTTATGCTTTAGGGTATCTGTTCAGGAAAAAGGACCAAATTCTAGCACTTAGCACAGTATCTGAAGCACTGATCCCTCATATATCATAAATTAGTAAAATACTTACTTAAATGCAGCAGACAGTGTCTTGTTTTTCCTAACAAAGGTGATCCTTACTAGGCCATCCCATTCCTGAAACAGTAGATGGATATTTTCTTACAGAATATTAAACCCTGCCTATACCTACTAGGTATTATTTTGTGTTAATATATAAAAATGAAAAGAGTGATGGAGTGAAGAAAATGTTCTATATCTTGATCTGGCTGGCACACATATGCAAAAGTAAGATGCATACTTGATTTTCACACTTCCGTGCACCCCACTGAATATTTTACCCTCAATTTTAAAAATAGAAAAAAAATACATATTCCACATCTGAACAAAGAACATGGCATTTATTTAAATCTAAGTATCATTTTCAAAAAACTCAAGACAGACATGATTTAGAATATAGCCTGTGCAATACACCTAAGTAAACCTTGTAAGAATAACTGACAACCACTCCACTGCCACCAGTTACTGACCACATAAGCAATCACGTTTTTATCCCATGTGATTGCAGTAAGGTTTTACATCAAATCATCTGGCTTTCTTCTCTTTTTAAATGGCAGAAATTAGAATTTTGATTAAAAAGTGTTACTCATACTATTTAACACAACTATTTTCATTTTATCTTGTTTCCCATGTCTTATTCAAATAGATACATGTTTTCCATAGCTATAATCTTCAGCAAATTGCAATGGCATTCTAATCTTTTTACCTTTTGCAAACATTTTCCTTGCTCTTGAGGGCCTCAACAACTATCTTGTGTCAAATAATTCCATCTACTCCATCACAGGGATGTATAATTAACATTCTCCTGTTTAGACATTTAGGTTGACTCATTACCTTTCTGCTGCTTACAGACACACATCTTCCAGGTTGGACTTTTTTTTCCCTTTACTGAATGACCTAGTTATTTTAACCTCACCTGAAAATTGATAGGTGGTGGTGGATTCTTAGGTTCTATCCTTACGACACTGGATTCCACCTTGGGTGGTGGTCTGAAGTTATTCTTTCCAACCTATTAATCAGAAAATGTTTAAGGAGTCCTCTCAAAAACAACTTTAAATAGTAATCAAATATGCTTTCCTCCCAGAAGGCACAGCTAGATGCTCAAGGATGAGTTAAGCCACATTATTTCAACAACAGTCACGTACTTTCATTAGATGGTCCACACGTGCTAATAGCTGTGTATTAATTGACAGTCTGCAGTATAACTTATCTCCAGGTTTTGCAACCAGTCGGAGAGCAAATTCTCTTTGAAACATAAGTACAGCACATCTGAAAAGACAGCAGAAAGGAATAAGGAACAAGGTCATTTTCAACTATAAATGTATTTTAACTGCAATGACTTTTCTTAAGTGGGAAATAGAGCAAAGCAGTATCTGGGGTGAATAATTAGTCCAGCTGGCCAGAAGGGAGGAGAACACTTTCAGCCTGAGCTTTATTACCACAAAATGATCCAGCTGCCTTTGTTTTTCATTGTGTAATGGCCGTAGCTCCAACCTCTTGCAAATGTAAGCCCTCAATGATCAGATGAGAAAGTATTTCAGATCAGCACTAGTCCATAAGCCCCTCTAGGAAAACAAAACCCAGGGACTTCCCTGGTGGTCCAGTGGTTAAGAATCTGCCTTCCAATACAGGGGACGCAGGTTTGATCCCTGGCTGGGGAACTAAGATCCCACTGTGCCACGGGGCAACTAAGCCTGCATGCTCTGGCACCCAGGTGCCACAACGAAAGATCTCATGTGCCTCAACTAGGACCCGACACAGCCAAATAAATAAATAAATATTTTAAAAAACAAAACAAAACCCAAACAAACAAAACTGGTTCAGTAGCCGAACTGTATTCACGGGGTGGTAAACATCCCTCTGGAAGAGCTGAGGCAGGTGGTGACATCAGTGTCCTCCTGATTTAACAGGTTAAGGAAAGTGGACTTTTTATTCAGCAAGCAAGGGGGAGGCTCCTGAACAGGAGAAGAGCATCTTCAAAGCTGGGATTTGACTTTCAAACTTTTTTGACAATAAGTCACACTAAGAAATACATTTGACGTTGCAACACCTGCCACAAATATCTCTATGTATATATGTTTAGGGAACTCAAACAAAAAGTTTGATGAAACTATAATCACCTCAACTATAACTAATCAACTATAATGACATGCGCTGAATGCCCTCTGATATATTCTATTCCATGTCATTTTTTTCTAAATGACAGTCATGGGGCTTCCCCGGTGGCGCAGTGGTTAAGAGTCCGTCTGCCAATGCAGGGGACATGGGTTCGAGCCCTGGTCCGGGAAGATCCCACATGCCATGGAGCAACTGGGCCCGTGTGCCACAGCTGCTGAGCCTGTGCTCTAGAGCCTGAGAGCCACAACTACTGAGCCCATGTGCCACAACTGCTGAAGACCATGTGCCTAGAGCCTGTGCTCCTCAACAAGAGAAACCACCGCAATGAGAGGTGCGCGCACAACGAAGAGTGGACCCCGTTCGCCACAATCAGAGAAAGTCCACGTGCAGCAATGAAGACCCAATGCAGCCAAAAATAAAATAAATAAAATAAATAAATTTTTAAAAAATGACAGTCATGGCTCACTATATTTATTCTATAACTACTAAGGAGTTTTTGACCTGCGATTTGAAAATTACTGGTACAGATTGTACTAGAAACCAGTTAGGAGGCCACTGTAAGAATCTAGACATAAGGTAATAAAAAGTTTGACCTGGGCTAATGGCAAGAGCATGAGAAAATAGGGAAAGGCCACCTGGTCTCAGGAGCAGGACTTAGACCACACCTCCCCCAAATAACTCTGGCAATTGAAAAAGAAAGAGAGAGAGAGAGGAAGAGAGAGAGAAAGCGGCACACAAATTGGTATTTTCTACAAAACAAATACTCCAGTAGTTTTTCAACTGAAGTAACCTTAATCTTTGGCTGTCTGTGTTCATGGCCTAAACTGTCAATTTTCCTAAGATTTGGCAGTAACTTTGTTCTTCTTGTCACAAACCTGAAAAAAGGTCGGTGCAGCAACAGCTTGAAGACAAAAGGAGAAGAGATCTGTAAGAGAATTAACTAGTTAGTTCTGGGAAAGACACACCAGAAAACAATTTAGTATATATAATGTTCCCTACATTTTGAAAACATACCTGATAAGGCAAATTTGCCACACAAGCATCAAAAAATGGCAAATCTGTTTTCAACACATCACCCACCATTACTTGAAGTTTGCTGGCCAGAGGCCTGATAATAAGAAAAGAAAAGCAATTAAAAAGAATATTGTTTCATGAGACTGAAATGCACTTTAATTCTATTATGTATACTCACGTGCCCTGAACTCTTTTGTGAAGTTCAGCTACTAGCCTTAGGTCAAGTTCACAGGCGATTACCTAAATTCAAAAAAAAAAATTTTTTTTAGGTTAATTATGGAGTATAAATCTTTTCCTGTTATCTCAATGGAAACTCTTACATGATTTAAATGAATTAAACTCCTTTTCCCAATTCTACCATCAATATTCCTTCAATTGTACTCTACCAGCATATTTTAAAGAACTTATTTAAAAGAATTTAATGAAGAGAGTATTTACAAAATGTGGGAATGGGGTTAAGGGAACAACAACAAAAACACCACCCAGAAAAGTAGACAACCAGACTATGTGACCGTTCTACCCAAATAATTGACAGAATTATTGTGCTCATATGGCTCCACGCTTTGTAACACAACTGATGACGAAAAAAATACACAGTATGTCTTTGTAGTAAATGTTCTCAGAAGCACACAAAGCAACTGCTCCTGGAATGAATATATCACTTCTCTCACCTACTAAGATCCAGAACATACGGCACAGATAACTTCTCAAGCAAATGAAAAGGGATACCAGATAGGTTAAATTTTAATTTTATTTCAATATAAGCTGAGGTTTTACTGACTTCCAGGAAGACCACATCTACAGAGTGGATATATGTGCCGTTTAGTCTGTTTAGCTCCCAGGTCCATTCTCCAGCTTTCTCTGTGCCTGTAGGGTGATACAGTTCAGCTCCATTGCCCTTTGACTTCTGGTTGGGATTGACTACTGAAAGGCAATGGCCTGATGAAAGGCATTACCGGTGCAAAGGGCAACGTTGAGTATTTCCCCATGTCTGCCCGTGCCTTGCACAAGTTTTGGCAGCGGCTGTGTTCTGCTATGAGTGGCCCCTGTTCGATGGCTCCTGCTCTTACTTGGGCTCCGGTAACACACTTCCCTCCTCTTGCCCCTTGAGGTCTTTGGATAGTAACTACTTCCTGCTGTTGCTAGTCCCTAGGTTTTTCACTAATGTTTACTGGTTCCCTTAACATTCCCACATTTTGTCAATGGTCTCTTCATTGAGCTCTCTTCAGATAGGTTCTTTAAAATGTGTTGCCTGCTTCCACCAGAAGACACAACAGTGGTCCAATGTAACTGGAACTAGGTAAGCCAAGAGACAAAGAAGGTACCAGCAGTGGCCAGGTGACACCCTAATCTCAGAGGCCTGTGCTAGATCTCCTCCAAAGTCCTAAGTTCCAATAACTCCAATTGCTGTGCTTTGCTCCCCTGAGCCTAGAGGTGGTAGCTGCTCTTTGTAATTACTACTATTGGGTTACCTCAGTGTTCCCATTTTTTCTCTTAGTCCTCTAATAACCATGTAACCAATTCCCTATATTAAATTCTCTGTATTGAAATATCCAATGTGGTTTGTTTTCCTGATTGATATACCCCATATTTTCTTTTTCTTTTAATCCATTTTTAAAAACTGAGATATAATTGACATATAACATTACATTAGTTTCAAGTGTACAACATAATGATTAGATATATGTAACATTCATGACCACATAATTACAATCTTATTTTCTTGTGATGAGAATTTTTACTCTCTTTAGCAACTTTCAAATATACTACACAGTACTGTTAACTATAGTCACCATGATGTCCATTACATCCCACGACTTACTTATTTTATAACTGGAAGTTGGTACCTTTTGACCCCCTTCACCCAGTTCGCTCATATTTTCTAAGATAAAGTTTCTAGCAAAGGAGCAATTAATTAAATAGATCTGTAAGCCACCTGAGCTTGCTCACATAGTAATTTCTGATACCAAACACTAAATCCTCTTTTTACCTTTTTTGCCTTTTCTAGCAACTTTACAGTCATATTGCCAGTTCCAGGTCCAACTTCCAGCACCACATCAGTTGGTCTTAAGGCAGCCTACAAGCAAGCACAACCACTTTAGCTTTACAGGCACATCTGTAATAATTTAATTTACATCTGAATATCTTTACTCAAAAGTGCTCAGTGAGATCTTATCCTGACTCCCTTTTTAGGAGATTCCTTCATGATCTATGTGCTTAACAAAAATTATCTCATTAACATTAGGTGCAAGTGGAAATCTAACACCTCTCCTAACTTGGGGCAATAGTTAGGAGTCAGAAAAGCAGGAATAGCAGTTCTTTCTGAGAGTGGCATTCTGCTTTCTACCTTTGAAATGATTCCAACAGCATCTTGTTACCAACTCTGTTATCACCAAGTTCAAACTGGAAAGGTCAAAATGATGACCTTGCCTGAGAACCATAACACGTTGTACCAGTATTTCTCAATTCTACATCCATGTATGGTTTCAGGGATGCAGGAGTATCCAGAAATTGTACACAAAACTTGGTGTCTGTATGCACACAGCTGCAGTTCATAGCTTTCATCAGATGCTCAAAGGAATCCATGAGCCAAAAAGGTTAAAAAGCTAGGCCAACTCTCATTTTGTAAACGACACTAAGTCGAGATTCTCTATGTAATGTTCTTTCTACAGCTCCAGGGTGCTTCCTTTGCAACCATGAAAGTAATCTGCACCACCTGTGTTTCTTGTCCTAGCACCCAATCATCCAAAACAATAAGAGAACATCAATAACCCATACAGGAAGAATACTCCAAAGAGTTTATATGTGGCATTGGCTTATACCATATAGGTTTCTCTGGGGAACAAACTTCCAAAGGTGTCTGTTTAGACATACTTTCAGGGTCTGGAGTAAATAAAAACTAACAGTGATAGATGGTGCCTAGAAAAAGTGATTGGGAATAAAAGAATAATAATCTGGAATCGAACAAGTAGAAATGTCAAACTAAGAAGTAAATAATCTACAGAAAGATAAAAGAATTTGGAGCCAGGAGAAGCCGAGACCCACAGAAGGAAGCAAATCATATTGAAGACAGCTTGTGAATCCTACACAGTTCCTCAATTCATTCAACAAGTATTTATACAGCATCTATTTTGTGCCAGGCATCCTTTCTGTGCTCAGATATTCCTAAGAATAAAATCAGTAACCCAATAACTCTCTCCCTCTCCTCTTCCACACCCACCTTATCGATAATGCTGTTAACAATGAGAGGATTTTTCAAAACGTGCTGCCCAATCCCCGTGTTGAACGTGAGTCCTGGAAGAAAACATGAAATAGCCTTAATTTCCCAACTAAAATCAAATATTGGACCATCCCAGAGAAGAAAGTAGGATAGTTGGGGGAAAGTATGTGCGCCAACAAGAGCCACCAAACGTCACGCTTGGAGCCGGGATGACAGACTGTTTCAGTTCACCCCTTCTGCTGGAAAGGAAGCCAGAGGCTGCGCGCCGGGCCTGCGGCCGGCGCTCCGGGAAACCCGGGACTTGCGCGGCTCCCAGAGCGCGGGCCACGCCTGGTCTCACTGTCCCGGCCCAGAACTCCGTCCGCGCCCCGGGTTCGGTCCTGCCGGAAGACCCAACCCGACGGACCCCAGCTCCCTCCCGGCTGTCCTCACCTCCTCCGCTCTTCAGCTCCCGGCGTTGTTGTTGCCGTTCGCGGCACCGGCCGCTTGCCCCTGACTTGATCTTCGGCATCTCTGCAGGCAGCGGGCACACAGGCCGGGGAAGTTAGAGAGGACCGGAGGCTGCAACCGCGAGTCACCGCACCACGTGGGAATCGCCGGCCCGCACCAACAGCACAGGTCCTGGCCACTTCGGGGAGGGGCGAGGACCCGCCCACTGGTTTGCTCCGTGGTGCGCCCCCAGAAAGATGGCCGACCTTGGGTCCCTGTGGCCGCCGGGAATTGAAGTCATAAGCTGGGAGAGAGCCTGGCCTCGGAAGCCTACAGATCCCAGAAGACACCGCGCTACCGATTCTGGCAGTTTGGATTGGCTAATTTGGAATCGGGGGCGGGGCCTCGCCCCTACCCACACCGAATGGGTTAAATAGGTTTTGGTGTGGTACCTGAAGGTTGTGGAGGAAGTTTAAGTTATATAACGCAGTTAGGCCTCTGGATGCTTCATCAGGCCAGGTTCTGGAATCGCTGAAATCCAAAGAAGGTTTCTTTTTGTCACGTGCCTCGCTCCTGTTTCCCAGCCGATCGTGGGGTGAGAATCCCAGGAACTTGGGAAGAGGAGCTTGCTCCTCTAGGGGAGTGAGTTCTCCGCTGCTTGAGTTGTGGAAAGTAACTCTGAGAATGTAATTGTCTAATTCCACTAGAGCTACTAGTTGCTTCGCTTCCTTCTGTGCCACGTCATTAATTTCCTAAACTTTTCCATATTGAGCTCTCACTGTGTATTAAACACTATTGGGTGCTAGAGATTCAGAGTTAAATGGGAAACTGCTCTTCTCAAAGTTTATTCTACTGAGAGAGTTAGACAAAAAGTCCGAAACTCTGTAAATGTGGTAGTTGTTATGCATTGGGTATTGTGATAGGACAATGTATCCGACTGTAAGTTCCATGAATACAATGTCCATGTCTATTTTGCCTGCCAGTGTAATGGTTCTCAGTTTTTAATGTTTCTGTGTGTAACTTATTTCCTTGAAGAAACAATCTTTTTCTGTTTTTATCAAAGCTAACTTTCTTTCCTGCACAATTGATTGTGAGCATTCCCAAGCCTTGCTCTTTCTTTGCTGTTATTCTAATTTAGGAAAAAGAAATTGTATACCCTAGTAGCATCTTCAACTACCTCTGTAATTCCATTGATCATTAATTTATTCCACAATTCTGGAGAATCTACAGTGTGCCAGGCACTTTGTCAAATGTTAGGAATTTAAAAATGAACATGACCTAATTCCTGCTTTTAAAGAAATTTCTATCAAGAGAGGAAGACATAGCACCATTTGCTGATATCTTATTTCACCATTTCAAACAGTTCTCTAAAATAGGGGCTTATCATTGTGTTCATTTTACAGATGAGGAAACTGAAGGACAAAAAAAAATGTTAAATATCTTGCTCAAGATCACACAGTAAATGACAGCTGCATCTTGAACCTGTATTCAAGATGGTCTGTATTCCAAAGACAGTGTGCTTTAAAAGAGGCATGACCTTAGCACTATGGCTAATACTTGAGGAAACTGGGGAACATTTTCAAAATATAATATTTGAGCTGAATCATTAAAAGAGAACCAAAAATTATCCAGGGAAAGTTTGAGAATTCAAAGGGAACGGTACTAACAAGGTCAAGATATAGGGTATTTAAGGAAGAAAAAGAAACTTGGTGTAGCTGAGAAGTAAACAGGTAATGTAAATAGAAACTTACGGTGAAGGGCCTCAAATGTTATCCCAAGGAGCAATGGTGGTCCCTGGGAATCAAAATAACCATTTGCCCTCTCTGCTCCTCTCCAGCTGTGAGAACTGCCGGAGCTCACACAACAGTACCTATAGGAGACATTCACGGGCTCCACGTTTAGCTGTATTCTGAACCCTGCCTAACCAGCTCTTCTTGAACTCCCTCTAATCTTCCTCTCCCATTCTCCATAAAGGATCTTCAAATCTTAATTCTTCTCAGGCCTCCTGCCCTACGACCTCCCCAGCTCCTTCTCAGCAGAAAACCTTGCTTTTTCTTTTTTTTTTTTTAATATTTGTTATTTATTACAGTGAAATTGCCTAGTTTCCTTAGTTCTGTCACCTTTCTCCCTTTCTTCCTTCCTTCCTTCCTTCCTTCCTTTCTTTCTGCTGTGTTGGGTCTTCATTGCAGCGCACAGGCTTCTCATTGCAGTGGCTTCTCTTAATGCAGAGCACGGGCTCTAGGCGCGTGGGCTTCAGTTGTTGTGGCGCATGGGCTCCGTAGTTGCGGCACATGGGCTTTGTTACTACACGGCATGTGGGATCTTTCCGGACTAAGGATCAAACCCTTGTCCCCTGCATTGGCAGGCGGAGTCTTAACCACTGCACCACCAGGGAAGTCCCAACCTTGCTTTTTCTTGACAGGAGGAATGCAGGATCACCTCCAGGACACTCTCATCTGCCTGGGTCACTGTTCTACACACGGGGGGTGTACAGTGAGTGGTGAGCAAAACAAAGTGGAGCTTACATTCTAGTGAGGAAAAACAGACATTATGTCAGGTGATGATAAGTATGAAGAAAAAAGTAAAGTAGAGGAGAAAGAGATCAACAGGGTGGGTGGGAGAGACTATTTTATGTAGCATGATAGACAATAAGGATGGAAACCAAATGATAATTTTCTTTAGGAGTGAAATAGCAAGACCCTCCTGGAAGTTGTCACAAAATAAGCCACATAAAACTAAATGACTGAGGTGAGTGTGCACATTTAGATTACCTACAGACTGAATTGGTGTTTGTTTAGGTATGAACCTTGAGTCACCTATACCCAAAACACTAGGGCACATGTTACATAGTGGACTGTGTTCCCCCAAAATTCATATGTTGAAGCCCTAACCTCTGGTACTCAGAATGTGACTGTATTTGGACATAGGGCCTTAAAAGAGGTGACTAAGTTAAAATGAGGCCTTTAGATTGTGACCTAATCAAATCTGACTGGTATCCTTATGAAAGGAGGAAATTTGGACACTCATAGACACACTAGGGATGTGTATACACAGAAGAAAGACCATATGAGGACACAGCCAGAAGGCAGCCATCTGCAAGCTAAGAAGAGAGGCCTCAGGGAAAACAAACCCTGCTGACACCTTGATATTGAGTTTCTAGCCTCCAGAACAGTGAGAAAATAAATTTCTGTTATTTAGACCATCCAGTCTGGGGTATTTTATTATGGCAGCCCTCACAAACGAATACCACATGTAATGAAAATTCACATTCCCAAGGCTCACCCTAAACATTCTGGATCAGAATAGGATTTGGCCCTGGCAAATGCATTTTTAACAGACCCTCTAGGAGATTCTGATGCGCACTGCAGGTAGGGATTCACTACTTTCTGCACTAAAATAACCTATTTGGTTGAGGAATTTCTACAGAACTGAAAAAGGATGGGAAGGGCACCCTCATCAGTACAGGAAAATTGTTCTAATAATTGGTATTGCTTATTATTCTGGCCAAATTCCATCCAATTGTTGGGATTTTTTTTTTTTTTAGTACCAAGGTAACATTCAGAAGTGAGACAGTATTGGGTGCAGCATGTATCCATGAGCCCTAGGGAATGTGTGATGCTGGGATATGAGCTACATTAAAGAAATGTGTATGCAATTTATGCTGGAATGTATTTGAGTTATCTTTGCAGCTATGAATGGCTTTGTAATTATAAAAAATAATTTTATGCTTCTCTGCTTCATATTTATATCATTTGTTAACTAAAAATAATTATTTTTGGGCTTCCCTGGTGGCGCAGTGGTTAAGAATCCGCCTGCCAATGCAGGGGACGCGGGTTCGAGCCCTGGTCCGGGAAGATCCCACATGCCGTGGAGCAACTAAGCCCGTGCGCCACAACTACTGAGCCTGCGCTCTAGAGCCCGTGAGCCACAACTACTGAGCCTGTGTGCCACAACTACTGAAGCCCGCGCGCCTAGAGCCCGTGCTCCGCAACAAGAGAAGCCACCGCAATGAGAAGCCCTCGCACCGCAACGAAGAGTAGCCCCTGCTCACCGCCACTAGAGAAAGCCTGCGTGCAGCAACGAAGACCCATCGCAGCCAAAAATAAATAAAATAAATAAAAATTTTAAAAAAATATATATTTTTTCAGTTTGGGTGTGCACAATTGATTACTGCCATTCTTATAGTGTTTTTTTGTTAAAGTGTATCATAACTTGAAAAATAATTACAGTAACATTTGCTTTGGTAGAAGAGGATTATTTAAATTCACAGCATGCTTGAAATGATAACATTCTTAACGTGCCAGGGAATATAGTAAAGAATAAAAATAAAACATTGTGAGCATTTTCTTGTATAAATTATAGTCCCTTGCAGACTTTTAATGTATTTAGAAGTCATAAAAACATTAAGAATGTTTGAATTTCACACTTTTAACATGGATTTATTAACTGAAATACTATATTTCTATGAAAAAATAATTCACCTGGACAAGATAAAACAAAATCAAATTGAAATGTACTTAATATCAAGCTGTTTAATTTGATTAGAACAAAAAAAATATTGTGCCAATATCCAATACTAAAATGAAGTGCTGCCTTACAAAGTAGAACAATTTCAAAGAGTACCTAGAGACAATTTCTACTATGCTGTCTAAATCTTAACGGAAAAATGTGATGAAATTTGGCTGAAAGAAGTAATATACCTTGAATACTATGAGCAAGTCTTCTATAAAAAATATTCTAATTTTTTTCAGATTATTAAAATGCTATTTTAAATTGATACAATTAATTAAGAAAGAAGACTTTGGTCTCTGTTTAATACCAGCATGATGAGTCTAAGCGTTGTCAGTGAATATCTAATAATTGTTAGTGAAAATCTAATATCGAATCATTGATACCTACCAAAAGCATCTGTCAGATAAATGTTTTCATATCATTACCATAAAATAATATATATTCTGTTGCAAAATGAAGCACTTTGAAGCTTTCCAAATACAACAGGAAAATTATTGTACTAAGAATTCTATTTGTGGATTATAATAGAGCCTATTTCATATTATATGTTTTATATTTGTATTTATATATTATATTTTCATATTGCATTTTATGGGTTTCAAAGTACTTTCCACACAATTAGATTTTCAGTGAAACCCTGGGAAGTTGTTAGGGCAAGCATGCTTATGCTGTTTTACCTGTGAAGAAACTGAGTCTCACAGAAATTAAAGGTACTTGCTCAAGGTCTTTCAGGTAGTTGGCAGCAGACAGTAGGGGTGGAAGCCTGTGCTCTTGCCACAGCAGGACACCAGCCTGCCTTATGTGGGCTCCTTTGGTCTCTACTTACATCTGAATGTTGCCATCATAGTCAATTCGCAGGTTACGCATCCGCGGATACAGAGGACCCAGTGTACTAGGCCATCTTATGCAAGGGACTTGGGGGTTCGTGGATTTTCGTATCCAGGAAGGGTCCTGAAATCATTCCCCGTGGATACCAAGGGATGACTGTACTCTCATCACTGGTGGAATGGCAGGAAAGCAAAAGATACAAGCTGAGTCATTCTAGATACAATTTAAATTAATTTCACTCTTTAATAACAAGCTAATGTAAGAGTCAAGTGAATTCTAAAGTATGGAGTTAAAAAATTAAATCTTTGGTTACCATGAATTTAAGAATAAATTGTGTACAAAGTAACAATGACAGAGATGTAGTAAGTAAAAGTGGTTTTATTTTCCCCTTTTATGCGTTTCCTGGGCCCCAAAGATAGGGCAACTACATTGTAAACGAAATAACAAAACCAAAAACTTAACTTGCAAAAATCCTGGAAAATACAGAAGGTAGAAAGAAGATGAAAAATTTACATCTAATCTCACTATTCTGGTATAACCTCTGTGAAGGTTTTGACACACACTGTTTTCTCCTATTGTTTTAGCAATACATATTTTTACATAGTTGAGATCATATAACTTACTGTTTTTTTTTTTTCCATAAAATACAGTAACATAAAAAGCACTTTTCCCAGTTTTTATACAATCTTGATAGTCAGTATTGAAAGCTGCTGCAGAAGATTTCATCTTGTGACTGTGTAAGAGTTCACTAGATCAGTCCTATACCACTGTTGTAAAAAATAGAGCCATACACATTTTACTGCATTTATGAAAAATATTTTCTATACTTTGGATTATTTCCCTAGTAGAGATTTATAAGAATGGAGTTATTTAGTCAAAATATATGAACATTTTAGTCTCTGAATATATAGTAATAGATTATATTCTAAAACAGTTGAATCAATTTTCATTCTTACCAGGAGAATATGAAAAAATGCTGTTTCACCTTAAGAGATACAGAGCTACATGTATTCTTATATTTATTTTTCCAAAGTAGAAATATTTATTATATTTCTTTGATTACTAAAGTAATACTTAAACATTGCAAAAAATTTTAGATAGTACAAAAAGATTTTAGAAAGTGAAACCTATCACTCAGAGTTCACCTCCACTAAGGAATTGATATTTTCCAAGACTTTTTGGATATAAAAAATTCTTTTAACCTACTGTTCTTACCTAACTAAATATGATGGACATCTTTTAATGTTAATGAATATAAATCTATATCAGCATTTTTAACAGGTAGAGAGTATTTCATTGTATGAACATACCATAATTTATGTAATCAATCCTTAGTGAAAGACACTTATATTGTTTCAAATTTTTAAAAAATTATAATCAGGGACTTCGCTGGTGGCGGAGTGGTTAAGAATCTGCCTGCCAATGCAGGGGACACGGGTTCGAGCTCTGGTCCGGGAAGATCCCACATGCCACGGAGCAGCTAAGCCTGTGCGCCACAATTACTGAGCCTGCGCTCTAGAGCCCATGAGCCACAACTACTGAAGCCCGCGCTCCTAGAGCCGGTGCTCCACAACAAAAGAAGCCACTGCAGTGAGAAGCCCGCACACCACAACGAAGAGTATCCCCTGCTCGCCGCAACTAGAGAAAGCCCGCGCGCAGCAACGAAGACCCAATGCAGCCAAAAATCAATAAATCAATAAATTAAAAAATATATAAACAAAACTGAAGCTGCTACAAAATTATATTACCAAGGGCAGATCAGTTAGTTTCTCAAAGACTTATTTTCCTAAGCTGGTAAGCTTCTAATGAGTTAATTTATAAGCAGCTAATGAACTATATTATAGAGTTGCCCAAGACCCAATTTTACCCAAGTTACAATATTAAATGAAGTGTAGCAATTTCGAAACGTTATGATTTCGGAGCACATATTGGTTTTCTATTGCTGCTATAAAAAATTGCCACAAACAGTAGCTTAAAGCAACACAAATTTATTGTCTGAGAGTTCTGAAGGTCAGAAGTGTAAAGTCATCTGCAGGACTGAGTTTCTTACAGAGACTGTAGGGGAGAATCCATTTCCTTGACTTTCCCAGCTTCTCTATGCTGCCTGTATTCATTGAGTCATGGCCCCATATCGCTGTGACCTCTGCTTCCATGGTCACATCTCTCTCTCGGATACTCCTGTCTCCCTCTTAATTTTTTTAAAAAATTTATTTATTTATTTATTTATGGCTGTGTTGGATCTTCGTTTCTGTGCAAGGGCTTTCTCTAGTTGCAGCAAGTGGGGGCTACTCTTCATCGCGGTGCGCGGGCCTCTTACTATAGCGGCCTCTCTTGTTGCAGAGCACAGGCTCCAGACGCGCAGGCTCAGTAGTTGTGGCTCACGGGCTTAGTTGCTCCGCGGCATGTGGGATCTTCCAAGACCAGGGCTCGAACCCACACGGGGGCCCCTGCATTGGCAGGCAGATTCTCAACCACTGCGCCACCAGGGAAGCCCCTGTCTCCCTCTTATAAAGACCCTTGTGAATACATTGGGCCCACAAGATAATATTTACAGCTCAAGATTCTTAACTTAATCATATTAGCAAAGTCCCTTTTGCCATGAAAAGTAATATATTCACAGGTTTCAGGGACTAGGATTTGGCTATCTTTTATTCTATCTACCACAAAGCATATATCTAAATTTGAGTCTGTGCTTCTCCAGTTAAGAATTTGAAATTACTTAATTCATATGAGCATCATCTTCTAATCTGTAAAATGAGGGAAAGAATAATCTCCATATAGGGTGGTGATGAGGATAATAAATTACATGAAATGTCTACAGTTCAATGTCAGGCACTTAAAAAACACTTAGAACAGTTACTGGCACATAGGGAATATTTAGAAGTTAGCAATCATAATATTACTGAGGCAAATAATTTGCATTGTTATTATGTTTATCTGTTTTTTGGAACCTACTTGAGACTGAGGGGTGAGGGAAGCTAATGTTTCTTTAACTTATCATTTGCTCCATCAATTTTCTGCTTTCTCTTTTCAGTTTTCAACCATTTTGGGGGGAAAGCACTAAATATATATTTATATTTTAAATATGTTCTGAACAGCCCAATGATCATTTAATTTAAATTAATTTAATATTTGTCTTTTTCTTCAAAGAACGTGAGAATATGAGAATATAGCAGCAAAATGCAGTCATATGAGATTTATCCAGCTGTACATATTTGTTTTGTACATACTATATTACTAGATTTTACATTCATAGTAGCTGAAGCTAGGACCTCCAAGTGCATCTTAATTTGGTGCCCTGAAGTTGTAGGCAAAATTTATGTATGTGCATTTTTCTAAGTTACAGCTTTTCTTCAATATCTGAAGAACCCATTATTCCAAACAGAAAAGATCCTTCTAAACAAATTTTTTCATTTTTATTAAAATTAGGTAATTTTTTCCTGCTTTATTGCATATTCCTTACAGCCTTGTTACACAACGTGTGATCTATGGAGAGCAGCATTAACTGGAAACTCATTCGAAATGAAGACCCTCAGGCCCCACCTCAGACCAACTGAATCAGGATCTGTATTTTAACAAGACCCCCATGTGATTCTATGCACATTTAAAATTTGAGAAGTATTACCTTTCAGTAAAATCAGAAGATACAATCAAGCAAAATAAATTAAAAAATAAAACATGCCCATAATACCATCCAACTAGTGACAAACCCTGTTAACATTTTCGCATATACTTATTTCCAAAAATGGAACCATACTGAGCATATTGTTTTGTAACCCACTCTTTCCCTAATGCATTGTGAACATGTTAACATATCAACATAATTTAAAAATTTTTTTAAATTTGATTTTTATTTTGTATTGGAGTATAGTTGATTTACAATGTTTTGTTAGTTTCAGGTGTACAGCAAAGTGATTCAATTATACATACACACATATCCATTCTTTTTCAGATTCTTTTTCAACATTATTTTTAATGGCCAATTTATATTATATATGCATGTGTCATGATTTAATCATTCCTTTTGGTGGTCATTTAGGTAATTTTTATATTTTTACTTTCAAAAATAGCCCTTGTGTGATGAGCATCTTGTAATGCAAGGCTTATGGTTGCCTGGTTCAAACCTAACACTGCTAGTTACTACTTACTAGCTGTGTGAACTTAGGCAGGTTACTTGATCTTTCTAATGCTTCAGCTTCTTCAGCCTCATAGGGTTGTTTTAAGGATTTAAATACATGATTCATCTGAAGATCTTAGAACTGTATCTGGCACATTCTAAATGATTAATGAATGTTATCTATTATTTTTATTAATCTTTATGAACACTAAACTATTTCCGTACAACTATTTTTTTCTAAATGTAAAACTTAGGTCACTAAGCTAGTTAGCAGCAGAGGCAGAGAGAACTGGATTTACTCCCTTTTAATCTTTCCACTCTTGCTATCGTTCTGGACTAGAGCGCCGAGCAAGTTTAGGACCTTAAAAAAATAAACATTCGTGGGAGTGCTGACTGCTGAGAGTAGGATTATTTTAAATAATTCTTTACCGAGACAGATCCGTAAAACAATGCAGTTTGGCAACTGATATCTGGAATAAGAAAGGGAAAATGATTCTGATTTAAGCTTCAATCAACCCAGGAGACAGTTGATTTTCCCAGGAGTGGGGCAGAGCCGACCTATGGTTTCCATGGTTACAGGTCGCTCAGCGTCCGGTGGGGGGGGGGGTGGGACCAGCTCTCTATACTGCGCAAGCGCACAGAGCTGCCTTAGACGCCCGGCGCCTTCAGTTTCGAAGGGAAAGCTCCTCCCTCTCCTTTCGCCGTTCTCCTATCGTCTTCTGTCTTTGCCTAGTCCACGCGCTCCGGGTGTCCGTGACGCAGTATTCGAGCGCCTGCGTCGTTTGGAGCCGCGACGCTGAACATGGCGCGTTCCTAGAAGCGGCTTTCGGCATCAGTAGGCGGCGGCGTGTGGACTGGAAGCGTGGGGCGCAGGACGAGCTGACGCCGCTTCGTGTTGGAGCGTGGAAACGGGAGAGCCGGGCCATTCCGGACCGAACCAAACGGTGAGGCCCCGGCCTGAGAGCTACAGAGCGCGCGCGAGCGGGAGGAGTGGGCTGGGCAGCGGAGACCCGAGAGGTGAGGGAAGAACGTGTGGCTAGTGGGAGGCCAGGCATAGCAGTAGCGAGAGGAGGGCGGCCTGCAGGCTTGGCTCTCCGTTACCCCAAGGACCCCTGGGAGCTCGAGGCTGCCCCAGTCAGCCCGGGAGCGGGAAGCATGGTCGCGGAGGAATCAGGGCGCAGGGAGGCAGGGGCTGGGTGCCAAAATGGGGACGTAGGGTGCTCATTGTGGCTGTGTTGCGGGTTAGGGTGGTTCATTTGCCCTTGGGGGATAGGTGGTGCCACTTTTCAGAGAACGTGGTCATCTTTAGTATAAAACCACTGTATGTTGTTATTGCACCCACAATACTGCTACTAATAGTAATACTGTGAAAACTTTAATTGACCATTAGACCCTTGCTTGCCTTTAACGAACAAGTGAAGGAAGTTGTACATGTTCATAGAGGACTTACTTGCTGAGGTATGGCCGACAGTGCTCGAGCCCAGCGACTTCTGCAGCTTTATAACTTGAGGGTATTTGTGATTCAGCAAAACTATTTTGAGGCCCATTGCATTTGTCTTTTTTTTTTTTTTTTAATCCTTTTGTGACATGGTGGTGAATGAGGGAAGTCTTATTTTTTCAGAGTGACTTCGCTAGATAGATAGGACTGCTAAATTGCCTCCTGGTACCAGGGTTGCAGTTGATCTCCCCTCCGCACCCCATTTGAACGGGCTCGGTTGTAGTGCGCTAGTGCCCTTGCGATTTGGTTATTCTTCAGAAGGGAATAAGGAAGAGTAGTTTACAGCCAAAATATTTTTTATTTTTTCTTGGATAGGGAGTTCATTATTTCGTTTTCACGTTATTTCAAACTTCTCTATTCAGTACGGAGGTTTCAGGTTAAAGGCAGAGTGACTCTACAATATGAGACATCCATTTCATGACATTTTTTCTTAGGTCTTTTGTCACTGAAGAAGATTTCTGTGAAATTAGATTGAAAATCTCTCCTTGTTGGTTGTGATAGGATTGTGAAATTTACCTCCTGTAACCCCTAGCACAGGGAATAGTAAAAAGCAGTTTAATTATAGCAGTGATTTGTGGTGATATATTATAGCCCTAGGTCAGCTGGGCTGTCTCTGCCCTAGTTACACTTCCTAAAGCAGAAAAGAATTCTCAACACAAACAGATTTAGTTGTGATAATACAATTGGAGGTTCTAAACAAATAGGTGAAGATTATTTGGGAATTAACATAAAAATCTTTAGGTTTTAAAAAAAAACAAAACAACTTTAGGTTTTGTGACACTGTGGAATGTGTTTGCATTCAGGATCAAACCAGAATGCAAAAGAATCTTTGTAGACATGTGGCAGTTAAAGTATACTGAAGATTTTTCTAGAGATAAATACATGTGTTTTTCCAGAAATGTTCATATTTTGAGAAAGAAAATGTATTTGATTAGAAGGTTTTAACCTTTGTGTTGTATATATGTGTACGTGTGTGTGTTTGTATTTAATCTTGGGCTTCTCCTAATTTAGTGTTATTGATGGCAATTCCTTTCTTTTCCTGTGATTCCTTTCTTTTCCTGTCTGCACCAAATGGGGACTATCAGTTAATTTCAGAGTGTTTCACGGAATGGCAAGACATTTTGTGCAGGTGTGAGTCTAGAGTGTTTTTCCTTGGTTTTCTAAATATCAGGCTGATTACAGATAAGCCGATAATTATAAGCTTTGTACAACTTGAGCTGGATCAGTGTTCTACACCTTTGCAGCTCAAAATATGGTGTAGGCATCACCTGAAAGTTTGTTAGAAATGCACAATCTCAGGCTTAACCCCAGATCTACTGAATCAGAATCTGCATTTTAACAAGCTCTCCAGATGATATGAATGTACATTACAGCTTGAGACACACTACTTTGGTTGGTAAAAGTTGAAGACCAAGGTCATGCACAAACCTGCATAAACATTGTAGCACTTCTTACTTTGAATCTGAGGTGATCTTATGCTGATTATCAAGTCTGGTTTGTCTGGTTGAAGAAACTTAAGGCCTAGAATGGTAAGTGACTTGCACAAGGTCACATGTTATCTAGATTTTTAAACCAGGTTCTGATTCATTGCAATGCATTTCTTTTGCTAGTTACTGCTAGAGTTCACCGTATTGAAACTGAACTAAAGCATTCATGAATGACACTGGGTGTTCATTCAGTAACAAACATTTACTGACTAATGGAAAGGCAGCCTAATAGTCCTCTGTGTCTTTAGTAACTACTCTTGTTTCCCATGGTGGTTATTAGCCCACCACCTCCTTCCTTCCTTACTCTTTCCTGGATAATGTTGCCTTCTGCTTCACAGAGGAAATGCAGTACATTGGTGGGAACTTCATTGCTTTTTTCCCTCTTTCACCTGCATACTTGTCTACCTCTATCTGTTCATCTCTAATTGTGTTCCGAGTTTTTTCTCCTCAGGGACAATGTTTCCTTGGTGTATTAGTTTGCTGGGGCTGACATAACAAAAAGCAGAGACTGGGTGGCTTAAACAAGAGAAATTTATTTTCTCACAGTTTTGAAGGCTGGAAGTCCACAATTAAGGTTAGGACAGAAATAGTTTCTTCTGAGGCCTCTCTCCTTGAGTTACAGATGCCCTCTTTCTGCCTCTTTACATGGTTGTACCTTTGTGCACTAGAACCTCTAGTGTCTCGTTTTCTCATTAAAACACCAGTCATATTGGATGAGAGCCCACTCTGATGGCCTCATTTGAACTTAATCACATCTTCAAAATTCTTATCTTCAGTACTGGGGATATTGAGGGTTTAGGGCTTCCAACATATGAATTTTGGGGAATACAGTTTAGTCCATAACACTTGGTTATTCCTTTTACTTTCAACTGGTACTAATTTATCAGGATTTAAATGCACTTGTCTTAGATACACTCTTTTCACTCTAGATTCCTCTTCAATTTTATCTGTAATTATTTCCCTTAAGGTTCTTGAAGAAGTTGTCTATGTTCATTTTCTCCACCTTCTTCTTATTTATTTATTTATTTTTCAGTGTGTTGAAGTCTGCCAATCGACTGCAGTCACTGAATTTGATGGGGTGATGGTCACTATTGATCTCCTTATTCTGAAATCTAATGGCATCTTTTAAATCATTTGACATTTTGATTAGTCCTCCTTGAAATTCTCTTCTGTTTCTGTGACACTGTAGTCTCCTTATGTTCCTTCCATGTCTTGGTCAGTCTTTCCTTGGTATATTTTTCTCTCTTCTCTGGCCACTTTAAATATTCATTTCACTCTGGCATACTATCTTCTCCTCTCTTCTGCCTCTGCCTACTCTCCTTGAAGGGTTTCATCCTTTATGAGATCAACTTCTATATCTATTTTGATGACTCCCAGATCTGTTTAGCACAGATCAACTCTGACACATTGTGGTTGTATTAAGATACCTTAATTAAACTCATGTCAAAAAAATTACGTATCGGGCTTCCCTGGTGGTGCAGTGGTTGAGAATCTGCCTGCCAATGCAGGGGACACGGGTTTGAGCCCTGGTCTGGGAAGATCCCACATGCTGCGGAGCAACTAAGCCCGTGAGCCACAACTACTGAGCCTGCGCGTCTGGAGCCTCTGCTCCGCAACAAGAGAGGCCGCGATAGTGAGAGGCCCGCGCACCGCGATGAAGAGTGGCCCCCACTTGCCACAACGAGAGAAAGCCCTCGCACAGAAGCGAAGACCCAACACAGCCAAAAATAAATAAATAAATAAATAAATAAATAAATAAAAATATGTACTTAAAAAAGTGTTTCAGGATGACTACTTTCCTGCAAACTTTAAAAAAAAAAAAATTACGTATCTCACCCTTTCTGAAGTTGCTTCTCTTCTTCCTGTGATTCTTGCATGCAGCTCATCACTCACTCAGAGACACCAGAATCTTAACTCTTCCCTGTTATTACCCTTATGTACTAACCTTCCCGCACTTAACTATATTACTATTTACCAAATCTTGTTTTACCTCTTTCATCTACTTTTTCTCTGTGGCTACTACCTTGGTTCAGATTATCATTATTATCTGGACTTCTATGTAAACCTTCTAAATAATTTTCATACTTCTGAGAATGCATGCCATCCCTCTGTACCTTTCCTTTTTCTGTAGGCAGATGGTGCTGTTATTCTGCAATCTTTCTCTGCAGACTTTCAGATAAAAATCCAAACTACCAAGCCTTGGAAATAGGGATGTTAATGATTTGGCCTTGCTTGTTTTTGCTTTCACCTTCTCTTATTTCCTGCCTCACATTGTTTTGTCATGCTGAATTGTTTACAGTTCTTCAGAAGTGTTTGGATATTTTTTAAAATTGAGACACTTTTATGTTGTGTGTCTTCTGCCTAGAATGTACCCATCACCTGTTTGACAAATACCCATAATGTGCTCATCAGGATAACCTGCTCAGCACAAATGCTGCCTTCCTCCCCTCTGGGAAGTCTTCCCCAGCCTTCCTAGGGTGAGTTAGGTCATCTTCTGACCTTCTTCCATAAGCGCTTATCATAGCGCTTGTACTATATTGTAATTGTCTTTTTTCCTCTCTAGACTTGAATGCAAAGACTCCCTTATTTATTTCTCAGAGTAGTGCCTGGCCATGAGAAGCTGCTTCATTGCTGAATACTGTGAATGCAAATTGAATTGCCAGGGAGTTGAAAAAAATGTGGAATGTTACATACTCTGGAGGTTATATAACCACTCAGGTTATATACTGTGAGTGGGCTTGAAAAGTCAGAGACTTGGGTTCATTTTTGTGACTTTACACAGCTATAAGCGGAGATTGGGATGTAGTCATTGAATTCATTTATTTAACAAATATTTTTTCATGTGCCAGGTACTAATTCTAGATTCTGGTGATATTCCTTTGAACAAATTTCCTGGTGTCTGGATTTTACATTCTAATTGGGATTCTGAACAATAAACACATGTCAGACAGTTAAAAATGTTATGCAGAAAAATGGAAGATTAGAAAATAGAAGGAAGGATATCCGGACTAGAGAGATTCTGGATTGAAAGGTAAGCTATTTTAGGTTGGGCAGTCAGGGAAGACTTATTTGATTAATTGACAATTTGAGCAGAAACTGGATTGAAGCTAAAGAGCCAGACATGCAGATATCTAGAGGCAAGAGATTTGCAGCCAGAGGGAACACATTCTGCAAGGGGAGCATAAGATATATTTTATGTATCTGTTCCACTAACTATGGACAGCATATTGTCTCTAGCTCTCTCTTATTGTAGACAACTCCAAGACAAAGCACCCTTATCCTTGTCTCTTCCTTGTATGCCTATGCAGGAGTTTCTTTAGTTATAGTACCAAGTGTGGAACTGCTGGGTCATAGGATATTACCTGATCATAGGATGTACCTACACATACGAACACATTTCATTCATGATGACAGGATTGCTCTCCAAAGTGGTTTTACTAATGTATACTCCTAGCAGCAGTGCATAAAGGTTTCTATTTACATACATTCTTGCCAGCACTGAATATTTTCAGAATTTGTAATTCTTGCCAATCTGATGATTATAAAGTAATACCTCTTTAAAAAAAAAATTCCTGATAAAGCTTGTTAACTTTGTGTATGGTATTTTCATTGACTTTTAATTTTGGTTTTCAATTTTGCTATAGTAAAATTTATCAGGAATATAAGCTCTAGTCTTTTGATACTGTATTTTGGTTGTCAGGTCTAAAGATTTTTTAAATTTTGGTTTTCAGTTTTGCTGTAACAAAATTTATCAGGAAGATAAGCTCTAGTCTTGATATTGTATTTTGGTTCTCAGGTCTAAAGATTTTTTAAAAACAGTTAGTTTCATTGGTATTTGACAACACTGTGATCAAAAGGAAAAATGTGGTAGTCAATAGAGAGTGTTGGGTTGGGATAGGAGACTTGAATTCTAGGTTTCCAGAAATGTCACCAATTTGCCTGTGACTGTACAGGAGTCTCAATTTTTCTCTTTAAACTTTTTTAGGACACAGTTTCTTGGTCAGTAAAACAAAATGCTTAGATATACTTACTGTTTAGAGAACTGATATGGATGGCTCTAAGGTGCTAGAAAATTATTTTAATGACTCAGAACATAATTTTAATGATAAAATGTAGAACAGTTTCTAATTTTGAGGGTGTTACTGGGCATACAGCCTATAACATGTTTTAATGAGTGAGTTTTTATAAATTCAAGTGAGTCCTTAGGCTGAACTCTCACAACAAGAATGAGATTCTTCTAAGACGAGTTGTATGATATCCTGGATCAGTAATTGGAAACTACCAATCGAAGATATGTATATTTGGAGAGGACTGATGATCCCTTAACAGTTAGCAAAAAGTTTTGACTAAAATTTGGTCAGTTATGGTCTATTAAATTTAGGCTGTGCTATTACTGCCATTCAAAGAGCAGTATCTTCCCAAAATCAAGCTTACAACTTTTCCTTCCTATTTCTTTGACGTCAGAGAAGGAACTTTAAAACCAATGAGCATAATTGCTGTTCTTTAATAGTTTTTATACAGTTGTATATTTTTTTCTTTCACCTAAAGAGATGTCAAAGAAGGTGGTGGTGACACTAGTTGGGGCCTCACTGCTGGCACTACCTTGGTGGGTGTCACTATTGTTTAGGATTAGCTCCTTAACTATGAGGAGGTGTTCAGTCATGGGGGACTCTCATGTATACCAAACTGGCAAGAGACTTATGGAAGTTTATCAAGGCCATTTTACTAAAAACTCCCAGTACGACATGAATACTTGGGTTTATTGGACAGGACTTCTTTCACAGCTGTGTTCTGGCACTGTATACTGTCTTCTTACATACTGTATAATTTACTTCTCTGTCTCCATCCACTAGAATATACTCTCCATGAGAGCAGGGATTTTTTGTCTTTTTAGTTCATTGATGTATCTTAAGTGCCTAGAATAATGTCTGGCATTGTAGGTGTTCAGTAAATATTTGAATGAATGAGTGAATGTGGAAAAGTCTAATGACAGGCCAAGAAGTATCAGAAACCTGATTGAGAGAACAGGATTAGAACAGAGGATGTTAGATATTCCCAGTGAAAAGCATTGTTAAATTTTATTGGCTCAATGTGCCTCATTTCAGTAGGCGAAGATACTGAGCGAATTGTTCATTCATTTATTCCTTCCTTCATTTTTTTTTTAGCTCTTCAGCGTACTGTTTACTTTCGTAGTATCTTTTATAGATATTTCTCTCTTTACTGTGATATAATTTCTGTACTTCCAGAAATATTGTTGTTTCTTTGACCTCTTTTTCATCATTTCTAAAAGCCTGCCTTCCGCTTTTAGAAATTACAATCACATTATTGCTTTGTTGTTCATCAAACATTTACTGAGCATTTGCTATAGCCCTGACACTGTATTAGGTGCTTGCACATATAGATGAATAAGACACAATGTTTGCCTTTAAGCAGCTCGTGATTTTGTTGATGGGACTCAAAAGGAAATAGATGTAGTAACAGAAGTATGTTCTATGTAGAAGAGTGGTGTGGAGGAAGGAGCACTTTACTATCTAGTGCATTTAAAGATTTCCAGAGCGGCTGATGTCAGCAGCTTTAGTATTCTCTGTATCATGGTCCATTAGCTGCCACTTTAAAAAACATACACAAAAATAGACGGAATTGTATCATGAACCCTTATCTACTCACCACCCAGGTTTAACAGCTAGCAGCTCATGGTCAATTTTATTTCATCTTACCTCCACCTACTTCCGCTCTAACTACATTGGTCGTGCTGTCTAGAAGCTTGGTCATTTTCAGGTTTAACTTTTTTTTTGGCAAACTGCTTTAAGATTTCTGTTTCTCAAAGTTTGAACTCTTCCCCTGGTCTTCACAGAAATTCATTTCTTTCCTGTCTTTGACACATTGTCTTTCTCTAGTTTGCTTTTGACTCCAGGCAGTTGAACAGTTTTGTAATATTTCATATCCATAATTCCTCAAGAATGTTTTCTGCCTCTTATTATTCTTTTCGTAGACTTGGGCTATAGATCATGATTTGACTTGCAGGAATTTAACTATCTTTGAAAAAATGACATCTTCCTCACATCTCTCTGTAGGATATGTTCCAGTGATTCCTGGTAAATACTATATTGCTTATACATTTCACCAAAAGGGCTACTCGCCATTCAGGTTTTTATTTGCCCAGTACCTGTTCTTCCAGGAGGAAATTTGGAGCTTTCAAGTTCTTATGCCACTGTCTCAATGGCTTGTATCTGGCTTTTCTTCTTCTTTCCGAATATTTGTCCTTCTGTCAAATGTGGACTACTGCATGTTTTTCTCCTTAGGTGATTTCATCCTGCTCCTCATATCACTCTGCCTGTTCCTGTTCTACAATTTCTCAGTCTCCTTTATGCTACAGTATTGCTTATGAATATTAAATTTTCTTAAGTTCTGTCATATTTATTTTGTGTAAAGCTCAAACACATTTATGTCTTCATCTCACATTTTCTTTTGCTAGAGAAGAGAGTTTTTTTTTTTTTAAATGAATTTATTTATTTATTTTTGGCTGCATTGGGTCTTCGTTGCTGCGCACGGCCTTTCTCTAGTTGTGGCGAGTGGTGGCTACTCTTCGTTGTGGTGCACGGGCTTCTCATTGCAGTGGCTTCTCTTGTTGCGGAGCACGGGCTCTAGGCTTGCGGGATTCAGTAGTTGTGGCACGCGGGCTCAGTAGTTGTGGCTTGCGGGCCCTAGAGCACAGACTCAGTAGTTGTGGTGCACGGGCTTAGTTGCTTCGCGGCATGTGGGATCTTCCTGGACCAGAGCTCGAACCTGTGTCCCCTGCATTGACAGGCAGATTCTTAACCACTGCACCACCAGGGAAGTCCCGAAGAGAGTATTTTTAATCTTCCTTTTGTTTTGTTTTGTTTTGTTTTTTTTTGGCTGCACTGCACAGCTTGTGGGATCTTAGTTCCCCGACCAGGAATTGAACCTGGGCCCTTGGCAGTGAAAGCACAGAGTTCTAACCACTGGACTGCCAGGGAATTCCCGAGAAGAGAGTATTTTTAATGATGCAGTATTTAAGTACAGAAGTAGAGAAAGTGCTGTAAGGTTGTTGTCATGTTTTGCCTCAGTGTGAAGTTTTCATTTTCATGTTTTCAATACCATCTTGTACTTACATTATTCTTTAGGCTCCCATTCATTTCTTTCCCTCAGGAGTGCTTTTCTCAGCATTCTTTGCCCTAACTTCCTGAACCCTGAAAACACTTGCTGTAAGGTTGTCCTGCCACTTTGCAGATGGTTGTCCTGACCAAGTGGTCACTGAGAATTCCAGTGTCCTTCTCTTCCCCTGTTGTTGATGGAAAGAGGATGCTTAGAACATACTCTTTGGGATGTGCTACTTACTTCTTACCATCAGGTGGCACTGCAGATTAATCAGTTTATTTCTACATCTTTAGAAATAGTAGATCTAGTAGGATGTTATCTTGTAAAGGAACAACTTGATGTGGAAACGTTCATGGAAAATACTTCGAAGTGAAATTAAAGATAAACACGATATTGCTAACAAATACAAATTTATTTTCCTTTTATATGATGGAAGTGTACGGTATATATGTATGTGAAGCTTAAAGGAAAGTAAATAATAAATCAGAATTTTTTTTCTTAGTTTCATTTTTCTCAGACTGTTAAATGTTTTAAACTTTTGTTTTTATGAACGTCACATAGTAAGAATTTTTAGAGATGAGTATTTGTAGGTAAAACTGCTGTTGGAATATAAGACTCAGAGTCCCCTGCATGAGCAAGATGTCTTTTGGTAAACATTGCCATCACAAATACAGGTAATATGGCAGAACTGTTGCTTATCAACTCTTGCTACTGAAAACCAAGTCCTGAATGTTTATGATGAGAGTGCAGTTATTGACTACATTATCTACTTAAATGTGTATATATAATATATTGCCATGATTTCTTGGTATGTGCTTGACAAGAGAAGTACATGATGATTTGAAACTCTTGAGGAGTTTGAATAAGTTTTAGGATTACAGAAGAGAAATCAAGCAAATATTCCCATGGAAATTTAGAGTAGGTGTAAAGTGAAAATTCTTGGCCTTTTAAAAAAAATGTTTTTTCGTCATAAAGGTAAAATGTGTAGACTATTAGAGTCCCCATAACTCCTAGGACTACCTTAGCACAACACCTTATAATCTTATGTTTCCTGCTTGTCTTTTATTCTTAGGCATTTTTATATTTGTATAGCTTTATTACGTATATTTTATGTGGTATTTTTTATTTGACATTATAGATTTTCCTCTAGTTACAAAATAGACTAAGAGTATTTTTAAAATCCTGATTGGTTTAGGAGTTAACCTTGAGTTTCTACCAGCAAGCAGGAGTTTGTAGCTCCTTTGAAACTCTTGAGTAGGTAGAATATTTTAAGAGTAGAGAAGAGAAAGCAAGGGAATATCTCCTCTCCTCCTTGTTCTGTATGTTTTAGTGTGTATCTTTTATTATCTTTTATTCCAGAATATATCAGTCTTTGACAGTCTGCATGATGTCTCATAGGGAATGCTTCCATAGCCCTGGTGGTTCTTTAACTTGAAGGTATTTGGAGATATATGGAAACATCTTGAGTCAAAACAATCCCTAGGAAGTGTTATTTACATACACTATGCAGGGATGCTAAACAACCTATAATGCATGCACAGAGAAGAATTTTCCTGCCAAACAGTCTCTGTTGAGAAACTGAAATGAATCCAAATGGTACAGTGTGAATTTGAATAGGACTAGCATCTTTGGAACCTTCTGGCTTATGTCAGAAGTCTTACGTCCTTTCATCTTGCTTTAGTTTCTTAAACAAGTGCTCTTCCTTGCTCTGAATTAACATCACTTGTTGTTGTTACTCTAGCCACATTTTTCATTTCTTCAGCTTTTCCTGGTCTCTTGCTAACTTTGGCATTTACATAGAGCACTTAAAAGAAAATAACAGCTTTATTAAGATATAATTCACAGACCATACAATTCACCCACTGCAAACGTACAATTCAGTGAGTTTTAGTATATTCACAGAGTTGTGTGATCATCACTACAATCGATTTTAGAACATTTCATCACCTCAAACTGAAGTCATTCCACATTGTTCCCCAATCCCTTTTTATGGCTTGATAGATCATTTCTTTGTAGCATTGAATAATAGTCTATTGTCTGGATATACCACAGTTTGTTTATCCATTCGCCTACTGGAGGACATCTTGGTTACTTCCAAGTTTTGGCAGTTATGAATAAAGCTGCTATAAATATGTATGTGCAGGTTTTTGTCTGGACATAAAGTTTTCAGCTCCTTTGAATAAATACCATCGAATGTGATGGCTGGATTTTATAGTAAGAGTGTGTTTAGTTTTGTAAGAAACCACCAAACAGTCTTCCAAAAGTGGCTATACCATTTTGTACTTCCACCAGCAATGTCTGAGAGTTCCTGTTGCTGCACATTCTTGCTAGCATTTGGCCATTCTAAAAGGTGTGTGGGGCTTCCCTGGTGGCACAGTGGTTAAGAATCCACCGCTAATGAAGGGGACACGGGTTCGAGCCCTGATCCAGGAAGATGCCACATGCCGCGGAGCAACTAAGCCCGTGCACCACAGCTACTGAGCCTGCGCTCTAGGGCCTGCGAGCCACAGCTACTGAAGCCCACATGCCTAGAGCCTGTGCTCCGCAACAAGAGAAGCCACCGCAACGAGAAGCCCTAGCACTGCAACAAAGAGTAGCCCCCACTCGCCGTAACTAGAGAAAGCCTGCGCCCAGCAACAAAGACCCAACTCAGCCATAAATAAATAAATAAATAAATTTAAAAAAGTGTGTGGTGGTATCTCATTGTCATTTTAATTTGTATTTCCCTGATGGCATATAATGGGGAGCATCCTCTCATATGCTTATTTTGACATCTGTATATCTTCTTTGGTAAGGTGTCTGTTAAGGTCTCTGACCGATATTTTAATCGGGTTGTTTTCTTGTTGAGTTTTAAGAGTTCTTTTTATATTTTGGATAACAGTTCATTATCAGATGTGTCTTTTGTACATATTTTCTCTCAGTCTGTGGCTTGTCTTCTCATTCTCTTGACATTGTCTTTTGCAGAGCAGAAGTTTTAAATTTTAGTGAAGTCCAGCTTATCAATTATTTCTTTCATGGATTGTGTCTTTGGTGTTGAATCTAAAAAGAAATCACTATACCCAAGGTCATTTAGGTTTTCTCCTATGTTATTTTCTAAGAGTCTTTTAGTTTTATGTTTTAAATTTTGGTTTATGATCCATTTTGAGTTAATTTTTGTGAAGGGTGTAAAGTCTGTGTTTAGATTCATTTTGTTTTGCATGGATGTTCATTTGTTCCTGCACCATTTGTTGAAGAGCCTATCTTTCCTCTATTGTACTGCCTTTGCTCCTTTGTCAAAGATCAGTTGGCTATATTTATGGGCGTCTATTTTTGGGCTTTCAAATCTGTTCCATTGATCTATTTGTCTACCCTTTCACCAGTATCACTCTCCTGATTCATGTAGCTTTATAGTAAGTCTTGAAGTGGGTAGTGTCGGCCCTCCCAGTTTGTTCTTCAATATTGTATTGGCTAATCCATGTCTTTTGTTTCTACATGTAAACATTAGAATCAGATTGTTCATATCTGTAAGATAACTTGTTGGGATTTTGATTGGAATTGCATTGAATCCACAGATCAGGTTGAGAAGAAGTGACATCTTGACAATGTTGAGTCTTTCTATCTATGAGCATGGAATATCTATTCAATATTTATTTAGTTCCTTTATTTTGTTCATTGGTATTTTGTGGTTTTCCTCATATAGATCTTGTACATATTTTGTTAGATTTATACATAAGTATTTCATTTTTAGGGGTGGTAATGTAAATGATACTGTGTTTTTAATTTTCATTTCCACTTGTTCATTGATGGTATATAGGAAAGCATTTGACTTTTGTCTATTAACCTTGTATCCCACAACTTTGCTATAAATCACCTATTAGTTCCAGGAAGTTTTTGGTTGATTCTTTCACATTTCTACATAGATGATCATGTCACTTCTGAACAGAGACAGAGTTATGTCTTCCTTCCTGATATGTATACCGTTTATTTTCTTTTCTTACCTTATTGCATGACCAAGGACTTCTAGTTCCATGTGGAAAAGGAGTGTTGAGAGGGGACATCCTTGCTTTGTACCTGGTCTTAGTGGGAAGGCTTTGAGTTTCTCACCATTAAGTATGGTGTTATGTGTAGGTTTTCTGTAGATTGTCTTTATCAGGTTGAGAAACCTCTCCTCATCTTTTGCCTTTTAATCGATTGTTTATCTTTTTATTGTTGGATTGTAAACATTCTTTGTATATTTTGCTTATAAACCCCTTATCAGGTATATGATTTGCAAATATTTTCTCCTATCCTGTGAATTGTCTTTATTTTCTCGATGGTATTGTTTGGTAAAGTTTTAAATTTTGATGAATTTAACTGATCTTACTTTAGTTGCATGTGCTTTGTTATCATATTTGAGAATGCTTTACCTAGCCCAAGGTCATGAAGGTATACTCCTAGATCTTCTTCTAAGAGTTTTATAGAGTTACCTCTTTATGCTTAGCTTTATGATCCATTTGGAATTAATTTCTGTCTATGGTGTAAGGAAGAGGTCCAGCTGTTCTTTTGCATGTGGATATCCAGTGGTTCCAGCACTATTTGTTGAAAAGACTGTTCTTTCTCCATTGAATTGTCTTGGTACCGTTGTCGAAAATCACTTGACTTTAGATGTAAGGGTCTGTTTCTGGACTTCAAAATCTGTTTTATTGATGTGTATATCTGTCCTTTTGCCAGTACCAACACTGTCTTGATTACTGTAACTTTGTAGTAAGCTTTGAAATCTGGAAGTGTGAGTGAATTTCCCACATTTCTGTTACTGATTGCAATCTGAGGACATATTTGTATGATTTCAACCCTTTTAAATTTGTCAGGACTTGTTTTGTGGCCTAGCATATGGTCTGTCCTGGAGAATGTTTCATGTGCACTTGAGATGAATGGTTGCTTTCATTCTACTGTTGAGTGGAACGTCTGTTAAGTCAAGTTTGTGTATAATGTTGTTCAAGACATATTTCCTTTTTTCTTTTTTTTTGGCCATGCCGTGTGTCTTGTGGGATCTTAGTTCCCTGACCAGGGATTGAACCGGGGCCCTCAGCAGTGAAAGTGTGGAGTCCTAACCACTGGACTGCAAGTGAATTCCCAAGACATATTTCCTCATTGATCTTCTTTCTAGATGTTCTCTGCATTTTTGAAAGTGGAGTATTGAAATCTCCAACTGTTATTGTTCCTGGCTGAGCAAGCTGGGGTGGGCATGATTGAGGTCCACTGTTCTTGGTCTGATATGCCTAGAGCTTCTGCCCCATGACTGGTGCCTGGGTGGAAGAAGAGTACCCCAGACCTTTTGGCTGTGCTTGTCTGGAATAGAGCTTCAGTATGTAGCTGAGTTAGCTGAGAAATGCTAGCTGTCTGCTTTTCTTGGGGAGAAACTGTAGCCCTAGATTAAGAGCCGGAGTGAAAGGGAGCCCCATGTTCTTGGTTCATTCTGCCTGGAGTATAGCTTCTGTCACACTGGGGCAGGAGTAAGCTTGTGGCTCAAATGCCACAGATTGTTGCTATTTTTACCAAGATTTAGTAGTATTTCTTGCATAAATGTTTCTCCATTTGCTGTATGTCCTTAAATATGCTTTCCAGAGACTGTAAATGGTTGCTTTTTATAACTTTTATCAGTTACAGTTGTTTAACTGAGGAGAGGATCTGTGGAGCTCTTCATGCCACCATCCCAGAAGTATTCTCTCTCCTTTCTTTTAAACTCGAAATTGGATCTAGAGTCTTGATTAGATTGTGGCTGATCAGTTTTGGTAGTTCAGAGATGAGGTTGTGTACTTCTTTTTGCATCATCACATCAGGAGGCACTTTAGCTCAAGTTGTGCAGCTGTTGGTGATACTGAAGTTGCTTTCTTGGTTGAGCCAGAGACTGACAGATCCCTTCATTTTAAAGGTTTGTTTATTTCTTCATTGCATTTAGCAAGTAATCTGTGGGGCGATACACTGGGAATATTCTGTTCCCCAACACCTCTTCTTTCACTTAATGGTTTTAACATCCATATTGATCTATGCCTGAATAAATTATTTCACTGAGGGGACTATTTTGATTTTGAAATTCTTTTTTCTTCAATTTTTCTTGTAATCTTACACCTTCTTTTCTTCAGTTTACTTACTGCTTTAACTTTTAAAAGTGGGGTGTGGTTATTGTTTGTGTGGAATGTCCTAAAACTAAGGACAAACACAGATAATGTAGTAGTCTAAAGAAAATTGTCATGACTGAAGTTAAAGTCGATGCAGGCCTGAGAAGTCTGTTTATTGGTGGCAGGCAGGGTTACTGAGTTTTCCCTATTTGTTTCTTTTAATGAAAATTGGTAAGTTTCCAACTACAGGCGCATCCGTATTATCTTTGGACTTTGGATTTTTCCACAGTTGGCAAAGTATCTTATAGAATCAAGCCTAGAAAGTCCAGTTACAAGGTATGAGTATTTTTAGGCTCTTGGTCATATATTCCTAGATTATTTAGACTTTAATAGAATCAAAGACTACAATAAAGTTCAGTAATTAATAAATTGAACTGACTGACTTGTGAAATAGTGAGAAGGGTGAAATGCCTGCCCTTTTAATTTTCACCTTCTTCTTTCGTATTATTGTTCTTAGAGGAAAAAAAGAGTATGCATTTAGATTTTGAATAATGCTCTTCTGTAGTATAGTTGAGAGCTAATAATGCTCACAAGCAGTGTTTCCTTTTGCTTATGATTTTGAAACTATACAAATTAATGAAAATCAAAGCAATCTCAGTGTATACACTATTAATTAGAAGACCTAGGCAAATTTAATCTTGCTGTTTGCTTGGTTGTCTCTTGATAATTTATAGGAGCACAGAAAGGGAAAGGATACATTGTTTTAACATAGGTATGGGATTTCTCTCACTACACATAGACCTCAACAGAGGAGATGTAACAGCACTTCCACTGTGAGAGACTACCTTCCATGGCCTTCAGGCCTACATGGTGATGATCGCCATGAAGATCCTGTCAAGTTCTTTGAGAAATACCTCTGGCCATTCCCACCAGTTAGTCTGTGTCTGTCTCTCCCTCTCCTCCTACCTTCTACCCTGTCCCTTCTTTTCTCATTCCTTACCCCCTTCTCCTTTTCTTCTTCCCTCTCTTTCTCTGTCAGTCTCAGGTCTCTGGCTTTTTTGGAGACTAGTTGTATGTCTGCTTCACTACTATGTGCAAATAACAGTAGCAGCCCTGTTATATTTCTGCATGCTAATTCCAAGAGAAAGATATTGAAGGTTAGTTTCCAGGTGTACTACCCTCCAAACTGACTACTGCTAGTCAGTAATCATCTATCTTTTATCCCAAATGAAGTTTATTTCCACACTGTTACATTTGAATGACTCAGTACATTTCTCCCCCTGTTCTTTGTTGCCATTGTTGTCCTCTCAAGAAAACTCCACAATTGAGTACTGTATGAATATTTAATACATAGAAAATGTAGTCCTTTCAGATTTCTGATGGATTCAGGAATCTTTTTCTCCAGGAACCTATTATGGGAGAGCATGGTGTGTTTCTAAGTATTAGGGAGTAAGGTGGTGTGGTGAGACCATTTCATGTTTTAGTAGGAAGAGCTGGGATTCTAAACACCTTGTTATTAGGGCTCACTCTGCCATGTACTAGTTTTCTACAATGATCCTGGACAATTCTCTTGATAGCTGTTAAGTTCTTCCTCTATAAAACAGTGATATTAGTACACGTGCCAGATTTGCTTTTTATAGGTTTATTATGGGATCTTTAAAAAATTTAATAGGCTTTAGTAATGTGATATGTTTAATAATCCATTATGGGTTTGGATTGTTATTTTTGATGATGCACTTAATCTGCAATTTAGGAACTGATTGCTGCCTGAAGCTTCCCTTCAGGAAGTTGATTAGTACTTGGAAATATTTCCAATATAAGTTATGAATGATGATTTGTTTCTCAGACCAAAAAGCCTTTTTACCCATTAGATAAACCACTCATAATATTGTTTCTGTGGGGGAAATATACTCTGATTCCAACTGATATTCTAGAAACTTATTTTTCATAGTTTTTTTTTTAAAAATACTTAGCAGCATCGGTATTTATTTATTTATTTATTTGGCCATGCCGTGCGGCATGCAGGATCTTAGTTCCCCGACCAGGCATCGAACCTGTGCCCCCTGCATTGGGAGCTCGGAGTCTTAACCACTGGACCGCCAGGGAGGTCCTGTAGTTTGTTTTAATAAGAATAATTCTCTGCCTCCCACCTCATTATTCCCCATATTTTGGGGAGAGAAAATGACCCTTTCTAATTCTTATCTCAACAACTACTGCAGTGCTTGGCATAGAATTGGTTCTCCAAAAATATATAAGCTGAGCTTTCCTTCCCAGACTGGATGAGCTTTTTGGGAGCAAGGATCAAAGCAAGAGGAGGAGAGGACAGGGCATATACTGCTGGGGAAGACCTGGATGGAGCAGGGTGCTGGAGGGAGGTAGGGATGGGGAACTCTAGCATTTCCATTAGAACAGGTGAATGGCGAGAGTAAGTGGGATATAAAGTTAAGAGTACATAGACTTAAAATTTTTAAAAATATTTATTTATTTAGGCTGTGCTGGGTCTTAGTTGTGGCATGCAGGATCTTCCTTGTGGCATGTTTAGTTGCAGCATGTGGGCTTCTTAGTTGCGGCATACATGTGGGATCTAGTTCCCCGACCAGGGATCGAACTTGGGCCCCCTGCATTGGGAGCATGGAGTCTTACCCAGTGGACCACCAGGGAAGTCCCAGAGATAAGAGTACATAGACTTAAGGATTGCTTTGTTGCGAAGGTCCAGAGAAGTGTGAAGGTGTGTGTGTATGTGAGTGCTCTGCACAATCTTTGTTCTAGGTAAAAATTGCTCTGGGGGTTGGCAGTAGTCAGTGATTTTATTTTTCACGTAGTAGCCCAAAACAGAGACATGGCTTTTTTCTTTCTTTTTGCAGGTTGAGTTTGGGATAGGGATGAGTTCTGGTATAGCCTTTCTCTATTATTATATTCGTATGTTCTTCCTATCTTCCAGTGGCTTTTTTTGTGCATGTATCACAGTCCAGACACTTTATTTTCCCCTACAAGGTCGTCCGTCACATGATCTGTTCCTTCCTACATCTCCAACCTCATCTTGTACTACTTTCCCCTTTTCTCATTAAGTGCCAATTATACTGGCTTTCTTAAGTTTGTTTATAATATTAAGGCCTTGTTTTCAGTTGTTTTCCCAATCCAGAACTCTGCTTTCAGATCTTTGCTTGTGGGTCTCTCTTGTCACTCTCATGTCTCTTGTAAATGTCACTAGAGAAACCTCTGAACACCCAATCTGAAGTAACACATTCAGTTAGAGTCAATTTTTAACATTATTTTCTTCATATCACTACCTCTTTTCTTTCTTTTTTTTAAAAACAGATCTGTTTTCTTCCACTAGAATGTAAACGGCATGCAGTCGGACACCATTTTGTTCACTGCTATGTTCTCAGCACCTAGAACAGTGCCTGGTATGCAGCAGGCTTTCAGCAGTTTTATTGAATAAATCAGTTAATTAGCTCCTGTGTGGTTCAGTGTGAAGTCCTTTATTGTTCGAAATTGATCACTTTTGTTAATTCAGCAAATATTTATTAGGCATATGTCATATATCTTGTTGGGCCCTGGGACTACAGAGATGCCTTAAATGTCTGTTCTGTTACTCAAGGAAGGCAGTATTAGATATTGATTAAGAATAGTGGCTTTGGGGATTTCCCTGGTGGTCCAGCAGTTAAGACTGTACGCTCCCAGTGCAGGGGGCCTGGGTTTGATCCCTGGTCAGGGAACTAGATCCCGCATGCCGCAATTAAGAGCCTGCACGCTGCAACTAAAAGATCCCGCGTGCCGCAGTGAAGATCCCACGTGCTGCAACTAAGACCTGGCGCAGCCAAGTAAACAAACAAACAATTGAGTCCCCATCCTGGCCTCTTGTCTAAGGCCAGCATTTAAAAAAAAGAAAAAAAAAAAAAAGAATAGTGGCTTTGGTATTCAAGTCCAGGGACTGCTACTTAGTAGATTGTGATCTTGGCAAGGTAAGGTCTCTGATCCTTTAGTTTTCTACCTAAAAATTCGGGATAAGAGTATCTACCACATAGAATAAATATTAGGAATAAATAAATGAATAAAGCACTTAGTACAATGGTTGGCATGTAATATATGCTCAGATATTGGCTTTTTTTTTTAATTTTTTTTTTTTTTTTCAAAGCTGGTTGCTGTTATATTGCTTGGGAGAGAATCAGTGAATTCCTGCTCTTTATACCTTAGACAGTTCCCTTGTGAGAACTGCAAATCAGTGCTGGGTCAACCTTTTTTTTAAATATATATATATATATACGTTTAAAAAATAAATTTATTTAATTTATTTATTTTTGGCTGCGTTGGTTCTTTGTTGCTGTGCACAGGCTTTCTCTAGTTGCGGTGAGCGGGGGCCACTCTTCGTTGTGGTGCGCGGGCTTATCATTGCAGTGGCTTCTCTTGTTGCGGAGCACAGGCTCTAGGCGTGCGGGCTTCTGTAGTTGTGGCACATGGGCTCAGTAGTTGTGGCTCATGGGCTCTAGAGCGCAGTCTCAGTAGTTGGGGCGCACAGGCTTAGTTGCTCCGCAGCATGTGGGATCTTCCCGGACCAGGGCTTGAACCCAAGTCCCATGCATTGGCAGGCGGATTCTTAACCACTGCGCCACCAGGGAAGCCCTAGCTTTTTCTTTTTTTTAAATTAATTAATTAATTAATATTTAATTTTGGCTGCGTTGGGTCTTTGTTGCTGTGCTCGGGCTTTCTCTAGTTGTGGCGACTGGGGGCTACTCTTCATCGCGGTGCGTGGGCTTCTCATTGCAGTGGCTTCTCTTGTTGCGGAACATGGGCTCTAGGTGTGCAGGCTTCAGTAGGTGTGGCTCGTGGGCTCAGTAGTTGTGGTGCACGGGCTTAGTTGCTCCGAGGCATGTTGGGATCTTCCCGGACCAGGGATCGAACCCATGTCCCCTGCATTGGCAGGTGGATTCTTAACCACTGTGCTACCAGGGAAGTCTTGGGTCTACCTTTTTTAGTAAGAATGTATAATTGAAACTACTGTACATCTTGTCATCCACTGCATTAGCAGTAGAGCTGGACTTTCAGATGTACCTTAGTTTTAGATGTTCTAAAGTTGTGCTTCTCAAACTCTGGCAATTATTAAGGTTTACCTAGAGAACTTATTAAAGCACAGCTTTTTGCCCCACTGCCTCCTGCCTTCAGCCCCTGTTTTCATTTGCTAGGTTTGGAGAGAGGGTTGGGAATTTGCATTTCTGTGAGGTGATGCTGGTGTTGCCAGTCCTTGGGCCACACTTTCAGTGGGGTTGTGCGAATATGGTAGCCACTGGCCACATGTGGCTATTGAGTACTTGAAATGTGGTTAGTTTGAAATAAGATGTGCCTTAAGTATAAAATATACACAGGAGTTTGAAGATTTAGTATAAAAAATGTAAAATATCTCATTGTTAATCAGTATTTTCAAAATATTGATTGCATGTTGAAAGGATAACATTTTGGAAATATTGAGTTAAATATAATATAATAAAGCTAATTTCACATGTTTCTATTTCTTAATGTGGCTACTTGAAAAGGTAAAAATTACATACATGGCTTGCTTTTGCGGCTTGCATTATTATATTTCAACTAGTCAGAAAAACATACTGCCTATCTCTTTAAAGTATCTTCTTAGGGCCTCCATGAAGTGAATCTCTCTTATATAGCCTGTTTTTGAAATCACACATTACCAACAAACCCTCTAAATTGAGTAAAAATCCATTCACTTATTACCAAGTGGTAATGAAACATGGAAACTTACATTGTTCAAGAAACTCCTATAATGGAAAAGAATCTGAAAAAGTATCTATGTATCTATCTATCTAATAACTGAATCACTTTGCTGGGTACTTAAAGCTAACACAACATTGTAAATTAACTATACTTCAATAAAAAAAAATTTACCAAGAAAGTAAACAAAACAAAACACCCCAAAAACTCCTAATTAGTGAGGGAGACAATATATATTTACAAGGTACCACCCTAGTCAGTTCTAAAATACAGACAACAGACTACTAATTTAAAATCTTAGTTCAGCTCCATTGCTAATTGGTAATATTTTGTCTGATTCCAGTTATTATGCCCTAGCGCTGCTTTACTCACATAGACTTCAAAATGATTAATTTCCTTAAAAGTTGTAATATTTGGGTAAAATTTCTTGTTGAATCAACATTTGGAATCTTCCCTTTTCATGAGTCATTGCAATTTAATTACAACTCTTAACAAAGGAGGTAATTTGCTTTGGCTATATTCCTTATGGGTTAATGACTTTTAGACTTTTACTGTCTGGAACATTCTTCAGTTTTAGGTAACTACTGTCATAAAGCTAATTCCCAGTCACCTCTGTACTGGGAACTATTTTTTATCAACTCTTAGTTTTCAGTTTTAATCTTGCATACTTTGTATATGTGTATTGTGAACTATACATACTTTTCTGAGTAAACAATTGTACACAATTTTGGGGATGATTAGAAACAGAATCCTGGAGAATTCAATAAATTGCTTATGTATTTTTAGAATGGCTTCAGATTCTTGGTATAGGATTAGATGATCCAACCCTTAAGATCCTTTCTAACTTAGGGTTTTATTTTGTTTGTTGGTTCAGTTCTTTTTTTCCCTTCCACAATATTTCTTGGGTATGCATTTGTCTTTTATATTAAAAAAAAGAATTTTCAGACACGTTTTATTGGTGGCACCTAAGATGATAATGTGAGGTACTTAGCACTCTGTCAGAGCATTCCTTTTTCAGTTCTCTTCCTCCTGGTCTTGTTAGGAATAAAGTGGTTAATACTTTTATAGCTTTTATAATGCTTATCTTTAAACAAACAAACAAACAAACAAAGAAGGCATTATGATTAGAGTCTTGGGCAGGCAGTGGTATTTAACCAGAATTTAGTAACTTCGGTTTTTGTTTGTCATTTTTTTCCCCCCCATTTACTACCTTCTATATATGGGACAATAAAAGGCAGTTTCCTTTAGAAATAAATTGATTTAAGCAAAGGCGATTTGAATTATGGGAGTTTTAAGTTAGAGTATGGGTGGTACATAAAAGAGATAGAAATCCAGCAGATACATGAAAGAGTAGATATGAAGTACAGGAGTAATTCAGAACATTGAAGCCCCTTTTCTCCCTTTTATTAGTGTTAATTTTTTAAGTATAATGTACATTCAGGTATGTTAACTTATCATTGCCAGGTTTCCATGGATCTCAATAGTGCCAGTACTGTCGTTCTTCAGGTCTTAACACAGGCCACCAGTCAGGATACTGCTGTGTTAAAACCAGCTGAGGAGCAGTTGAAACAGTGGGAGACGCAGCCAGGTTTCTATTCAGTGTTGCTGGTAAGTTGTTCTAAAAGAGTTTACTATAAATTTTAATAAAATGAGACACTATTATTTTTAATTGTTCTAAAAACTTACTTGTATTGGTGGTTTACTTTAGTGAAACTGATCCAAATGTTTGCCTGCCATTGCTCCTGCCACATATTAATTCAGAGCATGGCTCTTTGAGAATGTTTAAAAAATGTTTATTGATGATTGAATAAATAACCCAGCAGGGTACTGGTAGAATCTGCTCAGTAGACAACACTGTGCTGATAATCTATTTTAGTGTGTTAATGCGGACCTGAAGACTTTAGGTAGTACACTTTGGTGTTTTGTCTTCATCCTTATCCGTGCCCCAGTTAATTTACGTTGTCAGAGTTCTTCAGGTCTCCCCACCGCTGTATCCGTCAGGTCTACCTTGCTCAGTGTGTTTCACTTTAAAACGCCATTTTCTTTTCCCCCGTCTAAAAATTTTATTTTCTTAACATATCTGATCTTTTCCTGGGTGTTATGGGAAATAGTATGATAATTAACAATATGTGCTTTAACTAAATCTTTCTGGGAGTTAAAAGCTTTTGGTTAATTAATGAAAATCGTTTTCTCAATGCCAGAATGAAAAGACGTCTTTTTGTATTGAAGGCCTTTCTTATTCTTTTCTTCTTCGGAAAATTTGAGAACTCTGATTAGTGTGTGAGATTTAGTTTCTGGCCATGGCAGGGAGGTTACCAATTGGATCAAAAACCAATTCAGTATGTGTGACTGGGTCAAAAATTCAGAGCAGAACTGTTCACTATATCTTGTAAAATAGAAAATTATGACATTACATACATATTTTGACTTCATGACTAAAAAGTTTTGAGTTGTTACATTTAAGAAGTTACTAGTCATGCCTGGAAGGGAAATTAAATATCTGGAGTCATACTTGATATTCTGAATATATAATATGAAAGTTGGCTCTTTGACACAATAACACAAAGATAAAAAACATTAATTTCTAAAGATACTAAAGAAAGTATCTTATTCTTGTAGATAATCCCAGCATTATGTTTGTAAATTTGGGGCATAGTATAAATCTTTAGAAAATCTCTGAGTATATGCTTATTTAAATCAATGTACTCTGTATTTAGCCTTGTGTTTTTTCAGGCCAAAATATAAAACACTTTTTCTTATTTTGGTTACTGCTTGACCTTGGAAAAACCAATAGGCTTGCTTGATACCTTTTGTGTAATGTATGAATTATTAATATTAAGTGCCTAGACCTTTTTGTTTTTATTTTTACTAGGTATACTTTTCTTCTTAGAGGGATAGTAAAATTTCTTTTAGATAGAATAGATGATAATAGATTTAAAAACTGCTGAGTTTATTTCTTCTTTTTTCCTGTACTCACTGTCTTGCCACATTTGCTCTATTTGAGCCTTAGCCGTCCAGTTTAGTCTGGAGATTCCTACATTTGTATACGTGATCTCAGGCATGTGTTCCAATCCTGTTATTCAGTATGTTTATTCAGTATATAATATATATTTACTTGGATTGACACCTGCAGCTTGACTTTTCTTGGTTCCTAAGTGTAGCTGAGTTCGGCTGAGATCCGCCAACTTCCGCAGTATTCCCACATTACTTTCATTCATTCACTCATTTGCTCAATTGATATTTATGAAGTTTCTGCTTTGCTGGGCTGTGTGCTAGACTCCACTCATAAGACACAACTCAATCTAGTGTGGAAGGTAGGCATGTAAAGTGTTAAAGTCGAATGCAATTAAATTAATTAGTTATGCAATTAATGTGGTGAGAGAATCTATTCTTTCTTTTGCAAAGGAGACCCAAAAGAGGGACTCTGACTCAGTTGTCAGGGGTCTTAAGGAATAAGTGAGCATTACACAACTATGTTTGTAACTTTTTTTTTCGTTGCACATGATTTTTTAAAAATAGGTTTATAGTATACATACCTATTTTTAATACTTAACATCAATTTTTTTTATAGTAATGGACATACTTCCACATCATTGTTTTTGGCTTTGAGGTTTTCCCACACAAGGTTGTGTTTAAGAGGTCAACTCCAGGGATTTGAGTTGTTTTTGGGGTGAGGTGTAGTACAGTTTTAGTTAGTTAACATATTCGTACAATCCTATTTGTCCTATGTACCCGCTATTCTAGAAACATTTTTTAGAAAGCAGTAAAACATTTTAATTCTCACTGTTTGTGATGTTTTAAATTACAGTGTTAGTATTAGGTTTACTATTCTTTTTATTTCATATACATTTATAACTGTCACTTACAAGCTTTTGATAACAATTTTAATAAATTTTAAAATCAATTTTAAAGGTTATAGAACAGTTGTAATTTTGGTTTCAAGGTCATGTTGCATGGTTTAGCTTGCACAGTCATTTTTACACTCTCCCACTGTGGTGCAAGGCAAGGACTGCCTGTATTTGGATTAACACAGTGAATAAATTTTTTGAGTAATGGTTAACTTTGAGTTGAAATTATTCATATCACTTCTGCCTTTATATTACTTGAAATTATTTTGCTATTGAACTTATTCGTAAACATAATTGCTTTGATAAGGAGGATGCTTTGAAATTGTTTATTTCATAGCATGAATTAATAACCCAGGGGCTTTGGCTCTTTGAATCTGTGCTGTGGTGGGTCTGCTTTTTCTTTTTTAATTTAGAAGTGTTTATTTTAGTTTTGTGTGTGTGCGTGTAGATTATGCTGTATAATTAGATTTGTTTCCGAATTTAATTTTTTATTAGGAAAAATTTAAAACCTACCTAAAAGTGGAATAGTATAATGAATCTCCACATACCCATTACTCAGCTTACATAATTAACATGCTCCCGAGCAGATACGCTTTCTTACATGAATTGTAGAGCTATAGATATTTAGAAACTAACAATATGATATGTGTAGTGATAAAATTTAAGTGAAGCATTTAATTAAAAATCTATCCATACTTTATTGTGTTATATTAATTATACTTTTAACTTATTACATGTTCATTCTGATGCTTTGTTTTTTATTTATAGAATATTTTCACAAACCACACTCTGGATATAAATGTAAGGTGGCTTGCTGTGCTGTATTTTAAAAATGGAATTGATCGCTACTGGAGACGTGTAGCACCTCAGTAAGTTCCACCTCTTCCCCCCCTCAGTGTCATCCTTTTCAAATTCAAGGAGGTATAAGACTGTTATCTGTTAATCTTCATTCTTTGTGTAAAAGAATTCATTTGTGCTTACTTCAGCAGCACATATACTATAATTGGAACAGTACAGAGATTAACATGCTCCCTGCTCTAGGATGATATGCAGATTTGTGATGTGTTTGATATTTAAAAGAAAAAAAGGTGTGTTAACTACTGAAGAAGAAAAGTGTTCTACGTAGTTAATTACAAATCAACATCTATATTACTGCCTTTTTCTGTGAGTTTTTTTTTTTCCCCATGGGCATAGGGTATGTGGATTTCTCATTGGCCATCTGTCTTAGAGGATCTCTGATTTTATGGGCACAAAACAAATGCTGAATTAATGAATCATGTTCAGAAATGTCCTTTTTTTTTTAAAGGAAGTACAAGGCTTGAATTCTGGAAAATGTCATTGAGAAGGAACGCCCAGGTCATTTCTGAGCCAACTGATGTTAATTCCCTGGTCTTCTGTGTAATTGCCTCTGTGGTGGAAATTGGGTAGTATATATTTGTAATCTCATCAGATTCAGTTGTAACTTCTCTGTAGGTGGTTAAGTGAACAAATTTTTCTTAATAGTTAATTACATGTTATATAATTGATGGAAAGACAGTGTAGACTGGACCCAGGAATTTGTTGGATGGAAAATAGTGAACTTTGCCAAAGGAGTAACATAGTCTTTATCCTCCAGTAGATGGCACTACAACTCTGTAGTTTTTATATTTATAAGCCCCTTTTTTAAAAAAAATTGAGTACCTCATAGTGCCTGTAAAATATGCTCTTGAATAATATTGGAAGTAACTAGAGTATTTTAAGGCTACACTTAGGATACTATAGTATAAATCAAACCCTTCTCTTCTTATTTTAGAATTAATTCATAATTTTGAGAGAAATGGAGTGTTTAGTGATGAGAAATTATATATTGTTGAGTTGTAGGAAATAACGCAACAAGATATGTTTCTACTGCTATGTCCAGTTAAATTTTATATGTCCCCTAAAATTCATTTTGTTTTACTAGTTATATGAAGAATATGGTTATAAGTGACTGTCTTGGATGAGAGAGTAAATTATGATTAAATATTTCAGATTGTACTTTCATGTAAAGAATTAGAAACTGGAATTTAGTTTAAATTTTAAAAGTTAAGGGCGATATCTTATAATAAGTAGTTAAACCCCAAGCTGTCTCTTTTAGTGATATATTGAGATACAAGCTAGAAAGGAGATGAACGTACTTAGGCAGCAAGGATGCTAAGAATGTAAAGCAGGGAGCAAAGATTCGTTACCGAACTCATATTAAGACATTTTATGAAATTTAAGACACTTAAAAAAAAAAACTGTGTTCCTATCTAAGTTCCATCTTATAGTTTCTGTTCTTACCACTGTTGTCACAGAATGATTAAGCTTATATATCATTACTGTGTAAAATGCAATTTTTACTGGGTCCTAATTAATTAGATACTATCCAATTTCTGCTTGGGATATAGTCTGAATTCATCTAATGATAACAAGTGCATAAAGTTGAAGGTGGAATGCTAACTCTTATTGTAGAATTGCTAAAAACATGAGATTTCTCAGGTTAATGGCTTGCTTTCTTTAATAGTTATATAGTTTAATATAGTTTCATATAATTACATGAAAACTGTTGAACCTGGCTTCTTGGCATAGAAGAAAACTTAAATTTCAAGCTTGAATCAAAACATTGTAGGAGAAAACATTGTTTCAGGGATTTGATTGATAGAAGGAAGCTACTAAAATTGAAAAGTGCAGCATAGTTATAAAAAGATTAGAGAGATCATTTTTATTTTTATTTTATTTTATTTTTTTGTAATACACAGGACTTGTATTACTTGACATTATAAACATATCAGAAATAAACAATAAATCATAACAGTGTAGCACTTTTCAAAAATAAACAGATCAACAAAACTGAAGAAAAGGTCCAGAAGATGCATGTACATGTAAGTATTTTGTGCATAATAAAGAACACGTTTCAAATTAGGATGGAAAGATGCGCTCTTCAATACTGCTATTTAGAGCCTTATCTCTACTTCACAATAGTGAAGTAAAAGTTTAATTGTAAAAAACTCAAAACATAAAGGTATCTAAAGAAAATATAGGTTAATATGTATATAATTTGGTGTCGCAGAAGTTAAGCTTGAAGTCAAAGAAAGAAACCATAAAGGAGACCTATATTCCCATAAATAGAATAAAGGGACAATAGATTAGAAAAAGTAGATAAATCTCAAAGATGGAATTCATTTGGCTAATAAATATATTTTAAAGTGTTTAAATCATTAGTAGTCAAAGTTTTTCCAATTTAGGCAATGAGAAAGAAGATCACACCTATTGAAATGGTATATATTAAAAAGAATGTAGAGACTTCCCTGGTGGCACAGTGGTCAAGAATCCACCTGCCAATGCAGGGGACACAGGTTTGATCCCTGGTCCAGGAAGATCCCACATGTCGCGGAGCAACCAAGCCCGTGCTCCACAGCCACCGAGCCCCCGCGCCTAGAGCCCGTGCTCTGCAACAAGAGAAGCCACTGCAACAAGAGAAGCCCGCGCACCACAACGAAGAGTAGCCCCCGCTCGCCCCAACCAGAGAAAGCCTGCGCGCAGCAACGAAGACCCAACGCAGCCAAAAATAAATAAATAAATAAAATTTTTAAGAAAAGGAATGTAATGTACAGTACTGAAGAGCGCACACTGAACCTTTGCCAGAGGGATTATATATGGCCACCACCGTTAGGGAGAGCACACTGGGAATATACATTAAAAAGACTGGAAATGTACATATTCCTCACCGAAAAAATTCCCCATCAAAAATTTACCCTACGGAAATAATCAAACAACTGTATAATGTGTATGCAATGTTTGTTGTTGATAACAGGAAAAACAAACCACAAATCTAGAAACAATTTAAAAAATCAAGTAACTAAGTGTTAAACTATGTCATTAAAACATGAGCTAATAATTATGTCATCTAAAATTTCACATATAAATATGAGAAATAAATTTATGACAGAGCTTAAGAGGTCATTTTTGTATTAAAAAGTGTGTGTGACATACTTCTCAGAAGGAGAGAATTAAAGAGTAAAAGAAAGGCAGAGAAAGAAATTGAATGGATAAAAGGAATTATCTCAGGATGATAGGATTCTAGGGTTTTTCTTTCTATCTGCACTATTTCTTTTCTAATGATTATAAAGTGAGCATGTGTTTCTTACTTAATAAAAATAATAAAAGCGATAGAAAGTTGTGAGGAAAACAGTCTGAGAATAAGGAGGCAGAAAATATACAAAATTTTTAGTTAAGAAACAAAACATCTAAAGAATGTAGTTAATTTTTCATATTGTACATTCTCTTCATATTTTGTATGACATTATCTGCTATGCAATTTAGAATATCTGCTATTAAGTTACAGAAGAATTTTATAACTGATAGGGATCCAACATCGTATTTATAATACTGCAAGTCATTGTTGCAACAAATGCTATAAATTTGTACGTTTCTGTGTCATGTATGACATGAAACCAAGCAACCCAAAAGATTTAACAGTGGTATTTGAATCATATTTTCTAAGAGAGAATTTAAATCCACATGACGATAAAATATGAATTAATAATTTTATGAAGAGTGATTGTTTCCATGAAATTAGAAATGCGTATATTTGATTCAAATAATTAAGCAAAATATGAAAACATTCTTTTTAAATGTAAATAGATTATTTGAAGAATTGAGTTGAAGCATCATATCAAGAACTATTTTTTTTTAACGTATCAATATTGGTTTATTTTTTTTCTCATAATTTTTTTTTTTTTATTCAAACAGAAAGTCACAAAAATTATAATCATCCTCATCAGTTCACTCAGTCCCATGTAATTAATGTTTTTTTCATCTTGATCTTTTGGTAGCACTTTTATGAATTCATCAGTTTTCTATTAGAGTTCTGAAAATGCTTATTCATTCAGTTCAGCAGTATAGTAAGTTACCAGAAACCTGTGCTTGTCAGAGTCTTTTCCATGAATTCCTTGAAGATGAAACCCTTTTATAGGAACATTTTTGCAAAGCATCAGAGTATACCCAGAACTGTCTGTAAATGAAAGAAGACTTAAAAATGACCACGGTTAAAGATTTGATGAAAGTTCATAATAATGCAATTGACAAGGAAATTTAGTTATTTCTGAGATATACATTTTAAAATAATAACTAGAATTATGACTTATAACATTATACCAGAACATATAAGATTTTTAGGAATTTCATGTAACGTCTGAAACATTTATATTAACATATTTCCATACAAATAACCCAAAGAAAGTTTAGTATTAGTTGTTTTTTTATTTTTTTTTTAATTTCTGAATTTTATTTTATTTATTTTTTTATATAGCAGGTGAGAGATCATTTTTAACGGGAAAGCATAGACTTGTATTGGGCTTTGACTCCTTTTGCCTAAATGTTTATTTTTTAAATTGAAGTTTAATTGACATATAACATTATATGAGTTTCAGATATATAATATAATGATTCAAAATTTGTATGAAACGATCACCACCGTAAGTCTAGTTAACATCTGTCACCATACATAGAGAATTTTTTTTCTTGTGATGAGTTACAAGATTTACTCTTTTAGCAACTTTCAAATACACAGTACAATATTACTAAGTGTAGTTGCCATGCTGTACATTACATTCCCATGACTTCTTTACTTTATAACTGGAAGTCTGTACTTTTATACTCCCTTCACCTGTTCCACATGCTCCCCCGCATGTTTATCTTAATCTTGTCTTCTCATTTGTTTACTAATCTTGAGCAAGTCACTGTTAAGATTAAAAAAAACTTTTATTGAAGTATAATATATAACATACTTAAAAAGTGCACAAATGAAGGGTACAGTTTGAATGTTTGTAATGTGACCACATCCATGTAACTACTACTCAGAACTAATCTAGAACTAGCAACCCAGAAGCTTCCTTTCTGCCGTCTCACAGTCACCTATATGTCCTCCTCAGAGATCTGACATTGCTCACCATAGATTAGTTTTACCTGTTTCTGAACTTCATACAAATGGAAACCTTATAGTATGTTCTCTTTTGTGTCTGACTTTTATTCAGTGTTATATTTGTGCGATTTATCCATGTAGTTGCGTGGGACAGTAGTTTGCTCTTTTATGTTTGAGTATAACATCCCATTTTAGGAACATACCACCATTATCTGTCCATTCTGCTGTTGATGGGTATGAAGGTTGTTTCTAGTTTTTGACTGTTAAAAATAAGGCTTCTTTGAAAAATCTTTTGCATGTCTTGTTGCATATAAGTTTGCATTTTATTGTCATTTATGGTCAGGTGTATGTTCAGCTTTAGTAGATACTGTCAATTAGTTTTCCAAACTATTTGTACCAATTTGCCCTTCCACTAGTAGCATGGGTGTTGGCATTTGCTACGCATTCTCACCATACTTGGTCTGATCTATTTCATTTTAGTCATGCTGGTGTGCTTGGTAATTTTTGCATTTTCCTGATAAACAATGAGTACCTTTTTCGTATACTTACTAGTCATTTGGAGATCCTCTTTTGTGAAGGGCTTGCCATTTGCACATCTAAAAAAATTGGATTATCTTATTGATTTATGGGACTTTATATATATATTTGGATATAAGTTCTTTGTATACATATTCAATATACATATTGAAAATATCTTCTATTTTGTGACTTGCCTTTTCACTTTCTTACTGGTATCTTTTTTAATGAAGTTCAATTTAGCTACCTTTCTTTTTATAATTAATTCTTTTGGGATCTGTTTACAACATTTTTGCTCAACACAAAGCCATGAAAATATTCTTTTTTCTGCTAGAAGCTTGGTTTTTTACTTTTCACATTTTGGTGTATGTCTGGAAGTGATTTCTGTGTAAGTTATAGATGTGAAGTAGGGGCAGCACCATATATTTTTCCCCTATAGCATTTCAGTGGTTCCCTTATTATAAATCAGGCAGTTTATACATATGGATCTGTTTTTGGATTCTCTATTTTGTCCTATTGGCCTATTTTTCTATCTTTGCTTTAGGTATTGTACTTCATAAGGCTTAATGTACTTTTGATTACTGTTTTGAATTTAATTTGCTGTTCTTTTTTTAGTTTTTTGAAATGGAAGCTTAGATAATTGATATTCAGTTTTTCTTTATATGCATTTAAAACATTGAGGCTTTTTTGTAATCATGGCTTTAGTTCAGATTCACAAGCCTTGATATGTAGTATTTTCATTACCATTCATTTAAAAATATTTTAATAATTCCCCTGTGATTTCTTTTTAGACCCATAGGCTAATTAGAAGTATATCACCTTATTTCCAAACATGTGGGACTTTTTGTTGTTGTTGTTACTGACTTCATTCTTTGAAACGTGCTGTCTTGTTTTATGATCCCATCATATGGTGTTTTGGCAAATGTTTTATATGCACTTGAAAGGAACGTATGTTTTACTGTTGTGGATTATAATGTTTTATATATCAGGTCAAATTTGTTAATTATGCTATTGAAGTCTTCCGTGTTGTTACTGATTTTGAGCTACCTTTTCCATCAGTTACTGAGAGAGGTATGTTAATATCCAAATATCACTCCAATCTCTGCCTTCATTGTTACATAGTGTTATTTTCAAGTATCTTCTCTGTGTCTCTGTCCAAATTCTTCTATTCCTATAAATGGCATCAGTCATTGGATTAGGGCCCACCCTAATCCAGTATGACCTCGTTTTAACTTGATTGCATCTGCAAAGCCCTTAATTCCAAATAAGGTCACATTCACAGGTATATTGGGTTAGGACTTGAACATACCTTTTGGAGGGTTTGGGGAGGGGGACACAATTCAACTCAACAGATGCTTTAAAACATTTTTTTTTTAAATTGTATGCAACTTTTATAGCAGGTTTTTTTGGGGATGATTCATCCAGTGCCAGCTACTCTATCATAGCCAGAATGGAAAACCTTAAAATGAGGTCTTTAAAATAAATAAAACCATTCATATAGTTCAAAATTCAAAATGTATACAATCTTATACAGATGGATAGTCTCCGTCTCTTTCCTTTTGCTATCTAGTTTCCTTCCTCATTTGCAGTCAGACTTATTAGTATCGTGTTTATCCTTTTCAGACATGTAAAATGAAAGATTTTAAACTAGTTGATTTCTAATAAGTCTTCCATCCCAAATATTCTCTGATTCGTGATCCCTTTCCACATAGAATTTTGTAAAAGAAGTCAGTGTAAGACTAATATTTACTCATAGATTTTTTTAAAGACCGTCATTAATTTTTTGGTAGGCAACTGTTTTTATGTCAATAGAAGGAAACATCAAAATATCACGTTCTTTACTCTGGATTTGTCTTATTTCCTATTGCTTACTATTTTGTGCTTCCTGTTTATTCAGTTGTGCAGGAATTTTGTGCTTTTGAATTACCTGATGTGTCAATATACAAGTAATGGAAATAATTCTGTTTAATTACCAAAACAATCAAGGACACATTGTTTGAAAGACTTTATTGCTAAAATTCTCAGTCATGCTTACCTGCATTCATTATTAGGCAGCATTCTCTTGCATAACAAATATATCTTTTTACAGTGCTCTCTCAGAGGAGGAGAAATCTACATTGCGTGCAGGGCTAATCACCAACTTCAATGAACCAATAAACCAGGTTAGTGAGAAAATGAGTGCCAACTATTCTTTCTTTTCCCTTAGTTTTTGCTTCTTTTCCAAACTAACTTTGTTTCTTGGCATTAAAAATAAAATCTTATAGTGTTTATTTGTGATGTTTATACACATTTCTCTGATGGTTTTTTAACTTTGAGATCCAAGCCTACCTGTTAAGAATTTTTATTAGATTTGGCTGTTAATGGTTTAAAACTCAGAAGTCATTTGAAGATAGATATACTTGTATATTTTTTAACTTCTTCAGTGTTTGAGCCAATATTGAAAGCACATCTCTATGTATTAATTATAGAAGTTAATTTAGCACTCCCATTCCCCCCCGCCCCCAAACTACAGGATGGCTTCTGGTTTTTGTCTGTTTCCTTCATCACATTTGCAGTTCTCACTACTCTGTGGGAACTGAATTTTTCTTTCCCTTGTAGTGAGATTTTTCTTTTAAGAATAAAATAAGTTTGCTTAGGATACAAAAATTATTTTTCCAAGTTACTACTATTTCTTACATTTGATTCTTTAATTTGAATATTAAAGCACACTGTATTAGGTGGTGTATCCAATGCAGTTTTATCTAAACCTATTTAAATGATCTGAGTTTTTTGCTGTACATTTCTTCAACTGAGGGAGATGAGGGGAGATGGAGAGGAACAGAGTTACTTTCCGTGGGGCAGGAGGTGGTTGGGGGGTCAGGGTCTTGGGTGATTGAGGGGTAAACCATTGCTTAGGTGTTCTGTCAACCAGAATTTGTGAAACTGATCTGAACAAATATTATGTAAATACCTAATACTGATGTTCATTTCTACTCTGAGGTCAGTGGTTCTCAAAGTTTGCATTCTTAGAACTTCCTTATACTGCTAAAATAAAACACGAAATGGTTATATATGTTGATATTTATTGTATTAGAAATTAAAACTGAGAAATCTAAAAAAATATTATTTGTTAACATAAGTAGAATTTAAAAAAGTGAACAATAGCTGTTTTCCCAAACAATAAATATTTAATGAGAAGAGTAACATTGTTCGGCATTTTTGCCTATCTCTTTAGTGTCTGGCTATTTAAAAGAAGACATCTAGATTTTCAAATATATCTGCTATTTCCAATGTTGTGATATTATTTTGGCAGAAGGTATGTAATGAAAATCTAGCTTCACACCGGTACGTTATTGGGAAAGGGAGGACCTCACAGAAAGGATCCTAGGCGCCCTAGGGATCCATAGACCACACTTTGAGAACTACTATCTTAAGCAGTTGCTCAGTGAAATCTTACTCATTTTTGTTAAATGTATAATTAACCAAAAAGGTAATTTTCAACTATGAATGCATTCCTTATCTATTGCTTTAATTTCGTATGTTTATTTCTGAAGATTAATTTTTTTCCCTTTAGATTGCAACTCAGATTGCCGTGCTGATTGCAAAAGTTGCTCGATTGGACTGTCCTAGACAGTGGCCTGAACTGATTCCCACTCTTATAGAATCTGTGAAAGTACAAGATGATCTTCGACAGCACAGAGCATTGCTTACCTTTTATCATGTTACCAAGACCCTGGCGTCTAAACGACTGGCTGCTGATAGAAAACTGTTTTATGATGTAAGTGATTTAACATAGAATTTGATAATGAAAACTGTGCTACTTGTATTAAAATGTGTGTAATTTTACCTCTAAATATCTTACTGAAGGATTATTAATTCTTTCTAATTGGCCTCAAAAGGTTCATAGTAATAGATAACACCCGAAAGGTTTTAAGCTGGTTAGTGATATGACTGGTAAGGTCACTTAGTTGCCAATGAGGGGGAAAAATTGGTGGAGAACAGTCTGAAGGCAAAGAGACAGTCTGAAGGCAAAGGCAATTGAGGCTATTTGAAGTAGTTCAGATTCGATGATAAAGCTCTTAAATGAAGCAGTGGTAAAGAGAACATTTAGGAGCATGTAGAGTTTAAATTTAGGAAGTTACAATTGACGCGCCTGGGTAATTGGTGGATGTAGGAAGGAGTCTGACACGACTGAGGGTGTCTATAGGTGTTTTAGCACCATTTGTTGAAAAAACTTTACTTTCTCCATTCAGTTGCTTTGGTGCTTTTGTTTGTATTTCACTGTTTTGAACTACCAGAACAGTGATTTTCATATTGTTCAACCTAACATTTTGAACTGTACTAGGTAACAATGGGAGTCTCCAAGTGTTTTTAAGTGTTCTTGCTTACCTTTGGAATTCTCACTTTGAGGATATGGCTTGGGAATTTGCATTTTTGATAGGTTCCCCAGGTGATTCTTAATACACCAAAGTTTAAACCAGAACCACATTATGTTCTCTTTATTTTTAACCCAGTAGGTTTAAATAGCCAATTTTCTGTTTATCTGAGGATATTGAGTGTAAGAAATTCTTTTTGTTAAAGGTTGCTTTTAAAATCCTTGTCCCTTTTGCTTGATATCTAACAAGGACTAAAGAAATGGACATTTTATCTACTCAAGTCTCTCTATGAATTTCTTGTTGATTTTTCTCACCTTTATCCCCATCTTAGGCCCGTTCAATTTCTTTTATATAGATGTTTTCCAAAATCAAATGTGTAGAAGATTCTGGGTTACGGTTACTCTATAGTGAAGGGTCCCCTTCTATAGAAGTCTTACTTCTTGGTTTGGCTTTCTGAAGTTGTACTCTCTTAATGTGTTGCCTTGGTTTTCAGATGTAATTTATATTTAGCCTAGTCAGGCTCTACCAGTTGTATCTAAACTAGCCTTATTCTGTATAGCTTGTTTGGGTTAGCTTCCTGTCCACTTCAGCTTTCTTGCTTGGTTTTCCTGTAGTGTGAGGCTGTTTCCTCTCCATATAAAGTGAAATATAGGTCTCCTTAGCATCTTGTACTTACTTCCAGCAGCGCATTTATTACACTGTACATTGCATTGTAATTACATTATAATTGTTGACTTACCTTTTTGAGGTCCACCACACTGAATTTTATGAGGGAGGACTGTAGCTCTTATTGTTATAGTCGTACTATCCAGCCCAGAAGAATGCACATCAGTGGATGGTGCTCAGTAACTGTTAAATGAATAAATGGTAAAAGAAGAGATTTGTTCTTAGATACCTTCTAGATTTCAAAGTGGTATAGTGCAAAACTTCAAAAAGCAGGAGTTTGAGGAGCATATACAAAACTCAAGATACTGGGAAAAAATAATTCAGCTTAGCACCTTTCATTCTGGAATGGAGTATCTGAACCTGGAAACATGGAGCACAGTAGGGACTAGGAGGGGAATCTTGTCTCATGGGGTTGGGGAACAAGATGTGTACTTTAACTGAAGGTAGCATGTGTGGGAAGATATTATTATAAAGAGCAAGTTTGCTAGTTAATAAAGCAACTCCTATTATTTTGGTAATCTGAAGTGTGGGAAAATCTTCCTTTTAATAATGTGTTTACTTTATCGCTAAGATGGTCTTCATGTACTAAATTAGTTTCCCACCTAAAATTAAGTGTAAGTTCATAGTTGAGCTAGTTGGTGTGGCAAAGTAGTGCAGTGTGCACTTACAACCCCTCCCTACTGCTCTGCGTGCCCCAACAATGTTTATATCTTCTTTTCCCTCCATGTTAAAATAAGTTTTTTTCGGGGGTGACAAACTACAAAATCAGCAGTGGAGAGAAGATTGCTTTGCAGTTACAAAATTGAGCTTGATTTGACACAAAGAGGATTCATTTTCTAGAAAATCATAAGCTTTTCATACAAACCTGAATATAAAAAAGTTGACATTAAGTACAGTTAAAATCTAAAGTCTACGAAAGCAAGGGATTTAAGGTACAGATAGTAATTCTAATGTACTTGTAAATGTATTAACCAAATAATACCTTGTAGACATGATGTGTAACCCACAAAGGTTTATGCTATGGTAAATGAAGTAATCTAAAACTCAAAAAAGAAGAAAAGATTTTTTGAAAGCAAGTATATTTCACTTGTGTTTAGAAATATGGGTTAACAAGTATGAGAAGACCTGGTTTCCAGTGAAGAATGTTTCTTTGTACTGAGCAGCTTTGGAATTTTGAGTAAGACATTTAAACTTTATGATTCTTTAAAATTTTCTTTCAGTTCTAAAGTTGCGTGATTCTGTGAATTTATAATCTTTATTATTCCAAGTTAATCTATACAAACACCATTAAAGTTTTGATATGGAAATCTTAGTTATGTAAATTTAAATATCAATTTTGCATTTTTAATCACTGTTTTTTCTAGAAGCCAAGACCTTTGTACAGTTAGTTTTCTTTTTTCTTTTTTTTGTATTTTCTTGGCATACAGTTAAGTTTTTGACCTACTGACTTTATTGGATACTTTGCTGTGGAATTTTGGCATACAACCAGTTGTATAGTTTTCTTAATTAAGAAAATTTCAAATATACTCTAGTTGAGAGAACAATACAACAACCCCCATATATTCTTCACTCATATTTAACAGTTCTTAAGGTGTTGCCACGTTTACTTTTCCTCTTTGCTGGAGCAAATCTTAATGTGTCAGTTCATCCAATAATATTTAGAGTATGAATCTCTAAAAAAGACATTTTCCATAACCAGTTTTTATTATGAATTTTTTAAGGTTGGATGTTAGGAATTAATCTTAAATTCTTCTCCCTGAGAGTAGGTCAGCAGATATTCATTGCCTGTTGTGTACGAGAGATATCTACGGTACTGAAGGAGATGAAAGAGACAAATAGTCGTCTCTTGACATTCATGGGGAAAGGCGTAAGACACAAACAAACCCTCAAAGTTCATTTAGTAACATTAAAATCTGCCACATAAGAAAACTAAATATTGTATTACATTGTTATTATAGTCAAAGCTAACATTTAGCAAAATTTTAAAAACTGAAGGGTTTATGATGAATAATGTTCCCACTAACAGCATATGTATTATTTGTATGGTGAAGATAAGAGAAAACTGTGTGGCAAGGTGAAGTCAGGTTACAATACTACCAAAGAGTCTTCCTGATGAGTTACTGTTTTCTGAATAAACGAACAAAACAGAACCACATAGCTACTTTGAGATGGGTTGGTTAGTATAAGCTCACTCAGCCTCGTAAAAGAGATTTTCATACTTCTTATAAATTTATAATTTAATGATGTGGTCCTTAGGGAAAATTCCCAAATAGTTGAAGTTATGAATGTTAAATTTGAGACTGCCAAGGTGCCACTTATATGGTATAGCTTGAACCTTCAGGAAATTTACAAAATAGTGAAATTTATTTAAAAGATAAATGTGTTTATAAGCAAATCATCAAGTAGGTTAAATTCATTTTGTTTTCAGTTTCATTTGGGTGGTTTTAAATGCCAAGTACTGATTAAGTGCTGATTCTAGATCTTGTCTCTTGCTCTGCCAAATTCAAACTGGCTTTTAAACACGTTGTTTAAAGGGTGACTCCTATAATACAGAAAGGGTCATTTCTGCTATGAGCCTGTGTGGGGACTTAAGAGTGTGTGTGTGTGTGTGTGTGTGTGTGTGCGTGCGTGCGTGTGTGTGTGTGTGCGTGCGTGCGTGCGTGTGTGTCTGTGAGTGTGTGTGAGTCTAGGCTTATATAAATATGAGGAAACTTTTGGTGGGAGGCTTTGTTTTTTGCCCATCTCTATCTGTCTGACAAATATTTGAGTTCCTACTCTGCCAGTCACTGTATTGGATGCCTGAAATGCAGCTGTGAACAAAGGTAGGATCCCAAATGGAGAGGAGGGTAGTTTCACTTCCTCCTTCCTCATATTGAGATCATACTCTGTATACCTGAGAGCATTGTCTAGACATCAGTAGCTAAGGACAGCCTTATGGCTATTGCTAGGATTAGAGGACTTGAGGGATCTGGAAGATGGGCCACAGTGACCTTCCTGGGCCTGAGGTGTACCAGTGGCAAGTTTGAGAACAAAATAAAAATTAGATTTTACTTAAAAAATATGTAGGTAACACGTGTTACAGGTCTTTAGGAATGTCCTTCATTGAAAGTTAATAAATATCAATTGAGAGACATACATTGGCACTTTGGAAATTGTTTTTGAGACCTTATAATCCACCAAAGCTTCTGGCCTGGCACATTTGGGTAGTTTGATATATATGTATGTCATGGTTAAGTGGAAACAAATTTATTTTTAAACATTAAGGAAAAAGCTGACTGCTACTAAAGTAACTACCTTTTTTTGTTACAAATGTGTGGATATTTTAAGAGTTACTTGTGAATTTTTTAAACATATAGAAAAATAATGAAAAAATATTAACTGCCATATACCCATCACCTAGATTTAGCAGTTAACATTTCACTGTTTTTGCTTTATTGCTTTTTCTAAGATATTTTAAAGTAATTTAAAGATTTCACAATATTTTATTACTAAATACTTTAGTATTCATTTGTAAAAAGATAGATTTATTTTTTTAAAGGTTAAAAGAAAATTTTCCACAGACAGTTTACTGATTTAGTAGACTTTTATTCAACTATTCATGGGTCAGGCAGCATCCAGTCTAGCAGATAGGAGCTCCAAAGAGCTGTACAAGCTGAAAGAGCTTTTTGTACGAAAGTGAGCAGGAACAAGGAAGCTAGACTGGGAATTAGCTGAATAGCTAAATCAGTTTTATTTTCCTTATATGGAGCAGAAAGAAGTCTTAGAGCTGGGTCAGGTAACTTGTGTTGAGCAGGCAGGCACTGATTGGTTGACCTAGACCTGCCTTTTCTGGGAGAGCCCAGCACAGAACCTTAGTTCTAAGTTTTGGTTTGCTGCTGTGGGGCTTAGCATGAGCGATTCCATCTTGAGCCTAATCTGGTTACTTAGCATATATAATCATTTAACTTTTATCATATTTAACACACATAAAAGTAGTGATTTAATATGATGTAATACTTCTAGCCAATTTTCTACGTTGTTCTTAAATATGTTTACAAGTGGTGTGTTTGAGCCAGAAAAATGAATATGGCAGGTACATAGCATTTGATCATGTTTCTTAAGTGTCTTTTTTTTTGGCCACACCATGCGGCTTGTGGGATTTTAGTTCCCCGACCAGGGATTGAACCTGCGCCCTCGGCAGTGAAAGTGCGGAGTCCTAACCACTGGACCGCCAGGGAATTAATTCCCTCTTAAGAGTCTTTTTAAGTTAGAATAGTATTCTCTCTCTTTTTTTTATTGGTGCACCATTGACATGTTGAAACATTTTTTGGTTATCTTTTTTTTTTTTTTTAATATTTATTTATTTGGCTGTGTAGGGTCCTAGTTGTGGCACACAGGCTCTTTGTTGCGGCGCACGGGCTTCTCTCTAGTTGTGGCATGTGGGCTCCAGAGCGCCCAGGCTCAGTAGTTGTGGTGCACAGGCTTAGTTGCCCTGCGGCATGTGGGATCTTAGTACCCTGACCAGGGATTGAACTGGTGTCCCCTGCATTGCAAGACGGATTCTTAACCACTAGACCACCAGGGAAGTCCCTATCTTGTTGATTAGAGTTAGGTTAAGCAGGTTTTGAAAGCTCCAGTTTGTGGATAATATTCATTGCCCCACTATTAGTGATGAATGACAAGACTTTGATTTAAACATTTTTGGTGCTCACTTTTCTTAGGGGAAAATTGTGAGGACAGTGGTCCTGAGGCTAAAAAAGTTTAAGAATATTTAAAATGCTAAAAGAAATAAAACTTCCTGTAATGTTTTGCTTTTGATATTCAAGGAGTCAAGTCTGTGTGCTTCTACAAAGTTGCTAAGCAGTCAGTGGGTGGCACTGTTTCTTCTGGTTTAGAAAAAGAAAAATGCAAGTATTTGGGATTTTCATGAACTACTACCTAAAATGTTTCATTAAATAATTTATTTTTATATTGTCTAACTGAATATTCCCTACCCCCTCTACATTTTTGAGAATAAAATGTAGAATAAATATTTTTATCCCTCCTATTCGTGCTTTATTATTACTTTCTCTTTTCCAGATGAGCCTTTTGTGAGCATGTATCAGTTGGTATTTTCTGGAGCAGATAGAAGCTTGTGGAGGGCTTGTGTTTACAGGATAGTTAGCGGTATTCTGTCCCAAATTCTTGTGGTTTCTTCCTTCTTTGTCTGTCTCCTTCCTTTTACCCTTGGGCTGAAAGTGTAGTGCTATTGCTGCTTCATTCCAACCATCCCTGTTTGTGCAGAGCCCTTTTGTAGGCTAGCTAAAAAGAATTATGAATTGTGGCATAATAGATGCCTGATGTCTAAGCTAGGTGCTTAGCTCCAGAACTGGAGTGTGAAACAAAGAAGAATATTAATTAAAGTTTTTTCACACTACTGTTTCTTGATTTCTGTCACAAATGCTATATGTCTACACACTAAAAACAATGACCAAAGCAATAGGGGCTGGATGACTCCAGTCCAAGTTGTGGAATGCCCCATTTCTGGGAAGCCACTTCTAGACTGTAACTAAGTGGTATTATATTCTGCAGCTCTCTTCTGGGGGAGAGAGTTAGGGGTGGGATAGGATACTTTATACCTTATCAGATCCCAGGAGGCCATGAGAAGCCATCTAACAGAGGAGATAGGGAGGTGAGCAGGAGATTGGTGTTCTAGCAGTTGCTTACAAGCCTTTCATCCTCTTGTGTTCCAGGAGGATCACAAGATGTTCTGCCAATACTCGGATTAGCAGAGGTTTAAGCCTTTGCCTGTGTAGATGTGTGCAGAGTTTCCAAGGGGTATGGTGAAGCTATTTCTCTATACCTGGAAGCACAGACCATTAAGATTACTGAATTAAAATAACAGAAGTGGAACTTGATTTTTTCATAGAAATATTATATTTACAGGATTGCATTTCTGACTGGTTTCTGATGCCTGACCATATTAGTAAATATAGTGTTTAATTAGTTGATATGACATATCTCAAATAAGAAAAAATCATTCTGAAGTGTGCTAATGATAACTAGTCATATGCACTTTTGTATAATTTTATTTAAAGAAAATTGCCATGTAGGCTCAGGTGGATTGCTCTTAGACCTTCTGGAAAAAAACGAAGATACCACTGGAAGGTGGTTCTCAGTGTGAGTCAGGTTTTTAAATACTGGTACATATTAGGCAAGCAGCCTGACAAGTGATGTGGTTTGTATCTTCTTGCTTTAAATACCCAAAACCATATGGGTAGAATTGGCAGAGCCCAGAAATTTAACTCCTTTGTATTCTTAGTATATTGATTTATCTGATAAACTCAGTGACACTCCTGTTTTTAAAGCTGAGTGTTACAACTATTAGTGGAAGAAAAAAAAGTAAAAATAGGAAATATCAGACTGCAATGCAGGCATTAGGCTAAGAAATGTTTCAAGAAACTAATATTTTGGGGGGGGACATGTGTGTGTGCGTAAGTAGCAGTAGCCAATGTAAACTATACTTACTGCTGTGCATTGTGACTAAAAAAAGTTTAAAATGTTGCTGTAAGTGATTCTTGACTATTTTAAATCTCATTGAAAATGTGTGCTCAGTTTTAAAACCAAAATGTATTACTACGTAGGTCTAATTGATTACTGAAATCTGTAATAATATTGTGAACAAATTTGTTGATATCTTTGCAGTTAGCTTCTGGAATTTATAGTTTTGCCTGCTCTCTGTGGAATCACCACACAGACACATTCCTTCAACAAGTTTCTTCTGGCAATGAAGCTGCAGTTCTAAGTTCACTAGAACGAACTCTACTGTCATTGAAAGGTACTATTAAACTTGACATGCTTATTTTTGAAACAACATACCTCAGAACAGTGGCCAAATAGTTTCTCTGTATGGACTTTCTGTTTCCAGTTGCACTGGTGGAAGAATAAGGGGTTAATAGTTCCCTCAGAGACAAGGGCTCTTGTAATTTGCTTTTCTTTTGTAAGAATAGCTCTTCCTCTACCCTAATTGATGAGAGCACACGTAGTTCAGATGGATAGCTTTAAGTTATATTCACATTACTGGAGTTTCATGGCTCTGAATGCATACCTTTCGGATACTTGCACTTCTTTTTTGCTTCATTTCTCATTCTGGGCTGCTACCATTATTATTGTCATGCCGACTTTCCTAAACTTCTGTCCCCCAGGCTTATTAGCTGAGCTCTATCTCCCAGCTCTCTTTTCCCTGAGAACTCATCTTTCTTGTTTGTACCTTAGGCTCACTTGGATTTTAGAAGGTGCTTGTTGGGGTGCTATCTTGGCCTGTGTTTTCCTATGCTTTGTTTATAGGCATTCCCTTAGCATAAATCTCTTTCACCTTCCCTGAGCTGAGCTTATCTTGATGCATGTGTTCCGAGGTTCCTTTCCTTTCTAAAACGTTCACCATCATTTTATTCTCTTTGTCTTCCTTCTGTTCTGGTTGCTGAGGCTCTTTTATCTTGTGTTTCTTAGTTTGAGCTCAAGCAACCTTTATTTCTTTCTTACTGCAGCTCATTTTGCATTCTCTGTTTTATTTGTAAACCCTTTTATCATACTCACCTTAGTACCTTGCAATGGCTCTACTCCAGTGCATCACTTACGTTAATAAGACGGTGGATGCACAAACCCCAAACTGTCAACACATTTTGGTGAACCTTGTGGACAGATTATTTTAAAGGACTGTTGACATGTAAAATCCAATCCATTGTACAGGTGGTTTTACAAGTGAATGGAGATGGTTTTGCCAGCATTCTTGAGGAAGACATTAAAAGGCCTTAGAAATGTTTACACAGAAAGAATTAGAGAAACTGATACAAGATTAGATACATAAAGCGGTGTGTAAGTACTGTATTTAATGATTAAGGAATTTTCATGAATCCTTTTGATTGTAGAGTGTTTTTGTCTCACTGACTTCAAAGCCTAACTCCTGACACAAATGATGCCGTTCTACTGTACATTAGCCTGCTTTAGGCTTTTCAACACCGCAGCATCTTGAGGTCTTAGATACACATTAGCATTTCTAAGGCATCCTGATCTGGAAAAATCTCATAGCATTTTTCTTTAAAATACTTGTTCTGTCAAGCTATAAATTTCTTTCCTTTCATGACTTAAATACTTAGGACTAGAGCTTTTGTCACATGTAATCTTTGCATTTATACCTGTGTGCATTTAGTATCTTTTAGACAGGCATATGTTCATTGCTTCATTCAACGTATTTATAGGTAGGTGCTTGGTTCTGGGGAGACAGATATAATACAATGATCATACAAGTACATGTAAAATGACATCTGTGACAGGGGGACCTTACAATGTTATGATGATTGATAATAAGGTCAGAAAAGACTTCCCTGAGAAAATGATGTTTGAACCAAAATCATAAAGGATAAATGGAAGTTAACTAGGTGATAAAGGGAGAAAGAAAGCACTGTCCCAGAAAGTGTAGACCAAGGTCCTGTGGTGGGAAAGATTTTGTCCAGGGTAAGGGATTCAGCTTGAGCCCTATTTTCTCCTATTAGGGTACAGTAACTTGAGTTGTATATAATTGATGGTATGAAACTGAAGGTCTTTAGACATTTGCATTCTAAGCCTAGTTTTAATACACTGACTTTATTATTTTTTTATTGAAATTTAATTGATTTACAATGTTGTATTAATTTCTGGTGATTCAGAAAAGTGATTCACTTACACACACACACACACACACACACATACATATACACATTTTTTTTCATATTCTTTGCCATTATGGTTTATTACAGGATGTTGAATATAGTTCCCTGTGCTATACAGTAGGACTTTGTTATTCATCTATTTTGTATATAGTACTGATAGTACGTTTCTGCTAATCTCAATTCCTAATTCATCCCTCCCCGACCCCCTTCCTTTTTGGTAAGTATAAGTTTGTTTTCTATGTCTGTAGGTCTGTTTCTGTTTTGTAAATAAGTTCATTTGTGTCATATTTTAGATTCCACATGTAAGTGATATCATATGGTATTTGTCTTTCTCTTTCTGACTTCACTTAGTATGATAATCTCTAGGTCCATCCGTGTTGCTGCAAATGACGTTATTTCATTCTTTTTTATGGTTGAGTAGTATTCTGTTGTGTGTATATACCACATCTTCTTTATCCATTCATCTGTTGATGGACATTTAGGTTGTTTCCATGTCTTGGCTATTGTAATAGTGCTGCTATGAACGTTGGGGTGTATGTATCTTTTTGAATTATGGTTTTCTCCAGATAGATGCCCAGGAAGGGGATTGCTGGATCATATGGCAACTCTAGTTTTTTAAGGAACCTCCATACGGTTCTCCTTAGTGGCTGTACTAATTTACGTTCTCACCAAAAGTGTAGGAGGGTTCCCTCTTCTCCACACCCACTCCAGCATTTATTATTTGTAGACTTTTTAAAAAAAAATTATTTATTTATTTATTTATGGCTGTGTTGGGTCTTTGTTGCTACACACGGGCTTTCTCTAGTTGCAGCGAGTGAGGGCTACTCTTCGTTGCTGTGTGCGGGCTTCTCATTGCAGTGGCTTTTCGTTGTGCATGGGCTTCAGTAGTTGTGGCACCCAGGCTCAGTAGTTGTGGCTCACAGGCTCTAGAGTGCAGTCTAAGTAGTTGTGGCACATGGGCTTAGTTACTACGTGGCATGTGGGATCTTTCCGGACCAGCGATCGAACCTGTTTCCCCTGCATTGACAGGCAGATTCTTAACCACTGTGCCACCAAGGAGTCCCTGTAGACTTTTTAATGATAGCCATTTTGACCGGTGTGAGGTGGTGTACCTCACTGTAGTTTTGATTTGCATTTCTCTAATAATTAGCGATGTCGAGCATCCTTTCGTGTGCCTATTGGCCATCTGTACGTCTTCTTTGGATAACTGTCTATTTTGGTCTTCTGCCCATTTTTTGATTGGATTGTTTGTTTTTTTGTTATTGAGTTGTATGAGCTGTTATTTTGGAAATCAAGCCCTGGTTGGTTGCATCGTTTGCAAACATTTTCTCCCAGTCTGTAGGTTGTCTTTTCATTTTGTTTATGGTTTCCTTTGCTGTGCAAAAGCTATAAGTTTGATTAGGTCCCATTTGTTTATTTTTGCTTTTATTTCTTTTGCCTTGGGAGACTGACCTAAGAAAACATTGGTACGATTTATGTCAGAGAATGTTTTGCCTATGTTCTCTTCTAGGAGTTTTATCGTGTCATGTCTTATATTTAACTCTTTAAGCCATTTTGAGTTTATTTCTCTGTATGGCGTGAGGAAGTATTCTAACTTCATTGATTGACATGCGGCTGTCCAGCTTTTCCCGACACCACTTGCTAAAGAGACTGTCTTTTCTCCATTGTATATTCTTGCCTCCTTTATTGAAGGTTAATTGACTGTAGGTGTGTGGGTTACACTGCCCTTAGACTTCACCTCATGAACACTAAGTCTTTAGTTATATAGAAAGCAATGCTGTCTATAAAGTTGTTTTCTTACAGTGAAGTGACTTTAAATTTGATAATATAAGGTGATAGTCTTATGCTGCTATCATGCTTGTTGTTACTGAATTCTGCTAAGTGTTTTACATATATTGTACCATTGAATTCTTTAATAACCCTATGCAGTAGGACTTATAACCATCTTTTATAGATGAGGAATGTGAGATCAGAAAAGTTGTCCAAAATAATACAGTTTTAGACGTTGGAGCTGCGCTTTAAGTCTAGATCTGACTTCAAATCTGTTAATCCTGCTTGTCTCCCTGTGTACATCAGTTTACTCATAAAATGTGTGATGCTTGTAACTGAGCACTGTAGTTTATTCCAGATTTGGAAATTGAGTTTAATCTTTTTATCCCTTTTTGGAGGTACTATATTTTCATTAATGTAGCCTAAAACTGAATAAAGCTTTTCGGTCACTGTTGAGTCATAGTTTAAAGTTTATGGAATAGAGGTAACCTTCTCAACTTAGCCTGTAGGTGTTATTGCAAGTGAGAAGTACTAACAGTTATGTAAATTGAACTAAATTTTGCAGTATGGTTTTAAAAAACATGAGTAGTTACGATAAGTGAGAAGAACATTGCTTCTTAGTCACAATAACTGGGGTTTAGTTCCATCTTTCCCACTTCATAACCAACCAGTGACCAGGAGTTACCTTTCTTTATCTATTAAATGAAAGGATTAAGCTAGATTAACCTCCAGGCTTGATGAGGCTTTGTGATTCTGAGTCTATTATGATTATGATTTTAATAGGAAAAAATATGAAAAAAAAAAGATGTAAGTAAAGCTTGATTTTACTTTTCAGTGCTGCGTAAGTTAACTGTTAATGGATTCGTGGAACCTCATAAGAATATGGAGGTGATGGTAAGTGAAAGAAGTCGTTTAATTTTTGTAACTTCGGAAAAGTGCTTGGTATTTTCCTGAATGTTATAAAGTTTATTCTTTTTACTTGGCATTCATTTAAAAGTTTTTTATTAAATGACCGCCTAGTGTTTTACTATTTTGTATATATTATACTACAGTTTTAGACTTGTGGTCTGTTTTCAGACATACAGAAAATATGTTAAAGCAGCAATATTATGTGAAGGAGAGGAAGTAGAACTAGGATGGTTCTCAAGGTGCCGTGGTGCATTGAGAGTGTTACTTTGAATTTGAATTCAAGTGAACGCTTGTGAATTTGAATGCTATGATAACATTACCAGGGTCAGTGTAGATTGATTTATATCCTTGATATTTTCCTTTGTCTGTTTTTATGTACTTAAAATGTGTTTTTTTCCCCTTGAATCATAACATTTATGCTCTTTTGCAATCAATTAAAAGTTATGTGTATAAGAGGGGAAAACTCCATTGATAAGCCCAACAAGTTGTGAAATATATTCATTTTTGGTATCACGTCATCTGCTTTTTCTATATGCAAAAATATATAGCTGCATAAATTTTATTCCTAAACAAAATGGAATTGTATCATACTTGCTCAGATCTATATTAGTTTTCACAGTGAGTTTAGGTTAGCTAAGATGTTACTCTCTGTGGATTGTCTTGGGGGCTGCATAGGAATTGTGGAAAGAGTATATTTAATTGGGTCTTTGGGTCTGTCCTACTAGATTTGACCAGAGTCACACTTTTTTTTTTAATCTTTAGTATATTTTGTATTTCCATAAGATTATGATTGAAATAATGGTTCTATTGTTAAAAGAATTCAAAAACTTTTAATATACATCATTATAATGTAAAGACAATTTTTTTCTATAAAAGCATTATATGCTTATTTTTTTAAAGGTTAAAAAACTCAGAAAAGGAAACAGGAAGTAAGAAATCATTTAAAAACTTACTATCAGAGATATTGCTAACATTTGTTAATTATCCTTTAAGACATCTTATGCATATTCTTTCAGATATACTTTCTTTCTTCCTCAATTTTGTATGAATGAGACCTACAAGCTGTTTCCTTACTTGGGTCCGTCTCCCTTCCTTCCTTCCTTCCTCCCTCCCTCCCTCTCTCCCTCCCTCCCTCCCTTCCTCCCTTCCTCCCTTCCTCCCTTCCTCCCTCCCTCCCTCCCTCCCTCCCTCCCTCCCTTCCTTCTTTCATCTATTTATTTATTTTTGGCTGTGTTGGGTCTTCGTTGCTGCGCGTGGTCTCTCTCTAGTTGTGGTGAGTGGGGGCTACTCTTAGTTGCGGTATGTGGGCTTCTCACTGCGGTGGCTTCTCTTGTTGCAGAGCGCGGGCTCTAGGCACGTGGGCTTCAGTAGTTGTGACACACGGGCTCAGTAGTTGTGGCTCACGGGCTCTAGAGCACAGGCTCAGTAGTTGTGGCACACAGGCTTAGTTACTCCGTGGCATGTGGGATCTTCCCGGACCAGGGCTTGAACCCGTGTCCCCTGCATAGGCAGGTGGATTCTTATCCACTGTGCCACCAGGGAAGTCCACTTGGCTTTTTCTTAAACTCAGTGTATTTGGGATATTTTTCTCATGTCAGTAATAATGTTATATGTCATGTTTTTAATGATTGTATAGTAAATCCATATGATTACTGTCGGTGTACAAATTTTTAAAAAAATGATAAAATTAATCATAGGTTTTCTACAATTTACTTGCCCAGTTATCTGTTGATGACATGTAGGTTGTTTCCAGTTTTTAATTGTTGATGAACGGTATTGGAATGAACATTTGGGTGCATATGTCATTGTGTACTTTTCTAAGTGATCTTCTAGGATAAATTCTTAGAAATGGAAATGTTGGGCTAAAGTGTATGCACACTGATGATATTGATATATATTACCAAATTGCCCGAAGATATATCAAAACCAATCCCAGTTTTAAATACTGATACATTTAAATATCTATATTTATTGCCATGCTGTCAAAAAGCATTTTCCAGAAACCAGTTTGACAACTCCCCCTCATTGCCCTCACTAGAGTGTAAGTTTCGTGACTGCAGAGACTTTGTTTCATTCACTGTTCACTCCAGAGCTTGGAACAATCTCTGCAATATAAAAATGTTCAGTAGTTATTTGTTAAATGAATGACTATATGATATGGTAGAAACATGTCAGAAGGCTCAGTGATTATCTTTATTTGTAATATTCTGAGTATCATAAAATTAACTAAAATACTGAATATGTCAGTTTTTAGTGAAAACGAATTGATTTGAATCATATTTCTGTAAACTAGAATAATAGTTTTCAGTGGATACTATCCATGTTTTGTGAGCCTTTGGCTTTTCCTTGAGAGTCTTTCTTCTGTCTCAGAAATTGTACGTCAACCTTTACTCAGTTATAAATGCTGTGTTGTGGCATTTAATGTATATTGACTAGTTGCAAAGAGAATAGAATTTTAACAAATTATGGACAACTTTTCAAATAACATAAAGATCTTTAAAATAACATGGAATTTAAAAGATGCTTAAGAAACACTATATGATAGTCGTGAGATTTGGGTTTCTGGAGGCAGATAAGTTTGGATTTGAATCTTGGCTTGGCCTTTTCCTGATAACATGGCCTCAGACTATTTACTTATCTTCCTTGATACTGAGTTTCCTTTTTTGTAATACGAGATGAAATAATAGTACATATCCCATTGGATGTTGTGAGGATTAAGGGAGATAATGATTTTTTTTTTAAATTAATTTATTTATTTTTGGCTGTGTTGGGTCTTCGTTTCTGTGCAAGGGCTTTCTCCAACTGCGGCAAGCGGGGCCCACTCTTCTTCGCGGTGCGCGGGCCTCTCACTATTGCAGCCTCTCTTGTTGCGGAGCACAGGCTCCAGACGCGCAGGCTCAGTAGTTGTGGCTCACGGGCCTAGTTGCTCCGTGGCATGTGGGATCTTCCCAGACCAGGGCTCAAACCCGTGTCCCCTGCATCGGTAGGCAGATTCTCAGCCACTGCGCCACCAGGGAAGCCCGGAGATAATGATTTTTGTAATGAGTTCAGCAACTAATTAAAGTGCTCTGTAAATTACCATTTAATGATAATTTTAAGGGGTTCTTACTTTATTATTACATAACAATAGTCAAGTTAATTAGTTGATTTGGATTGCAGATTAGTTGGTGGTCTAGTTCTATAAATTCCCAATCCTCTTGGTGTGCTTACTAAAATTGATGGCCTTTATAATTTTCTACTCTCTTTAGAGAACCCTGACTGATACACAAATTTTATTTAAAAGAAAATAGAATAAAATTCCTTCTATCTTGTAGCTACTGTATGGGACCATTGAACCCCTGTATAAATTTAACATACATATGGGATCTCGGTGATTTTATTTTTCCTATATTGAAACATTCTGCCGTTTCATCATCCTAGGAATTATTTTATTGTTAATTATTATTACTTATCATTCTCAACTATGCTTAAAAAGATTGAAATAGTATGAAAATGAAAGAATGATGAGATTGCCAGAGGATAAGGCAATAGTGAAATTAGTTGTTGTCCTGCAGTTTTCTTACTGTGTTGTCTACTGTATTGCATCATCTTTTAGGAAGGTATAAAAGAAGACCACAAACACTATCTCTTTACTATTAGCTTTCATTTAACACAGTCGAGAATTCAGAATTTTTCATTTCCTGCTTGAAATGGCTGAGAAAAGAAAATTAACAGGAAAATGTTTTATAATTTTTACATGAATCTGAAGATGGATGCTCTCAAAGAGACTGGTAGCAGCATTCTAGACCCTAACGATGATAGTGAAATTGTCTAAGTGAAATCCCAGCCTTTGTGTCTTCAGGTGATGATATCCTAGTTGAATTGTCTCAGACTCAGGAATTGATGAGTGAACAATATATTTCTATATTTCAAAGAAGAAATAGAACATTCTGTTCTAGTTAGTAATTCGTCAGGAAGGCCTTCATTGTGTAGTATTTTGTGACAAAAACCTGGACCATCTCTTTTGCTAACAGGACATGTGACATCTTTTATGATGTTTATACACCAAAATTTATTGTTACAAAGAAGTCTGTGGTAATTAAATTCTTAAAAATTTTTAATAAAGTTGTTTTTCACTATCCCTTTATATTTATTTCTGTAAAGTTTTTTTTAAATTAATTTACTTTATTTTATTTATTTTATTTTTGGCTGTGTTGGGTCTTTGTTGCTGTGCGCGGGCTTTTCTCTAGTCACGGCAGCAAGGGCTACTTCTTCGTTGCGGCGCGCAGGCTTCTCATTGTTGTGGCTTCTCTTGTAGCAGAGCACAGGCTCTAGGTGCGTGGGCTTCAGTAGTTGTGGCTCGCGGGCTTTAGAGCGCAGGCTCAGTAGTTGTGGCACACGGCCTTAGTTGCTCTGCAGCATGTGGGATCCTCCCAGACCAGGGCTCGAACCCATGTCTGCCCTGCATTGGCAGGCAGATTCTCAACCACTGTGCCACCAGGAAAGCCCTATTTCTGTGAAGTTTTCATAACATTTTAAAATATATATTAAAAGGTAAAGGTGTACTGATCCCATATGATATATGGTGAGTCTTGCCTTCCCTGGTATCTGAAGGCTAATATATTTAATACTTGAGATTGAGAACTCTGCTATAAATAATTGCTACCATTTATTCATATTACGAGTACTTATTATCGCTAAATACCATTCCTGGATTCTGGGATAGAGCAAAATAACAAGGAAAAGTTCTTGGCTCTTAAGGATCTTACATTTTAGTGAGAGGAGACAGATGATAAACAGTATGTCAGGGGGTTATAAGGCTATGAAAAAAAATAAAACAGTAAGGAGAATAGAGAATATTTAGTGAAATAGAATGCTTAATAAATAATTTTTTATTTATTGCAAAGTGATTTAGGTTATTTAAATGAGACACTGAGGAGATGAAATACTATAGTTATTTTGTTGTGGAAGACTGAAGACATTATTATAATAATGGAATGATTTTTACTTTATCTAATTTTAACTTTTTAATATGATGTGATAAGTATGTTTTAGTTTCCCTGAAAAAGTGTAAGGTAAAATTATAACAATAAATTGAGACTCTTCAAAAATTTTTTTCTTTTCTAGGGTTTTTTACATGGAATATTTGAACGTCTAAAACAATTTCTGGAGTGCAGTAAGTACTTCCATGATAGTTTTTACTGTAGAATCCTTATTCATTAATAGCTTGCCGCTTGGCACTTGCAAATCTGGAGTGGCTAAAATCTTGTATCTCGGTAATTAATTATCTGAAATTAAATTGGAAGCTCAGCTTTGTCTTCATATACCTGTCTTGTCCTAAGTATTGAGGAAACCTTTTTTAAAAAATAAAATTATTTTGTATCCATTCCTTCCTCTGTATTTCTACTGCTACTACTCTGTTTCATGCAGACATCCACAACGGTAGTATGTTTAGCAGATAATAAGTGTAGACCCTATGTCAAATGCTGTTTAGACTTTTTATTGATTGTTTCTTTTAGTACATTTTATGTATCTGTTTGATATAAATGTTCTTAAATGGTTACATTCATTTTGTAAATCCCTTGTTTATTAACCTTTACTGACTTACCTGTAGGACCCTTTCTGATCCACTCTCCCACACGAAAGAATTTAGCATTTGCATTTGTGTTGTATTATACTGGTGGTCTATTTGTTATCCTCTTCTCTTCCCTATGATTATAAGCACCTTTGCTCAGGATGCACACACACATAACATACACAGGATACTCACGAATGCGTGCACACACATGTATGTATAACCTGTATACGTGTATGTTTTTTATGTGTGAGTGTATTGAGAGACTTACTCTCCTGAGAAGATACCTTAGTGTACTCACTTTTAGGGAGTTGCTGATTGTTTTATGTCAGTCATTTTCGGTTTAGTAGAATCATTATTGAGTGTGTTGCCAGGTATTGTTCTGGGTGCTGTGCATGTAAAGATGAATAAGACAGCTCATATAATACAGTTTTTTTTTTTCCTAAAAATGATCATTTTCCTCTGGTCATCCCCATGGGGGAAACAGAAGGAAGAATAGAAGTCTTTCCAGGAGAAGAGAATGACATAACTGATGAGACAGAATATGATTAGTATGATTAGGGAGCAAGATAGTTAATGAGCTGATGGACATTATTCTGAATGTACAAAAATTAATTATACCAGGGAAATTATCAGAAGAAAATTGTTAGAAGATATAGGAAAAATAATGATTATGTTAATCTTTGAATTCTTTGTTTTTACTTATGTTGCTTGATAGGTATTTCAAATATGACTAGTTTAGATTTTGAAACTGTGATTCATGATTTTATGGATAAAATTGCTATCCTTTTACTGTGAAATGGGCTCAGTTTGTATTTTAGGATTAATTTTATGAAATATGGCACTGAGGATTACTGTGTCAAGTACAAGTCTTGGTATTGCTTTTTAAAAACTTAATTTTTATTGTTTATTTGTTTAGAGTTGGGAATACACACTAATGAATTCGTAATGCAAAATGTGCAAAAATAAATCTGACGGTATTTTTGTAAAACGTTTTTTCATTGTCTTGGTTGTGAATTTATAGAATATTATAAATTTTTTACTAATATTTGAAATGTATTTCTAACAGGTAGAAGTATAGGTACAGATAATGTATGTAGAGATAGACTGGAAAAGACCATCATTCTTTTTACTAAAGTGGTAAGTTTTTTTTTTTTGATCTTAAGTATGTTTTCTCAGATGAAATGTACATACTCAAATTTAGTAAGGAAAATGATTTTTTAATAAGCATACACTTTCACTTTAGTGTTAAGGTAACTTATTTTCTTACTGTGTATAAGAAGGCTAAAAAAAAAAAATCCCTTGTATCTTGAAGTCTTTAGAATGCATATAAAAATTAAATTTATATACCATATAGCATAGTGTATAAGTCACCTGGATGTAAAAAAAAAACAATCCTAATAAATATTAGAGAAGTTGATTCCCGTAAGGCTCATTATTCTCAAACCCACTGGAAAAAGCAGAGATAAAGAAGACAGCAATGCAGCTCAGCAGAAAGCAGCTAAGGTGTCGCAGTAGATAATACTAGGAAGTCGTTATATTCATAATGACAGATTATCATCATTAATATCAGATATCTTTTGAATATAATTAATGGGTGCATTGTACTAGGCAGTGTGTATATATTTCTGATAAAATTAAGTTTTATAAAAAAGAGTAATTTTTACGAAGTTTTGGTCTTGGAAGTTGGGAAAAGTACAAAGAATTGGGTATAGCAGTGAGGAAGACCTGGTTGGAGGACTGCATAGCCCTAAAACAGGTGTTTGAAGATAGGTGGCAATACCTAAATCTGTAGCATATTTCCCCCTTTTCATTGAAGGATCATTAATAGGGTTGAGACTGTCTGTTCCCTGGAGGGGCCGGTGGAGCAAAGGAGTAGAAATGAGCTGTTCTTATTTTTTGTGGTTGGGTAGCAGTTACTTTCAGTTTCAGTTGTCTTCATTTCCAACTCTTATGTTCCAAAGAGCCTCAACAGCAAAGCCCACCTCATCCAAGATCCAGATAAAATTGACTTAGATCCTTTAAGTTAAAAACAAAAAACACATAGCAAAGTAAAACAAAATGATGTGGTTAGGCAGTGGGGCTACACAGTGTGAGTATATAATACAATTTATGAAATTCATATTTATGGTCTTATGACTTTATTAAAGCTTTTAAAATTGGAACATTTAAAATATGCCTCCAAATAGAACTGAGTAACTTTGAATCGACATGAGGTTATCACTCAGCTTCAGCAATTATCAAAGTAAGGTCATGGTCAATTCTGTTTTTACCTGTATGCTGCTTCTCTCTCCTTTCTGTTTGTTTTAAAGCAAAGCCCAGATATCATATAGGATTATCTATAAATATTTGAATATGTGTCTTTAAGTGAAGGATTTAAAAAAAAACATATAATCTAACAATATTATCACATTTAAAAAGTAGGAATTACTTCTTAATATCAACTAAATATTTAGTCAGTTTTCAGATTTCTCTCATAATTTTTGTTTTTTTAAAATTTATTTATTTATTTATTTATTTTTTGGCTGTGTTGGGTCTTCGTTTCTGTGCGAGGGCTTTCTCCAGTTGCGGCAAGCGGGGGCCACTCTTCTTCGCGGTGCGCGGGCCTCTCACTATCGCGACCTCTCTTGTTGCAGAGCACAGGCTCCAGACGCGCAGGCTCAGTAGTTGTGGCTCACGGGCCTAGGTGCTCCGTGGCATGTGGGATCTTCCCAGACCAGGGCTCGAACCCGTGTTCCCTGCATTGGCAGGCAGATTCTCAACCACTGCGCCACCAGGGAAGCCCCTCTCATAAATTTTTTATAGTTTTTTTTCGAATAAGGATTCAATAGTGTTGGTTCTCTCTGTCTTTTTTTTTTTTCTTGTTACTTATTTGTTGAGGTAACAGATCATTTCCTGTAGAGTTTCCCGTGTTGTGGATTTGGCTGCCTACTACATCCTGATGTGTTATTTAACATATTTCTTTGTCTCTATATATACCTCTCCTACTCCCATATTTGTTATAAATTTCTAGTTAGATACAGAGGCTTGATCACATTCAGACCTTTTTTTTTTTTTTTTTTTTTTTGGGGAGGAGGGTGGCAATGACAAGAATACTTTACAGGTGATGCTGTGTATTTCCTATTGCATCACATCAGGAAATGCACAATGTCTGGTTGTCTAAAATTGATGAGTGAGCTATCATAAAGTTCTTCAGTAGCCTTTCCCTTATTTAGCAGCGATTGATGATCATAGCTTAGATCTGTTGTTTGATTAGGGGTTACAAAATAATGGCAATATAATTCTGTTATTCCTTTTGCATTTATTAGCTGGAATTCTTCTATAAGGAAGAGATCTCTCTCATCAAATGTTTGATACATTGAAATACAGTTGATCCAGGATACTTTTTTGATTCTTTGCCTTTATCTATTACTTTTTAAAAGCCTATCTTTTGTATACTTGTACTTTTTGTATCACATTTGCCCATTGATATCAAATTAAGTATGAAGTAAGTTTACTTCGAACCTTGTACTAGAAATAATAGAGAGTTCAGGTAATGAGATATAATCTGATTTAATCCACTGTTGTATGATGTATCCCAGGAAGTATATTACATGTCTATTACATGTGAAACTGCATATACATATATACATGGACTTCCCACCAAGGTTCAAAACTTGCTAAGTGTTTATAACCAAAGTTATGAGATGTACCTATGAATGATTATATTTCCTATGTGAATTTGATGCATTTTAATTTTTTTTTCTTTATAGCTTTTGGACTTCTTGGATCAGCATCCCTTTTCATTTACTCCTCTAATTCAGAGATCACTTGAATTTTCTGTAAGCTATGTGTTTACAGAAGTTGGTGAAGGCGTTACATTTGAACGATTCATTGTCCAGTGCATGAATCTTATTAAGATGATTGTCAAAAATTATGCTTATAAGCCATCCAAAAACTTTGAAGGTAATGCTTTACTGGTAGTTTTATTTTGTTCACTTCCTTATTTTAATCTAAGCGTGAAGCAATTGCTATTTTTATGTAAGTGTTTTGAAATTCATTTATTTAAGTCTGAAAAATAAAATATTGCTGGGACATGAAATAGAGATAAGGATTTGAGCCTTTAATATGTGAATGCCAGCTTTTAAAAACCATACACTGCATTTAGTAAACTGTCTTTTGCAACACAGTAGAAGATCAGTTGAAGCCCTCCAGTAACCACTGCAGCTCATTTGTAGGCTGTATTTATTTGTACAATTAAAACTTTTCTCTGACCTTGTATAAAGTGACGTTGCTTCTAGACAGGTTAAATTGTTTGTTATATTACAGTTGACCCTCCAACAATGTGGAGGTTAATCTGAGTATAATTTATAGTTGGCCATCTGTATTTGCGGTTCCTATGCATCTGAGGATTCAACCAACCACGGACCGGACCGTGTAGTACTGTAGTATGTACTGTTGAAATATCTGAGTGTAAATGGCCTCGCAAAGTTCAAGGGTAAACTGTATTTGGAATTCATTCATGTACATGTATATCGAGATGAATGAGAAAGTCTTGTAGGACAGAGAGAGAGATACGTAAGTAAGTCACTTCAATATGGTGTGATAATATAGCATGGAAATGTACAAGCTATAGTGGTAAGACAGAAGCAAGACTGATGTGTGTGTGGTATGAATAAAGGCAAGAGCATCTTTGAGATTTGTCCATAATAGAAATGAAAATTTATACACCACTATATAGGAGGTATTTTTAAATTTAAGTTACATAATCCAACTTGGGTAGAATGTCTGTACGATTAACTTGGAAATTTTATTTTTCTAGATAGCAGCCCTGAAACTCTTGAAGCTCATAAGATTAAGATGACATTCTTCACATATCCCACTTTGACAGAGATATGTAGAAGATTAGTCTCTCATTATTTTCTGTTAACTGAAGAAGAACTGACAATGTGGGAAGAAGACCCAGAAGGCTTTAGTAAGTATCTGTTTTTCAGTTTTCGCATGATTCTTTTCCCCCTTCCATCAATAGATATCATTTATTTGAAAGATAGGTATAATAACACTATTTGAATGTAGTACTTTTGTTCTGAGAATCTTGGTTTTTAAAAGTTAGCTTATCATTCTCTCTTTATTAGCCATTAGTACAAATTGAGAAGGAGAAAATGAATGCTTGTTCAAGTATATAGAATTTTTTCCAAAAAGATAAAATTTTTTAGATGTTATGAATATATTCTGTAGTTTAAAACAAAAATATAAAATTAACTGTCTTTCTGTATTATCTTTGTGGTTCATTCTGTATTATTTTTCATTTGTAGAAATTTTTACTTCAGAAAGAAGTTTGGAGATGAAAATTTCTGAATTGCCGAATGGATTACCTATTTAAGTTTTAATTTAAAATTAATTTTTTGATGATTAAAATGTTTTTATAGGAGTTCTTTTTATCTATATGAATTTTAGTACTAGATAGAATATCAGGTCCTTTGCTACAGAAAATCAAGGAATTGTGTGCCTGATAAAGTACCTGTGTGTGAATGAAGTGTTCGTGTGTGAATTGCTTCAGCCATGGTCAGACATAGGCTAGATTTTAACCTCTACTTATCCCTTTGGCTGGGTGCCTTTGTGTAGTTATACACGTTTCCAATATTTTTAGAACACCTTAAACATTTCTGTAAGACTTATCTTTTTTCTCTTTTTCATTTAAAAATATTTTAATCCATTTAGAAAATACAGCACTACACTGTATAATGCATATTTTGTTTTTGCTTTTTCTCTTAAAGTCTTATGCTTCTTATTGCTTTTTTTATGCAGTAATAGAATATTATAACATGAAACACTAAATCCCTAGAGTTTTAAAAGTCCCTGAAGTATTTTACTTTAAATATAGGAAATTATGGAAAATGTGACTAATCATTTGAACTTGTAAAACATCATTATTGTATAAAATGATTCTCAGGATTGTAATGATAGTGTATCAGGTGATGTTGCATACTCTGGGAGTGACAAGTACTTTGAGCTTTCCTCCATACAGAGTTTTTAATGAAAGTGAGAATGCTTATGGATATGAGCACTTGATAGATGACTATGATGTACACAGATAAGATCTGTAGGTTATAGTAAAGAAATCTTTGTAAGGCCTTGTGTTCCCAAGCATGCGCTGTCAGTGTTATTTTAAAGCAGTTTACAGCTATATTATATTGATATTATTTAAAGTCTTTGTTTTCCAAACTGAGATTTTGGAAACATCATTATTGCATTTGTGGAGAGCATCATTTGTTATATTTTTAATTGCAGCAGTGGAAGAAACAGGAGGAGATTCTTGGAAATACAGTTTGAGGGTGAGTATTGATTGAAAGAAAAATTGATAGGGAAAAGTTTAATGCTTCTGTAACTCTTAGTAGAGAATGATACTCTATTGAAGATTTCAAGCATTAAGTCAGACAGATAGGGAACATATATTCATAATTGCAAGAGTCCATATTTGAGAGGAAAGTACTTAATTAAATTATGAACTTAGATCTGAAATTTTTTTTTAAGTTGGAGCTTTGCAAACTGAATTTTTCTTCATTTTACAGATTGATTGGGAAATAACTGTTGTTGCAGAAGTAGGAAATGTTTTTGCAGTGAAAGCTACCTTTTTTTGGCTAGAATGATTTTTTTCCTCCTAAGTATTTCAGTAATTATAAAGCTTCTTTTGATACATTATTTCTCTTACTACCTAGTATGATTCTCAGAGACCAGCCCATTGCTTTTAGTTATAGAATGCTTTTTAAATATACATTTATTGATAAGGCCAACATTTGAGGAAGATTTATCAAATGTGGTCTTTGAACTATTCTTTTTGTTGTGTTTACATAATTTACGTAATTTGCCATTATTTTCCTAAACGTGTGTTACTGTTTTTAGTTTCATAAGCTTTCATAGAAAATATTAGTACTTAAAAGTTTTTAAAAAAAATTTTACTGCTTTAAGTTTTTAAAACTTTCTCTTATGGAAAATGTTAAACATATTAAAAAATAGAATAATATCATGAACTCTTCTGTATTCAAAACCTAGTTTATCAGTTATCAACTCATGGCTAGTCTTGTTTCATAGAAGCACTCTTTTACAAACCACTTAGATTATTTTGAAGTAAATATCTGAGATGACATGTCATTTCATCTGTACATATTTCAGTCTGTATATCTGTAAGATTCCTTTTTAAACATAAAGCACAATACCTTCAAAATTTAATTTTACTTTATATTATGAAACATATCTAGTGATTCAGTACTTTTAAGAATGAAAATGAATCATTCTTTTTATTTGTGACTTCTTTTTGTGTCTGTTAAAGGAAGAACAACTCAGGTGAATTGAATTCATGAATTGCTGTTGTTACTTAGGTCATTGCCAAGAAAATATACAGTTTTTAACATATTAATTCCTGGACAGTCATTTATAATTCTGTAAATGAACGTGGCTCCAGATTGCATTTTAGATTTAAAGAATTATTAATTAAAAATGTAAATTTCTCCTCTCCACAGTTTGGTGTTTTGGAATGCATAATGCCAAATGATTGAAATAGTGAAATAAACGTTCCATGTTAAGAATTTAATTATTAAATTTGATTTTATTTCCGACTGTGTTTACAAAAAACAGCAATAAACTTTTTTTCAAAAAACATCAAGAATTGGAAACATAGAGTTTTAAGAATGAGTATTCTTTGCTTTAATGTAGAATTAATCAATGCAATATACCATTGTTTTCATTAGAAATTTATTTTTTTCCCCAACAGCCATGCACTGAAGTATTATTTATAGATATATTCCATGAATATAATCAGACTCTGACTCCTGTACTTTTAGAAATGATGCAAACACTTCAAGGTGAGGTATATTTTGTGATACTTTGATTTATCTTTTAATTAGTGTTCAGTAAAATATTTTGAGTGCCTACTATGTGCAGTGCACTATTTCCTAGATCATATAGTAGACATGAATTTGAGAAAGACAGAATGTGTGCTTTTCTGAAAGAGTGGCCTTCAAGATAGAAAACAAGGATGGGCAATTCACAAATGAGATAGGCCTTGAATGTGGTAATTAGACTTTGCTGTGATAAGCATACTAGCAGCATAAACAAAATAGCAGTCAAGTATATTGGTTGGAGAAATAGCCTATTTGGAGCATGCTGTAGGAAGTAGTGGGAGAAAAAGTTAAAATAATAAATGTTAGCCTTAGAATGGTGGCAGTGGGAATGGAAAGAAGGTAATGGATTTAAGAGAAAATGATGAAGTGAAATTTTTAGCACTTGATCATTGTACTTTGTACACAAGTAATTAAATTTTTTAACTATCACAAGTGATTTATCATTTTTTTAGTTATTTTTATTATCAGAGTATAGATGATTTACAATGTTATGTTAGTTTCTGCTGTACAGCAAAGTGAATCAGTTATACATATACATATGTCCACTCTTTTTTAGATTCTATTCCCATATAGGTCATTAGAGTATTGAGTAGAGTTCCCTGTGCTACACAGTAGGTTCATATTAGTTATCTATTTTATGTACAGTAGTGTGTGTATGTCAGTCCCAATCTCCCAATTTATCCCTACCCCACCCCCCTTTCCCCCTTGGTAACCATAAGTTTGTTTTCTACATCTGTGATTCTATTTCTGTTTTGTAAATAGGTTCATTTGTAAAAAGTGATTTATCACTGACTAGTCTGCTGTACTGTAAATTTCAGAGAGGAGGCCGTGAACACATCTGTGTTGTTCACACCTTGTTCCCAGTGCCTAGCACACCCAGTAACTGTTGATTGACTTTTGGCAATTAACTGACTGTGCTGGGCAAGGGAAAGCTATCAAAGACTATCCTGAACTTTATAGTGTCTTAAACAGATTATTTGATTGGTTTGGGCAGGAGTCACATTATAAGGGTTCAAGTATTGAGTAGGTGGTAATGTAAGGAAATAACAGCAAGAGAACCTCCTGTAGAGAAAGAGATTCCTGATCTTGTTTGTAGTATTATAAAGGGTAGCTCACTTTTTAGGCTTTTGTTTTCTCAAAAATTTAATAGAGTATTCCTGCTTAAGTTATAAACCAAGGGAAGAAATGAGCTATCCGTCAAGTTTTTTGTGTTCATTTTTAAAGATAATTTGAATATTAATTGTATTTTCAATTTTTCTTGAACCACTGTAGGAAAGTGGGTAAGCTAATTAGGTTACACTGCAGTAAGTTGCTCTATGGTGGTAAGGTTTTCAGTGATTTCAGTTATTTTCTTTCTAGTTCTGGAGCGATTTGCTTATTTAGGGCTGTACTTAACTCTAGTAATTGGACTAGTGAGCTTAAGAAATCATATTTAACAGCAGAAAGGTGCTTTGATAAACTTGCTAGAAAACTTTCTATTCTAAAGAAATATACTTACTAAGTAAACTGTAGTTTTTCCTGTCTTAACCATGGTAGTCTCCTTTCTGGAGAGTAGTGCAGAGACTGCCAGCTTTTTATTCTGAAGTTTTCACGTTATGTAATGGCTCTCATTTTTCTGTTTGTACTTTACATTTTGTTGTTAACCCTTTAATGTATTGTCATAACCTGGTTTATTTTTTATGTTTATAACTTCTTGTGTGAATTGCCTATACTTGTTCTTTTTTTTTTTTTTTCCTATTGTGTGATTCATCTTTTTATTCTTTCTAAGAATTTTCTCTTATAATCAGGGTATAATACAATAGTTAGCAATTTGGTATATATTTTTCTAGAACGCTGCTTGACATAACATTTTCCATATATGTTATAATGATTTTTTAAAATTGTAATATGGCTTTACATGTTGTATCTGTGTTCTCTAACGGTGATGGTAACAAAACTTAAACTTTCTCTTTACACCTACATGTATGTTTAATATCACAAAATATATTGTACTTAATGAATTGAGAAACTAACAAATTGAGTTTAAATATCTTTTAAAAACTAGTTTTATTTACCTTTACTGATACTTATTTTTTTCAGGGCCCACTAACGTGGAAGATATGAATGCACTGTTAATCAAAGATGCTGGTATGTTAAACGAAAACGATTTAGAAACATTTCTTCAGAAGTTGGTGTGTCTCTTTTGTAACAGGTGTTAATGCTGGGAGAGTTGGGATACAAAGATACCTAAAATTTAGGAGCTATCTGGTGGTGGAGATAGTCAAGTAAACAGACAGTTGATTATAACATAGTATCAGTTGATTAATGCTACAATAGGTGGTAATTATGTAGTACTGTGGAAAACTACAAGGTAGTTTTGGTGTACCCAGGGAAAGGCTCCTAAAGAAGTCTTCTGTGAGGGCACAGGATAAGTGAGAGTTAATAAGGGGGAGGGGGCGATTCCAGACAGAAGGAGCAGTAGGGACAGAAGCTTGAAGGGAAGAGGAACAAGCCCAGTTAAGTTTTGAATTGGGTGTATTTTGGTTTAATTGGAACATGGAGTTTAATGGGTTGTGGTGAGAGAAGAGGCTGGAAAGAGGGTAATTAGGGACCCCATAGCATAAAATATTGCATCTATTTGGAAGCAGATGTTGTTTTTATAATTTTTATAATTTGACTTAAATATTTTCAAATGAGTGTAATTTTCTGTTTGAAAGCACTAAGGAGTATTTAAGAAAAACAAAAAGTAACTTAAATAATGTTTCTAAAATGTCTGTTTAAATAATTTCCCAGATTAACATATTGTAGATTTCCCTCTATTAACATATTACATATTTCAAAGTAGTCCTTAAAGCTTATTTTCTTGCATAAGGACAATTAGCATTTTGCCCAGTATCTGAAATTAAATTTTTTTTTTAAATCTTCTTCTTAGTGTATAATGCTGTTGGATTAGCGGCTTATGAGCTGTTTGACAGTGTTGATTTTGATCAGTGGTTTAAAAACCAGCTTCTTCCAGAATTACAAGTCATTCACAATAGGCAAGTATAAAACCCTGTGTTTGTTATATACTTATTTTATCTTATTGATTTTCTAATGAAAACAAGAAGGCATTAAAATTGCTTAAAATTTTAAAAAAGTCATAGTATGACTTAGCTGATAGTGTCTAGTGTAGAAAGGAATAAGACTTGTGAATCTTATAACTGAAAAATAAGCAAAATCATTTCTTGTTATTTTACTTCAAATGTGAATTGTGACATGTATGAAGTGTTTGATGTTAGATAAGCTAGTTTTCAGGAGGAAATTTTTGTTTGTTTTGTTTTTTTGTGGTTTTTTGAATTTTATTTATTTTTTATACAGCAGGTTCTTATTAGTTATCTATTTTATACATGTTAGTGTATACATGTCAGTCCCAATCTACCAATTCATCCCATCACCACCCCCTCGCCCCCCACCCCCGCTTCCCCCCCTTGGTGTCCATATGTTTGTTCTCTACATCTGTGTCTGTATTTCTGCCTTGGAAACCAGTTCATCTGTACCATTTTTATAGATTCCACACATATGCGTTAATATACGATATTTGTTTTTCTCTTTCTGACTGACTTCACTCTGTATGACAGTCTCTGGGTCCATCCACGTCTCTACAAATGACCCAATTTCGTTCCTTTTTATGGCTGAGTAATGTTCCATTGTATATATGTACCACGTCTTCTTTATCCATTTGTCCATTGATGGGCATTTAGGTTGCTTCCATGACCTGGCTATTGTAAATAGTGCTGCAGTGAACACTGGGGTGCATGTGTCTTTTTGAATTATGGTTTTCTCTGGCTATATGCCCAGTAGTGGGATTTGCAGGAGGAAATTTTATGCAAAGGTAACAGAAGATGGAGATCTCTGAATTCTAGAAAGAAATTGTGTACAAAAGGAAGCCAGTTGGAGACTTAGCAGAGGCTAGGCCTGATGCCAGAAGTAGCCTAACCAAAGTAACATCCATCAAAGGTGACTGCCTTGGGATCACACAGAGAGAGCATACTGCAAGTCTTTGGGGAGGAGGAGTTGCAGAGACACCATGGCAAAAAGTATTTGGACACACTTTAGGCTTGTATTGAGGTGCCTAATTCAATAGTACAGATCTATCTGACATTTAGTAGGATTTTTGCCCAATTCTTCTGTTGAATATACATTTAAATACTTGCCTAATTATTTTAATTTTAGGTACTGAATGAGTAAAATGGAAGGGAAAGGGTCTTTTCATAATTTTTACAAATTTTCCTTCATTTAAAATTAGACACCTAAAAAAAATTCCAAGATACTTTTTTCTTGTTTTGAATCGTGCAGTTCTAGTGATTTATTTCTGTAGATGTGGTACTTGTCAGGATGCCTAGCATGTAGTCATAGATCAGTTAACATATCTTGACTACTTTAATAAATGAATAGAAAACTATCCATATATGGATCATTTTATAAATATTTAGAGCCATAGAATTGTAGAGCTGGAGATGCTTTAAAAGTAATTTTGACCATTAAGTAGCTATCCATTCAGTTATTCAATCATTTATTCAATCAAATATTTTCAGCCCCGGAATTTGCTGTGTCCTGTAGAGGCAGTGGTGAATAAGATGGGCTTCAATTCTGCCCTCAGAGAGCTAGTGAGCCTTTGATGGAGAGAAAGCCTTTAGTAGGGAGACACGTGTTGTGCACTTTGATTGTCCTTAAACCCTTATAGGCTGTTTAGTCTAGACCAGTCAACCATGTATTAATTACATGTTGAAATGGTAATATTTTGGATATATTGCAATAAATAAAAATATTAAATTTTCACATGTATCTTTTTACTTATTTTAATGTGGGTACTAACAAATTTAAAATTGCATATTTGGCTTGCATTATATTTCTTTTGGACAGAACTGAACTAGACCAGTATTTCTCAAACTTTAATGTCCATATGAATCACCTGGTGATCTTGTTAAAATGCAGGTTCTGGTTTAGGTTATCGGTCTGGGTCAGATTGTGTGATTCTGTCACACTTCCAGATAATGATACTGCAGTCCAGGAACCACACTTTGAGGAACAAACTGACTCCTATTCTTAACTTTGCCCAGAAGTGACTGTCATCTTGGAATTTGAACCTTTCTGAGCTTCATTCTCTTTGTCGAGAACAGAGTGTTGAATGTGGTAGTCCCAGAGATCTCAGTCCAAAATTAAAGGCTGTGTGGTTCCTTCATTTACTCTACACAAGTCTTGTTTACTTCCACCTCTGGGACTTTGTTCAAATTGTCCCTGTCCCCTGAAGTGGCATCTTTTCATTTTTTTGCCCCAAATGCTATTTATCTTAAAGACTGTTCAAATCCCATCTCCCTCTGCCTGCTCTTCTCTCTTTCGTTTCTGCAATCCTAGTATATAGTTTTGTGGTCTTTAATTCTTTTAGGTACGTTAAACATTTTGAAAGCAGGGAATACACTTCTTTTGGAACTTTAATGAGTAATTCTTTTTACGTGTTTAATCATATAAGATTATAATTTTCTTAAAAATGTGGTATATTCATTAGTTTACTACATTTTCACCCAGAAATGAATATCATCTTGCCACTAAAATAAATATAATATCAAGAAGAGACTTTGTGGGTGGAATTCTTGGACACAAGTGATTTTTCTCTTTGCCTAAAGAACCTTCCTTTTCTTTAGCAAAGATGGCCATAGAGAAACAAATATATGTACATGTTGCTGTAAATGTTCTATAACTTTAAAAATACAAATCATTATTTTGGTAATCTGAGTCACAATTTGTAATTGGGCACCTTTTACAAAATTAGAAACTTTAGCTGAAATCAATATAAATTTATATGAATATTTTGTATAAGTCTAGAAATTTCTCACAGTGTTCTGAAAATAACCTTTATGAGATTAACAGAATTGGAATTGGAAAATTCCTTTATTATTACTTTTTGGGGCCTCTCCAGCCTTAGGGTTTGGAACATTAGCTAGTTATACCTATTGAGATTAACTTTTTTTGGTTACTTTAAGGAATAGAAGTGGACGTGGTTTTTATGTACATAACTATGTTGTAATTCTTTAATACAAAATAATCAGATTTACAGTATAAGAATTTTCAGTTTTTTAAATCAGAACTTTGTTAGTATTTATACTGTGGTACATTTAAAGTGCTTTTAAACTTTTATATAAAAATGCATATTGCTTTCTTACTACATTTTAGATTTAAACAATGAAATATACTAAGTGAAATAGGCTTCTTAAAATATTTAACATTTTAATTTCATGATTTTCCCTATCTAGGTATAAGCCATTGCGACGCAGGGTGATTTGGCTCATTGGTCAGTGGATTTCTGTGAAATTCAAGTCTGACTTAAGACCCATGTTATATGAGGCAATTTGTAACTTGCTTCAGGATCAAGACTTAGTGGTATGTTGCTTAAAGGTTTTAAGAGTTATTTTTATAAGTTTAACATATGTTAAAGTTCAAATTCAGAAATGGTTTATATCTTTCTTTAGAATGTTGGTGGCCTTTCAGTGCTGTAGTTATTCCTTGGTGAGTAGTTTGATTTGAGGGAAGAAAGTCCTTTGATTATTTTTTGCCCTTCTCATCACTAGTAAATGAAAAAAAATTTAACCAAACTCTACTAATCTAAAATTATTTATAATTTTTTAATAAGAATAAAAGAAGGCATTTAAAAAAAAATCCTTTTATAGCTTTACGTGTCCTTTTTCTTATTCAGGATAGAATTTGTCATTTTTACATTTAAGATAACACAATAATCTGTTTCACCCTTACTATTGATTTTTTCTTTGTGTCTCAGTTTTGAGGGTTTTTTTGTTTTGTTTTGTTTGACTTTGGAATTGTTTCTTTTAGGACTTTATGTATAGTGTTCACATAATATTCTTGATTTTGTGTTACTGAAAACTTGATAATGACATCTTCGTTGCTTCTTTTGTTCCCCTTCAAGGCAAGTAGGTGTGCTGCTTTATTATATGTCAGTTACTCAGAGGGCTTTTTTTTTTTTTTAATATTTATTTATTTATTTGGTTGCGCCAGGCAGGCTCCTTAGTTGTGGCATTCGAACTCCTAGTTACGGCATGCATGTGGAATCTAGTTCCCTGACCAGGGATTGAACCCAGGCCCCCTGCATTGGGAGCGCAGAGTCTTATCCACTGCGCCACCAGGGAAGTCCCCAAAGAGGTTTTTTAAAAGAAGTTCAACATAGTGTGGAACAGTATCCTCCCCCCACCCCACCCCCACTGTTGGTACTTTATTTTATGCCTGAGTAAGTATATTCATGACTTAACTGTACATTTTCTTTGTCTTGTGCTTAGGTTTGACTCCAGCATAGTCTTTAAAAAGTGAATCTGGTTGATTTTTTTTCTGAGCTTCTAATTATTTTTAGATAAAATTAAGTGATTCCCCACCCCCCCCCCAAATTATGCTAAGATCTTGTTTAATCATTTCTCAATATACCACCTTTTAAAAAAATTTCGAACCTACCCGATTATCGTGTTTTTCAGCAAAGGCTTGGGTCATACTTTTCTTGTTTTCACATGTGTGCCACGATAATATAAACTACTTTTCATGTTCAACGAAGGAAAACATAATTAGAGAAATTACGAAATTAAGAAAACATTATAATTGCAGAAGCAATGGTACATTCTAAAAGCAAATAGAACTGATTTTTGGATTTTCTTCTTAAATGTTACCTACTTTGTGTAAATAATTGAGAATTTACTCTAAATATCATTCTGTAATTATTAAATAGTTTAAGCATCCCGTGCTTAAACAAGGGAATCCGGTTTTATTTTACCATGTTTAAATTCTTAGAAGTTTGTTAATATAATAAAACTTAGCTGTTTCTAAGAATACTATTTGCTGGAATTAATTTACTTTTGTAATAGCTTTAGAATAAAGCATTTGTAAGATTTAAGTTTTGTTTTCCTAGTTGGAAATATTATTTGCTGTTCTATTAGTGGTATCAGAGAGAAGACATTAAATGCTTTATGAAAGTGTTACAAAAGATTTAAATTTCAGGTCAGTTTTCTGTGGGAAAGAGAGAAGTTTCTTGGATCTTATATTCTTTTTTTAATGAGTCTATTAGGAGAGAAGTGAAGAGAAAAATGAGTCATTTAGGTCAGCACTTTAAAAGCAGAACATTAAATCTATCACATCAATAAGCATTATTGGGGAAAAAGGGTTTCATGGCCAGTTAAGTTTGGAAAACACTGGACTAAATATTCAAATACTCCTCTTTACTGTAGGACTGATAAGAACCTTTAAAATGTACATCTGTGTAGTGACTATCCAAGATGACAAAAACATTAATATCCAAGGAATATACTTTGAGGAAATGCTGCTGTAGATACAGCTTTTGCCCTTTTCCTGTACGTCTTCCGGTGGCTGCATCTCATTTTTACGCTTTTACAGTTTTGTCCTGCCACAATTGTTTTCTTATAACTTCTTAAGAAGACAGTGTTTCGTAAGGCACTAAGTTCATGGTGCATACATTGTCTCCCCTCCCCCCCCGCTTTTTTTAAGTACATTTAAGATCAATAGTATATAAGATATACTCTTCTAATTTCGACCTGTGAGAAACGCTGGCTAATGAAATGTGGGAAGATACCTTATACATACAGACATACACAACAGTGTACAAACATTCAGACATATATGTACAAACATACATGAGTGCATTTGTATGTATATAAACACACACACACACAAAGTATATAGATTCTGATGAATCTAAATCTGCTTTGGCTTTCAGAGTCTGTGTTCTCTTGCTTGATTGCTGCTGTTATGGAGTTGGGATACATTTAACTAGTTGTCTATGTGGCTTCCTAGTCTTATAGCCATGTTATTACAAGGCTTGCTGTGGCAGAATAGAAATAGTGCAGCAACTGGAGAAAGCAACTTCTTCAGTTGGTATAGGAGTCCATAATTTTTTTTTTTTTTTTTTTTTTTTTTTTGAGCCGAGGAAGGTTTATTGCAGGGCCAAACAAGGAGAACCGGTGACTTGTGCTCAAAAACCCCTAACTCAGGACTCTATAAAATTTTATAATATCAGATGCTACTGTGTAGAGTAAATATCTCTGATAGTTGCATGATACTGTTGTTTGATCTAGAGGAATATAATGCAAATTGAGTGAAATTTTTTTGGTTTATTTGAAATAGTGTTATAACTTTTCATCAGTATTTAGCAATTAAAACTTGATCTAGGCATAATGGGCAAGCATTTATAATATTGCAGTATTTGGAAACTTTTTTTGTAATAAATGTTGGGAATTTTGATTAGGTTTAAGATAATGCTACTTTGAAAATTTTAACTTCTAAGCTTCTTTCTTTTTTTTTTTTTAATTAATTACTTAATTTATTTTTGGCTGCGTTGGGTCTTCGTTGCTTCCTGCGGGCTTTTTCTAGTTGTGGCGAATGGGGGCTACTCTTCGCTGTGGTGCACAGGCTTCTCATTGCGGTGGCTTCTCTTGTTGCAGAGCATGGGCTCTAGGAGCTCGGTCTTCAGTAGTTGTGGCATGCGGGCTCAGTAGTTGTGGTGCGCGGGCTCTAGAGTGCAGGCTCAGTAGCTGTGGCGCACAGGCTTAGTTGCTCCACAGCATGTGGGATCTTCCTGGACCAGGGATTGAACCCATGTCCCCTGCATTGGCAGGCGGATTCTTAACCACTGTGCCACCAGAGAAGTTCCTCTAAGCTTATTTCTGACTCATCTTTAAAAAGGGGATGCTTTAAATTTTTTACTTTTTAAAAGTTAAGAATTATATCAAGGAAAGAGAAAAATTCAATGGCTAACACAACAGGTACCTGGTTTTCCATATTTCCATTGTAATAATTTTCCATATTTCCATTGTAATAATTTTCCATATATTTCAAATATTTAGGAAATAAAACATTACAAATGCAGTGGAATGTCTATATCTTTCTTTTTTTTTTTTCCTATATCTTTCTTTGCTCATTCTGTTGTCTTTTTGTTGAGCAGAAGTTTTTAATTTTAGTATAATCGGATTTATTGATTTCCTTCTTTTGATTTTGTTCTTTTTGTTTCTTGTTTAATAAATCCATTTTCTTCACACGTGGTTCTTTATTCCATCTGGGATTTATTTTTCGACATGATATCAAGTAAGGTTCCATTTTTATTATTTTTTTATAAGGGCAACAGTGCTATAATGCTGTATTGAAAAATCCATTAAAAAATATCTTTTGCATGCTTTCTTCCATCCCTCTTAGAACATGTTACTTAGTAGATGCAGTGCTTATGGCAAGTTTCAGATTTGAGAATGTTGTTACCACAGTGTAAACAGAATGACTAAATTTTAGGTGAAAGGAACGTTCTTTCCCTAGGACCCCCAGATGATTCTCTAACCATAATATTTGATTTACATACTTGGTTTCTTTAGTGGTAAGGTCTCTGATCCAATAATAACCTTTCAATTTTGGAAATTATAAGTAATTAAAAAAAATTTTTTTTTTACTTAGGTTATTTATGCAACCTTCAATAAAACAAGCAGGAAGCTACTTAAAAATTAGCATCAGTGTACTCTTTCAGCCTTGTAAGAGGCAGTGTATAATGTAGACTGTGGTACAGCCAGAAGGTTTATAGTTTGGGGGTGGGGTGTGTGGGGGTTACTGTCTGTCAAGCAGAGGAAAGGCCATCTTCATGGGCAGGTTGACTACCAGCATAGAAATGGGGAGTTTTTCAGATGGAAAGCCAGTTGATGGAGTTTAAGAAGGGACTTCGAGTGACATGTACATGACTGTGGCAAACCCTGAATTCACTGTGGGAGGTGCAGCTGGGATCTGGGCAGAGGTATTTTTAACAAGGTGCATTGAAATTCTCCTGTCTTTCCACTCTTCTGCCTTTTATGGGTCTCCCAGTTCTGTCACACTTTCTTACAGTTTTGAGTTTTCCTGCTTGATCATCCTTTGTGTCTCAAAAACACTGTTACAGGTTTTAAACTATGCGGTAGTCTGTGTTTTCACAAAATGAATTCTGAATTCACTTATATTCAGCAAATATATTGAGTAAGATGTTGTGGGAAAAACCCGAACGAACTTTTGGGCCAACCCAGTAATTTCCAAAGGAAATATCAAAAATATGTGTTTGAGACATCAAGATATTAGGCCACTCTAAAACCAGGAAGAAAGGAAACTTTCGTAAGTTTCTTATAGTCCATTTTGGTTTTGTAATGATGTGTCTGATACCCATATTATATGAAAATGAGCTTTAGAATGTTTTTCTTAAAAGGAGATGAAAAAATGGAAGGTGCTTTTTATCCTTTTAGGAAAGTTATTTACATGTGTATTTCAGAAGAAAATATGTAATTCAGTGATCTTGACTGCATAATAGAGTAAAAATAGTACCATAATAGTACCAAGTAGTAAAAGAGCCAATGAGTAGGATAATATTATTCATATTAGTATCTCTTATTATGCCTAGCATGGAATCAGAAAATTAGAAAATGTTTATTGAAAGAGTTAAGAGATAAGGATAAAATATTATAAAATTATTATTCTGTTTCTTTTCAGCAGAGAAATAGAATCTATTTCATAATTATTCTCTCATGTTTGCCTTACTTACATTTTCCTGGTGGTCTTAAGTCCCTGAGACATTGCCATTTATTTCAGGTCCCAGCTCCATGCTCACTGCTCTAGTGTGTGGAATTCCCTTCACTGCTATAGGCAGGCTGTAGTAGTGGTCAAGCATTAGGCTGCTCCAAGTCTAGAACTCAAATCAACCACCCTGACAGTTATGCCAAGGCTCATTCTCATGCTGGACACCGAAGTGTCCGGTTACTCTTGCCTTTATGCAGCAGTCTTCTTTGGAAGTAGTGTTGACCTGTGATTTCTTCTTGTTCATTTCTCTGTTGCTGTATGCTTCTCTGGGATTCTTCCAATGATTCTGATGGCTTGATGGCACTTGTTTGCCCCCGTATGGAATTAGTTTATTATCTTCTTAGAAGTTTTCTGATGTCTCAGCTGAAGGTGTAAGGTAGACTCAGGTTGAGTTACAGTCTGGATCTGGTTCTGGATACTTGGGGTTTCTTTCTTCTTCAAAAATCTAGGTTTATTCTATGAAAAGTTATGTTTAGAGTCTGGTTAAGGGAAGATTTATTTTGTTTTGTTTCGTATTCTTGCATTTATTTATCAAGTATTTATTGAATCATGTCTTAGAAGTTGTGTTAGACGCTCTTCTGCCAGTCTTCTGTCACAGTCCCCACCTCTTCATTCTGTAAATTCAGGTTCTGATTTTTTTTCCCCGTTACTTGTGAATTGCTGCAAAGTTCATTGTCTCTATGCAGTAAGTACTTCCTCTTTCTTTTGTAGCTCAGGAATAGCTAATTTTGTTCTTATTTGTGTTTGTCATATTTTAAATGCTCCTCTCTTTTCTTAAACTGTGTGCTTTTTGTTTTCCCTTATGATCTGGCTTCCTAGTCTTGCAGTTAAACTAGAGTGCATCATGATTAATTTCATCTTTTTCTCTGCATGCAGTACTGCACTGACTTCTTCCCTTTGTTAGGAGGGAAAACACAGCTAGTTTTCATTCAGATGTCTCTTTCCTATACTTATTTGTGTACATGTCATCGTTATGGGTTAAATGCATCTCTGGTCCTTTTGTGGAGGAAGATCAAGAGAGATTTAAGGGTGAGTGTGCTGACAGTTTGATTTCCTTTTGGGGGGCGCTTTCAAGTCCTGGTGTTTGTGAATTAACTTATTGCCACAGTGCCAGTTATATGCCTTACACTGTACTAAATGCTGACAATTTGAAGATGACTAGAAATAGTTCATGTCCTCAGGGGGATTATCCTGTTCTTAAGCTCTTCACATTAGCCATTTTTATTTATAATTATTTAATATCTGGGTGTTTTTTCCCCCCTGCTAGATTGTAAGCTTTTTGAGGACAAGGGCTAGGTGTGTCTTAATCAGCTTTTTTTCCCACAGCACCCAACACAATGCCTGGGAGTTACAGTTCCTTGTTGAATATTTTTAATTGCATGAGTATGTCATCTTTTCCTTAGGTCATTTCATAGTAGAACACTTGGCATAGTGCTTTGCATGTATTGGATAATCAGCACATTTGTTAAATCATTTAAAAATCTAGAAATGTTCATATTACCTTTAGAAACAGTGAATAAAAAGAAAAGGCAGGTGAGAAAACATCTGCACTCTAGGCTCTTAGAATCTGTGGGTTTGGAACTAGAGTACTTAACATTTGATGAATATGCCTAATCAGCACCTCAAGACCTCAGAAGCTCCTATAAAATGATCAAAACTGTTTCTTTGTGAAAAATGGCTGCAAAGGAAAAACCAGTTGCTATTACAGGTGTGGGAAGCATAGCAGCATCTAAGAAAGTAATGGCTCTTAGCCAGGAAATAAAAGTTTTAGATACATTATTTTACAGAGTAGCGTATAGCATTTAATCATGGCTTGAGTTCACGTGACTTGGTGTGGAAACTGAGTGTGGTAGCCCATGCCCATTTAGCTGGTCAAGTCACAGGTAAAACTCGAAAAGAAATAGGAAGATTATGCTGTCATGATATGATTTTCCCAGGTAACATGCTGATACACAAAGAAAGTGTGATTTGGCAAGGTCAAGAGCTTGTACAAAACTTTCTGTATTTGTGAACTTTGGGATTTAGAAAATATCAGACTTTATCTTTTGGTTATTTCAGGGACTTGCTGTAACTGAGGTTACAAATGGGAATTTGTGTGCTTTTTCCTCCTCCCTCTTCTTCCTTCTCTTCTCCTCCCTCACTCTTCACTTATACATCCACCAGCTTCTCCAAGCCCACCCTGTTTTCCTGCTTCTCTTCTCTGCTTCTCAACCTTCCCTTTCCCTCTGACACCATCTTCACACTCTTCTCACAGTGCCACAGTGTTACGGCAAATTAGTTTTCTTCCTGGAAACACTCAGTGGATTTAAGACTCCTTTAAGCAAATTATGGGAAACTGAGAAGGGTGGGAATCGACACTATTTTACTTTTTCCTTTTAGTCCTTGCTAAATAAGGAGAATGTCCTTTTATTTCTAGATGTTAATGTACTCTGTGACTTTAAGTAGAGAAAGTGATTTGCAATAAATTTTTTGTCATTCATTATTAATGATGTTTAGTAATTCTAGAATGATTTGTAATTCACAGTATACTTTCTTTTAGGTCCGTATTGAAACAGCTACCACTCTGAAGTTAAATATCCTTTAAAAACTTTTAAAACACTTCATTGAAAAGAATTTTAACAACAGTTTAAAATTGTTACTTATTTTTAAAATTAATTTATGAGATAGTTTAAAATGTAATTTTTGATTGGTTTGTTGTATTTGGTTTTTACATAATTTTTATCCTGATAAATTTCATATATTCTGAATTTCATATATTCTCAGTATTCCTTAACTGCTCTTCACCTGTTGATGATTTTGAGTTTAGAACAGATCAGTTTCTACCGGTAAGAATATTTATTTCTAGGTTTTATAACAATTTCTGGTTATATCTTTTAGAATGTTGTGTTATTTTATAGCTGAAATTATATATGTAGTATCAGTTATTTATTAAAGTTGCATTGAAAAGTATATTAGATTTTTTGGAAGTGATTGCTTTTATTGGTAACTTTAATTTGAAATAGTTTACTTTTATTCTGCTTGTTTTTTGTTTAGTTATCTTGTCATCTATTTTGGAGTAGACTGCTGAACTTTTTTTCTCACAGTTGTAAAACATAGTAATTTCATTTCATGTTTGTCTGTTACTTTTCATCCTTAGGTTATCCCCCTCTGTTGTCTGTATGTCTGTCCTACACTAGATTGCAAATTACTTGAAAAGCAGAATACCAAGTCTTACTCATTTGTTTTTTCCTTCACTCAACTCTCAGCACCTAGTGTGGTGTTTTCACATAATTGGTACTCAGTGAGCACTTGTTAAATATGTCAGTAAGGTTGGGGCATTAGTGTTTGTGTTTCTTGAGAGGACTAAACAAGAAGAAAACTTTATGATAAAATGTCTACCTATATTTCTTATGGGGTCATAGATGGGGAAACTTGTAGAGCAGAAAACTTTCTTTAATAAAAGAATCACTAGGTATTTTTGGATAAGAGAAATAGGTTTTACCAATCTATATAAAAATGAACCAGATATGTGAAAGAACAAATGTTTATGTATCTGGCATCCTGTGATTGGTTAACTCCTACTATAATTTTCAAGATGTAGGAGTTAAAAACCAGACATAGGATTTTTGTTTTCTATTTCCCAATCAGAAATATTCTGTTGTTCTTAGAATTACAAGTATTTATCTACAAAAATTTATATCTCTGCGCAGCATACGTTAAGGCCCACATTAGACAGCTGGTATGTGATTGCAATAATGGCATTCCTTTTGCTTTAATAAGTAGACTTTGCAGAACAATAGGCATATGTGGAAAACCAATGACAAAGCACTGTTAAAAGTTGAGTTTAGCAGTATAAAATTTATACACAAAACGTTTAGATACAATTTCCCTCTGAAAACATTACTCAGTGTCTAGATGAACTAAATTCTAAAATGGACACATTTAACAGCAATAAAGAAAAAAATCACTGCCCTAAATATTGGCACCTTGATCATTTTGAAGTTGTATAGGTAATGCTAAGGTTTTGTCTATTTGTCTTGTATTGCTTTGATATTATGATTTAATTTTATTTCTTATTTCTGTCTGTATGTAAAAGGTTTTACATTTCTATTCCAAACTTTTATTTTTTCTTTTTACCTACAGTATTTGGAAACCATGTTCACACTACTCTTTCAGTTACTGCAGCAAGTTACAGAATGTGACACAAAGATGCATGTTTTACATGTCCTTTCTTGTGTGATTGAAAGAGTCAACATGCAGGTAATTTTGTTGTAAAGCATGAAAATAGATGTTAGAGGAGTAAGTAGAGTATATGTAGAATTCATTAATATCTTTGCTTTATGTATGTTGTTTAAGTGTTAAAACATCATTAAAATATTTCAGTTATGTATCAAAATTGACATTTATGCTCGAGTTTTTATAAAATGACCTAAGAAAATTAAAATTAAAAAATAAAAACTTGGATCAGCAATGTAGAGGTGTTTATTAGAAAGCAAAATTATATATCTCTTAGAAAATTCAGTTTATATTTAATAATATTTCTTAAAATTTCGTGTGTTTGAGTGCATAGTCACAAGTGTCTGTCAGCAAATGCAAATATTCTCAGAAGTCTATTATTTGTACCTTAAAAATTGAGTGTGTTTTGCAGTCTAGTCCACGTTATATCCATGATTGGTTTAATATAAAAATGATATGTAAAGTTCTTAACAGTAGATTATTATTTAACTGTATTCAGCTTCCCTTATCACTCCTAATCTTTTTGAAAAATTGATAATCCAGGAATCACAGTATAATTATCCTGTAATTTCTTATATCCAAGTTTACCAGTGCATATTTTTACTTGAAAAGCTCTGAGTAAATCTGTGCGGTATTAGGGAAAGATAATACCTCGAGTCCACAGTCCTGAAGTCTGCTCCTGAATCCATTAGTGAATTCTGACACCTTGAACCTGTTTACTAATTCTAAAGCAGTTGATGAAAATTGCTATCAGTTATTGAGTAATGACAAGTTTCCAACTTCTGTGCCAGATGATTTGCATTTATTTCTCACTTAAATCTTTGGGTGGGAATTAGAATGTATTACCTCAAACAATTTGAGGCTTTAAGAAACTTACCAAAGTTCAGGCATCTGAGTGGCATTGACAGTATTCAAACTCAACGTTATAGTATGTTAACAGCAGTTGCAGTTTTGAGTGACTGTTGATCATTTTGAGCAGATCTGAGTCCTGGTGTCTGAAAGTAGTAATACCTTACAGTTTTCTTAACACTTGGGATTCTTATTACATTAATTACATTATTTCATTTTGATATTGGTTTATAAACAACATTGAGAGAGTTTGATCATTGAGACTGTTTTAAACTTATTTCAAGTCCCTGTCTCTGCTCTTTAGCTTGAGCAAGGTCTTTAACCTTGTGTCCTCATGTATAAAATGGTAAAGTTAAAGATAACTCACAAACACAAAAAAAGATTTCATGAGTACGAAATTATTACAGATGTTCAGTATGCTTTAGATCACCATACAATTGCAATAAGTTGTTTAAAAAATTGATTATATAAGCAAGATTTGGCAAATTTTTATAATTTTATTTAGATATCATCTGGCTAATGGGAATTTCTTAAAGAAGATTTTTTTTTTTCTTCTTTTAGAAATGTATTTTCTTACCACCATCTCCCCTAACCTTTAAACCTTTTTCCCCCATTACTCTTGCTTAGTAAATTTAAAAATGCTTTTGTTTCTATCCATACTCATCTTTCATAACACATATAGCCTAAGCAGCTCAGGTGTCTATATCATTAGTAAATAACAATAAGATATAGTTATCCAGTAGTACTTTTTGTTTTCAGAATGAGGGTAGGAAAGGGTTACGAAAAATGTTTTTAGTAGATTCTTTAACATTTTCCCGTGTTAACCTTTGAACAACACCATCATTTATATATCCTTCAGCTATCATTTATATATCAATTTGATTTTTGTTTACTAGGTTGCAAACATTTTGAGCCATCTTACAACAGTGCTTTCTGACACATAATAGTTTTTGAAGTTTTAGGGAACTCACCATTTTTATACCATAGCTTGCAATTATTTGAAGATTATATTTCCTCTACTTTTAAAAAGCATAGTTGAAAACCTATAATTAAATTATTCCGGTGCAGGGACCCCATAAATACACAGTCAGGAAAAATGTGTTAATCATCAGGTATGATGTCAGGTAGATAGTCTTTGGACTTAAGCATTTCTAAAGGAAAAGAACAAAATTAAAGGGCCAGCGTGAAATATTAAATGTTCGGTGAAAATGTTACCTAAAATGAGGTGTCATTAGAGACTTACTTTTTTAATTCCCCTGTGAATGGAACCTTTGTTAAAACATTTTTTAGGCTGTCACATATTTGATTTTCACATGTTTTTCTTTTTCTTTTTTTTTGAATTGTCTCAAAGTATTTTTCTCCCTTTTTTAAAATTAATTTTTATTGGAGTATGATTGCTTTACAATGTTGTGTTAGTTTCTTGCTATACGGCAAAGTGAATCAGTCATACGTATACATGTATCCCCTCTTTTTTAGATTTCCTTCCCATTTAGGTCACCCCAGAGCACTGAGTAGAGTTCCCTGTGCTATACAGTAGGTTCTCATTAGTTACTGGTTTTATACACAGTAGTGTATATATCACGTTTTTCTTAACGTGTTATGAATCAAAGTGGGTATCTCCCTATATAGAATGAACTAACTCATAAGAGTATAATTATAATGCTTATAGTAGGCACCCCCCCCCAACCCCCCATTCTGTTTTCTTTGGAGAAGTGCCAAAAGGTGAGTGCTGTTTTGTCACAATTGTTTAATGCTTGTGGTTCAGTTTCTATTATAGGGTTATTTAGCCCAATGTCTATAAAACATTCTTAATTCCACGTGTTTTTTAAATATTATGTAAACAACTGATAATTGGTCTACCAAAAAACTCATGTTATGATCATTTTCAGAATGTATACGCATAGTATTTTTTATTTCGCATCATTTCATTGAAAAATTTTAAATGTACAGATAAGTTGCAGTAAATCACTACCCGTATATTCTTCACCTAATTTCATCATGACACTTCACCCAGTATATTAGACCTCTCCTTCTTAATCATAACCGTGATTAGATTCAGAGGACTTAACATTGATGTAATACTATTTTCTAATATCAAGTCCATATTCAGATTTCCTCAGTTGCCCTAATAATGTATTTTTTAACCTCCTTCCTCCTGCCCTAAGGGAATGTTTGACTTTCATGTCATCACTTTGTTTTCTAATCGCCAGCCTTTTTTTTTTTTTTTTAACATCTTTATTGGAGTATAATTGCTTTACAATGGTGTGTTAGTTTCTACTGTATAACAGAGTGATTCAGCTGTACATATACATATATCCCCATATCTCCTGCGTCTCCCTCCCACCCTCCCTATGCCACCCCTCCAGGTGGTCGCAGGGCACCGAGCTGATCTCCCTGTGCTATGCGACTGCTTCTTACTAGCTATCTGTTTTACACTTGGTAGTGTATATATGTCCATGCCACTCTCTCACTTCGTCCCAGCTTACCCTTCCCCCTCCCCGTGTCCTCAAGTCCATTCTCTACGTCTGCATCTTTATTCCTGTCCTCCCCCTAGGTTCTTCAGAACCTTTTTTTTTTTTTATATTCCATATATATGTTTTAGCATACAGTATTTGTTTTTCTCTTTCTGACTTACTTCACTCTGTGTGACAGACTCTAGGTCCATCCACCTCACTACAAATAACTCAATTTTGTTTCTTTTTATGGCCGAGTAATATTCCATTGTATATATATGTGCCACATCTTCTTTATCCATTCATCTGTCGATGGACACTTAGGTTGCTTCCATGTCCTGGCTATTGTAAATAGAGCTGCAATAAACATTGTGGTACATGACTCTTTTTGAATTATGGTTTTCTCAGGGTATATGCCCAGTAGTGGGATTGCTGGGTCATACGGTAGTTCTATTTGTAGTTTTTTAAGGAACCTCCATACTGTTCTCCATAGTGGCTGTATCAATTTACATTCCCACCAACAGTGCAAGAGGGTTCCCTTTTCTCCACACCCTCTCCAGCATTTATTGTTTGCAGATTTTTTGATGATTCACCAACCCTTTTTTTGTCTTTTGCAACACTGAATCTATGAGTGATTTTTGAAATAGTGTCTTTGAAGCATTAATTGTAATTTAGAACATCATATATTCTAATGAATAACTAGGACTGGGATATAAATATTTCATGACTTTCAAATGTATTTGGGTACTTTGGTTTTATTACTTACCAATTCATAGTGTATACTTCCTTTCTTCCATGCCTTAGAAGGTATTCTGTCTAATTTGTTCAAAACAAAAGCTGGTTTATTTTTCTTATCAGTAGAACATGCTGTTATATGCTGTTTTTAGTTGAATATGAATGCATTAGGCACTCTGAAACCAGTGTTTTTATGTATTAATTGGTTTGCCTTTAGAAATTAATTGGAGGAATCTTTGAGATAGAGCACTTAGTAAAATTAAGTGCTCAGCAAAATTAAGTGCTCAATAAATATCTATTTTAATAGTATGAGAATTTATATGTAAATAGTCTCTTAATATTTATTCAGTTTTATCTCACTGAAATATTTGGGCAAATATTTAACTTCTTATCTTTCTGTGCCTCCTCCCCCAAACCTGGGGGGAAGAAATCCTACAGTTTTTTCTGGCTACCCTTTTAGTGTATGATGTTTTATAAGCAGAATAAAGAAACTCTTACTCTTTTTGGGAGCAGTTTTTAAGTTTTAGTCCGTGGGATTGATAGATAGTACTCAAGCTGTGAAAGTCTAGTACTTCTGTTTTATCACCAAGGGTACTCTCGTCAGATCAGTTCCAAATACTGTGTGACCGTAAGCCTGACTCTGGAGCACTGTGTCTGTTTTCTGTGTGGATCCATTTTATTTTCCAAAAAGCTCAATGTCAAGCTGTGCTGTGCTTAAGGGCATATTTTTAAAACTGGTGAGCTTAATCCATAGTGGAGTTAACAGTTTCATCCTTTGAAAAGGAGTTTCTTCTCCTGTGTTTCTACCATACCTCGCGAACACCTTCACCTTGCATTTGTTGTTTTTCATTATAAGGATTTGTATGTCTACCTTTATATCCTCTTCTTTTTGGTGCCTAGTCTTCAGGGCCTGATACTTGGAAGATGCCATTAGGTAATTGTTGAATGAATGAGTAAGTGCTAACTCTTTTTAAGACACTATAATTTCCAATTAGATAAGCTGTTTTATTAAGAAGAACCAGGATGTAACAGCATTTTCTATTAAATTCTAAAGAAATAACTGGCCTCAGTATGTTGTTTTCTATTCCTAAATTTTATTTCATGCAATAAATTTGGTACTTGTTTAAAATTGTTAATATTTACCATGGAGCTTTGTGTCTCTATGTAATGTCTAATTTATCTTTAAAAGGATATGTGCTTAATATATTACATCTAGTAAATATTAAATATTTGCTGCCTGGGACCTATTAGGTCTGTCAGCGTTTCTTGAAGTAAGTCGCCTTCTTTACTAATATTCTTTTGCTTCCTCTACTCCTGTTGTGATAGATACGACCGTACGTAGGGTGTTTGGTACAGTATTTGCCTCTTCTTTGGAAGCAGAGTGAAGAACACAATATGTTGAGGTGTGCTATTCTGACAACACTTATTCATCTTGTTCAGGTAAGTTACTTCTCCACAGTTTCTTAGTTTAGTATTTTTTCTTCTTTAAAATTTTTTACTGTTTTCATGTGGTTTTTGTCAGTGATAGTAAAAGGTCTTACATTTGTCTCATGTGTGATCTAAACAGTTTAAAAATACCTTTTATATGTTTACTATGGGCATTTTTTGACACTTAAAAATATTCTCTACTTTTAAAAGACGATTTCTTTCATTAGATGTAGTTTTCCCCAGTGATGGTAGACTCGTGATTTGTGCAGTCACTGGTTCTTTGTATGCAGCTTCCTTGGTATTCAGAACTCTTATGCATAAAGTTACTCTCCATTTTCACTCTCTTTCCTTGATTTAATATAAAAATTTTCCCTTTCACATGTTGGGAAGGCAGAAAAACAGGTGAATTGCTTTTGAGGGAAGGAATGAATTTGATTTTCAATATCTTGCCTTTGAGGTACGGGGATGTGCAGCAGGAAGAGAGGACCCTAAAATTCCAGAGAGAGAGAGAGAGAGAGAGAGATGGGACTGTAGTCCTCATTTGAACTGTTACAGTGAATTATAGTCTGATGGTGAGAGTATGGCGAGGAAAGCACTTAATGCCAAGACTTAGAATATCTGGCTACAGGGATGCACAAGTGATTTTTACTGCCTTGCCCCAAAGTTTGATAGATTTTTTCCAATGGGGAGGTCTCTTTCGAAATTAAGAATTACTACTCTGAAATGTTCTAATAAGTTAAAAAAAAAAACCTGTGTAATATTAGTTTTAAAAAAACCTTTCTCTGTCACCTTGGTACTTTTTTGAAACATAAATTCATTCTTTCACTAAATATATATGGATGAGTTTTGCAGTTACAAATTCCTGAAGCAGTTTTAGATACTTGATTAGTGATACAAAAATTTTTTTAAAGTACTTTCTTTTTAATAAATGTCTGGCCTAGCATCTCTTCTTGTCTACCCTGTAATTCTTGTGATTATCCTGAAAAATTATATCCCTTTTATAGTTGGGGATAGAAAGGCTAAGAGAAGGTTAACGAGTAGCCTGAGATTGCTCATGTAAGTGTCAGAACAAAGAGTGATCCCCATATCTTTTGCCCTATATCCCTGCCAAATTTGTTTTTAGACTCAATTTGAGATTTTTATGAGGGAGGTGTGTCTCTTCAGGCAGTGTTACCTCAGGAAATCTTAGGAAGCCATAGTAACTTGCATGGAATGTTTGGAGTATATAGGACCTTTTCCTTTAATCCTGACATTTAAGTACCCTGTGTATTTGTATAGGCCAGGGATACAAGCCTCCGTCTAAGTAATCATCTGCCCTTCCTGGAGAAAGCATATAACATTTAATATTAAAATTGAGACTAGCTTAAAATAAGTTTTTCAGTCCTTTGAGGAGATTATAGTAGGATTATAGGTAAGTTTCCTTTCATGGAAAACAATGCATCTTTTGACTTTTATTTTTATTTATTTATTTTTTGAAATATAGTTGGTGTACAAGCCACCCTTTGAATTTTAAAATTTAATAGGCAGATATTAGTGTAGGTATTTGTATGTTTTTGTTTTTGTTTTCATTTTTTAAATTCTGGGAACCCAGACTGATAGTCTCTGACTGAGGAGTGTAATAATGGATGAAAATAAACTTACTCGTCTGCAGTAGTTGGCCTCAGTGGAAGTAGGCATTCATTCATCTAATAAAGATTTTTTGAACAGTTGCAATATGCAGTACATGGTACTAGACACTGGGATACAGAAATGAATTGGGCAAGCTCTTTGTGAATGTGGCTGTCTAGGGGAAGACTGAATAGCTAAGTGCTCTGTTAGCAATAAGAACATGGTACTGTGGGGCACTTGGTAGGTTACCCATCTTAGACTTGAGGGTGAGGTGGGACCTCAGGGAAGGCTTCCTTCATAGGTGATACCCAGATAGTGTTGGTGTTAAATAGTGTTGAACAAGAGGTGTTAATGAGATACGGTGGTTCAGGGATGAGAGTGGTAAAGATATTTTAAACAAATTGACCAGCATATGTAAAGCCCCCTGGACATGTGAGAATGGGATACTTTTTTTTTTGAGTTTATATATTGATCGGTTTTGTGTGTAGATAGGTTAAGGAGTCAGTTCTTGACGACTTTTTATGAAAAGTAGCAGTATCTCCATTTCCTATTTGGTGGAGGAATCCACTTTCAACACTTATAGCCCTGTCTCTTTGGCTTTTTATCTCTCTAGCTCTAAGTAACATATTTATATTGTTCATTCTTGATTTAAGCATTTTAGGCATTATCTCTTGACCTCCCTGTTTAGAAGATGAAATTTTAATTCTTTCATTTCCCTCTGTATGACTCCTATTCCTCCCATCCTCCCAATATATCCCTCTGTATGACTACTATTCCTCCCATCCTCCCAATATAGTTAGATTGTAATTTAAAGTAGGTCACTATTTAGTGTTTTTATTTGTGTGACTATATAAAGGCTATTGAAGGCATATATCATTATGTTACGGTTAATTTTCTTTCTTGTACAACCATCCTCCTAATCTTCACTCCTATATAATACTTTTTTTGCTTAGTTTATAAGTTTTCTATTACTGTGTAACAAATTACCACAAAAGTAATGGCTTAAAAACAACATCCAGAATAACTCATAGTTCTGTAGATCAGAGGTCCAGCACACCTTGTCTGTACTCTTTGATTAGGGTCTGACAGGCTGAAATTGAGGTGTCTGCCAGGCTAAGTTCTCCCCTGCAGGCTTTGAGGAAGATTTGTCTTTACACTCAGTCAGCTTGTTGGCAGAATTCAATTCCTTGATCTGTAGGACTGAGGTCCCGGTTTACTTGCTGTCTGTCAGCTGGGGCACCTCTCAGTTCCTAGAGTCCAGCCACATTCCTTGATACACGGCCCCTTCCATCTTCAGTGTCAGCAGTGGGGAAATTCTTGGCTGGCAAATCCCCTCAGGCTTTGAATCTCTAACTTTCTTTTATGCAAGTAGCCAAAGAAAACTCTCTTTTAAAGGGTTCATGTGGTTAGGTCAGGCTTACCTGTATAATTTTCCTATCATAAGGTCATTGAATTTGGGACCTTAATCACATCTGTAAAGTAATATCTAAATTAGCATTTGATTGAATAACTGGCAAATGGTGTGTGTACACTGGGGTTAAGAATCATAGGTGGTCATCTTAGAATTCTGCCTGCTACATTTAGTTTTCTATGTAACTGAATCCATTCTCTCCACCTGTTATCTAAATATTCCCTCAGTGTGTTTACACACATCAGGTGTTTTATTACTTTCATCATCTTGGAATCTGGAAGATTCTTATGTGCTTTAGTGTGGCCTGGCTTTACTCTATGCTTGTTCACAGCTGTTATAACTGGATCCCCTTTCAGTGTCATCTAAAGGGTTCTTCTTGCCTATCCTTTCTATAGGATACCTGTTTTCTGTACCTGTCTTCTTCCTTGTTTTACTTCCTCTTTCTGATGGAGCCCATGAATGCCAGTGGCATTCTGCAAAAGGTACGTGGGAGGTAAATTTTCTCCAGATTTTGCATGTGTGAAAATGTCTTACAGCTTTCACATTGACTAATAGTTTGGCTGAGTGTAAAATTCTAGATTATCCCTCAAAATTGTAGAGGCATTTTTCCTTTGTCTTCTAGCTTCTAGAGTTGCTTTTAGGAATCCTGAGCCATTTTAATTCTCGTTTCTTGAATGTTACATCTCTCCTTTCCCTTTGGCAACTTGTATGATCTTCTCTGTGTTCCTGTTTTCAATTTCATGATGATGTGGGTGTATTTTTATTCCACTGTTCTGGACATGTGGTGGATATTGTAAACTGGAAACTCGTGTTCTTGGGTTCTAGATAAGTCTGTTGTATTTTGTTGATTATTTCTGCACCTTCATGTTTTTCTTCTGTCTCTTTCTGAACTTCTTATTACTTAGATGATAGATGAATGAACCGGCCCTGTATTTTTCTTCATTTCTGCTTTTTCTTCTCTTTGTCCTTTTGCTCTACTTTCTGGGGTATTTCTTCAACTTTATCATTTACCCTTTCTATTGAGTTTTTCTTTCCTGCTATAATATTTTTAATGTCTATGAGTTCTTTTTAAGTTAAAAATTTTTATTTGTTTATTTTTATTGAAGTATAGTTGATTTACAATATTATATTAATTTCAGGTGTACAACATAGACAGTTCAATATTTTTATAGATTATACTCCATTTAAAGTTATTACAAAGTAATGGCTGTATTTCTCTGTGCTGTGTAATATATCCTTGTTGATTATTTTATACATGTTTGTGTCTCTTCATTCCATATCCTATTTTTCCCCTCCCCCTTCGATGAGTTCTTTTTTGTACTGTTGAATAATCATTTTACAGCATTTCATTTTTTTTTTTTCATGAATACAATGTTTTCTTTTATTCTGACAAGGATATTAATGATGTATTCTTCTAAGCTTTCATCTCTTTGTGTGGTCTCTGTTTCCTTCAAGTTGCTGTTTTCTATTTTATTGTTTTGTTCTCTGTTTTTCATATTAGATATTTTAATCATATATGTTGATCCTTGGTTGCCTACTTTTTTTTTTTTTCCCTTGTGAAAATTCGAAGCATGTACAAAAGAAGGAAGAACAGTATAATGAGTCCTTAGGTAACCATCACCCAACTAAAAGAGCTATATCAACATTTTGTATAAATTTAAGAGTGGGCACTAAAAAGCTAATTGGAAGGGTTAAGTATGTATGCGAAGCTTGCTGATTGTGGATTTTTCCTTTAGGATTATCTAGCTGGAGGTTTTTTTTGTATGGGACAGATGTTTTGGTTCCGTGTTTTTCAGATCTTTCCTTAGTGAAAGATCCGTCAGTCTCCCGTCTGTTACGTTATATCTCCCTGTTTTATATAGTATCCCTAGTCTTGATTACCTGATAACTCCCTGTCTTTAGACGATTTGTTTTACTTAACCAGAAAATAAATGGCCAGTTCTATACTGGGTTCAGGGAGGGCCAATTGTTGATTGTTGTACTTGGATGAGATCTTGTCATCAGATGTCTTTTAAAATACCTTCCAGAGGTCCTATTATTTTTAATACCTCCTCTTCAACCTCCCCTTCCCAAATACCTTGAACTATCAGTTCCTGAGTGTTTTGGAGTTTCTGTGATATAAATCAGGTGGTTTCTTGCCCTTTTTCACTGCTGGCTTTGAGCTTTCGTTTTCTGAGTCTGCTAAATCAGTCTTTCTTTCCGGCTTCCAAAAATGAGTTGCTTTTATCTCTTCTTATGCTGTCTTTGTACTTATGGTTTTAGGTCTTTAAAAACACATCCTCATATATCCTTTTGGTGGATCTTGGGAGAGCACAGTAGTAAATGCATGTGTTAAGTCTGTCAGCTTTCTGCAGAAGTTAACAGTGATTTCTAGTACGGAGTTGTTTGGTATAGCTGCGACATAGAGTACTGAGCTTGCGTGTGGGGGTCTGGTTAGGAAGGCATAAAAAACATCTCTTGAAGTTCAGAGGAAGAAATGTTATCATTTGTATTTTAGAAAGGTAATCAGTGTACCAGTGGGGACACTGGTTTGGAATGGAGTTAAACTAAGCTCAAGGAAACAGTTGGGAGGCTCTTCTGTTAACCATGAAAGAGATGATGACCTGAAGTAAAGCCATGGAAAGAAGGGGAAAAATTTGAAAAATATTAGAGAGATAGAATTAAGGATTGTTTAGATTTGGGGTGAGGAGGAGGAAGAACCAGGAGGTAGTTGTGATATAATTTATCTCTAGATAGACAGTGGTTCATGTTACTTGAGTTAGGAAATGCAGGAAGAGGAACCATTTTTTAGGAAGACAATGAGTTGGTTCACTGGTATACTTGAGAGTTTGAGATGCCTTCTGGGTGATGATGTCCTGTGTCATTTGGAGTATCTGGAGTTCAGAGGTTTTGGTTGGAGATAATATATTTGGACGTTATCAGCATGTACATGGGACATGAGAAGAGAACCAAAGACAATAACCTGAGAAACAGCAGTTTTTAGAGAGTGTTGTTCTTTTCTCCCCTCTTAAATTATAGATTCATAGGCAGTTGCAAAGATCATACAGAGAGATTTCCTTATACCTTTCACCTAATTTTAATTTCCTTTTATGTTTTATGTAATTATAGTACAATATGATTTCCTCCCTTCAAGCATTTATGATAATTTTATTAATAACTGATGACTTTATTTTTGAGCTTTCATAGTATTGTAGACAACATCTTATAGCTTTAACTGTAATTATTTCATAGTATTGTAGACAGTGTCTTTCAGTTACAGTTGTGGGTTGAAAGAATTTTCAAATAAGTTTACTTAAAGCTGCATATTTGGGATTGGACACATTCTTCAAGCCACTAGATTACAAAGGTAAATTTCTTCAGGCTTTAACTGAGAGAGTCTTATGTATTTAGCAGTTGCTTACTTTAGTTTTGCTAATGCTAGCATACTGTGCTCATTGGAATGTGCACTAAGTAAGTAGAGTCTGACATTCCTAGGAAATATTAAGTCTGCTTGATATTAAAACTGAACTTTACTAGTTTTTCTTCATGTTTTTTCTTTTTTTTTGTTCTGTTAAGAATTGAGCTATGGAGAGTGAAATTTAACTGAATTTTAAGGCCCAATTTACTACTTTATGAAATGTGACATTTTTATAAATCTCTTCCTTTGGAAAAATCTTTAATAAAGTCTTTCAACTGATGCTTAGTTATAGAAAGGGCCAAACTTAACATATTTAAGGATAAGCTTTATGTATTTCCACTGAAGTATCTATACCTCACTGATAAAAATTCGTGTATATATATATACACATACATACGTCATCAAAAGGGGAATACATATATATTTTGTTGCATTGTAATTATATGTCAACTATATTGACATCTGAATTATTTTCTAAGTGAGGAGGTGTTTGATAGTTTGGTTTCCTTTCTGTGTTTATCAGATTATAGAGATTATTATGAATTAAAAATTGACTTTCTATCCTTTTTGTTTCTTTCAAAGTGCTTAGATTTAGTGTGATACACTGAGTCAGCCTCCATAAGACAGTAATTAGTCAAAGTAGAATTTTAAAGTAAAACCCCTTCTTCTTCCATCTTTATATTCTTAATTCATTAAAAATATTAGCAGAAATTCTTCATTAAAAAATATGCACACATTAAAAAAAGACTCCTTTTACCTTTTTCCAACATCCTTTTCCAATATCCATGTTTAACTAGTGTTAACAATTTTTTCTGTTTGCTCCCAAGAAACATTTTTATGCATGTATCTTCATATCAGATACATAGCTATTTAAAAAAATTGTTTGGCATGTGGAATTGTTATACACATTTCTTTTTAATCCCAATTTGTCATTATTTTTGAGATTGTTTTCATTCCATGCCTAATCCTTTTTCATGGCTACTCAGTATTCTAGAATACGAAGGTATTATAATTTAATTATCTTACTGATGAACATTTAGATTGGGTTCATTTTAGCTTAGTTATTTAGGTGAGATAATTTGTAGAATTTAATACATCACTGTTAACACCTCTTCAGTCGTCAGAGAAGGGAAAATAAATATTTGTATGAGAAATCTCTTAAAATGAACAGATGTGTGTAGCCTTGGTGTATATGGTTTTACTACCATTAGGCAATTGAATAGTATTTTTTTCCAATTGTAAACAGAACTAATTTTGTTTTTGTAGTGCTTATAATTAGAACCATTCTTTTAAAATCTGACTGATTGATTTTTTATAAGTTGGCTTTAGGGCTTTTTAATATGATAGGTGATTTTTTGGTGGGAAGTGGGACCTTAGAGTATCTTATGTTAAGTTTTATTTATACTTCCCATAGGGATTAGGAGCAGACAGCAAGAACCTGTACCCTTTCCTGCTCCCAGTTATTCAACTGAGTACAGATGTTTCCCAGCCTCCACATGTTTATCTTCTGGAAGATGGTTTAGAATTATGGTAAGAGGAAAAACTTGATACCGTGGATCTTATTTATTTATTTTCTTGGCCTTCCCTACTCATGGCAGTAAAGCAAAGGTCATGTACTAGGGCTTAAAAACTCAGCATTTAAAAACAAAAACATAAAGTCAGTTTCCCTGAACTGGGTAACATAATACATAGCTCCAACTTTTCTTGGCAGCTGTCACTCAGTGTAGGCTTATAATAGTCAAAGTTAGAGAGGAAGTTTCAGTAAGAACTCACCTGAATTTCATCTTTTGGAATTTGGAATGTAAAATGGGGAATCCTGATCAAAACTAAAAATTGACATAAAACTTCCAGCGTGTTAAATGAGATGTTTTGGAGGATATTGAGTTATTTTCAACCTCTTACTACTTTACCCAGTAAGTACTGAGATAGAATACCTCAGCCCTAAATGTTAATGCTATTTAGTCTTGGCTTATTATTTTACTGAGTAAGTAGTACATAGTGTTAAGAGGTAAAAAAACAAACAAACCCTGTTTCTGTGGCATCTCAGAGCTACAAACTGTGAAATGAATGAATTGGAGTTAAGTAAGTACAGACTGAGCATTGACTAGAAATCTTTTTTCTTCATCTTACTGATGGCAGCAGTTTTCTTCAGGGCCAATCTTTATTTAAGATGTAATTATTAATACAGGAAAGGTTTTCTAATGTAAAAACCTGGTATTGGAATTAAAAAAGCAAATCATAGAAAGTAACCACGGAAAAAATAAACATTTGTGGTATCTCCCTCCCTCACTCCTTCCCTCCCTTCTTCCCTTCCTCCCTCCCTTCCTTCAGTTTTGCTTGGATGTCTAGGAATGAACAGTTTTTTGATTCTAAGAAATTGTCTTTGATGCAAATGGTAAGATTAACGATCTGTATCAATACTGGATGAACAATTTAAAAACATAACTAGGTGGATACTTATTAATTTGCAATTTGTGTTTCTCATATTCTTTTCTAGGTTATGTTGTTTGAACTTAAGTGACTTAAATGATTGGAAATTAGCATGTGTTGGAGCCTCTTATATTCATATATTTTTATTCGTACAGGATGGATTACTCTAGATCAGAGGTTGGCAAACTTTTTCCCTAAAGGAGCAGATGGTAATTATTTTAGGCTTCACAGGCTATGTACTTTCTGTCCCAGCTCTTCAACTCTGCTGTTTCAGCACCAAAACAGTCATAGACAATATATAAACAAATGGACATGGCTATGCTCCAATAAAACATCACTTACAGAAAAAGGGTATTGGTTTGGCCCATGAGCTATAGTTTGCCAACTTCTACTCTAGATTACAAATTAAAACATTAGTCTCTGGCACATAGATACTTTTCTGTAACCATATGTGTATCGTATCTATCATAAAAATTAAAAATATTAGTTATAATAAAGAGGCAGACTCATATACTTATCAATATAATTACAGATTTAGTATATTAATGTGTTAATGAGAGGTATATAAATTTTTTAGGGATTATATGAACAGGTAATAATAGAAGTGCATTGCTCTACTAATGGTAATTTCTTTTTTCCTAGCTTTCGTTCTATGTAAACAAAATTAAATCATTAGGATACATTTAAAAAATTTATCAAATTTATTAAAGCTAAGATTATTTAAAGAATCAGGGTACACACTTCTTAACATAATTTTCTTAACGGGTTAGAACTCATATTTGGAAGCAGATAGAGGTGGCCAATCCCATGTATACCACTGCATTAGGTTTGTAATCATTTTCTGTGAGCCTTTCCTTCTGTAAAATGAGGAAAAATAATTTCTACCTGATGTGGTTGTTGTGAGCATGAGATACTGTTTGTAAAGTGGTTAGCATGTTGTGTATGATTTATAAAGTCTGAGAATTGGTGAGATTGCCTAGGAAGGAAAGGGAAGATAGAGGGCCTTGTGCCCAGGGCAGAATCCTGAAGAAAAAACATTTTGAGGTCGCACGAGAAGCCATCAGAGATGATATAGGAGGAAAACCAAGCCAAGAGAGAATATTTCCTAAAAGAGGGAATGGTTAACTATGTCAAATGTTGCTGATTGTCCTTGTAAGGGTGTACAGAAAAGTGAATGGAGATGATAGGAGGGGTTTCAGTGGAGTAGTGAGAACAGAAGGAAGAATTGGAGTAGATTGAAGAATGAATTGGAGTTAAGTAAGTACAGACTGTGAGCATTGACAGCTTGTTTGAAAGCTTTTACTATGGAGAGGATGTTGAAATTGCGTAACAGTTGGCTAGTGTGAGAATGAAGATCTAGAGGTATGATGAGGCTCAAGAGAGTGAGATAATTGAAGGAGGCAAGAAGGGATGGGATTCAGCATAAGTGGAAGGAGTTGATTTTTTTTTTTTCTTTAAATAGCAGCAGGGGTATTTCATCCATTTTAACTCAAGGCAGGAAGATAGGTTTCTGTATTGTAGTAGAATGAGATGGGAAGGTGTTCCATCTAATAGCTTCTGTTTTCTCAACAATATATGAAGTATAGTCATCAATTGAGTGTCATGGGTTGGAATGGGAGTATTTATAAGATGAGAGAGGTTTGTGGGGACAAAGGTATAAAATAGTTATCTTGGGGAATGGAAATTTGAACTGATAGGGCTTACCAGTACCAGCTGATGTTTGTGGTCTTGTTTACAAAGAAAAATTTTTCAGACTGATTATGTGATTTTTTTTTTTCATGACTTCTTTGACCCAACATTCTTTATTTTTTTGCTGATATTAAAATATATGATTCAGGCCTGGATTTATTGCATTGTAAATATAACATACCACTTGTACAATTTTTTTAAACTTAATGTGAATTTTAGTGACTTCTTATAGTATCTATTTTTGTAATATATTCACATAAATAGTAATGATAGTATCAAAGATGCAGACTTTCATGTATATCTGTTCTTTTTAACTTGTAGATTGTTAGTTCACATTATTTTGCTTTTTCATCTTGACCCTGATGTATTAAAATATCCCATTCAGTTTTCTTCATGTGAGTGCCCCTTTTTATTTCTAGCATTTTTGATCTGTAAGTTAAAAAAATATAACTGCACAAAATTTTGGTACTTTTGTATAGTGTTATAAGATTTAATAAATAAAATATATTTAAAATTTTTTATGAAGCATCATGTGATATAATGTATGTATGCAGTGATTAATTTTCCACCTTTTAATTCTTTTGCATTTAAATTTTATATTAGTATTGTATGGTTTATTTTGTTTAGATTTGATTTAACTATCTATGTTCATCTTTTACATTTTAGCTTTTTTATTTGAAATTTATTTATGTTCTATACAGAGCAAATTTTTTAATTTTATATTTTAACCTAACCAAAGAGGCTTTACGTCAAAAGAATTTTAATGGTCTTATATTTATTTGTTGAACTGATATGTCTGTCTTTTTACTTTATGCTCTCTCTTTTCTACATTTTTTGTGGAAGGATAACATTAAATTTTACATTTCTCTAGTCAAAGATGTAGGTACATATAGCTTTGTCTAATTATTCATCAAAATAGTTAACTTTTCCCTTTCCCTGATGGTAAAGAATTTAGTGCTTTGACTTTGCCTCACTCCCTCTCCTTTCCAAGTCTTTATTTGTTTAATCTGGAATTACAAACCATGTCATTTTATTTTTAAGTAGTTTAAGTTCTTCAAGATTTTTCCTCTTTTGAATAGCATAGTTTATACTGTGGGAACTAGCATAGGAAGTGAGAGTGACAATGACCTGAGTGGCCTTTTTACTAAGATAATGACAGTAGAAGGGAAGGAACAAGCTTCAGATAGAATCTTAATCTGGACCTATTGAGTAAGAGAGTTTTTTTAAACATCTTTTGGCATTTAGAATATGACCTCCAATTTTTTTCTCGGTGAAACCCCAGGACTGGAGTGTAGTTTTTCTTTTGGCTTCATGGTTATTTTAAAGGTGAATAGGATAATGGTTTTTTTTTTTTTTAACCTTTCCTGAAGTTTTATTCTTTAAAAATGAAATAAAATCCTGTTGCTGTTTTTTAAATTTATTTTTTATTAAAGTATAGTTGATTTACAATGTGTTAATTTCTTCTGTACACCAAAGTGACTCAGTTATACACACATATAGATTCTTTTTTATATTCTTTTCCATTATGGTTTATCCCAGGATATTGAATATAGTTCCGTGTGCTGTATGGCAGCACCTTGTTGTTTATCCATTCTGTATGTAACAGTTTGCATCTACTAACCCCAGACTCCCAGTCCATCCCTCCCCCACGCCCCTCCCCCTTGGCAACCACAAGCCTGTTCTCTGTGTCTCTGAGTCTGTTTCTGTTCGCATATAGGTTCATTTGTGCCATATTTTAGATTTCACATATAAGTGATATCATATGGTATTCGTCTTTATCTTTAAAATCCTGTTACTGTTGATCAAGTTAAGGTGTCAAAGACATCATTGCTTGTGCATGTTGGAAGTACTTCATTTTGGGGGTAGCTGGTTTTCCCTGTGGAATATCCTGCCCAGATTACCTGATTTTGTCGTTTAAAATTTGTGAAGTATTTCATAGACACAAAATAATATGAGGTCATATTGTTTATAATTATTTATAACTTACATAAAATGAAAATCAATTTTCCATACTCTGGGTAAGAAATACAACAATAAGAATGTCTTTGAAGCCCCTGGTGTGGCATGTTTGTTGAATCTTCCTGCATCCATGCCAGAGATAACCCACTGTACTGAGTTTTTCGTTTTCATTTCTTGGTTTTCTTTCTTGTGTTTTAATGCTTTTAGAATCACATATGCGTGTGTATCTCTAAACAGTATATTTTAACTTTATATAAATTGTATCATATGTGTTCTAACTTACTTTTTTTGCTTCCTGTTTGGAGATTCATCCATAATGATGAGCTTAATGGTGTGACTGTAACAATTCATTTACTCATTTGCCATTTTGTTTGTTGTTCAAATAATGCGGCTCTGAACATTCTTGTGCATGACTCCTAGAGCAAATGTATAAGACCTTATGCCCTGTGCACATTTCTGCCTAGAAATAGTGCCAGGTCATAGGTATATACACATATACATATTCAGTATTACCAGATAATAATTATTTCCCGAAGTGATTATATCATCTTGCACTGCTGTTAGCAGTATGCAAGAGTTCCCACTTTTATAGCTTTGACAATACATGGTATGTCACACTTAAAATTCTGCTGATCTGGTGGGAGTAAAATTGTACCTTGTTTTGGTTATAATTTATATTTTCTTGATTACTAGTCAAGTTGGATATCTTTGGTACTTTTTATAGTCACAGCTTTAATGGTTATGGAAAGTGATTTAATCGTCTGTTTTTTTCCCCTAGGTTAGTGACTTTGGAAAACAGCCCATGTATTACACCAGAGTTACTTCGTATATTTCAGAATATGTCACCACTTCTAGGTATGTATTAAGCATAAAATTACCACTGTTTTTGAATGCAACCATAATTTGGGGCATTATAGGTGACTATAAATCATACCTTCCATTTTTACTAAAGCCCTTGATTTTGAGAAATAAGTTGTGTAGTGTTTTAATAATTTCTAGATTTTTTCCTACAGTATAACTTTTTAGAGTTATTTCTGCGTATTAAAGAGCAAACACTAAATTTACTTAACTTATACTTAATTGAAAATTGATTTTGTGCTGTCAGTTGTTAACAAATGAGCTCTGTACATATTTCTGATTTAGCTAAGGAACCACCAAAATAAAGATTATTAAATAATAAAAATCATTTATTGTTTGTTGAGGTATTACTTATGTAGCAGCTTGAAATCAGGAAGCTTAATGTTTTAAGACAACACTTTTGGCATGTGACACCAGAGAACTGGCCACTGTGCTAGGAGTAGGCTGTTAGTCTCTGTTAGCCACCATGGATGATACCTGGTTAGATTCTTTTCTGAACATGTATTCTGATGATACTTAGTCATAGAAAGCCAATACTTGTCTGCTACATATCAGCTACCATTCACAAGTATGTAATGTCTTAAATTTACAAAAAATATTTTGCTCACAGGGTTATTTTGTGATCGATTTTACCAGTGCAGATTCACATTTAAACCTCATAGAGTATTTAAGAATTGTATACAGTGCTATTTACTGGCCCTTTGCTTCTTTTTCAGTCTGCAAATTACTGCCATTTTAAAAAATCATTTATTTACAAAATGTAAAAATTATTTACATTTATTCCATTCAGAGTTCCCACTCTCTAAGACTCACCCATGAAGCATCTTTAATTCCTTCATTAGAACTTTGGGTATACTGACTGAATAGTTTAATATTATCAGGAGAGGGCATTCATGTAGGAAAAAACTAGGAAAAAAGGCATACTTATTATGGCAATATCTCAAAATTATTTTTTCTGAGAACTTACTTGTAGTGAGCAGTTTTATTAGAGGGAAAGTATTACTGAGGTATAATGATGCGCCAGAAAGGTAGACACATTCTTTGATAAAATCAACAAGTGTGGACTAAAACATAATTATAGCTGATTTAAAAACATCTGTTGGGCTTCCCTGGTGGTGCAGTGGTTAAGAATCCGCCTGCCAATGTAGGGGACACGGGTTTGAGCCCTGGTCTGGGAAGATACCACATGCCGTAGAGCAACTAAGCCTGTGCGCCACAAGTACTGAGCCTGCGCTCTAGAGCCTGCGAGCCACAACTACTGAGCCCATGTGCCACAACTACTGAAGCCCGCACGCCTAGAGCCTGTGCTCCGCAACAAGAGGAGCCACCACAATGAGAAGCCTGCGCACAGCAACGAAGAGTAGCCCCTGCTCGCCACAACTAGAGAAAGCCCGTGTGCAGCAATGAAGACTCAACACAGCCAAAAATTAAAAATAAATAAATAAATAAAATAAATAAGCTTATTAAAAAAATAAAAATAAAAAACATCTGTCTTCATTTGCTGGATGATCATGGGGGCTATAGATAATGTGATTAGTCCTTCGTGTTTTCTGATTTTTTGTTGTTGTTCTTCTACCCCATTCTTCAGAATAAATTAGACCTCAGATAATACCAAGATGCCATCTGTTTTCTAATAAAAAGCCATTTGATGTTTTATCATCTAGCATCCCCATAAAATTATGGAAGAAATTTTCAAACATGAAGACAGTGGCAATAGACCAGTCGCTTATTGCTAGTCTCCTAGGGAAAGTTTTGTAGCTAAGATATCATAGAGAAAGAGAACAGGAAAAGTCCTTTTACTTTCTTTTACTCTTGGTGAAGACCATTTAGTTCTAGTCTACCTAACTTGGAGACAATATACAGTACCATTCTGGGTAATCCACAGTGCTTCTCTATATACTTGCCCTGAGAATGGAAACCTCGACCAGGCCCATTATCAACTTAGTCATGAACAGGATTCAGCCATTTTCACATATGGGTAACTTCACAAGGTGATTTCACTTCACCTTTGTATTCCACCGCGAATTCAGCCTGCCTGGCCTTTACAACGTCGTGGGAGAGAAGATTGGTAGCCAGGAAGAAGAGACTGAAAAAAAAAAGCACATAACTAACCCTCCTATAACCATATGACACTATTTTGAGTGTAGTTTTAGGTAGGTACTAAAGTACAGTTTTACCATAGAAAGCTTTGTAGTTGATGCATAGTCCTTATAAATCAATAAGGACTTTTACGTGTTTAGAACAATGTCTGGCACATAGTAAGCACCATTTAAGTGTTTTGTAATTATATTTATTACTACTATTACTGTCAACATTATTGCTATTTTAAAAGAAAAAATACTGAACCACTGGCTCTGTAGGATTTGTTAGTTAATAATATGAAGAAATTCTGTATACAAATTATATCTGTGAATGTTTAGTATACCTTGACATCAGTATTACCTTTATTTTTGTTTGAGTATTGTGCAACTAATTAATATTGTTTGATGTGTAGCTTTTTGCATATACATTCTTTCAGGTGAGCTTTAAAATTTATTTTGAAGTATAACCAGAATATTTATTTTAATCTTTTAAGAATATAGATCGAAATGAATACTCACTTTTCTTAAAGGTGAAGACATTTTTTCCTATTAGATCAGTGATTTTTAAACATTTATTTAATGAGTATGATAGCTATTATTTTTTTCCAAGTAGAAATAAAGCTGCTGGCTGGAAGTTTCTCATTTTCATTTAAAACACATAAAACCAACAATATTGGTGTTTAAGTTAATGATTTTTAGGATATGTTAATTAGGTGTGAATAAATCCAAGGCTAAAATTCATTTCATATCCTTCTCCCCAAATGTAAGTAGAACTGGAGATACTTTAAGTAGAATCATAGGCTATAACTAATTCTAATAATTTAGTTCTAAAGGCTTATTTTTTAAATCCTTTATATCTTTTTTATGGTATTAATTTTCTCAGTATTCTCATTACTTAAAAGATAAACACCTGACTGACTCTTGTCCATGTTGTTGTAAGTGCCAAGCTAATGTTCCTTGACCAACGAAATTTTTCTAATTCGGAAGGAACTTTTTCCCACCTGACATCTTGATGATGTGTAGGCTATTTTACACATTTTAGCCTTCATATTTTATCAGAATTTGAAATAAAAGAAGAAACTACTATAGTTTCATTTCCAAACATAAACATCAAATAGTATGATTAAAAAGAATAAGTAAAATGTAACATGAAAGTAGAAATTAAAAATAAGAGCCAAAGAATAGAGAAAAACAGAGAGGAATGGAATATAAATTATAATTAGACTAATAAATATAAATCATATGTGCACACAGCATAACTAGATACTTGGATGGGTTACAGCGTTGAATCAGAGCTCTCTGTCTATGAAAGAAAAACTTGATCACTTAAGTTAGGGATTTTCAAAATTGTTGACATTTTGGGCCATGTAATTCTTTCTTGTGAGGGACTGTTTAGAGCATTGTAGGAAGCTTAATAGCATCTTTAGCCTCAACCCACTAGATGCTAGTTTTAACAACCAGAGTTTCCAGACATTGCCAGATGTCCCCTAGGGGGCAGAATTGCCCATGGTTGAGAACATTTGAATTAAATTATTCACAGGGCTGAAAATAAATACAGATCTGTTGTATGGTCAGCTCTTCCTGATAGTAGGACCAGACAATAAATTTTTATCGCAGTCTTACTAGGAACTCATGGATATAATGAACAATGTTCAATATACTTTAAAATAGATAAATTTATTAATTTTAGGACTTTTTTTTTACTATCAGTATTTAATATTTGCTGATGATAGCATGCCTTAGGAAATTTAGTAAAAGTTGTCCTTGGCATGATGGAGGCATGGAAAACAGTATGAAGTGACCTAATTGCTTATTTGCTTATATCAGTTAATCTAGAAATAGCTTTTAAAATATAAGAAGAGATGGGTACTATGGTTTTTATTTTTAGGTTTTTTTTTTAATTTTTAAAATAAATTTATTTATTTTTGGCCGTGTTGGGTCTTCGTTGCTGCATGCAGGCTTTCTCTAGTTGTGGCGAGCGGGGGCTACTCTTCATTGCGGTGCGTGGGCTTCTCATTGCGGTGGTTTCTCTTGTTGCAGAGCACAGGCTCTAGGCACGCGGGCTTCAGTAGTTGTGGCACGCGGGCTCAGTAGTTGTGGCTTCTGGGCTCTAAAGTGCAGGCTCAGTAGTTGTGGCGCACAGGCTTAGTTGCTCCACGGCATGTGGGATCTTCCTGGACCAGGGCTCGAACCTGTGTCCCCTGCATTGGCAGGCAGATTCTTAACCACTGCGCCACCAGGGAAGTCCTGGTACTATGGTTTTTAAAATCAATCTTTCTTAAATATTGTCTCCTTCATCGTAGATCTTGATAAAATTTTAGATGGCAGTGATTTAGAAATTATATTCACTGACATACCTGGAATGTAGCCATTCTAAGTTCTCACTTAAATGTAGACCCTCTGCCTTATTTATCACGGTGGTTGCCAAAACGGTGGTTGCCAAAACGGTGGTTGCCAAAACGGTGGTTGCCAAACAGTCTGCTATTCCTTGTTGGTCTGTTAAACAGTGTGCACAAGTTTAGACTTGACTGGACTTGCTCCTTGAGGAGAAAAGGACATGTGAATTGTTCATAAGAATAACTTTATCCAATGTAATGGCCTGCCCCTTTATCCTGAGATTTTGTCTTACTTCTGTTGTGAAAAATATTTAGGTGACAGCCTTTATTATTTCTTTTTATGCCTTCCGTTAGCATGGTAACAAGTTGGTTAGTTTCTGTCCCCTCTACATTCTCATTTTAAACTAATATGTTAAATCCCTAAAGTATAGAAAATAATGCCTTTAAAACACATTTTGAGCTTTGAGTGGGATTGTCATTTTCTTGTGAAAGTGTATGGGTAATTCTCACCTGAATAGAATATCTTCTCACTTTGCTAGGATGTGAGTTAGGTAAGAACCCAGGGCCTACGCTTTTGCCAGGAAACATTTTTTAATCTGTCCTGTTGCAAGTGAATACGATTTCTAAAATAGTAGCAATACAGAATGAAAGATTTTAGATATACATGATATTTTGGGGTCATGTTTTGATCTGTATAATTATATACATCTGTAATCTGTGTTCTATTGTATCATTATTGTATGTGATAAGACATGTAAAATAACACTGCATAAACATTTGATCATTTTCAATTTTAACAAGTTTTCTGCTTTGCACTTGAAAAAGAATAATTAAAAACAATATCCTTTTCCTATACTATTCTGGTAATAACATTTTAAAGAAGATTTTTTATGTGTAGGTTTTTCATAGAGGAGTGGATTTGAAGAACAAAGCCCAAGAATTGAGAATATCTAAACACAATATAATTTTCGGAGTATAACAGGGACTCTTTTCGTACGTAGGGTAGCATGTTCAGTGCCAGCACAGTAGACACTCAGTAAATGCTTACTGAGTGAACCCATTTAAGCAGATATCAAAATATGATGGTAAAATGATTCAGTTGCATGTCGTTTGCCATGCTGGTACTAGAAATTTAGTTTGAAATGCAAGGTTGGATCACGTAGTTATTTTCTGAAAGGAAAGAAAAGGGAGCTTAGTTTTTTCTAAGTTGTTTTAACTAGTGGGAGGTATATGGGAAAGCATTAAGTTACAGGTTAATGCCAGTGTTTAGATAGATATTTATATACTAGCCATCTGAATAGCATTCAGAAAAGATTTGTAAAGAAGGGCATGTAACTTAGATTTAAATAAGTCACTTCATTTAAACTGATTTTGAACAATGAATTAATTTGTTCTTTTTAAAAAAATTATTATTTTGCCAGAACTAAGTTCAGAAAGTCTCAGAACCTGCTTTAAGATCATCAATGGTTATATCTTTTTATCATCAACAGAATTTTTACAGGTATGTTGTAGGTTTTGCATTGTAAAAATTTATATAGTTATTATTTTGATTGTTTCTTATTTGAAATCAGGAATCTTATTTTGAAACCTTTTCAAAATTTAATAGATTAATTTATTACTTTAAGGCGGGAAAAACGTCATAAGCATTGCCTACTGTGGGGCAGATGTGATGTAGTTTCATGAATTATTTAACATAGAAAATATGCTCTACATGTAAATATATCCTTATATTTCTACAAAAATTAGAATAGCAATAAACTGTATTTTTATTTCTTAAACATTTCCTAAAGAGTTCTAATTGAAATTTTATATGCTTAGCGCTTTAGTATCTAATTCTCAAATAGATTATAATGAGTCCCCAATTTAATTTTATACCTTTTTTGATATTGCAGATATATTCATATGTATATTTTGACTTTTCATTGAATTTCAGACATATGCAGTAGGTCTATGTCAGTCCTTTTGTGAACTGCTAAACGAAATTAATACAGAAGGTCAAGTTCAAGTGTTAAAGGTACTGTCATCTTTCTAATGAATACTGTTGTAAATTTTCCATCTGTATTTTGTGAAATTGGACCTTCATTTGGGTTTAGATGATGGGCAAGAAGGGGAAGAGTAATTCTAGACAGAATATTTTCTTTTAGCTGTATTAAATTGGTCTAATACCTCTGGACCAGGGGTGTCAAATTTGATTGTGCATATAGATCACCTGAGGATGTTATTAAAATGCAGATTCCACATTTCTAACTAACTTTCTGCTGATGGGACCCCACTCAAAGTTCCCCCTCATCCTGAGATTTCACTTTCTGTAGCAAGGCTTTAAAAACTTTTATAAATTATCCAAAGCCTGGTGACATCTGATACTTCTCACCTCTCCAGTTTGTTAGCCTGCTTTTGGGACACAATATTCCCACTATAATTTGGTACTTTTAATTTGGATCGGCTCTCGAAGTTAGAGTACCAAGTTTGTATGGACTGTGTATAACTAAGAACCAGTGTTGAATCATTATATTGTATACCTGAAACTAATATAGTATTATATGTCAATTATACCTCAATTAAAAAAAAACCTTACAAACAAAAAAAGAACCCGTGGGCTCTGAGTTAATCTTTATGTATTATATCTTTATAGAATCACTATACATTATCTTTATATATTGTATATAATTGTGTATAAGTAAGAACCAACAGTCTCTGAGTTGTATGTTTATATATCTATATATTAAAGATAAAGGAGTATCAAATGTATATATTTAAATATAAATGTATATATAAATATATCTTCACATGTATGTGTCACACACACATATTTTGTATGGATTTTGTGAGAAGGTGTACTTGTTAAAAGCATCTCTTTTTTTTTTTTTTTTTAAAGCATCTCTTTTTTGTTTCTAATTTCTTAGCTATGTTTTAAGTCAGATATGAGAGCTGGTTAGGTGAAGTGTTACTATAGCTTAACCAAGTAGCATTTTTTTGTGTGAAAACTATGGCATTGCTTTAGATCCTAAAAATAATTTGATTTCCTCCCAGTGAAATGAAAAAGTGTTTGCCCAAAGAGGTTCATTGTAAGAAATGTGTTAACCACAATAATCATAGCAACAACCCATAGTACATTTTGGGGGACTAAGTGGGTATAAGTTTGTGCAGGTGGTAAAGTCTTTCATAATAACCAGTAAGAGTAATCATCAGTTGGCACTTATTCAAGCATTACACTATTTTATGTGCTGTTCTTTGGACATTATACACATGTATGCACATATAAAGCTCCAGATATCTGTGTTAATATGCATGTTAATTTGATTTTCAAATTGGTTGCATTTACTATCATTACTGATTATTCAGTCATTCACCATATAGGTCAGGGGTCAGCAAACTTTTTCTGTAAAGGACCAGCTAGTAAATGTTTTAGGTTTTGTGGGCCATACAGTTTTTGTCTCAACTATTTATATGTTTTGTTGTGGATTGAAAGCAGGCATAGATGGTATGTAAATTAATGACTGTGGCTGTATCCAAAAATGCTTTATTTACAGAATCATATAGTTGTTCGGATTTGGCCCAAGGGCATTGTTTGCCAACCCCTGTTACTGGTATTCAGTGCGTTCTGGTAGGCATACGTGATAGAAAAACCACAGTTTCTGCTCTTGAGTAATTCATTCTTCTGGGGGAAGGAGGCAGGTAAACAGTCAGCCCATATTTAGTGTGTTATGTTGTTTTGGATTAGAGGTATCTCAGATTACCTGGTGAACTTTTTGAAAATTTGGGTAGGACATAAGATGTTAGTATTTCTTTTTAAAAAGTTCCCTAGGTGATTTTCATGAGCACTTTCTAGTGTGAGCCATTGCTGTCCATTGGCTTTATGTTACTTTGGGAGTATAGATGTGGTCATCTAACCCAGCATTTTGCAGAGAACATTTTTCAGGGAGAAAGAATTGAGATGGGACCTGGGTCTTAAATGTTGGGTAGGGTTAGGGTTACCAGATAAAACAGTACTTTTATTTGCTAATTCTGGCAATTCTAGTAGGGTGAATTAGATTAATACAGTGTTAAATACTGCAGAGAAGTGAACAAAAATAACACAGAGAATACTGTGAGAATTGTCTGTTGAGGGTGGGGATAATGGTGTTATTTAAAACCTTTAGTGTCTATAAATTGGAGGGGTTCATATAACAGATTAGTGAAGTGTTAAATTATAAAGTGATGAGAAAATGATTATATTATTAAGAACTATATTTGTTTCCTAGGGCTACCATAACAAAGTATCACAACCTGGGTGGCTTAAACAACAGGAACTAATTTATAATATTTATAGTGATTATCTCTCTCACAGAGTTCTGGAAACTACAAGTCTGAAATCAAGATGTTGGCAGGGCCATACTCTCTCTGAAGACTCTAGGGGAGAATCTGTTCCATGCCTTTCTCTTAGCTTCTGGTGGTGGCCAGCAATTTCTGGCTTCCTTGGCTTATACATGCGTCACTCCAGTCTCTGCCTCGATTGTCACATGACATTCTCCTTGTATCTTTGTCTTCTCTTCTTATAAGGGCACCAGTCATAATGGATTAAGGGCCTACCATAATAACTTCATCTTAACTTAATTGTATCTACAAAGATTCTATTTCCACATAAGGTCACATTCACAGGTACTTGGGATTAGGACTTCAGCATATCTTTTGCAGGGGGCAGGGCACAAGTCAATCCATAACAAGAATTTACTGTTAAAAAATAAAAAGATAGCTTTTGTGTGTGGAGAGGCAGTGAGGAAAATCTGATCTGAGTAGATTTTGTAGGTGAAAGTGACCCAATAGAAAGGAAGATGGCGCCAGAATGATACAGGAGATTGGGATTTTGAGTCTAGAGCGTATGTAGAAGGGGCAAGAGTTTGTTTTTTAAGAGAGCTGGCAAGACTGGTAGTGATTGAAGCTGTAGATATAATGTTAGGTGAAGAGAGTAAGAAACTGGCATATGACCTTGGTGTTTCCAGATAAAAAGACAAGATTGTCAGAGCTGCCTGATGCCTGTCAGTATGAGGCAGAGGAACATTACAGGATGATTAGTACATCTGCACTTATTGAGGAGGGAGAGGGGACTGAGTAGTATTCATCTCAGTATTCATTTTTAAATGAACTCTATCTTACAGATGTTTAGGTTAGGTTGATATTTAAGAATGATTCAGTTATATTAGGATGTGTTAGACTTTGGAAGAGAAATCTTGTAAAGGCTTTTAACAAGAGTTGAAATAAAAAGTTCTTTGGTAAATTCTGATTTTTCCCAGAAAGATTATTTATCAAACATATTACATTTTTCACACTCTCTGATTTGCTGTTTTATATTTGAAATCACAATGGAAACTTAAATCCAAAATATTGTTATAAACTAAGAAGTAGGTAAATATAGAGTGAAAATACAGCAGAGCTCTCTGGTTTTAATTTCATAGGTTCTTCAGTTTCTTTTTTAGAGTAGGGGGTAAAGGATGGGAATGTACGCCCTTGTTACTGAGAAGCTTGTGGGCTCTGAAGGAGTAATAACAGGAATCTGTGTGTGTGGCTTGTCAAGACCCCAGATACTGGAGGCCTAGTCTACCGCCATGTGTCTATCAATCCTCACCTGTACTGATTTCAAAGTATTCTAGCTCCAAAGCTTACAAGCAAGTAACGTTAGACATGTTGTTTGCTAAACTGTTTTTGTGAATTTTTATTGCATTTATGCCCTTACCAAACTGATATAGTGGCAATATATAATTATGTTGAGGAACTTCCACTGTCTTACAGAATCTCAGCTTCATCTTTTGCCTTGGTGATAATTTCTTCTCTGAAAGTAGGGATATAAGGAATTGATACTTTGGACTTAATTCTGTTTGAGGAATAACTGATTGGCAATGTGGGAGTGATAGAAATTTGAGAGAAAATTGTCATGTCATTTTGATGTTGCCTTTGTAGATTTTTCAATATGTGTGTGTTTTATCTTTTTCTCCTTTACTAGACTGTAAGCTTTTCCATGATCCTAAGTTTAGTAAATAATAACTGCATTTGGAATGTTATTCTCTCCTTGACCTGTGCCTTGGTTTTGTACACCCAGCTCTGTTACTTATACATTCTTGAGTACATTTTGGACTTAAATTCTCTTATTTATTATATAAGGTGTTGTACTATTATGATTTTTAATAATCTGTAACTATATATTATCTGAAATCCCTGTGACAAATTATAATCTATAAATTCTAAGTGATGAAAAAAGGTTGTTTCTTATGTTTATAAACACCTACCAGAAAAAATTTGAATTGAAAGTGTTTATTTCCTCCTGCTTTTCTGCAATATTATTAGTAAAGTAATTATTGAAAGACAACTTTTTCTGAGTCATATGGAATGGGATTGTGAAATTTATTTGAAAAATGAGGCAAGTTTTTAGGATATGTCCTAAGGAGAATATTTATTTTCTTTTACTATTTGTTTTAAATTATATTCTTACAAAATAATTAGACCTAGTGTAACTTAGCAGGTGACTTAAGCAAAACTGCTAGGGTTAGAATATTAACCCTGCTACTTCACAGCTGTGTGAGGTGAACCAGTTAATCTCTGTTCCTCGCATTCCATCTGTAAAATGGGGATAAAAATGTTACGTACTTCCTCAGGTTGTGGTGAGGATTACATGACCTTATATGTATAAAGCACTTGTAACATTGCCTAACATGTAATCAGCTAATACAAGTGTTGGCTATTTTAATCTAATTATATAGTTGTCTAATTATTTAATCTCCCTTTGGGGGAAAACAGGCCACCAGGGAACTCTTCCTTTGACCATCTCTTGTAAATAAATGTTTATTTCAAATAATACATTAGTTAAATTTTTTATAACTTAAGTAGATGATTTGCACAGCGATAGAGTTTTACTCTTTTTCCAGAATCATGTTATCTCAGCTGGCTTTTTAAAAATAATTGTTTTAAATTCTTTCTTTCTTTTCAAAATAACATGCTCTTCTAAAAATTTTATTATGGAAAATTCCAAATGTATATAACGTACAACACTACCCTTACAATTTTACTAGAAAGAAGTCTATTTGCTTCTCCTTTTTCCTTGAACTGAGAGAAGGTAATGTCATTATTTGTCCCCCAGTTGTGCCTAATATTTTTTGATTGAATGATTCAGCACAAATCAGTTACCATCCAAATATACATTGAAATATTTGTAACATTTAACATGCGTTACACATTAAACCAGTTTCTCTCTAAGTATGCTAGCCAGGGGGTCATAAATAGGATATAAATACTTGAATTATATAACATGTGTTTAAGACTGTATTTTTATATAACATTGCTGTAGCTAAACCTCTGTATTTGATTTGAAATCCCAGAAACTGAATTTTATTGTTTATTAAATGGATGTTAAATACTAGAAATATACTAATTATCATGAATAAATTATTTGTGTTTTTTTTATATAAAAGAATATTTTAGGATAATGGTACTTTTATGCTTGTACTTGAAAGCTGAGAGAACTCTCAACATTTTTGGCATTTTCCTATTCTCAGAGTTCCAATAAAGTTATAATAGTTTTTAATATTGGCTCATTTTTTTTCCATTTTTTAATACCTCTCAGATACTGTTTCTTAATATAGTATGCAGTATAACATTTTTAATATATTTTTGACTAAGTGTCACTGTTATACTAATTTCTGACAGTATCTGGAAGCAACTTCTTTGTTCTTTGAAGCAGAAAATTACAATGTTATGAAAATTGGATAGAGAGATAAGTATGCCTGCCTTCAGAGCAAAAATAGGCTTTATTGTGTTCTGTGACTCGGAACAAGTTATCTAGATGAATACAATTATATTCTAAAAATACTCAAATTTAACATTTTTTTTTAATTTGAAATTTATCCATACGTATACATAACCAATTTGAGTTTACAAATCATCTTTTTTATCATGGTCTTATTAAGCAGTAGTGAGCCATGTTGGTTTTATTCACTGTGATAAGCCTTATTTAAGATGGCACGCATATTTTTAAGGTATAATTTATTCTGTAATAATTATAGCTAATACTAGCATTTACTATATGACACACATTTCTAAGCACATAGCATAGAGCTCATTTAATCCTCACATAAACCTGTGACAGTGGTACTGTTCTTTTCCCCATTTTTACAGATGAGAAATTAAATCACAAAGAGATAAATACCTTGTCCAAGGTCACACAACTAGTAAGTATTGGAGCCATGTTATAAACATAGGCATTCTGACTTAAGCATCCGTGGTCTTAACCACTTTGTATGCAGTGTAAGCCTAAATCAAAAAAATTGTTTGAGTGTAAGGCACAAACTAAAAGCCTACATTTTTCACAGGGATTATATTATAAAAACATAGTCTGTTTCTAAACTATTTCAGGTATATTCAGAAAGGGGGTGGAATGAAAGTAAAGTTAAGAAGTTCTATTTGTAATAGCAAAATGCTGATAAAAATAATTAGTAATAGGTGATTGGATGATAGGCGGTACTGCAACTTATTCAGCCACACACAGGAGTACTGTGCAGCCTTAGAAAGGAATGAAGATGACCTCTGTATACAGTTTCAGAGTTAAGCAAGGAACAGTGTCTAGAGTTTTCTTGTATTTAAAGAGTGCAGCATAGATAGCAATGGAAAAATAAACCAAATTAAGAAAAGTAGTTATGTAGGGGAAAGAGGGACAGAGAATGCAAGCTAGATCTTTCAGGATGTATGTTTTGTACTTTAGGGTTTGAAGCCATAGAGATGTTTCACATGATTTAAAATAATAAAGTAAAAGCAGTTCTAAACATAAAGGAAAGGAAACATTTGAATCTAACTATTATTATGTTGGTGGCATAAGTCATCTGAGAATATTTCAAGTAACATAGTATTTTACATGTACCTCCCTGGTGAGATATAACATTAGAACAAAAAGAAACATAAGGAAATTATAAATTGCTTTCAGTATTGTTATTGTTATCAGTAATATCGGTATTATTATTTTGAAACCCATATGTACATATGTGGACATTTTTGTACATAGCAGTTAGAAGCAAATAAGTTAAGGTTATTAGAATCTGGGATTTTTCAATATAAGGGAAGAAGGATGGAACTATTAAAGAAGTTATATAAAATGCTATAGTCTTAAATTGAATTTGGTGAATTATTGGTATATACTTCTCAGGAAGAGAAAAATAAATTTCCTAAATCTGTGTAAGCAAAGACCTAGAAGCAGTGTCAATCCAGTGGCAGTGAGCACCTCAGAACCTAGATTATGGTCTGTAAATACTGTGTCCTGCTGGTTGACGCCAGAGCTCGGGCAAGAGAGACACAACATAAACTGGGGACCTCTCCTTGTGCCGGAAGGAAGAGAAGGTGGGATTTTGTCAAAAGGATGCAAGAGTCAACTTGAAGGAGCTCCCACTGCCTAATAATGGGACAGTTTGAGCATCAAAACAAAACTAAACTAAGTGGATTAAAACATATCAAACATGTTAAAATCCCTGAGAACATAATGATTCCCCCCAAGAAGAGTAAGTTATGATATAAATTCTCTCAATATCTGTAAATTACCTTTTAATAAACTACCTGTTATTGCTTTAGTTGTCTTTAGTGTTATTTCCTTCTTAGACATGTTTGGCCATCTGGCTATACGTGCATTTCACTTAAAATATACAACATTGTTTACTACCACTGAAATCATTAGATGCATTTTTCAAAATCTTGTTTAGAAGTGAAAGCAGTGCTGCTGATCAAAATGTTTGGTAGGATTCTGATCATTATGAAAGAACCTTCTTCATTATGGAAATAGTCATAATTTGAACTCTGACTTTTAGGTCCCAACTGCAATACCTTCCCTAGAAAGTGGACTGTATAGAGTGTTATGTGTGTGGAAATAAGACCATTCCATACAGATTTTCCCACAGGTTTCTCAAGTTCACCATGTCTAAAGTGAAGCCTCACTATTATTAATGGCATCACGATTGTACCCATTGACCAAACGTGAAAACTAGGAGTAATCCCAGACTTCTTCACCTTTGGTCAGCTGTTCAATTGGTTTTTTATATCTGATCAGCTCTGCTTTCTGATTTTCTCTTGATTCTGATCCACAGTCCTTGCCTCCAAGTCTGATAGTGGCATTTTCCTGCATAATTTTTCAGAACGGATCTCATCGTTTCTATGGTTCCTAACCTTTTTGAATACAAAGACTCCATTTTAGTTCTGAAATAAGTGAACCCTTTACACACTGTACCTTTATATATAAAGAAAATGCATAATGACAGCTGGATTGTATTGAATGGTATGTTTCAGTGAATTTACATTTTAAAAGTCAGAATCTTAAGTATGTGATTACTTTTCCTTTTCTGCACAAACTTCTGTAATCTTTGGAGTTAATAATTTTTTTAGTGTTATTTTTTAAGTGCACTGAGTTCTCTGCCACTTGTCTCTGTTCAATATGTTCAGACACATTGACCCATAAGGATTTTATTACTTTAATTTTCTTGAAGAAGTCTCTTTCAGAGCCATGCTGACTCCCCCACCTTGCTCCCCCTCCCCAAGCTTGTAGCTTCTTTTTCTTTTTCCTAGTGTTCTGAAATTTTACAGTGATGTACCTTGATTTAGGGATTTTTAAATTAATAGTACCAGGCACTCCTGGGCCCTTTTAGTCTGGAAAGTCTCTCTTTTAGACCCTTTAAAGAAAATACACTGTCTTCTTCTGGGGTGGGGGAAGGTCAGTTGCCCAAATATGCAGATTAGGGAATATCTGGCAATCTGTTTCTTAAGTAGACTTCCAACCTGTCTTATTTTTAGCTTTACCTTTACCCTGCTTTCCAAAGATGTATGGCTCTGCTAATTCTTGTGGTTTTTGGTGGGGAGAGGTAGGGAGAAGATACATCTGATGTGCAGCGAGTTGCTCTCAGCTTTCTCTATTGCAACCTTAGATTTCAGGTTTCTCTCATCTGATAAGTCAGTTACCTCTTGAATTTCTTCTTTGGACCTTCCAATATTCATCTCTCATTCCTTTTGTCCTTTTAAAATTATTCCCCCTCCCTTTAAAATCTTTTTATATAAGTTTAGTGGGGTTTTAGGAGGGAATGAAGTTATAGTGTGTCTAACAATCAGCAGATGGCCTTACTTTCCATTTGTAGATAAAATGTCTGGTGACATCTGCCTCTGGGTAGCTTATCTACACCTTCCCCCTCTTTATTCCAAATCTAATTTTTTGACAAAGTAAACCTTATTGAGGTCAGATTTAATCATGTTCTGAATCTCATCATCTCCTGTTGCTTTTAATCAGGAACTGTGATATCTTTTATCCTGTATTTCTTATAAGATAGCATAGTGTTCGGCCCACAGTAAAAGTTTTTGTATTTTTAGACTTTTCTTTGCACATTCCTTTTACTTCTTGCACAAAATTAGAGGATGTTGTCATTCATTGTACTGTTTGCTTACCTTGAGAATGTTTTGAAATGCACGAGGTGTATTTGATTGTTGCTGTGTTGGGAGCATGCCATTGGCACATAATGAACAGAGATCAGAGATGCTAAAAACCCCTCGATAAGTGGAATAGTCCTGCACAGTAAACACTTGTCCCACTCAGAATGCCAATAGTCAGTCTTGAGAAACATTGCTGGATGTTTTAAGGGAAACCTGGCTCTGCCTTGGGACTGGTACTTGCCCACAACCCTCTCAAATGGTGTCTGCTTTCATTCTTACCCCGCAAGCAGTGGGGCTAGAAGTATGGACATTTCTTGTTGGTCCTCACTGCTGCTTTCTGACCACTGCCTTCCTCACTCCGCCCCCCGCCCCAAACCCTGGAACAAACAAACAAATCCCACCCCAGTTTGAATTTCATGCTACCTGTCTTTGTTATAGAGGGAGCCCATCTCACTCAGATAAAAGTAATTTATGTTTCAAATTTTCATCTGTAACAATGTGCATGGTTAATAATCTGTATGATTGTATTATAAATAAAATAAGATTATTTCTCGTTTAGTAAATATGTAGTATATATGCAACATGCCCTTTTCCATCCAATTTATGGATAAATTTAAATGTAGACTTATTTTTGGATAGTGAGTGTAGTTGTTACTGATTTCCCTTTTCACTATTAAAATACTTTTGAAGTGCCTTTTATTGCCTCAATAAGACAATAAACATTAAACATTATAAAACATTAAACAGACATTAACATTTTATAAGCATTGTTTATTTAAAATGCAAAGATAAGAAGTACATTAACAACATATATGTTATCAAAATGGGATTAATTACAATTCTATGTAAGATGTATAACTGTGTCTAAATATTACATACTTAAAATCGAATTGTAATTTTTAATGGATTATCTTATAAAAGTGTGTCTAGAATATTGAATACTTCATGTACTTGTATATATGTGATATTCAATACATTGTTTTCTTTACCTGTGTTTTGCATAAAGCAGTGACTTGCATTATTAAGCATTACCAATGTGTCATTTTGGTTTTTAGGTTGTGGAAAATGCCCTTAAAGTGAACCCAGTATTAAGCCCGCAAATGTTTCAACCAATTCTACCCTGTGTTTTCAGAGGTATTATAGAAGGGGAGGTAAGATTTTTCTTAAGCTTCTAAAGTTAGTATTGGATTCTAGGGTTCTATTTTAATTATTTTCCTTATTCATTGGAAAATTATTTCTTCTTCACATATATAATCCATATAAATATGTACATAATACATATATATTACTTTGTATGACGTATATATTTAGTTAGAACTCAGGCAATATTGGTGTTCATTCTAAAGAAGCAGTGTAGAGAAGAATATTGTTATTTCATATCCCTGTTGATTGTTACTTTGTCAGTGATTGTTTATACTTGTACCATAACACAGTTTTACATATGCTGTATTTTAATTGTACAGAGGTATCCTGTAGTGATGTCAACGTATCTCGGCGTTATGGGTCGAGTCCTGCTACAAAACACTAGTTTCTTTTCCTCACTACTTAATGAGATGGCACATAAATTTAATCAGGAGGTAAGAATCAATTTACTTAAATTGAAGGAGGTCTTTATCCAAATAAAGATTGGAAATAATTTCGTGAAATAGTGAGTCTATAAAAGTCTTGTAGTATTTAAACTTTATTTATTTATTTCCCTGAATTAAATTTTATTATGTTCAAGAATATGAAATGAAATAGTACATAGTTGAGTCATTCATGGAATTACTTTCAACAAACAGATGATTTTGAAATAAATATTTTTGTTATTTTAAATCTTTAATAAGTTGTATTGATACTATAATTTGGGAGAAGGAGAAAGAAACCTGTGAATGGCAGTTGAAACTTAAATTTTGTTCTCTCTCAAAATAGGCAATTTTATTCTGCTTAGCCATAGGATAGAATTTTGATTTGTTATGGTTGCAGTTTTTGTTAACTCATACATAAAATGAAACAGGAATACTTTACATATAATCATGTACTACCTTTGTTTCATTTCCTTAATGAACTTGTTCTTAATGCCATGCAATGAGTTTCTGTCATCATTATTGTGGGAAATGACTTTTTCTGCAGAAGCTTATTAAAAATATACTGTAACTGAAACCAACCACCTGAGTAAGTATGGAATAGGTTATTAAGTGAGTTGGTTACTTGAGACTACATACATTATATTAAAATATGGTTTTTATGTCTTAAGTCATTAACCTGTTAAGATTTATAAAATGTAGAAGGTGGAATGTACTTGACTGATCTCTAGAATGGAGGGGCAGTTTGTGAAATCTTTTGGTTTGTGGCTGAAATAAGTATTACCATTTCCACTTTTAACGAAAATCCAGAGTAAGGAAGTGCAAACTATAGAATGTATATAGTTTTTCCAGAATTAGACTAACCTAATTAGAGAATCTAGACTTTATTTTGATGAATAGGCAGGACAGATTTTTCATTAGCTTCATTAAATTTAACTGTGATGGAATAATGTTAAAAGTTTAAAGAGTTTATTCACTTGAGTTCAGCAAAATCTGTTGAGTGGTTTTAATAATAACAATATATTTAACAATATAAATTTTATGTATTATTTTAATTCCTCACAACAACCCAATGGATAATAATATTTTTATTTCCATCTCACATCTGAGAAATCTGAGGCTTGGAGAGATTTAGTGACTTGGTCAACTTTGCAAAGCTAGTAAGTGATGGAATGATTTGCAGACCCCAGCAACCTCACTTCAGAGCTGATATCTCAGCTACCACATTCTGCTGCCTCCTATACATCCTGCAATAGGCACTTCTCCGCTAGACACTGGAGACACCTGGTTTGACAAGCCGATAGTATTCTTTTAAGGGAGAGAGTACTTAAACAGGCAATTTTGTAATAGTATTATAAATACTATGTTAGAGTTTTGTCCATCGTGCTGTGGGAAGAGAAAGAAAAGCTGTCTACTCTGTTAAATTTTTTTGTCCAATTTTTTTTCTTGTGATAAAATACACATAGCATAAAATTTACTATCTTATCTATTTTTAAGTGTGCAGGTCAGTGGTACTAAACATATTCACAGTGTACAATCATCACCACCATGCTTCTCCATAACTCTTTCAGACTTGTAAAACTTGAACCTCTATATCCATTAAAGATTAACTCCCCATTACCCTCTCCCTGTAGCCGCTGGAAACACCATTTTACTTTCTATGTCTGTGATTTTACTCTAAGTACCTCATATAAGTGGAATCATACTGTATTTGTCTTTTTGTGACTAACATATCACATAGCATAATATCCTGAAAGTTCATCGTGTTGTAGGATATGTCAGAATTTCCTTCCTTTTTAAGGCTGAATAATATTCCATGGTATATATTTATCACACTCTACTTATCCATTCATCAGTCAGTGTACACTTGAGTTGCTTCCACATTTTAGCTACAGTGAATAAAGCTGCTATGAACATGGGTACTCAGATATCTATTTGTGACCCGCTTTCAATTCTTTTGGGTATATATCCAGAAGGGAATTGCTGGATCATGTTGTAATTCTATTTTTAAGTTTTTGAGGAACCACCATACTATTTTCCACATAGCTCCACCACTTTAAATTCCCATCCACAGTGCACAGGGTTCCAGTTTCTCCATATCCTTTCCTTGTTTTTGTTTTTGATAGTGTCCACTTTAATGGGTGTGAGGTCATATTGTAATTTTGATTTGCATTTACCTAATGATTAGTGGTGTTGAGCGTGTTTTCATGTGTTCGTTACCCATTTGTGTATCTTATTTGGAGAAATGTCTAAGTCTTTTGCCCATTTTTGAATCCGTTTTTCTGTTGTTGAGTTTTAGGGTTAATTATGTATTCTGTATGTTAATCTCTTATCAGATATATGATTTATAAATATTTTCACCAGTTTTGTGGGTTGCCATTTTACTATGTTGATAGTATCTTTTGATGCACAAAATTTTTTTAATTTTCAAGAAGTTCAATATGTCTTAGTTTTTTCCTTTTATTGCTTATGCCTTTGGTGCCATATCCAAGAAAACACTGCCAAATTCAGTGTAGTGAAGCTTTTGTACTATTTTTTTGTTTAAGAGTTTTATAGTTTTAGGTCTTACCTTTAGTTCTTTGACCCCCCTTTTTTTTTTTCCAATTGAAGTATAGTTGGTTTACAATATTATATTAGTTTCAGGTGTACAGCATATTGATTCATTATTTTTTACAGGTTATACTCCATTAAATGTTATTATTAAGATAATGGCTATAATGCCCTGTGCTGTACAGTATATCCTTGTTATTTATCTCTTTGACCCATTTTAAGTTGAATTTTGTATATGGTATGAGATGAGGGTCCAGCTTCATTCTTTTGCATGTGGTTATTCAATTTTTACAGTGCCATTTGTTGAAAAGAGTGTCCTTTCCCCATTGAATGATCTTGGCACTCTTGTCAAAAGTCATTTGACCATATATGCAAGGGTTTATTTCTGGGCTCCGTATTCTGTTCCATTGGTCTATATGTCTATCTTTGTATGATTATCACATAATTTTGATTACTAAAGCTTTGTAAGGCATGTTGAAATCCAAAAGTGTGAATGCTCTGGCTTTTTTTCATATTTTTGGAGATGGTTTTGTCTATTCAGGGTCCCTTGAGATTCTGTATGAATTTTAGGATGGGTTTTTCTATTTCTGCAAAAAGTGTCGTTGGGATTTCGACAGAGATTGCATTGAAACTGTAGATTGCTTTGAGTAGTATTGACATCTTAATGTTAAGTCTTGCAATCCATGAACAGGGGATGTATTTCCATTTATTTATGTCTTAATAAGGAGTGTTTTATATTTTTCATTATACAAGTCTTTCACCTCCTTGGTTAAATTAATTCCTAAGCATTTTATTCTTTTTGATGGTAGTAAAATGGAATTGTTTTTGTAATTTCTTTTTTAGATTGTTCATTGCTCATGTATAGAAGTGCAACTGATTTTTGTTGACTTTGTATTCTGCTGCTTTGCTGAATTCATATATTCTAACAGTTTTTTTTTGAGGAATCTTTGGGACCTTCTACATATAAGAACATATGATCTGCAAACAGATAATTTTGTTTCTTCCTTCCCAGTTTTGATGCATTTTATTTCTTTTGCTTGCCAAATTGTTCTGGCTAGAACTTCCAGTACTGTGTTAAATAGAAGTGGTGAAATTTGGCATCCTTGTTTTGTTCCTGATATTAAAGGATGAGATCTTCTCAGTCTTTTGTCATTCAGTCTGATGTTCATCATGGGTTTTCATATATGGCGTTTATTATGTTGAGATATTTTCTCCCTATTCCTAATTTATTCACTGTTTTTATCATGAAAGGGTATTGAATTTTGTTAGATGCTTTTTCTATATCTATCGAGATGATCATGGGTTTTTTATCCTTTATTCTGTTAATGTGGTGTGTTATCTTGATTGATTTTCATATGTTGAATCATCCTTCCATTCCTGGAATAAATCGCATTTGGTTATGGTGTATAATCTTTTTAATATGTTGCTGAATTCTGTTTACTAGTACTTTGTTGAAGATTTTGGTATTAGTGTTTGTAAGAGACACTGATCTGTAGCTTTTCTTTTTTGTATTATCTTTGTTGGGCTTTATTACCAGGAAATGCTGACCTCATAGAATGAGTTAGGATGTGTTCCCTCCTCTTTGATTTTTAAAATTGAAATTTTAAAAATATTGTAATAAGTCCCTGCTAACTACAAAATAGTATAATAACCTTGATAAATGCTGTAAATAATTAATAGTATAAATTTTACTATGAAGCAGTTATTCATTTTTTTTTTTTTTGATGTGGACCATTTTTAAAGTCTTTATTGAATTTGTTAAAATACTGCTTCTGTTTTATGTTTTGGTTTTTTGGCCACGAGGCATGTGGGATCTTAGCTTCCTGACCAGGGATGAACCCACACCCCCTGCATTGGAAGGCGAAGTCTTAACCACTGGGCCACCAGGGAAGTCCCTATCATTTCTGTTTTGTAAATAAATCTTTTGACTGTTCAGGAGTACAATGAAGAAATTATGTTAATAATAAATTGCAGTGTAGAACATCTTCTGATATGTTGAAGAATTTAGAACAATCTGGAACCTCTTGAAACTGTAGGACTCGGTGCAAAGTAAAAGTAATCTTTATTTCTGGAATGAAAAATATTTTTATTATTTCAGCAAAATATAGTGATTTGTTATTGCTTAATGATATAAACTTTAGATGCAAAGGTGTTTAAGAATTGTATCATTAGAAGTTGAAGGTTCTAAATACATTTCATCAGAATGTCAGTCATGTTCTATTAATGTTTCTGGCAAAGTAAAGAATTTTTGCAGCAGTCAGTGAGGAAAAAAATTAAGGGAACATCATGAATTTATGTTAGATAATAAAGTGATCAAAATAATAAAGTTTTTCCACTGTCAAAGTGAACAAAAACATTTGGAAAAGTACCATCAGCATTTAAAAAATTCTATCAACTATGCAGTTTTAATACAGTATCTTAAGACATGAAATATTTAATAGAAATTTCAAAAAATTAATATTTATGGGACTATCATTATATTCTAAATTTGTTTTTCACCTGCTAGCGAACATGTATTTACTGAAATGAGAAAACGGCTTTTTGAAATATTTATATAGATTACTTAAAATGAGAAATTCATGACTTTGAAGATATTTAATGATGTTTATTGAACTCATATAACTAGATGAAAGAATATTTGAAATAATAAACTTGATGTTTAAGAAAAATATTTCAGTAAGAAATATTTAACTGAAAACCTCATTGCCAGTGTCTCTATAGGGAGAAGGTGTATATAGTTTCAGTCAAAACTAAAAAAAACTTTTCCACATATTTGGTTCTAAGTCACTAAATTTAATCATATGCAATGAGGGATGTAAATCAAACAAATCAGAAAGCTTTTCTTAATAAATTTCATGTTTACTATCGTATTGAATAAACATCAGAGAAACATAAATAATATACCTGAAAATCAGGAATTGAATGATGAAATTGGAAGAATATTAACCCTGCAGTTTTACTTTTTCTTTTCATTTCTCCCTCATATGTACTAATGCTATTAAGCAAATGTTGATAGTTTTCTTGCAATATATGAAAACTGAGATGTTCAAAACTACTCTTTGATGTAGTCAAATCCTAAAGATGTGTCAGCATTTCCACAAATAGTTTTGGGCACATCACCAGATCATTTCTTCAAAGTAGTATTTGACACAAAAAAATTAACTCGGAATGAATCATTGATCAAAAAAGCTAAAACTATAAAAGCTTCCAGAAGAAAACATAGGAAAAAGATATCAATTTATTTTATACACATGCACATGAAACAGTAATTCCTAAATCATTTGCTGATATTTAAAAATTGTAAATATGATTCTTTATTTGATGCTGCTGACACTAGCTGAATAATGCTCTAGTTTGAGTCAAGATTTTACATAAAAAGATGACATCAAATATTTTCAACAATTTCCTCCCTAAGTATTAGTCACTAGGCAACCTGTAGTCTCAAAAAGTAGTAATTTGTCTTAATGTTCCTAGTCATGAATCACCTCTCATCTTCTATTAAACTAACTGCAGTTCTATTCAGAGCTTTTCTAGCCCTTCTAGATGCTGTTTGGGATATTTAGAGATATTTAGACTTCATCCAAAAGTCATATTTGTTTATCCAAAAGTCATATTAATTGGTTTAATTTTATTTCATTTTCAATGAGCTGAGCTTTACAACCATCATTAGCCAAGTTTAGGATACAGTAAATGAAAGAACCTAAAGATTCAATATATTTTTCAGTTGTCATCAGAAAGGGGGGCGGTCACATAATTGCACAATTTTTCTTATAATTAATACTTTGTTTTGGTTGAATGATAGTTCACATTTCTTAATTTTCATATCTTTCACTTTCATAATTTTTTCTTTTATATGGTCAATTACAAAAAAAAAGTGATTGAACGTATCTATCACAAATCTCTCAGCTTTAATATCCAAAATATTTGCAGTAGAATGAGCAGAATTCTAACAGATTTGATATTTCAATACTTCCATTCATTATGATACTGGGAGCCCTACCAGTGCAACAAGGCAAAAAAAAGACAAAAGCATACAGATTGGAAAGGAATAAGTAAAACTGACTCACTTTGCAAACAACATGATTGTATATTACAATCTCCAGTAAAACTACTACTAAGTTTACTAAGGTCATGGGTTACTTGGTCAATATATAAAAAACAATTTTATTTCTCTTCACTACCAGTGAACAACTGGAAACTGAAATTCTCAAAACACGATTTATAATAACATTCAAACCTAGAAATATTTAGGATACACTTAACAAAAGGTGTGTAAGACAGGTACAGTAAAAACTACTAAACATTGCTGAGAACATTAAAAAAATCTCAATAAATGTATATGTATGCTCATGGATTAGATGATTCATTATTGCTAAGATAAAAATTTTCCCTAAAAATTATTATTATTTTTTTTTGGTAGAAATTGGCAGGCTAATTCTAAAATTTATATAGAAATATAATGGACCTAGAATAGCCAAACCTACTTTAAACAAGAACAAAGTTGAAGAATATATAATACTATCCTATTTCAAGACCTATTATAAACCTATACTAACCAAGAAAGGGGGATAGCATGAAAATAAACATTTAGGTCAATGAAACAGAATTGAGTTGGAAAATAGGTGCACACATTAATGGTCGGTTTATTTTTGACAGATGTACCAAGGAAATTTAATGCAAAAAAGACAAGTCTTTTATTTATTTATTTTATTTTATTTATTTATTTTTTTGGCTGCGTCGGGTCTTAGTTGCGGCACGTGGGGTCTTCTTTGAGGCCGCTTGCGGGATCTTTCATTGTGGTGCGGGCTTCTCTCTAGTTGTGGCGTGTGGGTTTTCTTTCTCTAGTTGAGGCACGCGGGCTCTCGTTGAGGTGCACGGGCTCTCGTTGAGGCGCGCAAGCTCAGTAGTTGTGGCGCGCGGGCTTAGTTGCCTCATGGCATGTGGGATCTTAGTTCCCTGACCGGGGATCGAACCCGAGTCCCCTGCATTGAAAGGCAGATTCTTTACCACTGGACCACCGGGGAAGTCCAGAAAAAGACAAGTCTTTTAGATGAATCAAGCTAGATTAACCTATAATATGCAAACATATATGTGTATACATATGTATTTATTTATGTATATATGTGTGTAACTATATACGTGTTTTATATTTGTATAACATAAACCTCATTGGAGGGCACAGTAACTTCCTCTTGGTTTTAGGTGACACACTCATTCACACATTCCTTGAAATTCTTCCCTTCTTTAGGTTCCAGGACACTGTAAGTTAATTTCCCATTGATTTCCTTCTTGTTCTCATGGGTTTCACTTCCTAGTAAACGATAAGCATTTTCTAAGACTTAATCACTGACTCTGCTTATCTCCAGCCACAGTCACTCCTTTAAGGGAGGCCAACTCTGACCTTTTCCTTACCATCCAGTCCCAGTATCTTTACACCAAGGTCTTCTGTCTTCTTTGAGCACTCAGTGTCCTCTGACATTTCTTCTTTTGTGTGTCCATTATGCTTAATGTATATTTCTCTCTCATTTATTCAAGAGTTTTCTCATCTTTTATTGTAGAACAGCTCTCCCACCTCCATCCTTTTTTCCTGTGGCCTTAGTTTATTTAAGGGCCTGGGCCAGTTATCCCAAAGAACCTTGAGCCCTGTCCTGGTATCATTTAACTTATTCCTTCATCCCCTGTATTTTTGTAAGCCATGTTAAATCCATCTTCTTTTCACCTCCATTGCTGCTGCCACAGCCCAAGTGCTTATCTCGTGACTGGAATATTACCATAACCTCTAATATTGGGCTTCCTCCAGTACCTCTTCTACAGGTCAGCTGAGTGGTCTTGCAGATTGAATTACAGAATTGCTTACTTGCTTGTCTTCTCCATTTGACTGTGAACTCCAAGGTCACAAAGCTAGGAGATGGTAGAGTTGGGGAAATGTACCATATTTCTCTTTTCATGGCTTCATCTGTATATAGGGGTACGTACCTCAGTTGGTGATGAAAGTTCTGGAGGCTTGGAAGTCCAAGATCAGGGTGCCAGCGTGGTTGAATTCTGCCATTTCCTGCATTGTAACCTGCTGACCTTTCACTGAGTCCTCATGTGGTGGAAAGGCAGAAATTATTAAAATGGTTTGATAACGATTTGTGCTACATAGCTTGATAGACAGTGTTAAAATACCAATTTGTATAAAAAATAAAGATTATATTAAAAATTTTTAATTTATAGTTACTTTTTGATTTTTAAATATTTTAACTTTCATTTTACCTCAAGTGATTGTTAGTAGCAGCATGATTTGAATCTGGAAATGAGTCACCTAGCATAGTATGTATTTGCATGAATGGAGAAGATCTGAAAACATAGCTTTACTTGTTATTAGACCTTAAAGGAAATTTGCCTCTGTGCTGTCCTGTGCTTAACACCATCTTTCTACCCAAAATAATATGCTTTGCTAATCCAGGGCAGACTAACTAGTGGATAGTTCTTTAGGTGCTGTTCATTTAAGAGTCATCATGTGATCGATCAGCTATACTCCAATATAAAATCAAAATTAAATTTAAAAATAAATAAATAAATAAAAGTCATGTGGAAAATTTTCTGAAATGTCCTGTTTCCCTGTTATCGCAAATGTCTTAGGTTTACTTTTAAAAAAATACATGAGAGTAGACCACCACCTCCATTGGGTTAAACATCAAAATATACAGAAATAATGCCCTGTGGCTGGTGCTGGTACTACGTCAACCCTTTGACAATATGAAGGATTAAAGAGAGATGTTATAGGTTCAGACTTATTTCTCTCACTGTATTTAGAGCACTGGCTTTTCATGGAACACTTCTTTTTTCACTTTTCGATGTGAAGAAGAAATGTTTTTCACAAAGAATTTGACCAAAAATTGTCAAGCCATCATGTTTGAGTCTAGAGACTACGGGAATGAAAGAGAATGAAATATTATTGTAGTTCAAATGGCTACTTTTGACTGTGAGCACAGTTTTAAAGAACATCAGAATTAAATAGGACTAGGAAAATGAGTTCCAGTAAATCCAGATAGCTTTGAAGCAAGCGAGGATTTTGCAGAAAGGTTTGCCTCTTCTAAACACTTGAAAACAGTTGTCAGATAGTAGAGAAAACCAAGTTAATTAAGAGTGATTTAATATCTTTAGGAAAGAAGTTGGGTTCATTGCAGAAGTCACCATTAGAACAGTTCCACCTCTAAGCATTTGCTAGTCAGAGTCTTTCAGAGTCATTTTTTATATTGAATGAAGAAAACTTTTTAGACTGATAACGTAATTTAGAATTTAGAGCCTTAGGGTATTGAAGAATGGTACTTTTGCTGTAGGGAAATTTGCTAGAAAATGACAGCATTTGTAGGCCCTTTTTCTCTTTAGGCTTCCTCTTTCTTCTGAGGGACAGCATCTCTCTTGGTGTAAACCAGTGCTGTGGAATTCGGGATGGGAAAACAGGCTTTTGGGATGAGGGTGTTTCCCCATTCAGCGTCCTGATTCTCATTTAAGTCATCTGATTTTAATTTGTTTCTCACCTTGCCTGCCCCGTTCTTGATGCCTTGAGTTGGAGCTTCTTGGATTTTATTTTTGCAGATACTGTATCTTTGGACTCCTTTAGGAGTGGGGAAAGCAATCTAGAAGGTTCTAATTGTTCTTTATACAGATTCCCAGCTAGTTTTCCTGTTTTGAGCTCTGTGCCTCACCTCTGTCTTCTTTGTGGCCTGATGATTGCAAGGTTCTGAGAACCAAGTCTGTTTGCATTAGATTATTATTTCTCTGGCAGGCAGTTTGGTTCCAGGCTTTTCTGTTTGGCCAAGTTACTTACCACTCTTTCATTCATCTGCCATCTTCCAAAAACTCGTAGCCATCTTTACCCATGTAGTTTCTCCTCTTTTATAGACCCTGGGGGGTTATTTGTTTGCTTTTTATATTTCTTTACTCTCATTTTAGTGGGATTTCAGAGGGAGCCAGCAAATGCGTATGTTCAAAGCTAAACTTGTTTTCACAATGTCAGTATGCTTCTAGGGTAAATAACTTTTTTATAAAGATGCAATAAGGTGTGTGCAGCTGCGTAATTGGAGTAATATTATCTGTTTATCTTTCTACAAAATTAAGACTGAACTCAACTATTCCTTCGGTATTTCCTTATTTTCTAGAAACATTGTCGTCTTACTCTTTCTGGCAATATCCCTTAATTTAGACTTTATAAATTTGGGGGGAGGAGTGAAACATTTTGGTAACTTCAGTTCTACAAGGTAAGAAGATGACTTTCCTCAAGACCTGCTACTTTGATTATAAGACTTTTTCCTTAATCAGTCCTAAGTGTTTGACTTGAAACAGCACACATCTCTCTAATACTAGAGAGATTGAAGGTACTTTTTTGTTTCCACACAGTGAATGATGTTTCATGAAATTTTATGTAAAAATGACATTTTATTGCTTGAATAGCAACTGGTATGAAGGTTAGACTAAGAAGATAACATTTGGAGAGAGAAATTAAAAAAGATCGCCATTTGCATAAACATATTCTGTTCCTACAGGGAATATACTTATATAAAATTACTTAATTCTTATAGACAACATTTATAACTCATATTCTTTGAAGTTGTAAAAATGATGGAACCAGTCAGAAATAAAATTCTGTCTTTCTATAGTAGCTATTTATTTAATCGTGGTATCTTCAGCATGATCCGCCAGGGTAGATTTTGGCATACATTATCAAGGTAGAGAAATCTCATCATCTTTTTATCATGCTGCTTAAGAAATACCTTGATTTTAGAAATTAGTTCTCTGAAATACTACAGAATTCTTTTTTTGCTTTATGATTCGCTATAAATGGTCATCAACATGTGTTACAGTTGTTTCTATTTTTTGTTATTTGCTGTTGTTAAATATTTTTATAATAGAGGAAATAAATGTAAGTTATAAGTAAATAAAATTAGACCATAGAGATACCTGTCTTTGCTGATTGCATCTTCATTTCAACCACATATATTACTATAGCTTTAGTTGTATATATTAAATTTTAATAACTGGATATTTTCTTTTGTATGGTTATGCTTTGTTTTTTAAATCTTGCTTACTAGATATTAATTGCAGTAAATCTGTAAAGTATCTGAGCCATTTGTTTCCAAATTAAGTACAAATTGAAGACACATGGTATAAATCAGCAGTTACTGGACTGTATTGCTTCATTGTGCCCTTAATATGTTAGTAATATTTTCACAATGCCTCTAGGCTAAAAGAAATATAAATAGCTAATTGTTCCTTTTATTAAGTAGTTCGATCCAAACAAATTAATTTGTATTCACGTCCTAATAACTTAGTATCTATTGAAAATTATACACAAAAATCTAAAGAATAATATCTTTATTTCATTCTTAAATAACCACAATTACTGATTAATGGAATGTGTATGCCTATTGGGCAACACCCAAGTTCTTAAACCTTAGAATCATATTGGATACCTCCACTTTCATCTTCTGTTCTACCTTGATTTTTTGGTAGTACTTTGGAAAGATACGAAGTCATCAAAAGGAGTGTAATGTTAAAACTGGGAACTATCTTGAACTAGTAGTTTTTGCAGTATCTGACGGATGTCATTAGGTTTCTCTGAATAATTTTAAATATTTTGTGAGTTTACTGTGGCATCTTGGGACACAGCACACAGTTTGGGGAACTCAGGTATAAATAATTGTCTTATACTAATAAGTGTTTCCTTGACTGTTTATTATTTTTCAAAATGTGTTGGAAAAAAAAATGTGTTGAAGCATTTTTTGGAAAAAATGTAGAAGCACAAAAGTAAGAAAGTATGGGAATTCAAGGTTGATCTTACATTACTAAAATCCATGAAGTACAGATTCTGATATTAAATGCATTCTTTAAAAGGTGCGAGGAGTGTACAGGTGTTTGTAAGCAAACCCTGGGACCCACTTTCAGTCTACAGGATGAGTACACTTGGCCCTGTTTTACTTTATAGATTCTAACTGTATCAGGTAGGGTTTTTCAGAAAAATAGAACCAGTTCTGTGTATATGGAGAGAGAGAGAGAGATTGAGAGAATATACACATGTAGAGGCGCACATACGCGAGAAGGGGGGTGGATTTTAAGGAATTGGCTCATATGATTGCAGGGGCTAGCAATTTCTAATTTTGTAGGGCAGGCTGCAAATGAAAACTCAGGCAGGATTTCTATGTTACAGTCTTGAGGCAGGGTTTCTTCTTTCTAGGAAACCTTAGTTTTTGCTCTTAAGGCTTTCAACTGATTGAATGAAGCCTAACCCACATTATCTAGGGTAATCTCCTTTACTTAAAGTCAACTCATTGTAATCTTATCTGCAAAATACTTTCATGGCAACATCTAGACTAGTATTTGACCAAACAACTGGACCCTTAGCCTAGATGAGTTGAACAAGTCTATTTGGCTCTCAGAGTTAATTGGCTCTCAAGATTAATTAGAGTCGTTTTCTGGTTTTGCTCAAATTATTTTTTTCCAGCTCAAGGCTTGCCCCAAAATCTTATATTCCAATTCTCTGGTTTGCTGGAATTGAACTTTAGCCATTCCTTATGAGGTTTTAGCCTTTAACAGTACTTATCCACAAGTAAATAGCATTTCACATATTTGAGATGCCTCCTGGTCTTTTTTCAGATGGACCAGCTTTTGGGAAATATGATTGAAATGTGGGTTGATCGCATGGACAATATTACCCAGCCTGAAAGAAGAAAACTTTCAGCTTTGGCTTTGCTTTCTCTTCTGCCATCTGATAATAGGTGAGGAAATGTTTTCTTAAAATTTGTTTTGTTAAAGCATCAAAATGTTAGCACTGTTTTGGCCATTGGTATTGCTGTGTGTTGCTGGGCAGTGCTGTTTTATGCATATGTATGCTAATTTTGTTAGTAGGTAATGATGTGGCAAGTGTTGGTCTAGATCTAAAAAGGTGTTGAGTGGAGTGGTGGGCACTGCCGTTTAACTTGGTTATGTTCATTTTACCAATTTCATTTTTGTCTGAATTCCCATTTTTTAAAATAACCAGATTTTGTTAGACTTATTTTAGGTCCTCTTTTTATATGAATATATTAAATATATAATATTTCAATGTCAGTAGCACTTCATAAAATATATTATCCTCCTGGTAATTCAAAAGTTTGTTACATAATTTTGTTGTTATTTATTTTGGATTATCTCTAAAGAAGCTTACAAGTTATTGTTTTCTCCTTACTTAGATGAAGTCATTATAATATACTTTACAGTAAAACTTTGTTAAAATTCTCATTTCCAGAAGCAAATACAAAATGCTTTGATTTTGGACATTTTTCAAAGAGTATCTTGGTTTTTGTTTTTTTTTTTTTGCCTTTATCCCTGTCTTTGTTTGGCATTATATGCTTTTTTTGGGCTACTTTTAATTTTAAAGGCAATAAAAGCAGGCCTTTTAAGACTTGATACTGTGTGAGAAGAATGATATATTAGATCTTTTTGTCTTAGGGAATTTTTAGAGCACATTTATCCTAGTGATAAATTAGTGAAATAAGTGCAGTTAGCTTTAGAAATTCTTCTAAAAAATTTATTATTTATTTCTGGTATGGTAATTTGGATTAAGAACACAGGTAATGGTTTAGTCCTAACACCATAACAATAGATAATAATTTTTGAGCACTTACTGTTACCCAAAAACCGGATTTGCCTCTTGGTGGGTGTCGAGCCAAAAGGTAGAACCAAGTCAAAGACTGGGAGAAGGAAGGATTTATTACTTGCAACAAGTAGGAAGAGCACTGGGGATCTTTCCCAATGGAGTGTTTCCATGAACAGCAAAATTTGGGAAGTTTTAAGCTAAGGGTACATGCATATTCGTGAAGGTGCTTGGGTGTTTGACAGAGTCCAAGCTTTGGTTGATTGAAGTCATGGGGGTCAGTGAAGGTCAGCATCATCATCCCTTACGTTCCAGTTGATCTGGAGGTTGAGTGCCTAGGAGGTTTAAATTCTGCAGAACTGCTCAAGAAAGTGCTTCATGCTAGTCTTTACTATTGAAACAGAACTGTGTGTTTTTACAACTAATTTGTTATCTTTGCTCTTGCTACTTCTCTTGCTTGATAACAGTTTGTTCTTTTGTTCCCTTAAGATCATTATTACCAAGTCCTGCTCAAGGTTAAGCATTGTGGCCAGGCTTAGATCACAGAATGACTTAGGCCAAAAATGGCTTCTCTTACCTGATTCTCTTTCTCTGGGGACCCCCTACCTTATATGCTTACATTACCATATGCATTATATTTTGCTAAGTACTTTACATTTATATCTTATTTAATTTTTAAACGGTCCGCAGTTAGAGGCATGGTTGTCTTCTTTTTATAGAGCAAAGAAATAATGTTAAATGACTTGCCTAGGATCTGGCAAGTGGCATGTCACAGGGCAGAGTTTGACCTTGGGCAGCTTGATGCCAGAGCTTGCTCTTTGAACTACCAGGTGTGCTGCTTCCCAGGTGGATGTACAGAAGACCAACATTATTTCCTCACTGTGAAGCTGAGTGGCGTCTTATTTATTTTTTGAAACCAAATTGAAGTTACCAACATTTTAACTTACTGCTCTTTCCCTTTCTCTTAGTGGAAATACACTGACTAGAGATTTATTCAGGCCTTTAAAATGGAAATGTTAAAGAACCTGTTCTTTGGCAGTAGTCAACACTGTAAACATTTTCTCAGTAAATTAATGGATGGAAAAAAAGTATTAAGGTTAATAGAGCATGTTAGAGTTTTCTGTAACATAAAGTACTGAGATTATTGAGGGAAAACTTGAAATGACACAGGTTAAAAAGTGAGAAAGATACCTAATTGTATCTAAAGCATATTTGTTTTACACTTTTTATGATAATACTGTTGCCTTCAATATTTAATTTTATGTGTGTGATTCAAAAACATTTTTGATACTTAAGTTGTGGAAATAGTTGGGTTCTGTAAAGAAAATAAAAAAGGCTTCTATAAGTCTAAAAGAATACTTAGACTGGGGCTCATGTCAGTCTGCATAAATTGAGGGACAGAATTTTATTAAGGCTTGAAATTTTCTTAAGCATTAAATTTTCAAATTTAAAAATATCATGATATCACTTATATGTGGAATCTAAAAAGATAATACAAATGAACTTATTTACAAAACAGAAATAGACTCACAGACACAGAAAGCAAACTTATGGTGGGGGTAAATTAGGAGTTGGGGATTAACATACACACTACTGTATATAAAATAAGCAACAGGGATTTACAGTATGGCACAGGGAATTATATTCAATATCATGTAATAATCTATAATGGAAAAGAATCTGAAAAAATATGTATATAATCACTTTGCTATACACTAAAAACTAACACAACATTATAAATTATACTTAAATAGAAAAATAAATTAAAAGATTTTAAAAAAGAAAGTAAAAATTGTGAAGGGAAAATCAGATCTTATTTATGTTTTTAAAATGAAGTATTGAAAAATCTATTGGGCGGTAGTGAATTCATGTCATTTTAAATACCAAGAAAGTCTTGAATAATGTAATAGAATTTTAAAGAATAATGATTTAACTTTATAGTCCTTAATGGATTAATGACTAAAGAAGCATTGATAGATACAGAAAATGTGACCATCTGAAAAACAACCAAAAAAACTTAAAAGTTTGCCACATTATCAGTGACCCATGACATAACTTAGGAAAATTTATAGTCACATGCTCTAGTGGAAGGTAACGTTGACGTTTAGGTCAGCAGTTTTATCATTTCCCATTATAACCTTTTTCTACTTATAGGTACATAGTTGATGGAGTTTGGGGAAATTTTTTCCCCCATCCACATCCCCAGTGATATTTCCTGGTTAACCTCCTACATAATAGTAATTTCCTCTTCCTGTGTTTCTTTTAGACTTTGCAGTGTAACATTTCCTTTGCCTGAAATAAGCAGGTCTAGAGAATAATGTGTTGATAATGATATCTTGAATCAGGCTACCTTGGGAAATGTTATTTTCTTCTTCTTTATTATAATGGATTTTCACATGCAGAAATAACGCTTTTCTAAAACAGTTTCTCAACCACAGTACTATCGACAGTTTGGGGCCAGATGATTTTTTCATATTGGGGCTGCTGGTCATAGCAGCATATTTAGCAGCATCTGTGGCCTCTACCCACTAGATGCCAGTAGAACCTCCCACCTCCAGTTTAGAATCACTGATCTAAAGAATGACCATTTGGGAAACTACTGTATTAAGCTATCTTTTACCATGATCCACTATTTCTGATTCAGAAATCTGTTAAAGACTGTAGGCTTTAGGACCACACTCAAATTCCAGTGCCACTAGTCACTAATGACCATGGCCAAATAACTTCCCTGTGCCTAAGTTTCCTTGTTTTTGAAATGAGGATACTAATAGTATCTTCCTAGTGAGAGTATTATAAAGATTAAATGAGTTTACATATTGAGGTCAAACTGTCTGGATAGATGAGGTTAGCTGTTTTTATTTTATCCCTTTCTTCCTCTCTCTCTCATCCATCCGTCCTTTTACTGCACTGTAAAGTTCTAAAAGCTTAAGTCTCGTGTACATGCATTAATTTAAATTCAGGACATTTTTAGTATATTGAGTATTTGTTTATCTGTTCATTAATTCATTAAAAATATGTTAACCACATATGTCAAAGGCATGTCACCTTCAGCTTGATGATCTTTTGTAGTATTCTGCATTGTCACTTAAACTTAAGGATACGTGATTTTGTCCATGTCTTCTCCAGATGTTCTTAGTATATCTTCTTGGTCACCTTCTGAACACAGTGCAGTCCTTTTTTTTTTTTTTTTTGTAGTTGTGCAGTACAACTGTCTTGTGTCCTTTTTGTTTTGTAGCTGGAATAATTTCAAGTTTGAATTTTTTCCCTTTCTTAGGGTCCATATTATTTATACATAAAGGGAGTAATATTTTCTTCTGCTAATTTTTATGTGACAATAACATTATTTACATATAACTCTTTTGTTTTCCTCCAAAGGCATAGATTAAACAAAAACTTTCATAGATGAGAATGAGAATAATCAAACTTTCCTTTGACTCTGTTTTCTGAAATACCAATTCATCATCTAACTTAAAAGACATTTTTATAATGCAGTTCTAAGAATTTCAGATGTGAGTAAGTGTTCTCTGAGATTAAGCATTTTAAGAATTTTGAATTTTTTGATTTTTTTTTTTTTTAGATGTAAGGAAGTCACTAATGGGGAATATTTTACTTAAGCTAGTTGAATAATTCAAAAGAGGTTGACAAAGCAGCAGGGTTTTTAGGTATGATGGCTTGCTTTCCAGGTGAAATTACCTTATAATAAAGTCCTCTTGGTATCAGATATACTACACAGGTTTGGGTTGGACACTTAGTACCTCTCCATAGTTCTCTTCTATCTCAAAAATAGTATATATTATGATCAGCATTTGGAAATTTATTATTCTGTATAAATTTTCTAAGATAATTTTCTAAGTCATTTTACAGCTTTTAAAACAGGCTAGTAGAATCAAGGTAACAGGTTCCAAAGAGTAGTATTTTGTTATAGTTTAAATATAGTTAAATAAAAGGCAGTTTAAAATTTTTAAATTGTGGATGTGTTGTTTTACCAGAATTATGTTTGGTTTAAACTGACCATTCCTAAGTGAGTATTTAATGTGACAGAATTTTATTTTCATCCTTTAAAATTAGGATGCATCTTTTACTCCTAGGTCATGTATTCTTATTTAGCATTTTACGTTATTTTCTTTTATCTGTAAATTCTTAACCTAATATTTTAGTAGCTTTACTACAGTAAAAATTAGTTCTTAATTTTTTACGTCTTTCACAAGAAAAATGTCTTAGAAACATCTTTTGTGTGTATGTGTGTGGTAACAGCTTGATAAGGATATAATTCATAGACCGTACAATTCACCCATTTAAAGTGTACAATTCAGTACTCTTTAGCATATCCATAGCGTTGTGCATCCATCATCACAATCGGTTTTAGAACATTTCGTCACCTCCAGAAGGAACCATGTACTCTTCAGCAGTCCTTATTCACTCATCCCCGTCCCCAGCCTCTCTCTTGCTTTCCCCCCCCACATTCTTTTTTCCTACTGAAAGTGTCTATTCTGAATATGTTGGTGCTTAAGGAAAGCAGCTTTGCCCATAATTCATTGTGCCCTGGATTTATGACACCAACTTGTATTTGGCCGATTAGGAACGAGGCCAAACTGCATTTTTCTTGGGTCTCTTCAGTTGATAAGTGGCACTTAACTGATTTCTTTCATAGAATCTTTAACAGGAATTCATAAGTTGCATCAGTTATGCCGCAAGAGATGGGCACCTCTGAAAAGATTTGTCAGATTCCTGTCCTGTTTTAACCAGAGTTTTTGGAAAACCCTGGGGAAAGATGGAAAATCACCATCAATCTGAGACTGCATTTAAGTTTTTACAATATTAACTGGAAAAAAACAAGATTCCAACATGGCACCCTATAGACCTCCACAGATAATATCATTGACCAGATGAGCATTGTGAGTCATTGCCATAGGCAGATGTTCCTTGATGGGACCTCGAAGGCCAAAAAAAGGACGTTGCTGAATCTGTTACTGAAAAGAACAGGCACCAGGCCTTGATAACACTCTATAATTCCATGGCATTTTGGTGCCTTGAAAGCCTGACAAGTGTAAATTTGTCATGATACTTGTGGTCTTGAAGCAATGTTTGAACTCGTTCCAGTGGCATGAAAATTGCGTTCTGTTATCCCTGCAAGTACTGCTGCCATGCTACCTACCGGTTGCAAACTCTGGAGTATTGCTATGCTTAAGGAGAAGGCAAGATAAATCCTCATACAGACCAAACATAAGTGCTAGTGTTGTTGTCTTCTCCATTAATGGGGGAAGGATTCCATGGTGCAAGTTTCGAAATCCATCCCTTCTCAACTGAAGTACTGCATCCTGGGTTTTGATTTCATACAGCTCTTGCCAAAAGAGGACCTTCCAATGGGAAATGCAATTGCTACATTGTTTTTTTTTTAATTTATTTATTTATTTTTGGCTGCATTGGGTCTTCATTGCTGTGCGCAGGTCCTCTCTAGTTGCGGCTAGTGGGGGCCACTCTTCGTTGTGGTGCGCGGGCTTCTCATTGCGGTGGCCTCCCTTGTTGCAGAGCACAGGCTCTAGGCGTGCGGGCTTCAGCAGTTGTAGCACGCAGGCTCAGTAGTTGTGGCACGCGGGCTCTAGAGCACAGGCTCAGCAGCTGTGGTGCAGGGGCTTAGTTGCTCTGCGGCATGTGGGATCCTCCCGGACCAGGGCTCAAACCCGTGTCCCCTGCATTGGCAGGTGGATTCTTAACCACTGCACCACCAGGGAAGCCCAATGATTGCTGCATTGTTGAAAGCTGCACAGAATCCACACAAGTAATGCTTCATTTCACTAACATTCGCAATATGAGGTGATATATCTTGTTTTTAAAACATTAGGATTGGTGGCCTCTTTTCATGAGCTGCTGAGTTCATCATGTTGCTTAAGATCTTTCTTCATGAAGGATTTGTTTTTTTAACCTGTAACACCATCTGGGCCTGGTATTTTGGGGGATGGTAGCTTTTTGATAACTTTCTCAATTTCTTCCATTGTTACTGGTCTGTTAGGTTCTCTCATCTAGAGTCAGTTTTGGTAACTGGGTTTCCCGTTGCCACTGGCGCCCGGCTCCACGCCTGGTAGCCCCCGCCTGCAGGTTGGTGAGCCTGCTAGCCAGCACTGGCGCAGGCGCAGACCTTAATCGACCTCAGAGCATGGGGTGGAGCGTCGGAGAGATTATTTCATTACCAGGAATGTTCTCTAAATACTTTGACCAATGAGGCATAAAACTACTTTATTTTAATTACATTCCAGCTACCTGTTTGCTTTCTAATATCCTAATGTTAATGAGTAGTGGAACAGTATGAGGATAAATGTGGTTTTTGTATTTGCGGGGTAACAGTCAAGTGAAGAGGACAGAGTTAAAGAATTACAGAACTACAGAATAAAAATGATAACAGTTGACACGGATACTGTGCAGCTGCCAGATTAGGGCATTAATGCAGTACAGAAGGACTTTCCTGAAGAAATGTTTGCTGAGATATGAAGAGGAGAAATTAACTCTAGTTCGTTGAGAGAAATTAACTCCAGTTAATTGAGTTGAGAGAGAATGAGTATTCCAAACAGGCAGAACAACCTGGTCAAAGGCTCTGTAGCTGGAGGGGTGAGGGCGCATTCAGGAAACTGAAAGAAGGCCAGTGTGGCAGCCATTAGTGCGAACGGAGTAAGAGCAATAAAGCTGGAGAGCTAGGCTGAGAATAGAGCATAAATCCTAGGAAAGTAAGGCCTTCAAGGGAGAGTCAGTTTTATTCTCTGAGATGAATCAGGCAGTTACTAGTTTTCACCTAGCAATACGGTTACGGATAATTTACTCATTGTAAATTTGCTGCTGCCCAACTTATCACATACTGAAAATGTTAGAATTCAGGTCTTTAATTTTTGATCTAGTGTTTGCTTGCATGTTTGCTGCCAGCATTCATTCTTGGCTTATTCATTCATTTATTTGTTCAATAAACATTACGAAATACAAATGCCTCCATAGTAGACCCTGGGTGCTTTAAAATGTAGGTTTTAATATTTTTCAGATACGGCAAGGCCAACAGATCAGGGACAATTGCCATTGAAGCTGTTTGTTACTCACAGTTCCCAAGAGGAAGGAGCATACCACACCACACAGAACCACATGGGGTAACACCAGGGTTGGTCAAGAGACAGAGGGAGAGAGGGGGAAATGTGGGCAAGAGCCTTTATTGCGCTTTCTGTGGGAAGGGATGGGAAAGCAAGGGTAAGCCGGTTTAGGATTGGCAAGTTCGAGTAATTTTAGGAGGCTACAGGGTGTAGGGACTGTCATGAGTTGTCTGGTACCTGGCCCTAGGTTAGTTAGGAGAAGGGAGATAGTGGCATGGAGTGTAAGAGCTTGATAGTTGGAGTAAGGGCTCTGGATCAGTTAGTTTGTGTATGAAATATGTGCTCAAATGCAGCCATTTTCTATCTCTCGGAATTGGCTAACCCTAAGAGGGCCAGTCTTTCCAGGTTAAGCAAGGTCCCATCTGTCAAAGCATCAGCATACAGAAAATAGAAAGGCATAATCAATACACTGAGTATTAATTGTCTCTTGTTCTTAGCACCATGACTAACACATAGTAGGTGCACAGTAAGTTAATTGAATGAATTTAATAAATATTTACACTGTAATCGTGTGTTATTTTTTCTCCCACTTAAATAACATTTTTTTCTGAACATCTAAATGTTCAGAAATGTTTATGCCTGAAAAATTAAGCTAATTTGATCTCTCAATTTGTCAGTCCTAGTTGGAAGTAAAGCATACTTTTTGGTCAGTCTATTAAAAAGTGCACTTTTTGAGGTAAATAGATCATTGTTTAATTTTGTCATATTAACACACCATAAAAAGGTGTTCACATTTAGCAGCCCTTTAAGAGGGGTGGGTGTTTTTATGTATACTCTGATTTGTAGTATTGTTGCAAATTAGGAGTTCTTCGAATGGGGCTACTTTAGGCATACTTTTAATCTGTTTATTAAAGTCAACATATAAATATATATATATATATCAGGTTGGCCAAAAAGTTCATTTGGGTTTTCTGTAAGATCTACGGAAAACCCGAAGTTTTTGGCCAACCCGACACACGCGCACACACACACACACACACACGTATATTTATACATATATATATTTATTTATTTATTTATTTTATACCTGACTGTTCAATACCCTTTGCAAAAAAAAAAAGGTGTGGAATGAATTTAGATGTATTAGTTTGAAAAGTATGTGTCATTTAAATTTAAATTGGTCATTTGAGCATTAAATATAGTTTCATAAATTTAGAGAGGAGAGAGTGTGAGATTGTGGGATTTGGAATTGAATTTTTGTTCATACACTTGGGAAGTCACTTGGTTTCTTGGAATATCAGTTTACTGTAATGAATAATAAACAATTTATAGTGTTCTACAATGCTACAGTTAAAAAAATACATGCACAGGTTATACAAAGTATAGTTAAAGAAATTCCCAAGGCATTTAATAATAAACATTCAGTAAATACTGACAGTCCTTTTGCATCATTTGTTGTTTCCATGATAATGATGGTTAATTTTGGAATGAAGAGTCATTAGTGAACACATTTGTTTACACATATTATGTGCCATAATTTTTTTAAAAGATGAGAGATTTTGAGACATTATTTCTAAAGTGAATTAGTTATGAATTACCTTTTGTTTTCAATAAAGTAGATTAGAGCAATGGGTAATTTCAAACTACAGATTCCTATACATTGTATAGGTATGATTTTATAAATGGGTTTCTGTAAGTAGGTTGAGATGGTATTGGAAGTCAAGTTGCCACTGAAAAGCTATGCTGTGTATGTGTGTCAAACTCTTGTGTCCCCTCTGGAGAAGAGATAGGAGAAGCCAATCTGAGAGGACTGATGGAAAGCATTTTATTCTTTACTTTTTGTGTGTACTTGATAGGCAAGATGATCAAGCCTTGGCTGAGCTATTTCAGTGTGCCATACAGTATTCTAGGTACAGAATCAGAGTGACAGAAGTCACCCTTAGTGATTATTCTGCCCTTTAGGTGAATGATCACTCCCTCCTCTTTTCCATCAAATACTTACTGAATGTCTGTGGAATGCTAAATAGTGAGATTACTGTGGGGAAAACGGACATAGTCCTTGCATAGTCTAGGGTTTTTGTTTTATGGTGTTTGCTCCTATTATTGTTGTTTTTTCCCCCTGAAGATTTAGCTTGAACTGATTTCTAACCTAGTTAGAACCTAGTATATATCCTAGTATTATCTGATTATATACTGATTTGTGGAAAGGGGCAGTGAGGTGTCAAGGGGGGAAGTTGTTTAGAATATTTATTTTGCCAGAGTTGACCACACAATGAATAATCCTCCTTGGGTGTATTGAATGATGACTATTTCTCTCATTGTTATGTAGGGAAAATAGAAACACATAAAAGAGTACTTTGAGGATTCAGGACCTCAGCTGTTGAGGTTCTGCTCCTCATCTCCTTTTGAATATATGTTTTACTAATGGGATAGATACTTTTAGATTTCCAAAAGAATAATCTTTGGATTATTAACGTTTTCCTTTGCATCTAACCTAATGCAATTTGCAGTAATTATTGGTTCAAATCATTTCAGTCTAACTGGGGAAAAACCCCTCTATAATGCAGCCTTTAATGTTTTTATTTTTTTGATTAGGCTATGCACATGTATGTTTTGGTAACAGAAGCTGGAGGGTGTAGACAAGATGGTTTAGGAAGATGAACAGTTGGTGCCATAATTGCATGTTCACTGAGTAGTTTTGTGAAAGAAAGAGGTAAATTATTAATTCCTGGGCTTGGTGATTTTTTTATTGAAGGGTTATAATCATTTATAAGACTTTCTTTTTAAAGCTGAACGTCAACTTGTTCTTCTAGCAGGTCCTTTGAAAACCCAGTGTCACCCCCCACCCAAAAGTTCGGTAGTTTTGGAAGTATTTTGAAGTGTTTCTATCCTCTCACCTTAGAATTTGAATGGAAAGAGTCCATTTTGGTTTTCATTTCCAATACAAATTCACTTTACCCTTGAAACATACAGCAGAACTAAAGTGCCCCTACCTTCCTTTCTAATATCAAGCCTGGGATACTGATACAACAAACATTCAGCAATGTTTTTGAAGTTTCTATCATGTGCCAGGGCACCATGCTGTGCATTCAGTTTACACATTATTATTCAGTGCAGCCTGGCTTCTTAGAACAACAACAACTTATGTCTTCCGTCTCCTGTCCTAATTGCTTAGGAGAGTTCCTGAATGCTTGTGACTTTGGGACTACACTCTTAATGCTCTCCTCACATCTAGGACCAGCGCCGTGTCTACAAATTAGATAAGGGCTTCTGACAAACTTTTGATAATGTGGCAGTCATCTTATAGACCATGGGTAATGTTAACTAATCACCAACCATTGTATGGCATTAAGCTTCTTTTAAACAGATAACCCAAGAAAGCAATACTGTGAGTGAATAGGATTGCTTTGAAGTTTCAGGACCGTAAACTGTTTAATGAGAATAAGAGAAGATTCTGATTGAGAATGAGGTATTGATTGGGTCTAGGCCCTGAAGCAATATAGAAACATAATTTTTACAGAGTAGCTAGTTTCAACAAGGGGATAAAAACTAAGGAATACAAAAAGTCCTTCGACTTTTTCTATCATGAATCCTGTGTACTTTCTGATTTTTCCTGTGTAGGTAAATACTTTCATAGCTTGAGGAGCATCTTACTTTTTGGGATTCTTTTCCTTGGGCTTCTGCTTTTACTCTAAGAGTCTCAGAGAGAAAAAGACACAGTGTGATGGAGAGGAAAGCTAAATTTAGCTTGAGATGCATGCTCTACCTACTATTTGTGTGACATTGGACCACTTTTTCCTCTCTGGGCCTCAGTTTTCAACAGTGAGGCATTTGAAACTAGTACCTGTGGGTCATTATTAGGTTAAATTGGAGAATGTATATTTAATGCCTATTAAAGTGTAATGCATATGATTGCTCAATAAATTGTTACCAAACAGGTCTGGCTGCTCACCACTCAAAAATCAATACTCAAGAGGCAAGTGTTGGTAGAAATGGAAAACATTGCTTTTAACCAGAAAGCTGGCAATCTGGGGGGAAGGCGGCCTTGTGTCCCAAAACCAACTCTGAAGTTTCTGCTTGGCCATGAAAGTTTTTTTTTTTTTTTTAAATATTTATTTATTTATTTATTTATGATTGTGTTGGGTCTTCGTTTCTGCGCGAGGGCTTTCTCTAGTTGCGGCGAGCGGGGGCCACTCTTCATCGCGGTGCGCGGGCCTCTCACTATCGCGGCCTCTCTTGTTGCGGAGCACAGGCTCCAGACGCGCAGGCTCAGTAGTTGTGGCTCACGGGCCCAGCTGCTCCGCGGCATGTGGGATCTTCCCAGACCAGGGCTCGAACCCGTGTCCCCTGCATTGGCAGGCAGATTCTCAACCACTGCGCCACCAGGGCAGCCCTGCTTGGCCATGAAAGTTTTTAAAGAGAAAAAGGGGAAGTAATCTCAGTTAATCATTGAGATTCGGGGTCAGAGTCATCACCATCTTTCCCTGCTTGCCAGCTTGTCGGCTTCTTGTGATCTTTCTTTAGATGCTATCTTGTTCACACAGTTTGCTTGTAAGATTACTGAAGGGGAAGCTGGGAAAGAGATCTGGTCATCTGTTAATTATTTATTTTTCATTTCTACTTCTTTGATCTATGGAAAGAACCAACAGGTTAAGCAGGGTATTGTGTGATCAAAAGATTTGAAAGGTGTGCTAGGGCTGGAGATGAGTAAAGCATGGGGGTGCCAGGTTTAAGGTTAGTGACCATATAGCTCTGCTAAAGTGACAAAAGGGGCCTCCTGCAGAGAGCTCTTTCCTGCCAAAAGCTGCTTACAAAATGATTGAGTGTTACTCTATCAATCATTGCCACTATCTATCAAGTAACGCTGCTACCACTTATTAATGTTACTACCTCCGTCATTTTGACCAAGTGTGTGAGGGTACCATCTTAGGCTTTCCTGAGGCTTTCCCTCATTTACTCTGAGTCCTTCCCCCATTCAGTCTGTCCAAATGTGACCAATGCCACCATTTGAGGAAAGACTCTTATCTCCCTGCAGCTATTTCATGCACATCCCTTGGGCACACATGCGAGCACTTACTCATTATTCTTTTCATTATTGTTGTTGCCTCCATTTCACTTTTCAGGAATTGGCAGGTATTTCAACCCAGGAAGAAGCTTTTGTTGACTACTCTTTACAAAGTGATTGTATAGAGTTGACCCTCAGTTTGTATTTGCTACTCTTAACATTCCTCAGTGATGGCCCTTAAACCCCCTTATCTATTATAGACCAGAGAAAAATGTTTGGAATTCAGTCTGTAGGTTGAAGGGAAACTGGAGAAAGAGGGTAGAGGGTAGAGTTTGAGGTAGTTAAAGGTACAGTTTTATTGGCTCACGATATCATTTGCTATCCTTTGATATTTCTTTATTTCTCAGTTTTTCATTTGTCAAAACTCTTTCCAGTTTCTATGTCTAAAAGTGATTTCTGCCTCCTTGAAATTTTTTGACTGAATCATGCATCTTTTATCTTGGATTACTTGTCTATTTCTACTTTCTGTATTTTACCTCCTGGGCGTTTTAGAAGTTAGGCCCATGTGTTGAGATATAGTGAAGGGCTTAAAGGTCCAGACTCTGGAGGCACACTGGGTAGATGTGAATTCTTGCTCTTAAAATTCACTGTGTGACCTTGAGCAAAGTACTTAACCTGTCTCTGTCTCTTTCCTTACCTATAAAATGGAACTAAACTGTTGGATTATTTTGTATGTTGAGTGAGCTAATATGTTTAAAATACTTAGAGCAATGCCTGGGAAGTAGTATATGCTCAGTAAATAAATTTTGCCTGTGATGATGATAATGTTGTACACATTTTTTTCCCTCTGTTTAACACTAAACATAGGATACTTGCTTACAGAATACCTTACATGGTCAGGAAGGATATTGTTAAAATGAGTATCTCAATTGAACATTTATTCTCTCTCAGGGTATCTTGAGCTGCTTGAGATCAGGGACCAGGATTTTGTTTATCTTTAGTATCCTTATAGTCTAGCACAATGCCTGACACATAGTAGACTCTCAGTAATGTTATTGAATTGGATATATTTGATGGAGGTGAGATAACCAATGCACTATGCTCCTCTCGGTCTTGGATACTTCTGAATACCCAGTTACTCTTGTCAGAAACTTCCCACGTTTAATCCATCACCACAGCTGTTGACTAGACCTATAAATGTATCTCAGATCCATAGCCTCCATTTCCACTTCCACTATCTTTATATAAGCTATCTTATTCTTTTTCTGGACTACTGCTTTAGTCTCGTAAACTGATCTCATATCTCCTCCAAGTCGTATTTCACAGAGAAGAAGACAGAACCATTTTTTTAAAAGGAAAAATGATCTTTTCCCTCTCCTACTTGAGAACTCTTCAGTGGCTTCCATGGAGTAACTTGTCCTACAGGGTCTGCCAAAATTTTGGCTTACTCCTTGAGTCTTATCTCAACCTACTCAGTCATTCTGCACCAGTCTTGCTGGCTAGTCTCTCTGTGTTTGGACTATGCTAAGCTTCTTTGACAAGAATTTTGACAAATTCTGTAAATTGGCATGCTTTTCAGTACCTTCAAAGCACTCTCTCTTTTTTTTATTGAACTATAGTTAATTTACAATATTGTGTTAGTTTCAGGTGTACAGCTTCAAATTCTTTTCCATTATAGGTTATTACAAGATATTGAATATAGTTCCCTGTGCTATACAGTAAATCCTTGTTGTTTATCTATTTTACATATAGTGGTGTATCTATTTAATCCCATACTCCTAATTTATCCCTCAGCCCCCCTCTTTCCCCTTTGGTATTCATAAGTTTGTTTTCTGTGTCTTTGAGACTGTTTGTTTTGTGAATAAGTTCATTTTTATCATTTTTAGATTCCACATATAAGTGATATCTTTATAATACTTGTCTTTCTCTGTCTGACTTACTTCATTTAGTATGATAATCTCTAAGTCCATCCATGTTGCTGCAAATGGTAATAGTTCATTCTTTTTTACGGCTGAGTAATATTCCGTTGTGTGTGTGTCTCTGTGTGTGTGTGTGTGTGTGTGTGTGTGTGTGTGTGTGTGTGTGGTGTGTGTGTACACACACACTACACACCCCACATCTTCTTTATCCATTCATCTGTTGATGTACACTTAGATTGCTTCCATGTCTTGGCTACTGTGAATAGTGCTGTTATGAACATTGGAGTGCATGTATCTTTTCAAATTAGAGTTTTCATCTTTTCCCAGGAGTGGGATTCCTGGATCATATGGTAGCTCTATTTTTAGTTTTTGAAGGAACATCCATACTGTTCTCAACAGTGGCTGCACCAATATACATTCCCACCAACAGTGTAGGAGGGTTCCCTGTTCTCCATTCAAAGTACTCTTTGTTTTTCCTTTGTAAAACTGGTCATGATTGTAAATCAAACAAGTGTTTGTCTAGCAGTTTTTTATATGTATTTTGTTTTTTACCCACAAATATTTATATTTGTATTTGAAAATAAAAGGACTTAAAAACTGTTATTTTTTTAATTGACAGAGTAAATTTGACTTTTTTTGGGGGGGTATACACTACTATAAATTTTCACACATGTAGATTTGTGAAAACATCACCACAATTAGAATACAAGGAATAATTTTATCACCTGAGGAAACTCCCTTTTGCTATATGCTTTAGGGAAGTCATCCTCCCCTTGACCCTTAACTCCTGGCAACCACTGATCTGTTCTCTTTCACTATAATTTTGTCTTTTTGAGAATGTCATATAAATGGAATCAGGCAGTATATATCCTTTTGAAACATAATGTCTTTTAAATCCATCCAAGCTATTGTGTATGTTATTAGAATGTTCTTATTTTATTGCTGAGTAGTATTCCATTGTATGGATGTACCACTTCAGCCATTGAAGGACATTTGGGTATCTAGCACATTTTTTTTTTTTTTTTTTTTTTTGGGCCACACTGTGGGGCATGTAGGATCTTAGTTCCCCGACCAGGAATTGAACCTGCACCCCCTGCATTGGAAGGCGGAGTCTTAACCACTGGACCACCAGGGAAGTCCTTCTAGTACATTTTAATGACTTTCTCAGTAAATTCCATGAGCATGACAGCCTGGACTTGTTAGCATGTGTCCTCTTTCTGTCTTCCCGTCTCTTATTCTCTCTGTCTCTATGTGTGTGTATACAGACATTACACACATGCACCAACACACACACACCAACCATACATGGTGCTTTATTTTTGAACCATTTGCGTGAATTGCATCAGTCATTGCCTTTTGCTCCTAAATCCTTAAGCTTTTAGTCGTCATGTCTTTGTAGTCTCTTTTACACTGTAATGTCGTTTCCTGAGTCTATCTCACTTATGACTAACATTTTTGAAAAATACAATTCTACTCTGTCTCCTTCTCTCCCTTTCTTCCTCCCTTACTCTCTCCCAGAATGTTCCTCCTTTGGGGTTTGTCTGATATTTCCTCATGATTAGATCCAGGTTAATCATCCCTGTTTGGAATATTACATAAGCGATGTGTTCTTGAAATATCACATCTAGCAGTATGTGGTGTCTACCTGCTTCTCATTAATCATGTCAATTCTGGTCAAGGTGTTGTCCGATTTCTCTGCTGTGTGATACTTTTTTTTTTGTTTTTCCTGGCAAGTGTTAAGCAATCTGTATTGAGATACTGCTCCTCATTAAAATTTTCCCCTACATTGAGCAAAATGATAATATTTTGTATTGTTACTGGACTAATTTTTATTGTAAACCCCATTTCAAGTTTTGATTCTTTTGATTTTAGGATCTATAAGTAATTTTTAAGATCCATAGTAAGATCAGTAACTGCTACTGTAAACCATTCTTTAGATGTAAACCCATCTTGATTGGTTTATACATAGACGCTATATGTCTAAATAATGCAGATGGCATATATGTAAAAGATGGTAATAGAACAGTTTTCCTCTTATCTTTGTATTTTTGTACTTGTGATGGAATTGCTGAATGGAAAGGAAATAGATATGTGTTGAAACTTAAGGCATGAGATTATTTAAAGATAGAGGTAGTACAAAAGAAGGTTTAGCAATAAGAATGAGAGAGAAATAATTTAGTGAGCCAGTTTCCTGGAAAGAAAAGGGAGGATGCCTACTTAGGAGGCTTAGTGTTCAGAAATAGTTCTAATGAATATTAGTAGGAATGAGAAAAGGGATATGAGGAACCATTTGGATGTATTATTCCAGAGCAAATTCATAATGTCAGAATTCAGATTGGGGAGAATTATATATTGTGCATTGGAGGTATATGAAGATTTTATTAAACATGTTATAGAACTTAAAGCTCATGAGAGGATTTAAAATTACCTAAATAATACAGATTACTGTGAAATGAAAGTATTTAAAGCACAGGGAAATGTACCCTCCGGTAAGTGCGGTGGGAAGCTGGGAAACTTGAGTTCTTATCTAAACCTTGAGTGGGCAATTTTGCCACTAATTCGTGATGTGCTCATAGCAAGAAAGATGAAGAGGTCTCTGGTTCTTTCCCTGCATCAGCTTTCTTCAGGTTTTGATTTCTGCGGTCTTCTTTAGTAGTGATCACTTGTCTCTAAGAGCAACAACTCCTAGATGAACAGATCTTTACCTCAAGATCTAGTAAGAATAAATATTTTTGTCTGCTTTGGATATTTCTAGAACAGAGGACAAAATTAATTAATGAATGTTCTGATCTTGTTACCTTGTAGTTTACCCTCTTTAAATTTTATTTTGATTTCGATGGACCAGTTTCTCTGACTTTTTCTAGACTGTAGGAGAGTAAAAAGTTTTCCTTGACTCTCTTAGGGTCCCTGACTGGGTCTGAAAATTAAACTGAGAAAGACAAGACAACAGGATTAAAGCATACAAATTTAATGTACGTTTTACATGTCATGGGAGTCTTCATAAGGAAATGAAGACTCAAAGAAACTGTTAAACCTGTGTGTTTTTACACTGGGTTTGATGTAGAATGGCAAGTCATGGAAAGATATGATATGGTAAAGGGTGTGAGGTAAGTATAATAAACCAGGGGAAATTTTACAAGTCCCATTTGTTTGGATTCTTCTGACACCTCTTGTCTTTGGAGATAAGGATTCCTCCCATTATAGGGAGGGCACTTCTCACTTGAGGGTTTAATGACTTGTTTCAGGGGACAAGGGCAGGGAGTATGGGGGTGTGGCTGGGGGTGGGAGAGGTCAGAGAGAGAAATTCCTGCTCATGCTGTATGCTCAGACTCCTTCAGCTTAAAGTATTCAGTATGCCAAGGTGCTATATTTTGGGGTACCGTGTCCTGAACCCCCTCATAATTCTTTAAGTTGTATGACACAGTTGAAAAAAATCTGTGAAACATACCTCATTATGCTTTGTATGTTATTGAAAATATGAAACAAAATGAACTTGAAAAACCTAGCTCTTGTTTCATCTTTACCTCTAATTTATGTCATTTCTCTGTCATTTGGTTTTTTGGTTGTTTTCTAATTTCTGTGTTTATAAAATAGCAATTACAACAGCCAGCCACAAAGGATAGCTGTGAGATTTGTAAGTCATTTTGATAAAGATCTGTTATCTAGTATGCACCTCTGATTTTTTATTGTAATTGAAAGAAAGTGCTGGGTGTTATACAAAATATTAATATGGAAATAATTTATATTATTATCTGAAGTAGTTGTCTTGATGTGAAATAAAGCTGCTTTAATATCAAAAGGGAGTTATAGTATACAATTATATATATTATTACTGATATTTTAAGTGCATTGTCAGGGTATTAGTAATATTAATAAATGTCAGAATTAGAAAGTCTAAGCAGTCAGGTTTTTGAAAAATTAATGACTAAACAATGTATAATATATACAGTTTATAGTCAACTCTTTAAATCCTTTAAAATATTATATTATGCACAGATACATTTTTATTGTAAAAAATTCGGGTTAATTCAGATGTATATATGGTCAAAAGTCATTAAAGGGCTTCTTTCACTCTCCTCAACTTTTCTTGTCAAAGATAACCTTTGTCAGTAACTTGGTATGCAACCTGATATCATTCGACAACTCAAGGCATATACCTTAATATATTAAGGTACTAATTGGTCGTATTCAATACTTTATATGCACCAATTTTTTTTAATTAAAAAAGAAGAGCACAGAAGAACAGCATCTGTCAAGTTCATTGTTCTAAATTACTTGTTTTTGCTACCTGTTTATTTTTAAGGAATAAAGCAAAATTGAAGTCTCTACTGTATATTCAAAACAATATAAATATTCTATGCATTTAAAAAATTCACAAAAGTTACATTACTCTATTTACATCTTATTTCAACTTGCTTTTTCCATTCGATAGCTATTTGTTGTTGATGTATACGGAGTTTGTTAGTTCTGAATATTTAAAATTTTCATGTTTAAAAAATACTTACTTTTAAAATGAAATATTTAGGTTTGTGCGTTAGGAAAACTCAAGTTAACTGCATTCTGAAAAAATAAGTTCCTGAGATTTCCTTTTAACAATACTTTTGAAACACAGATAACATTATTTCCTGTCTCTCAGTTTCCTGTATCCATGGCAACCTCTGTTTTACACACTGAGTGTGGAGGAACCAATGTGAAGAGTGGTGTTTCCTGAGCAAATTGTGACTTAAAAAAAAAAAGAGGTGGAGGGGTGGAGGTCAACAGTGCCACAAAAGAAATGGAGTTTAGAAATGTCGCTCTTCAGATATAGAAAGAAAACCTTTACTTGAATCAGCTGAGTGTTAATAATATGAATTTCCTGTTCTTGGTAAGATTATTTATTTAAATATGAACTTTTAGCTGAAACAAAAAATAATTTGGTTTGTAAAAACCTGTAGTTTAAAGGGAGCTTAATTGTTCTGTATTGAATGTGTATAATTCCTAAATTATAATGTTGTTTAATTGATATTAGACTTTAAGTTGATAAAGGGGCATATTATATCCAAAGATCTTTATCCCTGCATCATCATTTGTCACTTTAGTTATAGTCAGTTGTAATATTTTAAGTTAGCAAACATTTTATTTTGCAGTTCATTAAATTTGAATTATCATTTTGTCAAACAGTGGGTTAATGGCCTGGAGGTGCTAATAATTCTAGAACGTATTTCAGCCTTACTGTTTTATGCTATCACCATAGTATGATTTATGATATTTAGTATTATGGCTGATCCTAATAAAATAAAATAGAGTATAGAATTTCTAGTATTATAAAACTTTTATTTAAAGAACTTTTTGATGATTTAAAGTTTTACCTTTTCTTTTTATAGCCAATTTTGATATGAACAGAAAAACCAAGAACAGGGCTATGTGTGGAGTACGTTTTTCTCTGCCTTGCCTACGACTGTTTCTACTTGTTACCTGTTATCTTGTGTTATTATTCCATAAAGAGATACTTGGATGTTCATCTGTTTGCCAGCTCTGCACTGGGAGACAAATTAACTGCCGTAACTTAGGCCTTTCAAGCATTCCTAAGAATTTTCCTGAAAGTACAGTTTTTCTATATCTGACTGGAAATAATATATCTCATATAAATGAAAGTGAATTAACTGGACTTCATTCTCTTGTAGCGTTGTATTTGGATAATTCTAGCATTGTGTATGTATATCCAAAAGCTTTTGTTCATTTGAGGCAGCTATATTTTCTATATCTGAATAATAATTTTATAAAACGCTTGGATCCTGGAATATTTGAGGGACTTTCCAACCTTCGTAATTTATATTTACAGTCTAATCAAGTATCTTTTGTTCCAAGAGGAGTATTTCATGATCTAGTTTCAGTTCAGTACTTAAATCTACAAAGAAATCGCCTCACTGTCCTTGGGAGTGGTACGTTTGTTGGTATGATTGCTCTTCGGATACTTGATTTATCAAACAATAAAATTTTGAGGATATCAGACTCAGGCTTTCAACACCTTGGAAACCTGGATTGTTTGTATCTAGAAGGTAATAATTTAACAAAAGTACCATCAAATGCTTTTGAAGTTCTTAAGAGTCTTAAAAGACTTTCTTTGTCTCATAACCATATTGAAGCAATACAGCCCTTTGCATTTAAAGGACTTGTCAACTTGGAGTATCTCCTTCTGAAAAATTCAAGAATTAAAAATGTTACTAGGGATGGGTTTAGTGGAATTAGTAATCTTAAACATTTGATCTTAAGTCATAATGATTTAGAAAATTTAAATTCTGACACATTTAGCTTGTTAAAGAATTTAATTTACCTTAAGTTAGATAGAAACAGAATAATCAGCATTGATAATGATACCTTTGAAAACATGGGAGCATCTTTGAAGATTCTTAACCTGTCATTTAATAATCTTACAGACTTACATCCAAGGGTCCTTAAGCCATTATCTTCATTGACTCATCTTCAGGCAAATTCTAATCCTTGGGAATGTAACTGCAAACTATTGGGTCTTCGCGACTGGTTAGCATCTTCAGCCATTACTCTAAACATCTATTGTCAGAATCCCCCATCCATGCGTGGCAGAGCATTGCATTATATTAAATGGACTGACTTTACAAATTGCGTTACATCTTCAACAAATGTATCCAGAGCTTGGGCTATAAAATCTCTTCATATTCATCACAAGACCACTGCATTAATGATGGCCTGGCATAAAATAACCACAAATGGGAAACATTTGGAAAACACTGAGAGTGTTACTTTCTGGGAACGAATTCGTACTTCACCTGCCAGTAGATTTTTTCAAGAGAATACCTTTGGTAATCCATTAGAGACTACTGCAGTGTTACCTGTGCAAATACAGCTTACTTCTCCTGTTAACTTGAACTTGGAAAAAAACAGTGCTCTACCGATTGATGCTGCTTCGGTGTCAGGGAAAACATCTCTAATTTGTACACAAGAAGTTGAAAAGTTGAATGAGGCTTTTGACATTTTGCTAGCTTTTTTTATTTTAGCTTGTGTTTTAATCGTTTTTTTGATCTACAAAGTTGTTCAGTTTAAACAAAAACTAAAGGCACCAGAAAACTCAGGGGAAAATAGACTTGAATACTACAGCTTTTATCAGTCAGCAAGGTATAATGTAACAGCTTCAATCTGTAACACTTCCCCAGATTCTCTAGAATGCCCTGGTTTGGAGCAGATTCGACTTCATAAACAAATTGTTCCTGAAAGTGAGGCACAGGTCATTCTCTTTGAACATTCTGCTTTATAATTCAACTGAATATTGACTATAAGAAAACCTCAGTGTCATGGACATGAATAAAACTGAAGCATCCTTATAGAATTATAGACTTTATTTGGATATATAATGAATTATATGAGCTTAGCATTAATAAATATATGTTTTTAATAATTTGTGAATACTGTATTCATTCAGCAAATATTTTCTTTGATAAGCACTGTATTAAGTAATTAATAATAACTAATGTTTCTGTGTACCAAGCACTATGCTAAATACTTCATATATAACATTTAATCCTTAAAAAGCCTTATAAGGTAGTACTATCTACATTTTACAGGTAAGGAAACTTAGGCAGAGTGAGTTTAAGAAACTGTCCCAAATTCTCACAGCTTGTGACACTTTTTAGGTCTGTCTGATTCCAGAGCCCATGCTTTTAATTTTATACTATACTGATGCCTGGGTGCTAGGGTTATCATTGTGAACAGCATGGACATGGTTCCTATTCTCAGCAGAGCTTGAAAATGTAGAGGAGGACACACATGGTTATTGTACAGTGTGATAAATACTGCACTTGAAGGTACTATCTTGAGTAACATATGTGGAGGTGAGAGATAGCTTTATGAGAAAAGTGACATTGAAACTGGATTGCAAAGGATAAGTAGAAATTAGCGCAGCGAAAGAGAGCTGAATAGTAGGTAGAGGGTTGAAGAAATAGAATACTGCTTTTCAGGAACTAAAATTCAGTCCAACTGGAGTTGTGAGTGGTATTATGAGATTTGCAGCTAGAGAAAGAAATCAGACGATGAAGGATGTTGTAATTTCATGTTTTTCCCTAGGGCAGCAGGGAGCCATGGAAAGATTTTAAGCATTGTTAAGGGAACCAAATGCTGCTGTTTGACTACACATTCAAGGATTCTTTGTTTTAAATAAATTCATTCATTCATTCATTCATTCATTTATTTATTTATTTATTTATTTTTGGCTGCACTGGGTCTTCGTTGCTGCATGGGGGCTTTCTCTAGTTGTGGTGAGCAGGGGCTACTCTTCATTGTGGTGCGCAGGCTTCTCATTGCAGTGGCTTCTCTTGTTGCAGAGCACAGGCTCTAGGCACGTGGGCTTCAGCAGTTGTGGCTCGCGGGCTCTGGAGTGCAGGCTCAGTAGTTGTGGCGCACGGGCTTAGTTGCTCTGTGGCGTGTGGGATCTTCCCGGACCAGGGCTTGAACCCGTGTCCCCTGCATTGGCAGGCGGATTCTTAACCACTGAGCCACCAGGGAAGTCCCAAGGATTCTTTTAAACATTTAGCATTTGGCAAATACCAACTGAAAGTGCACTCTTTCTGGAAGGAACAAGACTAGAAGCAGGATTAATCTGAATCTCCCATGGAGTGATCACTGATTCATGGGAGAGGCGCTGGAGCCCTGGACTGGGGTGGTGGCAGAGAGGATGGATGGATTCTAGAGCTACTTTGGAAGGTGCCTTGGTGATTGGCAGAGGCATGGCAGGTGAGGGAGAAATCAGATGTTAGGTTTTTGGAAAATATTTGCCCTTAGGCTACAGGCAACATTTTAGAAAACTCTTGTTTATTTATAAACCACATACAGAAGTAAATACACCTGTTTTAATCACTACTTAGGTCAAGAAATAGAACATTCAAACATAACATATATGTGGACATTTCTTGAACTTAAGAATTATAGAAATAACCAAGTGTTTAAGCTTTAAGGTGGAGGGGGACCCACATGTAATAAGGGCATTTTCACTCCATTATCTTACCCACAGCACAACAAAAACAGTAAAATTTGCCATATTTGTTTTTAAGCTTTGCCAAAATGGGAAAAGAAAGCCTGGAAACCTTTTACAAGGTTCTGAAAATGAGCTTTGATGTTAGGTCTTCCTACGAAGTTGGTCATTCACTTCCCCACATCCTATTGTACTTCTTGTTCTTCCTTGTTAGAAGGATCTCACTCCTTGCTTGTCTTCTGTTACTGGGCCAGACTGGAAAACGTATGCATGGACTTGTAATATGTTGTGCTGCTCTGGACTAAGAGGAAAGAGAACAGGGTACGTGAAACCAAAGAGAAGGTTGTTCTCTTTGCCGGTTAGACTTTGTTTTTATGCATCGCCTACTGAATAGTAACTTAATTTCTTTTCTCCTGAGAAGGCCCGTTTCATTTCTCATTAAAACTTTTATTTTTCTTTTCTGTTATTGGACTTACTGATAAGGCCTTAGGTGAGTGGGGAGGGATATGCATCAGTTGTCTCAAATTATTATCTAGTTAGTTAATGATTTCACAGTTATGGAGCAATATTAACAAGGTGATGAGCCCATGGTTTTCAGTATTATACTGTCTCAAGTATAGTTCTTTAAAAGTGCCCTCTATCTCTAGTCATCACTCTACTGAAGTTGGTAGGCTCTTGTGGCTGCATACTTTAATGCGAGAAGCCCTGTGGGTTAAAAGATAAATATGGTGAAAGCAGCATGAATGAAAGGAGTGGATAGTATGTGTTCTGCTGGTCCAAATGTGCCTTGTTTCATTGTTCCTGACTCCTGAGGCATCATGTGACATAGTAGAGGGCACTATATTTTAGTGGCAAGTAGTTTTTTGATTGTCAATAGCGTGTAATTGTAACATACAATACTTTCCTTTTATCTCCATGTCTTCCCGTATGTCTTGAGTTTCCAGTACCTGAGCGTAAACCCTTGCCTGTCCTTAGTTTGGATATTGGCTTTGGAAAAGCTCACTTTTTGCCAGATACCTTCTCTGATACTCTTCCTAGCCTTAATTCTATTCTTAATACATAAGTTCACATTTTCTTTGTATTTTGTTTGAGGTCCCATGGAGCAAAAATTTTTATGTTCTAGTTCAGTTTCCTCATGTTTTGGCTTTCAGAACCCCTTTTCTTAAATCATCTGCTTCTCATCTATGAAAGCCTCCTAAGGCATTGTCTTCTAGAATGGGGACCTCTGAGATAAAAGAAGAAAATATGTATTGGTCTCTACCCCTGATTCTTGGCACAGAGCTCCTGAAATCCTTGTAATTTCCTAAGTGATAAGAACATTAGGAGCATCTTTTTTTCTGACGAGGCAACTCTGGGGTGGGCTCCTAGATTGAGGTCACCAGAGAGACTGAGCCATGATTAGAGGCTTGGAATTTTCAGCTCCAAGCCCCATCTTCCACAGAGGGGAGATGAGCTGGAAATGGAGTTAATAATTGAGTATGTATGTAAGGAATTCTCCATAAAATCCCAATAGTAGGGTGTTCAAGGAGCTTCCAGATGGGGGAACACACCCACATCGGAAGGGTGATACGCCCCAACTCCACAGGGACCAAAGCACTTGTGCTCAGGACCCTCCCAGACCTTGCCCTCTGTAGCTCTTCATCTGGCTGTTCATCTGTATTCTTTATCATATATTTTAGTAAACTGGTAAACATGTTTCCCTGAATTCTGTGATTTCTCTGGCAAATCAGTTGAACCTAGGGAGGAGTCATTGGAACCTTTGGCATCTGAGGGACTTGGGGGGTGGCTCAGTCTTGTGGGTCTGAGACCTTAACCTGTGGGATCTGACACTATCTCCAGGGAGATAGTGTTAGAATTGAGTTAAATTGTAGGTCATCCAGTGGGTGTCACAGAATGGCATGTTGGGAAAATCTTCCACACATTTGGTGACCAGAAGTAAAGTGTGCTGTGAGTAAAGAAGACTCACAAAAGAGAAACATAGTAGGGAAGAACAGGGTTTCTCCCTACTCGGGAAGGAAAAATCTGAGTTTTTTTCCATTAAGGACCATACCCTCCTGGAGTTTTATTCCTACTATAATTACAACTAACCAGGTAAATTCAGGAAGTAGCATTCTTAGCAGATGGAATCCCTCCATGAAAGTCCTAAGACTACGAAAGTGTTTGTCAAAAAGAAGGCTGGTACAGCTGGAGAGTAGTATGAAAAGTTAGGTGAGGTCAGAGAGAGGTAGGCAGCAGCCAGGTGAGATGGGGTTGAGTGAACCATGATTAGGAGTTTGGATTTTTATGTGTAATGGGAAGTTACTGAAAGGTTAAACCCTTACTTACTTTATTTATTTATTTATTAAAAATTTTTTAACATCTTCATTGGAGTATAATTGCTTTACAATGTTTTGTTAGTTTCTGCTGTATAACAAAGTGAATCAGCTATATGTATACATATATCCCTATATCCCCTCCCTCTTGCGTCTCCCTCCCACCCTCCCTATCCCACCTCTCTAGGTGGTCACAAAGCACGGAGCTGATCTTCCTGTGCTACGCAGCTGCTTCCCAGTAGCTATCGATTTTACATTTGGTAGTGTATATATGTCAGTGCCACTGTCTCACTTCGTCCCAGCTTACCCTTCCCCCTTCCCGTGTCCTCAAGTGCATTCTCTAGGTCTGCGTCTTTATTCCTGTCCTGCCCCTAGGTTCTTCAGAACCATCTTTTTTTTTTTTTTTAGATTCCATATATATGTGTTAGCATGCGTAAACCCTTACTTTAAAGCAAGGGAGACATGATCAGATTTTGCAAAACAGCACTGTGTAGAGAATGATTTAGGGGAAGCAAAGAGTGGAAGCGTCCCCATGTGGGAAGTTATGCAGTAGTTCAAACTGAGACAGAATTGACTTGTAGCACACTGTTTACAGTAGGAATATAGAGAAGTCGAAAAATTTCATAGATAAATGTGACAGAATTTGATGATAAATCGGGTTTTGGAAGGGTAAATGAGAAGGTCAAAACTGAATCCCAGGTTTCTGGCCTGAGTCACTGGGTGCTTAGAATTGCTCTGTAGTCAGATAAGGGCAACTGGAAGAGAGCCTGATTTTGATTTTCTATCTTGTTTTCCTTTGTTTTTGTTGGGAAGGCACTCAAAAGTTTGGTGTTGGCTACCTTAAGTTAGAGATGCTTGTGAGACTGCCAAGAGTGGATGACGAGGATGTAGATGTAATAGGGTTCCAAAGCTCAGAGAGGTCACTGCGAGTGCTAGCAGTATTTAGGAGGAATTTGGCAATGTGCCTGAATGAGGCAGGTCTAAATAGCAGGCAGTTAACTCATTTTCCCTGTAAGAAAAATCTACATAAGGTTTTTGGTCAGCTTGAATATGTTGTATTTACAAAGCTGTAACAAAATAGTCAAAATGCCTGTTATATTGTTAGTTTAGTTACACATACATATTTTAAAATAATGTAAATAGATTTTTTTCCCATTATTTCGTGATAGTTTTATTCAAATGCTTCATGTAAATCTTTGACATCAGTGTTCTCATCATCACAGGCTTCCCTTCTGATCACGTAACACTGTTTTCCAGAGCACATTATCTTCATTTTGGTCTGAGCAGTGTGACATACAGCACTTCTCCAGAAATTTAACTCTAAGCCACAAGTATCTTTTCATATAACTTTAATAACGTTAACTAAGTTGGCTTTTTCTCATTTATCCAGAAGATATATGGTCATGATTGCCTTGTGATAACTTGTATAGCTCTGTTTTCAACAGTGTCCACCATTTATAATGGTGAGGTTGTGCCTCCAACCCCATAATTACTAAATCTCTATTAAATTCTTTTGTATCACTTAAAAAAAAAAAGTTTGTCAAGTGACTCCTGTAAGCTTTGAAAATAAGCATTGATTGGATTTTTTCAGCCTAATGTCTTTTCCAAACAGTTCTGTGCCAGTCATTGATCATCTTCTTTTTAATGGAACCTTAGTATATCTTCACTGAGCAGTGTTTCTTAAAGCATAGTCTTCCTCTTGAAAATCATATAATATGGCAGTTTCTTCTCATCCCACAATACATAGATCACTGTAGTTATTTCTTATTGTCTTAAAGATAATGGCTTGCTTTTTTTCCCCCACCTCTATGCAGTCAAAAAAGAAAAAAAAAGTTAATTGGGGGAATGGTTTATAATATGTAAGGATAATTGTTGTGTAAACTTTAATTTTAAAATAACTTAGTGAACTTCCATTATGAACTTTTTATCCTTTTATTTCCTTGCCCAGTATTTGTCAAGGGAACTAGATTTATTAATACATACACTTTTCCATGACCACGAAGAGAATTAACTGTGTAGAAAGGGTGTATGTTTCCATTTAAGTGACAGAAGTATTTCCAGCCTAGGTCCTGGAAAATAGGGGAAAAACCTGATTTTAGTATAAATGTCACCACTTCTATAACTTCCGATGTGGAAGGAATTCTGGAATAAGACTGATAAATCAAGGCTTTTTTCGTTTTTCTTTTAGTAAACTGCTGTTCTTTGCTTAATATTGTTAATATAAGCAGAAAAGTATAATTTACAGAATATTTTATTTGATTGTGGCTCTTAGTGCTTAAAAACTTATTTTCTTAAATTTCCTTAACTTCATTGACCCTCTGACTTAGGATTTAATGATGTGAGTGAGTTCAGATATTATTAGGTGCAGTGTACGAATAGTGTAATTGTCGTCTGGTTAGAGCAGAGAAAATTTTAAAGTGACTGAAGTTCTGATTTCTTTCTTTCTTGGGCTTGCTACTATGAAAAACTTAAATCATCAATTTTCGATTATAAAACTGTTCAGAAAAAGTAACTGAAAATTTGATGTTTCTGCATTCCTGTTTTCCTCCAAGGCCCAAGGGAATGAAGATGTGATGTAAATGTGTAAATCCATCACTTACAGAGAAGTTATTTAAGGCACAGGCTCTATGATGATGGGTCAGTTAATCTAAAAACTGGAAGTGTAAAATGCTTACTAGAAAAATACTAATAAAAATTGGATAAGTGGAAAGAAACTAGAGTCCTGTCCACATTTAACCTAATATTTATTGTTTAGGCTAACCAAATGAATATTAGAATATTTCTTTTATTTGTGCCTTTGGGATTAAAAATTTTGCACTATCTTTCTAGGGGCATTTTGTTTTCTGAACACCTGTGGCTGGGTTCATAGTGATACAAAAGGACAGTAATAATTTTAAGCCAGCATGATTTTTAAAGTTGGGTGAAAAACACAAGAAAGATGGATTTTTTTTTTCTTTAGTACATAGTTTTCAAAAGCAAGGAAAAATCACTCTGCGTGAAGTTTCTGCAGTTCACTTATTCTACAGATACTGTTACATACCCAGAAAATGTCATACCTTTAGGAAATACTAAGTCAAGATTAAGAGCTGTAGTTTTACTCACATGCATTTAACTGAAAAAGAAAAGTTTACTAAAAAGTATGTGGAATTGTTTTAAATGATCAGGTAGTCTTTACCCAGTGAGTAAAATTTTTAATGCTCTCACCTACTTATTTAATGTTTGTGTCTATATATATATAGTACATCACTTACAACATACTTGAAGAACAAAACAAGCAGATGTTTAAGGAGGCCGGTCTTCTTTCTGTAGCGTAGTTGTAACTCTGATCTGTGCAAATAAATTAATGTATCAACCAAGTATGTAAAATAAGAAAAGGAAAAGTGTGATAGGTAAAAAGGAAGATTACTAATACTTCTTGCCCTTCAGTTTTACTTTTATTCTCTCCTTTCATCCTTGATGTTAAACTTTCCTTGCATTTTCTAAGATGAATGTTTCAGATGTAGATTCCAACACAGCCACCTTCTGTTCTATTTTCTGCCTAATGTCCGGTGTAGACTAATCAATTGTAATATGTAATCTACAACTTAGTTACCTATACTTGTAATTTAAAAAAGAAATAAGTAAAAATAATATGGTTTAAAAAAAAAACAAGGGAGGGCAGTTTTCGAGCTTTGGGGATCATAAATTCCTATGATTATTTATTGTGTGTTCACATGATGCATAATGTTACCCTAAGGGACATAAAGAAATAAACGTAACACATGGGCTCTGCTTCATGTTACTTACCATCTTAGGGAGAGCGGGCATGCAGGCATGAAAAATTAAAGGACATAAGAAGAAAGTAATACAAAAGGTGCCACATGAGTGGCACGCCACATGAGTAGTGCAGAGGTTTTATGCTATTGGAAATTCCAGGGGCAGAGTGCTCAATTACAGTGAGGTAAAGAGTGGTCAGGGAAGACTTCGTGAAGAAAATGTGAATTATACATTGAATAGAAAAAAGGAGGGAGAACATCGTGAGAAGCAGGAAGGGAGTAAGCAGTTATTGGAGTCAGGAACTTCTGTATTCAGGAGGTGATGACTTAATGCCTGAAAGCGGTGGAAGGAAGAATAGTTCAATACCACTTTGGAAAGGTGGTTTTAGTAGAGCTTGCTGAGGCTCTCGATAGCCCTTGGAAGTTCTTAAATTAAGGAGAAAGAATAGAAGGCACCCATTTGCCTCCTTGAAGCCCTCAATAATAAGGAAATGAATAGAATCAGTTGGTCCCATTTAGCATTGTGAAATGAAAATAAGTTTATATCAAATTTGGGATTCCTTTAGGAGAAGCATCTATCCTAATGCAATAAATAAAGGATAAGTTAACTTGAAAATTCTAAGATCTCAAGTGGTGGTAGAATGATCCAGTCTCAAGTTTCGTGCCGGAGATTTCTCGCTGGACGATGCTCCGTGGCCAGGTTGACCAGTTGAAGTTGATAGCGATCAAATCAAGACATTAATGGAGAACAATCAACATTATACCACACAGGAGATGGCCGACATACTCAAAATATCCAAATCAAGCACTGAAAATCATTTGTACCAGCTTGGTTATATGAATCGCTTTGACGTTTGGGTTCCAAGCAAAGAAAACCTTTTTGACCGTATTTCCACATGCGATTCTCTACTTAAACGTAATGAAAAAGTTCCGTCTTTAAAACAAATTGTGACAGGTGATGAAAAGTGGATACTGTACAATAACGTGAAACGGAAGAGATGGTGGGGCAAGTGAAATGAACCACCACCAACCACACCAAAGGCCAGTCTTCATCCAAAGAAGGTGATGTTGTGTATATGGTGGGATTGGGAGTCCTCTAATTTGGGCTCCTTCTGGAAAGCCAAAAACAATTCCAACGAGTACTCCTAATTAGACCAACTGAAAGAAAGCAGCAGTCGACGAAAAGCATCCGGAATTAGTCAACAGAAAATGCATAATCTTCCATCAGGATGACGCAAGACTGCATGTTTCTTTGATGACCAGGCAAAAACTGTTACAGCTTGGCTGGAAAGTTCTGATTCATCCATCTTATTCACCAGACATTGCACTTTCAGATTTCCATTTATTTCGGTCTTTACAAAATCCTCTTAATGGAAAAAATTTCAATTCCCTGGAAGACTGTAAAAGGCACCTGGAACAGTTCTTTGCTCAAAAAGATAAAAAGTTTTGGGAAGATGGAATTATGAAGTTGCCTGAAAACTGGCAGAAGGTAGTGGAACAAAACAGTGAATACGTTGTTCCATAAAGTTCTTGGTGAAAATGAACAACGCGTCTGTTATTTTTACTTAAAACTTGAAGGAACTTTTTGGCCAACCCAATAAGTCAGAAACCTGTAAAATTGAGACAGTCAGTTATTCAGGATATCATAACCTGATTTTAAAAAAAAAAAGGAACATCTCTTTTGTTGCTTCATTTCTTTGTCCTTTAGTTTCTAAGTTCCCTGAGGTGGCCATCTTTTTTATCCCCAGGGCCTATTAGGATGTCTAACATGTTTTGTGAGCTCATAAAATGTCGACTAAAGTGAATGAACTTGACCATGGTGACCTATACACCAGGAAGAATTGGCCTAGGTAATATGACCACTTAACTCTAATCACTTCTTTCTTTGTGAGTTAATTGGTATCCTGGTATAAATCCACCTCTTATTAATACTCAGTAAGCCAGTCTTCTGAAGTCTGCTCATGGGGGTATACCAAGATAAACTTCTGGCTGGAATAATCAGTAATCAGTGTTTTGTTTTTTGTCTTTAAGCTCCTGAATGTTGTTTTTTCTACCATGCTGTAGAAAACTGTGGGTTCCATATCCATGGATACAGAGGGCCTACCGTACTACACCATTTTATAGTATAAGGGACTTGAGCATCCATGGTTATCGAGGGACCGTTGTATAGACTAGCATGGAGTTTGGCTGTCTCTTTCAGGGATACTAGATTGCCGTGCCCTAGTTAATGTGAACTGCCACTTCATGGTAAGCACTGATTTTGGAGAATTAAGAGTTGAGTGAGATCTAAAATTACATGGTTTTCTCTGGCTACCTTTACTTCTCCCACATTACACCAGACACCAGATTTGAATGGATGTACACAAGAAGACTACTATTAGGAGATGATACACTGAGAATTCTAATAAAGTATTACTTGTAACTCCAGTATGTAATACACATAAAAGAAAAAACTGAGCTTTTTTCATAAAAAAACAAAAACAGTATAATACCTAGTTCCTGGCTTGTTGTATTTAAAGAAATAATGTATATAAGATTATCAAAGTACAATGACTTTTCTCCTTCCCTTTGTTCCTCCAAACCTATTGCTATTTCATTCCTGGTTTCCAGCTCTCTTTTGTTTCCATTTTAGATGTCTAATTACATTTTAAAGCATGTAATTCAGAAAGATTGTATATTACAAAAAAGATTTATTCTTAATTTATAAAGTACAGAGTTGAGAGTATTGTGTGGATAAAAAGGGAAACAAATGCTTAATCTTCAAAAAGAATCATAAAGAATACTGTCTATAAAAATTTTATTTTAAAGGCTTCTTCGTAAATGTAACATTTACACATTTTTTTAATACTTAAAATAGGAGGAAAAGAATTTATGACTTCTGATGCTTGTTTTCTTTAAACATCTGTTCTGTATGCCAGGAAGGTACAAGCCTCTTTTAGCTTTTTGTTACCTGTATTATTTTGGGGTACTTTTCCCACACTGCTTAATGAGTGGTAATTGAGTTGCATCCTTCTGAGTGCTTTTTGAAATTGAATACTCTGAAGATAATTTTTGCTTAACTTCTCCTTTTATTGATCCCAAAATGTGGCGTAGAATCTCCTTTTCCACTCTTTTTCTTCAGTCCGTCTCCTTTTCTAGAGTCAACTCTTTTCATTCAAAGCCAGATTACATACCTTTCTACTCTGTGCCGTAGTCATTTTCCCCTTTTCTGAACTTGCAGTCCAAGCCTCACCCCCTCTGGCACTTAATAAGTACTCCAGGGTAAGCATGGTTTCCCCCCCCACCCCGCCCCATCTACTGGAATTAATCCCCCCTTCCCCCACCCCCTGCTTTCCCCCAGGCTAGATCTCTGCCTCTTGTGTCCTTTTCTGTGCAGCATGGGTGACATTTCAGTGAAAAATATGACTGACTGCGGTTGCCTCACCTCCCTTCTTCACCCCTACAAGACAGTCATCTGTCTAAGCCTCTCACTTGGTAGAGCTAGAAATTCAGCTGGAGGCAGGGGAGGGAAGAAGGAGTGTGAATCACAGTGATCACATGACTGACTTCTCCTCCAAGCCTGAATAAGCATGGGCCGGGACAATAGTCTTTTCTTCCTGACTAGCATGTGCAGGTAGAGCAGAGGTTGGACCTATATCTTCTGGCCTGTGTCCAGTCTGCTTCTGTGAGTATCCTTATATCTTCTTTAGTTTGATTTTAACACTTCTTTTTGTCAGTCATTCACTAATACTATCTTTTGGCTTTCTGTAAACCTCAGGTTCCTGAACCTATTAGATTTCTCTCAGAACTTTTCAAGCTTCGTTCTGGTTCTGGCAGTGTCGTCTAAATAATCTGATCATTTATGAGAAAGGGGTGAAGTTACTGCCTTTGGGAAGAATTGTGCAGTCAAAAGTTTACCTTATCCATGCTGCAGTTTATCACAATCTGTTCTGAGCCTTCAAGGCTCATTCTGTAAATGTTCATCTCTGAATTGAGGCCCAGTGCTGTAGAACTGTATCATTTTCTAATTATGGCAAAGATATAACTTCTTACCATCTCCTCAGAAACATGTGTGACCATGCTGGTAAGCCCCAGCATTGAGCAATATGATAATTTGAAGTAAAACCTGTAAACAGATGAGCTGGTTGTCAAATTACACCATTTTAAAATCTCTCTCTCCCCTACACTCCCTTATAATTAACATTCACACACATAGTAGAACATGGTCACACGTGGATTGTCAGATACCTGTTAGGAAAATTCATAATCATTCTTTTGAGAAAATACACAGTACTCAGAAATTCCATTGATTTCTTGGGAAATTTCTAGCCCTAGAATGTGTGGGGTTGATCTTGGAGGTGATCTGAGCAGAGAAGGCAGCTGCCTGAGTGGATTGTCCCTAAATAATATTGACATAAAGGCCTGGTAAAGAGCCTTGGAAGCTATAGAATACAGGGCTTTTGTCTTTTTCAACTAATTGAGATCAGTTGTTGATAGCTATCCAGAATGCTGCTCTGTTAAAAAGGAATGTCAGGCCCTGCCTGCCTTAGCTTGCTATGATGGATTAGGGGCGAATTACTCTGCAGTGGGAAGGGAAAATGGCTGTATTCCCCGCCATACATCTGCCATCCCCGAGTCCAATCTTCACTTTACAGACAAGAAGACCAACACTTAGAGAAATGAGAGAGTGGCTGAACTTTTAGTGCACAATCTTGGTTTCCAATGCTTTTTAAAAATCATTTTCTTTAATATGACTTTTAAAAATATGACATATAGGTAATTTACAGTGTTTCAGGTATACAGCAAAGTGATTCAGTTTTATATATATATATATATATATATATATATATATATATATATATATCTACATATATACACACATATATATATTCTTTTTCAGATTCTTTTCCGTTATAGGTTATTACAGGATATTGAATATAGTTCCCTGTGCTGTACAGTAGTAGGCCCTTGTTGTTTATCTATTTTATATATAGTCGTGTGTATCTGTTAATCCCAAATCCCTAATTTATCCTTACCCCCCTTTCCCCTTTGGTACCCATAAGTTTGTTTTCTATGTCTGTGAGTCTATTTCTGGTGGTTTTTTTTTTTTTTTAGATTTTATTTATTTATTTTTTATTTTTGGCTGCATTGGGTCTTTGTTGCTGCACGTGGGCTTTCGCTAGTTGTGGCGAGCGGGGGCTACTCCTCGTTGCGGTGCATGGGCTTCTCATTGTGGTGGCTTCTCTTTGTTGCAGAGCACGGGCCCTAGGCACACAGGCTTCAGTAGTTGTGGCATGCAGGCTCAGTAGTTGTGGCTCACGGGCTCTAGAGCGCAGGCTCAGTAGTTGTGTAGCACAGGCTTGGTTGCTCCGTGGCATGTGGGATCTTCCCAGACCAGGGCTCGAACCCGTGTCTCCCGCATTGGCAGGCGGATTCTTAACCACTGCGCCATCAGGGAATTCCCTCTATTTCTGCTTTGTAAATAAGTTCCTTTGTATCGTTTTTTTAGATTCCACATATTAAGTGATATCATGTAATATTTGTCTTTCTCTGTTTACCCTACTTCACATAGTATGACAGTCTCCAGGTCCATCCATGTTGCTGCAAATAGCATTATTTCATTCTTTTTTATGGCTAAGTAATATTCCATTGTATATATATGTACCACATCTTCTTTATCCATTCAACTGCAGATGAAACATTTAGGTTGTTTCTGTGTCTTGGCTATTGTGAATAGTGTTGCTGTGAACATTAGGGTGCAAATATTTTTTTGGATTAGAGTTTTCATCTTTTCTGGATATATGCCCAGGAGTGGGATTGCTGGGTCATATGGTAGCTCTGTTTTTAGTTTTTTAAGGAACCACCATACTGCTCTCCATAGTGGTTGCACCAACTTACATTCCCACCAACAGTGTAGGAGGGTTCCCTTTTCTCCACACCCTCTCCAGCATTTATTGTTTGTAGCTTTTTTGTTTTTTTTTTTTTTTTTTTTCACTGCACATTTTTTTATTATTATTTTTTAAATTAATTTATTTATTTTTGGCTGTGTTGGGTCTTCGTTTCTGTGCGGGGGCTTTCTCTAGTTGTGGCAAGCGGGGGCCACTCTTCATTGCGGTGCACGGGCCTCTCACTATCGCGGCCTCTCTTGTTGCGGAGCACAGGCTCCAGACGCGCAGGCTCAGCAGTTGTGGCTCACGGGCCCAGCTGCTCCGCGGTATGTGGGATCTTCCCAGACCAGAGCTCGAACCCGCGTCCCCTGCATTGTCAGGCAGATTCTCAACCACTGTGCCACCAGGGAAGCCCCTGTTTGTAGCTTTTTTGATGATGGCCATTCTGACTGATGTGAGGTGATACCTCACTGTAGTTTTGATTTGTATTTCTCTAATAATTACGATGTCAAGCAGCTTTTGATGTGCCTGTTGGCTCCAATACCTTTTTCTAAGGTGTTTCTCGCTAAACCAAATAAGGCAGACTGTATGTGTGTTTCTTTCTTGAGAGATTTTTAAAATTCTTATGCGAAGGATATATAGCGATATCAAAAATATATACTCTTGCAATAGGTTGTTACATACACATTAAAATGTAACAGAATGATAACAACTATTGGTTATTTTGCCCATCTGGTGATTTAGTTCTCTGAAACCTGATCACACTTGAAAGTACAGACAAAAGGTTTTGACTTTACAAAGGTGGGAACATGACCCAAACTGTGTTGACTTTGGGAACTATTTTACTGAACATTTTAAAACTTAATTATGCATATTAATGCAGTATGAGAAACACAGTATGTCCCTTGCAGGAATGATACTATTAGTTCCCTGGAGATGAGTTATAATTTATTCAGTTATTTTTAGCATAATTTGGTGTGCCAGTAAATGGTTATATACTTCTACTTTTTAAAAGTTAGGCTTATTAAGGTATAGTTCACATACAGTAAACCTCTTTTAAGCATACAGTTCTGGCAAATGTACACAGTGTATAACACTTCCACACTCAAGATACAGAACATAACCATCACCCCCAAAAGTTCCCTTGTGTCCCTTTGCCTGGCAACCACTGATTAAATAATTATGCCTTTCCAGAAAGTCACATAAATGGAGTCATACAATATATAGCCTTTCGAATCTTTTATTTTTCTCAGTGTAATGTTTTTGGGATTTATTCAAGTTGTTGCATGTATCTGTAGTTTGTTCCTTTTTATTGCTGATTATTCCATTGGATAAATGTCCCACAGTTTATCCTTTTGTTAGTCGGTAGACATTAGGATCTTTGCAGTTTTGGATTATGAGTAAAACTACCGTAAATACTTACATACAGATCTGAGAATACTTGTTTTGGTCTTGGGTAAATACCCAGGAATGGGATTGCTTAGTTGTGTGGAGTGTTAACTTTATAAAAACTGCCAATGTGTTTTCCAAAATGAATGTGTCATTTTTTATTCTTACTGGCAATGTATGAGAGGTCCTGTTGTTTTTCACCCTTGCCAGCACTTGGTATTGTCAGTCTTCTTAATTTTACTTTTTATTAAAATCTCATTACAGGGAATTCCCTGGCAGTCCAGTGGTTAGGACTTGGCACTTTCACTGCAAGGGCCTGGGTTCAATCCCTGGTCGGGGAACCAAGATCCCGAGCAAGCCGAATGGTGCGGCCAAAAAAAAAAAATTTCGTTACAGTTTTAATTTGCATTTCTCTGATGACGAATGGTATTGAGCATTTTTTCAAGTGCTCATATGCCATCTGTATTATCTTCTTTGGTGAAGTATCTGTTCAAATTTTTGTCCATTTTTAAATTGTGTTGTCATCTGAGTTTTCAGCGCCAAGTTCTTCATCAGATTTATGTTTTACAGATATTTTTTCCCAGTCTATTGCTTGTCTTTTTCCTCAGGAGTAGAGACTTCATATTCAAAATTTTGTACCTTTATTCTTTTAGTTATGACATTAACACAAGACTATTATAATAAATTAAAGAATATTAAAGCATCTCTTTCCCATCTGATCTACCCACCTAAGTATTTAAGCACACTGGTAATCTAGTGAAGAAAATTTTAATGTAATATGCAAAGTACAATTTCTGCTTTAAGAAATACATTTTGAAAGTTTCTTTTGTACTTTCAGACTAAAATTTCTCTTCATGTTCAAGAGGATAATTAAGAGGAAAAAAAAGAATTACCTGTTGAAATACTCCATTTTAACCTGTTTTGCTCTCCTTTTATTCTAGTGTTATCCAAGATAAATTCTGTGGGATTATAAACATCTCAGTGGAGGGCCTACATGATGTTATGACAGAAGATCCTGAAACGGGAACTTATAAAGAGTAGGTGGATCATTTAATTAATTGCACTTTGACTTGGGGAGTAATTAATTATATCCTGCATTATTTTTGTTTACTATAACCATATAAGCATGGTATGGCAACTTTTAAATTTTGTCTTTATAAAAGAAAAATATTTTTGTTACTTTGCTTATAATATTGTTTGATCTTGAGATAAGCTTAGTTTTGTTATAGTGAAATCCTCAATTGGACTTCTTTGGTCTAATCATCATTTTATGATTTGACATTAGGTTTTTAAAAAAATTCCAAGTGTATTTTAACATATAAATTTCTCTTTTAAGATATTTTGAATAGTATGTTCTTTTTTTCCACTAACAATGTTCCCCTGCCCTTCAGGCGAGTTATGGAGAAAGGGGAATGGATTAGCATCCTATATTTGTATTTGACTGGTTGAAGCATCACTGGCACCTTTAAGATATTAGAGGGTCATATGGTACTTGACTACTTCCAAAAGAGAGTAGTTAAAATTACAGTTGATTATTGAACAACGTGGGGGTTAGGGATGCCAACCCTCTGCACAGTTGAAACTCCACATATAACTTTACAGTTGACCCTCTCTGTATCTGCGATTCCACATTTATGGATTCAACCAACCACAGGTTGTGTAGTACTGTAATATGTGTAGCACTGTAATACGAATTTATTGAAAAAATCTACACATGTTCAAATCCGTGTTGTTCAAGGGTCAACTGTGTATTCTTTGGGAGATTAGTTAAAATTATGTTATCAGGAATGCTGATAATCTCACATTTATATAACTATTAATGTGAAAAATTTTTTTATCATTATATACTGTTATTTATAATAGAATTATCATATCTTTCTTAATATTGCTATTAATTTAAGGCATGTTTCATATAATGATAAGCAAGGCTTCATGAGATTCCATACTGCTTGACTTCTCAGTAATGTACTTAGCCTATTTTCCTTGCTTTTTATAAAACCATCTATAGCAAATGAGAGAGATTGCCATTCGAATCATACTTTGTTGAAAAATATGGAAAGTAGATATATGTAGTTGAAACATGTATAACATGTTTAACATGTATAAACAAAATGTTTCTGGTGTGTAACTTAGCTTTCAGGAACATCGGAGTTCAGATGACGTGGAAACCTCAAACTTTTGTGATTACAAACCCAAAATAACAAACCATTTTATGTGTGTAGGCAATTTTTAAAAAGTTAATGTAGGGATTATAGCACATGACTATAAATATTGTGCTTACATACATAATATGCGACAAAGTTTACAACTATTTGTGAAATATTTAGGTTATATTCAAATGTTCCCTGTCTTCTTTGGAGTATATAATTTGGTTAGGGGGAGGGTGTGTCTAACAATAGCACCATGAAAACACTAGTAATGTGTAAAGACAACGATATATGTTTTGAACAAAGCACACAAAACAGTAGAATTCCAGATTGTGCTTTAATAGAGTGTCAGAGAAAGAAAAGGCATAGTGTGTTAACTGGAAGCGATGAGAGGAAGTTGTTAGAAATAAAGTTTAGAAATTATCTAGTGTAGTTTCATTATTTAAAAGATAGGTTACAGAAGCTCAGAAAAGTGCAGTGACACAGCAAATTAGTGGAAGAGTCAGGACTAGAACCAAGGTCTTTTGACTCAATATGCCACACTCAGCCATGAGGGAAGTTTTGGTTTGTAAAAGGAAAATGTTGGATGTAAGCACAACAGACTGACTGGGAGACCATTATCTGGTCTCCCAGATCTGGGAGGTGCATATATCTGTTTGAATTAGTGTTTTTCTTCAGACAAATACCCAAAAGTGGAATTGCTGATTTATGTAGTAGTCCTGTTTTTGATTTTTGGAGGAGCCTCCATACTATTTTCCACAGTGGCTGCAGCAATTTACATTTCTACCAATAATGCACAAGGGTTCCCTTTTCTCCACAATCCTTGCCAACATTTGTTATCTCTTGTCTTTTTGAGGCTAGCCATTCTAACAGGTGTGAGGTGATATCTCATTGTGTTTTTGATTTTCATCTCCCTAATGACTGGTGATGTTGAGATCTTTCATATGTCTGTTGGCTGTCTGTATGTCTTATTTGGAAAAATGTCTGTGCAGATTCTCTGCCTGTTTTTTAATCAGATTGTTTGATTTTTTGGGTATTGAATTGAATTATTTTTATATATTTTGGATATTAACCCCTTATCAAATACATGATTTACAAATATTTTCTCTCATCCAGTAAGTTGCCTTTTCATTTTTTTGATGATTTCCTTTTGGTTTGATGTAGTCCCACTTGTTTGTTTTTGTTGCCTTTGCTTTTGGAGCAGATCCAAAAAATCATCACCAAGATCAATGTCAAGGAGCTAACCACTTATGTTTTCTCCTAGGAGTTTTATTGTTTCAGGTCTTATGTTCAAGTCTTTGATTCATTTTGAGTTAATTTTTGTGTATGGTGTGTGGTCTAGTTTCATCTTTTTGCGTGAGTTTCTTTATATGTTTGTATTTTAGTTAGTAGAGTTCTTATTTTATTAAACCAGGAAAATATATTAATGACACCTGTAATTTGCCTTCTGCTTGTCTTTGGTTAGAGTGGCTTCCCTTTTTTTCCTTAAATTATACATTGTTTTCAGGCACAAAGGGAGGTGAGATTGACAACCTATTGCCAAAATTTGGGAAGTAATAAGGAAGAAAGGATTTAGCCAGCATTTCAGGAAGCTTAGAGCCACTAAAATTTATTTGAAAAAGACTCATAAATTGTGTTTTTTATAGTTAGAGAGTATAAAACATACCAGCCATCAAGGATATAGCTTTTTTTTTTAAACAAAAATAAAATTTAGGCTTTTATAAGCATTTTTCTCCCTTCACTTGATACATTAACCCACCAGATAGCTCTTCAGAATGGAATAGAGGATATCAGAAGCAGCCTTGGTTCCTTGACTCTAAATTATCCCCTGTATATTATCCTAACTTATGTTGGTCTCAGTGACCTCCTTGGCGTCTCTCTCCCGTTTTACCCTTCTGATCCATTCTGCTCCATTTCTTAAAATTAAAAGCCCAGTTTCTCATAAAGTTGATGGGGCGGTATTCTTTGCTGATCCTCAGTTTACATTATTAGCCTTGTCTCTTCCTCCCTAGATTCTTCCTTCTTCCCCAAATGTGCCATTTCCTTTTATACACATGGCTTGACTCAACATTTCTTCTTCTTGGCATGTCACACCCTTAGCTTTGCCCTTCTTTGCAAATACCTACCTCTAAGATTCCTTTCCATATTCTCAGGAAGAATTCATTGCATCCTTCTCTGTTCCTTTGTGGCACTTTGTCTATACTGCTAATATACAACCTTTAGTTAGTTGCTTGTTTTCAGTCTAGTGGTCATAGAAGGATTTGAGGCAGTGAATAAGAAAAGCTCATGCTCATTATGACTGAAAACTATTAACACAGGACTGAAGGAATTTAAACAAGGTTGAATGGCGAAACATGTGGCATCTAGATGTAAAACAGCCCTGATCTTGCTAACTACCAGGGCAAAGAGAAACATTAGGAATTACCTAGTTCCTATTTTCATGTAGAGAGAAGTAGGTGTATCAAGAGAGGGAGACTGTTTCTTGGCCTGAGCCCAGAAATGAATTTTTGATAAGATATTTATATAAAGGGCTAAAAGGATTTTTCAGCTGCAAGTAAGAGAAACCCTGAGTCAGCTGTCTTTAACAATAAAAAATTTGTTATCCCTTACAACAAAACAACTGCAGGTAAGAGGCTCTAGGATTAGCTACTTGTGACCTCACAATATCTTTAAAGACCAGGTTCTTTCTACTCTATCCCCTCAACACATTAACTTCATATGCAGGCTACTTTCTCTAATCGTCAGAAAGTACTTCTAGGCATTACAGTTCATGACAATGGCAGTGCCAGCAAGTAATCTTCTTTTTCCTTATGTCTTTTTAACATCATAGGACACTTTTCTAGAAGTCATTTCATCAGACTTCCCTTCATGTCTAATTGGCTAGAATTTCTTAAACATGCTCCTGTTGAAAGCAGTCATTAACTAAGGGAATAGGATTGCCATGATTGCTTACTGAGCCACTGGCACCTGGGGCTCAGATCAGCTTTTTCTGAAGCATATGGTGACATGCAAGAGGAGGATAACCGACAAGTTCAGGGCTCTGTTAGGAAGGAGGGCGATTATGTAGGCACCCTAAGTGTCCACTGCAGAGACCAATGGAATAATGTCAGTTCTAGTTTTATTAAAACCTTAAGAAGTGGGTTTGTATAGATTAAATGAAAGGTGTACCTTTAAACCAGAAATAATTTAAAAGATTTCATGTTGCATGCTAACACTGTTGGTTGTGTTTGGCTGGTTGGAGTTTCTTGTTGGGAAAGATTCCGAGTTAGCAGACTAGAGTGCCTGGATGTATTCAGTGGACGAGAGTAGGATGTGAGGGTGGCTGCCTATGCTCACATGTTAATTGTCCCTATTTTAAACTGTTGTTATTATTATTTTATTACTATTACTACATTCACAGCGCACACATTTTAGCTTACTAGAATTCTGTTAATTCTCACCATGCTTTTTATGTAAAACATGATTCCCTATCTTTAATCTTTGTCAACAAAATGAGATTTGACATCTATTTATGTATGTATGTATGTGTGTATGTATTTATTTATTTATGGCTTTTGTCGGGTCTTAGTTGCGGCACGTGAGCGCTTCATTGCGGCACGTGGGCTCCTCTCTCGTTGTGGTGCCTGGGCTCCAGAGCACGCAGCTCAGTAGTTGTGGTGCACGGGCACTAGGGCTTAGTTGCCCCGTGACAGGTTGGATCTTAGTTCCCCGACCAGGGATCGAACCCGCGTCCCCTGCCTTGGAAGGCAGGTTCTTAACCATTGGACCACCAGGGAAGTCCCCAAGATTTGACTTTTAATTGGAGATTCTCTTGCAGGAGAGAATGTCAGCATTGGGCTTTTCAATTCAATTTTTTTTTTTTGTATTTTTCCACTTTCTACCTTTCAGAGACCCAAATGAATGCAATTTGCAGAATTGCAAAGTAAAAATATCCTGCTTTCTGGGGAAAAAGTGTGTATATTTATATCCAGAATATACTTTATTATTAGTGTGATAAATCTTTTAACTTAGGGAAGGGAGAACAGAGAGTTTTTTACTATACAAGTAAGTTGACAGATTTTGGAATGTAGTAAAGGGATTTGATGCAGTACAAAGCATACTTCCATGGAGATCCAGATCTATTGCAGTTAAAATTCAAGTCTGCAGCAGACTTAAAATAGCTTAAGTGAAGGAACTCCATCTTATTATTCAGTTCTAAAATACAAACTGGGATCTAGACTTTTTCTAAACGTTTTAGTTTATTAAATACCTTTTGGGTTGAGATAATAATGTCATAATTTTCCAACTTTGTGCCAGAGTTCCTTGGCCAACTAGTTGTGCTATATCATTTTATAGTTGACCTTGAACAACTCGGGGATTGGGGCACCCACCCTCTTTGAATTTGAAAACCCAAGTATACCTTATAGTTGGTCATCATACCCACAGTTCCTCTGGTTCCACGTCCTTGGATTCAACCAACGAGGGATCGTGTAGTACTGTAGTATTTACTATTGAAAAAAATCTGCATATAACTGGACCCCTGCAGTTCAAACCCATGTTGTTGAAGAGTCAACTGTATATCATGGTGGACGAAAGCATTGCAGTTCCAAGAGGTTAAAGCCATGAAGTGAGTTAGAGATTGAGCTCTTGCTGTTTTTCAGGGCTTCTGATTTCCAGTTTAAGGTTCTTACTGTTTGATCCCACCAGGTGTACTGACTCATCAGAGACAGTTGTTCCAGAAATTATTTTTTTAATGGTGGGGGATTAAGGATAAAAGGACATTCATGTCCCCTGCAAGAGTGAGCCTGATCAGGTTTCTGGTGTCAACGCTTGTCTTAAACCCTGAATCAAAAGTTATTTACACGGCTGAGTCAGGAAGTGTCCTTCTCCTGTACTTGCCACAAAACATAAGAGAAGCGAAGCTTTCTTTGCCACAGTTTATTGGTTAAGAACCTATGACTCTGATAAATTACTGAATTCTATTCTAAATTAGGAACAGTGACTTTTGTTCTATCAGCTTGATTCACTAGACAATATTCATATCTTGTCTCCCTAGAACCAATGTTGACTGAATAGGAAGCTATATTTCTATTATTTCTGCTAATGGTGAAGAGCAGTAGTGCAGATAATCAAAATAAAATGATTTATAACTGTCCTGCTGGTACAAGTGCTATCAGGGACAGGTTCCTCATAGCATAGTAATGTAATTTGGAGCACGAAGTAGATTGTTACATAATTAATAGTGTTTTAATGATGTTACTATTTAAATTTCTGTTACTGTTATGAAACATAAATAATTAGACATATGAAGATTAGTGGTAAAAGAAGTATTAATTTTAAGTGTTTGTAAGTATTTTTTAGAAAGGTATAAAAGGTATACCTTGCTTTGTCAAGTGATTTATGGTTCAAAAGTTGCCTATAAATAAATTTCTTACAATTTATTACCTAAATACTGAAGCAAAATGCTCTAAGTTTTCTTTGGTGTGACCCTTTTAAAAGTGAGATATCTTTTCATAATTAAACTTTTTAATTATACATCTAATTTATCTAGCTATTCCTCACATATTGGTACATAGAAGCATTATTGTTCTCAGTATTTTGAGGTTTGTTTTTAGTATATTATAGACTTTTTAATTTATTTAAAACATTTTTTTAAAAACTGCAGCTGTATGTTAATGTCTCATCTTGAAGAACCAAAAGTAACAGAAGATGAAGAGCCACCCACAGAACAGGATAAGAGGAAAAAGATGGTAAGTTACAAAAGTAGCTTCTAAAATCTGGGAAAACCATATATCGTCATTATATTCTGGAGGTTTCAAAATATGTGGTGGTCCATTCTTCCTTCCTTCCTTCCTTCCTTCCTTCCTTCCTTCCTTCCTTCCTTCCATCCATCCATCCATCCATCCATCCATCCATTCGCCTGACCCTGTTGCAGAATTAATGTAAGATAACTGAGTTTTGAAATTTGGGGTATAATACTAAAACAGATAAATTGCATTCATAGTACAGGAAGTTGAGTTTAACTTTTGATCTGAAATAATTGTTTCTTGTCTTAGCAGAGGGTTTACTCCTTTACTTACAGGAACCATGTGACCCTCAAACCTTATTTAAATTGTAATGCTAATTCTTCTGTTTTGAGATTTATTGGAATTTCTTTATTCCCTATTTCATGGATCTTATAATGATTTTGAAATCATTACAAGCCTTTATAAGAATGCCTTTAAATTAACTGCTAAATTGTTTTGCAAACCATAACTCTCTCTACAGGAGTCTGATAAGAAAAAGGAACAAAAAATAGGAAACATCTAAAATATCTTACCTCTAAAATTAATTATAATCATGAATTTTTAAATACTTTGACACGTGAATATAAAATAGTTACTTAAATAAACTTTTTCTCCTTTTTCTCTTGGAATCTGCTCTAGTCTCCTGACCTCACCAGTTATTAACTTCATTGTACTTTCTGTCCTCATTCGCAATTGAGAACAACAGCACTCTCTACCTCAAAAATAGAATAAATAAATTAATATATAAAATGGTCATGAGATAGATAATGCTGAACACCTAATAATTACTTTGTAGGTGTTGGCTATCATTAGTCTACTCATGATATTCACTCCTTGAATTATCCCACATTGATCCTCAAGGGCTTCATCCTAGGTGTATAGCTAAGCACGGCTCTGACAGACAGCCTTCTTTTAAACTGTGTTTGAGTTTAATCCATTTTACTTTGTTTTTATGCTAGATGTCATTTCCCTAGCACTAGTGTAGAGGAAAGGACAATATCCAAGAGTTCATAAAACCTGAATTCTAGTCCTGTTTGTGTTGTTAATGATGACCTTGAGGAAGTCACCTTGTCTCTTGAGAATCATTTCCTCATCTGAGAAATGAGGGGGAAATTGGATTAGCAAATTCCAAGGACTATGAGCTAAAAAACTATTTGATTTTTTTTTTTAAAGCTCTTAATACCATTCCTTTCTTTCCCCACTATCTAGTGTCCTAGTGAAGTTTTCAATTGTGAATATACCTCTGGAAATATTTCTCCCATGAAATGAGACTGCTAAGCAGTATCCTAAATACATGGAAAATGTATTTTCTTCACTTAGGATAATGATAACCTTTTGGTAGAACGTAACAATTTGTCTTTCCCCCTCTTTCACCTCTACTTTTTTAAGCCTTGAATATATCATTGGTGTTATAGAAAAATACGATAACATTTTTCTTAATAATGTTCTGAACTTATAAATGAATAATAGGTATTCTGCTTCCTTTCACATCAGCTTTTTGTACACTTTAGTAGCACGGTTAGTCTGGTAGATCTGCCCTTTGCAAATTGATCTACCCAGGTCTGTTCTTCATTACGTATAGAATCCTTAGTAACATCATAGAGTAGTAATTTTAATTCTAACTTTATTTTGAAGGTAAGCGCAGTACTATCTCAGAGAGCAGTGTAAGAACATAGTTTTCGAAATAACCCTTAAAGTTCTTTGATTCAGTTTTGTGATCCTAAATTTTATTTGAGAACTCATTATTTTATCATTATTGTTCTATTTTAGGTAGTATTGATTTATAGAACAACTTTTATTTTTTACAGTGGCTGATTTTATTTGAAATTAGTCGTCACAGTAGCTATTTGATGTAGATTTATATTGTCATCTCTATTAAGATTTCCAGTGCCTTAGCCATAAGGCTTTTAGTCTTATGCTGATAAATACCACAGTGTTTATGATTAATGCTGAGATTATGTATCTTAGCCTTGAATAAATATAATTATGAATACAGTGCTAATTTTTCAGTAACTTTTCAAAAACAAACAAAATTAGTTTCACTGTATCTTCGGGGTTACAAGAATAAATTATGTATTTTCTTTCTGTAATTATATCATCATTCTTGTACTGTGATGTCTTTAACATTAGAAATTTTTTGAGAATTATCTAAATGTGTCTTGGTTGTAGTTTCAAACGGAAGTGTTTGCTGGTAGGTGATTATGAATTATTATTCAAAAGAAAAACCAATCTAACATCAAAGAGTTTTTTCATTTTAAAATGAAATTTTTTATTTACTCGGAAGAAAAAGTGTAGCTGCTTGATTCCAAGATTACATAGTTGAAAGTCTGATTTACTGACTGTCATTGTTGTCTTAAAGTAGTCCCAAAACGTGGCGTCTTCATTTCAGTAGCTGCTTTGGTAGAGCGAAGCAGCAGTGATTATAATTCAGAAAGGTGGATGATTAGTATTATATCAAATGTGCCAAATGATTTTCCATACGTTTATGAGAATTCTCTATATTTCATCTTAAATAAGGATGAAATTTCTGTTCAGGAAAGCTATTAAGCTGTCCAGACTTTTGATTGTGTGCTTTTTTATCCAGCTCTTCTCTGTTCTATCTATTTGGGGGGAACTAATTCTGAGAAGATTGAACGTAGCTTAAGCGTTTCACTTCATTTCTAAGTTTCCTCTCTGTCCAGTATACTCCAGTAGTAGAATGGTAATTCCATGACCTCTTCTATAAAGAATCTAGCTAATACCTTAACATTTTAAGTTCCTTATAATTTCTTTTTTTGTGAAATGTGACATACTAGGCATTGACACTTCTCAAATTTAAGTTTTTGAGCATATTAATGCTTTCTGGCAATGCTTTGGTACCTGCTAAGAAAGCATTATTAATGAAACATTTGATATAATAAGTAAAGCTGTGTTGATCATGCTTTCCTGTTAAAGTTTAAGCCCTAGAAATATTTTGATAATCTGTTTCTGTAAATAATAATCTAGTTTTATACATACTTAATAGATGCTTTAATTGATAATGGGGTATAAATAAGTTGAACATTATTAAAACTACACTAGCTTCTCACTCGTGCTAGTAGAAGCAGTAGCACAAATAAAGGTCTATCTAAACATCATTCATATGGTCTTCTGCTTTTGCTGTGGCACAGCTAAGCAAATTGATGATATGTTAGGTTGGGTTGCATTTTATTTGATAAATTCATGACCAGATCCTAAATCTTGTGGCAAATATAATAAATCCTGAGCATGCCTTGCATTTTGCCTTCGAGTGAGTATTGTCTCCTGTGCTGCTATTGCCAAATACAGCGCTGGGTCAGGGAGGGCCAAGTGCTGCATTGTGGGAGTGGAACTTGTCTGAAAATCATAGCCTACAGGTACCTGATATTTCTCTTTCTGAGAGCAGATAGACGGCCTCTTCCTCCACTTCTGCCTCTGTTTCCCTCCCTCTTCTTCCTCTCCCTTCAGCTTCCTTCCTTCTCATCAACTCTCCCTGAAAACTTATTTGCCTAACTATGAAATACAGTAGTTTTCCTCAGACTTTTACTTACATTTGGAATATAGAATACATTGTTGGAGGGAAAGTTACCTTATTATCAGTTGCAAATATTCCACAATGTCGTTTTGTAAATTTTTAGTTCAAATATAATGTCAGCAGGGTGCACTATAGTGGTGGTTTGGGGTGGGACATTGTAAACTCTCCCTGAACAGGTTTTTTTTAAATTTTAGGTTGTTACATAATATTTATTTATTTATTTAAAAAATATCTTTATTGGAGTATAATTGCTTTACAATGGTGTGTTAGTTTCTGCTGTATAACAAAGTGAATTAGCTATACGTATACATATATCCCCATATCCCCTCCCTCTTGTGTCTCCCTCCCACCCTCCCCATTCCACCCCTCTAGGTGGTCACAAAGCACCAAGCTGATCTCCCTGTGCTATTCGGCTGCTTCCCACTAGCTATCTATTTTACATTTGGTAGTATATATAAGTCCATGCCACTCTCTCACTTCGTCCCAGCTTACCCTTCCCTCTCCCCGTGTCCTCAAGTCCACTCTCTATGTCTGCGTCTTTATTCCTGTCCTGACCCTAGGCCTGAACAGTTTTGATCACTGAGAACCAGTAAGATTATTCTTTTGCCTGTTCCCATTTACCTCTAAAAAACTCAGCAGAACTAGTAGAAAGACAAAATTGTATTTGATTGTCACTAATAAGGTACTGTCTTCTTCTTAATTCAATATCAGTTTAATTCAATTTTGAAATGCATGTTAAAAAGACATTTTTATTTTACAAATAATATGAGATTAATCCATTATCTTATTATTGGTGGTTTCTGAACTGCCTTTTGAGAGTCCTTACCCTATAACATTGAGTAATCAAGGTAAATTATACAACTGTTGAAAATACTCTTTAGTATTCAACTTGCATGAAATGTCACGCTGGTTATGAATTTAGAGCTTTCTGCTTTTCCTCAACTTGCCCAATTCTGTTACATTTTTCAACTCTATTTCTCATGCTAAATCTTGAACTTATCCTAATTTGGAACTGATCTCATCCAAAATCCTGAACTCTGACATTTCTCTCTCATCACAACCTCTTCTTCTTCCTTACTAACTATTCCTTTTCTCCTGGTAAATCTGTTTTGTACCTTTATCTGGAGCCCCATAATTCGTCCTTGTTTTCATAATCACTTTCCCAGCTTTTAACCTAGATTTCCTTGTTTTTCTGCTGTTTTTAACTTTGGGCAAACCATATCCTTTGCCTCCCTGCTTTAGACCTACTACATTTCTGGGCCTGGGAATCAAGCATACATATTTCTTTAAAGGGGCACATATTATTTGGATGTACAACCAGGGTTGAGAACCACTGCAATAAGAATTTAACTCCTTGTTAATCTTTACAGACCTCTGTAGTATGATTCCAGCCAAGCTTTTGAGCCTTGTCTTCCTTTTTCCCCACACTGTCTCCTAAACCAAATAACTTATCTCCGTTCATATCTATGTTTTTTTGTCTCTGTTATGGAGTTCATACTAGTCCTTCCATCTGGAGTAGCCCCTTTATCCTCCTTCTCTCCACTCAGCTTACTCTTTTGCCATTTTTCTCATGAGGTACTCTCTCTTCTCACTGATCACCTTTCCTACCCATACCCAGTTACAGAAATAATCTTGCCCTCTGCTAGACTTATGTAGCAACTTTTCTGTATGTTTTGACTACCTTTACCACCTGCATTTTAAAAAAGATATTGGAGATCAGAATACAAAAGATAATGATCCCTGAGAAACAAAAAACAGACACTGTGAGCCTGCTGTGATTGCCACATCTTACTGCCTTCAGTTTCCAGAGAGTGGCCTAGGGAGCCCAGTGGTCTCTCTGATTTGAGGAGAGGAAGCTGGAAATCTGAGGACACCAGAGTGGCTCAGACTACCAGGGAAGAGGAAGCTGCTCACATAGAATTTTGGGGATCTTCAGTGGGTCCCCTCTCAGTCTTCACCTGAGTACTGATTAGCACATACAAGTGCAGAAGTTACCCAAGTCCAGAGAAAGAACCTCCAGAATGGATTGTTATGAGAACAATACTCAGAGCTGACACAGAGCAGGGAGTAGTCCCTCATGTCAGAGTGGAAATCTCAGAATTCACAGAGTATTAGGTAGAGGACTCAGAATTGTATTACCTCAGTAGTGGAGCAAAATTAGCCCTAGATTAGGTATTGCTCTGATCCTGCCAAACAAAGCTTAAAAGCAAAATCCGACCTACCTAAGGAGACAAAGGACCTGTACTCCGAAAACTATAAGACCCTGGTGAAAGAAAGAAAAAATGACACAAACAAATGGAAAGATTTACTGTGTTCTTGGATTGGAAGAATCAATATTGTCAAAATGACTATACTACCCAAGACAATCTGCAGATTCAGTGCAATTTCTATCAAATTACCAATTGCATTTTTCATAGAGTAGAACAAAATTTAAAATTTGTATGGAAACACAAAAGACCCTTAATAGCTAAAGCAATCTTGAGAAAGAAAAACACAGCTGAGGGAATCAGGCTCCCTGACCTCAGACTATACTACAAAGCTACAGTAATCAAAACAGTATGTCATTGCCACAAAAACAGAAATATAGATCAGTGGAACAGGATAGAAAGCCCAGAGATAAACCCACGCACCTATGGCCAGTTAATCTATGACAAAGGAGGCAAGAATATACAGTGGAGAAAGACAGTCTCTTCAATAAGTGGTGCTGGGAAAACTGGACAGCTACATGTAAAAGAATGAAATTGGGGCTTCCCTCGTGGCACAGTGGTTAAGAATCCACCTGCCAATGCAGGGGACACAGGTTCGAGCCCTGGTCTGGGAAGATCCCACATGCTGCGGAGCAACTAAGTCCGTGCGCCACAACTACTGAGCCTGTGCTCTAGAGCCTACTAGCCACAACTACTGAGCCCACGTGCCACAACTACTGAAGCCCATGTGCCTAGAGCCCATGCTCCGCAACAAGAGAAGCCACCGCACTGCAACGAAGAGTAGCCCCCACTCACCACAACTAGAGAAAGCCTGTATGCAGCACCAAAGACCCAGTGCAGCCAAAAATCAATAAATAAAATTAATAAATTAAAAAAAAAGAAAGAATGAAATTAGAACATTCTCCAACACCACACACAAAAATAAACTCAGAATGGATCAAAGACCTAAATGTAAGACTGGATACTATAAAACTCCCAGAGGAAAACTCTTTGACATAAAACACAGCAATATCTTTTTGGATCCACCTCCTAGCGTAATGGAAAAAGACACATTATGTAGAGAGGGAAAGAGATAAGGACAGTGGCAAACTTGTCATTGGAAACAGTGCAGGCAAGCCAGTAGCAGAGCAGCATTTTTAAAGTATTCAAAGAAAAAAATCGTTTCTCTTATTTTCACATTACTAAAATAATCTTTTGATACAACTTTTTACTACTGAAAATAAAAATTGTTTTATTTAATCCCTGCTTAATTTGTAAAGTTTTCAAATTTTATTTTGATAACAATGGAAGATGTCCCATTTTCTGGTTTTTCTTTATTCAACGAGAATATGAAATATTTACAGGCTGTTTACGTAACCTATAACAGTATCATAGATGGCCCCTGAAAATCTATTATACTAATTGTCAGATTTTTCTCATTTATCATACTACTGGATATTTTTTATGCTACTGCTTGAATGAAACTATAAAAGTATAGGCTTGAATGCTTTTTAATCATTAACATAGAAGTACTCACATTTGTTACTTTATGGCCTGCCATCTGATTCTTTTTTTTCCCTTCAGAATTGCTGAGATGTTTTCATTTTTTTCTTCAGTCTTTGGTACATAGTGATCTATAAAGTCTGTAGATAGATAATAGGAAAAAGCCATTCAGAAGCTGGTTTGTTAACAAGAAAATCAGATCTAAATTGTTCATTATGAATGTTTTTATTGATATCTAATTTTTAAAAACATTATAAATAGGTAAAATTTGTCTTTGTTCCTCTGCCTCCTAGAAAGCTTTAAAACTCAATTCTTAAACTTTAATATTAAAGAACAGTTTGAAAAATAGTGACTATAAATGATTGCTTCTGATTTTGCAAGTAAAGCAGTTGTACTGGTTAAATTTTTATATTGCCTGCTTGCTGTCACTTATTTTTGGTTGTCACTTAACATATTTTCACCAGTCTGATTCTCTTAAGGCCCAATTTATTAAAGTTGTGTGTAAATCCTCCCAGTCCACCATTCTCTTAAAAGTAGTTCTCTGTTGACTCTTAGTCAGGTACCAAATAATTCTACCTGCTGCAGTTACACAACTGCTTCTCTTGGCCTCCACCCAGTGGCAATAGAGTAGCATCTTCAAAATGAACTATTTTTCTTTTGTATTCATTCCATATGCATTTTTGAATGCTCACCATGTACAAAGCATTGATCTTTATAATCAGTATTTTCTCTGCTAGCATGTTTATGTACCCACAGAACCTATTTTCTTGTGTATGTTGGTAAATACATACATATTTTTAAAAAATATTCAATGCCATTAGCTTATTACAAAGCCAGTTTCTTAAAATGGGAGGATCTACTTGTTTTTATCTATGCTTTGCTTAGATTTGACCTATAAGTTTGACTGACTGCTATACTGCTGTTAATATATCCTTATCTTCATTTCTAGGTGATGCTAAAATGTAAAAAAGGTTATCCTAGGTATATTTTTAATATACCTAAGGCCAGCTATATAAAAAATACTAAATATTTCAAAGTTGGATTGAACAAAACTTTCTGTACCAAGTGAGACTTCAAAATCAATGTTTAACTTACCCCATATCTTGAAATATGCTATTGCAGTGGTTAATTCAGCTCTTACAAACTGTGGAATTGCAAGTAACATTAAACCATCCAAGAGGATAGGAAATAATGACTTGAATAATCCAACTGAGATGTAATAAAGACACAAATTGATAACCAGGCATCCTCCTGAGACAGCAGTTTTTCCCTGTGACGGAGCTAAAATGTTAATCAAAAAATAGTCTGAGATCAAGAAGTTAAGATCTTTGACAGTAGGCTACATCATAGTAATCAAAAGACACTAGAAAAGAAAATTCTATTGAAAATGCTCTTGGAACTAAATAAAGTGATGGCTTCTAAGTTTTTGCTTTTAGTTGAGATCTCAGGTTAATTCCCTGCTGACATCAGTATTGTTCTTGAGTATTAAAAAAATAGGCAGCCTCATTTTTCATTATTTACTTGAATTGTTACTGAAAACCTTAATCAGGGAGAGTTCAGTAATTTGCCACTGTTCACTTGGAAACTTTGGCAATGTGGTATTGACTCAATGTAAATAAAGTCTTCATATTTTTAGATGAAGAATATGACCTGATTTGGGAGAACTTAGGTAACATTCTAGTGAACTTTAGACTGTCTTCTTGATGGGTTTTCCTACTCTATTCCTGCTTTCCTCTTCTGCTTCTTTCTTTTTCTCAATAAATTATCAGTATGCTTAATTGTGTTTTTATAAGGAGCCTATCTTTTGAGGAAAGGGAAATTTAAGAAGCCTTTTCAAAGAATTGTTCTACGTAAGGAAGTTCCTATTTTGAAGACTTTTTTTTAATTATAAAAGTAACCTATACTTATTTTAAAAAATCACAAAATCATTGTATAATGTGGAATACCGTTTCCCCAACGCAACGTTTACTAACATTATATGTATCTTTCCAAACATTTAGTTTACATATATAAACATCTGTATGTAGTTCACAAATTAGAAACACTATACATTCTATTTTGCTGCTTGATTCCTCTTAAATGTAGTAAATGCATGAGCATATTTCCTGTACATAAATTTAGATTTGCATTATTTCTTCTAATAGCTGCACACGATGACATTCCATTGAATGGATCTCCATCCCATGCATCTCTTGTGCAGCAGTTCTCAAAGTGTAGCCCACAGATAACTAGGGGTTCCCCAGACCCTTTCAACAGTATTATTGTTTCATCATCATCATAATAATAATGATTTCATAATAATACTAAGATATTATTTCCCTTTTCATTGTGTGAACATTTGTACTGGTGGTGCTAAAACAATGTTGGGTACCCAGTGGTGGGTATAACTGCTGGCACTTCAGCATTAATAAGGTCAGTGACAGCAAACTATACTAGCAGTCATCATATTCTCCACTACCGTACACTTAGTTTTTTGTTTTTAAAGCCAGTTTCATTTAAGAATGTCTTTAATGACATAGTACAAATTATTAATTTTCATATATCTCCACTCTTGAGTGCTCATCTTTTAAATATTTTATGTGTCAAAATGGGAATATTCTCTGACAGTGGTTGGTCTTGAGGAAAGGTACTTTTGTGATTGAGCTGTGAGCTGAATTAAACCTTTTTCATGAACACTACTTGAATGTGGAAGTGGAAGAGCAGCTGAAAGATAAACATGATCATTCAGACTTGAGCATTCGGCATGCATTTTCTCGAAAGTAAGCACGTCACTTCAAGGTAAACAACTAACAATTTAAATTTATGTGCCCAGTGGTGGTACATGAGTTGTTCTGTACCCTGGACAATATGATAGTTAGAAAGCAGTAATTTGTTGTTTAATGTACTTTCTCTAATTATGAGTGAGGCTTAGCCTTTTTCAGATGCTTGTAGCTCATTTATATCCCTTTGTTTGATGAATGACTTGTTTATATTTTTCTGTTAGAAATTTTATTTGTTTGGTTTTTTGCTTTTAAATAAGAGTTTTCTGACAGATTATGTTTCCCAAGAATGGTCATAATAATATCTCCCATTCCGTATGCTATTCTTAAAATGTGACTTTGACATTCTTTCCCATTAAGATGTTAGGCCTGTATTTCCTTTTGTTGAAACTGGTCAGGCTTGCTGGTGCTTTATGACTTCTGAGTCTAGATCATTAGATATAGCTTCCACCTTGTTCTCTAGGGACACTTATTTTTGGAAGCCAGCTGCCATGCTGTAAGGAAACCCAAGCATCCACAAGGAGAACATAGGTCTTATTTTCCCCAACAGAAGTCCCAGAGAACAACCAGCATTAACTGCTAGACACATGAGTGAGTGACTCTTCAGGTGGTTCTGACTCCAAGATGGCTTCACTGACTCCATTAACATTAAAAAATAGTTGTTATTTTATGCCGCCTAGTTTGGACTAGTTTGTTAGGCGACAGTCAGTAACCTGAACAAGCTGTTTATAGATTAAAGAAATCAGCCCTTAATTCTCATCTTTGTTTCTATCTATCTATCTACCTATCTATTATCTATCTATCTATCTATCTATCTATCTATCTATCTATCTATCTAAAACTAGGAACAAAGGTTCATTAGCTTGCTACTACAAGCGAGAATGTACACATTGGGGAACCATAGGATGTGTCACAGTGAATGAATCAAGGAAGAGTTTTTATAGGGTTTAGGGAGCTGGAGTTTAGTTACAGAATGGTCTTGTCAGGGATTGGTCAGAATTTGTAAGCCAGTCAATTTGCTGGGTCAGTCACTGGTCTTACCTTTAACACGAGTTCATGCAGTTACCATTGGATCAGTTGTCAGTTTTCTTGTCTTGGAATACGTGGATCTAAATGAGCTGTGGTAAAATAGTATGGGTTTAGATTGCTTGTCTTGCATGTCATGGTTTAGGATAGTTTTTCTGTTTTGTGAGTCCTGGTACAGTTTTGCAAATTGTCTCTGCTTCAGTTCTCAGATTTCCCCTCACAGCTATCAGTGACGCTTTTTTGCTTTTCACTTCATTTGACCCTCTTTCTGAAAGATGAAGTGCTGTCTTCTGAGGACATGATCAATCCAGATCTGCACTGCTCTTTGAGAGATCATCACTGTATATTGAGTTTTCCATGGTAGTTGTTTTCACCTCTTTAATTTGACGGCATTTTTTGGTTTTTGACTTTGTTTTCGAACTCTTATTTTGTTGTGTATGGTTTTATGGAGTGATTGGAATGGCTACCCCACTCTTAAGAAATCATTTCTTGTGTTTTTATGGGCTTATTTCATTTAAATCTTTAACTGGAAATTTTTTGATAAAGGAGTGAAGTAGAGCATCAGCTTTTTTTGTATATACATGTATGTGTATATAAATATATAAATACACACACGCACATACATACACATATGGCTTGTGTCACAAAATTAATCAGTAGCCTGTCTTGTCTTTGCTGTTTTGAAATGCCACCTTTATCAATCAGATTCTCCGTTGCCAGATTTGCATGGATTTATTTCAGAACTCCAAATTGTAGTCTGTAACCCTGCCTATTTTAATTACTGTAGCCTAACAATGTGTTTTAATACTCATTAATGATGTTTCTGAGGATATTTTACTTGAAAATTCACCATAATATAACTTTTAAGGTAAACTGAACACTTACTAAATAATTGTTAATTACCTTGGTCTGAAGTGGGAAAGAGTTATGCTGGAAAACAGCAAAAACTGTATTGTTTGAAAGTCAGAGGCATAAGACTGGCTATTTTGATGCTAAGAATTGCAGATTTATTTCCCTTTTAGAATATTCCTTAGATCAGTCTAATACATACATACATACATATATACATACTCCAGCTAGTTCTTTTGAGCAGTGCATTGTAAGCAATTGCTTCTTTGTTGTCTCACCCTAACTGTGTGATGTGAATAAAGACATAGCTTATACCAAAAGCTAGGGTGTGCTACCATGATTCAGAGTCAAATGAAGAAAATATGAGAAAGAACATGTCCATTTATATTAATTTAAAACAATTAAAATGATTTAATTCTCCTGCATAAAGTGATATGTTCACAAATAAAATATCACTTCTGATGAAAGAGGATTTGTTAACTAAAGAATTTACAAATTAAATGATACGGATTTCACTCTATCCTAGCCACTCTAATTCATTTTTACATAAACCCTAGCAAAGTGAAATGATTTAAAACAGCTTTGCACAATTTTGTACTTATTTATGTGAAGATCATATTAATAAGTCATTGGATTTTTCAGGAACTGTCACCTTGAAATAAATTACTTTAAAATAAAAACAGATATAAAAGAGGAAAGATTTTGTTATAGAAACTATCCAGGTGTTATTTGTAACTTTCTTTTAACTTAAACCAGAATTAATTTCTTCCCCACACTTTCTTACTGAGCTGGAAGAAATGAAGAAACTGATGACTTTCTTAACCCTAGTCAAAATGGCTTTATGTCATTGTGTGAATTAAGTAGGTTTACATTTACTTTTACGTACAAACAGTAAATCCTTGTTTAATAGTGGTTCTCAACTGAGTGTAATTTTGCCCCCCCCGCCCCAAGGGGACTTACAGCATTGTCTGAAAGACATTTTTTATGGTCACAAGGCCAGAGAAGTGCTACTGGCATTTAGTGGGTAGGAGCCAAGGATGCTGCTAAACATCCTGCAATACTCAGGACAAGTAATTCTTTGTTTTATTTCACTGAACTGTGGGTAGTGGCAGGAATGTCAGACATTTATTTAGCTGCCTACTGTGTGTCAAAAAAAAAAGGTGGGTTGTAGAGGGCCTGGTATACCATATGATAAGTGTGGTAGGCAGAATAATCCCTTTCATCTTCAGGCATATCCATGTCCTAGTTAGTCCCTGGAGCCTGTGAATATGTTGTATCATCTATGACTATGTTTTGTTACACAGCAAAGTGGAATTAAGGTTGCTAATCAGCTGATCATAAGGGAAATTATCCAGGTGGGCCAAATGTAATCACAAGAGTCCTTAAAAGTGAAGAGGGAGGCAGAAGGGAGAGGGTCAGAATGATGCAGTGTCAGAAAGACTCGACCTGCTATTGCTTTGAAGATGGAGGAAGAAGGCTTCTAGATCTGGAAGAGCCAAGAAAACAGATTCTCCCTTGGAGCCTTCAGAAACGGAGGCAGCCCTGCTGACACACCTTGATTTTGGCCCAGTGAGACTGTTCTGGCCTTCTAATCTACAGAACCAGAAGGTAATAAATTTGTGGTTGTTACAACAGCCATAGAAAGCTAGGAATTTGGATTTTATTTGGTAGGAATAGGGAGCCGTTAAAAAGTTGTCATCAAAGGAGTGACCTGGTCAGATTTGTGTTGCAGAAGATTGTTGTACAACCATATTCTACCATGAATTTGCTTATTCATCTGCTATGACTGCATAAATGACAGTGGACCATGAAACTTCAGATACCATTTGAATTTTGTGAATTAGGGTATAAACCCTAAATTCCAGAAATACTATGTCCACATTTTCATTGTTAGATTCACATTTCATGGGTAGAAGGCCTTGCTTATTAATAACTGTTTCTTCTCTTTCCTTTGAACTAAAGTTATCTGTATAGATCTTTGTCTCATAACTCCTTAGCATACTTTACATACGAATTTTATAGCTGTTCGTTTTTTTCTTTAAGAAAATGGCCGTTATGTAATGTGACTGATTGTCAAACTATAGGCTCTCTTCTTTGTTTCCTTTGTTCATTTCCACAAACTCCAGAACTATTAACAATGCAGCCTCTCCATTAACCCTTACCTTTCATCATCCCTGACAGGCTGCCACCCGTGGGGCCCACTGCACCAAAAATCCACACGGATTTTCTTTTAACTGAACAGCTATAAGTGCATGTTATAAACGGTTTTGTCTTTTATAAACAAAGTTGTATTCTACTCAAAAAAACTGTAATACATCCTGTCAAGAGTTTCTCTAAATAAAAGGGGATCTTTTCACTTTGTCATTTTGTTGTTGTTGTTGTAAAACTCAATTATTTGGGGAAAAAATCACTTATTGGCTATTTTACAGAATACCTATATGTTCTAACTAAGTTGGTTATCAAGCCAGTGTTTCTCATGTAAATCCTATTCTCACTTATTTTCATTGTAGACCAGATGTATTGGGTTGGCCAAGAAGTTCGTGTGGGAAAATCCGAACGAACTTTTTGGCCAACCCAGTATATGTATTTAAAAAGAAATTTACCATCTGATGGCTTTTTTTTTTTTTTTTAAATGCAGGCAGACTTGTTTTATTGTACTTCATAGATACTGTGTTTTTTTTTTAATTAATGTATTTTATTTTTATTTATTTATGGCTGTGTTGGGTCTTTGTTTCTGTGCGAGGGCTTTCTCTAGTTGTGTGGCAAGCAGGGGCCACTCTTCATCGCGATGCGAGGGCCTCTCACTATCACGGCCTCTTTTGTTGCGGAGCACAGGCTCCAGACGCGCAGGCTCAGTAATTGTGGCTCACGGGCCCAGTTGCTCCGTGGCATGTGGGATCTTCCCAGACCAGGGCTCGAACCCGTGTCCCCTGCACTGGCAGGCAGATTCTCAACCACTGCGCCACCAGGGAAGCCCTTTCTGATGGCTTTTTAAAAATTTTCTCAATAAAAGAAAAAATAGAGCAGAAAACTTTTGGCGAGAAAAGGTTTGAGATTGTGCTTAACCATACAGTTGGGGAGAGGCTTGCAATGTTATGCTTGCTAAGAGAACTTGACAGTGTTTTCCTACTCCATTCATTTCCTACGCCATTCATTTAACTACAGATTAACTGCTTCCACCCAGTGAATACCGATGCCATTGGATGTACCACATAACCAGCTAGCTTTCTTCTGACCTGGATACCTGAGAGCAATATCTTCTCTTTGTTGTCTGCCAGCACCCTCTTCACCTCCCCCATCTTCTCTCTTTACCTCCTCCCTTCATCACACATACACACAGTGCTGCCTCATTCCAAAGGACATTTGATGCAGCAGCTTTTTACTATTTAATATAAAAATTTATCACACCACTAATTTTCCTGTTACCTTAACTCCACCCCACCCCCCAAACATGTCTTACATACAGGGTGTGGATGTAGAATGGTACCAGATGGATTCTCAGTAACTTTTCATTGAATTAGATGCTAGTGGTAGCACATTTCTTAAACGTGTAAGTCAGCAGTTAACATGAGCTGGAGATTTGGGTGAACTTTTTTCAGGAAAGATCTGGCCTTTGGTAACTAGGTGTTGATGAATTGCTTCTAAAACTCTACTTGTTCCATTTCACTATGAATTTATTCCTTGAATAAAGAACAAGCGTAATTCTCAGAGACTGGTACAAGATTATTTATGGTCTTAAATCCGATGGGTATTGTAGATATTCTGATTGTGATTACTCTGCTTTTATGTAAACAAATGTTGATAGGCTTGGTTCTCCGAGACTTAAATAAACTCCAACATTAAAAGGTAATAGTGGGACAGACATTTTGAAATGCTTGAATTGTGTTGTTTTCTAAAGACTTGTCATAGTGTTACATCTTTGTTAATTACAGTGTTGCTGTTTTTTGAGTTTTCCACTTGACTTCCACAGATAATTCAGTTCTGGAGGCACTGCTGTGTAGTTATTCCTTTGTTTAGTGCCAAGCATGCCTACTACAATAAACACACAATGTAATTTAAATCATGTATGAGATCATTTCAGGTACTCCAGCAAATGTAGGTTAAACAGCCATAGAACAGTTTTTCCCTTCACAGAAATAGTGAATTAATGCAGGTCTTAAAATACTGCAAATTCTCTAACAATTTTGCTATATCAGCAGATGGTCAGAATGGAAAGTTTTCATTCCCGTCATATTCTGTCATTTTTATAAATTATTGATGGTTTACAATTTGATAAATGATAATCCCAGTTTTTGAAATAGATTGAGGGCGCTAACTGGCTCCTTATTAAACGTTCTTGGCTTTAAAAGTTCTCTTTTGGAATTTCCTGTTTATAGCACTTACACTTCGATCCTTCACCTGATAGCTTGACCTTGTAGAGCATTTTATCAGGAAAGTAGAGATTCTCGTAATATTTGCTCAGTGATCTCACTCCCTGGAACCATAGAGGCAGTTGGAGCAATAAGCAGAGAGAAGGGAGCTGGTGTTGCCTGTAGATGGCTCACTCTGATGTTCTCAGTCTCTCTAATAAGGTTACACACAGAAATAAATGATATTCAGAAAACTGAGCATATCCAAAGATAGCATTTAGATGGCAAATAGAAAATCTCATCTGAGTTTTCTTCACTGTTTCTGTTTATAAATCTTTTCCATTCTCTGTATCACCTGGAAACTGCGTATAATTGGATCAATGTATTATGGCACATATTTGGTTTTATAGTATATTATATCACAGATTGGACAAACATGCGTATTAATAATATCTTTGAGTAGGAAGTAGAATCAGAGGCATTGCTAAGTGGTAACATATTTAGATATCTAGCAGGCCGTTGTTATCTAATTTAATAACATTGATGTTATTAAATTCAGTATTCTATTACACTTTGTTATATAGTCATTTTACTCTGATGTTAAGATGACTGGAAGGAGGGCATCTTCCTCTTATTTATTAATTTAGTTATATATTAGAATTGATTTATTTTTAGTGTAAAGAGATAACTCTGTTGCTGGAAATTGAATGGAGATAGTCCTTAATTTGGTTAAATTGGTTTATAGTAGAAATGCTTTCATAAAACATGAAAACAGTCATTTGAAAAGGCAGCATATTTTTACAGGGTTCTAAAAATACACCTATGATCATAACATTTTTATTGGTGCAAAATTTATCTTTCTACACATTTCCATTTTGCGATATCATGTCATCCCCATGGCCTTTTGAGTAAACTGATGTTAAGGATAGCCTATAGTAGTCTTGTGATCCTGTATGTTAAGTTGAACCTAAGAGGATCTCCTAGTGGTTGTGTAGTGACAAATCTGAATAATATAATCAGTAAAGTTAATTTAGTAGCTGTAAAATAAATATTCTACCCTATAAATAGAACATACATTTTTTAAAATGTTCATAAAACATTTAAAAAAGAGCATATTCAAGGCTTTTTTAGAGTAGAAATAGTACAGGTCATATTCTCAGACTGCAATGAAGTGAAACCCGAAATTAAGCGATTGTTGAGAAAAATATTGGTCATATGATGTTTTTAAAATGATATTTTAAAGAGGAAGCTTGCAAGTGAGATTATTACGCATAAAAACATGTGGGTACAACTAAATTATACATAGCCTTAAGTAATTTTATTATCAAACAAGAAAGAATGAAAATAAATCAACCCAAAACTCATTTCAAGTTGTTAGTAAAAAGTAAAAAGTCAACCTTAGGAAACCTAGAACCCAATATGGGGATTCTTCCAGATGCTAAGTATGTGTGTTCCAGTTACACAATCTGGAACTGGGAAATAGCCACGAGATGGGCAACCTACTGGTCCCACTGTGAGATGGACCTGAGCTTAAAAAAAAGCTCCATTGCCCACCTGACCTCCATGAGCTGCTACTCTGGTGAGCCACAATCAAGGGGTGGGGGAGTGAATATAAATATCAATATTAGAGATAAGGACACCTATAACTTCAGGAGTTATACATGCAGCTCTTGGCTAATCCATGGAAAATCTTGTCAGAATGGACAATTTTTAAATAAAATGTAAATTACCAAAAAAAAAAAAAAAAGCACAGAAAACAAAAAACTTAGAACCAGGTAGAAATAGATGTATAATAGCCATGGAAGAAATGTTTTAAATTGCCTCCCCACTCCTCAAAAAAAAGAACAATAAAACACCCTCCCCCAGTACTCAGTAACGTTTATATGCTTATTTTACAAGTGGTTTTATTGGAATGTACTATCAATTAAAATAAGCAGTTTAATGCGTTTAATTTTTCTAATGACATCATTTTGGCAGCAGCTTTCCTTCTCTCTCTCCCTCTCCCATTTTTTTCTCCTTCTTTCTCCCTTTTCCTTCATTCTTTTCTTTCTTCCTTCCTTTTGTAGTATCAAAATTTAAGGAACAGGTAATGCTGTGCTAGTTGAACTATTCTAAAACCTAGAAAACTGTGGGAATTGTCAGGAAAAGAATGAAACAGAAAAAAGAAAAACAGTAAATTTTTAGATTTATAAAAATAGATGCAAAAATATAAATTGCCCTTAGCAAATTGAATCTAGCATTAAATTCACCATTTATCCCTGGCAAAGCTTCTATTGAAATAGGAATAGAATAATAATATGCTTTTAACATGTTAAAAGAATAACTTTTTAAAACTAAACACAAGCATACCACTGGATAGTGAATTCTAGAGTCAAAAACCAAACGTCAGAAGGCATTAAACTTTGGGATGGTGGAGGAATCAGACAATGAGAAAAAAAAGAAAGACAGTGACATTGCCTAGTATGCATAGAGTAAAGCAAAAGGAATTTAAAAATGCCTCATTGAAACTAAAAGAGAAAGGAAGCCCTGAAGAGTTTCTAGAAATAGATGGTGGTAAATGGGAATTAAGTTTCATATGTTTTATTTAGTCTATTACCTGTATTCTTTTATTTTACTGAATGTAAAAATATAGAGTTTTTTTTAGGTTCACTTGAGATCTTAGTCCTCAAAGCTGGTTTTTCCAAATTTTTCTGTAACACTTAGATGTGCATCAGAATTACCTGGAGAGCTTTTAAAAATCCTGGTGCCTGAAGCCAGTTAAATCAGAATTTGTAGAAGTAAGACTTAGACGTCAGCATTTTTAAAAGTTTCACAAACGATTCCCAGTGTGCTGCCAAGGGTGAGAACCACTGTTCTTTAAGCATTTTTGGTTAAATTGCTGAAGGCTCCCTTGCCTCCTTAGGATTCCTTACTGTGAGTTTTAAATGAAATACTATAGGTGAAGGACCTAGCCTGTGCCTAGCACATGCCTTGCTTGTGTTTGGAGTTTAGTAAATATAAATATAATATTTTGATTTCTATTTCATTGCTCTCATGAAGAACATTCTATACTGAGACAAATGTGAAGAAATAAGCAGATGTTCTGTTCCTCAGAGCTGGACTTGAAATAAATACTTCGGCTCATTGTTTAAATTTTGCATTTCTCTTAAGCTTACTTTACAAAGATTTGATGCACCCTACAATGAAAGGTATAACTAGAAAAAAATTGAAAAAAATTGAAACTAGAGTAAAAATACCCAAGTAGTAATGGTCTAGGACTGGTGGAGAGAATAATAATTGTATCAGAAAACCTAGGTTACAAGCTAATTACTAAGTTGAAATTTAAGTTTTTGTCACTGAGATAGGCATGTGCTGTCATTTTTATCTCATTAAGTCTGGGTCCCAGTCTTTCTAGACATAGCAGTGTAAATAGTTCCTTTACTTACAAGCTCATCAGATAGAAATTGTAGTTCAGGGAACAGCCACAACAGTGATTAAAATAAAAATACATTTTAAAATAGAATAAAGTAAAAATCTCAGGTGGCTCCCTTGGAATTTGTGTTTCACACTTGGTGTAATTAGTGACTAAATTTGCATTGCCAGGCCCTATTAATGAGGTGGGTTCTGGTTGGCATCTGCAGGCCTCAAGCTCTTTGTTAAGCCACCAAATTAAAAGAGTTTATATCCTAAGAGATTCTAGAAATTTAGACGTTTTAGTTATATTTTAGAAATTGAGTTACCTATGGTGAAACAATCAGAGGTCAAAACAGAAGATAATTTTAAACAAAAGATATTTTCATCAAACTACGGAATTTTTGAAGACCACATGGTTACACATTGTTATAAGCAAATTTTTCTTTAAGATTTTTGGCCTGTTGCGTAGCAAATGTGTTTATACATAATCTACCAGGCTTCATAGAAAGTATATTATTTTTTAAAAGATCTTCTGTATTTTTTCTAAGGTAGGAAACTTTCTCTTTAGCAAAACATCATATGAAAACATGTTACAGTAAATAATTTCTGAAAATTATCATAGGTTGTATGGAGACTTGAAAAGTGAGCAGTTACACAGTATGCCACATAACCTAAGACAAATAAAAGATTCAACTTTACCGAATATCTGCTGGGTGAAATTGAAGATTAATGCAGTGAAATATATTTTAGTTTTAAGGAATAAAAATCTCAAAGAACAAGAAATGTACATCTTGGTAAGTAGCACCACAGGAGCTAAAAATCTTGTACCAGCTTTAAAGATTAAACACCTGTGGGTCAATTGTTGTAGGTCAGAAGGCTATATAGTTACCAACAGAAGGACCTCATATACAGTTCAACCATTCTGAACTGTTCTTCAAGTCATACGGAACTTCAAGTCATACGGAACTGTTCTTCAAGTCATAATTTCAAGTAATAATTTCAGAACCAGGGAATACCGGACTTGCTTATTAAAATCCAATGTATGTACTTTTGAAGTAAGTCAGGTTATTTAGCACTTCATTTATTAGATTAGGTATAACCCTGGAGTCAGGAATTCTAGCTAGTTATCTTCTGCTAATAACTGAAACCTGTTATAAGGTTCCTAATGTTATCATAACCATTTTAAAGGAAATATTTCTTAAATAATCATGTGCTTTCTTGAAGGGCAAGAATGGGAGTTAGGCATATGGAAGCAACAGAAAGAGAACAAACCAAGAACTTGGCAGGCTGTATTCTAGTGGCATCTATTGATGCCGTTAACATGAGAAAAATCAGCTTTGGATGTCATTCAAAGCTTAGGGTTGTCAGTTTTTCTCATTTTGAAAGTGAGCTTGCAAGTCTTGCTGCTTAGACGTTCTGTATATATAATGAACATTTGTGTCAGCTAATTGAAGTGTCTAGGGCAGCTTGTCCCCCAACCAAATGGCCAAGAGGTATGTACTTTTTTAGTCTGAATCCTTTTTTTAAAATAACTTTTTAAAGTTTTGTTTGACATAGTTTCCCTTGTTTGTTTCTGCTTTTGTTGCATGTGTGTTTTGGTTATGATATCATATCCATGAAATCATTGCCAAGGCCACTGTCATGAATCTTTTCCCCTATGTTTTCTTCTAGAGTTTTACAGTTTGAGGTCTTATGTTTAAGTCTTTAATTAATTTTGAGTAGATTTTTATGTGTGGTGTAAGATGAGGGTTTCATTCTTTTGCATATGGATATCCAGTTTTCCAACACAGTTTGTTGATGAGAGTATCCTTTTCCCACTGTGCATTCTTGGCACCATTATTGAAGATCTATAGGTAACTCTATATGTGTGGATTTATTTCTGATCTCTCTATTCATTTCTATTGCTCTGTATGTTCAACATAGTACTGGAAATCCTAGCCACAACAGTTAGGCAAGGAAAAGAAATTAAAGGCATACAAATTGAAATGGTAGAAGTAAAATTGTCCGCTCTTGCAGATGACATGATCTTATATATAGAAAACCCTGACGACATCATTAAAAAAACTGCTGGAACTAATAAATGAATCCAGCATAGTTGCAGGATAAAACATTAACGTACAAAAATCAGGTGTGTTTTCTATATGCAAATAATTAGCTGAAAAGGAAATTAAGAAAGCCCATTTACAATAGCATCAAAAAGAGTAAAATATTTAGGCATAAACTTAACTAAGGAAATGAAAGACTTGTAGACTGAAAACTTATGAAACATTCATGAAAGAAATTAAAGACACAAACAAATAGATATCCATGTTCATGGATTGGAAGGCTTAATATTGTTAAGATGTCCATACTACCCAAAGCAATTTACCAATTCAGTGCAATTCCTATCAAAATCCCAATGGCATTTCTTACAGAAATGAAAAACACAATTCTAAAATTCATATGGAACCATAAAAGACCTTGAATAGCCAGCCAAAACAGTTTTGAAAAAGAACAAAGCTGGCGGCATCACACTTCCCGACTTCAAAATATATTACAAAGCCACAGTAATTAAAACAGTATGGTACTGGCATAAAGATAGATAACCTTGTTATTTTGGAATAGTTTTAGGTTTACAGAAAAGTAGCAAAGGTCGTACAGAGGGTTCTCATGCACCCTTCACCCGGTTTTCCCTAATATCAACATCTTACATTAGTATTGTACATTTATCAAAGTTAAGAAACCAACTTTGGTATATTAGTATTAACTAAACTCCAGACTTTATTTAAATTTCACCAGTTTTCCACTAATGCTCTTAGTTGCAGGATTCAATCCAAAATACCACACATTGCATCTAGTCTGGATCTGTTTTTTAATAGTTTTCTGTTTCTTCCCATTATCCCCAATATTTTCGTATTGTCAATTGAGCCTCAGTATTGCTGCCTTTGTTTTCCTTGTAGCAGGTATTTATCGCCTCAGATTTGTGCATCTAAGCAAATCTGCACCTAAACAAAGGTAATCACATCTGTTAGAAATGTGTGGGAAAGAAGAATAAATAATTTGGTTTTGTAAGATTCTTCTATGAATACTTTGTTTAAATTTGGGCATATAGGTGTCAAACTATTTTGGTCATTCATCTTCAGAAGTTAATTCCTTGCCTCCTAGTGTATTCTTGGTGGTTGAGGCTGCCAGATTAATGATCTCTCTGGTTTATAAACTGTTGCTGTCCATGTCCTCCAGTGATAACATCTTGCGAAACTGTGGCTTCAAAACCAGAATATTGACGTTAATGAGCCAAGATATAGAACTTTTCTATCAGCACAAGACCTCTCAGTTGCCCTTTTATAATTAAATCCACTTCCCTCTTGCCCATGCCCTGTCCTTTTGGTTGGTATTGTGAGTGATTTCTGTTGAAACCTGGGCATTTTTGGTATTGTGTTATGAGACTCTGCATCTTATTTAAACCTGTTTTAGCTGGCTTCTTCTGATACTGCTCTGGCAGAAGAAGTGAATGTACCACTTTTGTTACTGCCAGGTAGGGGAAGAGGCCATGTTCCCCACTAAGCTTCCACTGATACCTCCCTGGGTGAGGAAGGGGAGAGTTCAAGATCCCCAAGGACCTCTACAGACATGGGAGGTGGGTTGAATCCTTCTAATAGCTCAGTGGGACTGGGGCCACAGTTTATATTCTGTGGTGTTTGGCTGAAGTAGAGCAATTATTGTCTAAAAGTTTTTTGTCTTGCTTTGTGGTCCCTTTCCTGGTCCTTTGGCTAGAGAGTAGGCTATTTGTTTTAGCTTTTTTTTGTCTGTGCTCATTGGTGTTTCCAGGTTGCTGGCTTCTTCAGCCCCAAATCTGGAATTTATGAGGCAAGAAGAAAGGGCACTCAACACCATGATGTTCCTTGGGTGCTGTGCTGCCTTCTTCTCTCCATCTTTTAGAGTCTTCTTATGTTTGTTTATATATAATGTCCAACATCTTCCTGGTTATAATTTACTTATTATGTTAGAAAACTAATTATTTTCTCAAGAACATACCACCTAGTAAACATGCTAGGCATTCTGTATTTTTTCACATTAAATCAGATAATTAAGTTCATTATGTTAGGTGGACATTATTTGCATAAAAGTAATAGTTTTGAAAATGTTGTTAGTGACTTCAGGGTCTCCTAATTCTAGTGACTATAGGCATTATTGCATTCAAAGATATGATATCTGGATTTTTAGTGCATGTGCAATGATAATTCTTCTCTAGGGAATCATTTGGTCAATCTGTTTTATATATTTCTTCAAAAGAAGGTATTAATAACCATGATTAAGGAATGTCTGCCAGAAGTCAAAACAGACATTTATTTGTGAACGTGTAGTTTTTTTCACTAAAAGTATTGTGGTTTTGGTTTTTTTTTTTAAGATCTTGTAAGGTATGTAATTGGAGATTCTGTATGTTTTTTAAAATTCCTTCTTCGCTCCACAACTCTTCCTACAAAACAGAGAAATACTTTTAATCTTCTAATGACTGATCAATACACTTTAAAAAAAATATACCAATGTCGTGTTATGCCATAGCTGGTGGGATTTAGTATGGGGATACTTTTCCTTTTTATTAGTCTGTTGGAAGTTAAAGAGTGGAGATGTGATAAGTTAACTGTTTACAGTTTCTTAGAGCAAATTGAAACAGCATTTAAACCACACTCTTAAGCTTTGTTTCAGTAGTGGGAGTGACTTGTTGAACATCAGCTTCAAGCTCAGCTTCTTTTCACTCATATTGTAGCAGGTGGTTTTAGTGACTTATATTTCAACAAAGTTCACATCCTCTTTAGTAAGAGGTCTGTTGCTTACTAATTAAAATGATATTGAACATTATTGCATGTTGCTTAAGGGAGCAGATATTTTTAAATGTTCATCTTCAATTTCTATGCATTTTGTAGAATTGTATCTTCAGACTTGTGAATTTAGGGCTTTGTGTCTGCAGTTTTTCTTGCTGTTCTTTCTCCTATCCATCTTCCAGGAGAATGAGTATTGAAATTACCCTTGCCTTGGATTTATCCTGTAACTCTGGAATGTTCACATAAGGGGTTTAATTTCACATTCATGCCTCCTATGTCTCTACCTCTCAGTTACATTTTCTATTTGTGGTCATTATTTTAAAATCTAGGGGATATGTGTATATGTATAGCTGATTCACTTTGTTATAAAGCAGAAACTAACACACCATTGTAAAGCAATTATACTCCAATAAAGATGTTAAAAAATAAAATAAATAAAATAAAATCTACTTACATTGTTCAAACTGCAGATCTGACTCAGCTACTTCATCTGCGTAGAATAGAATTGAGCCTCAGTAAAGGAAAGAGAAGAATTTCTCACACAGAAACTCATGCACTTTACTTAAAGCCTTACACATTTTCAGCATTGTTGATAATGAGAACAATATATAGCTGAAAGCAAAGTTGTGTTATTTTTCAATTCTTAGATTTTAAGGAATTTAAATACTGATAATACCAGTGGTAACAGTGTCACAAGCTGAAAACTCTTATACCTTTTAAGTTGGTACAAACCATAGGAAAAACAACCTGATAATATATATCAGGAGTCATAAAATTGTCTATGCACTTTAATCTAGTAATCCTTCTGAAATAGTGGTAGATATCCTCAAGAAATAATTTGAAATGTAGAGGAAAGGCTGTATAGATTGTAACATGGAACAGTGTTTGTGAAAGATTATTCAGCAAAATTATAGCTAAAATTGTATTTAATCTAGACCATGATTACTTTAACATGCCTATAACAAAAAATTATGACATAAGTTGATTTAGAATTCTTAAACTGTGTTAGAGTAGAATTTTTTGTGTGATGGTATAAGTGCAAAGAACAGAACTAATTGTATATATATGTATGTGTATGTATGCGCATGCCACAGGCACAGAAAAGGCCAGAATGTTCTCTGTTGTGATTGTTATCTTTAGGAAGTGGATGGATGGGTTATTTTTATTTAATTATATTTCTTTTGTTTTTCAAATATCCCAGTGGGAGAGGAGGAGCACGTGTTTGGGTTGTTAAAATCTATTTTTATTTATTATTTTTCTTTCTCTTTTTTAACCAGAATATACATGTATATAAGTAGCATAGCAATCCAGGATAGGGCAGTGTTTCCTCTGTCAGTCCTGAGGGCCTCACTAAGCTGCCACAATCCTATGTTCCTTCCTATGAGGAACCCTGGACAATTGTGTTTAAGTGCTCTTTGGCATGTTATGTTCCTTTTAGGATACTTTCCACCAGGTTTTGATTCTTTACATGGATGAACTGTTGAGAAATTCGGCTAATCAGATGACTATGCTTAGAGGCCCTAGGGAAGTGAGGTTAGACTAATTGAGTGAAATTTTCTTTGACAAACTTTTCCACAATGAGGCTCCCTTTAGAATCCCTTGCAAGAAGGGAGGCAGAAGCAATTTTGTTGCTGTGAAAGAGATTACAAAGAATTGAGTCACTCCCATGTAAGAGGGACTTGTTTTGCCTCTCTGACACAGTGTGGCTCCTCTCTGTCCTGCAGCTGGCCCTGAAGGACCCCGTGCATACCGTGTCACTGCAGCAGTTCATCTACGAGAAGCTCAAGGCCCAGCAGGAGCTGCTGGGAGAGCAAGGCTTCCAGTCCCTCATGGAAACGGTGGACACCGAGATCGTCACCCAGCTACAGGAGTTTTTGCAGGGCTTCTGAGAGCACGTGACATGTGGCTGAGATGACCAGCCTGCCATCTGTGTGTGAGAGCCTGCTGAGACGATGGAGAAATCCCTTGCGTATTGAAAGAAAGATGGGAAGACCACACGTTTTTTTACTACAAAATTCAGCAAATAAATGTAAATCCTGCATATCTAAAATCACAAAACTATTCCTCAAAAGAATTTAATTTTATATTTATGAGGGCCCTGTGTTTACTAAAGATAGATTTGACAACAATAGCTGCTTAGTTTCCTGTTAAGAGAAGAAACTGTTACCTTTTAATCATGTGCTCTTAACACTTGAGAAGAAGAAGGCTAATGTCTCAGATGTTTTTCTGCAACCAAAATTAGTTAAATTTGGCTGCCTTATCCCTTTTTTAAGTTAATGAGACTACAAGTTTGAAAAATGGCAAAACTGTTCAGATGATGAAATTACAGAAATTTGTGTACCAGGCAAAAGAATATGAATAGTGACAAATATACATTACTGAGATTATCTTGCAAGGGAGTTGCTTTCATCTGACATAGAAAACATGTTTTATCAGACAAATGCTTTTATTTTCATTCTAGTAATTTGATATGGGAATTAGTAATGGGATTTTTTTCTTGTGTTATTTTCAGTAATTACATTTAGTCTTTAAATGCACATTGTAAGGCCCGCAGATGTGAACCTGGGGTACTGCAGTGCCAGGTGGGAGACCTCTGGTCGTGATTTGATCCTACTTCCTTTGTTACCCCTGGAGGCCAGGAGCCCTGTGAACACTGACAGGAACCAGCAGCCACAGACCCCCTGTGCTGCGAAATGGCTGTGACAGGCTGTTCAGCACTTACCCATCTCAGGTTCCTCAGTGCAGGGGTACATCAGGGCCTCGAAGATATGGGTACACGTGGAGGACTCAGCAGCGATCCCCAGGGTACTGACACTGATGTGACAAGTCTTCCTTCCTTATTCCTCTAACATGCAGTACCAAAAACGGGGAAAAAGGAGAAAATAAAGCCTTACTTTGTTTTACTTGCCATTGACTGTAAGGAACGTTTAAAACATTTTAAAGAAAATACTCAAAAGCAAGGTTGGGAAATGTCTGATCTTTCTATAGAAAGTTGGGTACAGTATGTAACTGCAGGAAACCCACTGCCCTTTGTAAGTTGTGGAACCCAAAGCGTATGGAAATATTTGATGTTTTAAGCAAAAGAAAGAAAATATGGTCCAAATTAAATTTTCCAAAGATACCTCACCTTTGCTTGCCTGATTATTTTTCCTGCCTCACAAAAAATGAGTTCATAAAAATTGCCCAGTGAATTTTAAAGGGAAGTTTTCTTTCATGCTCTGGTGTTAACTCTGTCCTAGCAGGTGGCAGTGCTTCAAGTAGCAAATCCTAGTTACCCTTTCAGTCTCTCTTTTCATTTAAAGACCAGAAGCTTCTTTAATATGATATTTCTTTTTTTTTTTAATTTTTATTTTGTATTGGAGTAGAGTTGATTAACAATGTTGTGTTAGCTTCAGGTGTATAGCAAAGTGATTCAGTTATACATGTATCTATTCTTTTTCATATTCTTTTCCCATTTAGGTTATTATAGAGTATTGAGCAGAGTTCCCTGTGCTATACAGTAGGTCCTTGTTGGTTATCTGTTTCAAATATAGCAGTGTGTACATGTCAATCCCAAACTCCCAATCTGTCCCTTCCCCTCCACGCTTACCCCCTGGTAACCATAAGTTGGTTCTATAAGCCTGTGAATCTGTTTCTGTTTTGTAAATGAGTTCATTTGTATCATTTTTTTTAAGATTCCGCATATAAGTAATACCATATTATATTTGTCTTTGTCTGACTTACTTCACTGGAGACTATCACCTGATAGTCTCCACGTCCATCCATGTTGCTGCAAATGGCATTATTTCATTCTTTTTAATGGCTGAGTAATATTCCATTGTATCTATGTACCACATCTTCTTTATCCATTCATCTGTTGATGGACATTTAGGTTGCTTCCATGTAAATAGTGCTGCAATGAACATTGGGATGCATGTATCCTTTCAAACCATGTTTTTCTCAGGATATTTGCCCAGTGGTGGGATTGCTGGATCATATGACAGCTCTATTTTTAGTTTGTTAAGGCACCTCCATACTGTTCTCCATAGTGGCTGTATCAATTTACATTCCCACCAACAGTGTAGGAGGGTTCCCTTTTCTCCACATCCTCTCCAGTATTTATTGTTTGTAGAGTTTTTGATCATGGTCATTCTGACTGGTGTGAAGTGATACCTCATTGTAGTTTTGAGTTGCATTTCTCTAATAATTAGCAAGGTTGAGCATCTTTTCATGTGCCTCTTGGCCATCTGTATGTCTTCTTTGGAGAAATGTCTGTTTAGGTCTTCTGCCCATTTTTTGATTGGGTTTTTTTTTATTGAATGATTTTTTATTGTAGTAAAAGACACATAATATAAAACATACTATTTTAACTGTATTTAACTGTACAGTTCAGTGGCACTAAGTACATCCACATTGTTGTGCAACTCTCACCATCATCCATCTCCCGAATTTTTCACCTTCCTAAACTGAAACTCTCTCCCCATTAAAAACGAACTCCCCATTCTCCCTCCCCACCCTGCCCACCCCACCCCCTGGCCCCTGGCATCTACCAGTGTACTTTCTGACTCTGTGAATTTGACTATTCTAGGTACCTCATATAAGTGGAATCAAACAGTATTTGTCTGCACCTAATATATATTGGAATGCATTTTTAAGGTTAACTTAATTTATGTCCTGCAAACAGATTACACCTTTTTTTTCCCCTTTGGTATACAGTAGGCTCTCACCCAGCCATCTACTTCATACATAGTAGTGTACATACATCAATACCAATCTCCCAATCCATCCCACCGCCCCGCCCCCCTTGGTGTCCATACATTTGTTCTCTACGTCTGCGTCTCTATTTCTGCTTTGCAGATAGGTTCATCTGTACCATTTTCCTAAATTGCATATATATATGTTAATGTATGATATTTGTTTTTCTCTTTCTGACTTACTTCACTCTGTATGACAGGTTCTAGGTCCATCCACGTCTTTGCAAATGGCACAGTTTTGTTCCTTTTTATGGGTGAGTAATATTCCATTGTATATATGTACCACATCTTTATCCATTCCTCTATTGATGGACATTTAGGTTGCTTCCATGTCCTGGCTATTGTAAATAGTGCTGCAGTGAACATTGGGGTACATGACTCTTTTTGAATTATGGTTTTCTCAGGGTATATGCCCAGGAGTGGGATTGCTGGTTCATATGGTAGTTCTATTTTTAGTTTTTTAAGACACCTCCATACTGTTCTCCATAGTGGCTGTATCAATTTACATCCCCACCAACAGTGTAAGAGGGTTCCGCTTTCTCCACACCCTCTCCAGCATTCACTGTGTGTAGATTATTTGATGATGACCATTCTGACCAGTGTGAGGTAGTACCTCATAGTTTTGATTTGCATTTCTTTAATAATTAGTGAAGTTGAGCATCTTTTCATGTGCCTCTTGGCCACCTGTATGTCTTCTTTGGAGAAGAGTCTATTTAGGTCTTGTGCCCACTTTTTGATTGGGTTGTTTGTCTTTTTGATACTGACCTGCATGAGCTGTTTGTATATTTTGGAGATTACTCCCTTGTCAGTTTCTTCATTTGCAAATATTTTCTCCCATTCTGAGGATTGTCTTTTCGTCTTGTTTATGGTTTCCTTTGCTGTGCAAAAGCTTTTAAGTTTAATTAGGTCTCATTTGTTTATTTTTGTTTTTATTTTCATTACTCTAGGAGGTGGGTCAGAAAGGATCTTGCTGTGATTTATGTCAAAGAGTGTTCTGCCTATGTTTTCCTCTAAGAGTTTTATAGTGTATAGCCTTACATTTAGGTCTTTAGTCCATTTTGAGTTTATTTTTGTGTATGGTGTTAAAGATTGTTCTAATTTTATTTTTTGCATGTAGCTGTTCAGTTTTCCCAGCACCATTTATTGAAGAGACTGTCTTTTCTCCATTGTATAGTCTTGCCTCCTTTGTTGTAGATTAATTGACCATAGGTGAGTGGGTTTATTTCTGGGCTTTCTATCCTGTTCCATTGATATATATTTCTATTTTTGTATCAGTACCATATTGTTTTGATGACTGTAGCTTTGTAGTATAGTCTGAAGTCAGGGAGCCTGATTCTTCCAGCTCTGTTTTTCTTTCTCAAGATTGCTTTGGCCATTTGGGGTCTTTTGTATCTCCATACAAATTTTAAGATTGTTTTGTTCTAGTTGTGTGAAAAATGCCATTGGTAATTTGATAGGAATTTCATTGAAGCTGTAGATTGCCTTGGGTTGTACAGTCATTTTGACAATATTGATTCTTCCAATCCAAGAACATGGTATATCTTTCCATCAGTTTTTGTCATTTTTTATTTCTTTCACCAGGGTCTTAACATTTTCAGAGTACAGATCTTTTGCCTCCTTAGGTAAGTTTATTCCTAGGTATTTTATTCTTTTTGATGTGATGGTAAATGGGATTGTTTCTTTAATTTCTCTTTCTGATCTTTTTTTGTTACTGCATAGAAATGCAACAGATTTCTGTGTGTTAATTTTGTGTCCTGCAACTTTACTGAATTCATTGATGAGCTCTAGTAGTTTTCTGGTAGCATCTTTAGGATTTTTCTATGTATAGTATCATGTCATCTGCAAACAGTGACAGTTTTACTACTTCTTTTCCAATTTGGATTTCCTTTATTTCTTTTTCTTCTCTGATTGCCATGGCTAGGACTTCCAAAACTATGTTGAATAATAGTGGTGAGAGTGGACATCCTTCTCTTGTTTCTGATCTTAGAGGAAATGCTTTCAGTTTTTTACCATAAATGGGTGCTGAATTTTGTCAAAAGCTTTTTCTGCATCTATTGAGATGATCATATGGTTTTTATTCTTCAATTTGTTGATGTGGTGTATTGCACTGATTGATTTGCAGATATTGAAAAATCCTTGCATCCCTGGGGTAAATCCCACTTGATCATAGTGTATGATCCTTTTAATGTATTGTTGGATTCATATTGCTAGTATTTTGTTGAGGATTTTTGCATCTATATTCATCAATGATACTGGCTTGTAATTTTCTTTTTTTATGGCGTCTTTGTCTGGTTTTGTTATCAGCATGATGGTGGCCTCATAGAATGAGTTTGGGGTTGTTCCTTCTGCTGCAATTTTCTGGAACAGTTTCTGAAGGATAGGTGTTAACTCTTCTCTAAATATTTGATAGAGGGCGCCTGTGAAGCCATCTGGTCCTCGCCTTTTGTTGTTGGGAGTTTTTTATTCACAGTTTCAATTTCAGTACTTGTGCTTGGTCTGTTCATATTTTCTATTTCTTCCTGGTTCAGTCTTGGGATATTGCAGCTTTCTAAGAATTTGTCCATTTCTTCTAGGTTGTCCGTTTTATTGGCATATAGTTGCTTGTAGTAGTCTCTTATTCTGTGGTGTCCGTTGTGACTTCACCTTTTTCGTTTCTAATTTTATTGATTTGAGCCATCTCCCTCTTGATGAGTCTGGCTAAAGGTTTGTCAATTTTGTTTATCTTTTCAAAGAACCAGCTTTTAGTTTTGTTGATCTTTTCTATTGTTTTTTTGGTCTCCATTTCATTTATTTCTGCTCTGATATTTATGATTTCTTTCCTTCTACTAACTTTGGGTTTTGTTTATTCTTCTTTCTCTAGTTGCTTTAGGTGTAAGCTTAGGTTGTTTACTTGAGATTTTTCTTGTTTCCTGAGGTAAGATTGTATTGCTGTAAACTTCCCTCTTGGAACTGCTTTTGCTGGGTCCCATAGGTTTTGGATCGTCATGCTTTCGTTTTCATTTGTCTCTAGGTGTTTTTTTGATTTCATCAGTGATCCATTGGTTATTTAGTAGCATATTGTTTAGCCTCCATGTGTTGGCGTTTTTTACAGTTTTTTTTTCTTGTAGTTGATTTTTAATCTCACAGTGTTGTGGTCAGAAAAGATGCTTAATATGATTTCAGTTTTCTTAAATTTACTGAGGTTTGCTTTGTGGCCCAGCATGTGATCAGTCCTGGAGAATGTTTCATGTGCACTTGAGAAGAATGTGTATTCTGCTGATTTTGGATGGAATGCTCTGTAAGTATCAAGTCCATCTGGTCTACTATGTCATTTAAGGCCTGTGTGTCCTTATTGATTTTCTGTCTGGATGATCTGTGCATTGATGTAAGTAGGGTCTTAAAGTCCCCCACTATTATTGTGTTACTGTTGATTTCTCCTGTTATGACTGTTAGCATTTGCCTTATATATTGAGGTGCTCCTGTGTTGGGTGCAATTGTTACAATTGTTATATCTTCCTCTTGGATTGATCCCTTGATCATTATGTAGTGTTCTTGTTGGTCTCTTGTAACAGTCTTTATTTTAAAGTCCATTTTATTTCATATGAGTATTGCTACTCCAGCTATCTTTGATTTCCATTTGCATGGAATACCTTTTTTCCATCCTCTCACTTTCAGTCTGTATGTGTCCCTTGGTCTGAAGTGGGTCTCTTGTAGACAGCATATATATGGGTCTTGTTTTTGTATCCATTTAGCCAGTCTGTGTCTTTTGGTTGGAGCATTTAATCTGTTTACATTTAAGGTAATTATCGATATGGATGTCCTTATTGCCATTTTGTTAATTGTTTTGGATTTGTTTTTGTAGGTGTTTTTTCTTCCCTTCCTGTTTTGTTCTCTTGTGATTTGATGACTAACTTTAGTGTTGTGTTTGGATTCTTTTTTCTTTTTTGTGTGTGTATCTATTGCAGGGTTTTGGTTTGCAGATAATATGAGGTTTCAATAATAGCAGTCTGTATATAAACAAGATTGGTTTAAGTTGCTGGTCTTTTAATTTCAAATGAGTTTCCAATATCCTACATTTTTACTCTCCTCATAATTGCTGGTTTTGATTTTATATATGTGTGCAGATGATTTCTTACCTTTACTATATGTTTGCCTTTACTGGTGAGCTTTTCCGTTCGTAATTATCTTGTTTCTAGTTGTGGCCGTTTCCACCTAGAGGACTTCCTTTAGCATTTTTTGCAAAGCTGGTCTGATGGTGCTGAATTCTCTTAGCTTTTGCTTGTCTTTAAAGCTTTTGATTTCTTGGTCGAATCTGAATGAGAGCCTTGCTGGGTAAAGTATTCTTGGCTGTAGTTTCTTCCCTTTCATCACTTTAAATATATTGTGCCACTTGCTTCTGGCCTGCAGAGTTTCTGCTGAAAAATCAGCTGATAACCTCATGCAGTTCTCTTGTATGTTATTTGTTGCTCTTCCCTTGTTGCTTTTAATATTTTTTCTTTGTCTTTAATTTTTGTCAATTTGATTACTATGTGGCTTGGCACATTCCTCCTTGCATTCATCCTGTCTGGGACTCCGCACTTCCTGGACTTGGATGGCTGTTTCCTTTCCCATGTTAGGAAAGTTTTCAGCTTTTATCTCTTAAAATATTTTCTCGGGCCCTTTCTCTCTCTCTTTCCCTTCTGGAACCCCTATAATGCGAATGTTTGTGCGTTTCATGTTGTCCCAGAGGTCTCTTAAACTGTCCTCATTTTTTTCATTCTTTTTTCTTTATTCTGTTCCATAGCAGTGATATCCACCATTCTGTCTTCCAGGTCACTTATCCGTTTTTCTGCCTCAGTTATTTTGCTATTGATTTCTTCTAGTGTATTTTTCATTTCAGTTATTGTATTGTTCATCTCTGTTTGTTTGTTCTTTAGTTCTTCTAGGTCTTTGTTAAACATTTCTTGTATCTTCTCGATCTGTGCCTCCATTCTTTTCCCAAGATCTTGGACCATCTTTACTATCATTACTCTGAATTCTTTTTCAGGTAGATTGCCTATCTCCACTTCACTTAGTTCTTCTGGGTTTTTGTCTTGTTCCTTCATATGGACCATATTTCTCTGCCGTCTCATTTTTTCTAACTTTCTGTGATTGTGGTTTCTGTTTTGCAGGCTGCAGGGTTGTAGTTTTTCTGTCTTCTGCTGTCTGCCCCCTGGTGGATGAGGCTAAGAGGCTTGTGCAGGTTTGCTGGTGGGAAGGACTGGTACCCACCCACTGATGGGTGGAGCTGGGTTTTATCCCACTGGTGGGCAGGGCAGTGTCTGTGGGTGTGTTTATTATGGGGCAGCTGTTTTTTCAGGAAGACTTTGAACAGCCTCTCTGCTAATGGGTGGGGCTGTGTTCCCGCCCTGTTGGTTGTTTGGCCTGAGGCGTCCCAGCACTGGTGCCTACAGGCCGTTGGGTGGGGCCAGGTCTTGGCGGGAAGAAGGCAGCATCCTTGAGGGCCCACGCCAATGAGCAGTTGCCAGAGCCGCCACCGCAAGTGTCCCTGTCCCCACAGTGAGCCACAGCCGCCCCCCTCCCCGACCTTCGCAGGGCACCCTCCAACACTAATAGGTAAGTCTGACCCAGTCACTTATGAGGTCACCGCTTTTTTCCTTGGGCTCTGGTTCACCCCAGACCCTGTGTGGACCCTCCAAGAGAGGAGTTTCTGTTTCCCCCAGTCCTGTGGAAATCCTGCAGTCAAACCACTGGCCTTCATAGCCAGACTCTCTGGGGTCTCCTCCCTCTATTGCCACACCCCCAGGCTTGGGAGCCCCACATGGGGCTCAGAACTTTCACTCCTGTGGGAGAACTTCTGTGGTATAATTAGTTTCCAATTTGTGGGTTCCCCTCCTGGCGTGTATGGGATTTGATTTTATTGCAGTTCTGCCACTCCTACTGCCTTGTTGTGCCTTCTTCTTTGTCTTTAGACATAGGGTATCTTTTCTGGTAGGTTCCAGGGTTTTTTCGTTGGTGGTTGTTCAGCAGTTAGTTGTACTTTTGGTGCTTCTGTAAGAAGGCCTGAGCTTATGTCCGTCTATTCCGCCATCTTGCCTCCTTCCCCTAATGTTATTTCTTTATCATTACTACTCAGTCCTCAAGACAGGCCTAAGAAGAATAATTTCTTTTTGTTAACTTCATTATTTTCATTTGAGGCACTATTTCCATTAGTGTTTTCAGAAATGTACATACATGCTCCCATTTTTCAGTTATGGTAAAATACTCAGCTTTCCAATTCCTGACAGATTTCATTATAGTATTATAGCAAATGTTACTCAGATAGCCACCTTGCAAAAAAAGTAAAAAAGATCTCAGGGGAATAGTTTGGTTCATTTTTTAAAGCTCAGAATTTAAAATAGGCTTTGTAAATAGCTCAGAGAAAAAGAGAAATTATTGAATTTTTAAGTGCTCAATTAAGACATAAAATGTAATTATTGATTTATAGAATTCTGTTCATTAATTCAGCCTTATAGCACATGTATTCAGTTTTGGACAAACAACTCAGCCAGGCCTCTGGTTGAACTGTGCTTCCTAATACAAGGTTATGATCATTTCCATTCCCTACACATGCTCCTTTTCTATTTATTTTATACTCCAGAGACTTCTCCTAACCCTCTGACAAAGGCCCATGTGATGAACAGTTAACATTTTAAAGTTGTTATTATATGTGGTCCCTCCTTCCTCTCTCCTACCAGTCATGTTAGAGAAGCCACATCATTAGATTTTCAAATATTCATGTTTTTAGTTTCCCTTGAAAAATCTTCACCTTAGATCTTTATTTTACCTATTCCTTTATTCAACTAATGTTTGTCGAGTTCCTGTTTTATGCCATAGTTATATGCTAAATTCTGCGGTTAGAACAGGGTACGTACCTTGTGAAGTTTTACAATTCAGTGGGAACACACTTGCCAGTATGATATACGAAAACAGTGGTTCTAATGGAATTGTGCGTTCAGGAGCAGCAGTCGTGCAGGGGAAGGAGATCTTTCACAAAAGAGAATGATGTTGGCACTATAATTTGATATCCCTTTAAAAATTGATCTCAAATGGCATAGTTTAGTAAGGTTATTTAAAAGTAACCAGACTCACAGCTATTTGAAATTACTCTGACATATAAAATCATCAGTGACATTTTGAAAATGTTAGAATTCTGTACCTTTCAACCAGTTCCTAATTCCATGAATTAAAACATAAGGCTCACCTACTGAGAGTAATAGTCTTCTGTTCTATTTCTACGTTCCTTATAAATCTCAAGTGAGTAGCAATTTAAAAGTTGATGGAGAGCTGATGAAAGGAAGGCAAGAGATGCATGTCACAAAAAATTGTATCTCCTCCCTCCAACTTTAGGGAAAAGAAAGTTTAAACTATAGGGGCATTGAAAGAATAGTATATAAGGACGTGCTGTCATTCCCTCTTGCGAGAACACCGGGATCACAACTAACTGCTGAACAGTCATCGACAGGAAGACACTGGAACTCACCAAAAAAAATACCCCACATCCAAAGACAAAGGAGAAGCCACACTGAGACAGTAGGAGGGGCGCAATCACAGTAAAATCAAATCCCATAACTGCTGCGTGGGTTACTCACAAACTGGAGAACATTATACCACAGAAGTCCACCCACTGGAGTGACGATTCTGAGCCCCATGTCAGACTTCCCAAACTGTGGGTCCGGCAACAGGAGGAGGAATTCCTAGAGAATCAGACTTTGAAGGCTAGTGGGATTTGATTATAGGACTTTGACAGGACTGAGGGAAACAGAGACTCCTCTCTTGGAGGGCACACACAAGGTAGTGTGTGCATTGGGACCCAGGGGAAGGAGCAGCGACCCAATAGGAGACTGAACCAGACCTACCTGATAGTGTTGGAGGGTCTCCTGCAGAGGCAGGGGGTGGCTGTGGCTCACCGTGGGGACAAGGACACTGGCAGCAGAAGTTCTGGGAAGTACTCCTTGGCGTGAGGCCTCCCAGAGTCCGCCATTATCCCCACCAAAGAGCTGGGGTAGGCTTCAGTGTTGGGTCGCCTCAGGCCAAACAACCAACAGGGAGGGAACCCAGCCCCACCCATCAGCAGACAAGCAGATTAAAGTTTTACTGAGCTATGCCGACCAGAGCAACAGCAAGCTCTACCCACCACCAGTCCCTCCCATCAGGAAACTTGCACAAGCCTCTTAGATAGCCTCATCCACCATAGGGCAGACAGCAGAAGCAAGAAGAACTACAGTCCTGCAGCCTGGGGAACAAAAAACACATTCACAGAAAGATCGACAAGATGAAAAGGCAGAGGGCTATGTACCAGATGAAGGAACAAAATAAAACCCCAGAAAACAACTAAATGAAGTGGAGATAAGCAACCTTCCAGAAAAAGAATTCAGAATAATGATAGTGAAGATGATCCAGGACCTCAGAAAAAGAAGGGAGGCAGAGATCGAGAGGATGCAAGAAATGTTTAACCAAGATCTAGAAGAATTAAAGAACAAACACAGATGAACAATACAATAACTGAAATGAAAACTACACTAGAAGGAATCAATAGCAGAATAACTGAGGCAGAAGAACGGATAAGTGACCTGGAAGACAGAATGGTGGAATTCACTGTTGCAGAACAGAATAAAGAAAAAAGAATGAAAGGAAATGAGACAGCCTAAGAGAACTCTGGGACAACATTAAACGCAACAACATTCGCATTATAGGTGTCGCAGAAGGGGAAGAGAGAGAGAGGACCAGAGAAAATATTTGAAGAGATTATAGTTGAAAACTTCCCTAACGTGGGAAAGGAAATAGCCACCCAAGTCCCAGAAGTACATAGAGTCCCATACAGGATAAACCCAAGGAAAAACACGCCGAGACACATAGTAATCAAAGTGGCAAAAATTAAAGAAAAATTATTGAAAGCACCAAGGGAAAAACGACAAATAACATGCAAGGGAACTCCCATAACGTTAACAGCTGATTTCTCAGCAGAAACTCTACAAGCCAGAAGGGAGTGGCATGATATACTTAAAGTGACGAAAGGGAAGAACCTACAACCAAGATTACTCTACCCGGCAAGGATCTCATTTAGATTTGATGGAGAAATCAAAAGTTTTACAGACAAGCAAAAGCTAAGAGAATTCAGCACCACCAAACCAGCTCTACAACAAATGCTAAAGGAACTTCTCTAAGTGGGAAACACAAGAGAAGAAAAGGACCTACAAAAACAAACCCAAAACAATTAAGAATATTGTAATAGGAACATACATATCGATAATTACCTTAAACGTGAATGGATTAAATGCTCCATCCAAAAGACACAGGCTTGCTGAATGGATACAAAAACAAGACCTATATATATGCTGTCTACAAGAGACCCACTTCAGACCTAGGGACACATACAGACTGAAAGTGAGGGGATGGAAAAAGATATTCCATGCAAATGGAAATCAAAAGAAAGCTGGAGTAGCAAAATTCATATCAGATAAAATAGACTTTAAAATGAAGAATGTTACAGGAGACAAGGAAGGACACTACATAATGATCAAGGGATCAATCCAAGAAGAAGATATAATAATTATAAATATCTATGCACCCAACATAGGAGCACCTCAATAAATAAGGCAAATACTAACAGCTATACAAGAGGAACTCAACAGTAATACAATAATAGTGGGGGGACTTTAACACCTCACTTACATCAATGGACAGATCATGCAGACAGTAAATTAATAAGGAAACACGAGATTTAAATGACACAATAGACCAGATAGATTTAATTGATATTTATAGGACATTCCATCCAAAATCGGCAGATTACACTTTCTTCTCAAGTGTGCATGGAACATTCTCCAGGATAGATCACACCTTGGGTCACAAATCAAGCCTCAGTAAATTTAAGAAAATTGAAATCATATCAAGCATCTTTTCTGACCACAATGCTGTGAAATTAGAAATCAATTACAGGGAAAAAAAACCTAAAAACACAAACACATGGAGGCTAAACAATACGTTACTGAATAACCAGAGATCACTGAAGAAATCAAAGAGGAAATCAAAAAATACCTAGAGAAAAATGACAATGAAAACACGACGACCCAAAACCTATGGGATGCAGCAAAAGCAGTTCTAAGAGGGAAGTGTATAGCTATACAAGCCTACCTCAAGACACAAGAAAAATCTCAAATAAACAATCTAACCTTACACCTAAAGGAACTAGAGAAAGAAGAACAAACAAAACCCAAAGTTAGCAGAAGGAAAGAAATCATAAAGATCAGAGCAGAAATAAATGAAATAGAAACAAAGAAAACAATAGCAAAGATCAATAAAAGTAAAAGCTGGTTCTTTGAGAAGATAAACATAATTGATAAACCATTAGCCAGACTCATCAAGAGAAAGAGGGAGAGGACTCAAATCAATAAAATTAGAAATGAAAAAGGAGAAGTTACAAGAGATACCGCAGAAATACAAAGCATCCTAAGAGTCTACTTCCAGCAACTCTATGCCAATAAAATGGACAAACTGGAAGAAATGGACAAATTCTTAGAAAGGTATAATCTTCCAAGACTGAACCAGGAAGAAATAGAAAATATGAACAGACCAATCACAAGTACTGGAATTGAAACTGTGAGTAAAAAACTCCCAGCAAACAAAAGTCCAGGACCAGATGGCTTCACCGGTGAATTCTATCAAACATTTAGAGAAGAGCTAAAACCCATCCTTCTCAAACTCTTCCAAAAAATTTCAGAGGAAGGAACACTCCCAAACTCATTCTATGAGGCCACCACCACCCTGATACCAAAACCAGACAAAGATACTACAAAAAAAGAAAATTACAGACCAATATCACTCATGAATATAGATGCAAAAATCCTAAACAAAATACTAGCAAACAGAATCCAACAACACATTAAAAGGATCATACACCACGATCAAGTGGGATTTACCCCAGGGATGCAAAGATTCTTCAATATACGCAAATCAATCAGTGTGATACACCATATTAACAAATTGAAGAAGAAAAACCATATGATCATCTCGATAGATGCAGAAAAAGCTTTTGACAAAATTCAACACCCATTTATGACAAAAACTCTCCAGAAAGTGGGCATAGAGGGAACCTACCTCAACATAATAAAGGCCATATATGACAAACCCACAGCAAACATCATTCTCAATGGTGAAAAACTGAAAGCATTTCCTCTAAGATCAGGAATAAGACAAGGATGTCCACTATCACCACTATTATTCAACATAGTTTTGAAAGTCCTAGCCACGGCAATCAGAGAAGAAAAAGAAATAAAAGGAATCCAAATTGGAAAAGAAGAAGTCAAACTGTCAGTGTGTGCAGATGACATGATACTATACATAGAGAATCCTAAAGATGCCACCAGAAAACTACTAGAGCTAATCAATGAATTTGGTAAGGTTGTAGGATACAAAATTAATGCACAGAAATCTCTTGCATTCCTATATGCTAATGATGAAATATCTGAAAGAGAAATTAAGGAAACACTCCCATTTACCACTGCAACAAAAAGAATAAAATACATAGGAATAAACCTACCTAGGGAGACAAAAGACCTGTATGCTGAAAACTATAAGACACTGATGAAAGAAATTAAAGATGATACCAACAGATGGAGAGATATACCATGTTCTTGGATTGGAAGAATCAATATTGTGAAAATGACTATACTGCCCAAAGCAATCTACAGATTCAATGCAATACCTATCAAATTACCAATGGCATGTTTTACAGAACTAGAATAAAAAATCTTAAAATTTCTATGGAGACACAGAAGACCCCGAATAGGCAAAGCAATCTTGAGGGAAAAAAATGGAGCTGGAGGAATCAGACTCCCTGACTTCAGACTATACTACAAAGCTACAGTAATCAAAACAATATGGTACTGGCACAGAAACAGAAATATAGATGAATGGAACAAGATTGAAAACCCAGAGATAAACCCACGCACCTATGGTCAACTAATCTATGACAAAGGAGGCAAGGATATACAATGGAGAAAAGACAGTCTCTTTAATAAGTGGTGCTGGGAAAGCTGGACAGCTACATGTAAAATAATGAAATTAGAACACTCCCTAACACTATACACAAAAATAAACTCAAAATGCATTAGAGACCTAAATGTAAGACTGGATACTATAAAACTCTTAGAGGAAAACATAGGAAGAACACTGTTTGACATAAATCACAGCAAGATCTTTTTTGATCCACCTCCTAGAGTAATGGAAATAAAAACAAAGTAAACAAATGGGACCTAATGAAACTTAAAAGCTTTTGCACAACAAAGGAAACCATAAACAAGACGAAAAGACAACCCTCAGAATGGAGAAAATATGTACAAACAAATCAATGGACAAAGGATTAATCTCCAAAATATATAAACAGCTCATGCAGCTCAATATTAAAAAAACAACCCAATCCAAAAATGGGCAGAAAACCTACATAGACATTTCTCCAAAGAAGACATACAGATGGCCAAGAAGCACATGAAAAGCTGCTCCACATCACTGATTATTAGAGAAATGCAAAGCAAAACTACAATGCGGTATCACCTCACACCAGTTAGAATGGACATCATCAGAAAATCTACAAACAACAAATGCTGGAGAGGGTGTGGAGAAAAGGGAACTCTCTCGCACTGTTGGTGGGAATGTAAATTGATACAGCCACTATGGAGAACAGTATGGAGATTCCTTAAAAAACTAAAAATAGATTTACCATATGACCCAGCAATTCCACTACTGGGCATATACCCAGAGAAAACCATAATTCAAAAAGACACATGCACCCCAATGTTCATTGCAGCACTATTTACAATAGCCAGGTCATGGAAACAACCTAAATGCCCATCAACAGACGAATGGATAAAGAAGAAGTGGTACATATATACAATGGAATATTACTCAGCCATAAAAAGGAACAAAATTGGGTCATTTGTAGAGACGTGGATGCTTCTAGAGAATGTCACACAGAGTGAAGTTAGTCAGAATGAGAAAAACAAATATCGTATATTAACGCATATATGTGGGACCTAGAAAAATGGTACAGATGAACTGGTTTGCAGGGCAGAAATTGAGACACAGGTGTAGAGAACAAACTTGTTATGGACACCAAGGGGGGTAAGCGGCGCGGGGGTGGTGTGATGAATTGGGAGATTGGGATTGATGTGTATACCCTGATGTGTATAAAATGGATGACTAATAAGTAGCTGCTGTATAAAAAAATAAATAAAATTAAATTCACAAATTCAAAAAGAAGGAAAGAATAGTATAACGAACAGCAGTATACCCTTCATCTGGATTCACCAAATTGTTCCATTTTGCCACATCTACTCTTTCCATGCCTCTAAGACTGGCATTTCTCTACATATCCACTAATATACCCTTATATACTGAAGAAAATTACTGCAATAATATCTAATAGTTTGTATTCCAATTTTCCCAAATGCCCTCAAAGATGTATTTTATATGACGCCCATTTTGTTTTATGGTCTGGAATCCACTGAACATTTATATATTGCATTTAGTGGTTTAGTTTTTAACTCTAGAATAGTCCTTTTCTCATGTCATTGACGCTTTTTTGAAGAATCCACGGGAGCTGTCTTTGTTTTTTTTTTTTCCCCTCTGTACAATTCTTTCGATTTCTCTGTATATATATATATATATGTTTTTAAACATCTTTATTGGAGTATAATTGCTTTACCATGGTGTGTTAGTTTCTGCTTTATAACAAAGTGAATCAGTTATACATATACATATGTTCCCATATCTCTTCCCTCTTGCATCTCCCTCCCTCCCACCCCTCTAGGTGGTCACAAAGCACCGAGCTGATCTCCCTGTGCTATGCAGCTGCTTCCCACTAGCTATCTATTTTATATTTGGTAGTGTATATATGTCCATGCCACTCTCTCACCCTATCACATCTTACCCCTCCCCCTCACCATATCCTCAAGTCCATTCTCTAGTATGTCTGTGTCTTTATTACTGTCTTGCCACTAGGTTCTTCATGACCTTTTTTTTTTTTTTCCTTAGATTCCATATATATGTGTTAGCATACTGTAATTGTTTTTCTCTTTCTGACTTACTTCACTCTGTATGACAGACTCTAACTCCATCCACCTCACTACAAATACCTCCATTTCATTTTTTTTCTGGCTGAGTAATATTCCATTGTATATATGTGCCACATCTTCTTTATCCATTCATCCGATGATGGGCACTTAGGTTGCTTCCATGTCCTGGCTATTGTAAATAGAGCTGCAATGAACATTTTGGTACATGACTCTTTTTGAATTATGGTTTTCTCAGGGTATATGCCCAGTAGTGGGATTCCTGGGACGTATGGTAGTTCTATTTTTAGTTTTTTAAGGAACCTCCATACTGTTCTCTGTAGTGGCTGTATCAATTTACATTCCCACCAACAGTGCAAGAGGGTTCCCTTTTCTCCACACCCTCTCCAGCATTTATTGTTTCTAGATTTTTTGATGATGGCCATTCTGACCGGTGTGAGATGATATCTCATTGTAGTTTTGATTTGCATTTCTCTAATGATTAATGATGTTGAGCATTCTTTCATGTGTCTGTTGGCAATCTGTATATCTTCTTTGGAGAAATGTCTATTTAGGTCTTCTGCCCATTTTTGGATTGGGTTGTTTGTTCTTTTGTTATTGAGCTGCATGAGCTGCTTGTAAATCTTGGAGATTAATCCTTTGTCAGTTGCTTCCTTTGCAAATATTTTCTCCCATTCTGAAGGTTGTTTTTTGGTCTTGTTTATGGTTTCCTTTGCTGTGCAAAAGCTTTTAAGTTTCATTAGGTCCCATTTGTTTATTTGTGTTTTTATTTCCATTTCTCTAGGAGCTGGGTCAAAAAGGATCTTGCTGTGATGTATGTCATAGAGTGTTCTGCCTATGTTTTCCTCTAAGAGTTTGATAGTGTCTGGCCTTACACTTAGGTCTTTAATCCATTTTGAGTTTATTTTTGTGTATGGTGTCAGGGAGTGTTCTAATTTCATACTTTTACATGTACCTGTCCAGTTTTCCCAGCACCACTTATTGGAGAGGCTGTCTTTTCTCCACTGTATATGCTTGCCTCCTTTATCAAAGATAAGGTGACCATATGTGCGTGGGTTTATCTCTGGGCTTTCTATCCTGTTCCATTGATCTATATTTCTGTTTTTGTGCCAGTACCAAACTGTCTTGATTACTGTAGCTTTGTAATGAAGTCTGAAGTCAGGGAGCCTGATTCCTCCAGCTCCATTTTTCGTTCTCAAGATTGCTTTGGCTATTCGGGGTCTTTTGTGTTTCCATACAAATTGTGAAATTTTTTGTTCTAGTTCTGTGAAAAATGCCAGTGGTGGTTTGATAGGGATTGCATTGAATATGTAGATTGCTTTAGGTAGTAGAGTTATTTTCACAATGTTGATTCTTCCAATCCAAGAACATGGTATATCTCTGAGGACAATGTTGGCTGTGGGTTTGTCATATATGGCCTTTATTATGTTGAGGAAAGTTCCCTCTATGCCTACTTTCTGCAGGGCTTTTATCATAAATGGGTGTTGAATTTTGTCGAAAGCTTTCTCTGCATCTATTGAGATGATCATATGGTTTTTCTCCTTCAATTTCTTAATATGATGTATCATGTTGATTGATTTGCGTATATTGAAGAATCCTTGCATTCCTGGAATAAACCCCACTTGATCATGGTGTATGATCCTTTTAATGTGCTGTTGGATTCTGTTTGCTAGTATTTTGTTGAGGATTTTTGCATCTATGTTCATCAGTGATATTGGCCTGTAGTTTTCTTTCTTTGTGACATCTTTGTCTGGTTTTGGTATCAGGGTGATGGTGGCCTCGTAGAATGAGTCGGGGAGTGTTCCTCCCTCTGCAATATTTTGGAAGAGTTTGAGAAGAATAGGTGCCAGCTCTTCTCTCAATATTTGGTAGAATTTGCCTGTGAAGCCATCTGGTCCTGGAGTTTTGTTTGTTGGAAGATTTTAAATCACAGTTTCAATTTCAGTGCTTGTGATTGGTCTGTTCGTATTTTCTATTTCTTCCTGGTTCAGTCTCGGCAGGTTGTGCATTTCTAAGAATCTGTCCATTTCTTCCAGGTTGTCCATTTTATTGGCATACAGTTGCTTGTAGTAATCTCTCATGATCATTTGTATTTCTGCAGTGTCAGTGGTTACTTCTCCTTTTTCATTTCTAATTCTATTGATTTGAGTCTTCTCCCTTTTTCTCTTGATGAGTCTGCCTAATGGTTTATCAATTTTGTTTATCTTCTCAAAGAACCAGCTTTTAGTTTTATTGATCCTTGCTATTGTCTCCTTCATTTCTTTTTCATTTATTTCTGATCTGATATTTATGATTTCTTTCCTTCTGCAGGCTTTGGGGTTTTTTTGTTCTTCTTTGTCTAATTGCTTTAGGTGCAAGGTTAGGTTGTTTATTCGAGATGTTTCCTGTTTCTTGAGGTAGGCTTGTATTGCTATAAACTTCCCTCTTAGAACTGCTTTTGCTGCATCCCATAGGTTTTGGGTCGTCGTGTCTCCATTGTCATTTGTTTCTAGGTATTTTTTGATTTCTCCTTTGATTTCTTCAGTGATCACTTCGTTATTTAGTGTATTGTGTAGCCTCCATGTGTTTGTATTTTTTACAGATCTTTTCCTGTAATTGATATCTAGTCTCATAGCGTTGTGGTTGGAAAAGATACTTGATACGATTTCAATTTTCTTAAATTTACCAAGGCTTGATTTGTGACCCAAGATATGATCTATCCTGGAGAATGTTCCATGAGCACTTGATAAAAATGTGTATTCTGTTGTTTTTGGGTGGAATGTCCTATCAATATCAATTAAGTCCATCTTGTTTAATGTATCATTTAAAGCTTGTGTTTCCTTATTTAGTTTCATTTTGGATGATCTGTCCATTGGTGAAAGTGGGGTGTTAAAGTCCCCTACTATGATTGTGTTGCTGTCGATTTCCCCTTTTATGGCTGTTAGTATTTGCCTTATGTATTGAGGTGCTCCTATGTTGGGTGCATAAATATTTACAATTGTTATACCTTCCTCTTGGATCGATCCCTTGATCATTATATAGTGTCCTTCTTTGTCTCTTGTAATATTCTTTATTTTAAAGTCTATTTTTTCTGGTATGAGAATTGCTACTCCAGCTTTCTTTTGATTTCCATTTGCATGGAATATCTTTTTCCATCCCCTCACTTTCAGTCTGTATGTGTCTGTAGGTCTGAAGTGGGTCTCTTGTAGACAGCATATACATGGGTCTTGTTTTTGTATCCATTCAGCCAGTCTGTGTCTTTTGGTGGGAGCATGTAATCCATTTACATTTAAGGTAATTATCGATATGTATGTTCCTATTCCCATTTTCTTAAATGTTTTGGGTTTGTTATTGTAGGTGTTTTCCTTCTCGTGTGTTTCTTGCCTAGAGAAGTTCCTTTAGCATTTGTTGTAAAGCTGGTTTGATGGTGCTGAACTCTCTCAGCTTTTGCTTGTCTGTCAAGGTTTTAATTTCTCTGTTGAATCTGAATGAGATCCTTGCTGGGTAGAGTAATCTTGGTTGTAGGTTTTTCTCCTTCATCACTTTAAGTATATCATGCCACTCCCTTCTGGCTTGCAGAGTTCCTGTTGAAGGATCAGCTGTTAACCTTATGGGGATTCCCTTGTGTGTTATTTGTTGTGTTTCCCTTGCTGCTTTTAATATGTTTTCTTTAAATTTAATTTTTGATAGTTTGATTAATATGTGTCTTGGCGTGTTTCTCCTTGGATTTTTCCTGTATGGGACTCTCTGTGCTTCCAGGACTTGATTAACTATTTCCTTTCCCATATTGGGGAAGTTTTCAACTATAATCTCTTCAAATATTTTATCAGTCCCTTTCTTTTTCTCTTCTTCTTCTGAGACCCCTATAATTCGAATGTTGGTGCGTTTAATGTTGTCCCAGAGGTCTCTGAGACTGTCCTCAGTTCTTTTCATTCTGTTTTCTTTGTTCTGCTCTGCCATAGTTATTTCCACTATTTTATCTTCCAGATCACTTATCCGTTCTTCTGCCTCAGTTATTCTGCTATTGATCCCATCTAGAGTGTTTTAAATTTCATTTATTGTGTTTTTCATCGTTGCTTGGTTCCTCTTTAGTTCTTCTACATCCTTGTTAAATGTTTCTTGCATTTTCTCTATTCTATTTCCAAGATTTTGGATCATCCTTACTATCATTATTCTGATTTCTTTTTCAGGTAGACTGCCTATTTCCTCTTCATTTGTTAGGTCTGGTGTGTTTTGACCCTGCTTCTTCATCTGCTGTGTGTTTTTCTGTCTTCTCATTTTGCTTATCTTACTGTGTTTGGGGTCTCCTTTTCACAGCCTGCAGGTTCGTAGTTCCCGTTGTTTTTGGTATCTGTCCCCAGTGGCTAAGGTTGGTTCAGTGGGTTGTGTAGGCTTCCTGGTGGAGGGGACTAGTGCCTGTGTTCTGGTGGATGAGGCTGGATCTTGTCTTTCTGGTGGGCACGTCCACATCTGGTGGTGTGTTTTGGGGTGTCTGTGGCCTTATTATGATTTTAGGCAGCCTCTCTGCTAATGGATGGGGCTGTGTTCCTGTCTTGCTAGTTGTTTGGCATAGGGTGTCCAGCCCTGTAGCTTGCTGGTCGTTGAGTGAAGCTGGGTCTTGATGTTGAGATGGAGATCTCTGAGGGATTTTTGCCATTTGATATTATGTGGAGCTGGGAGGTCTCTTGTGGACTAGTGTCCTGAAGTTGGGTCTTCCACCTCAGAGGCACAGCCCTGATGCCTGGCTGGAGCACCAAGCGCCTTTCACCCACACGGCTCAGAATAAAAGGGAGAAAAAATAGAAAGAAAGAAGTAGGATAAAATAAAATAAAATAAAATAAAGGTATTATAATAAAAAATAAGAAAAAAATTATTAAGAAAAATTTATTAAGAAAAAAATTTAAAAAAAATTTTTAAAAAGATTTATTAATTTTTATAATAAAAAATAAGAAAAAAATTATTAAGAAAAAATTTATTAAGAAAAAATTTTTTTAATTTTTTAAAATAAAAAATATTTTAAAACTTATTAAGAAAAAAATTTTTTTGAATTTTTAAAAATAGAAAATAAGGAAAAAATTATTAAGAAAACACTCATTAAGAAAAAAAATTTTTTTAAGTAAAAAAAAAAAGAAAACGGACAGACAGAACCCTATGACAAATGGTGAAAGCAAAGCTATACAGACAGAATCTCACCCAGAAGCATATACATATACACTCACAAAAAAAGGAAAAGGGGAAAAATTAATATATCCTGCTCCCAAAGTCCACCTCCTGAATTTGGGATGATTCGTTGTCTATTCAGGTATTCAACAGATGCAGGTATATCAAGTTGTTTGTGGAGCTTTAATCCGCTGCTTCTGAGGCTGCGGGGAGAGATTTCCCTTTCTCTTCTTTGTTTGCACAGCTCCCAGGGTTCAGCTTTGGATTTCGACCCGCCTCTGCGTGTAGGTCGCCTGAGGGCGTCTGTTCCCCGCCTAGACTGAACGGGGTTAAAGGAGCAGATGCTTCGGGGGCTCTGGCTCACTCAGGCGGGGTAGGGAGGGAAGGGTACGGATGTGGGGCGAGCCTGCGGCGGCAGAGGCCAGCGTGACGTTGCACCAGCCTGAGGCGCGCTGTGCGTTCTCCCGGGGAAGTTTTCCCTGGATCATGGGAGCCTGGCCGTGGCGGGCTGCACCGGCTCCCGGGAGGGGCGGTGTGGAGAGTGACCTGTGCTCGCACACAGGCTTCTTGGTGGTGGCAGCAGCAGCCTTAGCATCTCCTGCCCGTCTCTGGGGTCCGCGCTGATAGCCATGGCTCACGCCCGTCTCTGGAGCTCGTTTAGGCGGCGCTCTGAATCCCCTCTCTTTGCGCGCTGCGAAACAAAGAGGCAAGAAAAAGTCTCTTGCCTCTTCGGCAGCTGCAGACTTTTTCCCGGACTCCCTCCCGGCTAGCTGTGGTGCACTAGCCCCTTCAGACTGTGTTCACGCCGCCAACCCCAGTCCTCTCCCTGGGATCCGACCGAAGCCCGAGCCTCAGCTCCCAGCCCCCGCCCGCCCCGGCGGGTGAGCAGACAAGCCTCTCGGGCTGGTGAGTGCTGCTTAGCACTGCTCCTCCGTGTGGGAATCTCTACGCTTTGCCCTCCGCACCCCTGTGGCTGCGCTCTCCTCCGTGGCTCCGAAGCTTCCCCCCTCTGCCACCCGCAGTCTCTGCCCGCAAAGGGGCTTCCTAGTGTGTGGAAACCTTTCCTCCTTCACAGCTCCCTCCCACTGGTTCAGGTCCCGTCCCTATTCTTTTGTCTCTGTTATTTCTTTTTTCTTTTGCCCTACCCAAGTACGTGGGGAGTTTCTTGCCTTTTGGAAGGTCTGACGTCTTCTGCCAGCGTTCAGTGGGTGTTCTTTAGGAGCAGTTCCACGTGTAGATGTATTTCTAATGTATCTGTGGGGAGGAAGGTGGTCTCCGCATCTTACTCTTCCGCCATCTTGCCCAGACCCCTCCACGGTAGCTGTCTTGTAGAATCTCCATTACTCTGCAGTGTTCTAATTGTTTTCTTGTAACTGGATTCAGGTTAACATTTTTGGCAACAAGACTCCATTGGTAATGTACTTGCATGGTGTCACATCAGGATGCACAGAATGTCAGGTTGTCTCTCTGTTGATGATGCTACAGTGGATAAGGTGGTGCTCACCAGGCCGCTCCATAATTTTTCAAAGACCTTACAGTACTAGAAATTTCCAGTGGTATTTTTTTTTGTTTTGTTTTGGCCTTAGAACTCTTAACCTCTACTAGCTTGCCTTTTCATTTACAGCAAGTGCTGCAATTTTATTTTAACCTAGATAAGTCAATGACCAAGCTATGGAAAGGTAGATTGAACCTGGTGCGCATTTCATCAACCCTCCTAAGTCTCATAAACTCCATTATTGTTATGGCACACCTCAGCCAAGAGTCATCTCTTTCTCTTTCCCTCTCTCTATCTCCCCTGCCCCCTTGTGTTTTTAAAAAGTATGTAGGTGGGCTTCCCTGGTGGCGCAGTGGTTGAGAATCTGCCTGCTAATGCAGGGGACACGGGTTCGAGCCCTGGTCTGGGAAGATCCCACATGCTGCGGAGCAGCTAGGCCCGTGAGCCACAACTACTGAGCCTGCGCGTCTGGAGCCTGTGCTCCGCGACAAGAGAGGCCGCGATAGTGAGAGGCCTGCGCACTGCGATGAAGAGTGGCCCCCACTTGCCACAACTAGAGAAAGCCCTCACACAGAAACGAAGACCCAACACAGCCTAAAATAAATAAATAAATTAAAAAAGCAGAAGGAAAAAAACAAAACAAACAAACAAAAAAAAGTATGTAGATCTTTGTGAACACCTATGTAACCTGAACTCACATGCCACCTAAAAATGAAGAAATGAAGACAAACAACTGCCTTTCTCTTTGTTGTTTTTGGATTTGTAAACGGTTGGCAAATATGCAAATATGCAACAAATAGTTTTTTTTTAAACACTTCACAAATACGTTATCATTTTTGGTCTGAGCTTAAAAGGCAGAAACATGCCACACTTTAGAAGATTTTCTTTTAGTGTGGTTTAGGATCAGCTGGCAAAATGGGGAGAGAAAAGAAAATAATCATTCCTTAAATGTGAATCTCTGATCTCTGTACCTCCATAGGACTGTGACATCTGAAACGGCAGTTCAAAGTTACCTTTTTCCTCTTAAGAAGAAACTGCATTCTGTCCCAAACACATCCAGGTTAGTATGCAGAACCTCATGTCCCATGATAGCCCCGTGCAGTTGTCTGAAGTTGAGCTTTTGAGCCCTTGTGGTGAATACCCTAATACCCTGGAAAAGAGCTGTAGCTATTGGTCTGAATTTCTCTGATTTTGCTTCTGGGCAGTTGAACTCCTGGCCTAGGAGACTCCTTATGGTCTGAAGCACTTGGATAAAATTCAGAACTGAGAGTCATTGACTACATTTTCTCTTGAATCCTTTCTTACTGTAACAAGTAGAGCGTCTCCAGTCAGCCAAAGATCTTTAACAAGCAAGATTTGTTCCTTGTTCCAGTTAATGCCTGCATCCAACTCATTTGGGCCTGTTGCAAGTTATTTAGCCAAGTGTGCTTTGAAGAACTGTCTAATCCAAGAAGGAAAGTATTGATGTCTGGTCATCCAGCCCTCTTTTCCTTCAAAGTGAAGCATTGATTTTCATGCCACTTTAATTTCCCGGTGGGGCAAAAATAGAATGCAAGTAACTGCTAGAACAGGTTATGAGTCCAGTGAGGCTTAAAGCATTTATATCTGTCTGCCACTAGGACGATGTTTTAAAGCTGGAAATTAGCCTTATGACTAGAAGTCTGCTTGTTGGGGTTTTTTATTGAAAGGGGTTAAAGCAGGTAAGTCTGGAGGTGAGCTGTGAGTAGACCTGCAAGTGAGCTGTTTGTTTTCTCAATAGCTTTAGCCTGAGGCAAGATCAGTATCTCATTTCAGAAGGGGCAGGTCATTTCCACAGTGCTCTCTGAGCTGGCCCTAAAGTGACTTTTTTTTCTTTCTTTTTTAATGAACATTGCAACTTAAGCAATAATCTAGAAGAGCAAAACTTTTTGATTGACAGCGAAGTTGTAGCTCATAAATGTATACTCTGAGCTCAGAAGCGTATTGACAGCCAGCCAGGAAAGGAAAGTCTATTGACAGTTCAGGAGGTAATCACAAACTAATTATGAGTTCTGTTTAGTCAAGGAACGCAGCTGGGTTTCTTTCTTTTTTGGATTGAAAGGCATATGCCTTGTGCTGTCTCTGGCAGTGAAATCAGTACTGTGAAATGGCCTTTCCTTCAGCCTTGTGTGTTCTTTACTCACACACAATGCATTGAGAAGTGCTGAACCAGGTGAGCAAATCCAATATTTTATTATGCTTACTAGATAAGCCTGCTAAAGGCAACTCACAGTATGGAAATATGGAAACCCAAACTTAAACTTACTGCAGTAATAGATTAGGATATTGATTATTTTTATACCTTTCAAAAGGCTCCTCCTTGTAGATATATGTAAAGGAAGAAGATAGGCTTTTTATTTTTTTTGTTTGTTTTATTTTAATGTTTTTAGTTAAAGAATTTCAGAGCAGGAAGGGAATCAGAGAGAGAGGATCCATTCTAACCTTACCATTTCACAGGTGAGGAAATGGGCCCTGAAAGGTGAGGCCTCCAGCCTTGGGTCCCTAGCACCTCTTCCAATGTACTTTCAGTTATATCTCCTTTTTAAAAATGTTAATGGTTGCCTAGGTTTACAATTTACATTTTTACTAATGTAAGTCCACCTTCAAATGGCAGTATTCCTGTGTAGTGTAGGTACCTTATAGCAGTGTTCTGACTTCTCCCATCCCACTCCGTACATGTTGCTGTCGCTCATTTCACTCATCTATGTGCTGTAGTCACCCAATACAGTGTTACTGTTACTTTAAACAGTTACCTTTCAGATCAATTAAGAATTAAAAAAAGCCACAAAGGTTTGATTTTACCTTCATTTACTTCTTCTCCAATAAGCATCCTTTCTTCACGTAGATCTAAATTTCTGATGTATCTAATTTTCCTAATCCTAACCCTTTTAACGTTTCTTTGCAGGGTAGGTCTTTTGATGATGAATTCTCTCAGTTTTTGTTTGCTTGAGAAGGTCTTTACTTATCCTTCACTTTTGAAGGACACCTTTGCTGAATGTAGGATTCTAGATTAGTATTTCTTCTTCCTTGCATAGTTTTTGAAAATAAGCCCACTGTTGTTCTTATCCTTGTTCCTCTGTAGGTAAAATGGTTTTCCCTCCCTCCTCTGACTTCTTTCAAGATTTTTCTCCTTGTCTTTGCTCTTCTGAAGATTAAATATGATATGCCTAGATGTCAGTTTTTGGTTTATTTCTGTTACAATATTTTTGACTTCTAGCATTTACTTTTGATTCTTTCTTAGAATTTCTGTCTCTCTGCTTACAATACCCATCTCTTCATGCATGTTGTCTTTTTCATTACAGCCCATGACATACTAATGGTAGCTATTTAAAATTCCCTGTCTGAGAATTCTAACATCTATGTTATATATGAGTCTCATTCTGATGCTTGCCCGAGATCTCTGATTTCTTGCTTGATCACAGATCTTGATCTGCCTTTTAGCATGCCTTTTAATTTTTGGTTGAAAGCTGGACATGCTGTGTTGGGTAATAGGAACTGAGATAAATGATCTTCTAGTGTGAGCATGTATGCTAATCTGGCTAGGAGTTAGGCTGTGTTTAATGTTTAATGTTAGCTCTTGGTGCCAGAGGTTTCAAATTGTCCTAGGGTTCTTGTTTTTGTTTCCCCTCTTTGACTTTGGGCTTCCCTAAGTACTTCTCCTCAGAGAGGACCTGTGTCTGGTATCTCTTTTAGCAGCAATCCACCGTTATACTGGAGCCCTGTTGGTGTGGTGGAAAAGTGTGTGGGAGGGGAATGTCCTCTGATCTTATGATTAAATCTCAAGTCTTAGTGGGCTTGAGTGTCTGGCCTGTGACCACCATGTGTTTCTTTTTCTTTTTTTAAAATAATTAATAATTAATTAATTAAATTTTGGCTGTGTTGGGTCTTTGCTGCTGCGTGCAGGCTTTCTTTAGTTGCGGCGAGCGGGGGCTACTGTTCGTTGCGGTGAGTGGGCTTCTCATTGCGGTGGCTTCTCTTGTTGTGGAGCACGGGCTCTAGGTGTGTGGGCTTCAGTAGTTGTGACTCGTGGGCTCTAGAGCACAGGCTCAGTAGTTGAGGCGCATGGGCTTAGTTGCTCCGCGGCACGTGGGATCTTCCCAGACCAGGGCTCGAACCCGTGTCCCCTGCATTGGCAGGCGGATTCTTAACCACTGCGCCGCCAGGGAAGTCCCACGTGTTTCTTCTTGGATAGGCCTCTCGTCCTTCTGAGGTAAGACACGAAGATGAGAAGGGGCTGGAGTGAGAGGAATGCCCTTTTCCCATGCTTTAGGACAAGGGTCTGGTAAAGTCTTTTCCCTGGGGATTAGGCCTTTGTTATGGAGAAAGCTCTGGGTATATTTCACAAGCATGATCCTTCCCCTCCACCTGCCGGAGCCATGAGTGAATCTTCCTCTGATTTCACCAGGAGAAATTGGTGGGGCTCCTGGAGGTAATACTCACCAAAGTAAGGGCTTCCCCTAAGACTGTGGTCCCCAGAATTGATCCTACCAGTTTACGGCTCTGGCACTTCTGCTCCAAGTAAGTAGCTTTTGGCTGTGACTCTGGATTTGCCTGTCTCTCCGCATTTTGGGGAGACAGTTTGCCCTGCAAACTCAGTTCTCTGATGAGTCCAAGAAAAGTCATTGATTTTCAGTTTGTCCAGGTTTTTCCTGTAAGGACTGGAGTGAAAACTTCCAAGCCATATGTTGGAGACGAAACAGTCCAATGTACTCTCCATATGGCCTTCCATAGGTTATATATATATATATATATATATATATATATATATATATATATATATATATATATATATATATATATATATATAAATAACCTATAGATGAGCATTCAGAGAAGGAAAACTCAAAAGACTAGCAATTTTGTTTCTAAAATAATTTAGAGATAGCAGTTGAAAAGCTGATAAAATGCAAAAACCTTTCAAGCCAATTACATGGTCAATTGCTTTTTAATAACATTTTTTTCCTCATTATAAAAGCAACATATGTTTGTGGTAAACAGCTATGTGTGACTTTCTCCAGCAGTATTGTTCTGTTCAGCTGTAGCCACAGAGTTGGGTTTTAGCGGATGATGCTGTTAGAAGAGGATGCAGGATTTGGAGCCAGATGATGGACAATGAATTCTAAGATGAATGAAAAGGAAGTAAAGACAGGGGAAGGCAAAAGATAGGGTAAATGGGAGGTTCAAAGGACTGCAGATCCTGATGGGGTTAGAACAGTGGTTGCAGGAGTGGCTAATAAGTAACTTGGAAGGACTGGCAGGCAGAGGTAATGGGAGACAGAGATACTGAGGTTACTGCTTCGGAAGGAGGAGCAGTTTCAGTGATGACAAGGGTCAGTATGGGACCGTGGCAGAGATTTCTACTCGATTATATTAGTCATTCCACTGCTTCTACCCTTGCAGGAGGTCAACACCCAAAGGAAAAGGTTTGTTTGTTTTTTGTTTTACAAAAGGGAGGAGTAATAGTCTGGAAAAATATGTCTGAAAAGCACCTAGCACAGTGCCTGGCGCATAGTAGGTGCTTTACAAGTGAGTGGGTTCTCATTTGACTGTTACTGCCACTGCTGAGCTGTGTCCATGCTCTATAATGTCATTTTAGAACTTCCTGAAACCAGACTAGGAAATGCCTGTTTTGCTAAGTTCTTCATAATGAATGGTGGTTTTGTTTGTTTTTAAGTAATTAATTAATTCATTTATTTTTGGCTGCGTTGGGTCTTCATTGTTGTGTGCGGCTTTCTCTAGTTGCAGTGAGCAGGGGCTACTCTTCCTTGCCGTGCACAGGCTTCTCATCGTGGTGGCTTCTCTTGTTGCGGAGCATGGGCTCTAGGTGCGTGGGCTCGGTAGTTGTGGTGCACGGGCTTCGTTGCTCCGCAGCATGTGGGATCTTCCTGGACCAGGGCTTGAACCCGTGTCCCCTGCATTGGCAGGCAGATTCTTAACCACTGCACAACCAGGGAAGCCCCATGAATGGTATTTTGGCAAGATTTCTGTGGTGTGATTTAAGAAACATCTTGTAGTCAAAATCATTCTCTGGGACTACATCTCCAGTGTTCAAGTCATGTTCCAATCATTGTTTGATGTATTTTCATTTACCTTTTCAGAAATACATCCATTCTGTAAAGTGAGAAATATAAATTGTAACAACATCCTTAAAGATAAGTGTGTCAGTTTCCTAGGGCTGCTGTAACAAAGTACCACAAACTGGGTGGCTGAAAACAACAAATTTATTCTTTCATGATTCTGGAGGCTAGAAGTCCAAAACTGAGGTGTGGGCAGGGCTGGTTCCTTCTGAAGCCTGTAAGGGAGAATCCCTCCTTGCCTCTTCTGGTGTCTACTGACTCCTTGGCGTTCCTTGGCTTATAGATGCATCACTCCAGTCTCTGCCTCTTGTCACATGGGCACCTTCTCCCCCTGCCTCTTTCCTCTTATAAGGACAGCAGTCATCTCAACTAACTACATCTGCAATGACCCCAATTTCCAAATAAGGCCATATTCTGAGGTGCTGGGGGTTAGAACTTCAACAATTCATTTTTGAGGGGACACAATTCAACCCCTAATAGATGGATTTAAAAGAACCCATACTAAATATTTCTCTGTTCCCATTGTCCTGATGGTAATGTTTCTGATAACTAGAAGCCCCAGTTCCGTGGATGAACTTGCTGCTCTTAAAAAGAAAACCTAGTTCTGAATGCGCTCACGAAGAGTGGGAGGAGTTTTGCCTCCGTTTAAGGCTGAATCTCTGCAGACAGGAGCACCTTGCTGCTATGGTGGTGGGGAGTTTGATGTGGTGAACATAGCCCCTCAGTAGTCACAAGCTCCCTGCAAGGCAGTCAAATACTCAAGGTTCATTTACTAATCTTGCTTCCACATTGTTGCTTGAAAGTATAAATAATTTGTTGCCAAATCTGAAAGATGTTCCTTGGTTTCCATCTTAATGTTTTAGTTAGGTTAAATAACAACCAGGAACCACACTTAGATGTTTGTGTGAATCTGCACTTGCACAGCAGGCCTGTTTTGATGAGACTAAGGAGAATGCAAAATGAATTGCAGCAAATAAAATCTACTTTGGCACCATTGAGTTCAATTAAAAATGATAATAGAATTCAGGCGTCCTACAGCTGCACTAAACTTAAGCTCCATTCTCCATTTGGCCTCCAGAAAACATAACAACAACGACATTCAATTTAGCTGCTGTTTTGAGTTGTGTACTGGAAGGAGCATGGACTTTGGAATCAGATCTGAATTTGATTCCAGGCTCCAAATCTTGCTTTCCCCCCCCATGGTAGGCAGAATAACGGGTCCCAAAGATGTCTGTACCCTAATCCCTGGAAACTGGGATGGCAAAAGGGACTCTACAGGTTTGATTAAGGTACAGACCTTGAGGTGGGAGAGTGTCCCGTATCATTCAGAGGGGCTCAGTCTAACTACCTGAGTCCTTAAAAGCAGAGATGCTTTCCCAGCAGTGCTTAGAGATGAAGGGAAAAAGGTCGGAGATGTTGTTGACTTTGAAGATGGAGGAAGGGACCATGAGCCAAGGAATGCAGGTGGCCTCCGGAAGCTGCAAAGGAAAGAAAATAGATTCTGTCCCTGAGCCCCCAGAAGGAATATAGCCCTGCCAATGCCTTGATTTTGGGGCTTCTGAACTCTAGAACCAAAAGATAATAAAGTTGTGTTGTAAGCCACTAAGTGTGTGGTAATTTGTAAAATAGCAATGGAGAACCAATATATGTACTTACTAGCTGTATGACTTTCTGAGTCTTGGGTTTCTCATCCAAAAATATATATATAATAATTTTGATCTTGTGTAGTTTATGTGCAGATTTACTGAGATGATGTAGGTAAAGTCCATTGTTAATCATTCCACGATTTAGTGTCAAGAGTCCATCCTGAGGAGTCTGATTATTTTCTCTCAGGTACCTAGCCTCCAATTTGGGCCCAGCTGCCATCAGGTGAGTGGCTGCACCTGGTTCCATGGTCCATGCCTTCTAGTCAAAATGTGATGTACGAACCAAGCAGCATCAGACTCAGACTGGGACCTTGTTAGAATCTCAGACCACACCCCAGACCGACTGAGTCAGAATCGATATTTTTTAACAAGGTCCCGGATGATTCATATGCACTTTAAAATTTGAGAGGCACTACACTGGTGGTTCTCAAACATCACATATGCTGACAGAGCAAATGCCTGGGTCCGGAATTTATGAGCATGAGGCTTCAACATCTGTATTTTTAATATGCTTCCTAGTTACTTCTGATGCATAAAGGGTTATAACCACTAGAATAAATACTTAGAGATGTACTTTAATATATGAGATTCAAATCAGAATTGTAAAATTTTCAATTAATACCTTTTTTTCTCTAAGGAAAGCAGCTATGCTATGTAAGCGTTGCTAAGTGCTGCATTTTAAAAAGATACATAAAGGAATAAACATCAAAGAACAGCAGAGACACTTTCTCACTAGTTCTTAACTGTTCTGTTTCCTGTCCTGGCTTTATCAAATATACTTGATTAGACTTCATAAGATTCATCCACCTTCGCTTCACTTAGAAGCAGTACTTCCTACACAACTCCACAAATGTGGAAGCTTGGCATTAAAAACCCTTGGCTGTTTTCTCTTTAGCAAGAAAGATCTAACCGCTTAGTAAATTATCAGAAGACAGACAAGAGTTTTTGGAAAGATTTCTCTGTTCTGGGAGTACCTGCATCTCTTCCTCCATAGACAGAAGCATAAGGAGAAATCTCGGCAGTTGTAATTAGGGCAGCCCGGCCACGCTTCCATGACCCAGGGCACAGAGTTGCATTCCAAGAACCGAAACTAGCATGGCTTCTCTTCAGCACGCCCAGGGCAGAAGATCCAGAGTCTGGAGAGAGTGCTCAGATTCAGGCTCTTACCCTACCCAGGAGCTCCAAGTCCAGACAGCTAGATAAGGGCTATAGGCAAGAGCCAAAATCAAGACTGAGGGGCTGAGAGCAGACCTGGGCAGGAAGGCAGCAGGTTAGGAGGCAGTGATGAAGCTGCTGGACAGTTGCCACAAATGGCTTTGAGGAGCCTTCTTTACTAGGCAGCAGGGACGTGAGACAGATGCTCTGGGCTGCCGTTTAGGGCAGGGGGGACGAGCACGGTACCCTCCAGGCTTCCACCATGAAGAGCAGAGTGAGCTGGGACGCAGGCCCAACCAAGGGGGGTCTAGAGGAAACTCTCCATTGTAGCCAGTGAGGGCTTGGCAGCCTGCACGCTCACTGCAAGGGCTGTTGATGCCCACAGTCCTCCCAGGCTTTCCCAGCTCTAGAAAGTCTCCTGAGGTCCCACCAGACCCAGCTCACTGACCCAGAGCCTCTCAGTTGTGGGTCTGGTAATGCAGGCCTGGGCAGGCCATCCTGGGGTCTCTACCTCACTGAACAGAAAACACTGCGGCAGCAGTTTTTTTTTTTTTTAAATTTCTATTGGAGTATGGTTGACTTACAATGTTGTGTTAGTTTCAGGTGTACAGCAAAGTGAATCAGTTATACATGTACATATATCCACTCTTCTTTAGATTCCTTTCCCATATAGGCCATTACAGAGCATTGAATAGAGTTCCCTGTGCTATACAGTAGGTCCTTATTAGTTATCTATTTTATATATAGCAGTGTGTATATGTTAATCACAATCCCCTAATTTATTGCTTCCCCCCATGTTTCCCCTTTGGTAACCATAAGTTTGATTTCTAGATCTATGAGTCAGTTTCTGTTTTGTAAATAAGTTCATTTGTATCATTTGTTTAGATTCCACATATAAGTGATATCATATTGATATTTGTCTTTCTCTGTCTGACTTACTTCACTTAGTATGATAATCTCTAGGTCCATCCATGTTGCTGCAAATGGCATTACTTCATTCATTTTTATGGCTGAGTAATATTCCATTGAATATATGTACCACATCTTCTTTATCCATTCCTCTGTTGATGGACATTTAGGTTGCTTCTGTGTCTTGGCTATTGTAAATAGTGCTGCAGTGAGCATTGGAGTGCATGTTTCTCTTCAAATTATGGTTTTCTCCAGATATAGGCCCAGGAGTGGGATTGCTGGATCTTATGGTAGTTCTATTTTTAGTTTTTTAAGGAACCTCCACACTGTTCTCCATAACCGTTCTACCAATTTACATTCCCACCAACAGTGTAGGAGGGTTCCCTTTTCTCCACACCTTCTCCAGCATTTATTGTTTGCAGAGTTTCTGATGATGGTCATTCTGACCGGTGTGAGGTGATACCTCATTGTAGTCTTGATTTGCATTTCTCTAATAATTAGTGATGTTGAGCATCTTTTCATGTGGTGGCAGCCTTTTTATTAACAGAAATTACAAATTTCCATTTTTGTTAGAAAAAGTAGCAAGTCATACTTCCTTCTACACTTCTTTCAGAGTCCTGAAGTATGTATATGATACCTATTCTTTCATTAATGTTGCCCTCTCCCACAATAAACCATCTAAAAGACATTTAAGCAAACCCCATGTGGTGTAAAATAGAGATATAATATTTTGCCACAGAGGCTCCACGGGCCGACTGGACACTTGATTGAACTGTATTCTCTGCTGCTGGCTGGCTGTGGCTTAAAGCTTGTGCAGTTACATGCTCCTGGCTACTCAGCCTTTGGGTATTTCTCCTACGCCTCTCTTTCCCTTCCCTGGTCCTTCCTTTCTGCTTACCCTTCCCTTGTCTTACTCTCACATGCAGAGTTCCTAACCACTATTGTCTAACACCATTAAATTATATCAAATTACATATCACCCCCCCTGTGTAATTTCCAGTGTGATTCTAACATGTCAAACCAGAAGATCAGACTCCTTAGAGGTGGGAGTTGTCAGTGCCATAAAATCCAGGAGAGAGAGAGCCTTGGGGTAACTCAACTGGGCCATTATCCCCCTGGGGCCCGTCTTCAGAAACAGGGTGTGCTGGTGGAACACAAGGGTCTGGTCTCCTCTCAAGTTGTACTTCTCACTGTAGATGGATATATGGGATTCCACTTTCATTGAAAAATCACATAAAAGTCAGAGTCAGAGTGGTTCAAAGTCACTCACTAGGTGCTCCTAGTCCTCAAAGAATACCTCCCTTCACTCTGCACCCATGATTATAATCCAGCAAACAACAATGACAAAGATAATTTTGATGGTGGTACTATTTAATATGATTCTCACAATATGAGTATTATTTCCTCCATTTTCCATTTATGAAAATAGGCTGAGAAAGGCCGTGGGTCCTACGGCTGGTCGCTGATATCAACTGGGCCACCTGACCTCGGGCCATGCTCTTCACCACGTCATTGCATGGCCCCCGAGCCATCCATCAGCCATCTCCCTCCCCGGCCTCCTCACCCGTACTCACCAGGCGCTATCCCTCCTCCCCTCCCTGTGCCATGCAGCCTCTCACACTCGGCCTGCTCTGGCCTTCACACAGCCTTCCCACGCATACACCGCCTCTCCCGGTGCCCCATCCCCACACACAGGCACAGTCTCTCTCTCTCTCTAGGATTTGCATGGTCTTGGCTTGTCTGAAAGAAAAAGACCTGCCAGAGCCCACACTGGTGCTTCATGGGTCTGTAAGCCAAAACCTCCAGGCGAAAGGAGAGGTGCTCCCTCCTCCAGCTTCTAAGGCCATCCTTGCCAGTGCACATGCCCACGGGGTGCAGTGTACATGTGGCCGGCCGGGACCCGGGCCCTGGAAGGCTGCCCACTTCCGGCTGCCCAGCTTGTCTCTGCTCACCAAGATTCTCTGCATTTCACTGCTGTCCAGGCAAAAGGCAAAAAGAGCACGATATCAGAACTGTGATTACTTCAAACGGATAAAGAATCCTGTCTGGGTAACCCCATCACCCCTTCGTAGTTGCCAGGTCTGCGTGATTTATGCAAATGACCTGCCTGTGTTTGCTGGAAGCAGATGTTGGCATGTGTGAAGTAGCCTTCCTTGTCAAGGCTAAGGACTTCTCTCAGGAGAGGTCTGAGGGTAGGAAGCTCTGTTCTTTGGGCCAGAAAAACCAAGATCGAGCAATTAAAAATTGCAAAGTCAAATTTTTGAAAAGCAATTCTGCCAACATCCCAGGACCCAAGTCAGACAATCTCTTCTGAGATCACCGGGCCCCCCTTCCTGCTAAGGGCCACTAATGCCATCCCAGTTGAGCATGCAGGGACAGCCTGCAGAGGAGGTGCCATGAAGATAATGCAATTTGGCTGAATCATTTGAACGCTCTGCAGATACAGCAGCAGCCCCGACCTCCAGAGGCTAGCCTTGTTCATTGAGTAACTATGGCCCAGTACTTACTACATGCCCGGAATGGTCCTAAAGCTTTACACCTACTAACTTATTTACTTATCATGATACTACCCCTTCCACAGAGAAGACATTGTGTCCAAGCAATTGAGTGATTTGCTCAAGGTCACACAGCAAGCAGGTGGCAGAGCAAAACTTTGAAGCTGGGCTTTCAGCTCCAACGTCTGTGCAGTGGAGGATAAATCAGGATCCGTATGCTTCCTGCCTTGTCATCTCTGCAGAGAACAAACACCCCAGGATAAAATGTTATCAAAACAAGGCAGGAGGAAATCAGGAACGATTGGAACCAGGCACAACACTCCCTCATGGGTGGGTAGAGCTTTGCGTGTTACAGAGCACTTGGGTGTGGGGAGTGGAGCTGTACATAGAAAGTCTTTTTCTTGTGGCCTTACTTGTGATGGAGTGTGAAGCTGTGACGCTTGCTGTTCTTCATTCATCACCAGCCCCCTCAGATTGCAGAGAACAAAGGTCCCCAGATCATGAGGTGAGGCACAAGGCGAGGCATGGTGCACCCTGGGCAGGAGTGGAGGAAACCGTACAGCAGACCAGCGAAGCTGCCTGGTCCCCTCCCCGCTGCAGCCCCTACTGGCCCCCAAGCAGGAAAGAGAAGTGGGGGCTTCCTGGAAAGCAGAGGTCGAGTGTCTGGGAGGGGCACTTGGCCTATTTCCGCCCCCCCCCCCCCCCACCAAGGTCAGAGCTTGGAGAAGTCTCCCGTGAGGCTCCGGTGACTCTGGCAACAAGGCTGGTATCCGCCTCTCACTGGAGGTGGGGTGAGGCCGGAGCAGCTGAGCCCGCTGGTCATGTAAATGACCCTCACCTTCCCCCAGCAGCCACTGCTGCCCCGTGACGGGCCAGGGCGAGGCCTTCTGGTGATTTAGAGTTAAACCAGAGGAGGTGGCAGGTAACTTAGAGTTTAACCAGAGGAAGCCCTTTAAACTGGACAGTCAGTCGTAACAAAGTACCTGAATTTGAATATTTACACAAGAAGGACTACATTTTCAATTAGTAGTAACTAAAAAAGTGCCACTGTGGTTTGAATTTACTGGTTTGGGGCAAATTTCATTTTCCCAATGCTGAGTAGGAATGGGCCTCCCTGGTTAAGGAAAGAATATACTGTTACACAAATAAAACAAGTTTTGTGTGAGTCCATGGATGATTTGAGAATGTCAGTTTATACACACCACACATGCTTGAAAACGTTTATCCTCACCGCCCGCTGAGGAAGGGCTGTGTGGTGGGGAAAAGGAGTAGCTGGCATAGCTTCTGCCACGAAATTCCAGACAGCTTTCTCCTTGGGACTGCTCTTATGGAACATTTTCACTAGGCAAGACAAAGATATTTTATACACACACACATGCAGTGTTGCTAAGAAGAAAGATTAAGCTGTGTGTGAGGACTGGGAAGACTGAAGCTGGCAGTGCTTAGTGTTTTTTTAGAAAGGCTGGTCATGGAAAGCTGCCTCGTGAGGTGACATTCAAGCAGAGACCTGAGTGAAGTGAGACACAGCTAAATACTATTTGAGACGGGTAATGGAATTGGGGTGAGGTTTTTTGGTTTGTTTGTTAGGGGCTGAATGCTTGTGTTCCCTCCAAATCCATGGGTTGAAGCCATAAACCCCCTCCCTTCCTCCCCCATGATGGTATTTGGAGGTGGGTCCTTTAGGAGATGATTAGGTTTAGATGAGGTTGAAGGTGGGGCCCCCATGATGTGATTAGTGCCATTATAAAAAGAAGAGACACCAGAGCCCTTTCTTTCTCTCTCTGTCTTGTGAGGACCCAGTGAGAAGCCAGCTATCCACAAGCCAGAGGAGGTCTCTCACCAGGAACCCAATCTGCCAGCACCTTGATCTGGGATTTCCTAGCCTCCAAGGATATAAGAAATAAATGTCTATTATTTAAGCCACCCAGTCTATGGCATTTTGCTATAGCAGCCCAACCTCACTAACATGGTTTGATTTCATCTTGCTGAGCTAATGTCTGCTCTTAGCCATTTCAGAGCTTCTGAAGGTAAGCTCCAGAAGTTACCACCACAGCGTGGAAATGCCATCTCCCTGGCTTCAGGAAGGTATATGTTAGCGGGAACGTGAATCTGAGAGGTAGTCATAGGAGGAAAGGAAAGGATGTTTATGATGATCGCCCTCTCTTAGTTGGCACATAGGTGGGCCTAGGGTCACCAACTAACTGATGGTTCACACCAAACTTGGGAACTTATTAGTACCTACACCAGGACAACAGACACGGACCAGGACTGGTCAGGGCAAATCTGGATGTTCGTTAACCTAGTTTAGTTCCTGGTTTGAGTGATAAATGATCCTAATCCAGCCCTAGTTCACCTTTTCTCACGAGTGCCCCTGGGGCACAGTTATCATTGCTTTGGGCTTGGGCAGCTGGCTGGTGATAGGACCTATAGAGGTTTAAGGGAAGAGAGAGTCTTTCTTAGGCCTCATACCTAGGTGTCAAGTAATAAAATATTAATTTGGAAAAAAAGCATCTTGCCATTGTCACTTGTAATTAAACTTCTCTGAGGGGATTTTCAGTTTGGGATGGAAGTGGTCTGGGCAGGACTCTGATGTTTCTGCATCCCATGCTTTTACATTATCTTAATACCATTTAGAGCAGTGAATGTAGCGGTTAAGAATGAAGGTTCTGACAGCAAACTGCTCTGGTTTGAAATATGGCTCTGTCACCTTCTAGTTGTAAGATGCTGTGCAAATTACTTAACTTCCCTGTGCCTTTGTTGCCTAAACGTGTGTAAAAACAATGCTTTTTTCCACAAAGGTACATAAAGGTTAAATGAGGTAAATAAAGCACTTAGAGCAGTGCCTGACATATATTAAAATGCTCCATAAACGTTGGCTATTACAGTATTACAATTATCATTATTATATTTTAATAGCTAAATATCTAAAAGATTATTGTCCTATTTTATGGATAAGGAAACTGAGTTCAAATGTGTGTTGTTGTGGCCAGAGAAAATTGCAAAGATTTGAACCAGGTCATGGATTACGGGCAAGGTAGGTGGGTGAAGAGGAGGAGGTGGAGGAGCCAGCATGTAGAGTCAGGAGAACACACGGTGTGGTCAGGGGACAGCAATGAGATAAGTGCCACTGGCGAAGACAGATTGAGTTGAGGACAGTGGGCAAGAGGGGCTGGCTGTGGTGAAGATTATGGGGCAGAAACTGGAGAGTCTCCCACAGCTGGCTTTCCCTCTTGGCTGCCTGCATGAGGTCTCTCTGCATCCAAGGGAGGATGGTTATTTTCCTTGCAGGTCTGGGCTAAGAGCTGTTGGGTCTTTGGGAGTCCACACCTGCTGTCCCTCCGGTGAGGTGCAGCCTTTGTTTAAGATTCTTGCATGCTGGGCAGGTGCAGGAGGCAGAGTGTGTCTCCGTGTCCAGGGACCATCCCACCTCTCTGGCAGAGATAAGTTTATTTCAGCCTCAGCTTCTGTTTCTTCATTAGTTATGACTCCATTAGTTGTGAGGCTGGAACCCAATTCAACCTGGCTTAAGAAACGTGGGAATTTATTGGCTCCCTTAGTTGACATTGCTGGAATATATTGGTTTCAGGTGCAGTTTGATCCAGCGTTGTGTGGACCCAGTTTCTGGCTATTTTTTGGCTCTGTTTTCCATAGTGTTGGCTTCCTGGGCAGTTCCAGGTACATGTCATCTTCCTTATGGAAATTCCAGCAGAAAAAGTGCTTTTTCCCCTACTGCCCCAACAAAGGTCTTATTGCATCTGAGTAGTTCTTGTTGGGCCACAGACCCAACTCTGAACCAATCGCTGGGGCCAAAAGAACGAGATGCCCTGATGGCCAGGCAAGCCTATGTCCTGTGCCTGTGTTTGGAACTGGGAATAGAATCTTCAGGATGGGGACGGAGCACAGGGGAGGAAACTCCCAGGAGAAGGGCAAAAACAGCAAAAGACAAATAAAAGAAAAGTAGCTTCTTTGCACTGAGCCAAAGAATGATTGGTAAAAATGAGATTTGTGTGTCTGGAATATAGACCCCCATGGCTTTTAGTCTTCGTTATCCTGGAGAACAATGCCTGCAGCTGTTTTCTTCTTATTTGCTCTAGGTTTCCTTGGGCTTTGCCAAGTGGGCCCTGTCCGCACTGCTGTTCGCTTATTTTTAAGCCTGACCACTTGTGGCCATCTACCCTATAACACAATATTCCAGCTTTGTTTTTCTAATTGGAAGTATACAACATATGCTCACCTCTCTTCTCCCTGTGATCTTGAACTCACCAATCTCTCTCCTGTTCTGCCGCTGTCAGAACAGAAAGCTGCTCTCCAGTGGGGACCCAGCATTGCATCACACCTCATGCAAACTTGACTAGTATTTCAGGATGCAGCTCATGATGTTCCCTCACTTCGCCCACCTGGACCTGAGTTCGCCGATAAGCTCCTGTGATCCATGACTAAGCTCTGTGATGAAGGGGACCCGTGTCATTTAATTCTTAAATCCTCTTACATTGGCTGTGTGACATTGCTGAGTAAGACTAAGGCTGCCAAGATGTAAATGTAGTGAATCAATTCTGTGGTTAAGGTTATAAAAATGTAAGCAGGGGCCTCGCCAACGACAGGCTTTCAGTGCCATGTTGGGCACCTGGACTTGTGTCCTGTTGACAGAGGGGAGCCATTGAATGTTTCTGAGTAGAGAGAGATGCCCCCTGCTCATGACCACTATTCACTGAGGACATACTAAGTGTCAAGCCCTGTGCATGTGTCCTTTACACGTGTGATCTTATTTCACAGCCACAATAATTTGGCAGGAGGAGAATTCTCTTCTCAAATGGCACCTACTCACCTGAAATCACACCTCATTCTTGGCAAGAATCCCTAAAAGCACGGAGTATGTACAGAAAACCAACCATCCACCCTCACTCAAGGCTCCAGTGGCGTGCTCCCTTCTCATCCTATAACATGGAAGCCCTGGGGGAAGAGTTCATTGTTCTCACTGTTTGGCAGGGCAGCTGAGGAAGACATCATGTAAGGGTTAAAACAACAGTGAAAAGGAAACGACGCACTTCCCTCTCAATCAGTGCTTCCCTCTTCTTGGCCTCTTGCTTTTTCAGAGTGGACATATCTGTACCCCTGCGTTTCCATTCCTTCCTCTTGGCTGACAGTCCCATCTCTCCGCCATTGATTTCCCTGTTAATTTCACACCCCTTAGATCTGATCTTCACATGCTCGCCCCCTTCCTCTCCATGACCCTTTCCACCACAGAATGGCCTCTTGGACTTGTTCACTGTGTCCCCTGGCTCTGTCACTTCATGCATGTCTGCATCACTTTACCTGTGTGTCTCTCAGTGCATATATAGTGGCCCTTGCTTGACTTCCCCCCTTGCTTTTTTAAGTCCATATCCTCTGGTCTGTTTTGCCAGATTTGCTCCCCAGGGGAATCGCACTTCCCCTGCTGCTTATCTAGCATTGTCCAACTTTCATTTCTGTCAAGGACAGCCGCTGTGCCCCTGAGTTGCATTTTGTTCTCCATCTTATTTCTCCTGTGTTACGTCCTGTGTTCAAACTCCAGCTCCACCTCACCCTGGCTCTGTGGTCCTGGCAGAGTTGCTTTACCTCTCTACACCTCTGCGTCCTCCTCTGTTAAACAGGAGTGGTGTTAGTATTTTTCCAGTAGGATTCTTGTGAAGGTTAAATGAGCTATTTAATGTGTGGAAAGTGTTCAGAACATTACCTGGCACAAAGTAGGCATCTGATGAGTGTTAGCTCTTACTCTTGTGGTGGTGTGTTACATTGTTCTGACATGTTGATTCACAAGGGTTCCTCAGGAACAGCAAACCCAGAGCTGGCTCTGTGCTGGAGAGACAAACAGCAAGTTTGAGGGTGACCAAGTGGAAGGACAGTGCGTGTGCCCTGTGCCAACTGGGTGTCCCCTGACCTCACTTTTGCAAGCTTGGGAGGAAAGTCGCCTGTCCTTCAAGGAGGAGAAGACACCACTCTTGCTTACCAGTTAAGTAATAAAATGGAAAATAAAGTAGTTTGGGTAAATACTGACTTGGTAGGATTGACTCTCCGTCTGTTTTATTTCCTTCTGATGCTCCATCAAGATTCCTAAATGCAGTTTGGATTTTGAAAACATCTGGAATCAGCCAAGCACATTTTTGAAGCTGTTGAGTGCTGACATTATAATCTGTATTTCTTGCTGCTCAGCTGTGCCTGCCTACTGTGCATCGACCTATGAAGATGAAGCCAGCAGTGTGCTCCTTCAGACAGCATCCTGCCTCAGGGGGATTGAGGGTCCTTATGAGTATTGCGTGTGTGTGTGTGTGTGTGTGTGTGTGTGCACTTTATCTTTGCTTCTGATTATAAATGTAATAACGTTCACTATTGAAACATTGGAAAATAAAGAAAAAGGTAAAGAAGCAGCAACTCATAATCCATTCACCCAGAAATAAACACTCTTAATGTTGTGATGTGTATGTGTGAAGGATTTTGTGTACACACACACACCCCTTTTACTCTGTGTGGTTTTAAAAAAACAAAACCAGGATCATTTGTATATACATTTAGAATACTGGCATTTTTTGATAGCGTTATATCCTATTTTTTCTATCTTTATACATTTTTTATAAATATAATATTTGATAACTGCCTTAATATTTGGTGGATGGGTATTCTGTCAGTTCAGGTCCTCCAAGAAGCAGATGCCAGGAGAGGATTAACTGTACAAGGAACATGTCGGGAGAAATCTCTGTGAAGGACAAAGGAGAGGGAGTGGGAATAGGCAGGGGATGGTGCAAGTGTGACACCTGTGAAAGGAGACCAAGAGGAAGGGTTGGCCAGGAAGAACATCACAGTCCTGAGAAGGGCTTGCCTAGGCTGATGGGGAGCCAGCCCTTGGGCAGAGGTTGCCTATCGCACAGTTCTCACGTTGGACAAGAGCGGCCTGGCTCCGGTGCCCCTCCCATGTTTAGTCAATGGTGGGGGAGGGCAGCAGGGAAGAAGCATGACCTCAGCATGAACACTGATGTGGATCCAAAGGGATGGCAGCCGGAGGCTTCTAGTCAACTCTCCCCCGTGGAGTAGTCTGTTGAAGGAGATCTGAACGGCACCGCTTCCTGGTCACCACAGAGCCCCCTAAGTTCTTTAATTAATCCTTTATTGTTAGCTATTTTGACCGTCCTCATTTTTTGCCATTATACATTAAGAAGCAATAAATATTCTTTGACATAAATCTTTGTGTTCTTCACTGATAATTTCCTTAGGGTGAGTTAATATGTGGACTTCTGGTTGAACATGGTACATTGAAAATAATGTTTTCTTGGGCTACCTCTTAAAACTCAATTTTGATTTGAAGAAATCAACAAAGTCAACATCTACAAACTTAATCCTAGAGACAGCAGTGGATGAGACTTTCACAAAAAATTTAAAAGGTGGAAAAATATTAAGATAAATGTTAACAGATTGGTCAAAGGGAAGAGCATTGAAACCCAGGCTGCCTGCATAGGAGGAGGCCAGTAAGTTGTAGAAACCCTGAAAGGCTTAGGAATTGGAGGTACCACGTGTCCTAGAAGAGTGTGGGGACTGAGAGCAGGATTGCTTGGAAGTCTGCATAAAAAGTCAGGCCTCCCGATGGCCTCCACCGCCCCAGGTGGCCACCCTTGCTGAGGAGATGGGAGCTTCAACCTCAAAGAGGCTGCTGACTTTGGGATGTTAGACTGGGTAGAGGACATGAGCACAATGTATAAAACAGAGATTACATGCAAGTCTACAGACTAACCCTGTCCCTTCCTCCATTCCACTTTCTTGGCCTCAGTTTTTCCATCTGTAAAAATGGGGATAAGTTAATAATAGTACTTTACCTTTCAGCGTTGTTTTAAGGATAAAAACATAAAACATGTAGAACAGTAGCTGGCGCATAGTAAGTACGTGTAAGTATTTGCTGTCACTGTCACTGCCATCATCATATATATACACTGAGCTTTCTCTTTTTTCCATTTATCCATTTACTGAATCTTATGCTGTTATCATACTGTTTTAGCTCATAAGGCTTTGTATTCTGTTTCCCCTCCTTTACTTGAAAGTAAATTAATGGATTTATTTTTTAGAGCACTGATCTCTTTACAAGATACAGTCTTCCACTTTCAGAATGTGTACGTCTCCTCATTTATTCAGATATTCTGTGTCCATCAAACATGTTTTTAGTTTTCTTTTGTTAATATCTGCACATTTCATCTCAATTTTGTTCCTAGACCTTTTGCTGTTGCTAATGTGAGTGGAAATTTTGATTCCAGTATATTTTCAAACTAGTCAATACTGATATTTGAGGGCTATACATAATTACTTTGTAGCTTGCTACTTTGTTAATATTATTAAATATTTTTAGTATTTCTAATAGCTTTTCAGTAGATTTTCTTGATGTTTTATTTAACAAAGCATTAATTCAACACATATATTTCACGCTGGTACTGTGAGGTGGAAACCCCGTGATCAATGAAACCAACACAGTTGCTTCCCCATGGAGCTTACATTCTGACAGGGAAACATGCAGAAACAGGTAGTGATGGTCACAGAACTAGTTACCCAAGGCTTCCTGGAGTGCCCTGGCAAAAACCACGTCCTTACAGAAATTGGATCAGAAGTAAAAAATCACCAATCCTCCCAAATCACCTATGTTATAGGTAAATTCTACCAAATATTCATGGAACATAATTCTAATCTTGAAGTGACTCTTCAAGAGAATAGAAAAGAGTAAATGTTCCTCAACTCACCTTGTAAAGTTAGTATAATCTTGGGATCCAGAAGAGTCAGACAGAAATGAAAACCCAACAACGTATAATGTATATACACTTATATATGTAGGTGGAGCTTTAATGATCTAGTTTGGTTTATCTTAAAAACGCAAAGATGGTTGAACCCTAGAACATCCATTAATGTCATTCACCACATTGACAAAATTGGAGAGTAGGTGCGAGCGGAAATCGAGTACGTTAGAGCCATATCTTAACTTCTGCAAATTCAAGTATATGCTTTTCATGCAAACAAAGTCAAATGGTCAGCAGCACATGGTAAATCTCTTGGAGCAGTGTTCTCCTGGGAAATCCACAGAGATGGGGCAGTAGAAGGCGTGTCTGTCCACTCTTGACCATCTAGGTAGAAGATGGGGCAGAACCAGGCACCAGACTCCAGAGAGGAGCCCTTGGGCTGTGGAGCTTTTAAGCTCCGTGACTAGGAAATCACTGGCTCTTTCTCTATGTGGTAGCTAGAGGGGCTGATGTCCAAGCCTTTTGGAATGTTTGGCCCGCTCGTGGCAGGATTAGCCACGTCAGCTCCATCCTGGTGAGATGGGAAACTGGAGTCTAAATCTTGTGCTTGACCAGAATATATTGCTTCAAGTAGTGAGCTTTAGCCAGTTTCCTCGGGACCTTGCAGAAGAGCAACTCCAGTTCTGGGAGGTCAGCCTTCAGAGGATCGGTCTTGAAAAATAAACCCTTAATTGTCAATACTTTAAGCATAAAAAAGAGAAAAATAACAAAAATTGAGGAAAGTTAGATGTTACTTTTATAGTCCTTATTATATGTCATACATTGTAATATACATTTTTTACATGTACAGGGTTGGATATGCCACATCTTATATTGTTCTGTAGGTGATTCAATGAGATTTCTAAGTATTGAAACATACAGATTTTGCTTTCAAGACTCCACTAAAAGGCCCTTTTCTGGAAAGCAGTTCATATAGAGACAACACTTAAAAGTACTTGGAAACTCACTTTGAACAAACAAGCAAGCAAAAATTGTGACTGTATAACAAGGGCTCTGAAGCCAGCAGTGGGCAATCTGGGTCAGACAAGATGGTGCTGGATTAGAACAGTGTGAGGTGGAGACAAGAGGTGGAGATGTGCCATGTAGATTAAGGGTGCTGAGAGGTTTCTAATGAAGAGCTGGGCTCAGTTAATAGTGAAAGTCGCTCTTTGTGGTTCAATGTGTATAGTAAACTAAGTGTATAGTATGCTTGGTACAGAGGGAGGGTGCAGTCATTCTCAACCAATATTTTTTACTTCTCTATAAAGGGATGAGTTGAAAACCATTTTATACACTGTTATGTACAGTTACAGGAATTGGAGTGACCTCAAATGATTATCAGAGGCAAAATTCTGGGTTCGGTTTGGCCATAGTTTATCAAATGCCTTAAAATGTTCCAAACTTGAACACGAATTAGTGACAGTCCTAACTAGTATAGATAGGTGTGCAAGCACTGATGTTTCAAGATGTCTGTAGAGTTAGGACAAACTAATAATGCGGTTCCAGGTAAGCCAAAACAAGGTAGAATGGCTTTTTCTCACTCATGAAACGGTTCAAAGTGGGATTCCTGGCTGGCAAAAGGCTCTCCTCCATGAAGTAATTCAGGGATCCAGCCTCCTTCCATCTGTGGCCTCATCATTCCCTAGAGCCTTGTCATTTTTAGCATCTAGTGGGCAGAAGGAGAAAGGGAAAACATCAAGTCCACCACTATTTAAAAGCCTTGGCCAAGAGATAGCACATCACCTCCATTTACTTTCTGTTGGCTCTAACTCTGTCTTATGGCCACATCTAATTACACAGGAAGCTAGGAGGTATAGTCTAGTTTTGTGCTCAGGAAGAGGAGAAGGACATGGATTTGGTGACTAGCTAGCAGTCTCTGCTATAGTGTTTATCATTTCATTGGTAAGAGTGAAAAAACATAAACAATATAAATGAACAATGGTTGGAGACTGAATAAATAAGTTATGGGACATCACTATAGCTACATGGCATCTGAGCTTCCCTATCTGTTGAGATTGAAATGAAATTGGCTCAGGCTCTCTATCTGACAGCCTGTGGAAAATTCAATATCCTCTCTAGGACTCTGATGAATTTCCAGGAGCCAAGTTCTTACAGGCATTTGCAGTGCTGACTTCTGGCTCTGTCAACGTCAGTTTTCGTCTCACAGACTGCGAGGCAGCCCAGACACATCGCCTGTCCTCTTTTCTTGGTTTATCCTCAGCCCACTCTGGTGGGCATCTGGGTGTGCAGCAGCCTGCACTAGAGGTTGGAGTGGGTGCTACTGTTATTTAGCATCATCGTAGCCTCCTGAAAAGTTCCATTACTCTGGGTCCCCATCATATTGCTCTACCTCTTTCACCCTCCATGACTTTAGCCCTCTGCTTGTAGATCCAAACACTCACAAAGGATTTATCTACTCTGGGTTTAAGCTCTTTAGAAACACAGAACGATTGGGATGATTAGATTTGACTTTCTAGGTCTCCAACCAGTCTCCAAATGGAATGACACAGTATATAATTTTCTCCACTGATAGAAATTATGTAACCTCTCATATTAGAAGGCAAAAGCACCCACTGTCAGTTTTGTTTTTGCATATTTTTTAATCCTACTACTCACATATAATTCCATATAGCCATTACAGCTGATGCTATATTGTTAAGTGAAAAAAAGCAGGCTATCGAATTATATCCCAATATTATATCAAAAATACACAAAGATGCCTAGAAAAAAGATCAAGAGATGTGCACCATAAGGTTAACAGTGGGTGGTTCTATTGTGGGTATTTATTTTCTTCTTTATATATTTTTCTGTATCATTTGAAATATCTGTAATGAACATGTTTTGCTATTATAAACAGAAAAGGAAAGATTATTTTTCAAGACAATTCCATTGCCTAAATTGAGCAAAACAGATACTTTACCAAATTCTATCTTCATTGAATCTATTATTCTATGGTTCACATTCTTATTACAAGTATTTGCTGAATTCCTCCCTCTGGGTTCAGAAGAGGGAATGATCACCAAGGAATGGGAATGGTAGGGGAAACTTAGGGACCTGGGTGGAACCAGGGCTGGCTTTTGAATGCTCAGTTTCATTATTTTAAGCATGTGTCCTGAGATGGCCCACCCTGGAGTGCACTTGATCTTGTTTATCTGCCCTTTCCTCTTATTCCAAATTCCACGTGGTCTATTCTTAATGCCAGACTTTCAGAAGGCGTTGGTAAACCTAATTAGTCCACAAGGATCCATTAGGTCTTATCTAACACCAAGGTGAAGGATAAAGGTTGGAGTATTCTGAGACATTCTTAGGCAGGATGCTCTTGGCAATTTTATATTTGAGCCTTCCTTTCCTCTTATGAAATTGCGAACTCCTGGCTGGAGAGTTGGGGGTGGTGGGTGTCACATTACCAGAAGACAGCCTCCCAAATCCATCCCTTCATGGTTAAGAGTATGAACTTTGGAGCTAGACTGTTTGGACTTGACACCCAACTCTGCTACTTGCCGACTGAGTGACCTTGAGAAATTATTAACCTCTCATGCCTCAGTTGCTTCATCTGTAAAATGAGTGTGGAGTATTTTCTATTTCCTAGAGTGCCTGGAAAGATTAAATGAGTTAGTACTCATCAATAGCGCCTAACAGGGCGTAAGCACCATGTAAGTGTAATTTGATAAATAAAGAACTATGAGTGGTGATAAGCTCTAACCCAGTGTGGTCAGAACCCCTAAAGGCAGGTTCCCTGCCTAATTCGGGAGTCTCTGGACATTGCTAAATTGAATGAAAAGCTGTATCTGTGTAGTACATCAAGTTCCCAGAGATGGGAGATTTCCCAGTTTCAGGAGATGTTACAGCCCAGGGGCCCTCAGAGTTGCAGTTTGGCCCCTTTATTTTGTACGTGGAGAAATGGCGACCCAGGGGTTGTCAGCTCCACACAGCTGGTTTATGGTGGGGTCACAGCCAGGACACCCACTCCACATTTTTGTTATATTAAGTTCAAATTACTTTTGTCCCCTCCCTACATATTTAATATAGTCAAGCATGCATGTAATTTGGAAAGGGGAAAGAATTCATGAATAAGTCTCTTTTTGAATAAGTAGATTTCATTCATTAGCATGCTTTCTTATTACAAATTATCTAATCATTATTCTTATTGGAAACACTCAATGCCAAACAGAAATTGCAGCTCTGCAAACGTCAGTATGTTGTTGGTGAATTTTGTGGTGGGCTAAAGTCTTTCTTCCCCCTTTAGTCTTTCACTGACCTTCTCACTTCTCCCATCTTTCCATTCCTGTGGAACTCTGCCAAGTAGCACCCCTACTTTTAATAGAATTAAGTTAAAAATAATCCACTGCCTTAACACATCTGGTTATCTTTTTCTTTTTCTTTTTTTTTTTGGCCTCGCCCTGTGGCTTGTGGGATCTTAGTTTCCTGACCAGGATTGAACCCAGGCCCACAGCAGTGAAAGCGCGGAGTCCTAACCACTGGACTGCCGAGGAATTCCCGTGGTTATATTTTTCATTATTTTTGAGTGTTATCTTTTTGTTCTTTTCCGTATGCACATAGAGTTTTGCACAGTTATGTCTGTAGTACTCAAAAAACTTTGAAGTATGCTCTTCTCATTTAATATTATTTATAAATATTTTATACATCCACAAATTTCCCATCAATACCCACTTTTAATGGATACATAATACATTGTGATTAAACTAACCATAAAGTTATAAAATCATTTCCCTATTATTGACATTTGAATTGTTTCCGTTTTAAGGTATTGAATATGGTGCTATAATATGTACTTTTTTCTTCTGTTGATTTATTGCCAAAGGACATAATCTCAGGATTGGAATTATGTGGTCAAATGCATGAATATTTTTATAGCCAAAAAGTTATATTGCTGGATATTTTTTTCTGGTGATAATGCCTCCAGCAGTGTATGAGTATGGCATTTTCACCACGCTCCTATCAACACTGAGTATGTAACAGCTTTTACTCCCAAACAGGTGTGCTTGTGCCAGGAAAGAGTTCATTGAAGTGATGACAAATCATTGCTGAGTGTTATGTGGAATGAACTTGACAGTTTCCCTGACTGGGAAATTTCCGTTTCATTTCACACTCAATTAGTAAGATCTATAAGCATCATGACTTTTAGTTCCATGACAGTGCCTTGCATAGTAGGTATCCAATAACTTATTGGTTTAATTTTGTGTCCTATAAGATGCTGACCTATGGTAGTCATGCTATATACATCACGGTACCCTACAGTAGAAAAGAGCAAAGCGAAAGGGGACGGGAGGTGCGAAAAAGTGGAAGACATGCTATCAGATTTCCCAGGAGGGAAAATGGGGAGCATCTCCCCCAAATGCAGGGTCACAACCCTGTCCACTAGTGCCTTGGGCATCACCGAGTCTGTCCATGTCTACTCCCTGACCCCTAAACATGAATCTCCTCCCTGCCCTTCCCACCCCCACCCCCAGCATCTCTTCTACCTCAGCTTCCCCTCCATTCCCTCTCCCCCGGGTTGGGCTTGTGCTCCCTTCCTTCACTTGTTTGGTCAGGTATTCGCCATCCTCAGCCTGTGAGGGATCCAACGATTAAACATGTGTGAGTTTGCAGGGCAGAAATAGAGACACCGATGTAGAGAACAAACGTATGGACACCAAGGGGGGAAAGCGGCGGGGGGGTGGTGATGGTGTGATGAATTGGGAGATTGGGATTGACATGTGTACACTGATGTGTATAAAACTGATGACTAATAACAACCTGCTGTATAAAAAAATAAATAAAATTAAATTAAAAAACAAACAAACAAAAAAAACATGTGTGAGCCCTGCCTTCCCAGAGTTTGAAGTCTGAGAGGAGAGAGAAGGGCATTTTTAAAAGGCAGAATGGGATAAGTGTCATAAGAATACTTCAGAGAAGGTCCTCTGGGAGGTTTCTTCTGGGCAAGGTATCTGAGAAGATTTTACTGAAGTAGTGTCCAGACCAGGCTGTGAGGACTGGGAAGGATTTGGACAGTGGATCTGACAGTGTCCCCCAGCTTCTCAGGATCCTCAATGCCATCCAGATCTTTATTGCTTCAGTCACCAAAATAGGTACCCCAGAGAGCTGAATATGCCAGGGGCCATGCAGAAGGTTAAAATATGTACCTGACATATCTCCTTCTCAATTTAGAAGATGGTTTTGATTTTTTCTCTTTTGGTGGAGTGAAACAAATTTTTTGGAAAGTGAATGTGCTTCAGCTGGGTGAGGCAGTACAAGGGCCATCAGTGTGGTGCCCAGGTATGTGGAGGGTGGCAGCTGATTTAGGACTGCCCTGGGGGGTTGAGGCTGTCCTGCCTTCAGACTGGTCCATGCCTGTGCTTTATTGATTTTTGCTTGTGTTTTATTCACTACTGACTGTGCTGGACCAGTTGTTAGATATTTCACTTATTGTCCCTGGGAGAAGGGACACTGGGATATCTTCTAATCTACAGAGAATGCAGGTGCAGTCTGTGAGGTTAGGTGACCAGGGCTCTAGTGCCAATCCTAGTGCCTCGTGGCAGAAAAGAACCCAGGTTGTTGATTTTAAATGTATGAGAATTGGATCATTTACATCATCTCTTCAGTTGTTATTATCTTCTCTGCCTAGTCCTCTTCCATGCCACCCCAAGCCTCCTCAACTCTTTCCTTTTCTTTAAGTGCAGCTCTCTGTTAACCTGCATACATTATAGTTGATCCTTCCCCCATTCTCACCAGATTTACCAGGCTACGGGGATATGACAGATTTAGAGGAGTGTCATCTGAAGTGATATGTCTGAGGAAGATGCTCAAACCCCTGAAAACTTACAAATGCTTCTAAATGCATGTTTTGTTTCAGTGTCTCAGAATACTTGTAATTGCTGTATCATGATGACACAATATGGACAGACACATTTATCTGCTGCTTTTTCCAATTCTAATTATCATGGTAATGAAGTTGACACTCATCCTCCCCACTCACAAAGAGACAAAAAGTCATCCTAGGGGGTAAAGTCCAGTTACACTTAAGTGAACTGTCTGCCTTACTGAAGCTCTCCTTGGAACGCTGTGTCTGGAGCTTTTGTGTTTAGGGTTTGACCATGGTCTTTCCCATTTACAATCAGGGAGCTCTGGTTGTGAGAGTAGCATGCCTTTCAGGGGACGGGGTTGGAATGAGGTTAGGCTCCTACTTGGAGGGTCTGTGGTTATCTAGAATTTTTCCTACTCCCAGTCTATTGATTTGAAACCAGGCCCCTTCCGTATTCCTCCCTTTGGGGAAATGGTGGGGTGATCTATAAATTGAGTCAGTATCCAGTGGTCCTGAGCAATGGGGTTTATTCAGAGTAAAGTAAAAATGGACACACTGCGCCCCTTCCACCTACCACAGGACCTGAGCCCTCCGACCCCCCACCGAAGCTCTAGAGTTGGAGGTGAATTTGGCACACAGAGAATGGTCTTTCATGTTATCTTTTCCTGGTACTTGGGGCTTATCAAAGAGCTCTCTTTAAAAAAAAAAAAAAACTACTTCTTTTTTGGGAATATAAGTAACCTGACACTATAGTAATTCTGTGTTCCTGGGAATCTATTTTAAGAAGTGTACATGCTAATCATTGACTTCTGATTCTTGAGCATGGGATGCACTTCGCAGATCATTTTGGTCTCCCCAGAGTCCTTGTGCATTTTCAGCCTAACATTACCATTTGAATAAATCAGGACAGACTTGCATATGTTAGGGTATAAGATAAATCCTGAAATCTCAGTGGTGTAACACAGCACAGTGAATACTCAGTCATGTAAAGTTCATTCTGGGTTGTGTGGCCCTCCCCAATCTTGTAGTTACACCGTTTGGTACATGTGGATTTCAAGGTGGCTGCTAAAAGGGAAAAGAGGGATTGAGGAGGCACATTGGCTTTTACTGTTTCAGCCCAGAAGTGACCTAGTTCATTAGCCAGAACTAGGCACATGGCCCCAGTAGAACTGCAGCAGGTGAGGGAATGTGAGGAAAGAGGATGCACAGGGGGCGTTTGGTGAGCACCATCCAACTCTCTCTGCCACGTCAGTCTTACCCCCAGATGTTTGGAACTTGGAAGGTAAAAGTAGGTTGTCTTGCTCTAAAAGCTTCTTAGGTTTTGGGAATAGCAGGAGCTCTCTTTAAGGGTGTCCACTTCACAGTTTTCCTAGAATAGCAGGGGATCTCCATTCCCCCACGAATCATACTGACTGACACGCTTGACACCCGTTGGCACCCTCTTGGCTGGAGGGTCGCTCCCGAGTTATGTCCATTTGCTTCCACTCCCACCCCTCCAGGGTATGTTTACCAGGTGTGGAAACCGTTTATGAAATATGTTCACAGCTCACTCCCTCCTTGTATCCATGCCCCTTTGCAATGTGACTTTGCAATTCCTCTAAGAGGGTGGAGTCTCTTCCCCTACCCTTGAACAGTGGCTGGCCTTGGGGCTTGCTTTGAACCACAGAATGTGGCAGAAGTGACAAGTACGCTGTGGCCCACTGAACAGGCCCAGGTGGTCTGCTGGCTGATGGCCCGGCTGTCCCCTTCACCTCAGCCAACATTCTGTCAGCCCCCAGAAGCAGAGTGGCCCAGCTGATGACAGCTGACACACAAGGAGCTCCCAGAGCCCAGTCTCCACTGCTGACTGTGGAAGTGTGAGCCTCAGGATGGTTTGCAACCAAGCAACGGCTGACTGACACACCAGGGGTCGGCGTGCTCGGCAATGTGTATATACCAGCTGTGTTGTTTTCTAACTAAGAATGTAATTACATATTACTATAAAAGGATGAAATGTGAGGGTGAAAATGAAGAAAATTATTTCTACGAAAACTAAATTGAATGCTTTGTAAAGACTTGATAAAACAAGTACCTTTAAAAATTTCAAGTAAGATGTGGTGAGACATCTATAAAAAAACAGAGGGAAAGTCATAAAAAATGTGATGGATTTACCCCCCAATTGTTTCGTATATGTATATATATAATTTAAAAAATTTTTAGTCTGTATTAACAAGTTCAATCTGGATATCATAGATCATTAGATTGTGAGGGAAGGACCAAGGCTGCTGTACAGATATGCCTCACAACAATTTGTTGGCTTAAAGAAGATGGAATTTTATTTGCTTGTTTTTTTGTTTTTGTCCTATGTAGTAATCCAAGTTGATCATTCTAGTTCGGAGGGGAGTTGGTCTGTGCAGTCATTCAGGGATCCAGGATTTTCATCATTTTGTTCTGCCGACCCCCTAGGCCTTGTTGGTACCTAAATGGTAGAAACTGTGTTATGGGTTCTGGAATCAGAAGAGGACAGAGAGCATTGAAGAGGCATAACCCTTATCCCAAGACATCAGTCACAAGAGGCACCCTCACTTCTGCCAACACTCCACTGACAAAAACTCAGTCACATGACCATGCCTAACTACAGGAGAGACTGGGAAATGTATGGTTTTGGGGGCAAAAACATGCTGAGCTAGAATCCTTTATCAGAGAGAGGGTGAGAATGGATTTGGGTGAAGAGGCAGCAGTCTCCACCAGAGTGATGCATCTTAGAAATGTTTCTTGCAAGAAGGACAATGGGAAGTTTGAATGAATGGACCCACACCAAGTGGAAAGGCCTTGGTGAACTGATCTGCACTTCTATATTTTAAACTAAAATAACACATTTATGATAAGAATGTATCTGTTTTCATGACTTATAGCCTTGATTTCTTCAAATTAATTGACCACTTAAGATGGTCCTGCTTATGATAGAGATGAGGACTTTTTATTCTTTCTGTCTCTTTGCTCCTCAGTGTCTCCCTTTTGTTTGCACTTCCGGGGGCTCAAGAAGACGGCAGACTCCTTGAGTGTCTGCATGCCATTTTGAAGTGATGTATATTTCTGAGTAGCCTCCTGTTTTAAAAAAAAAAATGTAGAGTTAGCTCAGTGCTTGAGATGTGGCCAACGGACTAAGAGAAGGCAGGAAAAAGAGTAATGTCTAACTGTACCCATTCCTTAGTCAGTACCGAAGAAAAGGTGTGGATGAAAGATGGCAAGAAGTTGCTTCCCGAATCCAATTTTGCTTGCACACGACGCCTCTCCACAGGTACAAGTGGCTCCATTTATCTTGGGAACTGAGGCCATGAGAGCTTGATTTCTGGCCGCACAGTGAACTGTTGGAAGTCCCTGTGGGAGCTGCTCTACATGAATGGCTGGAGCTGGTCCTTCTGCACATAGAGGAGCCAAGAGGAGCTGAAGATTTGAAGAAATGGATACTGGGCCTCGATGGAGCACGTGTCACTTAAAACTCCCGCAGTTGGGCGCTGGCTCCCCTCAGCTTGTTCCTGAGCCCAGACAAACTGGGTCCCAGATGTGCCCCATTTGGGTGCCTGCCTCTGCCCCTTCTCCTTGTGTGTGATGCTCTTCAAGAATCCTTAGCCTCGGGCTTCCCTGGTGGCGCAGTGGTTGGGAGTCTGCCTGCCAATGCGGGGGACATGGGTTCGAGCCCTGGTCTGGGAAGATCCCACATGCCGTGGAGCGACTAGGCCCGTGAGCCACAACTACTGAGCCTGCGCGTCTGGAGCCTGTGCTCCACAACAAGAGAGGCCGCGATGGTGAGAGGCCCGCGCACCACGATGAAGAGTGGCCCCCGCTCGCCGCAACTAGAGAAAGCCCTCGCACAGAAATGAAGACCCAACACAGCCATAAATAAATAAATAAATAAATAAATTGTAAAAAAGTTTAAAAAAAAAAAAAAAGAATCCTGAGCCTCATCATCACCTCACTCCTTGCTCTTTTCCTTCAGTTCACACTGGTGGGCCGACTCTGGAAAAGGGTTTTTAAATAAAAGAACATGGAAATAAAGGAACAAACACATGAAAAGATGTTCAACATCACTAATTATCAGAGAAATGCAAATCAAAACCAGAATGATTTATCACCTCACACCTGTCAGAATGGCGATCATCAAAAAATCTATAAACAATAAATGCTGGAGAGGGTGTGGAGAAAAGGGAACCTTCATACACTGTAGGTGGGAATGTAAATTGATACAACCACTATGGAGAACAGTACGGAGGTTCCTTGAAAAACTAAAAATAGAATTACCATATGACCCAGCAATCCCACTCCTGGGCATATACCCAGAGAAAACCATAATTCAAAAAGATACATGCACCCCAGTGTTCATTGCAGCACTATTTACAATATCCAGGACATGGAAGCAACCTAAATGTCCATCAACAGAGGAATGGATAAAGAAGATGTGGTGCATATATACAATGGAATATTACTCACCCGTAAAAGGAACAAAATTGTGCCATTTGCAGAGACATGGATGGACCTAGAGACTGTCATACAGAGTAAAGTAAGTCAGAAAGAGAAAAACAAATATCGTATAATATCGCTTGTATGTGGAATCTAGAAAAATGGTACAGATGAACTTATCTGCAAAGCAGAAATAGAGACACAGACATAGGGGACAAATGTATGGACACCAAGGGGGAAAGGGGGGGGGATGAACTGGGAGATGGGGATTGACATATATACACTATTGATACTATGTATAAAATAGATAACTAATGAGAACCTACTGTATAGCACAGGGAACTTTACTCAGTGCTCTGTGGTGACCTAAATGGGAAGGAAATCCAAAAAAGAGGGGATATATGTATATGTATGGCTGATTTACTTTGCTGTACAGCAGAAACTAACGCAACATTGTACTCCAATACAAATTTTTTAAAAACCTAAAATATATAAATAAATAAATAAAAGAAAGGAACATTTTCTAACTTGAGAGGAAGTCATATTTTTCTCCATTTGTCTACCAGAGTGTTCTGAAACGTTGGCTTAAAAGGGATAATGTGAAAGAGTCTACATAGATATGCAGCAACAGGATATTACAGACATTTTACTCTCTCACAGTGTGTGAGAGCAGGATTCTGATGCGTCATCTTCCAGATACTGTACCTTATCAGCTCAGTACCCATCACATGGGCCTGATCTGGGAGATACTGTTTATTAAACGCAAGATTTTTCTTTTTTATTTATTAGGCAAGGAGAAACATGTAGGACACTGCTGCAGGAATCCAGAAATTCAAAGTTGCTGTATTTTGTCTCCTTCCAAGTGTGGGTTTGGATTGTGGAGACACTGAGAGCTACTCTTTCTGAATACCTACTGTGTGCCAGACACTGAAGTAAGGGCTTTACATGTATCATTTCATTCAGTCTTGGCAATAATCCTCTGATCATTTTCCCCAACTAACAGACCAGGGATGTAAGTATTTGGAGAAATTACTTTCCTAAGATATCCAACTATTAAGTCCTGGAGCAGATGTTCAAGTCCAATTTTCCTCTTCATCACAGCACAGCGTGAAGGGCACACATAGCAGTACTTATTCCAGAAAATTTTAAAAAGTACACTACAAGATTCAGCATTCCCAAAAAAGAAGTCTGGCTGTCTGGCTCATTTTGTGGAGGAGGCTTGGTAGTCTATGTAAAAGAAAAAAAAAAGGCAGATTATACTCTCTGATAATGTGGCTGTAAGACAGTTACTCCCTGTGTGCTGAGAACAAGTAACACCCCCTCCCACCCGTATTTTGTAGGTCTGAGAGCACCTTCGTCTTCTCCAGCTCTGGTTTGTATGTGATCCTTGGCAGCTGTGCTCTGGTCAGATATTTTTCCATAAAAGGTTCTGCCACGGGCACTGGCTTCCTCCATGCAGAGGATGCCAGGGGCCCATTTCGTCAGCCTTTTCTCTAGCTTGAAACCCACTGAGAATGTGTCACTTCCGAATTTCCATGTAACCTTGGGGTTTAGGAATGTCAGTTGTTTTTTCCTGTTCTTTCTGGAAATGTCTGTTTTGAATCAGAGAGGAAAAGGCTATTCAGGTGCTCACAAGATTTATTAAAAGCACTGTCTGGCTTGGGTTGATGATTGTGAGTGATGAAAATCCCCTTACAGTCAGGACCTCACGATCACAAGTGCATCAGGATTGGGGTTCAGGGGTGAGGGCGAGGAGGCCAAGGACTGAGATGGGCAGGAGAAGAAAGACACATGATCTGTGGGTGCCCCGCCGCTGTGCTCTGTAACATCTGCCTTCCCCTCCGAGGCACTGAAGTTGCTGGCTCTCTTGTCTGTCTTCCCCTGTGATTCCGACTCCTTGAGGGTGTATATGACATTTACCAGGTGATCAACAAATGTTTATTGAATGAATGAACAAACAAGTGAATGACAGTTCTGATCTCCAATTCAGGCTAAAGAAATAAATATCTCAAAACTTGACTAATTCCCCCTCTAGAAGGGGATGGATTGGGAAGAAAGGCATTTGGTTTGATATTTATATGCCCAGAGCTATACTTTACTGTCATGCTCTAACAAGGTTTTCATTCCTGGCTCCCCCTGAGATTCTAACTTAATTGGCCTAGGGTGGGCCTACGGAAATCAGTATTTTTTAAAAAGCTCCCTAGGAGTTTCTATTGAGCAATCAAGGTTGAAAACCACCATTCTGCATATACTTAGAGGAATTAGTACCTTATGGCTGATGGAGCTTGTGGGTGGATTATGTCCTGGCTGAGCCTTGTGGGAAAAAGCTATTGGCTCGCAAACACATTTACCCAAAGATAGGAGACAAGGACATTTTCTGGAAGCTCAGCTCAGGTGCTCAACTCTGGTCTGATTCAGTAAATGCTCCTCTGTAGGAGGTCTCAGCAGGCATTTAACTGATGCCCTAAGTGGATTCTCCTGAGAGCCTCAGCACCTTTCCTCCATCAGCCTTCCTCTACCAGCGTTCTAGTCGAAGAGCAATGATTTATCTGACAAACCTGAGAATGCGTTAAATGGACAGACACAGATTCCTGGTAGAAATGCTGAACTGAGGAGAATGGGGTTAGGAATAAATATATGTCTCTCTTGCTCTGAAAATGGAGATTTGAATTGTGTTAAGATGCTAGGATGCATGAAAATTCTGTGTAAGTAGCCAGTGGAGTGAGAACTATGATTGTTTTTCTTAGGTTCTTATAATAAAGACTTAAAACGTTTTCTGGCTTCACTGGTTTCTGACTCCATGTGCCCCTGTGATGGAGTTCGTGCATAATACAGCTCGGGTCAGCTTCCTTTTCGCTGTGTGCTGGGGGCGTGGGTGGAAAGAGAAAGCAGGAAGTGGAGAGAAGCTATATTTTTCTTTTGCCTTTAAAGCTCTGTGTTTCTAGTATATCTGTATCTAGCCAACCATTTCCTTTTTCTTTAATGATTTAATGTGTTTTCAGGGTAATTTGCAGAGAAATGTACCTTTACAGACACTCAGAAGCACCCCCTACGTGAGTTTGGCTGATAGTTTTACGGGAGTTTTGATTAATTGGTGTCAGGAAATGTGAACGGTCTAAGATTTTGCCCTCTTGCAATTTAACGAGTTGTCCTGCCACAGTTTCATGGATGCTGGCAGAGACTGGAAACTCCTGAGTGAGAAACAAAGGACTTTATTACTCACAGCATTAGCAGTGGCCAGAATATTGGCGATTTCTTGTACCCCCTTCCCCAAGCCCCAATTCTTACCAGGTGATGCGAACAGGACAAGGTGATGTGCACATATAGGAAAGGACCTCGGAGCTTAAGGAACTTGCATCTTTTACAGAGTAAGCATGCTTACCCTGTGCTCCGAAGCGTCACACTATCTCTGTCTCCCAAGGCTGTTCACTAAACAAAAATCCTTGAAAAGATATTCTGGAACAAAGTCAGTCAATGCCTCTGCTTGCAAGACACACAGAAACATCAGCCACCCATTGAGAGCTACCTCCAAGAGTGAGTCAGGACTAAGAGGAGGCGCTCATGGAGGTGTGGATAAAGCCGAATGCTGAGCAAGAAGGTGGACTTCATAAAATTCCCTCGACCCCATGTCAAATGTAACAAGTGAGGACCTCCATGTATCAGTGAGCATTTGCTATGTAACAAACACCCCACAACTTAATGGTTTAAAACAACAACCACTTTATTTAGCTGGCCCAGGCGTCTTCACATGCTGGCAGTCACAGGGTTTCTGGAGCAGCAAGAGAGTGAGCCTGCTGTGCACGTACTTTCCAAGCCACTGCATCTTGTTTGCTAGCACCGCATTAGCTTTTGTGGCTGCTTTCACAATCTTCCACACTCCAGAGCTCTGCTTGGTTCCTTCCACCTCATCCTCCAGGTCTTAGCTCCTTAGGGAGCCTGCCTGGTGCTCTCTCGCCCCGTCACCACTTCCACCCCATGACCCAACTTCATTTTCATCATAACCCTTACTAGATCCCCAAGTTAATTACTTACTAACCTATTCATATATTAAAGTAAAATAAGGGAATAAAGTAAAAAATATATAAAAGTAAACAAAAAAATTATTTCTCCAACCACAAAGCAAGCTCTCAAGGACAATAACTTATCTTCAGCACCCAGAGAAGAGCCTGGAGAGAGTAGGTGTTAATAAAAACTTGTTGGTGAATGACCTTCCAGGACCATGGATTTTGTCATCTTTGTGGGAATGGAGAGGCAGAACCAGGAAAACATACACCAGAGTCTTGGCTGACACCTCATGGCAGGAGGGCTTTAGAGATGGAGTTAAAGTGGGAAAGGCATGTGCATGAAGCCAGGGGACTTTGTCATCAGATATTCATCTGCCAGATGGCAGAGACTTCCAGATGGAGACCATGTCTCTTCCTTCAGTTGAGGAATGATTCCACTGGTTAGGATTCAGCTTATTATGGAATTTACTGACATTTTAATGAAGGCAGGCCTTTTTTTCTGGGGGAAGGGCAATTTACATTTTTAGGTTTTAGAGGCTTAGAAAAAGTAGCTGAAGGATTTGTTTTGCTTTCTGTTTACAGTGTCACTTAGCTTTTATATAAATCACCCCCAACCTTGCTTTAAAGCCCAAGGAAGGTTGACAAAGGTTTTCTTCTCCTTAATTATCACTTTTGTTTTTGCTTTGCTTTGCTTCAAGTTTCACAGTCATGGACGTTAGAGAGACCTGGGTATATTAGTCAGGGTTTAACCATATCTTCATGTGTTCATACTTCATTCCTGGTACCAAATCTCTATTAGAGAAGCAGAACCAGTAGGAGATCTATATCTATATATTTATATATCTGTATGTTTTTCCATGTATCTATATCTGTATCTATCTATGTCTGTCTGTCTATCTATCTATCACCTACCTATCCATCTATCTACTTATTTAATACAAGGAATTGGCCTCTGCAATTGGAGCTGGCAAAGCAAGTCTGCAACCCATAGGGCAGGATCCAGGATTCCAAGATCACAAGCTGGAATTCACAGAAGGAAGCTCTCTTCTCTTTTAGGGAAAGTCTCAGCTCTGCTTTGAAGGCCTTTCAACTGATTGCTCAGGCCCACCCAGATTCTTCAGGATCATCTCCCTAACCAAAGTCAATTTATTAGAGACTTCAACTGCATTTGCAAAATACCTTCACAGCAACACCTAGATTAATGTTTGATTGAATAACTGGGACTATAGCCCGGCCAAGTCGGCACATTAAAAAACTCATCACACAGGGCCTAGGATGAGGTGTAGGGTAGAAAAGGAGCCTGAACAAATGCTCACAAGGTCTGAACACATTCCTTGGTCCTTCCTTATGGACTGTGGAAGAGTAAGCTAACTCAGTAAACCTATAATTTTCTAATCTATTATAATTTCTAATCTGCAAATAGAATAACACTCTACCCCAGTTGTGACTCATATGAAAAAGACTAAAGTATGTTGGTGAGACTCTGAGAAACACTGAGCTTAAAGGGCAGGGGGCCAGGAGTCAGTGGGCTGCAAACAGCTTTGGGGGCTGTGGATGGGTGACCCATCTCTCATTTCACAGGGACTTGTTCTCAAGGCTCAAAAATGCCACGTCCCCTTCCTTGCCGCTCAGGTTCTTCACCTGTAAGTAATTATTATTCCCAACAACAATTTAGCTTAAGCTTTTTACATTGCAAAATTTTCCATCTCCATGCCCATGTGTACTCACACACATATGCACACACACACATGCAACACTCCACACACATACATGTACATTTACACATCAAGAATTCCTGCAGTTCAGGCAAAGGCAAAATTTGGAAAATGGGACGGTAAAGTCAGTCATCTTAATAACTGGGGTGACTTCATGTTGTTTTTGCTGGGTATCATCCAAAACTGGGCACCATTCAACTCTGGGTCAGAGTCAGAAGGTGTGTACTGGGATGCCTTTCTCAGACAAGAAACAGCTCCTGGGGCCTGGGAAGCTTCTTTGTCCCTTCTCCTAACCCCTCCAAATACTCCAACTACTTCCAATGCTTAAAATGTTATTGACAACAGAAAAAAAATCTTCCTTTTATTCAGTATTAGAAAAAAGTTTATAAAAAACACTCAGAAGAGTTATGAAGGTAAGCAACATGTTCACATCAAGAGGCCAATAGCAGATTAATTCAGCTCTTTTTCAGATTTTGATGAAATATGGGAAAGCCTCTGTGGAGGCTCAGTGGGCAGGAAGAGCCTCCACTTCTTGGAGAGTTGAGAGTTGAAAGAGAGCAGAAGACTGAATAGCGGAACCGATGCCTGGAGTTTGGTTTGAGCTGGTCCAGCCAAGATACAGCGCAGAAGTTTCAAGAACTTATGCTGACTCATGCTTTTTAAAAATCCTCCTTCAGAAAACAATTACAGTAATGTGTTTGGCCAGTCAAGCCCATGTTAGTATCATGAGTTTGTATCAGGTTTATTCAAGTTTCAAAAGGGAAAATGATCATGAACACAGCTCTTCCTTCTCAGCCTGTAGCTCCCAGAAATAAGTATAAATTCATGCTGCTTATGGGACTTTTTGGCAAAGCCATCCCAGGATTTCCTCAGGGGACAGGAAGAGGGTTAAAGTGCTACAAAGGTAACCCTAGAGCAAAATAAGCACCAAGCTGGGCTGCGCTGGGTCACCGACCCTCAGAGAGGCGGGTTCTGCATTGTAACATGGGACAGTGGAGGAGGGTCTACTCTTCTGAGTGTCGTATGAGACAGCCCGTTGGGAAGCGCACTTTGAACCATAAAGCACCATATCCATGTGTGGTCATGTTATTAGGTGAAAGCCCTTTGGAAGATCATGGGGAATATTGTTTCAAACTCAGATGTGAAAACACTTAAAACAAAATTTTTAAAAAATCTATATGCTGAAGCAATTAGAAAGGGCTTCAGTTCTTGACTGAAAACAAAGTTCAGGAGAGCTCTTCAGAATGGGAAAGAATGGTGACGAGCCACGACAGCTCTCTAGAGTTCAAGGTAGGGCAGCTGACTTGGGCTTTTTGTAGGGTTTATGCACAACAGTTGCTTCCCTTTTTGGAGTCGCTCGGGCTGAAGTGCTACATAGAAGTGTAATTAAGTCATATTTCAATTTATTTAAACCATTGTTTATCAGGAGCGGAATCTGTGCAATGCCAGATCTACTGCTGACTTCCAGGGCCAGCGTCTGACCCCAAGAGGGGACAAAGGGGATCGTTGCCTCAGAAAGAAATCTTCCCTGGTCTCTGGTTCGTGACATCTGTTTCCCTGCCCATACCGTCCCCTGCAGAGGGCAAGAGTGCCTCTGCTCACTTACAGAGGAGAGGCTGCCCTCCCGCTTCTGAAGCTCAGGCCTTGAGAGTGGAAGTCCACTGGGGGAGTGATCAGGGGAACTCCCACTGTTTAATTCCTTTTGACTAACAGAAAGTGTATGCAGAGGGGCCGTCTCACCTCCAAGTGGCTCTGGTGACTCGCTCCCCCAATTTTTTATTTTACGTTCAAAAAACTCTTTGTATCTTGGGTCTCTTTGGGTTGTGGTCCCATCGGAAGGTGCAAAGGTTGGCCCACTTGTTCACCCTCATCCTTGACAGCATCTAGATGGCTTTGCCCTCCTGCTTTACTGGTTCCAGTGTTGGGAGAGAGGACAACACAGTCCCCAGCCTCCTGAAGGGAGCTGCGTTGATATTTTCTTCCCCTGCTGGCCCTCACATCTAGAAATGCCCAACTACTATGGCTGAATCCCTTGGGGGTGGAAAGGTTTCATGTGGATTCCAGAAGGACATGCTCATGGGGCTTCTCACCTTGCCTAGTAACTAAAACTAGAATCATGGATTCACAGAAAGTTCAAATTGGAAGAACATTTAAGATCATCTAGTCCAAGTTCTTCCTATACCAATGAGGGAACGAAGAGGTAGAGTGACGCATCCCAGGCTGCCCAGCCAGTGGAGAGCAGAGCAAGGACCAGAGCCTGGGTTTCATCTCCTTAATTACAGGTTCTCATCGTTATCCAGCCAACTCTGCAGTATGTCTGTTCTCTTTCCACTGTCGTCACTGTGTGTATAACAGCATTTTAAAGACAGATTTGTCCTTATTTCTTACTCTCCCCAATGCCCGTGACACATACATGTTTTAGGCCATTGCAAATACTTGCTTCCCATCCAGGGTGCCAGCTACAGAAGTCCCCATATCTGCTGCTTTGAACCTATGGACTACTGCTGAGCCATGGGATTACTTTTTGGTGAGTCCGTTGACCCTGCTCCTTGGATGCAGGGCTAAATCAGGTGGCTGCAACAATAATGATGAGCACCGGAACGATGGTCCAGTGGGGCATGCAGGGGAGTTCCAGGCTCCACTAGCCTCACAGCATGAAAGTAAGAGGCCCTCTCCAGCTTGTTCTTGAGAGGATCATGTTCACCATTACTGTGTTCTCTTAGTTAAAATGCCAGAGGTTTGACCAGATGATGTTAACAGAACATGTCAAACTCTCCAATTATGGATCTAACCTATACAGTATTCTTTTTTTAATTGAAGTATAGCTGATTTACTATACTGTGTTTGTTTAGATTGCTTCCATGTCTTGGCTACTGTGAATAGTGCTGTTATGAACATTGGGGTGCATGTATCTTTTCAAATTAGAGCTTTCATCTTTTCCCAGGAGTGGAATCACTGGATCAGATGGTAGTTCTATTTTTAGTTTTTTAAGGAACCCACATACTGTTTTCTGTAGTGGCTGCACCAAATTACAGTTCCAACAACAGTGTACAGGGGTTCCCTTTTCTCCACATTCTATCCAACATTTGTTATTTGTGTTGTTTCTGATGATGGCCATTCTGACAGGTGTGAGGTGATAAATCACTGTGGCTTTGATTTGCATTTCTTTGATGATTAATGATATTGAGCATCTTTTCATGTGCCTGTTGGCAATCTGCATGTCCCTTTTGTAAAAATGTCTATTCAGGTCTTTTGTCCATTTTTTGATTGGGTTGTTTGTTTTTTTGATTTTGAGTTGTATGAGTATATATATTTTGGAAATTGACCTTTTGTCATTTGTGTCATTTGCATCATTTGCAAATATTTTCTCCCATTCCTTAGGTTGTTTTTTCGTTTTGTTGATGGTTTCCTTTGCTGTGCAAAAGCTTTTATGTTTGATTAGGTCCCATTTGTCTATTTTTGCTTTTATTTCTTTTGCCATGGGAGCCTGATCTAAGAAAATATTTCTACAATTTATGTCAGAGAATGTTTTGCCTATGTTTTCTTCTAGGAGTTGTATGGTGTCATGTCTTATATTTAGGTCTTTAAATCATTTTGAGTTTATTTTTGTATATGGTGTAAGGGAGTGCTCTAATTTCACTGATGACCATGTAACTGTCCAGCTTTCCCAATACCACTTGTTGAAGAGATTGTCTTTTATCCATTGTATATTCTTGCCTCCTTTGTCAAAGATTAATTGACCGTAGGTGTGTGGGTTTATTTCTGGGCTCTCTATTCTGTTCCATTAATCTGTATGTCTGTTTTTGTGCCAACACCACACTATTTTGATTCCTATAGCTTTGTATTATAGTCTGAAGTCTGGAAAAGTTATGCCTCCAGCTCTCTTCTTTTTCCTCAGGATTGCTTTTGGTATTCTGGGTCATTTGTGGTTCCATATACATTTTAGAATTATTTGTTCTAGTTCTGTGAAAGATGTCATGGGTATTTTGGTAGGGATTACTTTAAATCTGTAGATTGCTTTGGGTAGCATGATCATTTTAACATTATTAAGTCTTCCAATTCAAGAGCATGGGATATTTTCCCATTTCTTTGTATTATCTTCAATTTCCTTTAACAATGTTCTTTCTTTCTTTTTTAAAAAAATTATTTATTTATTTATTTATTATTTATTTATTTTGGCTGCACTAGGTCTTAGTTGCAGCACGTGGGCTTCTTAGTTGCGGCACGTGGGCTTCTTAGTTGTGGCATGTGGACTTCTTAGTTGCAGCATGTGGACTTCTTAGTTGCAGCATGCATGTGGGATCTAGTTCCCTGACCAGGGATTAAACCCAGGCCCCCTGCACTGGGAGCATGGAGTCTTACCCACTGGACCACCAGGGAAGTCCGAACATCGTTCTTTAGTTCTTAGTGATTAGGTCTTTCACCTCCTATTCATAGGTATTTTATTTATTTATTTATTTTGACATGATTTTAAACAGGAATTTTTTTTTTTTTACCTTATCTTTCTGATATTTCATTGTTAGTGTAAAGAAATGCAGCAGCTTTCCAACCCATATAGTATTCTTGTTGGTCAATTTGTCTTAGCCACATATGATAGCAATTTTTTTTTTGAGTGCCTCACAGACTGAAATCCAGTCAAAGAAGTCCAATGACCTAAGAGACTTGTTTCTTTATATAGGTAACCCAGACAATAACAGTACAATTGCTTGGGATTTATATAGTGCTTTTCCTTCAAAGAGCCCTAAGTACTTTAAAATTAACCCATTCATCTTCAAGCACCTCTGAGAGGGATTACTGTCAACAGAATGTGTTCCTGCAGGAGGAAGTGAAGCAAAGATATTGTCTGAAATCACAGAAGTCAACCACAGGTCTGGTTCGAGCATCCAGAAGCCTGCATACGAGACCAGTATACACTTCATCAGGTGATGTTGATTTTAAGATGGCTCCATCTTGAACAGGATTGGCAAATTAATAGCCCTGAGTGCTGCCAGGCCCTTGCTAAGTGATCACAGCATTCTTTCCCACTGAGCCAGTTTATAGCCGCAGAATCCTTCCCAGCATGGTTCTAAAGTCATTTCAATCAGTGTTGACAAGCAGATAGGATCCTCTTTGCCATTTATGATCCAGAGGTGGGCTAAAATGCTAAGCAAGGTTTGTTTTCTGCCTGAAGTGTCCGCAGCAAAATCCCAATGTGCCTGTTGAAAGGTAACATCATTCTGACCTGCAAAGGCTATAAGGTTGGCTATCATTGACTTTATGCTGGAAACTGATGTGTAAAATAGGGTAACACAGGACAGGTCAGCAACAGGACCAGTGGGCCCAATGAGCAGAATTTTGTAGCTACTATAAAAAGAGTGAGCTTAGGAATGAGGTGAGAGCTGTCACTGGTCCAAGTCAACTCAGACGTTTTCTACTGCTATTGTCAAACACTTTTGGCTGTGTATGATGGTCAGGTCCCCTGTGTCTGCTTCCAGTGTTGTGTTAAGCTGTACAAAATCAATAAAAGCAAAGATTTCCCTTTTTTGTTAGAGAGTCAGTCTGGAGACCTCAGAGATCAGGGTTGAGTGGAAAATCCAGGAAGAGTAACTACCCCCATCTGCACCCCAGGAAGGGAAGGAGTGATTTTTCTGATTTCAAGAAGAGAAAAGCAACAAAGATTTGCTCAACTCAAGGATATAATTAGATGACAAGACAAGTTTTTTTGAGAGTAGCAAGTTCCCTTTCAACAGATTTTGTATTCCTGAATTTGGAAGACGATAGAAGAAAGTCAAGATCATTTGAAAAGGACTAATTATAACAGTTTCACCTTTGAATTGACACTAAGTGGGTGGCAGAGGTGGAAACACCCTTATCACTTCAATATTTTCATGTCTATAAGATGAAGAAGGGGGAATGGATATATTTTTAGCATTTAGCATGTTGACAGCCATTGATTTTAAAATGAGCACAGTTTGCAAAGATCTCATGATGTCTAAGACAAGAGCTTTTCAAGTTATTTAAACAGTCCTTGGCTTTCCTTTACCATCACCCTATGTAAAACTGTCAAGGAAATTAAGCTTCCCACTCTTGTTTTGGGGCACTAATCCCTGCAACATTCTGTGAATTTGTTCCACCTCAGTCCATCCATTTTCTCACACTGTCTCCTGGTCTCCAGAGAGGTGGCCTCCAGGAGCCAACCCTCACCTCACAGCTCCCTGGTGCCCCCCCTCTTTTCCACTTCAGCCCCTCTCTCGACACGAACTTGCTGACGCCTATGTTCCATTTTCTTGGGCTCTTGGATTCCTGTGTCACCTCTGATGGGTTGCTGTGTTACACCTCCCTGGAGCGTGGTGCCGTGTTAACACAGGGCTTGTTAACACACAGGTGGAAAGGTTCTGCCCTGTAAAGTTTCAGCGAGCGGGTGCTTTGGTGACTTCTCCAAATGTTGATGACTGTCCTCACCCTTCACCAGCACTGGGCTAGTCCTCTCTGCTGCTTTCAGTCTGGGCTACAAATCACACATCCAAGGCACAAGGACCCCTAATGAGCACTCCCTTGTCTACATTCACATAATAGGGAAGGCTGGAAGCAGCTGCCTGCTGGCCCGTCCCCTCTGAAGTTTTGCAGTAGATGATTGGACGAGGTTCTGCTGGAAATAGGCGCTCACTGAATGCTTTCTGCACAGTTGGACTCCATGAACTCTGTTTGGTGGTGCTTTATTATACCTCCAGCTCTTCTCCTCCCAGAAAAGAAATCCCATATTTTATTTTTTTGGCCTGGAGGTCTCTCAGCAGTACTGGAGTAGAAATGGATGAGAACTCCAGTGAACTGAATTTGAAGGAATCTCCTTTCTTTCATGTTTTCCTAGAAGCCTCCAGATGGAGATTTTTTTTTTGAGGAAACTATTATAGGATGCTTGAGTAATACTTGAAAATAGCTATAGCATGCGAAGGATTCCAATGCCATTGGTCAGAGCGTATGATAGGAGGCAAAGCTTTTGACTAGAAGTCAGGAGGCTTAACTTCTTCAAGACCTGACTTACCTGGTATTTAGCTTCTGTGACCTTAGGAAAGTTCCTTAACCTCTCTATGCCTCAGGTTATTCATTAGGTGTTAACCCCACCTTAAACACCTTCTTTAATTTCCTTAACACTTCCCTCGACATTCTAATCCCTGGACTCTGTGAATGCTACCCTATATGGTAAAAGGGTGAATTATAACTTATAGGACAAAAATGTGATTAAATTAAGGATATTGAGGTAGAGAGATTATCTTGGATAATTGGGGTGAGCCCTAAATCGATCACACGTATCCTTATAAGAGGGAAACCAAGGGAAGTTTTATTACACGGACAGAAGAGGAGAGGGTGATGTGACCACAGAGGCAGAGATTGGAGTGACACAGCCCCGAGACAAGGAATGCTGGCGGCCACCAGAAGCTGCGAGAAGTGGGACTGACCCTCTCGTAGACTCTCCAGAGGGAGCGTGGCCTTGCCAGCAGACACCTCAATTTCGACCCAGTGAAACTGATTTTGGACTTCGGGCCTCCAGGACTGTGAGAATACATTCCAGTTATTTTCCCTCACCAAGACGCACTGAAGCCTTGCCCTTGCTTTGGGCTGCTTTTTCACTTTCCCTGACATTATATTTTGCCCTTGTCCATCTTGCTAACCTCAATTTCTGACCCTCCAGGGTAGCAGCACGAGTGGGAGAAGAGAAGAGGCCAGGAAAGTTGGAGCTTGACTAACACCATCAGGAGCTGGCATTTTGTCCTCGAGTCTGGCAGGTGTTTAAAGTGGACTCGTTTCCTTATTTGCACTTTCGTAGGTTCTTCAGAGACCTGCCATCCCCACCTGCTTCTGCTCGTCCCAACGGCCGGTGATCTCTCACCTGCGCTTTCTCTTAGAGAGGACAATGCTCCCAGTGTGGTTTGCTGCTTCCTCTTGCTCAGCCCTAGGCATCGGGTGGTACTTCTGGCATCTTGCTGCCCCTTTAGGCAGCCATCTGAGAGAGCATCTAAGAGGGCCTCCTGTTGGTGCCCTCACAAGGGTGACCTGCGTCTAGTCCTCAACAATGTGCTCAGGCGGCCTTGTAGTGCCTGACACACCCTCATCCTCTGCTGTGCCACCGAAGCAGCCATAACAGATGTCAGACTCTCCAAGTGTTCTTGCTGTGACCCCTTTCCTTAGGCTTGAAGCCAGAGACCCCTGAAGAAGTATCTGGGCTCAGCATGCCAATAGGTCTCTCATAAATGTTTCTCCTAATTCTAACCCTTATCATTTTATGTGAGAGAAAGCCTGGGTGTGAGATATGAGAGTGGTTCAAAGGTCAGAGTCACATGAATGAACTCTGATCACCTTGAATGTAAATCCTACACACGACTGTCTCACATCCACTTTAGAATGTGGCAGTTTTAGTTCTGGTGCCTCAACTGCAACTTCTAGTTCACATCTTCGTATATCTCTGTTTACTAGAGGTACCATGTACTGGAGCCATTACTCAACTGCAAAGGTGTTTCTGTTCTATTCCTTCTGAATTTTTGGAAGATAACATTACTTGAAAGCTCGCCTTGGTAACATGACCAGCATTCTGGTCAGGATTTGCACCCAATCCTTGCTCCCTGAATGTGCTCAGCACGTTGTTAAAATTCAATAAATGGCAAATAATATTAACTCATAAAACAAGAGTCTCTACCAAAGAAGATCAAAGAGCTGTTGTGTGCTCTGGGGAGTCTCAAAGTGTTCCAGGGAAGAACCCCTGGGATTCTGCTCAGAGCTGGAATGCAGCTGTCTGGTTCTTCCCTGAGGGAAGAACTGTGGGCTTATGGCCTCTGCTTAGTAGGGTGAAATCCTTCTCATTACTTGCATATGAGCTGGGCAGAGTTGACTTCTTTGAAAAGCACTGTGAAGGTGTTGATGCAGTCTTTGTGCTTAGCCTGTTGTATTGACTGAAAACTGAGCAGAGCACCAAAGTTAATTCAACTCAGTAGTTAATATGACATGTGGTTATTAACAGGACAGACTTGATGTTCATTGCTTTGTGCTCAACTGGCAGGGTAATAAGGAAAAAAGTATATATATTAACTGGTAAACAGAGCATTTATGCATTCATAATACTAATGTTTCTTGGGAGAAGAAATAAGAAACTGCTAGTTTTTATAGAGATAGATTTTATTCTGATGTGGAACCAGGAAGATGACACTTAGCCTCTGTATGGACAGGCCACTCAAGATGGCCGTTCTCTTGCTCTCTGTACATCCCCTGCCTGACCAGTGCCTGCTTCACCTACAACCCCCCACACAAGACTGACCTTCCTATGTACTTGCCTCAGGCCCCAGCTAGTGATTATTCGTATCAAAGGGGCGGTGAGGGGTGTGCCCCCTGCTGGTTTCCCTGATAACTATTGAGCCCACCTGACGTCAGTTCCCCTGTAACTGGTAGTTTCCCCTTCCCTCCCTGGAGCAAAGCCTGCCGCCACGTCCTGCACGCCATCTGCTGCACATGGCGACGTGTCGCTCCAGGACCTCGCTTCAGACATGTAAGCTCCCCTATCCATTCAACAATTAATGTCTCTATTGCTGACTCTGGTCTCTTCGGTCTTGAAACTGGGCAAGTGGAGGCCTTGTAGGTCTGTGGGGTGCAGCCCAACGGCCTCCATTACCAAGTTAAACCATTCTGATCTTAAAGAAACAGCCCCATCACTCACTTGCCTTGCCTCAGTTGGCTATTGCTGCATAACAAACTACCCCCAAATTAGCTTAAAACAATAAGCATCACTAACATTATAGAAATACAAATCAAAACTACAATGAGGTATCACCTCACACCAGTCACAATGGTCATCATCAAAAAATCTACACACAATAAATGCTGGGGAGGGTGTGGAGAAAAGGGAACCCTCCTGCACTGCTGGTGGGAATGTAAATTGATACAGCCACTATGGAGAACAGTATGGAGGTTCCTTAAAAAACTAAAAATAGAACTACCATATGACTCAGCAATCCCACTACTGGGCATATACCCTGAGAAAACCATAATTCAAAAAGAGTCATGTACCACAATACTCATTGCAGCACGATTTACAATAGCCAGGACATGGAAGCAACCTAAGTGTCCATCGACAGATGAATGGATAAAGAAGATGTGGCACATATATACAATGGAATATTACTTAGCCATAAAAAGAAACAAAATTGAGCTATTTGTGGTGAGGTAGATGGACCTAGAGTCTGTCATACAGAGTGAAGTAAGTCAGAAAAAAATAAAAACAAATACCATATGCTAACATACATATATGGAATCTAAAAAAAAAAAAAAGGTTCCGATGAACCTAGGGTCAGGACAGGAACAAAGACACAGACTTAGAGAATGGACTTGAGGACATGGGGAGGGGGAAGGGTAAGCTGGGACGAAGTGAGAGAGTGGCACGGACATATATACACTGCTGAATATAAAATAGATAGCTAGTGGGAAGCAGCCACATAGCACAGGGAGATCAGCTCGGTGCTTTGTGACCACCTAGAAGGGTGGGATAGGGAGGGTGGGAGGGAGATGCTAGAGGGAGGTGATATGGGGATATATGTATACATATAGCTGATTCACTTTGTTATACAGCAGAAACTAACACAACATTTTAAATTAATTATACTCCAGTAAAGATGTTAAAAAAAAAAAAAAAGCATTTCTTATTGCCGATGGTCTGCCCATCAGCTGGATGATCCTTCTGGTCTTAGCCTGGCTGACAAATGTGACTTCAGCCAGCTGTGGGATGGGCATGCAGCTCTGCTGATCTTGGCTGGGCTTTTGTAGGCTTTGTTGGAATAACCGGTTCTCCTCCATGTGGTCTCATCCTCCAGCAGGTTAGCCCAATTTGTTCACATGGTCATAGAAGGTTTCAAAAGAAAAGAGTGGGAATGTGCAAGGCCTCCTGCAGACCAGGCTTGGAACAAGGGCACCATCACATCTGTTGTGTTCTATTAGTCAAAGCTCAGATGCAGGAAGTGGGGAAGAAACTCCAGATTGTGATGGGAGGAGCCATAAATCACATTGCAGGGAGCATGGAGACCCAGAAAGCCTTAATTGAGCCATCAATGCAATCAGCCTACCATACTCCACAGGCAGAAAATGCATGAAGCTGCCACACTATTTTACAGGGTGCTCAGAGGCTTTCAAACCCCAAATGCAGCTCTAACTAGAATCCTACCCGAGCACGCCCATCCCGGCTTGTGTCTGTCCTCACTTCCTACTGCTATTGTGGAGCAGTCACTGTCATGAATTGCTTGTAAGCATAATGCCTGGAAATCCAGAGTTGCTAATTTAGATGCATAATACTCTAATAAGAGACAAGAGGATTAGTTTTGTGATTAAGTCAGGGAAAGCAAAATTCCAGTTGGATAAGTGACTTGAATAAAAACTGTGGATTCTCAGTGAGTTTAAATATCACTATGGGTAAATGAATGGGATTTCAACTTTAATGGATTCATTCATTCAACAGGCACTTATTGAGTGTTTACTAGGCACAGGACACTATATTTGACAAGCCAGGCCAAGCTCTCGACTCTATTGCACGTTAGAGTCTGATTTAATTGGGCTTAGGTGGAACCTGGGTGTCAGTGTTTTCTGAAAGTTCCCCATGTGGTTCTAATGTGAGCCCAGGGTTCAGAACCACAGGATTAAATTACTGATTCAATTTGTGGAAACCAGTTTATTGAAGTACATCGTGGCTAGATTGTGGTTCTGAGTTTGGTTGTAAGTATTCATTCGTCAATCATCCTTAGGGAGACCTGCCATAGGCATGATGCCATGTAATCTACTCATATCAGTGGGTGAGGGTGAAGTCACGGAAATCCTATGTATGGAAAGACTGTCTGGAGTCTGGGAGAGGAGCGGGGATGGTGAGATAAATAACATAGCGGGTAATTGGGGAACGTGCTATGAAGGTTTAAGAAGGCTAGGTCAGTGCTTCTAAAGCGGAAATGCACGTACCAATCACCTAATTTTATTAAAATGTAGACCCTGATCCAGTATTGTAGACCCTGAGATTCTGCACTTTTAAAAAGCTCCCAGCTGCTGCTGCTGGTCTGAGGCTCATCCTTTGAGTAACATGTGCTAGGAGTCTGTGATAGTTGCTGTGCTGAAAAGTTTCCACCTTGGTCTTACAGGGGACTTTTTTCCAATAAAAATATATGTATTTCAAAATTTTATAGTGCAAGTCAAATGGAAGTTTGAATTTGCTTGTGGACATTTGCTTTAAAACATAATTATGTCAAGTGAATCAGTCCGCACACAGTACTCGGACTTTGGAGAATTAGCTCAAAATGGAAGCCCTCAAATAGCAACCAGTTCATCCCTTTGGAGGTAGCATGGTGAGTGGAAAGGGCGTGGGTTTGGAGTTATAAGGAGTGAACTCAAATCTTTGCCGACACTTCCTGGGTATGTAACTTCGAGTAAGTTGAATAGACCTTGTGAGCTTCAGTTTTCCATATGTGAAGTGGGGATCGTATCCTTTCCATATATAAAGTGGGACTGTTGAGTAAATGCAGCACCAGCGTATGTTCCTGAAGCCGCCGGCCCAGTGCGCAGGATGGAGCAGGGGTCTTGTTGAATTGAAGTTATCCTTCTGATGGCGCACCATCCACTGTGACAGGCAGTGCCAATGCAGAGATGAGTTAGACTCAGACTCTGCTTGACGTGTGGAGGGGAAGACAGACAAGAAAACCAGAAATGACAGCAGGCCTGACGGGTCTGCTGAGCCCACCTCCAGCACAGGGGCGCCTGATGCTGAGACAAGGGGACACCCTGCTTTCTCGTGTGTATTCTCATTGTCGGACCGGAGATCTTCTCCTCTTGTTTTCCAGCCCAAATGAGTAGAAAACGCAGCAGTCCTTTTTCCAAAAAGACTTGATTCTGACTCATTTTTTTCCTCCCAAGGGCTTAAACTGAAAGACAGGTGGGTTTATTTTGGCTTCACAGGGAGACAGCATTTCAAATAGGAAAGAGTTCAAGACACCTTTGGAGCAATTGGTCTTTCTTTAGGGAGTAAGGAGAAACTGCAGATCAACTTAATCGTTCTTCCTGGGGGAAAAAAGAAAGGTAAAAGATAAGGAAGCAATTTCAGAGCTCCAGAGGGAATAAGGAGCAGAGTTCTAGCTCTTCTGAAATTCATTTTCCTCGTTCCCAAGAGCAGATCCTGGGCTCCTCAGGCTTGTGGCCTCCATGTAGAGACCTCAGGCTCCTGTCTGTCCTCTTGGCTCTGCCACTCATGAGGAGCACTGGGAAGCTGGGGGCCAGGCGGTAGGCCCCAGGACATCTTTTAGCTTTCTTCTAGCTCTTCTGAAATTCAAGAGGACAGTTTGGTCACTGTATTTCATCGACTCCAATACAGGCTTGATGCCTGCCCAGAGCTACAAAAATTGAACCCCAACTCTGTTGCCACAGTTTATAGGGTCAGAGCCAAATGCCCTTGGATATCTTTTCTGGCATTGAAAGGAGTTAACAAATTCTTGTCAGATAATATGAGAGTAGCTGCTAAGGAAATTGTCATTTTAAAAAAATCAAGGGAGACATTGGAACTTTGGGGTGCTGAGAAACTGGAGAACTCAACACAGGATATTTGTCAATGGAGCCATCGTATTTTGTTTTAGAATGTTTGGTGCACAAGTAACGGCTGGGATGGAAATGGGACAATTACCTCTGCAGTGTCAGTTGTCCTAAATCAAGTTCCATGGGGTGGGTGTTGAAATGCAGACTTTACAAGTAGGGTCTGACTCTCCCAGAATGAACCAGAGCTGCTTCCCGGTAACAGTGTGACACCCGTGGGAATGATTTGCGCATCTTCTGGAGGAAGGAAGGGAGAGAGCTGTGTCTGCCCCTTTCCTTCATCATTTTCTTTCCTCCTCAATTCATTCTCTCCAGGTCTTCCAGACATAGTTTTCTAGACCCCAAATCTGGTTACACGACATCTTGTCTTATACACCCACAGGCTCCCCTTCCTATTGGCTACAGGATGCATTCCAAAACTTGGACGCCCTCCCCTCTCACCACGCTCCCTGCTCTAGCTGCTCAGAACATCTTCCATTCCCGGAAGAGCACCCACACTCCTGTGCCTGACATCTGTCGCCTTCTCCCCGCATCTTGCCTCTAAGTGCTGACGTATATTCCAGCACCCAGCTCAGGCGTCAACTCCTCCATGAAGCCTCCCTCATCTCGTTCAGGATCCAGGAGTCTCTCGCTTTTGACCTCTCATAGCTCTTGTGCATACCTCTTTAATAGCCCTTTTTTTAAATTAATTTTTTATTGAAGTATAGTTGATTTACAATGTTGGGTTAGTTTCAGGTATACAGCAAAGTGATTCAGTTATACATATATATATATTCAGATTCTTTTCTCATATAGGTTATCACAGAATATTGAGTAGAGTTCCCTGTGCTATACAGTAGGTCCTTGTTGGTTATCCATTTTATATGTAGTAGTGTGTATATGTTACTCCCAAATTCCTAATTTATCCCTCCCACCCTTTCCCCTTTGGTAACCGTAAGTTTGTTTTCTATGTCTGTGAGTCTCTGTTTTGAAAATAAGTTCATTTGTATCTTTTTTTTTTGATTCCATATATAAGCAATATCATATGATATTTGTCTTTCCCTGTCTGACTTGCTTCACTTAGTATGATAATCTCTAGGTCCATCCATGTTGCTGCAAATGGCATTGTTTTGTTCTTTTTTGTGGCCGAGTAATATTCCATGGTATACATGTACCACATCTTCTTTATTCATTCCTCGGTTGATGGACATTTAGGTTGCTTCCATGTCTTGACTATTGTAAGTAGTGCTGCTATGGACCTTGGCGTGTTTAATAGCCCTTGCTACATTGTTTTAAGATTATTATTATTTTTTGTGTCTCCCACTCTAGACCTTGAACTGTGTCCCTGGCATTTGGATAGGAGGCTGGCCTTGTTCTGCTTTTCCTGACTTAATTTATAAAGGTTTTGTATAATTTGACTGCTTGTGGTAAACCTGGCATCACAGAGATGTTTTAATAACACATGCAAATATATGTGATTAATATCCTCTGATTTTGTAATTTTGTGGGTAAATTGTCAGTCGGGAAATTGGTGCTCTCTTATTCTAAGGCTCAGGAAAGACTCAGAAGTCATCAGCTTGTATTGTACGACTATTCAGGGCTAGACTTGAGCTTTGGAGAGTTAGAAAGAACTAGGAGAAAAATTCAGGTCTTCTCAAAGAATTTAATTTTGTCTGGGAGATAATATGAGCTAAGTGCTGAATTGTGGGTACAGAGAAATATCACATGCACATAACAGGTGTTCAGTAAAGACTAGTTCACTGATGTGTGTGTGAAACAAAAAGAAGACAGCTGATAGGAGAGGGTTATTTATTTCCACTTCTGAAATGACTGCAACCCTTTTGATGGTTAGAGTCCGCTGTTTCATGCAAAGAGAAGGTGAGATTCTGCTGATTTTGAGGCTCATAGAAAAACTTCAGAAAAGTTTCAGAGAATTACTTTAGCATCTCTCAGAGTCATCCATCATGTAACGGTCTCTCTCACTTCTTTGAAGGAGACTACTTGTGAAATTTTTATAGGATCCCATCTCTGAAGAGCTCAAAGTACTGAACTACACATACCAAGGCCATGATTTTATTTATATATTTAAAATTTGTATTTCTCTTGAAAACAATAAAGGACCAATATTTTGTACAATTTAACGTTTAGGACCAGGAGCAAATTTCCGTATAGCTTCACTAATATCCGGGGGTCATGCCATGAGGTCAGGATCTGACTGGTGCCCAGTGAGAGGCTGAGACGGTAGGTCCTAGGCTGCCACGTGGCAGGGGCTGGAAGGAGCGAGGTATTCAGAGACCCAAGAAGTGAGCCATATGGGTAACTTGGGAACCTGGGGCACTGTAGACAAATACATTCACTTATGTCTGTGTTCCACATTTATTAAGCTTTTTTTTTATGTTCGGGCCTATACACTAGGCAGTAGGGATACAGAAAAAAAGAAAAAAGGAAACTGCTCTACTCCTCTAGGTATTTGCAGCCCCGTGGTGGGGACAGATATAGAAATAAAAGTTTGGGAGACTTTGGACAACCATAGGCTACCTTGAAAACCCGGTGTTGGAAACTATTGCCTCAAGGTTATTTGCTGTATAAGGTGCTGGGAAAACGACCCCAAACGGGGGCTTCAGAACTGCTCCTCTGAACAACTTAAGGGGGAGGCCTGGGGAAGCCAATCAGCAGCCTTGTTCCCAAGAGCAGATCCTGGGCTCCTCAGGCTTGTGGCTTCCATGTAGAGACCTCAGGCTCCTGTCTATCCCCTCTGCTCTGCCACTCATGAGGAGCATTGGGAAGCTGGGGGCCAGGGGGTAGGCCCCAGGACATTTATTAGGTCCTGGCTTCATAGGCGGAGCTTTCCTCTAGCTACAAAGAGGCTGAACTGTTCTTGCTTCCCAGGACAGAACCTCTTTTGTTCCTTCTCCCTCAGGATATTCAAGCATAGTTTCTCTCTCCTTTCTGCATGGCTGGGCATGGTGCTAAGATGGGTCTGGAGATGTTCCTGGGCTGGGAAGACTCCAGTGGGTGACTTGATCAGCTCTACCCTAGGCCTTTAGGAGAAATCCTCTCTCTCCTCTTCTTTTCCTAGGAGAGTATTTCCTTGAGTTTATCCTCAGTGTGATAAAATCTAGAAGGCTGAAGTGAGGATGAGGGAAAGAGGCCTAGCGGCTGTCAGGCCTGCTTGTATCTTCTGGCTGTAATGTTCCAACTCTACACCACTCAGCCTAATTTACCAGGAGACTACGTTGAATTTTGGGCCAAAAGCCACAGGAGAAGGCACTTGAAGATTCAGGAATACTGAGTTCCAAGCAAAAACCGAGCCATTATACCTGACAAGTTGGGACCAAAGTGTGAGAAACAGGATGGAAAAACATGTCCTCCACTGACTGTGATTTGAACAATTTGGGGATGGCTGCCATAGCTGCTACTCTAGAAAAACCTTAGCTCAGTAAAACATGGTCAAAAAGGACTCATTTTGGGATAAATAGCTCACAATTGTCTCTTGAGTCAGCCTGTAACAACTCTAAACAAGAGGTTTCAGGGCTACCACGAGCCTCATGCTCTCAGACCCAGGGATGTGTCTTTCCTGCTCGCAGCACACAACTCCCTCCCATGGCTGAGACTCCCACGGGTCATTTCCTCCTTCTGGACACCTCAGAGCTCCTTTTCTCTGTTTTGCGGGCTTGGCTCTCAATAGCTGTCCTGTAATTTAAATCCCACACCTCTACAGCCTCCCTAACTGGTTTAGCGCCCTCTTGAAGCAGTAATGCCGTGGCACCTTCTTATGCATGAATATCCTGTTCTTGTATTGGTTGCATTCATCTGGATCTGTGGATCTGAAGCCTGGCTTCACATTAGAACCACCTGGTGTCTGTAGTCACGTGCTGACGGCTGAGTCCCATCCCAGACGAATTGAATCAGCATCTCAAGGTGGGGTCCAGTGATTGTGAGGCACAGTGAGGGCCAAGAACTGCTGGTCTCAACCCTCCATGCTACCACATTTGATTATTAACTTGTGGAGGCACAGGCGTTGGTGGTGGTATGATGGCGTCTTCTACTTCTTTGACTCTTCCCCATCAATGCCGGTGAGTGCTCGGTACTCATGACTGACTCTGTGCCTTCAGTGAAGGCTCCTTGGGCCTGGCTGGCCCTGCTGAGGCCTTCTCAGCTGTCAGTCTAACATCTGAGGGACAGTGTGGAGAGAGCTGGGTGCATTTCCCATCTCTGCCGGAATGAGACAGCACTCCCAGGACCTTGCCCAATTATCTTCGGAAGCAGAGCGCGTTTGCAGGCCAGATGAGAGAGAAAAAAGGGGTAAACTTGTGAAAGAGGGACCTAGATGCTGCCAGACCCAGCTGTAGAGGTTTGAGTCTGATGGTAAGGGATTTAGGCTGGGCCTGGAGGAGAAAGAAGCCCATGCAGCAAGTCTCTATTGACCGAGAAACAACGAATATTTTCCACTGAGGTAGGAAGCAAGTTCATTAAAGCTCAGTCGGATTAGCTAGGCTGCCCACTGCTCAGAGAACTCAGCCAGACCCTGGAAATCTAGCCAAGGATGCTGGGCCAGCCTTCTACTGTGATTTCAGAGCAGCCATTTAAATGTACTTTTACTGTGATCCTACTGTGAATGAGGTTTGTGCTTTCAGGAAAGAAGCATCTTAATCATGTGTGGGGTCCTGGAAAAGACACTGAACTTGGAAGATGTGGATTTGAGCTTGACCTTGTTTGAGGCCGAGTGGCTTGCCTCTCAGAGGCTCAGTTTCCCCATCTGTAAGTTGGGTTGTGATACATGCCCTACTAAGGAGTGATGTGGGATAAATAAATGCCTTCTCCAGAAGGTGGCAGCACACACTGGAAGTCACAGCCACCAACTGTTTTCATATAACTAGGGTCCCTCGTGGAAAGTCTGCAAGAAGCCAGGACATTCCCCCAACTGGAGTTCCTCACTTCTTGCCTAGACGGTGGTGGTTTCAGCCAGGGCTCTAGTGGTATAAGCTATAGAACACAGCTGTCTGGAAACTCTTCCCCTAATAGGCTCTTGTTCCTTTAGCTGTCCCTATCCTCACTCCAATCTCCCTTTGCCCCCCTTCTCCCCCGCCCCCTGGCTTGGATCTCTGTGTACGAGTCTAGAGAATAAAACTGGAGATTCTCTACACTTTTTTTAATGCAACCTAATTCTCACTTGAGGAGAGAGGCGTGTAAAAGATGCTTTCTTCTTTGCTTGAATGTTTTAGAGTTTAACCAGTTGGTGGTGGTGGACTGAATAACAGAAAAAACCAGACCAAGGCGCATCCCCTCCTCAGCCTGCCACCCACAGCGGGGAGGCTGTATTTGCTTGACACAAGATCAGAGGTAGTAGAGGCTTTGGGGCTGAATTTAAAATTCTAAATGTGAACAAGTGACTGGAGCAAGGTTCCCTGGAATAATTGCTGGCTGGGATCATTGCCGGCTCCAAGGAAACAAACATCTTAATGTCATGAATCAAGTCAAAGTTCCCTCTGGGATAATCCTTATGCTTTTCAGTCAGAACCCAGTGGCTGTCAGTTCTCTGCATACTTGAATCATGTGTGGAGCCTTTAAAAATACAGAGACCCAGGCCTCACCCTAGGCCAATTCAATCAGAATCTCTGAGGGTGGGAAACACTTGGCTGTTTTGCCATAGCTTTCCAGGTGATTCCAATCTGTAGGCAGTTTACCAGCCCGTGGTTTAACCTGTGGTTGGGAGAGCTAATCTTTCTAGACTTTTGTCAATATCCTCCCCTTACCAAGAAAGGGGGTGTAGCTGGGGCTCTAAGTCTTGAGGCTGTAAGCCCATGTGTAACAGCTTCTGCTGAATCCGTGAATATAAAGTGGATAGTTCACAGCAGAGGGATTAGAGACAGGATTAGGAAGAGCTGTTGCTCTTCTGTATTAACTCACTTGATTTTCTCTCCTTACATTTTGTAAGAGTATAGCAGGCAAAAGAACCACGTTTATGTGCTAGACCTTGCTCTGGGAACTTACCTCCTTTAATTTTCACAAATGGCTATTTCTGTCTCCCATTTACAGACGAGAAAAAGCTGAGGTTCAGAGGAGTTAAGTACGATGCTCAAGGGCTAGATACGGGGTATAGGAAAGTTGGGATCTGAACCTAGGTCTGTCTGACTTGAAAAACCTCGTCTCGGAACACACAAATCATATTTTGGCAAAGTTCAGCATCAAAAACATCTAAAAGCCTCTGGGAAAACTTTAAGAGGAGTTGACAAGCAGGCCTCTGTATCGGCAGCTGGAAAGTGTTATAATCAGCTTTGTGATTAGGGTGTGGCCCTCCCAGGCCCATCCCATCATCCCAGAATTGGGAGTCAGCAACAGGAAAGCAAGCTCAGGGGCTGCATGTGCCTTGGCTTCGATGAAGGCCCTTGTCTGATGAACCTGAGGCGTTGTCAAGAGAGAAAACTAAGAGCAGGGGACAGAAATAAGGGGTGAAGAGTGGAAGGGACCTCTCCATTGATCACTGCAAACTTTGATCACCTTGGGATTTAAAGAAACAGCCCTGCCTCAAGTCTAGCATTCCTTGTTTTTTATTAATATCCATGAAGTGAAAGCGCCACAACTCTCGGAGGACCTCAGTGGATGTGAGTCTTTGGAAGGCCTGAGTTCTGGAATGGGAGCTGGTCTCAGGTGAGTGCACTCTGCGTGCTTTGGTGTCCGTGGCTTGGATGCGGGTGGAGGTGAGAAGATCACTAGGAAAATAGTCATAACTTGATTACACGAGAGTGGCCTGTCAGATCTGAGTACAAAACTGACCTTGCTTGGGATCCATGATGTCTTTGAAAATGTGCATCCAGACTGTCTGTGGTCTCCTAAGAAGATACCCTGTGTAGTTATAGCCTGGAAGCAAAAACATGTGAGCCTGCATATAAATATCCCTGCCTTTTTTTTTTTTTAAGATTGATTGATTGATTGATTGATTGCTATGTTGGGTCTTCATTTCTGTGCTAGGGCTTTCTCTAGTTGCAGCAAGCGGGGGCCACTCTTCATCGCGGTGCGCAGGCCTCTCACTATCGCGGCCTCTCTTGTTGCGGAGCACAGGCTCCAGACGCTCAGGCTCAGTAGTTGTGGCTCACGGGCCTAGTTGCTCCACAGCATGTGGGATCCTCCCCAGACCAGGGCTCGAACCCGCCTCCCCTGCATTAGCAGGCAGATTCTCAACCACTGCGCCACCAGGGAAGCCCCTAAATACCCCTGTCTTATTCCATAGAACCTCACATGGCTTTCCACGTGTGTTCTGAACTACTAGTGTTCTAGACCCAAATTATTATTCCAGACACCTGAAACAATGAGTGAGCTGAAGCAGGAAACCCTGAAGTTCTGGGGTGTTTTGGTCTTTAGCTCCTATATCTTTTCTAATGGCAAATTATTTTTGGAAAGTGCTCTCTATACTTGATCTGTATGTAATCATCTGGAAAATATGGGAACATGTACTGCCAGAATATATATGTGTCTATATGTTACAACTGCAGCACTTTGATGTGTATTACTAGGCAAGACATAAGAGAGAGGGCTGGTAGTTACATCACTACACCACAGAGCCAGGTTGGCTTTTTTCTGACCAGCTGGTTTTGAGTTGTGATTTATTGAGGTGCCAATAAGGAATCTCAGTGACATATTAGACATTTTTAAAGATGAAAATATGCCAGGGAGAGATGAAATTTACTTAAAAAAGAAGTACTCTTGCTTCTGAATCAAAGAATTAGAGCAGAGCACACCAGAAACAAGAACGTGAGAGCAAAGATGGCTGCTGGCCTTCTCCTTGCCGCTTTCCAAAACCAAAAGGGCAGCGAGGATCAGAGCTCCCTCGGGGCTGGAAAGAGCACCTGCTGGGGGTTGGGAGCCCCAGCCTCCAGCACTGATGTGCCCCATCCAAGCTGTTGTGTGGGTGATTCCATCTCTCCCTGCCTGTTTGCTCTTCGGTTAATAGAGTAACAGTGGTCACCCTACCTCATAGCAGTGTTGTAAGAATTCAGTGAGAGCTGTAGATGGTTTGAAAAGGTTGAAGTCCTCTACAAACCTCAGGTTGTTAAACTCAACTGCCTGCTCCCTATTTGCTATGCATTTGTTAATTTGTTTCAGAGTGTTATGACTGACAAATATCGCCCTCAGGATGTGGGTGATCTGGTTGCAACACTAGGTTGAGAAAGTCAAATTGGGTTCGTTTGGTCTGTATAACTAGACAGGAGTCCTGTCCTTTCCTCATGGCCCCCTTTGTTGAAGAGAATGAGCCTTCCAGAAAGAGGCAGAGCACTTCCTCCCAGGCTATGTATTTTTATTTTTATTTAAAATTTTTTTTATTAAAAGAAAACTATTGGAGTATAGTTGATTTACAATCTTGTGTTAGTTTCAGGTGTACAGCAAAGTGATTCAGTTATACATATACATACATTCATTCTTTTTCAGATTCTTTTCTCATATAGGTTATCACAGAATATTGAGTAGAGTTCCCTGTGCTATACAGTAGGTCCTTGTTGGTTATCTATCTTATATATAGTAGTGTGTGTGTGTTAATCCCAAGTTCCTGATTTATCCATCCCCTCCCCCATCCCAGGCTATGTAAGTGCTACTACAACAACAAATTGATTGAGTCCATCTTCAGGAGAACAAACCCCTTAGGAGACAGGTTTTCTTGATAAAAATCAGGCTATAATATATTTACTGTTGGTAAGGTACTTACTGGACATGAACGAGTAGAAGTTAGGATTCTTATTCAAAAAGACGCTCACACTTTGCTGTAGAGAAGGATATGGTATAGATATATAAAGACATTGTGTTAGGGTGGCTTCTGATATGGGGCATATTCCTACTCCTTAGTTAAGGACTAGGGCCAGCACATAGGCAGGCTCCAGGATATGCCAGTGTTAGTCTTCTAATCTGTCTAGGTCCTTCTTTACATACTAAAGAGAGCCATCTGCTGGTAACCTTAGGGAGCAGTTTTCATACTTTTTGGTCTCAGTCCCATATACACTATGAAATATTATTGAACTTTTATTTTATCTATCAATCTTCACTATATTAGAAAGTCAAACAGACATTTAAAATATTTATTTCTTTGCTTAACCATAACAATGATAAACCCAACACATATTAACATAAATAACAGATGTTATCATGAAAAATAACTACATTATCCAAACCAAAAAATTTAGTGAGAAGCGTGGCATTGTTTTGCATTTTTACAACTCTCTCTAGTGTCTGGCTTAAAAGAGGACAGCTGGATTTTCATGTTTGCTTCTGCATTCAGTCTGTTGTAATCTGTTGTATTGGTCGAAGCGTGTGAAGAAAATCTGAACTCAACTAGATATTTAGTTGGAAAAGGGACAAATATTTCATTAGTCTTCTCAGATAATTGTGAGTATTCTTCTTTGATACTAAACCACGATTCAACAAGAGGTAATTTCTTTTTAATAAAATTAAAAAAATTTTTACATCATGAAGTGTTTTACTTCACCAGTCAGATACAGATGCAGACATGAATATACTGACCTTTTATTTATCTGTTATTTTTGCACGCTTTTGCTATTTTTATGAAGCAAAGCATTGCAAGTTGACTTAAGAATTAAAAAAAAAAATTTTTAAACTATATTTAAAGGTTACTTTCCATTTACAGTTATTACAAAATATTGGCTATATTGTGTTGTACAATACATCCTTGAGCCTATCTTACACCCAATAGTTTGTACCTCCCACTCCCACTGCTATATTGCCCCTGCCCTCACTGGTAACCACTAGCTTGTTCTCTATATCTACGGGTCTGCTTCTTTTTTGGTATATTCACTAGTTTGTTGTATTTTTTATGTTCCACATATAAGTGATATCATACAGTATTTGTCTTTCTCTGACTATTTCACTTAACATAATGCCCTTCAAATCCATCCATGTTGCTGCAAATGGCAAAATTTCATTCTTTTTCATGGCTGAGTAGTATTCCAGTGTATGTGTATGTATGTATGTGTATGTGTATATATATATATATATATATATATATATATATATATATATATATCACATCTTCTTTATCCATTCATCTGTAGATGGACACTTAGGTTGTTTCCATATCTTGGCAATTGTAAATAATGCTGCTATGAACATTAGGGGGCATGTATCTTTTTTTTTTTTTTTTTAACATCTTTATTGCAGTATAATTGCTTTACAATGGTGTTTCTGCTGTACAACAAAGTGAATCAGCTATACATATACATATATCCCCATTTCCATGTACCTTTTTGAATTAGTGTTTTTGATTTTTTTTGATGTATACGCAGGAGTGGAATTGCTGGGTCATATGGTAGTTCTATCTTAAGTTTATTGAGAAACCTCCATACTGTTTTCCACAGTGGCTGCACCAATTTACATTCCCACCAACAGTATATGAGAGTTCCCTTTTCTCCACATCGTTGCCGACATTTGTTATTTGTGTTCTTTTTTGATGATAGTCATTCTGACCATTGTGAGGTGATATCTCATTGTGGGTTTGATTTGCATTTCCCTGATGATTAGCAACGTTGAGCATCTTTTCATGTGCCTGTTGACCATCTGCATTTCCTCTTTGGAAAAATGTCTATTCAATTCTTCTGCCCATTTTTAAAGCAGGTTCCTTGTTTTTTTGATGTTGAGTTGTATGAACTATTTTTTTTTAAACATCTTTATTGAAGTATAATTGCTTTGCAATGGTGTGTTTGTTTCTGCTTTATAACAAAGTGAATCAGTTATACATATACATATGTTCCCATATCTCTTCCCTCTTGCATCTCCCTCCCTCCCACCCTCCCCATCCCACCCCTCTAGGTGGTCACAAAGCACCGAGCTGATCTTCCTGTGCTATGCGGCTGCTTCCCACTAGCTATCTATTTTATATTTGGTAGTGTATATATGTCCGTGACACTCTCTCACCCTGTCACATCTCACTCCTCCCCCTCCCCATATCCTCAAGGCCATTCTCTAGTAGGTCTGTGTCTCTATTCCCGTCTTGCCACTAGGTTCTTCATGACCTTTTATTTTTCTCCTTAGATTCCATATATATGTGTTAGCATACTGTATTTGTTTTTCTCTTTCTGACTTACTTCACTCTGTATGACAGACTCTAACTCCATCCACCTCACTACAAATACCTCCATTTCATTTCTTTTTATGACTGAGTAATATTCCATTGTATATATGTGCCACATCTTCTTTATCCATTCATCCGATGGATGAATTAGGTTGCTTCCATGTCCTGGCTATTGTAAATAGAGCTACAATGAACATTTTGGTACATGACTCTTTTTGAACTATGGTTTTCTCAGGGTATATGCCCAGTAGTGGGATTGCTGGGTCGTATGGTAGTTCTATTTGTAGTTCTTTAAGGAACCTCCATACTGTTCTCCATAGTGGCTGTATCAATTTACATTCCCACCAGCAGTGCAAGAGTGTTCTCTTTCCTCCACACCCTCTCCAGCATTTATTGTTTCTAGATTTTTTGATGATGGCCATTCTGACCGGTGTGAGATGATATCTCATTGTAGTTTGATTTGCATTTCTCTAATGATTAATGATGTTGAGCATTCTTTCATGTGTCTGTTGGCCATCTGTATATCTTCTTTGGAGAAATGTCTGTTTAGGTCTTCTGCCCATTTTTGGATTGGGTTGTTTGTTTTTTTGTTATTGAGCTGCATGAGCTGCTTGTAAATCTTGGAGATTAATCCTTTGTCAGTTGCTTCATTTGCAAATATTTTCTCCCATTCTGAGGGTTGTCTTTTGGTCTTGTTTATGGTTTCCTTTGCTGTGCAAAAGCTTTTAAGTTTCATGAGGTCCCATTTGTTTATTTGTGTTTTTCTTTCCATTTCTCTAGGAGCTGGGTCAAAAAGAATCTTGCTGTGATTTATGTCATAGAGTGTTCTGCCTATGTTTTCCTCTAAGAGTTTGATAGTGTCTGGCCTTACACTTAGGTCTTTAATCCATTTTGAGTTTATTTTTGTGTATGGTGTCAGGGAGTGTTCTAATTTCATACTTTTACATGTATCTGTCCAATTTTCCCAGCACCACTTATTGAAGAGACTGTCTTTTCTCCACTGTATATGCTTGCCTCCTTTATCAAAGATAAGGTGACCATATGTGCGTGGGTTTATCTCTGGGCTTTCTATCCTGTTCCATTGATCTATATTTCTGTTTTTGTGCCAGTACCAAACTGTCTTGATTACTGTAGCTTTGTAATGAAGTCTGAGGTCAGGGAGCCTGATTCCTCCAGCTCCATTTTTCGTTCTCAAGATTGCTTTGGCTATTCGGGGTCTTTTGTGTTTCCATACAAATTGTGAAATTTTTTGTTCTAGTTCTGTGAAAAATGCCAGTGGTGGTTTGATAGGGATTGCATTGAATATGTAGATTGCTTTAGGTAGTAGAGTTATTTTCACAATGTTGATTCTTCCAATCCAAGAACATGGTATATCTCTCCATCTATTTGTATCATCTTTAATTTCTTTCATCAGTGTCTTATAATTTTCTGCATACAGGTCTTTTATCTCCTTAGGTAGGTTTATTCCTAGATATTTTATTCTTTTTGTTGCAATGGTAAACGGGAGTGTTTTCTTAATTTCACTTTCAGATTTTTTGTCATTAGTGTATAGGAATGCAAGAGATTTCTGTGCATTAATTTTGTATCCTGCTACTTTACCAAATTCATTGATTAGCTCTAGTAGTTTTCTGGTAGCATCTTTAGGATTCTCTGTGTATAGTATCATGTCATCTGCAAACAGTGACAGCTTTACTTCTTCTTTTCCGATTTGGATTCCTTTAATTTCTTTTTCTTCTCTTATTGCTGTGGCTAACACTTCCAAAACTATGTTGAATAATAGTGGTGAGAGTGGGCAACCTTGTCTTGTTCCTGATCTTAGTGGAAATGGTTTCAGTTTTTCACCATTGAGGACAATGTTGGCTGTGGGTTTGTCATATATGGCCTTTATTATGTTGAGGAAAGTTCCCTCTATGCCTACTTTCTGCAGGGCTTTTATCATAAATGGGTGTTGAATTTTGTCGAAAGCTTTCTCTGCATCTATTGAGATGATCATATGGTTTTTCTCCTTCCATTTGTTAATATGGTGTATCACATTGATTGATTTGCGTATACTGAAGAATCCTTGCATTCCTGGGATAAACCCCACTTGATCATGGTGTATGATCCTTTTAATGTGCTGTTGGATTCTGTTTGCTAGTATTTTGTTGAGGATTTTTGCATCTATGTTCATCAGCGATATTGACCTGTAGTTTTCTTTCTTTGTGACATCTTTGTCTGGTTTTGGTATCAGGGTGATGATGGCCTTGTAGAATGAGTTTGGGTGTGTTCTTCCCTCTGCAATATTTTGGAAGAGTTTGAGAAAGATAGGTGTTAGCTCTTCTCTAAAAGTTTGATAGAATTCGCCTGTGAAGCCATCTGGTCCTGGGCTTTTGTTTGTTGGAAGATTTTAAATCACAGTTTCAATTTCAGTGCTTGTGATTGGTCTGTTCGTATTTTCTATTTCTTCCTGGTTCAGTCTCGGCAGGTTGTGCATTTCTAAGAATCTGTCCATTTCTTCCAGGTTGTCCATTTTATTGGCATACAGTTGCTTGTAGTAATCTCTCATGATCGTTTGTATTTCTGCAGTGTCAGTGGTTACTTCTCCTTTTTCATTTCTAATTCTATTGATTTGAGTCTTCTCCCTTTTTCTCTTGATGAGTCTGGCTAATGGTTTATGAATTTTGTTTATCTTCTCAAAGAACCAGCTTTTAGTTTCATTGATTTTTGCTATTGTTTCCTTCATTTCTTTTTCATTTATTTCTGATCTGATCTTTATGATTTCTTTCCTTCTGCTAGCTTTGGGGTTTTATTGTTCTTCTTTCTTTAATTGCTTCAGGTGCAAGGTTAGGTTGTTTATTCGAGATGTTTCCTGTTTCTTGAGGTAGGCTTGTATTGCTATAAACTTCCCTCTTAGCACTGCTTTTGCTGCGTCCCATAGGTTTTGGGTCGTCGTGTCTCCATTGTCATTGGTTTCTAGGTATTTTTTGATTTCCCCTTTGATTTCTTCAGTGATCACTTCGTTATTAAGTAGTGTATTGTGTAGCCTCCATGTGTTTGTATTTTTTACAGATCTTTTCCTGTAATTGATATCTAGTCTCATAGCGTTGTGGTTGGAAAAGATACTTGATACGATTTCAATTTTCTTAAATTTACCAAGGCTTGATTTGTGACCCAAGATATGATCTATCCTGGAGAATGTTCCATGAGCGCTTGATAAAAATGTGTATTCTGTTGTTTTTGGGTGGAATGTCCTATCAATATCAATTAAGTCCATCTTGTTTAATGTATCATTTAAAGCTTGTGTTTCCTTATTTAGTTTCATTTTGGATGATCTGTCCATTGGTGAAAGTGGGGTGTTAAAGTCCCCTACTATGATTGTGTTGCTGTCGATTTCCCCTTTTATGGCTGTTAGTATTTGCCTTATGTATTGAGGTGCTCCTATGTTGGGTGCATAAATATTTACATTTGTTATACCTTCCTCTTGGATCGATCCCTTGATCATTATATAGTGTCCTTCTTTGTCTCTTGTAATAGTCTTTATTTTAAAGTCTATTTTGTCTGACATGAGAATTGCTACTCCAGCTTTCTTTTGATTTCCTTTTGCATGGAATATCTTTTTCCATCCCCTCACTTTCAGTCTGTATGTGTCCCTAGGTCTGAAGTGGGTCTCTTGTAGACAGCATATATATGGGTCTTGTTTTTGTATCCATTCAGCCAGTCCGTGTCTTTTGGTGGGAGCATTTAATCCATTTACATTTAAGGTAATTATTGATATGTATGTTCCTGTTCCCATTTTCTTAAATGTTTTGGGTTTGTTATTGTAGGTGTTTTCCTACTCTTGTGTTTCTTGCCTAGAGAAGTTCCTTTAGCATTTGTTGTAAAGCTGGTTTGGTGGTGCTGAACTCTCTCAGCTTTTGCTTGCCTGTCAAGGTTTTAATTTCTCTGCTGAACCTGAATGAGATCCTTGCTGGGTAGAGTAATCTTGGTTGTAGGTTTTTCTCCTTCATCACTTTAAGTATATCATGCCACTCCCTTCTGGCTTGCAGAGTTTCTGCTGAAGGATCAGCTGTTAACCTTATGGGGATTCCCTTGTGTGTTATTTGTTGTTTTTCCCTTGCTGCTTTTAATATGTTTTCTTTATATTTAATTTTTGACAGTTTGATTAGTATGTGTCTTGGCGTGTTTCTCCTTGGATTTTTCCTGTATGGGACTCTCTGTGCTTCCAGGACTTGATTAACTATTTCCTTTCCCATATTGGGGAAGTTTTCAACTATAATCTCTTCAAATATTTTCTCAGTCCCTTTCTTTTTCTCTTCTTCTTCTGGGACGCCTATAATTCGAATGTTGGTGCGTTTAATGTTGTCCCAGAGGTCTCTGAGACTGTCCTCAGTTCTTTTCATTCTGTTTTCTTTATCCTGCTCTGCAGTAGTTATTTCCACCATTTTATCTTTCAGGTCACTTATCCGTTCTTCTGCCTCAGTTATTCTGCTATTGATCCCATCTAGAGTATTTTTAATTTCATTTATTGTGCTTTTCATCGTTGCTTGGTTCCTCTTTAGTTCTTCTACGTCCTTGTTAAATGTTGCTTGCATTTTGTCTATTCTATTTCCAAGATTTTGGATCATCCTTACTATCATTATTCTGAATTCTTTTTCAGGTAGACTGCCTATTTCCTCTTCATTTGTTAGGTCTGGTGTGTTTTGACCCTGCTTCTTCATCTGCTGTGTGTTTTTCTGTCTCCTGTTTTGCTTATCTTACTGTGTTTGGGGTCTCCTTTTCACAGGCTGCAGGTTCATAGTTCCCGTTGTTTTTGGTATCTGTCCCCAGTGGCTAAGGTTGGTTCAGTGGGTTGTGTAGGCTTCCTGGTGGATAGAACTAGTGCCTGAGTTCTGGTGGATGAGGCTAGATCTTGTCTTTCTGGTGGGCACGTCCACGTCTGGTGGTGTATTTTGGGGTGTCTGTGGCCTTATTATGATTTTAGGCAGCCTCTCTGCTAATGGATGGGGCTTTGTTCCTGTCTTGCTAGTTGTTTGGCATAGGGTGTCCAGCCCTGTAGCTTGCTGGTCGTTGAGTGAAGCTGGGTCTTGATGTTGAGATGGAGATCTCTGAGAGATTTTCGCCGTTTGGTATTACGTGGAGCTGGGAGGTCTCTTGTGGACCAGTGTCCTGAAGTTGGCTCTCCCACCTCAGAGGCACAGCCCTGATGCCTGGCTGGAGCACCAAGAGCCTTTCATCCACATGGCTCAGAGTAATAGGGAGAAAAAATAGAAAGAAAGAAAGAAAGAAAGAGGATAAAATATAGTGAAGTAAAATAAAGCTATTATAAAGCAAAGCTATACAGACAAAATCTCACCCAGAAGCATATACATATACACTCACAAAAAAAGGAAAAGGGGAAAAATTAATATATCCTGCTCCCAAAGTTCACCTCCTGAATTTGGGATGATTCGTTGTCTATTCAGGTATTCAACAGATGCAGGCACATCAAGTTGTTTGTGGAGTTTTAATCCGCTGCTTCTGAGGCTGCTGGGAGAGATTTCCCTTTCTCTTCTTTATTCGCACAGCTCCCATGGTTCAGCCTTGGATTTGGACCTGCCTCTGCGTGTAGGTCGCCTGAGGGCGTCTGTTCCCCGCCCAGACAGATCGGGGTTAAAGAAGCAGCTGCTTCGGGGGCTCTGGCTCACTCAGGCCAGGGGGAGGGAGGGATACGGATGCGGGGCGAGCCTGCGGCGGCAGAGGCCAGTGTGATGTTGCACCAGCCCGAGGCACGCTGTGCGTTCTCCCGGGGAAGTTGTACCCGGATCACGGGCGCCTGGCAGTGGCGGGCTGCACCGGCTCCCGGGAGGGGCGGTGTGGAGAGTGACCTGTGCTCGCACACAGGCTTATTGTTGGCAGCAGCAGCAGCCTTAGCGTCTCATGCCCGTCTCTGGGGTCCGCGCTGCTTGCCGCGGCTCGCGCCTGTCTCTGGAGTTCGTTTAGGCGGCGCTCTGAATCCCTTCTCCTTGCGCGCCGTGAAACAAAGAGGCAAGAAAAAGTCTCTTGCCTCTTCGGCAGCTGCAGACTTTTTCCCGGACTCCCTCCCGGCGCTAGCTGTGGTGCGCTAACCCCTTCAGGCCGTGTTCACGCCGCCAACCCCAGTCCTCTCCCTGCGATCCGACCCGAAGCCCGAGCCTCAGCTCCCAGCCCCCGCCCGCCCCGGCGGGTGAGCAGTTGAGCCTCTCGGGCTGGTGAGTGCTGGTCAGCACCGATCCTCTGTGCGGGAGTCTCTCCGCTTTGCCCTCCGCACCCCTGTGGCTGCGCTCTCCTCCGCGGCCCCAAAGCTTCCCCCCTCTGCCACCCGCAGTCTCCGCCCGTGAAGGGACTCCTAGTGCGTGGAAACCTTTCCTGCTTCACAGCTCCCTCCCACTGGTGCAGGTCCCGTCCCTATTCTTTTGTCTCTGTTATTTCTTTTTTCTTTTGCCCTACCCAGGTACGTGGGGAGTTTCTTGCCTTTTGGGAGGTCTGACGTTTTCTGCCAGCGTTCATTGGGTGTTCTGTAGGGGCAGTTCCACGTGTAGATGTATTTCTAATGTATCTGTGGGAAGGAAGGTGATCTCCGCGTCTTACTCTTCCGCCATCTTCTTCAACCCCCTGTATGAACTATTTATATATGTTGACTATTAATCCCTTATCAGTCATATCATTTGCAAAATATTTTCTCCTATTCAGTAGGTTGTCTTTTCTTTTTGTTGATGGTTTTCTTTGCTGTGCAAAAGCTTTTAAGTTTAATTAGGTCCCATTTGTTTACTTTTGCTTGTGGTTCCTTTACTTTAGGAGACAGATCCAAAAAAATATTGCTATGACTTATGTCAAAGAGTGTTCTGCCTATGTTTTCCTCCAGGAGTTTTATACTATCCAGTCTTACATTTAGGTCTTTAATCCATTTTGAGTTTATTTTTGTATATGGTGTTAGAGAATGTTCTAATTTCATTCTTTTACATGTAGCTGTCCAGTTTTTCCAGCACCACTTCTTGAAGAGACTGTCTTTTCTCCATTGTATTTTTTTGACCATAAGTTCATGGGTTTACTTCTGGGCTTTCTATCCTGTTCCGTTGATCTTTGTGTCTGTTTTTGTGCCAGTACCATTCTGTTTTGATGACTGTAGCTTTGTAGTATAGTCTGAAGTCAGGGAGCCTGATTCCTCCAGCTATGTTCTTCTTTCTCAAGATTGTTTTGACTATTCAGGGTCTTTGTGTTTCTGTACAATTTTAAAAATTATTTGTCCTAGTTCTGTGAAAAATGCCATTGGTATTTTGATGGGGAGTGCATCGTATCAGTAGATTGCCTTGGGCAGTATATTCATTTTAACAACATTGATTCTTCCAATCCAAGAACAAGGTACAAACATCTGTTTGTGTTGTCTTCAGTTTCTTTCATCAGTGTCTTATAGTTTTCAGAGTATAGTCAACAAGACAGTTTCTTAAAGGTCACTTGGAGTGTAGAATATGAGAACATGTCAATGAATTTTTGTCCTCTGTAGCTTAAAATACATTGGTCCATCTTGCACTTTGAGTGGCTCTTTTATCCATATAGGATTTTGTAGCATCATGCATTGATCATTTGGAAAACTTGGGTCACTAAATAATACAGCCCTTCCAAATGTTGACACGTTTTGTTACACAATGTTTAAAAAAAATCACAATTATTTATATCACTACCCATCTCCTCAGAAAAGGCTTTACGTATCTGAAATTTGTCAGGGTCATACTGGTGGGTACAAATTTTCCAAAATTCCAATTTTTGCTTGAGAGCTCAAATTTTTATTGTTAATAACAAATACTGTCAATTTTCCTTGAAGTGACAGGCTCACTTGATTTGTTGCTGAGAAATGTCCACCAACCAGTTTCTCTGTCATTCTTTAAAGTAAAGATGGTGTTCCATGAAGAAAGAAGCTGGTTCAGCTTGAAACTCAATCACACAAGTACTTTTCCTTGAGACAACCTCATGATAGCAGAAGTGCTTTATATGCACTTCTTATTTTGACACAAAGCTTATTAAAAAGGTGTACTCAGGGTTGGGAGTTAATAAAATTGCTATTTTTACCTGATTCATCAAGGAGATTTTTAAGTGGAACTGACATTTTACAAAAACTGTGAGTGCATGCTGGTGAAGAATAATATGACCACTGGTACAGTTTCATGCCCCTGCCTTGGTTTGTGTTAAAATGCCAGCAGTTTTACCCCCACCATGGCTTTTGCAAATGTCAAAAACAGTGAAGAAGGCAAATGATGTCTTAGTATTATTATAAAAACAGTTTCAACCTCACGGACCATCTGACAGGTTCTCAGGGACCCAGACCCAGAGAACTCCCAATTTAGAGTGTTTGCCCTCCCTTAGGTGGTATGCAGAAGTCTTGTAATCATGGTTCTCGCTTGGGCCTCTTAATGACAAACAAAAGGGAAGGACCCACGTATCAAAACATCTGGAAAAGTCAGGATCCTTCAGTGCTTAAGGACAGCAGGCCTCAAGATGCCAAGTGGTCCCAAAGAGATGATAGGAAAGATCTCCCAGAACCTATGTCTCACATAAAAGTGAAGGTTATTAGGGCCAATCAAGTTCTCTATCTCTTTGGGTAACTTTCTGTTTCTTCTTTCCTATGGTGTGGATGGTTAAGATGATGTTCTGTGTGGGAAAAGGGATTTTTGCCTTTTCTTTCTGTCTTCCTTTCCTTCATATGAGCTTGGTTCAGAATAACCTGTTTTTGAGCTGTGAGTGAGACTGCTTATCTGAGAACCATGACATCAAGAAAATCTCCAAACTTCTCCTTGTCTTCTTTTAAGTTACCTGCAGTCCCCAGAGGACCAGGCTATTTCAAGGGGGATCCTGACACTGGCTAAAATAATTAGCAGTGTGCATCAATCTATTCAACTTCTTAGAGACTAGTGTCAGAGTTCAGAGGAAGGAGCATCTCTGGAGAATGGGGTAGTGCCTGGAGGAGGTGACCCAGTGCTGACCATGGAGGGGATAGTCTGGATGTGAGAATGGCTGGAGGGGAGGTGGCCCTACTCAGATATCTACCGACTCTTCAACAAGCGTTCAGCTGGCAAGGAATTATTAACTACCACATTCTCTTCACAGGCCTGGTGTTTAGGACAGCTGGGTCCTGGTGCTGCTGAGGTTATAGAAAAGGAAGAGAATAGGTTCTACCAAGTACTAGGCACTTTGGTCCCATAACTTCCTTCAAAGGTTTCTACACTAGCTCTGACACTTACTAGCTCTGTGACCTGGGTACCTTTCTTAACCATTTTATGCCACAGTTTTGTCTGTAAAATGGGGATTATGCTGACTTCCCAGGGTGGTGAGGATTAAATAGATGAGCACATGGAAGTAATGTTTAGCACAGAGTAAGCAATCAATAAAACATAAACCTATTATTATTATTAATTTCACTTCATTGAATCCTCTCATAACACAAAGAGATGGAAGTGATTACCTCTTTTAAGGCATAATTTCACAAAGATAAAACCATGAGTCTTGTGCAAATATGAAATGAACATATATCAAAGATTTTATTTAGCTCATTAATTAATCAAAGAATCATTAAGATGTTAAAACTAGTTCAGAGGGCATTTGAGAAGCTAGGTATTCTGTAGGCAATGTTAGGATAAGATTGCTAGATAAGATACAAAATTGAGTACTGTCCACCAGGGCCAAAACCCACAATCTTTGTGGTTACACCTTACACTGGATAGAAATTATCTGCGTCCTGCAGGGTAGGAAAAAGTTTTCATTGACCCTCTTCTAAGAGACTCTAGTCCCTGGCTGGGTCTGAAAATTAAACTGACAAAGACAGTAACAGGAGAAATGCATACAAATTTAATTTTTATGTGTACATGGGATCCTTCACAAGAGAATGAAGACCCAAAGAAGTGACCAGGCAGTTTTTATACCTTTTAGACAAAGAAACAATAAATTTGTGAAGAATGGCAAGACAGTCGGGTTTGGGCAAGAGGTAGTAAGTGGTGAAGAAGTAACAAGGAAGGTAAGAGTGAGTTTAACAAGGTTTGTTTGTACAGATTTCTCAGCCCCTAACTCTCTGTCTCTGGTGATAAGAATGTCTTCCTTCCTCTTGGTTCAGGGAGGTACCTTCAACATGGGAGTTTTATGACCTGTTTAAGGCAGGAAGGGAAAGGTCAGAGTGAACTTCCTGCTTCTGCTGTTTTCTCAAACTCATTCAGCTTGAGATATTCGATATGGTAAGGTGCCATATTTTGGGGTAGTGTGTCCTGAATCCCATCAGTTCCTACTGGACAAAAATTTGCCAGTTAAACTCTGCTCCTACAGAGTAGAAAAATACCCTAGACAATGGAAAGGCCAATACAAAACTGCACTGAAAGTATACCCGTTAATCCCTTTTGCCTATTTTGAAATTTTGGATAAATTTTCTGATAACTCCAAGCTATGAATAGGGAAATCGTGTCTCAAAGAGGGTAAATAACTTATGCAAAGTTATACAGCTAGAAATGGCAGAGCAAGAATTCAAATATACGTAGTCCATGTTCTGTTCACTAAACCTGTTAACCTCCACTCAGATACAATTCATTCTTGAAGGAGATGGCTAGAGTGCTCTATCCAAGGAATTCCTGGTCTCTTCTGAGGTGGGAGGGAGCAGGGAAGAGTTAAAAAAGGAACAAAACTTCAGAATTCCCAGGACACACAGCGTTGCCAATCTTTCCACCATTAGCAAAAATATAAAAAATATACTTCCTCTCTTCTCCTCTGCTTTTTAAAATTTGCCACGATATGAAATACATTTAAGGTCACTGTGTGGGTCCAGGTATGTGCAAAATCATTTATAGGCTCTGATGTTACTACGGATTGGAAGTAAATAAATTTGTTACTAATTTAATAACTCAATATAAATTCTCCTTACACTCTGTTAATACAATTACTTTCGAATGGGAGTGACAATTTTTTATTTTATGTAGAAGTGAAAGATTTTCTAATTTTCATAAGTACCCCTTTCGTGGGTTGTTATGAGCAAGAATAAAATGTCACTCCATAAGATAAGTTTGAAGTGGAGGCAGCTGGTTGCTTCGTATTCCCTTTTAACTTTGTCAGAATTTGTCAAAACATGATGTAAGGCAGAAATGCATGGTGTAGGTGAACCAGAGTAGGATTATTTATAAACAGAAACTTGAGCCAAATGCAGCAGTAAACTAAAAAATAGAACAAATTACATTAATCGGTTTTTAAAAATAGGGAAAAATAGTTTTTTTTTTGTTAAAAAAAACCTAAGCCAGTTTAAACCGGATTTGAATAGTATTGAGGTACAAAACTTGTCATTAGTAATTGGCATCTGAAAATATCTTAGGGAGGGTATTGTCTTAATTTAGGAAAACCTTTGTAAGCCACTTAAGGAAGGAAGGCATGCCTGGAGGTATGGGCGGGGAGAAGTAGGATCTTCACAGCACTAGGAGCCTGTGGAAGAGGTGGAGCAAGAGTTCTTCCCGGTGGAGGAGTGGGCAAGTCTTTTTAAGAACGGAGTTTTAGGGCTTCCCTGGTGGCGCAGTGGTTGAGAATCTGCCTGCCAGTGCAGGGGACACGGGTTCGAGCCCTGGTCTGGGAAAATCCCACATGCCGCGGAGCAACTGGGCCCGTGAGCCACAACTACTGAGCCTGCGCGTCTGGAGCCTGTGCTCTGCAACAAGAGAGGCCGCGACGGTAAGAGGCCCGCGCACCGGTAAGAGGCCCGCGCACCGCGATGAAGAGTGGCCCCCCACTTGCCACAACTAGAGAAAGCCCGTGCACAGAAATGAAGACCCAACACAGCCAAAAGTAAATTAATTAATTAAAAAAAATATATAGATAAGAACGGAGTTTTAGTATTCACTTTATTTTTTTTAACATCTTTATTGGAGTATAATTGCTTTACAATGGTGTGTTAGTTTCTGCTGTATAACAAAGTGAATCAGCTATACGTATACGTATATCCTCATATCCTCTCCCTCTTGCGTCTCCCTCCCACCCTCCCTATCCCACCCCTCTAGGTGGGCACAAAGCACCGAGCTGATCTCCCTGTGCTATGCGGCTGCTTCCCACTAGCTATCTATTTTACATTTGGTAGTGTATATATGTCCATGCCACTCTCTCACTTCGTCCTAGCTTACCCTTCCCCCTCCCCGTGTCCTCAAGTCCATTCTCTACTTCTTCGTCTTTATTCCTGTCCTGCCCCTTTACTATTCACTTTAAAATTATGTGTTTGCTTTGCCACATTGCAAACTCTTCTGAACTCCTGCAACCTTAGGGTGCACGTGCTAAAGATGGGTGAGTGGCGTTTTGGTTTTATTTTGGTATGGTGGTGGCAGTGTCAAAGTCGCTCGGGGATTCAAGAGGAAATGATTAATTTCCAAGAAAACAGCCATGAGAGGGAGCCCCATAAGAGGTGGCGAGTGTCTAGGGAAAAGAACTTGAGGGCTGGTAGTGACCTTGGGAATGCAGCTCCTGGAGGGTGGGGTGTGTGGGAGAGGGGACCTGAATTAATGTGTTTTAAATACCAAAGGACAAGATGAGGTCTCTGGCATGTGAGTTATACTGTGCATAAAACAAAGCCAGAATATTAAAATATCCTCTGGACCAAACTCCTATGTCCCTGATTTCCCTCACCTGCAGCCCATAAAGGATTGGGTTAAAGAAGCTTTGGTTAAGAAGCCTCAGCCCTGACCTGATGGACTGTAATCAAGTGTTGTTCCTTGTATCTGATGCTCTAAAGGATGGTCCTCTGGGCTAATGATTACCATCTGGTGTGGCTCCGTGCTTCTCTTTCAGTTAGTACCGTGCAACATGTGAGGACCATTCTCACAATGGTCTTTTGTGAGGCACAAAAGAAGATACCTCCTTGCAAGGCCCTGTGAGCTTGCAAGCTGTGGGAGGGCGTGGCCATGACCGATGGCTGGGGGCTGTTATCCCCTTGACAACCCACCAGGCTTCCACCCACAACCGTTGAAGGAACCCGGGAGAAAACCCAGTGTCACAGTGGAGGTTCCACTGGATCATGGTCTAGCCCTCCTTCAACGAGCCTCTAATCTGGTTGCGAAGTCAGCTTTCCTTCACTCAGATAAAATTCTTTTCTAATTTTCAACATAAACTGCTCTTTTCCCCCTCTGAGAGCTGCAGTTGTAAACCTGTGATTAACTTGCAGAAGCAAGTTCCCTGCAATTTGTAAGATCACTTTCTCAGCGGAGCTGGTGTTTCTTACGTGGATGTGCTGTGACCAGAAGTGAGGTGTTTTGCAAGGAACTTCTCAATAAAGTCAGACATGAATGATTTCCTGCAGTCGCCACCGTCCCAGCTTTTCTGAACGTCTTCACCTTTGAGAAACTCCAAGGCCTTCTTAGTTGTGGCCCCGGTGCCCAGAGAGAAGGAAGGAGAGCTGCACACCCCACCAGGGCTCTGGCTGCTGATCGTAATTCCCTGGACACAGGAGCTGCTTGGTGCCCACAGCTGCTTGAGCTAGAGAATCACCCTCATGTTCCTGAACAGAAGCAGAGGTTAGTACTTCTGAAACTTGCACCCCAGAGGCTCGTGAACACGCCACTGACCCCCGAACTTCCCTTTTTAGCTTCTGATTCTTTTCAGCCTTGGGGCCTGGCCCCCTCAGGCAGCAGAAACACCCCCTTCAGCCTGTCCTTCTGCAGCAGGAAAGGTACATTTTCCTCCTGCCATGTCCCCTCTCCTCGCCTCCCTTGGAAACAGACCCAGCTGAACTTTAACAGTTTAACCAGCTCTGTCCTGCTGTTTCTTTACCCTGCATCAGGCCAGCGCTGTCTGTTAAATCAGGGAACTCTCCTTCCTTTTCTTTTTTCTTCCCTTCGGGAGTTTATATTAGTGTGCCAGGGCCACTGTAACACACAGCACTACAAACTGAGTGGCTCAAACAACAGGGATTTATTTTCTCACAGTTCTGGTGGCCAGTGTCTGAGGTCCAGGTGTCAGCAGGGCCAAGCTCCCTCTGAACGTGCCAGGGAAAGACTCCTCCAGGCCTCCCTCTTCACTTCTGGTAGTTCCTCAGCCTGTGGCAGCATAACTCCAATCTACAGTATCTTCACGTGGTGTTCTCTCATGTGTGGCTGTGTCCAAACCTCCCCGTTTTATGAGGACCCTTGTCATATTGCATTAGGGGTTCACTCTATTCCAGGGAGATCTTGTCTTCAATTACATCTGCAATGACCCTTTTTCCAAATAAGGTTATGTTTTGAAGTCCTGGACATTAGGACTTCAGCATATGAATTTTGGGGGAACACAAGTCAGCCCATAACAGATCTATATAGGGTTTTTTTCCCTAACACACCTCATCCAGTTTGGTCCTGTGGGATCCCCAGTAGTTAGAGACATGCGAGAAGTCAGTTAATTCTGGGAGCACATAAAGCATCTGTTTGTTGAGCAAATCCAGCTCACTCCCCCTCTGAGCAGGCTGCTTCCTTCCAGAGGCGCCATCTGATAGAGCAACATTGAACCCAGGCCTGTGCTGATGCAGGGCTGCCTGATGACTTTTCTTCATTAGGCTGTCCCCTCACCGGGGCTGAAGCCCTAAGGACCAGATCTAAGTGTGTTCCCTCATGGCACAGGCCGAACTTGTCACCTTGAAATGTTCCTGTAACGCTGGAGGTTTTCCATACTGCCCCTGGGTATTAGGTTCTTCTTGCTGCTCTAACAAATTACTTTGTAACGAATGGCTTGAAACAACAGAAATTCATTCTCTTACAGCTCTGCAGTTCAGAAACCCAATCACTCTCACTGGGCTATAAGTCAGGGGATTGGAGGGCTGAGTTCTTCTTCAGGCCCCAGAGAAGAATCCATTTCCTTACCTTTCTGGGCTTCTAGAGGCTACCTGGGCTCACAACCCCTTTCTTTTTTTTTTTTTAAATTGGAGTATAGTTGCTTTACAATGTTGTGTTAGTTTCTACTGTACAGCCAAGAGAATCAGCCATATGTATATGTATATCCTCTCTTTTTTGGATTTCCTTCCCATTTAGGTCACCACAGAGCACTACGTAGAGTTCCCTGTGCTGTACAGCAGGTCCTCATTAGTTATCTATTTTTTACATATTGGCGTATATATTGTCAATCCCAATCTCCCCATTCATCCCTCCCCCAGCCACAACCCCTTCCTTACATCATTCTGATCTTGTTTCTTTTCGTGACAACTCCTACTTCAGTGTCAAATCTCCCTCTGCCTCCCTCTCATTCAAACACGTGATTATGTTTGGGACACACCAGATAATGCCGGACATTTTCCCTATCTCAATATCCTTAATTTAATCACATCTGCACATTCTCTTTTGTCCTCTGGGGTAATATTCACAGGTTCTGGGGCTCTGGATGTGGACGACTTTGGGGCTGTTATTCAACCCGTTGCACCATGTTTAAAAAACAGGCACAGTGATACCTATTTTTTGAGTTTGCCCGGCCTGACTTCTAAGAGCTTCACTTTCTTCTTAAGGAAATTCCTTTCTTCCTCCAGCTTCATTTCTTTGTCCTCCTTAGTTTGCTTTTGCTCCCCCACTGCTCTTTTCGAACTATATAATCCCAGTTCCTTGAGTCTGTGGGCAAACTGACGCCCTAGAGATGGGTTAGGCTAGGCAGAGGTTATTTATAATTTTTTATAACATAACTGTGACTACAGTTTGAAGTCAAGCAAAAGGGAAAAAAAAAAACTCATTAGTTTTCTGACTAGTGTTCAGCTTCCCCCAAATTTCTCCTTAGAGATTTGCTAGTACTTACCTGGCCTTCCTAGCCTTCAGTTCTGACTGGGGAAGAGCCTATTAGGTGTGGGGATGGTGGAAGGAGCCGACTGAAGACTAGTGACTTGCTCATGCAGTGATGCTGACATGGAGACTGAGCATTGTGGTGGCGCCAGTTTTCACCACTCTGGCCTTTTGTCCAGTAGGACTTCGTTGTCTGGGTGTAGATGACCAGAAGGCCAACAGCAGCATTGATCTGGGTACAGTTTTGCCTAGCAGGTGGGGCAGAAGGACAAAGGAAAAGGACAGTGGAGTGTGCTGGGGACAGTTCTACCCTGGCTGGGGAGAAAAATTTATTTAATGAATGTATTTGACTACATGATACTAAGTGCTTTATGTTTGATTCTCACAGAACTTACTTGACAGGGCTGTTATCCTCATTTTAGACAGGGGGAAAGCGGGGTGCAGAGAGGTTAAACGATTTGGCCAAGGCCCGAGGCAACCCAACACTGGAGCCTACCTGGGCTCTTTGGTGGGGCTAATGGCGGACTCTGGGAGGGCTCACGCCAAGGAGTACTTCCTGGAACTTCTGCTGCCAGTGTCCTTGTCCCCACGGTGAGCCACAGCCACCCCCCGCCTCTGCAGGAGACCCTCCAACACTAGCAGATAGGTCTGGTTCAGTCTCTCCTGGGGTCACTGCTCCTTCCCCTGGGTTCTGATTCGCACACTACTTTGTGTGTGCCCTCCAACAGTGGAGTCTCTGTTTCCCCCAATCCTTTCGAAGTCCTGCAATCAAATTTCACTAGCCTTCAAAGTCTGATTCTCTAGGAATTCCTCCTCCCGTTGCTGGACCCCCAGGGTAGGAAGCCTTATGTGGGGCTCAGAACCTTCACTCCAGTGGGTGGACTTCTGTGGTATAAGTGTTCTCCAGTCTGTGAGTCACCCACCCAGCAGTTATGGGATTTGATTTTACTGTGATTGCGCCCCTCCTACCATCTCATTGTGGCTTCTCCTTTGTCTTTGGATGTGGGGTATCCTTTTTGGTGAGTTTCAGTGTCCTCCTGTCGATGATTGTCCAGCAGCTAGTTGTGATTCTGGTGTTCTCGCAAGAGGGAGTAAGAGCACGTCCTTCTACTCCACCATCTTGGTTCAGGGCCAAAAATCTGAGTAATTTTTGATTAACGAGGATTTAAGTTGGGTAGTTGGCTTCCACTCTGTATATTGATAATACTCTTATTAACTGATTTTTTGGGGAGGATGGATACATTTGTTAGGTAATGGAAAATTCCTACAAATGAATTCCTTTTTTTCTTACTTCCCTTGGGCCCCACCCCCAGCACAGCATTGCTCTAGGCTTGTCTGAACTTGAACATGGGTGTTCTCTGTTCATTTGTTTGATCTTTAGTTCATTCATTCACCCATCTATCCATCTATCCAATATATAGATTTATTTAACTCATACTATACTAATGGAATAGAATCCATCTTAAGAAATACAGTTTATTTTGGGCCTTCTAAGAGATGATGTCAATCCTTTTGGGGTTTTATCTATTATTAATTGTGAAAGAAATTCTAAATTTGTTGATTGAAAAGAATACAAATGGCCGGCTGATGGGATACCTCTCAGTCAACACCCAGTGGTCTTTGTACTTGATTGTAGAAAGAGATTTTTCTTTTCCTTTTTTTATTGTTTGATGTATTATGCAAAGAAATGTGAGTTTGTGCCATCAATTAAGCCATCACTTACGTACTTGCCAAAATGGCCTTCCTGGTGACAGCTCAGTCAACTAATTAGAGTCAGCACCTTTATACTGGGAGCTACATGGTGGCCTACGCTTTTGTAGTTGGGTGCAGGTCTCCAAGACTTTTCCTTCCTCTCTCACCCATGAGTAAATTACAACCAGAAAGTGAATAAGAAGGAATGACTTATAATGATGGTAAAGCAAGGTGGGATAACAAGAAGCCGCAGCCATTCACAGCCATGGAGTGGTCCATTCTGAATGGACTTTCAGCTCTCTGTGTTACCTTCAGGTCTAGCTGCCATTCTAGTGATCATGCTGCCAGTCACTCTAGCAGTTTCAGTAGATGACTCCCAGGTACTGCTTCTGAGCAGTACATTTCAAAAGAAGAGTAAGATGATCCCAAGGGTACCACCTTAGTCTCTGGGCCCCATCCTGTGTACCTGCAAATAGAATAACTCCTCGTTTTGGTTAGGTCTAGAAAGTGAAGGAGTGTTATCTTCCTTTTTGGAATGTCCTCCTTTTTTTGGAAGTAGCCTTTTTTTGCTTTTTAATCCTTTGGTAACTTACTTATGGTAGAATCACTGAGAAAGGGAATATGGGAGGATATATAATTCATTGCTTTCTCACGTCCTCAAGTTGTGATGCAATTAATCCATGTAGGAATTAAAGCCATCGATTGCAAGTGGTTTATTGAACATCTCAACTCAGAGGGATTCAAATATGAAGTGGTTTATTTTTCTCCTATCACTTTTTTAAAACACATTCTCTTGAATCACGTTTTCTTTTGTATTCTTAGTAACATCTTGGGCAGATTCGATGTCCTTAGTCATTTTCAGATATTGAAAAGTCCAGTCTTATCTGGTCTATGTTGGAACTTTAGTCTCACATCCAATTTTGTGCTACACAAAATTGCCACACAGCCAGCCAGGCCTCAGCTTGAGGTATTTGTACTGGCAGTGAAGGGGGCACCATCTCTCTCTTATTCCTTCCTTTTGTGCTTTTAGCTCCTCCTGGGCTGGACAAGATGAGAGAGATCTTAGAAGAGAGCCAAAGTCTTTTGATTTCACTGCTGCTGTCGTGGTCCTTCCCTGGGTGTCCACGACTGCTGCGTGGCTCTTATCCACGTGCTGGTTCTCTTTGGGGTAGGTGAGTGAGTCCTTTGGGGAGCATAGCCAGAGGCATCTTCAATGCAGAGTTCCCTGACCTGGGCCCAGAAAGGGAGGGAAAAGCCCGAGCATTCACCCCAAGGCAGTATGGTACAACTCCAAAGAGTCTAGTCATCTGTTCTCGTGGATCAGTGGTTCTCCAAGCTGGATGTCTATTAGAATCACCTGGGAAGCCATTAAAAGAAAATTAGTGTCTGGGCCCAACCACAGAGATTCTGATTTCATTGGATGGGCTCAGGCATGGGTATTTTTTAAAAGTTCTCCAGCTTATTTTAATGTGCAGCCATGTTTGAGAACGACCGTGTAGTAGGCATGGAGAGGTGATGTTAGCTGCACTCACTAGTAAGTGCCGTAGGATGTGGCTGGTGCCTCCTTTGGTGGCTCTCTTTAGAATGTGGGATGTATAAAGTACCTATTGCTTTGTGGCTTTGTGACCTTAGCTAAAATTCATGATCAATAGGGAAATTCCATTCATCATTCTGACATTTTCGTAAGTCTCCCTGGCTCTCTTGCTGTCTTGGCAGCTCCTCCTGTAAAGAGAAGTTACATAGAAAGAGCTGCAGGTTGCCTTTTACTAACAAAGGTAGAGAGGCTCTGACAGGTAAATTCTGTGAGATTGTACCTCACTCCAGCAACTTCTGGACCACTCTGGAGGGATCATCAGCTCATAACACAATTCTACGTTTCCAACTAGATTAACAAATGTTTTCCTCATGAAACCACAGGCATGTTCAAGTGACATTTTATTTCCTCTCATTCCATTTCCCCTTTCTCTAACACATTTTACTAGTAACTTCACTGTGAAAATAGTATCTTTGTTACCGAGATTTTCATCAGTTCCTGCTACTGAGGCTATGCATGAAGCCATTATCCTTTTGTCTTTTGACACAACAATAATTGTTTCCATAGCAACAAATTATAGCATCACAAACTGAGACAGTGGCTTCAGGTGAGGAATAAATAACAGGAGCCAATGAACTTAGGGGGACCAGTATACTGTTCCAAATGCAATGAAAGCCACTCTGAAAAACATGATTCAGTGCTGAAGCAGAATCATCCCTAAATAGAAATTTCAGTTTTTTCCATGAATCATCAGTGACTTTAAATGTAGTTCCTGTTGGCAATAAACTCACAGTTTTTGGTATGAATTCTGCCAAAAAGGAAACAAACGACTTGCCAAAATTAAATATATGTGGTTCAAGATGGGAACAAAGTGTGAAAAGCAGAGGCCTTGCTGGTGACTGGTGACACTGGGGCTGTGAAGTTATACCCTGATCACAGGTATATAAGGAAGTCATCAAGGGCTCACCGGCATTATTTGGGTAGAGTGTGAAGTTCTCTTCCTCTCCATCTTTCCTCCCAAGGGACAATTCTGGAGTCTCATAGTTCTAACTAGAAAGAATTGGGTCTATGCTTTTTTGGTCAAAAAACAAAGTCAAAAACTGGAAAAATTGAACCTTAGTGGAAAAAGCACCGACAAAGGCTCAAGGGATCTGAGTTCCTTTTTTTTCCCCTGCCATTAATGAGTTTTGTGGTTTAGGGAAACTAACTTAACCTTACTGGGCTCTAATTTCTTACTTGTAAAATAAGATGATGAGCCAGGCAATCTCTGCTTATACTTCTTCACAGCTTGATTGCTCTATGAATTTCTGTCTTGTTCCTTGTCCATCACTCTCCGTTATGCAAGAGAATCATGATCTAGTTGAGTTTTTGCTCTTCTTCTTCACCCTCTTCCCAATTATTGGCCCTTTGGAGATTCTCATTACCAGATAAGAAGAGCAACTGAGCAGATAAATTTTAATTCTGGATTATCTATGATTTGGTAGTGGAAATGGCTAATTATTAATGAAAATATATGCTTTCCTTTTCATCATATAGAATTTATCAGTGCCCTTGCTCTTAAGCGAGGCTCTGTGACTCAATTCTTCTGCTAGAATGTAAGAAGATTAATGGGTGCCACAGTTGAGCCAAGGTGGATAGGAAGCAGGATGCCTCCTCTATGTTGTCTTCCCACTTCTGTTTTGCTGGATGTCAATGCCCAGGGCAGCCTTGGAGGCAAGTTGAAAACAGCTGAACTTCTGTCAGCCTGGGTTCCTGAATGACTATGTGGAATAGAGTATGATGCACACCAGGAAAATCCTTATTTTTTTTTTCCTACTGTGTTAAGTCATGAATATTGGGGGTTTTATTTCTCACAATAACTAGTGTTACCCTGACCAATATAATTTGAAACATTATGATTTTTCTTCTCTTCTCAACAACTCTTGAGAGAAACCTTTTTATTTAGAAGGTGAATATCACCATGATGATCTGTCTGGTGATCTGGTGAAACTGTCTAAGAGGGTTTATTGATACGAAGTTTTATGTTTGAAGGTTGGGGAGCAGTGATTCATTTTCTGGAGATACACAGTTAGATTCCCTGAGATTGGTAGAGGAATGGGGTGGTAGTTTAGGAAGTGGAGGAGATCTAATTCCACCAGAATTTACCTCCCATGTGCCCTATCGCCAGAGAAGGCAGAACCTGGATTGTAATGGTACATGGGCAACCATGGACACTAGAAATTGACAGCCTTTGAATGGACCACCGGAACATGGGGTCTCTGTTTTATAGTCTCTGTAAGCTCTAGTGTTTTTCTGTTTTAAAATTTTTGATCTCTTCTTATAAGGCATTGCTGACATCTGATTGATCTTGTTCTTCTTGTCAACCTTGGCCAGTTGGAGCTTGAATTGGGTTTAATTTGACTTAGAAAAAGAAAGAAATGTGACATTTCTTGTACTCTGGTGTTATCGGTACCAGTTATAAATGGACTGATAATCCCTGTGGATGCTATATATAGGTGTATGCATAACGCATGGCATTCAATGGTAGAAAGCTGTAGTCTTCAAGGTAGCTTAAGTGTCTCACAAGCTAAGCAAACACTATCACTTTTGTTTTGTGGATTAGCTCAGGACACATTAAAATCCATATATATGATGCTTCTTTCACTTTATCTCCAAATCCCTAGCCCCATTTAGTATATGCCATAGATTGCAAACTCATTTTAACATCAGTTTAAGAAAAATAGAGTTAGTAAAATAAATTGACTGATACTGTATGAGAACAAAGATTGCACAATACTCACAAAATCAGACAGAAATACCTTTCAAGGTTACTCATATTCCTACTACCATTTCAGCTTGCCTAATTAGGCATCAACCGTACCTAGAAAATATTATATGCAAAAATATTAGAAAAATGTGCATCTTACGTGTTAAATAGGGGAATAAACCTCCTGAGACTCAACTGTCTTTCTGTTTTAAGTAGATAGTGTTGATGAAAAGAAAAGCTATTATGTTGGAAGAAGGGAGGTATCAGGGATAATCAGTAGAAATAGAAAGTGTAAAATTAGTGGATTTAGGGATACTGGTATGGATACCATGATCTTATATATGAAAAAATACTACAGAGAAAACAGGTATAATGATTTGCATTCTTTTAACTGCAATAATGAAGTCATTAAGAGTATACTGTGCTCCCAAAGAGCAGAGGGTATAGCTGAATGTGCCTCACATCTGTTGGCCTAGAAATCGTCCTCTTATTTTATACCAATGGATTTATATTGAGGGGGAAAAACAACATTAAAAGGCAGTCAAAAGTAATTAGAAGTGGTGCTGCATGTAGTCTATCTAGGTCCATTTTGGAAAAAGATCTGGGCAGAAGGGTTGGATGGGTTTGTAGATAGATGAAGAAGGAGGTCATACAGGGAAGAGATTTTGAGTTGTGTATCAAAGGGTTAACTTTTGCTCAACATGCTTAGGAGAGCTGTTGAGTACTGCTATCCTGTCGCTCCTTTCACTGATTCTTGTGTCACTGCGGGTAATAAATCATGTAGCTGCATATCCACGTTAACTCCCTGCTTTGGCATGGAAAGACCAATGACTACAAAGGGGACAGAAGCTTCCTCTTGGTGCTCTGTGGGAGTTGACTTATGTTTCTAACAATCTAGGCAGCCTGTTGATTCTATTGTTTCACTTATTTTTACCATGGAGGTAGGGCAGGTTAAAACAGGCAAAGGACAACTGGTATTGGTTTTTCAAAGTGTAAAGATGCCAGCTCCTCACTAAGCAAGTATTTAACTTAACTTTTGTATTCCATTGGCATCTAGTACAGTACCAGGCGTATAATATGCATTCGATAACTTTGAGTGAATGAATATGTGGCTGAATGGACAAATGAAGTACAGACATACCTTGAAGATATGGCAGGTTTGGGTCCAAACCACTGCAATAAAGTGAATATGGCAATAAAACAAGTCACATGAATTTTTTGGTTTCCCAGTGCCTATAAAAGTTATGTTTACACTATTCTATAGTCTATTAAGTGTGCAATAACATTATGCCGAAAAGTGTTAAAAGTACTTTATTGTTAAAAAATGCTAATCATTCTCTGAGCCTTCAGTGAATCATAATATCTCTCCTGGTGGAGGGTCTTGCCTCAATGTTAACGGCAGTCCTCCTCTTCAATTCTTTATCCAGTCTCTAACTTTTAAAAAAAATTGGGTCAGTTGTCCCTTAGATTTCTGGATTTTTCTTTTTGCTTCCTGTGGTGTCAATTAACTTGGACCTGTATTACTTGACTTCCTTCATTGATTCTATTCAGTTTCAACTTTCGGGGCAAGAATATTTCATAGGTTGTGCCCTGTGATCCATGTTATAAAATGTCAGAAAGTGTATAATATCTGGATGCACCTATTTTTAGTAATTTCAAGATTGTTCACTAGGTTCAGGTGATGATAGCTCAATTCCTCCTTTGTAAATTCCCCATCAACCTTTTATCTAATAGTTTCATCCACTGATTACTGTTGACTAATTCATCTGATGAGGGAATGAAAAGTGGTGACTTTCTAATTCTACCATCCTTTCCATGTTTATTGGACGGAATTTTGAGGAAAAAAACCACTTTTCCTTATCAAATTAGACTATTTGGTTACTATGAAATATAGCTCATAGAGGCAAAAAGGATAAATGCTTATTTCTTTCCTTCTGACAGTTTTTAGACCAAGGAGTTGATGTCCTCTACACTCCCAATGATGTTCAATAAGTTAGGTTTGGAGACTGTTCTGCTCTACTCTCTCTTGTGTCTGCTCTCTCTTTCTCTCTAACATTATGACCTCAAGGGTTTTAAGATAATTACAGACATACAGACGTCAGAGATATAGTGGGTTTGGTTCCAGACCACTGCAATAAAGTGAATATCACAATAAAGTGAGTCACACAAAATTTTTGTTTCCCAGTGCATATAAAAGTTATGTTTATACTATGCTGTAGTCTATTAAGTGTGTAATAGCATTATGTCTAAAAAAGAAATGTGCATATGTTAATTAAAAAGTACTTTCTTGCTAAAAAATGCTAAATATCATCTGAACCCTGAGTGAGTCGTAATCTTTCTTGCTGGTGGAGGGTCTTGCCTCAGTGTTGATGGCTGCTGACTGATCAGTGTGGTGGTGGCTGAAGTTTCAGGTGACTGTGGCACTTTCTTAAAATAGACAACAATGAAGTGTGCTGCATCAACTAACTGGTCCTTTCATGAGCAATTTCTCTGTAGCATGCAATGTTGGTTGATAACGTTTCACCCACAGTAGAACTTCTTTCAAAGTTGGAGTCAGTCCTCTCAAACCCTTCCACTGCTTTATCAGCTCAGTTTATGTCATATTCTAAATCTTTTGCTGTTATTTCAACAATCTTCACAGCATCTTCACCAGGAGTAATTTTCATCTCAAGAAACCACTTTTTTTTACTCATCCATAAGAAGCAACTCCTCATCTGTTCAAGTTTTAATTGCAGCAATGCAGTTACATCTTCAGGCTCCACTTCTAATTCTAGTTTTCTTACTATTTCCACCACATTGGCAGTGACTTCCTCCACTGAAGTCTTGAGCCCCACAGTCATCCATGAGAGCTGGAATTAACTTCTTCCAAACTCCTGTTAATGTTGATATTTTGACCTCTTCCCATGAATCACAAATATTCTTGATGGCATCTAGTATGGTGACTCCTTTCCAGAAGGTTTTTCAATTTACTCTGCCCAGATCTGTCAAAGGAATCACTATCTATGACAGCTATAGCCTTATGAAATGTATTTCTTAAATAATAAGACTTGAAAGTCGAAATTGCTCCATGATCCATGGGCTGCAGAATGTTGTGTTAGCAGGCATTAAAACAATATTAAACTCGTACATCTCCATCAAAGCTTTTGGGTGACCAGGTACATTGTCAATGAGCAGTGATATTTTGAAAGGAATCTTTTTTTCCTGAATAGTAGATCTCAACAGTGGGCTTAAAATATTCAGTAAACCATGTTGTCAACAGATGTGCTGTCATCTAGGCTTCGTTGTTCCATTTAGAGAGCACAGGCAGAGTAGACTGAGCATAATCCTTAAGGGCCCTAGGATTTTCAGAATGGTAAATGAGCACTGGCTTCAACTTAAGGTCATCAGCTGCATTAGCCCCTAACAAGAGAGTCAGTTTCTCCTTTGAAGCTTTGAAGCCAAGCTTTAGCTTCTCCTCTTTAGCTCTGAAAGTCCTACATGGAACCTTCTTCCAGTATAAGGCTATTAGGTTTACACTGAAAATCTGTTTAGTGTAGCCACCTTCTTTAATTATCTTAGCTAGATCTCCTGAATAACTTGCTGCAGCTTCTACATCAGCATTTGCTATTTCACCTGGCGCTTTTATGTTATGAATACAGCTTCTTTCCTTAAATCTCACAAGGCAACCTCTGCTAGCTTTAAACTTTTCTTCTGCACCTTCCTCACCTCTCTCAGCCATCATAGAATTGGAGATATTTAGGGCTTTAATCTGGATTAGGCTTTGGCTTAAGGGAATGTTGTGCCTGATTTGATTTTCTATCCAGACCACAAAAACTTTCTCCATATAAGCAATAGGGCTGTTTTGCTTTCTTATCATTTGTGTATTCACTGAAGTAACAGTTTTAACTTCCTTCAAGAACTTTTCCTTTGCGTTCACAACTTGGATAACTGATTGGCACAGGGGTTCTAGCTTTCAGCCTATCTCAGCTTTAAACATGCCTTCTTTGCTGAGCTTAATTATTTCTAGCTTTTGATTTAAAGTGAGAGACATGTGATTCTTCCTTCCACCTGAACACTTAGAGGCCATTGTAGGGTTATTAATTGGCCTAATTTCTATATTGTCGTGTCTCAGGGAATAGGGAGGCCTGAGGACAGGAAGAGAGACAGGGGAACAGCCGGTTGGCGGAGCAGTCAGAACACACACATTTTTTTTTTTTAAAACATCTTTATTGGAGTATAATTGCTTTACAATGGTGTGTTAGTTTCTGCTTTGTAACAAAGTGAATCAGTTATACATATACATATGTTCCCATATCTCTTCCCTCTTGCATCTCCCTCCCTCCCACCCTCCCCATCCCACCCCTCTAGGTGGTCACAAAGCACCGAGCTGATCTTCCTGTGCTATGCGGCTGCTTCCCACTAGCTATCTATTTTACATTTGGTAGTGTATATATGTCCATGCCACTCTCTCACCCTGTCACACCTCACCCCTTCCCCTCCCCATATCCTCAAGTCCATTCTCTAGTAGGTCTGTGTCTTTATTCCCGTCTTGCCACTAGGTTCTTCATGACCTTTTTTTTTTTCCCCTTAGATTCCATATATATGTGTTAGCATACTGTATTTGTTTTTCTCTTTCTGACTTACTTCACTCTGTATGACAGACTCTAACTCCATCCACCTCACTACAAATACCTCCATTTCATTTCTTTTTATGCCTGAGTAATATTCCATTGTATATATGTGCCACATCTTCTTTATCCATTCATCCAATGATGGACACTTAGGTTGCTTCCATGTCCTGGCTATTGTAAATAGAGCTACAATGAACATTTTGGTACATGACTCTTTTGGAATTATGGTTTTCTCAGGGTATATGCCCAGTAGTGGGATTGCTGGGTCGTATGGTAGTTCTATTTTTAGTTTTTTAAGGAACCTCCATACTGTTCTCCATAGTGGCTGTATCAAATTACATTCCCACCAACAGTGCAAGAGTAGAACACACACATTTATCGATTAAGTTTGCTGTCTTAAATGGGCATGGTTTGTGCACTCCAAAACAATTACAATAGTAATATCAAAGATCACTGATCACAGATCACCATAACAAATATAATAATAATGAAAAACTTTGAATATTGTGAGAATTACCAAAGTGTGACACAGAGACCTGAAGTGAGGAAATGTTATTGAAAAAATGGCACCAATAGACTTGCTTGATGCAAGTTGCCACAAACCTTCAGTTTGAAAAAACAGGCAATATCTGTAAATAAAGCAAAGTGCAATAAATGGAGGTACGCCTGTATCTGGGGGAAAAGTGGAATCTATTTTTTATGTGCTTTAAGAGGTGCAAAACCTCTCTGTGTCTAGATGTAAACTTGACATTGAAAAAGAATTTCTTAAGGTAAAATCATAAAATCAACTTTGTTGTCTCACAGTAGCCTGTGCATAAGCATCCTGTGGGGCTATTTTACTTTGACCTTTTGAATGAAAATTTTAGATATATTCCATAGCCTATCTGTTCATTCTTATGAATAGAAAGTCTCTGGCCTCTTGAGCATGACTTGTACGTAAATGTTCGTAACATCTTTGTTTGTAATAGCCCCAAACTGGAAACTACATCCATATCCATTAATAAGTGAAAGGAAAAACAAATTGTAGTATATCTATACAGTGGAATACTATTCAGCAATCAAAAGCAATAGGCTATTGGTGTATACAACACGGATGGATCACAATATAAATATGCTGAGTAAAAGAAGCCAGACAAAAATTAGTATATACCATATGATTCCATTTATATAAAACTCTATAAAATGCAAACTAATCTTTAGTGACAGAAAGCAGAGCAGCAGTTGACAGGGAGGAATGAGAAGGAGAGTTTCTATAAAGGGATACAAAGGAATTTTATGGGGTGATGGACATGTCCACCATCTTGATTGAAGTGACAGTTTCATGGGTATGTACATAGGTCTTTATCCAATTATACACTTTAAATATGTGCAATTTATTGTACAATAATTATATCTTAGTAAATTCATTAACAACAACAAGAGCCCTCGGTTCAGTGTCGTGGCCCACTCCTGGAGTCTGAAGTCCTCAGCAGGTCTGGTATGTGTGTGTGGCCCTTAGCCCTTATCTGCACACGTCTGCACTGGGAGAATGCAGAGACAGAAAGCAGGGTGTTGTGGTTTCCAAACAGGCTGCCTCTCAAGTTTTCAAAGTGGAGGGAGTGGCAGCCCTGCTGGGGAAACCTGGACTCCTGGTTTTCCTTAGACAGAGACCGATGAGCAGAATGTGCCAGAAATCCAAGGGGATTTGACACATGGGCAATGGTGGAAGCGACTGGTGTGTTGATCTGGAGAAGAGGGGTGAAGGGAACCACAGTGCACAGTTTTTACTGACTCCATGCTTCCCGGAGGTGAGAATCAGGACCGAAAAAAAAAAAAAAAATCCTGCAGAGAAGCAAAGATCAAAATTTAGTTTAATCAAAAATTAATTCTCCAGTCTCTTTGGGTTGGGGTGGAAGTGCTCTTTTGGTTTATGTAAGATTCAGTCAGTTTTCTTCCTTCCTGTATTATTGAGATATAATTGACATTCAGAACTGTATAAGTTTAAGGTGTACAGCATGATAATTTGATTTACATACATCATGGAATGATTATCACAATAAGTTTAGTGAACGTTCATCATCTCCTATAGATATAAAATTAAATGAAAAAATATTTTTTTCCTTTTGATGAGAACTCTTAGGATTTACTCTTAGCAACTTTCATATATAACACATAGCAGTGTTAATTATATTTCTCGTGTTGTACATTACATCACTAGTACTTATTTATCTTATAACTGGAAGTTTGTACATTTTGACTACCTTCCTCCAATTCCCTCTTCCCCCACTCTCTCTGGTAACCACAAATATGATCTCTTTTTCTATGACTTTGTTTGTTTTTGAAATATAATTGACCTACAACACTACACTAGTTCCTGGTACACAACATAGTGATTTGGTATTTAGTCAGTTTCTTTTACTTCCCCTTTGTTCTGCCTTTTTTCTCTTCTTCTGAGTGCATTCTGGTGATATTTCAACTGTTTATTTTTAAAAGGTTATTTCTGGTATCTAAACAAATTTGGGGACCAAATTTCTGACTTGTTTATTTATATGTTAAATACCAAAATTTTTGTGTCAATTACAGTGACCATAGTTTCTTTTCAGAGTCTTTGAGAGATGTTGACATGAAATAATATCTCAGCACTTCTTAGAGCTGAGGACCCACGCTCTGTAGTGTTAACAGAGACTTGTGAACGTAAATAAATAGCTATTCTGTTGTGACATACTAATTTTAGATGGGGGGAAAAGCTTTCAACATTCTTAGGGGAAGGAAACCTTAAAACTTCCCAGCTGAAATAAACAAGTGTGTGATTTATGGATTTGGGACAGTTTGATAATATATTTGTATATGAGAGGAATAGCCTATTTTGTGGATATTTCATTGGATTAATTGGTTTTAGAAGTATTTACTGAGTATGTATTATCTCGCAGGCATCGTGGTGGGGCTGTGGGCACAGCTGTGATCAGGCCACTGCCCTTAGGTTATGCTGGTATATTTGTGTGTCCTTGGATTTTTAGCTGGAGACAGGAGACTTTTCATTTCATGTTTTAAATTCTTGGGGGTATGTGTTTGAAAGGAATATGGAAACAAGATACATATTTTCCCTAAGTGAGAAAGTTGAAACAGAAGGATAGACACAGCTTTAAGAGTTTCATTCTCTCTCCACCCGTGGCTTGCTGGGTCACCTTGCACAGGCTTTATTTTCTCAAAACCCCTTTCCCCTGACAGGCTTGTAATAGGGAGCTCATTATTGTTTGCACAGTGTTCTGAAATCTTCAGAAGCAAGCTGCTGTAATTGTAAAATGATATTCAAGAGACAAAGGATTTGAGGCTAGTGTTGGTTTTTCTTTTCCTAATGCAAGTATCTGTTATTTTTCTCAGTGAGGGTAACCAAACAATGGAAGCTGCCAAATGTTTATGATAGAAATCTCTTGCTTTGAGATTTGGATCCTGTGTGGGAGGATTTTTGATTATTTATAATTGTTTACTTTTAGCAGGTGACCTGATTTTTTTTCTTTCTACCTTATAATTACTTACTTTATAGTTACAGTGTTGAAAGCATGAAGCTAATATTCTTAAGAGTTTTCATCTGTCTCATTTCTAGTTTCCTTTCCCCAGCAAATCAATCAGAGCAGTGGCACCATTTTCAGGAGTGCAGCCACTTCCGGTGGGTTCAGCCTGCGTCAGTGAGGTGAATAACAACCACCACAAAACATAATGCACGCATAGGCTGGAGAGGTAATTGTGTGTGTGTGCGTGTGTGTGTGTGTGTGTGAGAGAGAGAGAGAGAGAGAGAGAGAGAGAGAGAGTGAGAGAGAGAAAGAGAGGAGAGAGAGAGAGATTAACATTTCACCAGTTATCTTACTGAAGTCTTATGGGTTGACTTCAGAATGCATTTTGGAAGTTTATGTGTAATATTCTTAGATTAATTATAACTCTGTACCAATGATCTTGGCAGCCACTTTGTTTGCCATTGTTTTTTTTTTTTTAACATTTTTATTTGAGTATAATTGCTTTTACAATGGTGTGTTAGTTTCTGCTGTATAACAAAATGAATGAGCTACACATATACATACATCCCCATATCTCTTACCTCTTGTGTATCCCTCCCACCCTCCCTATCCCACCCCTCTAGGTGGTCACAAAGCACCCAGCTGATCTCTCTGTGCTGTGCTGCTGCTTCCCATGAGCTATCTATTTTACATTTGGTAGTGTATATATGTCCGTGCCACTCTCTCACTTCGTCCCAGCTTACCCTTCCCCCTCCCCGTGTCCTCAAGTCCATTTTCTATATCTGCATCTTTATTCCTGTCCTGCGCCTAGGTTCTTCAGAACCATTTTTTTTTGTTTTTTTTTTTAGATTCCGTATATATGTGTTAGCACACGGTATTTGTTTTTCTCTTTCTGACTTACCTCACTCTGTATGACGGACTCCATGTCCGTCCACCTCACTACAAATAACTCAATTTCGTTTCTTTTTATGACTGAGTAATATTCCATTATATATATGTGCCACATCTTCTTTATCCATTCATCTGTTGATGGACACTTAGGTTGCTTCCATGTCCTGGCTATTGTAAATAGAGCTGCAATGAACATTGTGGTACATGACTCTTTGTGAATTATGGTTTTCTCAGGGTATATGCCCAGTAGTGGGATGGCTGGGTCGTATGGTAGTTCTATTTTCAGTTTTTTAAGGAACTTCATACTGTTCTCCATAGTGGCTGTATCAATTTACATTCCCACCAACAGTGCAAGAGGGCTCCCTTTTCTCCACACCCTCTCCAGCATTTACTGTTTGTAGATTTTTTGATGATGGCCATTCTGACCAGTGTGAGGTGATACCTCATTGTAGTTTTGATTTACATTTCTCTAATGATTAATGATGTTGAGCATCCTTTCATGTGTTTGTTGGCAATCTGTATATCTTCTGTGGAGACATGTCTATTTAGGTCTTCTGCCCATTTTTGGATTGGGTTGTTTGTTTTTGGTTTTTTTGATATTGAACTGCATGAGCTGCTTATAAATTTTGGAGATTAATCCTTTGTCAGTTGCTTCATTTGCAAATATTTTCTCCCATTCTGAGGGTTGTGTTTTCATCTTGTTTATGGTTTTCTTTGCTGTGCAAAAGCTTTTAAGTCATTAGGTCCCATTTGTTTATTTTTGTTTTTATTTCCATTTCTCTAGGAGTTGGGTCAAAAAGGATCTTGCTGTGATTTATGTCATAGAGTGTTCTGCCTATGTTTTCCTCTAAGAGTTTTATAGTGTCTGGCCTTACATTTAGGTCTTTAATCCATTTTGAGTTTATTTTTGTGTATGGTGTTAGGGAGTGTTCTAATTTCATTCTCTTACATGTAGCTGTTCAGTTTTCCCAGCACCACTTATTGAAGAGGCTGTCTTTTCTCCATTGTATATTCTTGCCTCCTTTGTCAAAGATAAGGTGACCATATGTGCGTGGGTTTATCTCTGGGCTTTCTATCCTGTTCCACTGATCTATATTTCTGTTTTTGTGCCAGTACCGTACTGCCTTGATTACTGTAGCTTTGTGGTATAGTCTGAAGTTAGGGAGCCTGATTCCTCCAGCTCCGTTTTTCTTTCTCAAGATTGCTTTGGCTATTCGGGGTCTTTTGTGTTCCATACAAATTGTGAAATTTTTTGTTCTAGTTCTGTGAAAAATGCCATTGGTAGTTTGATAGGGATTGCACTGACTATGTAGATTGCTTTGGGTAGTATAGTCATTTTTAAAACATTGATTATTTCAATCCAAGAACATGGTATATCTCTCCATCCATTTGTATCATCCTTCATTTCTTTCATCAGTGTCTTACAGTTTTCTGCATACAGGTCTTTTGTCTCTGTAGGTAGGTTTATTCCTAGCTATTTTATTCTTTTTGTTGCAATGGTAAATGGGAGTGTTTCCTTAATTTCTCCTTCAGATTTTTCATTGTTAGTGCATAGGAATGCAAGAGATTTCTGTGCATTAGTTTTGTATCCTGCTACTTTACCAAATTCATTGATTAGCTCTAGTAGTTTTCTGGTAGCATCTTTAGGATTCTCTATGTATAGTATCATGTCATCTGCAAGCAGTGACAGTTTTACTTCTTTTTTCTGATTTGGATTCCTTTTATATCTTTTTCTTCTCTGATTGCTGTGGCTAATCAACCTTGTCTTATTCCTGATCTTAGAGGAAATGGTTTCAGTTTTTCACCATTGAGAATGATGTTAGCTGTGGGTTTGTCATATATGGCCTTTATTATGTTGAGATAAGTTCCCTCTATGCCTACTTTCTGGAGGGTTTTTATCATAAATGGGTGTTGAATTTTGTTGAAAGCTTCTTCTGCATCTATTGAGATGATCATATGGTTTTTCTCCTTCAGTGTGTTAATATGGTTTATCACACTGATTGACTTGCATATATTGAAGAATCCTTGCATTCCTGGGATAAACCCCACTTGATCATGGTATATGATCCTTTTAATGTGCTGTTGGATTCTGTTTGCTAGTATTTTGTTGAGGATTTTTGCATCTATGTTCATCAGTGATATTGGCCTGTAGTTTTCTTTCTTTGTGACATCTTTGTCTGGTTTTGGTATCAGGGTGATGGCAGCCTTGTAGAATGAGTTTGGAGTGTTTCTCCCTCTGCTATATTTTGGAAGAGTTTGAGAAGGATGGGTTTTAGCTCTTCTCTAAATGTTTGATAGAATTCCCCTGTGAAGCCCTCTGGTCCTGGGATTTTGTTTGTTGGAAGTTTTTAAATCACAGTCTCAATTTCAGTGCTTGTGATTGGTCTGTTCATATTTTCTATTTCTTCCTGGTTCAGTCTTGGAAGGTTGTGCTTTTCTAAGAATTTGTCCATTTCTTCCAGGTTGTCCATTTTATTGGCATAGAGTTGCTTCTAGTAATCTCTCATGATCCTTTGTATTTCTGCAGTGTCAGGTGTTACTTCTCCTTTTTCATTTCTAATTCTGTTGATTTGAGTCTTCTCCCTCTTTTTCTTGATGTGTCTGGCTAATGGTATCAATTTTGTTTATCTTCTCAATGAACCAGCTTTTAGTTTTATTGATATTTGCTATTGTTTCCTTCATTTCTTTTTCATTTATTTCTGATGTGATCTTTATGATTTCTTTCCTTCTGCTAACTTTGGGGTTTTTTGTTCTTCTTTCTCTAATTGCTTTAGGTGTAAGTTTAGGTTGTTTATTTGAGATGTTTCTTGTTTCTTGAGGTAGGATTGTATTGCTATAAACTTGCCTCTTAGAACTGCTTTTGCTGCATCCCATAGGTTTTCGGTCATTGTGTTTTCATTGTCATTTGTTTCTAGGTATTTTTTTTTTGTAACATCTTTATTGGAGTATAATTGCTTTACAGTGGTGTTTCTAGGTATTTTTTGATTTCCTCTTTGATTTCTTCAGTGATCTCTTGGTTATCTAGTAGTGTATTGTTTAGCCTCCATGTGTTTGTATTTTTTACAGATTTTTTCCTGTGATTGATATCTAGTCTCATAGTGTTGTGGTCGGAAAAGATACCTGAAACGATTTGAATTTTCTTAAATTTACCAAGGCTTGATTTGTGACCCAAGATATGATCTATCCTTGAGAATGTTCCATGAGCACTTGAGAAGAAAATGTAATCTGCCATTTTTGGATGGAATGCCCTATAAATATCAATTAAGTACATCTTGTTTAATGTATCATTTAAAGCTTGTGTTTATTTATTTTCATTTTGGATGATCTTTCCATTGGTGAAAGTGGGGTGTTAAAGTCCCCTACTATGATTGTGTTACTGTCGATTTCCCCATTTATGGCTGTTAGCATTTGCCTTATGTATTGAGGTGCTCCTATGTTGGGTGCATAAATATTTACAACTGTTATATCTTCTTCTGGATCGATCCCTTAATCATTATGTAGTGTCCTTCTTTGTCTCTTGTAATAGTCTTTATTTTAAAGTCTATTTGGTCTGATATAAGAATTGCTACTCCAGCTTTCTTTTGATTTCCACTTGCATGGAATGTCTTTTTCCATCCCCTCACTTTCAGTCTGTGTGTGTCCCTAGGTCTGAAGTGGGTCTCTTGCAGGCAGCATATATATGGGTCTTGTTTTTGTATCCCTTCAGCCAGTCTATGTCCTTTGGTTGGAGCATTTAATCCATTTACATTTAAGGTAATTATCAATATGTATGTTCCTATTCCCATTTTCTTAATTGTTTTGGGTTTGTTATTGTCGTTCTTTTCCTTCTCTTGTGTTTCCTGCCTAGAGAAGTTCCTTTAGCATTTGTTGTAAAGCTGGTTTGGTGGTGCTGAATTCTCTTAGCTTTTGCTTGTTTGTAAAGGTTTTAATTTCTCCATCGAATCTGAATGAGGTCCTTGCTGGGTAGAGTAGTCTTGGTTGTAGGTTTTTTCCTTTCATCACTTTAAATATGTCTTGCCACTCCCTCTGGCTTGCAGAGTTTCTGCTGAAAGATCAGCTGTTAACCTTATGGGGATTCTCTTGTATGTTATTTGTTGTTTTTCCCTTGCTGCTTTTAATATTTTTTCTTTGTATTTCATTTTTGATAGTTTGATTAATATGTGTCTTTGCATGTTTCTTCTTGGATTTATCCTGTATGGGACTCTCTGCGCTTCCTGGACTTGATTGACTATCCCTTTCCCATATTAGGGAAATTTTCAACTGTAATCTCTTCAAATATATTCTCAGTCCCTTTCTTTTCCTCTTCTTCTTCTGGGACTCCTGTAATTCGAATGTTGGTGCATTTTATGTTGTCCCAGTGGTCTCTAAGACTATCCTCAATTCTTTTCATTCTTTTTTCTTTATTCTGCCTTGTGATAGTTATTTCCAGTATTTTATCTTGCAGGTCACTTATCCGTTCTTCTGCCTCAGTTATTCTGCTATTGATTCCTTCTAGAGAATTTTTAATTTCATTTATTGTTTTGTTCATCATTGTTTGTTTTCTCTTTAGTTCTTCTAGGTCCTTTTTCAACGTTTCTTGTTTTTTTTCCATCCTATTTCCAAGATTTTGGATCATCTTTACTATCATTACTCTGAATTCGTTTTCAGGTAGACTGCCTGTTTCCTCTTCATTTGTTTGGTCTGATGGGTTTTTACCTTGCTCCTTCATCTGCTGTGTGTTTCTCTTTCTTCTCATTTTGCTTAGTGTACTGTGTTTGGGGTCTCCATTTTGCATGCTGCTGGTCCATAGTTCCCGTTGTTTTTGGTGTATGCTCCCAGTGGCTAAGGTTGGTTCAGTGGGTTGTGTAGACTTCCTGGTGGAGGGGACTATTGCCTGTGTTCTGGTGGATGAGGCTGGGTCTTGTCTTTCTGGTGGGCAGGAATGCATCCGGTGGTGTGTGTTAGGGTGTCTGTGAACTTATTATGATTTTAGGCAGCCTCTCTGCTAATGGGTGGAGTTGTGTTCCTGTCTTGCTAGTTGTTTGGCATAGGCTGTCCAGCATTGTAGCTTGCTGGTTTTTGAGTGGAGCTGGGTCTTAGCGTTGAGATGGTGTTATCTGGGAGAGCTTTTGCCATTTGTTATTACATGGAGCCAGGAGGTCTCTGGCGGACCAGTGTCATGAACTCGGCTTTCCCCTTCAGTGGCACAGGCCGGACACCATGTGGCTGGAGCTCCAAGACCCTGTCAGCCACATGGCTTAGAAGAAAATGTTGAAAAAAGAAAGAGAGACAGAGAGAGAGAGAGAGAGAAAGAAGTTATTAAAATAAAAAAATTTTTAAAGTTCTTAAAAATTAAAAAAATTAAAAAGTAGAAAAAAAAAAAGAAAGAAGGAAAGAAAGAAGAGAGCATCCAAATCAAAAAACAAGCCACCAATGATAACAAGTGCTAAAAACTATACTAAAAAAAAAAACACAAAAAAACCCAGACAGAACCCTAGGAGAAGTGGTAAAAGCAAAGCTATATAGACAAAATCTCACAAAGAAGTATACACATACACACTCAGAAAAAGAGAAGAAGGAAAAAAATACATATATATTTACCTATAACAAAAAAAAGGAAGAGAGCAACCAAATCAATAAACAAATCTACCAATGATAATAAACTCTAAATACTAAAGTAAGAGAAACATAAAACCAGAAACAAATTAGATGCAGAAAGCAAACCCCAAGTCTACAGTTGCTCCCAAAGTCCACCACCTCAATTTTGGGATGATTCATTGTCTCTTCAGGTATTCCACAGATGCAGGGTACATCAAGTTGATTGTGGAGATTTAATCCGCTGCTCCTGAGGCTGCTGGGAGAGACTTCCCTTTCTCTTCTTTGTTTGCACAGCTCCTGGGGTTCAGCTTTGGATTTGGACCTGCCTCTGCGTGTAGGTCGCCTAAGGGCATCTGTTCTTCACTCAGACAGGACGGGGTTAAAGGAGCAGCTGATTCGGGGGCTCGGGCTCACTCAGGCTGGGGGAAGGGAGGGGTACGGATGTGGGGCGAGCCTGCGGCGGCAGAGGCCAGCATGACGTTGCAGCAGCCTGCGGCACCGTGCGTTCTCCCAGGGAAGTTGTCCCTGGATCACAGGACCCTGGCAGTGGTGGACTGCATAGGCTCCCTGGAGGGAGGTGCGGAGAGTGACCTGTGCTCGCACACAGGCTTCTTGGTAGTTGCAGCAGCAGCCTTAGTGTTTCCTGCCAGTCTCTGCTGTCCGCGCTGATAGCCGTGGCTCGCACCCGTCTCTGGAGCTCGTTTAGGCAGTGCTCTGAATCCCCTCTTCTCGCGCACCAGGAAACAATGGTCTCTTGCCTCTTAGGCAGGTCCAGACTTTTTCGCGGACTCCCTCCCGGCTAGCTGTGGTGCACTAGCACCCTTCAGGCTGTGTTCACGCAGCCAACCCCAGCCTTCTCCTTGGGATCCGACCTCCGAAGCCAGAGCCTCTGCTCCCAGCCCCTGCCCACCCCGATGGGTGAGCAGAGAAGCCTCTCGGGCTGGTGAGTGCCGGTCAGCACCAATCCTCTGTGCAGGCAAAATATGGAACGCTTCATGAATTTGCTCGTCATCTTTGTGCAGGGACCATGCTAATCTTCTCTGTATTGTTCCAATTTTAGTATATGTGCTGCTGAAGCGAACACATAATTATAATTTTAAAACTCATAAAATCTTTGTGAAATCTTTGTTGCCTGAGTCAGACTTGACCTTGTACTTATGTCTGATTCATATGGTGTGGTAACAAAGTTAATAACATCATCTAACATTCTACTAATGACTTCCATATTCTTTTAAGATAGTGTAAGTTTTCAAAAGAGTCATGAATATGGGCAGCGGACCCTGGCTTTTGCAATCCCAAGGTATCATTATTCCATTTTTCTTCTGCCCTAAGATTGAGACCTTAGCCAAAATGACCCAGAAAAAGCCTCCCAAATATTGAATTTGTTAATGAACTCCCCTTCCCATGATATGAGAGAATATGAGGTAGTTCCATGATAACTGATAGGGCCATCCAGTTAAATATGGCAGACTAAGCACCTTTGCTACTTGTATTTATTTTTGTGAACACATGTATTCATCTTTGCTACTTTCCACAGTCTCATGTATTTATCTTTGCTACTTTCTATAATCTCATGAGAAGGACAATAAAGAAATGAGTGTAAACTCATAAGGACGGGAAACAGGAAAGGAGAAGACAGTAGGTAAGCCTTGTCAAAATTTTAGAATTTTCAAGGTATGGAAACAACCTAAGCCCATGAATAAATTAATGGATAAATAAAATGTGGTATATATGTATACAATGGAATAAAAATCAGCCATGAAAAGAAGGAAATCCTGCCATTTGTGACAAAATGTATGAACTTTGAGGGCATAGAACCAGAGCGTAGAATGGTGGTTGCCAGGGGTGGGGTGCAGTTAGGGAGATATTGGTCAAAGGGCACAAATTTTTAGTTTTAAGATAAATAAGCTCTGGAGATCTGATGTAGAGCATGGTGACTATAGTTAGTAGTACTGCATTGTATACCTGAAATTTGCTAAGAGAGTAGATCTTCAATCTTCTTACCACACACATACAGACAAAGGTAGTTGTGTGAGGTGATGGATATATTCATTAACTTGATTGTGGTAAGCATTTAAAAATATATACATATATCAAGTCATTACATTGTAGACCTTAAATATATACAATTTTTATCAATCAATCCTACCTCAATAGAAAAATGGAAAAAAATGGAAATGGAAAAAAATATATAAAAAGCAAATCCTACAAAAAAATTTTGGAACTGTGGCTGTCCAATATAGCAGCCATTAACCACATGGGGCTACTTACATTTCAGTTGCTTAAAATTAAATAAAAATTTAAAAATTTAGTCATTCAATTCTATTAGCTAACGTTTTAAGTGCTCAGTAGCTACATGTGGCTACCATGTTGTACAGCATGGATATGGAACATTTCCATCGTGGCAGAAAGTTCTACTGGACAGTGCTGTTTAAAAGATGGAAAGTAAACAGACAAACAGGAACTGAGTTACGTTTCTCTACTAAGTGCCTACATGCGTGTAGTGGGTTGAATGGGGGCTCCCCAAAAGATATGTCCATGTCCTAATTCCAGAACTGGTGAATGTGATCTCACTGGAAAAAGACCCTTTACAGATGTAATTAAGTTAAGGATCATAAGATGAGATCATCCTAGATTACTGGGTGGATCCTCATTCCAATGATAAGTGTCGTTATAAGAAAGGAGAGAAGGTGATGTGAAAATGGAAGTAGCAATTGGTCTTTGGCTGCCATGGGCCAAGTAATTCCTGGAGCCACCAGAAGCTGGAAGAGGCAAGGAAGGATCCTCCCTTGGATTTTTCAGAGGGAGCCCTGCTGATTCCTCACTTTTGGCCTTCTGGCCTCCAGAACTGTGATGAAATAAATTTCTGTTGTTTTAAGCCACCAATTTTATGATGATTTTTTATAGCAGCTCTAGGAGAATAATAGATGGGGGGAGGTCAAGAAGACTAAGTGTTTACTAAATGAAGAGTGTGAACCAGAAAGGCTCCAGAGTGAGAGAAACTAGGCATGCATGAGGGTAGGACTAAGGTGCCTTCCTGTGAGAATCTGAGAGTAAGACTTTAATCCAAAAAGGGGAATTTATTAACAGAGTATCCCACAGATCATAAGGGTATCTCTTAGAGAAGAAGGGTTTTACATGGGCCAGAGATCCCAAACTGTGGCTAGGCATCCCCCTGCCCCCACTCAGTACCAAGAGCATCAGATCTGTCTTGTCCCAGAGGGCAGAGGGATAGTTGGTGTTATCTTAGCTGTGGACTGAAGTACCAACTGACCTCATCCCCTGAGCACTTGGTTCCCTGAATGTTTATTTCTTCCTCTAGAGTGTTAGAGAAATTTTGCACTATGCCTGATCCCTTCTTTGCTTCCTGCTTTGTTCTCACCTGTTTACCCAGCCTCTTCACTCCTGAGAGGTTTCTTCCCTCATTCTGCATGTGAGGTCCACCTCTGAAATGCATAGAACAGAAGGATTATCAGAGTGATCCCAAGGAGCACCCCTTAGCATATAGGGCTAATTTTGTGAAATCATGATTATAGAGAGGTAGATTTTTAGCTGTACCTGGCATAGGGTGCACAAATAGGAGAATATCTCTTCTCTTTCCAAAAGGCAGAAGATACTGTCTGCTGTGCTGGGCCTCTGTGACCACCTTAGGGAGCGATAAGAAAGCCAAACAGACCCTCACTGTGCTCCAGAAGGTAGTTAAACTCAGGGGCCAAGAGAGCCACAAAGAAAAAGCAAGTCTCGAAAGTTTCTGAGAATGAAAGAAACTCGACTGACTGTTTCCTAGGTGTGAGATATAAAATAAGTCCCTTAACTGCCTGAGGCTCAATATATAATGGGGGTTGTTGTGAGAAATAAGTAAATAAAAGGGAGGCGGGGTGAGGTGATACTAGTCCAGTTCATGCATATTCTTTTACGTTCCAGGATGGGCCTGAGCAAGATAGGGAAACTGAGTTTGTGGGGTGTTGGATTAAAGTTACACGTATATATGTCCATGTGTGGGCCCCAAATAGTTACACAATGTCAAGAAGAAAAACAATGCAATTACTGGCAACTTGGAGTCTTTTCTCTATGACCCGAAGAATAGAGAACATTGACAACATCTGGCTGCAAAAGTACCTTTCACTTTCTGGTGCCACCAGAAAAGCTGCCTTCTTCTTCTTCTTTTTTTTTGTTTTTAACAAATATATTTATTTATTTATTTTTGGCTGCGTTGGGTCTTCGTTGCTGCACGCAGGCTTTCTCTAGTTGCGGTAAGCGGGGGCTACTCTTCGTTGCAGTGAGCGGGCTTCTCATTGAGGTGGCTTCTGTTGTTGCAGAGCATGGGCTCTAGGTGCACGGGCTTCAGTAGTTGTGGCTTGTGGGCTCAGTAGTTGTGACGCACGGGCTTAGTTGCTCTGTGGCATGCGGGATCTTCCCGGACCAAGGATCAAACCCGCGTCCCCTGCATTGGCAGGCAGATTCTTAACCACTGCGCCAGCAGGGAAGTCCACTGGCTTCTTTGGACATAGTGTAGTTTTGGTCCCTGGATGTCTCCAACTGGGTTCTGAAGGTTCTCTTTGCACCTCATGAGTTTGGAGAATCCAGAGGCACTGGCTTCCCAACTCTTAAGGAATATTAGTTCAACTTTGATTCCTTCAAACCAATACAAGCACTGGAGGAATCTGGATCTCTTATGCTATTTTAGTTTTTATCCTGACTTTGAAATTATTTATTCATTTTGTTTTAGTTTTTTAAATTATATTTAAATATCTGCTACCTAAACACATCAGCTACCTGGAATCAGTGAAAAGGTTTCCTTGAGAATTTTGAGATCTGGCATTCACAGCTGAGTTCTCATTTAACACATTGCCTTTCATTTCACAGAAAGTCCTTGTCAAATTTTGCTCTTGTAAGTTGAATATAGCAGCCTAACAGCTTTTTTTTCTTTCTTTCTGTGGGGAAAAGGTGCTTTATTATAGAGTTGAAGGACTTCATTTTAATGTTGCAGTCACTTCTTTAAAGTACTTTAAATTTGAATATATTTTCCCTATTATATTCCTCTAATTTCTGGCTATGATTTGCAAAAAATGATTTGTTCTTTTGATGGAACACAGTTTTCAAAGGTAATTAAAATGGTCTCCAGATAGGGAGACAACTAGCAAGATTAACAAATTATGTCACTTCTTTAAGTTTTATATTTATAGCAAAACCACATGTGTTTTATATGCAGATTTAACAACCTTTTGTATGTACTTGGCCTGGGAAATAGGGATGTTAGTGGATAATGACTTTGACTGTAACACTAGGAGAGATGAGACATTTCTATTGTAACAGGCTAGGATCAAACTCTTCTATTAGAGCCTTTTTAATCTTGTTTCTTAGCGTTCCACATTGCTTTTATAATTAGATTCAAACTTAATCCTATAAAATTTGGGGGGGGGGGAAAGAAAGAAGGACTTATGTGAAAATTCACATTTGCAATTGGATGAGTTTTAAGCTATTTAGCACAGACCTTTGATGACATATTAAGACAGAGATGCCCAAAGGAAGAAATAAAGGGGTTTATAGTTATGTTACAGCTGTAGAATTACCCTAGATTTCTCCCCAGAGATAGAGTAATAATCTGGGTGCTTGAAGGCTGCCCTTAAGAATAGGATAAATATTTACAGGTGTGCGTTGAACTAGATTTATTCTGTTGTATAAAAATTCTGTTATATAAAAAAAATGATACATAAAGAATTTTTACCGGGAATTCTCTGGTGGTCCAGTGGTTAGGACTCCGCACTTTCACTGCAGGGGCCGTGGGTTTGATCCCTGGTTGGGGAACTAAGATCCTGCAAGCTGCGTGGTGCAGCCAATAAAAAATTAAAAAATTAAAGAAAGAAAAGAATTTTTACCAATCAATAAGACAGAAATGAATGCTTTTATAAAAAAAAAATGGCTTGATGGATATCAATATTTAAAATATAAAAGAAGATACATGGTTAATAAATATAGTGAAAAATATTCAGTTTTATTAATAATCAACAAATGAAAATGAAAACAGAGATATCACTTTGCCTATTAGATTTGAAGAGATCAAACAGATTGATAATATCCCACATTAGTGAAAGTAAGGGGAACCAAATATTTATTACATGAGCAGGGTATGAGCAACAAGCTTCTTAGAGGGCAAGGTACACAGAAGAAAATCTTACAAAAAGTTTATAGAAGTCTGACTCGGCAATCCCATTTCTAGAGTAATCTCAAAGAAGTAATAGGACAAATCCAAGAATGTTAATGATGGCTTTAGAAACAACTAAGCTCTAAGATATTAGTTAAATATATCATAGAACACTCATACCATTAAATATGCAGTCACTAAAAAGAATGATATATATTCTACTAGGAACTGATTCTCTATGTCTCTCAAATTTCTGCAAGTTTTGAGAGCAGAGACACTGACTCCCTTTGTTCCAGATTACCTTTTCAAGCATGTTTGTATAGTGAATAGCCTTGGAAAACAGGTGGCTTCCTCCAGAGCAAAGAACAGGCATGCTTGCTGAAAAGATTCAGATGCTTAAAGCTCAGTTATTTTCCCGAAGTACAACCCAGGGTGTATGCAGGTATCATCTGGCCCTCTTTGCAATGCCTTTGGGAATTGGAGATTGGGAAACTGGTCTAAGAAAATACCGACACTCTTGCTTTTGCCATTTTTGTCAGTAATAGTCCTTTATCTCTGACCCAGGAGTCTTGTGTCTTCTGTCAGTATTCATGAAACTGTACCATGTTAACTTGTTAGCTTGTAGTGTAAAATCTCAGGCCGTCACAGTTCTTGACCTATCTTTTTTCCTAATTAAAATTTTCCTGGTTTATTTTTACCAGTGCTTTTTAAAAATTTGAAGTAATATGTATACAATGAGGGATATAAAGATGAAAAAGTAAAAATTCTTACTAAGACCTCTTTGTAGAAATACATACTATTCTGTAACTTGTTTTGTCAAGGGTCCATGAAGAAAAAAAATTCTTTAAAGGTGAAAATCACTCACAGTAACTCTAGCTCTTTCTAAGCTAAACTTATCAAAAGATCAAACTTTTATCAAGTACTGAGGAGATATTAGGATAGCTAGTCTTTTTAATGGCTATCTATGATACCATAGATCCCATCCCTCCATTGCATGGAGGTTTATAGTTTATTTAACCAGACTCCCATTGATAGTTCGAGTTTTGAACTAACACAAACAGTGATACGGTAAATCCTTGGTGGATTAATAGGATGTAACTATAAACTAAAATAAAAGCATTCTCAGACCTGTGCTGAAGTGTTTTTAACCACAGGGATCAGTTGGGAGCCATAGGTTCATTTCATTGAACTAGGTCAAAGTGTTTTTGAAAAATAAACCAAAACAAAAAGCTATTAAATAGTATGTGTGGTGTGTCTTGTTTTGAATATATGAACAAGGAAAAGTCTGAAGAGAGGTCACTAAAATGTTATCAGTGGTTAATTCTGGGTTGTGGGATTAACGTTGACCTTTATTTCTCTTTGTAATCTTTCATATTTTCTGATTTTTTTGTACTGAGCATGCATTACGTTTATAATCAGAAGGTTAATAAAATGACTAAAATGAAGAGACAAGAGACAAAAAGGGGTAGGGTGAAAAAATGGAATATAGACACCAGACATCAAACGATATGAATGAAAACTTTTGTGTCAAAGACATTCAAATAAGGCGACGGTTTTTAATTAGAGTTGTTTGATGCACGCTTAGCATTTCTTGAGTTCAGAGGAAAGAAATACTTTCCAATAAAAATAAAGGCCTTTGTAAAAACCAGGCATTCATTTATTCTTTTATTCATTCTCCATGGTTATATTTTTCTATCCTATGTTTATTATTAATCAATTATGTTTCCGGAGTAACTATTCTATGCCTAGTCTTGCTTACATGCTTTAACAGATACAGTATCGGGAACAGGGATAATATGCTTTACGGTGATTTTACCTAGGAATTTCTCTCAGTTCGTGGTTAATTGAGGGCTTTATTCCTGTTCTGTTTTATCGTGCTTTTGATCATTTTATTGCTCATTAGTCTGTTTTCTACAAGTGTGAGGATAAGTGCAAGGATGCAGACACAAAATTGAGTCATCAATTTAGTCACATACTGATCAAATGAGGGTCTTGCAGAGAAATTACAGTGAGTCCCCTGACACATTAGCTGCTCATTTTTGGCCAGCATGTGTATGTGTTCATCAGATGATTTATGGATTAACAGCTAGTGGTTTAAATAGCTCTTTCCCCTTAGTTAGCAGTTTACATGGAAACACTAAAGCATATGATGACAGGACTGAATGTGCACTTTTCTGGTTAGCGGTTATCAGATTTAGACCCTCACACGTAGCCTCTGGTAGTAGAGAGCTAGTTCCTATTAACAATCCTTTTTTAATCCCTCTTCCCACCCGTAAAAATGACTGTCCTGATTTTCAGGGATGCCATCTTACATCTGCTCTTAATTTGGTCCAGAGTCTTATGTATGAATAGTGTTAATGAGTCTGACTTCTTTCATAACATTTCTGACCTAGTACCTGGAAAGAATATACCTTTCCAGCTCAGAGAAATTCCTGGTAGGTCAAGAAGCACTTGAATTTATTTAAGGGGAGACTTTCAGTTCATGCTGGGAGACAGTAGTTAATTTGTAACTTTGTGGTGGGGTTTTAAATGCTACCATTAAGCTTGACAAAGTAGTTGATGGCATTTGGTCATGTTTTGTTCTCCCAGAAGCCTCTGGCTGACTTAAAAATAAATCATTACAGACAGACCATTAAATTTTATGAACTGTGAATGTGCTCAGTAGTCCAGTATAATAAAATGCGCTAAGCTTCTCCACAGGCCATTGCTTTTACCTGAGGTCATGTGCACATTTCAAATACTGCTGACCATCTAAAAGGTGATTATTCCAATACGATGACTGCATGGCCAAGGCCTTTTTAAAGCATTTGACTGGGTTTGACCTATTGGTAAGGTGAGATTAAAACTTTGGTAGTATTACTGAGTGTTAAGTCTAATGAAAACTTTTGGTTTTGGTCAGTGTCTAATTAAAACAACTTCTGACTGCATAAATGTTACCTATAGTCTATGAAAATGATGATAAAAGGTTGTTTTCTTTAATCTATAACACTTTAAAAAAAGCAACTCCAATGCAACTCTAGTTTTCCCTAAAAGAAAACAATGACTGACCTGAATTTTTTTATACTATTATGCACATGGTTATATAAGTTCTCATTTTATAAAGTCTCTGCAAAAAAATGGAAAGGAATTCACCATGATGGTTAATAACTGAGTTTGCATTCTGGTTCTAGTTCTTAAGCTGCTTGACAGTGATTTAGAGACTTTGTCTCTAAAATAAGAGTAATATCAGGGTCATTGATTATCTCAAATAAGGCAATGCCGCAAAAGCAAACTTAGAAGTGACTGTACGTATACGAAAATTTACTGTATTGTTGTTTTCATTGATATTTGCATAGCACCTGCTAATTGCTTATAATATTCTAAGATCTATGGGGTGGGTATAGGCTATCTAGGCAACAAATCATTTCACAAAACTCAGTGTGGTTTCTCTATTCATTGGAAGCAGCATAGATGAAGAATCACTGGGGCCTAAGAATTTGATATTGTCAAAGAAGCAACCCCATTTTCTTTCTTTTTTCCTCCATTTCTGTTTTTTTTTTTGTCCTTTCTTTCTCATTTGCTTAAAAAAATACACCTTACCCACAAACCCTCTTTATCAAGACAGCGTGTGGATGTGTGACGTGTTACGACTTTTACAGACCCACTGACCAAAGACCATCAGAAACATACCTGTAGTCAAAAAATGTTAAGTCTAATAGTAGGGAAGCATGTACACATGGGCGACCCTGGGTAAGACACTTAATAAGGTTTGGGGATTAGAGTCAGCCAGAGGGTGGACTTGGTGGGGATTAGTCAGAATTTGGAAACTAGGTGAGTCTGTGGTCTTATCTTGGACTATATGGTCTGAATGAGCTGCTGTTAAAACATTTGGGCTAAGGTAGTTCGTCTTACATGCCACAATTGAGTACAATTTATCTATTTCATGACTCATGGTATAATTTTGCAAGCTGTGAGTTCTATTTCAATTCTTGGTTACTCTTTCTTGAGCCTGAGCTGAAGGAGAGGCCATGATCTCTGGGACATGCTCAACCCGGATCTGTGCTGTTGTCCTGCGCCTGCGGATCAGAAGGTTATTCAGAGAATGCTGTCTGCAGTTGAATTAGAGTTAGTTCCTCATGTCTGGAACATTGTATGTTCCATAATCTATTTGGATATGGATTGATTAGATTTGCCAGTGTCTGAATAATTAGTCATCCACCTGGTTTGTTAGAGATTACCATGATTAAAAATGGAGTTGTCTGCTAAGAATTTATAACCTTGAACCAGCAGAGAGGCAAGAAAATAGCCAAGAGGATATGGCACAATACCATGCAAAGCACTGCAAGGTAATCAGTGGTTTCTGCCTCTGGAGAGGTTTGGTTTGGAAGGTATTAGATGGAAGCCGTCTACCTCATATAGTCTTCAATTTTGGGACTAAAAAGCCTTGGACATCATCACTCAGTCACAGTTGACTTTTCCTGCTGGTATCAGTGGTACCTGTCAATTATTTCCTGTAGTATCGTGGTCCAGGGTATATGGCACACTCCTTTGCTTAGGTTCTTTTGGTGTTTATCCTAGAAGATTCAGTTCCTAATCTTAAGCTGATGGCAGGGGCTTTTAGGTGAATATAAGGAGAAAACAGATACCCTTTTGGATGACATGATTAAAGGGCTCTGGTTAACTTATTATAATAACTAACAGTATTAGAGTAGAGGAGAGTGGAATTCTATATTAAGCAAAAATACATAATTGTTTTCATAAGGATTTAGTCATGGATTTTCCTATATTTAGAACATGAGATGGATTGTGAAGATCTTGACAAATCTCCAGGCCTTCAATTTATCCACAAAAGTATACATGAATGTTACTAGTTGACAAGCGTGCTTTAACATAGAGGCAAAAATATTTTGTACACAGTCATTGTATCATCTTTTATATGAACATAAATATGCTTCTTTCTAAGTTAAAACGCATGATTATTGAAATATATTTATATTAACTCATTTTACTTGTATGTAATTCATCTTGGAAGGCTGAACTACTCTTTTGAGTGACACTCTTAAAATAGGATTTATCTTATGGAAAAACATAAGATAACCTGTCTCCTGTTTGAGTAAACTTTGAAAACTCTGTAAAGAGACTGATCATTTAGTCTTAGAAGAAGAACCTAACTTTTTACCCAAACTACTCCTTTGCATTTTATAAATTGGTAAGGAATTCAGTTCCTCACAAGCTTCATAAGCTTCATTCCCACTCAAAATTAAAAATATAGTCTCATCAATTTTTAAATGTAAAAAGTGAATATGTTTAGACTACTCTTGATTAATATTTATTTTGATTGAAAAATGCCAAAAATTCATGTGTGGCTGATATTTTTGAGCAGAGAACCTGTATCTTGATCTTAATAGTTTTAAAAGCTAACTTTTAGTTTTGTTTCTTCCTTCCTTGGTTGCTACCCAAGTCCCAATGTTTGTTATTTCCTAAAGTGACAGTTTTAGCAGAATTTGAAGTTTTGTTCCTATGATAGTATGAAACCATTAAAGAAATAAGTTCAGTTTCATCTTGGCATTTATTTGCAAATGGGATACTATTTTTGGACAGCAGGCTGACATCTGTCTAAGTTATCTTCTAATTAATCTGACATAAACTTTCTGAGGCGGTATTTTTCTACACCATTGGTCTCTCAACTTTTAAATTATGCCTCCATCAGCAAAATATTTTGAAAATGTCTCTCTGTAAAATGTGTGTGTATAGTTTTTTCAAATTGTGTACATGTACTATTGTCATTCTGTGTGTTGAATATTAAGAAAGTCTTCTAATTTTGAGATAAAAATAGAAATTCTATTAATTTAAAACATAATTTCTGGGGTACATAACCCCATTTTCGAAACTACAGTCTTATAGTTCTCATTCTTTTTTCTTGTTTTTAAACATTCTAACTTACCAGGTACTTGTAATTTATTTTATTTTATTATTTTATTTATTTTTGGCTGCGTTGGGTCTTCGTTGCTGTGCTCGAGCTTTCTCTAGTTGTGGCGAGCAGGGGCTGCTCTTCATTGTGGTGCACGGGTTTCTCATTGCGGTGGCTTCTCTTGTTGCGGAGCATGGGCTCTAGGCACGTGGGCTTCAGTAGTTGTGGCGCACGGGCTTAGTTGCTCCGCGGCATGTGGGATCTTCCTGAACCAGGGCTCGAACCGTGTCCCCGGCATTGGCAGGTGGATTCTTTACCACTGTGCCACCAGGGAAGCCTCTCATTCTTAGTGATTTTTCTGCTCTCATGTTTCTTCAGGATGCGTCTCACATCTATAACGGGGTAGTGATTCTCAGCTGGGGAGAGAATCTGAGAGGAGACGCCTGAGAAAGGTGATTAGAAAAGGCCTGCCCATGACCCCCATGCAAACCCCCTGCCCTGCTATTCTTGCCACCCCAGCCATCCCATCTCATGGAAGTGTGGTGACTGCTAGAAACAGTTTGTTTTGTAAGTAGAATCATTTTTAAAATGTGCTGGGAGAATCTATGACTTAAGGGTTTTACGGGGACTCTCAATTTGTGATGTAAATAGTCATTTGCTTTTGAGGGGTATAAATCCATATTTCCATATGCTGTTGGCCTAAGGAGTTCTCTAGCATGAAAATATTAGGTGATGGCAGGGGGACCTGATCATGAGAGGCTCAGAAGCTTTCATTTTAAGTGTCAATTAGAATGGATGATTGAAGCCAATATCCCGATAATTCAGACCAAATTCCTTCCTTTTTTTTCTGTTTTTCATTTAAAAAAATTGAGGAATAGTTGATGTACAACATTATATGTTACAGGTGTACAATATAGTGATTCACAGTTTTTGAAGGTGATAATCCATTTATAGTTATTACAAAATATTGGCTATATTCCCTGTGTTGTACAATATATCCTTGCAGTTTATTTTATACACAATAGTTTGTTCCTTTTAATCCCCTACCCCTATATTGCCCCTCCTCCTTCCCTCTCCCCACTGGTGACCACTAGTTTGTTCTCTGTATCTGTGAGTCTGTTTCTTTTTTGTTATATTCCCTAGTTTGTTGTATTTTTTATATTCCACATATAAGTGATATTATATAGTATTTGTCTTTCTCTGTCTGACTTATTTCACTTAGTATAATGCCCTACAAGTCCATCCGTGTTGCTGCAAATGGCAAAATTTCATTCTTTTTTTTATGGCTGAGTAGTATTCCATTGTGTATACATACCACATCTTCTTTATCCATTCATCTGTTTGGTTTTTTTTTTTGAATTTTATTTTATTTCTTTATACAGCAGGTTCTTTTTAGTTATCCATTTTATACATATTAGTGTATATATGTCAATCCCAATCTCCCAATTCATCACAGCCCCACCACTTAGGTTGCTTCCATATCTTGGCAATTGTAAATAGTGTTGCTATGAACATTGGGGTGCATGTATTTTTTTTTTTTAATAAATTTATTTATTTATTTTTGGCTGTATTGGGTCTTTGTTGCTGCTTGAGGGCTTTCTCTAGTTGCGGTGAGCGGGGGCTACTCTTCGTTGTGGTGTGCAGGCTTCTCATTGCAGTGGCTTCCCTTGTTGCGGAGCACGGGCTCAGTAGTTGTGGCTCACGAGCTCCAGAGCGCAGGCCCAGTAGCCGTGGTGCACGGGCCCAGTTGCTCCGCGGCATGTGGGATTCCCCCCGGACCAGGGCCCGAACCCATGTCCCCTGCACCGGCAGGTGGACTCCCAACCACTGCGCCACCAAGGAAACCCGTGGGGTGCATGTATATTTTTGAATTAGTGTTTTTGTTTGAAATATACAGGGATGAATTATTTTTAAAAATCCCTAATCTGTGCTTCTTTTCTTGACCAGTCTCAGCAACCTGAGCAATATTTCTGAGAGAACGTTCTAACAATAGTCCCCAGAGGAAGCCCTGAAAAAAGATTCTGTGATCAAATAAGTTTGGGAAACACTTCCTTCTTGTCCCTTCTTTTGGAGAGTCACCAGGCATTAAAGATGATGAGATGTCCTGCAGTAAAGAACACTTTGAACTCTGTTTAACCCAGTGTTTCCTAAACTTCTTTGACAGGGAACCCTTCATTTATATAAAATTTGTTAATTTAGTGTAAAACTGGTGATCTTTGAAATATACTTTGGGAAATGCTAGAGTAAAATATAATATATATATGTGTATATATACATATATTATATATAATATATGTATATATGTTTCTATAACCACAAATGCTGGAATCAAAAGTCCCCATCGATAGCCACATGTCTGGGGAGAAGCCAGCATGGCTGGGATATGAATGGTCCACAATCACATCATAGTTACCTGCTGCTGCTGGTGTGAGGGGTTTGTTAAGGAGACCCTCCAGGCCATCACTGGGCTTGTTAATAATTCAGCTTTATCCCAAAGAGAATAGCCACCTGGTGCCTTGGAGAGAGCTGCTAGACTAGAGGTTGGCCCCATGCTAAACTAGAGGTTTGCCCAGAGCTGCTTTCTCCTGAGGCCCACCCACAGTTTTGCTGTCTTTTATGGGGATGGGGAGGAACAGGGTGGAGTGTCTTCTGCAAAGTGCAGAGAGGCCCAAGGACTGTGTCAGTGAAGATGCTAAAGAAAGTGGCGAAAGATGAGATTGAATAGTGGGAAAGCCTTGAGCTCCCCCTAGAGGTACGTATACAGTCATCACTATTGTGGCAGGAAACTTGAAAATAAAAATTTTTTAGACTGGCATATCATAGATATTATTTGAAGTTCCATTTAATCTTTTATTTAAAAAGTAAACAGAGTGGTTATCCTTTAATATTAGCACTTATTTGAATTTAGATGTTATTTTTCAACGGCAGTATTTATGCAATAGCTACTCCTATATAAGGACTACAAACCAGTCAGCATCTACATCCTTTTTGGGTAAGAAACAGCGACATATGGTCAGTGCAGAAAACCAATCTGTAAATACTACGTTTTACTTGAACACAAGTGTAGCTAATGTGACTTTTATGAAGTCTTCAGATGCAAACTCCTTATCTTCCTTCCCCAAACTGAGCTACAGAGGAGTTTTCCTATTTATTTACCTCTGTTTGGGAGATGGCAGGCCCTTCTCTTAAATGTTATGACATTAAGAGATGCTTTCCCTTAGTACTCCTGCAATACTTATAATTCCTTTAAGACCATTTTAGAACGATGACTGTTCTAAATTTGTGCCCAAATGCGTTGTTCTCTATTTTATGATGTTTATGAGGAAGGTGGGCTGAACCCGAAGAGCTTGTCCCTGGTTGCATCCAACCCTTCCCACACTGTGATTTGGAGAAGGTCCGGTAGCTTCGCTGAGCCTCAGAGTTTTATATATTTATAATGAGATGCTGCAATAGCCCAAGTTGGACCCACACTATCATTTGTGCTAATGGAAAGACAACTCCACATGGGGAGCAAATTGAAGCATATTTGTCCTCAGCTGTCTGGGGAAGGTGCCAAGGGGTAGGCAAAGTCACAATATAATCATTGGTACATCTCCTGAGAGGTTCAATTTTCTCAGAGATTTAGGAGGAGGCAATATTATTTTTACATTAAAGCAAAAACAGTTTTGCTTGAGAGCAACATAAAAAGACATGAATCTTCAACACAAAACATAAGAATGAATTTTAAAGCTTCCAACAGGCCGCCAGGGCATGCATTCACTTCTCTTTACAGTTAGGGGTTATTTCAAGAAAATGTCTTGAGAAGCATTGATCTGGACCCATGGAGCCTGAGGATAACACCAATGGAAACTGAGAGCTGACTTGTCCCATTATCCCACCCTCGTCTTCCTCAGGCTCCCTCTGGGTCAGGTGCCCATCCTACTCTTCTTCCTGTACTCTAGAGATGGTCACATCTGTTACACAATTATTGTGTGCCAGGCATTGTGCCAAGCCTTTACATACGTTACTTTAGTTAATCTTCTCAAGAGTTAAATAAATAAATGAAATAAGTTAATTATAGAGTAATTAACCCATTTTACAGATGAGGAAACCAAGACACAGAGGTTTTAAGTTATTTGCTCAGTCAGGGAGGGCCAGAGTCAGAAAAGGAATGCTTGGTCTCTTAGCTATCTAGTGCGCCGTTTCCCCTCTGACGGCGTGGGAACGCTGATGACACTGGCCTCTAGAGGTGAAGAGGTGGGAGTGCAGGAAAAGGAGTGGAGCTGGAGAAACTCACCCCTCCCATTCAGAGACTGAATTTTAAGTGCCATAGCAATATAAGCAGTGGTATATCGTGACTGCATTATCAAGATGCCTGTTCAGAATCTAGGAGGTTCCAGTGTGTACAGTTTGACCCAAGTCTTATATTTCAAACAGATTTATCATTTCGCCCAATTTTGGGGGTGGAGCATGTTATCATAATAAACACCAAGGTCAAAATAGAGAATGTCCCAGATAGATAAAGAGCCTAGAGGTTTTTAGATCTTTTGTGCTGCTAAAATAGAAAACGGGGAATGAAGAGAGTTTATAGTGCAATTTAAGGAGCACATATTAGGCATATATGGGGAGCAGCGTCATATGATGTCACAGCTTCCTGCGCAGCTGACCCCACAGTTCGTGGAGGAGGCACCAAGACTGGTATGTTACTGCATCATTTATTGAAACAATTCCCTTTGTTTTGCACTGTGATTGTTGGCCTGATGAGGGAAAATTGTGAGAAATTTTGCTTGCTTTAGAAGTCTTGGTGCCTAGTCTGGCTGTCCCTTTGCCTCTGTTAATGTTGTCTGTGAATCAGGCTTTGGAATTATTAATTATGAAGGGAACCCCAGATGAGGGGCTTAGGGTCATCTCATCTCCCAAATCCTGCCTATGGTTCCAGGAGGAAGAGATTTAATGAGCTCTGGTATCTTTAGGAAGCTTTATTTGAAATTCATTTGGGTGTAGCAGTTTTATGGGTGCAGTCAGATCCAAACACTGCTTAATCCAAATACCGCTTAATTCTAGGCAGGAAAAAACTGAATGATCTGTGCCTTATCCAAACCCTCAGTTAAGCTTGTCAGGTTCCCATTAGCCTTTAGAAACCAGAATGACCCAAACTGTAATTAATCCTAAGTATAATGAGATACAAAGGCATATTTTTTCCTTTAATTTTTCTCTCTCTTACCAGCAAGTAATTTTAAACTATAGCTACAGTACTTAAAAGTTTGCATTTTGAACTGGCAAAGAGTAGAGAATAATGTGAAATCATCAGCAGGTTGATACATTAGAATATTTTTGTGAGAACATTAAAAACATCTATAGTACAACTTTTTCATTTATCCTTATGTCAAATATTGCTTAGAGTCATTCAGTATCATAATCTGTATTAACGCTCTTCTACTTTATAAAGGACTTTAAAATAACACAAATTATGTTCTATGACATCTACTATGACACTGGTGTTATCATCCCCACTTTGTATTTGAGGATACTGAAATTTAGAAAAGATAAGTAACTTGCCTAACTGCATACAATAGTGGACACAAGGAGGAAAACCATATATTTTAACAATGAGTTCAGGATTTTTCCACTAAGCAATTTGGTTTTCTGCTGTTTTATTTTCAGTTTGGGTTAATAGGCATATTGATTGCTACTTACATTTGATTGTCGCATCTGGCTTGATGTTCTCGATGGCCTTCCAGTTGGCCCTGGGCAGTCAAATAATTACCAGTGCCAGGCAGCTAATGTAAATAAGTGTGGTGGGCTGGGTGTCAGAATAGGGAGTGGTGGGAACTGTGGCAGTTTGGAGAGAATACACTCCTTAAAAGAGAATGCCTTGTTTATCTCCACTGGGTGTGCTGGCCTGGCATTGCCAAATCTCTGAAATTTTTAAAAATTATTATTTGACTCACTTAACTTTTACTTTAATTAATTAATTAATTAATTACAATATATTTGACACAAAACATTGTATAAATTTAAGGTGTACATGTTAATTTGATACATTTCTATCATATTATGTATTTATATGATATGATTGCCATTGTAGCGATAATTAGCACATTTATCATGATACATGATTATCATTTCTTTTTAGTGGTTGGAATACTTAAATTCTAGTCTCTTAGCAAGTTTGATTATAATACAATATTGTTGTTTATATTCACTATGCTGTGCATTAGATCTCTAGCACTTATTTACTACTCATTGCAAATTTGCACCCTTGAACAACTTCTGTCCTATCCTCCCAACCTCCATCCCTTGATAACCACCACTTTACTCTCTGTTTTTATGAATTTGGCTTTTTTAGAGCCCACGTGTAAGTGATATCATATAGTGTTTGTCTGTCTCTGTCTGACTTATCTCACTGAGCATAAAGTCCTCATTGTCCATCCATGTTGTCACAAATGGCAGGATATCCTTCTTATTCATGGCCGAATAATATTGTGTGTGTATCTATCTGTCTATCTATATAGATACACACACACATACACACACACACACACACACACACACACACACACACACACACACACATATATATATCTCATCCATTCATCTGTTGATGGGCATTTAGATTGTTTCCATATCTTGCCTGCTGTGAATAATGCTGCAATAAACATTGGAGTGCATAGATCTCTTAGATCCTGTTTTCATTCTTTGGGTATACACCCAGCAATAGAGTTACTGGATCCAAATCTCTGAAATTTTTTTTTTTTTTAAGTATTTGCTTATTTATTTATTTATGGCTGTGTTGGGTCTTCGTTTCTGTGCGAGGGCTTTCTCTAGTTGCGGCAAGTGGGGGCCACTCTTCATCGCGGTGCGCGGGCCTCTCACTATCGCGGCCTCTCTTGTTGCGGAGCACAGGCTCCAGACGCGCAGGCTCAGTAGTTGTGGCTCACGGGCCCAGCTGCTCCGCGGCACGTGGGATCTTCCCAGACCAGGGCTCGAACCCGTGTCCCCTGCATTGGCAGGCAGACTCTCAACCACTGCGCCACCAGGGAAGCCCTCTCTGAAATTTTTAAGATGAGCCGGAGATCTCAAATTTATGTGAAATCTCTCAATTTTAAGTGTTGGCAAATAAAAAAATTCTTTTTCTTTTAAACTCTGTAAGCCAAACAAAGCACATCTATCCAGTGAATTCAGCCCATGGTTGCCAGTTTGTGACATGCACTTTTTTTTTTCTTTTGATGTACATTTGCAGGAGGAGGGAGGGAGGGAGGGAGGGAGGGAAGTTCAGTATCGTTTACTCAGACTGTAGATGCTTACTCTTCTTGAAGCCAGGAAGTCTGAGCAAAGCTGAGGAGATCCACTGGGTGTTTCCAGGCTGCTTTAGTGTGAGCTATTTGGGGACTGCCCTCTTCTTGCACAACTGTCTGAAATGAGGGAGACTTTCTTATAATTAGGGGTTTGACCACCAAGCACCCACTCTCTCTCTGAGCATTGCCCACACTCCAATACTTGGCTGTATGCATTGTTTAATATCCTTTCTGCTTTTCCTATACTTCCTTTATTCCTTGCCTCTCCTTGGGGGAATTTTACTTTGAGCTAATGATGAAACTGAAATCAGAACCATTTGCAAACTTCTCAGACAAAAAGCCTTTAGAAGAGGGCAAAGTTATTGTTTTAAAGTAAATTTCTTTTTGTTGTATGATCTATGGGTTTTATTTGTCCAGTTTCCTGTCCCTGAAAAGACAGAAAATTAAAAACTAAATTGATTGAATTTTCCCAGATGTGATCAGATTTGTATTTCATGTTAGTTTAAAGTTTTTGAATTTTAATCAAATCTGACACAAAGTGACCATATCACTGTTATATGCCCCCCTGCAAAAGGAACCATGATTCTGAGATTTTTCTTTATTGTAAAATTTAGATATTCTGTTTATGTCTAATAAAAGTCCATCTAGTTAGTTTAATGTGCTATGAACAAGAGGTTCTTTTACTGTATCAGTGGAATGGTTTGAACATTTTTGATCCATGGAGGTGTGATGAAAAGGCAGAAAAAGGATGCATGAAGAAACGCTACAATTAAAAGTATTATTTACTGAGTACTTACTATTTACCAGGCACTGTGCTAAGTAAGCATTTTACAGTCATCTTCATCTCATTTAAGCCATTAAACCATATGTAAAGTCAGTATCACTTTTTCTTTTGGTATCAAAATGTGGATTTATTGATTTTTTTAAAGAAATTGACAATATTATGTCAGTTTCAGGTGTACAGTATAGTGATCTGAAACTCAAATACATTATGAAATGATCACCATGACAAGTTTGGTAACTGTAACCATACCGAATTATTACAGTATTATTGACTATATTCCTTATGTCGTATATTATATCCCTGAGACTTATTTTATAACTAGAAGCTCATATCTATTAATCCTCTTCATCTATTTTACCCAACATCTCACCCCACTCCCTTCTGGGAACCACCAGGTTGCTTTCCATATCTATGTCTGTTTCTGTTTTGTTTTGTTTGTTTGTTTTGTTTTTTAGATTCCACATACAAGAGAGATCATATGGTATTTGTCTTTCTCTGTCTGACTTATTTCACCTAGCATAATACCCTCTACATACATTCATCCATGTTTTTGCAAATGGCATAATTTAATTCTTTTTTACGGTTGAGTAGTATTCTGCTGTGTGTGTGTGTGTGTGTGTGTGTGTGTGTGTGTGTGCATGTATACACCATACATACCACATATTTTATATTCATTCCTCTATCAATGGGCGTTTAGGCTGCTTCCATATCTTGACTATTGTAAATAATGCTGCAATGAACACTGGGGTGCATGTACCTTTTCTAATTAGTGTTTTTGTTTTCTTTGGGTAAAACCCAGAAGTGGAACTGCTGGATAATATGGTAGTTCTATTTTCAATTTTTTGAGGAAACTTCATACTGTTTTTTTAGTGGCTGCACCAATTTACATTCCCACCAACAATGCACGAGGGTTCCCCTTTCTCCACATCCTTGCCATTACTTGTTATTTCTTTTTTTTTTTAAAGTATAAATTTTATATAGCATAAAGTACCATATATAAGATAAAAAAATAATAATCAACAAAAGAAAAATACAATACATACCTGATAAGAAATTCCTTTACCTAATATAAAATATTTGTTACAAGTCCAAAAATATATAAGCATACAAAAATATAATGGACAAAAGACACAGAGAACCCTCATTGCTCTCGCACACACATATCCACACATATTGTATTAGTCAGGGTTCTTCAGAGAAACAGAACCAGTAGGATATGTACATGTATATAATGAGATGTACTTTAAGGAATTGGTTCCCACAGTTGTGGGAGCTGGTAAGTTCGAAATCTACAGAGCAGGCTGTCAGGTTGAAGATTCACAGAAGATTGGCTGTTACAGCAGTCAATCTGAAAGCTGTCTGTAGGCAGAATTCCTTCTTTTTTAGAAACCTCATTCTTTTCTTTTAGAGCTGATTGGATGATTGATTGGATGAGGTCACCCACACTATGGAGTGTAATCTGTTTACTCAAAGTCTACTGTTTTAAATGTTAATTGCATGCAACATATACCTTCCCAACAACATCTTGACTGGTGTTTGACTTACAGTCTGGGTACCATGGCCGAGTCAAGATAACACATAAAGTCAACCATCCCAGTTCACCTCCTTGTCAGCTTGGCACCCGTACACATCTCCTTACACCACATTTATTCTCCAAATCAAGACAATGACAAGGTCGCCATCACTTGTTATTTCTTGTCTTTTTGATGATAACCATTCTGACTGGTGTGAGATCATATCTCATTTGATCTGGTTTTGATATGTATTTCCCTGATGATTAGTGATGTTGAGCATCTTCTCATGTGCCTGTTGGCCATCTGTGTGTGTTCTTTGGAGAAATGTCTACTCAGGGCCTTTGCCCATTTTTAATTGGATTTTTTTTTATATTGAGTTGTGTGATTTCTTTATATAACTTGGATATTAACCCCATATCAGATATATCATTTGCAAATATCTTCTCCCATTCAATAGGTGGCCTTTTCTTTTCATTGATGGTTTCCTTTGCTGTGCAAAGTCTTTTTTGTTTGATGTAGTCCCATTTGTTTATTTTTGCTTTTGTTGCCCTTGCCTGAGGTGACAGATCCAAAAAATTATTGCTAAGACCAATGTCAAAGAGCTTACTGCCTGTGTTTTCTTCTAGGACTTTTGTGGTGTCAAGCCTTACATTTAAGTCTAATCTATTTTGAATTTATTTTTTGTAGATAGTGTGAGAAAATGGTCTAGTTTCATTCTTTTTGTAACTGTCCAGTTTTCCCAACACCATTTATTAAAGAGTCTGTCTTCCCCGTTGTGTATTCTTGCCTCCTTTGTTGAAGATTAATTGACCATATAAGCATGGGTTTATTTCTGGGCTTTCTATTTTGTTCCATTGATCTTTATATCTGTTTTTATGCCAGTACAGTACCATATTGTTTTGATTACTGTAGCTTTGTAGTATAGTTTGAAATCAGGGAGTGTGATACCTCCAGTTTTGTTTTTCTTTCTCAAGATTGTTTTGGCTATTCAGGGTCTTTTGTGTTTCCATACAAATTTTAGGATTATTCTAGTTCTGTGAAAAATGCCATTGGTATTTTGATAGGGATTTCAGTGAGCCTGTAGATTACTTTGGGCAGTAGTGCCAGTTTAAAGATGAAAAAACTCTGTCTCAGAAATGTTCAATATCTTGCCCAAGGTGTTATGGCCAGTCAGCAATGGAACTTTGATTCAAACTCAGGTTTTTTTGATCCTCAAGTGCCACCATGTTGTATAGCATCCTCATCAAAGAAAGGATTATATCCACTGCTTCAGAAGCCATGCAAAAAGTAAGTCAAGCAAACAGAATTAGTTGAAGTGATACATGAAGGTTACTTTGTGCAATTAAGATGATGGGAGACATTTAGCAGACAAAGCAGGGGCACATTGGCCATAATTAGCAGGGTGTTGAATGCCACATATTTCCTAGGATAAGTGGAGAAATAGGTTCTGGGAATGCTGGCAAGGGCAACAAACTAATCTTGCTTGACTAGTGATATATGGCTGTATAATATGTGAGAATATCATGCCTTCAGCAGTCTATGATGCTGATGTTGAATGACCATTGGTGGAAGCAATGTAAAGTTTCATGTTAAGGTGGAATATTGATTTATGTCACGTTTTGCATGAATTCAATGCCTGCTTTGTGTTTCATTATATGAATGCTCCTTAATGTCTTTAACCAGTTCACTATTCACAGATACTGAGAATTCAATATCTATATATTTTGGTCTCCAGTATTTTGTTGCCATAAGTAATAATTTTGCATTGAACTTTACCATCTATTGACCTTCATCTAAATTGTAGAGTTTGGTATCCCATCAGTCACAGTACATTGCATTTGTGAAAAACTGAGTCTAAAGACCTCATCTTTGGCAATCAAGGCCTGCCATGATGTTCCATCTCAGTATATGGTTGGTTAACAAGATAGAAGCCAAGATCTGTAGTTGAACCTCTTCCAAGTACTGATTGTGCTTCCGCACAAACTTAAGCCTGGTCTGATGCTAAAATTGTTTGACTCTAAGCATGTAGACAGCCTGCTGTAATGAACATAACTGGAAAATAGGGAAGAATCAAACTATTATCTTAATACTTTCCTCTTTTGAGTTAGCCATTAAGTTACAGCTTTATCCGTCTTCACTGGTCGAGTGTTTGCTATCTGTTGGCTGTTAAAATGCTCACAGATTTTAAAGCCTATGATGGGACAATTTGTATGTATTTTCTTAATTGGATGTATTTAATTTTCAAAATACATTAATAAAGCAAAGTTGAAATAAATATTTTATGGATGCTGATTTTAAATTTTTGCTAACAGTTATTAACATGAAGTAGCTAGCAAGATAAAGGAAACAAAGAGTTTAAAACTAATAACCTTGGAAGAAATTTCAGACTGGGTACATTGGGGATTGCCAGTAATGCTCTTTTGTGATAAAGTCATTGGATTATCATCTCAGCCTTTGCCTCCTTATGAGTTATTAGTGTAATTAATGTGATGATTTGTTTAAGTTTGTGTTAGGTATTTCAAATGGTGCGGAAGGGTGTAGTAGATAGTAAACACTCCTTCATTCCCTTTGAGCACTCTTGTTTTCCTAGTTTGTCTTCTGGAGCCACAAAGAACAAACTCGTGCCTTTTTAAAAAACACAGCAGTTCAAGTATTTGAAGACAGCTATTGTATAATCCCTTTTAGCATTTTGTCTTCCAGGCTGAATTCCTCAGTTCTCTCAATGGTTTACTTATGAGATGGTTCCCACCTTCCTTATCTCTTTGTTGCCCATTTTATGCACATTTTTGAGTGTCAAAATCTTTTAAAAGTTTCATGCTTAGAACTGAATATACATTCTGGGTATGCTCTGCTAGTCTCAGGCTAAAAGGACTAAAATCCCCCATGATCCGAGTACTATACTTCCTTGATCTGAACACTATACTTTTAATCACTGAAGCCAAACATTGCATCATTTTGTTTAGCATCTGTATCCTATTACTAATTCATACATAGCTTGTAAGCTAATAAGGCTCAACAGTGAGACAGATGTAAGTTAACTATACAGAGCTGTGTGTCTTTAGGCAAGTTATATTCAACCTCTCAGAGTCCAAGTTTTCCTAATTATAAAATTATACACACAAACTATTTCTCACTTGGTTGCTGTAATAAGATTATACATGAAATGTTTGAGACTTTTAGGGGGCATTTAGCAATGTTAGCTCCTTTCTACTTATACCATTCTTAATTTTACATGCACTACTTAATCCATTCTTTAGGGCCAAGCTCACCTGTCAATTAATGTAGGAAAAGAAGAAAGATAAAAGCTATCCCACCCTTTCAGGTTATGTGTGTATTGCCCAGTGACCCCTAGAGAAGGTAGACCTGGTACATAGTAGGCCCTCAATAAATACATAAATAAATACAAATTTGTTGAATGATTTTATGGGATTTGACTTCAAGTAGGAAGGGTGAATCGCTATGGGTTGGCTGGTGAGACTGATGGGTGGATGATCTTTTAGTTTGCCTATTTGTAGAGTTGGCTTTGTCTGCTTTTCTTTCTCATAATTATGAAGGTTTGGCAAGACGATAAAATGAATATCATTAGTAAATTATAAATAAAAGGGTTACTGCTTGTAGGGTTGTTAATTCAGCCTGGCTGCTAGAGAGCCATTTATTGCCTTGGAATGGATAATTTGTTAAATGACACATAAGAAAGTTGAAAGAATTAATGTTCCTCTCCAAAGATCAATTTACTCCTTTTTTTTTTTTAACATTTTTATTGGAGTATAATTGCCTTACAATGCTGTGTTAGTTTCTGCTTTATAACAAAGGGAATCAGTTATACATATACATATATCCCCATATCTCTTCCGTCTTGTGTCTCCCTCCCTCCCTCCCTCCCCATCCCACCCTTCTCGCTGGTCACAGAGCACCGAGCTGATCTCCCTGTGCTATGCGACTGCTTCCCACTACCTATCTATTTTACATTTGGTAGCGTAAATATGTCCATATATACACTACCACTCTCTCACTTTGTCCCAGCTTACCCTTCCCCCTCCCAGTGTCCTCAAGTCCATTTTCTAGTAGGTCTGCGTCTTTATTCCCGTCTTTCCCCTAGGTTCTTCATGACCATTTTTTTTTTTACATTCCATATATATGTGTTAGCATACGGTATTTGTTTTTCTCTTTCTGACTTCACTCTGTATGACAGACTCTAGGTCCATCCACCTAACTGCAAATAACTCAGTTTCATTCCTTTTTATGGCTGAGTAATATTCCATTGTATATATGTGCCACATCTTCTTTATCCATTCATCTGTCGAGAGACACTTAAGTTGCTTCCATGTCCTGGCTATTGTAAATAAGGCTGCAATGAACATTGTGGTACATGACTCTTTGAATTATAGTTTTCTCAGGGTATATGTCCAGTAGTGGGATTGCTGGGTCATATGGTAGTTCTTTTCTTTTTTCTTAAACATCTTTATTGGAGTATAATTGCTTTACAATGGTGTGCTAGTTTCTGCTCTATAACAAAGTGAATCAGTTATACATATACATATATCCCCGAATCTCTTCCCTCTTGTGTCTACCTCCCTCCCACCCTCCCTATCCCACACCCCCAGGTGGTCACAAAGAACCGAGCTGATCTCCCTGCACCACACGGCTGCTTCCCAACAGCCATCCACTCTACACTTGGTAGTGTATATATGTCCATGCCACTCTCTCACTCTGTCCCAGCCCACCCCTCCCCATCCCCGTATCTCCAAGTCCACTCTCCAGTAGGTCAGCCTCTCCATTCCTGACTTGCCCCTAGGTTCTTCACGACCATTTTTTTTGTTTGTTTTTTAGATTCCATATATATGTGTTAGCACATGGTATTTGTTTCTCTCTCTCTGACCCACCTCACTCTGTATGACAGACTCTAGGTCCATCCACCTCACTGCAAATAACTCAATTTCATTTCTTTTTATGGCTGAGTAATATTCCATTGTATATATGTGCCACATCTTCTTTATCCATTCATCTGTTGATGGACACTTAGGTTGCTTCCATGTCCTGGCTATTGTAAATAGAGCTGCGATGAACATTGTGGTACATGACTCTTTTTGAAATATGGTTGTCTCAGGGTATATGCCCAGTAGTGGGATTGCTGGGTCATACGGTAGTTCTATTTGTAGTTTTTTAAGGAACCTCCATACTGTTCTCCATAGTGGCTGTATCAATTTACATTCCCACCAACAGTATATGAGGGTTCCCTTTTCTCCACACCCTCTCCAGCATTTATTGTTTGTGGATTTTTTGATGATGGCCATTCTGACTGGTGTGAGATGATATCTCATTGTAGTTTTGATTTGCATTTCTGTAATGATTAATGATGTTGAGCATTCTTTCATGTGTTTGTTGGCAATCTGTATATCTTCTTTGGAGAAATGTCTATTTAGGTCTTCTGCCCATTTTAGGATTGGGTTGTTTGTTTTTTTTTGATATTGAGCTGCATGAGCTGCTTGTAAGTTTTGGAGATTAATCCTTTGTCAGTTGCTTCATTTGCAAATATTTCCTCCCATTCTAAGGGCTGTGTTTTGGTCTTATTTATGGTTTCCTTTGCTGTGCAAAAGATTTTAAGTTTCATTAGGTCCCATTTGTTTATTTTTGTTTCTATTTCCCTTTCTCTAGGAGGTGGGTCAAAAAGGATCTTGCTGTGATTTATGTCATAGAGTGTGCTGCCTATGTTTTCCTCTAAGAGTTTTATAGTGTCTGGTCTTACATTTAGGTCCTTAATCCATTTTGAGTTTATTCTTGTGTATGGTGTTAGGGAGTGTTCTAATTTCATTCTTCTACATGTAGCTGTCCTGTTTTCCCAGCACCACTTATTGAAGAGGCTGTCTTATCTCCTTTGTATATTCCTGCCTCCTTTATCAAAGATAAGGTGACCATATGTGCGTGGGTTTATTTCTGGGCCTTCTATCCTGTTCCATTGATCTATATTTCTGTTTTTGTGCCAGTACCATACTGTCTTGATTACTGTAGCTTTGTAGTATAGTCTGAAGTTAGGGAGCCTGATTCCTCCAGCTCCATTTTTCTTCCTCAAGATTGCTTTGGCTCTTCGGGGTCTTTTGTGTTTCCATACAAATTATGAAATTTTTTGTTCTAGTTCTGTGAAAAATGCCAGTGGTAGTTTGATAGGGATTGCATTGAATCTGTAGATTGCTTTAGGTAGTATAGTCATTTTTACAATGTTGATTCTTCCAATCCAAGAACATGGTATATCTCTCCATCTATTTGTATCATCTTTAATTTCTTTCATCAGTGTCTTATAATTTTCTGCATACAGGTCTTTTGTCTCCTTAGGTAGGTTTATTCCTAGGTATTTTATTCTTTTTGTTACAGTGGTAAATGGAAGTGTTTTCTTAATTTCACTTTCAGATTTTTCATCATTAGTATATAGGAATGCAAGAGATTTCTGTGCATTAATTTTGTATCCTGCTACTTTACCAAATTCATTGATTAGCTTTAGTAGTTTTCTGGTGGCAGTTTTAGGATTCTCTATGTATAATATCATGTCATCTGCAAACAGTGACAGCTTTACTTCTTCTTTTCTGATTTGGATTCCTTTAATTTCTTTTTCTTCTCTTATTGCTGTGGCTAAAGCTTCCCAAACTATGTTGAATAATAGCGGTGAGAGTGGGCAACCTTGTCTTGTTCCTGATCTTAGTGGAAATGGTTTCAGTTTTTCACCGTTGAGGATGACGTTGGCTGTGGGTTTGTCATATATGGCCTTTATTATGTTGAGGTAAGTTCCCTCTATGCCTACTTTCTGGAGGGTTTTTTATCATAAATGGGTGTTGAATTTTGTCAAATCTTTCTCTGCATCTATTGAGATGATCATATGGTTTTTCTCCTTCAATTTGTTAATATGGTGTATCACATTGATTGATTTGCGTATATTGAAGAATCCTTGCATTCCTGGGATAAACCCCACTTGATCTTCATGTATGATCCTTTTAATGTGCAATTGCATTCTGTTTGCTAGTATTTTGTTGAGAATTTTTGCATCTATGTTTATCAGTGATATTGGTCTGTAGTTTTCTTTTTTTGTGACATCTTTGTCTGGTTTAGGTATCAGGGTGATGGTGGCCTCGTAGAATGAGTTTGGGAGTGTTCCTCCCTCTGCTATATTTTGGAAGAGTTGGAGAAGGATAGGTGTTAGCTCTTCTCTAAATGTTTGATAGAATTCGCCTGTGAAGCCATCTGGTCCTGGGCTTTTGTTTGTTGGGAGTTTTAAAATCACAGTTTCAATTTCAGTGCTTGTGATTGGTCTATTCATATTTTCTATTTCTTCCTGGTTCAGTCTTGGAAGGTTGTGCATTTCTAAGAATTTGTCCATTTCTTCCAGGTTATCCATTTTATTGGCATATAGTTGCTTGTAGCAATCTCTCATGGTCCTTTGTATTTCTGCAGTGTCAGTGGTTACTTCTCCTTTTTCATTTCTAATTCTATTGATTTGAGTCTTCTCCCTTTTTTTCTTGATGAATCTGGCTAATGGTTTATCAATTTTGTTTATCTTCTCAAAGAACTGGCTTTTAGTTTTATTGACCTTTACTATCGTTTCCTTCATTTCTTTTTCATTTATTTCTGATGTGATCTTTATGATTTCTTTCCTTCTGCTAACTTTGGGGTTTTTTTGTTCTTCTTTCTCTAATTGCTTTAGGTGTAAGGTTAGGTTATTTGAGGTGTTTCTTGTTTCTTAAGGTAGCATTGTATTGCTATAAACTTCTGTCTTAGAACTGGTTTTGCTGCATCCCATAGGTTTTGGGTCGTTGTGTTTTCATTGTCATTTGTTTCTAGGTGTTTTTTTAAATTTCCTCTTTGATTTCTTCAGTGATCTCTTGGTTATTAAGTAGTGTATTGTTTAGCCTCCATGTGTTTGTATTTTTTACAGATGTTTCCCTGTAATTGATATCTAGTCTCATAGTGTTGTGGTCGGAAAAGATAATTGATATTCTTTCAATTTTCTTAAATTTACCAAGGCTTGACTTGTGACCCAGCATATGACCTATCCTGGAGAATTTTCCATGAGCACCTGAGAAGAAAGTTTATTCTGTTGTTTTTGGGTGGAATGTCCTATAGATATCAATTAAGTCCATCTTGTTTAATGTATCATTTAAAGCTTGTGTTTCCTTATTTATTTTCATTTTGGATGATCTGTCCATTGGTGAAAGTGGGGTGTTAAAGACCCCTAGTCTGATTGTGTTACTGTCGATTTCCCCTTTTATGGCTGTTAGTATTTGCCTTATGTATTGAGGTGCTCCTATGTTGGGTGCATAAATATTTACAACTGTTATATCTTCTTCTTGGATTGATCCCTTGATCATTATGTAGTGTCCTTCTTTGTCTCTTGTAATAGTCTTTGTTTTAAAGTCTATTTTGTCTGATATGAGAATTGCTTCTCCAAATTTCTTTTGATTTCCATTTGCATGGAATGTCTTTTTCCATCCCCTCACTTTCAGTCTGTATGTGTCCCTAGGTCTGAAGTGGGTCTCTTGTAGACAGCATATATACAGGTCTTGTTTTTGTATCCATTCAGCCAGTCTATGTCTTTTGGTTGGAACATTTAATCCACTTACATTTAAGGTAATTATCAATATGTATGTTCTTATTTCCATTTTCTTAATTGTTTTGGGTTTGTTATTGTCGTTCTTTTCCCTCTCTTGTGTTTCCTGCCTAGAGAAGTTCCTTTAGCATTTGTTGTAAACCTGGTTTCATGGTGCTGAATTCTCTTAGCTTTTGCTTGTCTGTAAAGATTTTAATTTCCGTCAAATCTGAATGAGATCCTTGTTGGATAGAGTAATCTTGGTTGTAGGTTTTTCTCTTTCATCACTTTAAATATGTCCTGCCACTCCCTTCTGGCTTGCAGAGTTTCTGCAGAAAGAGCAGCTGTTAAACTTATGGGGATTCCCTTGTATGTTATTTTGCCCTTGCTGCTTTTAATGTTTTTTCTTTGCATTTAATTTTTGATAGTTTGATTAATATGTGTCTTGGCTTGTTTCTCCTTGGATTTATCCTGTATGGGAGTCTCTGTGCTTCCTGGACTTGATTAACTATTTCCTTTCCCATATTAGGGAAGTTTTCAACTATAATCTCTTCAAATATTTTCTCAGTCCCTTTCTTTTTCTCTTCTTCTTCTGGGACCCCTATAATTCGAATGTTGGTGCGTTTAATATTGTCCCAGAGGTCTCTGAGACTATCCTCAGTTCTTTTCATTCTGTTTTCTTTATTCTGCTCTGCAGTAGTTATTTCCACTATTTTATGTCCAGATCACTTATCAGTTCTTCTACCTCAGTTATTCTGCTATTGATTTCTTCTAGAGAATTTTAAATTTCATTTATTGTGTTGTTCATGATTGTTTGTTTGCTCTTTAGTTCTTCTAGGTCCTTGTTAAATGTTTCTTCTATTTTCTCTATTCTATTTCCAAGTTTTTGGATCATCTTTACTATCATTATTCTGAATTCTTTTTCAGGTAGACTGCCTATTTCCTCTTTATTTGTTAGGTCTGGTGTGTTTTTACCTTGCTCCTTCATCCGCTGTGTGTTTCTTTGTCTTCTCATTTAGCTTAACTTACTGTGTTTGGGGTCTCCTTTTAGCAGGCTGCAGGTTGGTAGTTCCCATTGTTTTTGGTGTCTGCCCCCCGTGGTTAAGGTTGGTTCAGTGGGTTGTGTAGGCTTCCCGGTGGAGGGGAGTAGTACCTCTGTTCTGGTGTATGAGGTTGGATCTTGTCTTTCTGGTGGGCAGGTCCACGTCTGGTGGTGTGTTTTGCGGTGTCTGTGAACTTATTATGATTTTAGGCAGCCTCTCTGCTAATGGGTTGGGTTGTGTTCCTGGCTTGCTAGTTGTTTGGCATAGGGTGTCCAGCACTGTAGCTTGCTGGTCATTGAGTGGAGCTGGGTGTTGGCATTGAGATGGAGATCTCAGGGAGATTTTTGCCATTTGATATTACGTGGAGATTGGAGGTCTCTGGTGGACCAGTGTCCTGAAGTTGGCTCTCCCACCTCAGAGGCACAGCCCTGATGCCTGGCTGGAGCACCAAGAGCCTGTCATCCACACAGCTCTGAATAAAAGGGAGAAAAAAAAAGGAAAGCAAAAAAAAGTTAAAATTAAAAAGTTATTCAAATAAAAAACAAAAAGTAATTATTAAAACATTTTTTTAAAGTAATTAGAAAGAAAGAAAGAAAGAAGAGGACAACCAAACCAAAAAACAAATCCACCAATGATAACAAGCACTGCAAACTATACTAAGAAAAAAAAAAAAACGGACAGACAGAACCCTGGGGCAAATGGTAAAAGGAAAGCTATACAGACAAAATCACACACAAAAGCATACACATACACACTCAGAAAAAGAGAAAAAGGGGAAAAAAATATATATCATTGCTCTCAAAGTCCACCTCCTCAATTTGGAATGATTCGTCGTCTATTCAGGTTTTCCACAGATGCAGGTACATCAAGTTGATTGTGGAGATTTAATCCGCTGCTTCTGAGGCTGCTGGGAGAGATTTCCCTTTCTCTTCTTTGTTTGCACAGGTCCCGGGGTTCAGCTTTGGATGTGGCCCCGCCTCTGTGTGTAGGTCGCCTGAGGGCATCTGTTCCCACTCAGACAGGACGGGGTTAAAGGAGCAGCTGACTGGGGGCTCTGGCTCACTCAGGCCGGGGGGAGGGAGGGGTACGGATGCGGGGCGAGCCTGCGGCGGCAGAGGCCAGCGTGACGTTGCAGCAGCCTGAGGCGCGCCGTGCGTTCTCCCAGGGAAGTTGTCCCTGCATCACGGGAACCTGGCAGTGACGGGCTGCACAGGCTCCCGGGAGGGGCGGTGTGGAGAGTGACCTGTGCTCGCACACAGGCTTCTTGGTGGCGGCAGCAGCAGCCCTAGCGTCTCATGCCCGTCTCTGGGGTCCGCGCTGATAGCCGCGGCTCGCGTCCGTCTCTGGAGCTCGTTTAGGCGGCGCTCTGAATCCCCTCTCCTCGCGCACCAGGAAACAAAGAGGCAAGAAAAAGTCTCTTGTCTCTTCGGCAGCTGCAGACTTTTTCCCAGACTCCCTCCCGGCTAGCTGTGGTGCGCTAACCCCTTCAGGCTGTGTTCACGCCGCCAACCCCAGTCCTTTCCCTGCGATCCGACCAAAGCCCGAGCCTCAGCTCCCAGCCCCCGCCCATCCCGGCGGGTGAGCAGACAAGCCTCTCGGGCTGGTGAGTGTTGCTCGGCACCGATCCTCTGTGCGGGAATCTCTCCACTTTGCCCTCCGCACCCCTTTGGCTGCGCTCTCCTCCGTGGCTCCGAAGCTCCCCCCCACCCCGCCACCCCTGTCTCCACCCGCGAAGGGGCTTCCTAGTGTGTGGAAACCTTTCCTCCTTCACAGCGCCCTCCCACTGGTGCAGGTCCCGTCCCTATTCTTTTGTCTCTGTTTTTTTTTTTTTTCTTTTGCCCTACCCAGGTACGTGGAGAGTTTCTTGCCTTTTGGGAGGTGTGAGGTCTTCTGCCAGCATTCAGTAGGTGTTCTGTAGGAGTTGTTCCACATGTAGATGTATTTCTGATGTATTTGTGGGGAGGAAGGTGATCTCCATGTCTTACTCTTCTGTCATCTTGAAGCTCCTCTCCTTTTTTTTTAAAATTCAGGCTAAATATTTGTTCAGAGCCTTGGGTTCCTTATAAGAGAGGAGCTATAAAATAACAATTTAATCATCTCCTCTTTATTTTCTTATTTAACAGTGTAAGACCTGAGGGAGTAATGTAATATTCAGAATGGATACTGGTACACTTAGAGGAATTCCTGCAGAGAATAGAAGGTTGCCAAACTGAATATAAGAAATCACAGATGACATGTACAGCATTGGGAGAATATCCGAATTTGCATAGAACCTTGACAGATACATGACAGTTAAACCTGATGCAATTTTATAATCAAGAGTGATAAATGTGGCTGCCAGTGTGAATTTTAATCCTGGTTCCTTGGAATACTGAAATTTTTCCAGCTTGGTGGGATGTAGTTTGTAACATAAGGTGGAGAGTTCTTTCTATCAGAATAAGGGATTCTTATGTCTTTGTGTCTGTTCTCACCTATGCGGGTATAGAATGCCTGTGTTGGACCATCTGAGACTGTTCAGTTCACAAAAAGACCAAAGAGGAAGAGTCTATGGGTATTTGCGGTCTTCTTAGCCCTGTCCAGACCATTTAACTACAAGGAGAATTTTTAGTTCAATTTAAAACACTAACTTTACAAAAGCACTCAATCAAAATACTCAGCATCGAGAAGCCCACTGTCGTTAAGAAATCTGGGCACACTAAAAAGGCAAATTTTTACGTTAATACAATATAAAGCCCACATAATTCACTGGGAACGTCAGTCTTGTGAGACTCACAGTGAATATACATGAAAGGCAATACCCTGAGATCCAAAGGGAGGCTTGATGCAAATTACAACTGATATGGTATATTTACCAATGTGAATATTTAGTGAATCAAGCATACAATGCTCACCCATTCAGCTGTTTCAGTGTTTTGCCTGCCTGCACTGAACATCTCATCCATGAGATGACGAAGGAATAATCTGTGAAGCTTCACCATCAAATGGATTTTTCTCCAGGGAAGTTCTGTTTTCACTTTTATTGTCTTTTATTTTCATCAATTCTCAGTCTAGTGATGGCCTTGGGAAATAAGTGGGGCTTACAAGGACAATGCTCCTGGACCCAGAGATCCTTAGGCAACATTCTGGTGACCATTTATTCTAATCCACAAGTAGGACACATGGTCTAATGACTGAGGGTTATATTGTTATTTGGTTTTTGTGGAATAAAACTACCCTGGAAACACTGGCTGAAAATCATCGGCTTGGAGAAGCCCAAAGTGCTGGCTCTCTTCAGTGTCTCAGTGAGTGTGTGTTGCTGATTCCATCAAGATAAACCAGTGGGCACCTAACCAATCTCTCCCACTGGAATGTTCATCATCCTTGTGTTCCCTTTCTTCTTCAGTTTGTGGGCCGGGCCGCATGGATGAGGAAGGAGCAGGACAGAGCTAGTCCCCCTCGCTTTGGTTCACCCACGTGCCAAATGCTGGCTCCCCCAGCCATCCCTCTGACTGTTCCAACTCCTTTACTGTCTCAAATTTGGCATCCCCTTAATTAGTAGCTATTTGGACACCAATCAGAAAGTACATACCAGCCTCAAATCAAGGTTTGTCAGCTTAGGTGTAGTAAGGAGAAAGAAACATAATCAAAAGGGGAGTGTTGAAGAATGGGATTGCTAAAGGTAGGTTATAAAAGGCTATGCAGATGGGGAGAGGGAGGTATTAGTGTGCACAGACACAGCTGCCTTTGGGATAGGACTTGTATTGCAGTCAGACGTCATCTCTTTCAGAAGTGGTGGCAGCACTGACTCATTCTAAATTACAGGCATCCCTGATTTTTATGCCAAAAGACACTTTCTCCAATGTGCTGTGGGAAGGCCAGATGGCCTTGTCATTGCTAATCAGTGGATCACAGGGCTCTGGAGAGCATGCTGAGGCCTCTGGCTTTAGCTAATTAACACAAGCTTCAAGTCAGAGGCAAGAATTAAGCAATCAACTCCTTTCTCTAATTCTTATACATTTTGGAAGTGTGCCCATGATTAGCTTGGTCTGAAAAGCCTCAATATAGGAAAAAAAAAATCACTTGAGCTAAGCAGGAAATGATAGGAAAACTCCCACATGAACTTGGAAAGAGAACTTAAATGAAGTGCCTAATTAGGGTATGATAAATAAAACCAGATGGAGTCAAATTCATAGTACTTTTTTGTAAGGGGAATGTTTATTTCTGTTGATGGAGGTTGTGTAAGGTTTTAAGTGTTAGGTGAAATCTAGTGGCCTCTGATTAAGTTGGAATTTAATATTTGATATAATTTTGAGGAAAATAAAACCACTATTAGTCAAGTGGATCTTTTAATTGATGTGAAGATTTTTTTTTATTATTGTGAAATAGAGTTCTTCATAAAGATATTTCTCCTTTTTATTCAGTCCTTATTGTGTTTATTATTTCTATACACACAGCATCTAATAGAGTGATTGACACATAGTGAATACATTAAATGTTTGTTGAAAAAAATGACTGAATGGCAGATTTAGAACACCACTCTGTGGTATTGTTGCTTTGGGGTTATTGCGTGAGAAGCCATTGAACTGTTTATTAATTTGTTTGCTGAACAAATAATTGCTCATCTCCTATTATGGACCTAGTTTTTAGGTTCTGGAGATAGAGCAGTGAATAAAACAGACAAAAAATTCTTGTCCTTTGGTAGCTGACAGGCTACTATTTTCAGTTACTATGAATCTTTGAATTTGTGAAGATTATTGATACTGATATGTCATTTTTTATAATAGGATATATTTCTTCCAATTGGACAGCAATATGATGGTTAAATGCAAAAAAAATTACCCAATAACTTTTTGGACTTACAACCCAAGCATGTGCATATTCCTCATTTTCTTGTCTCCTTGCTTAACCTCCGTTACCTTACTTTATATGGTGGAGTAGTTTGCGAGAGGGGAGCTGCTTCTATTTCCCGGGTCAGTGTTCCTTTCAGTGAGGTCAGAGTGTAGAGAGCAGTGAGACAATGTGACTCTCTAACCACATGATTTATCACCTGCTGGCCTGGAAAAGAGTCAGTTGGTGAGAAAAAGCAGGTTTGCAATATCCAAAGGTCTCTCTGCTGTGCATGCTCAAACTAACTCTTGTTTTATACGTAACTCCAAATCTTTCCTTTATCATGCAGCCTTTGTCTACAGCAAAACTTTCTGACAAAATCCTCCAGGGCTTTTTCTTAAAGTGGTGTAAGCTCTAAGCTTTTGTTGTCTAATGGAGTAGCCACTAATTACGTGTGGCTCTTGGACACTTGAAATGTGTTGAGTGTGACTGAGGAACAAAAGTTTGCATTTTATTTGATTTTAATTAATTTAAAACTGATAATTCAGATTTGGAAACATGAATGTTTAGAACCACACGGTATCTATGTGAATGTACTTTTCCAACTGTTAATTTTATGGAATCTAAATACATATCAAGTATTTATTTCTGATGAAAATGTAGTGTCCAAATTGACCTGCACTCTAAATGTTAAATACAGACCAGATTTCAAACACTTATACAAAAACAGGTAAATTATCTCATATATAACTTAAAAAATAGTGACTTCATATTGAAATGATATTTTAGACATATTGGATTAAATAAAATAATTAAAAAATGAATTTCTCTCTCTTTTTTTACTTTTTATATGAGTCTACCAGAAAATTTAAAACTGCACAAGTAGCTTGCATTATATTTTTATTAGATAGTGTTGCTCTAGACCAACTGTAGTTCCTCCTCCAATTACCAAGTATCTGTGTTTTCTTCATTACAAAGTAGTTATCGAAAGGTGCAAGTCACTACCCCAGAGCAGCCAGGAGTGGCCTGCATAGTTTCAACCTTCACTGAGATCTTAACTCTATTTTGTTAAACCTCCAGTAAGGCCTTCCTTGTCTTACCAGCCAGAAGAATTCTGTTCGCTGTCTCTCTTTCCTGTCCTTCTCCTCTGCTTCTTTCTTTACTCCTTCTATATCTACCGTCTACAGTTTCTCTTGAGTTAAATAATTTAGCTCATATTATTTCTACTGCCCAACTTTGACACTTTTTCCTCTCCCCCTGTATATCACAGATTTCTCATTTGAAATTCCCCCTCTGATCAATACACACTATGTAATTCACCTTACATGGATGCAATATTGAATACCAGCTAATGTTTCCAGGAGGGAAAAGCATAATTAAAATACCAATTAAAATGCATGAATATGTTGCTGTACACATTTATGCTAAAAATTAATTATTTTCTTAAATGAATTTTTATTCCTTGATCAGAGGTGTGACGGTATAGTAAGCAATCTGGATATGGGGAAAAGTGGGTGTCAAAAATAGCTTTACCCTTATAGTCTGAGCGAACAAGAGAATGGTGGCACAATTAACAGGAATAAGCAAATGAAGGGGAGGAGCTATTTGGGGGCAGAAACTGAAGATCTTGAATTGGGCACATTAGTTTTGAAGTGCTGGCAGGCATGGGGTCAAGTACAAATGGAAGCCTAGAGCTGTGCTGTCCGATATGGTAGCCACTAGCCAAAATATTTAAATTTAACTTACGTGCTCAGTAGTGACATGAGACTAGTAATGACCATGTTGGACAGCATAGATTAGAACACTTGCATCATCACAGAAAGCTCTGTTGGACCGTGCTAGTTTGAGAGTTGGGGCTGGTGGTGGTTGGAGAGGTTTGGGGTCACTGGCATAGAGAGGACAATCGGGAACTTGATAAAGCCACTGCGGTTGAGAGGATGTAATGAGAGAAGAGAGGTAGGACCTAACCTAGGAAAACTCCTATTTTAACAGGATGAGCAGAAGAAGAGGCAGGAAACACAGCCTTACTTTTCTTGTTCTGCACAATATGAAAAGGGGAATTTATTATGTAGATTGCAAAACTCCTTATACATAATGGCTATTGAGTACCATAAGGGACAGCATATTCAAAATATAATTTTGTGAAAGACACGTATTATAAACTGTGATTTCTTGTGTCAAAGCAAAATATTTAGACTATAAGTATTGGATCATTTCTGGAAAGGAATCAGTGAGATGGTTGGGGATTTTTTTTCTAATAACTTTAAGTGACTTCAGGTTTAGAATTTAGATAATATGTTCAATAGAATCTCTTTCAAATACAATTTGCTTTAATATGCTTTTGGCAAGAACAGGGGATGGTCAATTTATGGATTGGATTCTGGAACAAGTTCTTATACTACAGGTATTCTATTCTTTTGGTTAAAGCAAGTGCCTTATTCTTCAGGTGCCAGACGTGAGGCAGATCACTGACTTCTGTGGGAGCCCCAGAGCTGGACTTGAATGCTTGAACAGACCAGGGCTACTCCATTTCTCTGGAGATGAGGTTTTTGGAAAATATGAGGATGGCTGAAAATAGCGGTGATGTTTTCCTTAGATGTTTACACTCTCTTGAATTCATGGATTGGCTCATAATGTTGGACAAATATATGATTAAAAGTGTAATTATACTTCATCTTAATGTGAAGCACATAGTTCGGGAGTAAAAATAATAAAAGTTCAAATATTATAAAATGGCTAGTTTGACCATTAGGATGTGTTTTGAAAGATCCTTGGCTGTGTGGTCCTTGGAAAATATCTAGTTTGAGAGAGGATTATATCATGAAGAGCTAACAGGATAAATTGGATATAAAAGGAGACTTAGGTGGAACTATTCAGTGTGGATACTTAGTATTTTTAATTTAATTGTTAGCAAATGTCTATCCCATTTTTATTTAGTTAGTTGATGTTGAACTACTCTTTCTGAGAAGTAAATGAGGGTTTTATCTGCAGTTTAAGACTGCTTGCACTCACACATAATTTTAAAACATCAGAAATAAGAAGATTGCTTTTTTCCCCCTGAACCGTGACTTATTGTTGCCTCGTGTCTCTTCTTCACTACTGTTCTTCCAGCCCAGTGGAAACACACACTCATCTCCTCAAAGGAGTTACCTTACATGCACCTCTGTTTGGCACAGAAGCCATTAGTTTTACTCCCTTGCTAGACTCTGAGTGCCTGATAGCTACGATGACTCCAACATTCATCTCTGTGTTCTATCATCTGCCGAGAGCTGGGCTTGCGGTAGGCTCTCAGTAATTTATTTCCTGATTCTTTGCCTCATTCCGCAAAGTATTTGAGGCAGCTAATAGGTAAATATTTATTGAATTGTGTTGATGTGTTTCTATTTTTTGATAAACAAAACGTGCGTCCAATTATGTTAGTTTGCTAGGACTGTCGTAGCAAAATACCACAGACCAGGTGGCTTAAACAACAGAAGTTTATTTTTTCATTGTCCTGGAGATTAGAAGTCCAAGATCAAGGCGTCAGCAGAATTTATATGTTCTGAGGCCTCTCTCCTTGGCTTGCAGGTAGCTGTCTTCTTTCCATGTCCTCACATGATTTTTCCTTTGTGTGCACGGGCCCCTGATGCTCAAATTTCCTCTTCACTTAAGGACACTAGTCAGATTGGATGAGGACCCACCCTAAGAGCCTCGTTTTTAACTTAATTACTTCTCTAAAGGCCCTCTCTCCAAATACACTTACATTCTAAGGTATTCAACATGTAAATTTAGGGGAGGGCACAATTTAGCATATAATACAATTTTATCCAAATGTTGTACTAAGTTGTTAAAAACAAAGTGAGAAGTAACAAGCTAGGATGTGGCCCTGAATGATGTCATTTAGCATCAAGGTTTTATCTGATGAGAAATTGTTTCTGCCCACGCTCATTTTATAACTCAGAATCAAATGGTTTGTTTCAGAGACCAAAGAAATAGACAGCATTTTATTAAAATAGTGAAGAGATTGTGCCTAAGAAACAACTAGAATTAGTAGTTTGGCAAATACTGGGACCCACCTCTCAGAACAGGTTCTCAAAAGTTCTGAAACCAAGAAGTTATTTTCTAGGATTCTCTTCAGTTGAGTAATGAGATGGTTTAGAGACACATTTACTGTAAGGATCCTGTCACCTATAAAGTGCAGAGGATTTATTATGGGTCTACATGAAATATATGTTGAAATTGGCTTCCTCCTATGAAATGCAAGGCTTGAATAATCCAATTAATCTATTTTGAGAGTAAAATGTAAACATCAAATCAATTTACTTGTTGGTAATTTTCTTCCCTGCGTTGGTCATTAGCCAGCATTATTCATAATTTATTTGTGTGTGTGTATGTGTGCGTGTGTAGATATCTGTTGCCCTACATCTGTTCAAATGAGAACATAAATGAGGCTGCTAGTTGTATGTACATTCAATGAACAGATTTATTTTTATTTCTTTGAAAAAGGTACCAATTTTGATTAAAGCTCTTCAGCTCTGAGTTGGACATGTGGTTCATTTTGCTGACTTGAACCAAATTGGTAATGGTTTTCTTTGCCAAGAGTCTGTACCAGAGAGTCTAGTAGTTTCTTTCATCAGTCATTTAATCTTAATTCCTACATCTCCTTCTGAAAAGGGAGTCTGCTCCCTCACATCCTGATGAGTGGGTAGTAAATCCTGTACTTGTCCTCCTTTCTCTCCCATCAGAGAACATTGTGTCAGGGATGGACAAAATGGCCCAATCAGATTCTTCTTCCTGGAAATTTGGAATTGGATTCAGAGATGCTAGTCTCTGCTGGATGCCTGAATGAAGAAACTGAGAAAGCATAGTGGGGGCAGGGACAGATAGGGAGAGAGGAGAAAGAGGCAGAGTTGAAAGACCATGTGGTTCCTGAGAGACAGGAAATTTCTGACTTCCTCGTTCCTCATACTAGTTTTCTGGAAGCTTGCTTTTACTTTCTGTCCTTGGGATTTATTAGATATTCCTTCAGCCCGCCAATAACGTCACTTTTCTGCTTAAGGTCACTTACCCTTTATGATAGATTCCATTAAGGTGATTATAGCAATGAATGGTTTCACCAAGGGGGTGTGTGTGTGTGTGTGTGTGTGTGTGTGTGTGTTGCAAAACCGTTGCTACTTACCGTTGAGTTCAGAGGTTTGACTTTTTCATGTGCGCTCCTTTCCAGGATGTTTAAATGATGAATAAAACCATTAATAGCAATTAAATAAATAAACAAATACATAGCTAGCTATTATTCACTACCAGCTATATGCTGGATGCTATAATCACATTTCAAATGCATTACGTTCCTCAATCTCAACAAAATCCTATGAGGTAGGTACTGTGATTATCTCCACTTTGGAGATGGGGAAATGGAGGCTTACAGAAGTGAAAGAAAAGCCTCTTTTCTTTCTTTCTTTCTTTTTTCCAACATCTTTATTGGAGGATAATTGCTCTACAATGGTGCGTTAGCTTCTACTATATAACAAAGTGAATCAGCCATACGTATAAGCATACCCCATATCCCCTCCCTCTTGCGTCTCCCACCCACCCTCCCTATCCCACCCCTCTAGGTAGTCACAAAGCACCGAGCTGTTCTCCCTGTGATATGCGGCTGCTTCCCACCAGCCATACATTCTACAATTGGTAGTGTATATATGCCCATGCCACTCTCTCACCTCGTCCCAGCCCACACCTCCCCCTCGCTGTGTCCTCAAGTCCACTCTCCACGTCTGCATCATTATTCCTGTCCTGCACCTAGGTTCCTCAGAAACTTTTCTTTCTTTTTTTAAGATTCCATATGTATGTGATAGCATACAGTATTTGTTTTTCTATTTCTGATTTACTTCACTCTGTATGACAGACTCTAGATCTATCCACCTCACTAAAAATAACTCAATTTCGTTTCTTTTTATGGCTAATATTCCATTGTATATATGTGCTGCATCTTCTTTACCCATTCATCTGTCGATGGACACTTAGGTTGCTTCCACGTCCTGGCTGTTGTAAATAGAGCTGCAGTGAACATTGTGGTACATGACAATTTTTGAATTATGGTTTTCTCAGGGTATATGTCCAGTAGTGTGATTGCTGGGTCATATGATAGTTCTATTTTTAGTTTTTTAAGGAACCCCCATACTGTTCTCCATAGTGGCTGTATCAATTTACATTCCCACCAACAGTGCAAGAGGGTTCCCTTTTCTCCAAACACTCTCCAGCGTTTATTGTTTGTAGACTTTTTACGATGGCCATTCTGACTGGCGTGAGGTGATACCTCACTGAAGTTTTGGTTTGCATTTCTCTAATGCTCAGTGATGTTGAGCATTCTTTCATGTGTCTGTTGGCCATCTGTATATCTTCTTTGGAGAAATGTCTATTTAGGTCTTGTGCCCATTTTTGGATTGGATTGGGTTGTTTGTTTTTTTGATATTGAGCTGCATGAGCTGCTTCCATATTTTGGAGATTAATCCTTTGTCAGTTGCTTCATTTGCAAATATTTTCTCCCAATCTAAGGGTTGTGTTTTCATCTTGTTTATGGTTTCCTTTGCTGTGCAAAAGCTTTTAAGTTTCATTAGGTCCCATTTGTTTATTTTTGTTTCTATTTCCCTTTCTCTAGGAGGTGGGTCAAAAAGGATCTTGCTGTGATTTATGTCATAGAGTGTGCTGCCTATGTTTTCCTCTAAGAGTTTGATAGTGTCTGGCCTTACATTTAGGTCCTTAATCCATTTTGAGTTTATTTTTGGTGTGGTGTTAGGGAATGTTCCAATTTCATTCTTTCACATGTATCTGTCCTGTTTTCCCAGCACCACTTATTGAAGAGGCTGTCTTTTCTCCATTGTATATTCTTGCCCCCTTTATCAAAAATAAGGTTACCATATGTGCGTGGGTTTATCTCTGGGCTTTCTATCCTGTTCCATTGATCTATATTTCTGTTTTTGTGCCAGTACAATACTGTCTTGATTACTGTAGCATTGTGGTATAGTCTGAAATCCAGGAACTTGATTCCTCCAGCTCCGTTTTTATTTCTCAAGATTGCTCTGGCTATTTGACTTCTTTTGTGTTCCATGAAAACTGTGAAATTTTTTGTTCAGTTTCTCTGAAAAATGCCATTGGTAATTTGATAGGATTGCATTGAATCAGTACATTGCTTTAGGTAGTATAGTCATTTTCACAGTGTTGATTCTTCCAATCCAAGAATATGGTATATCTCTCCATCTGTTTGTATCATCTTTAATTTCTTTCATCAGTGTCTTATAGTTTTCTGCATACAGGTCTTTTGTCTCTTTAGGTAGGTTTATTCCTACGTATTTTATTCTTTTTGTTGCAGTGGTAAATGGGAGTGTTTCCTTAATTTCTCTTTCAGATTTTTCATCATTAGTATATAGGAATGCAAGAGATTTCTGGATATTAATTTTGTATCCTGCAACTTTACCAAATTCATTGATTAGCTCTGGTAGTTTTCTGGTAGTGTCTTTAGGATTCTCTATGTATAGTACCATGTCATCTGCAAACAGTGACAGTTTTACTTCTTTTTTCTGATTTGGATTCCTTTATTTCTTTTTCTTCTCTGATTTTTGTGGCTAAAACTTCCAAAGCTATGTTGAATGATAGTGGTGAGAGTGGACAACCCTGTCTTGTTCCTGATCTTAGAGGAAATGGTTTCAGTTTTTCACCATTGAGAACGATGTTGACTGTGGGTTTGTCATATATGACCTTTATTATGTTGAGGTAAGTTCCCTCTATGCCTACTTTCTGGAGGGTTTTTATCATAAGTGGGTGTTGAATTTTGTTGAAAGCTTATTCTGCATCTATTGAGATGATCATATGGTTTTTCTCCTTCAGTTTGTTAATACGGTTTATCACATTGATTGATTTGTGTATATTAAAGAATCCTTGCATTCCTGGGATTAACCCCACTTGATCATGGTATATGATCCTTTTAATGTGCTGTTCATTCTGTTTGCTAGTATTTTGTTGAGGATATTTGCATCTATGTTCATCAGTGATATTGGCCTGTAATTTTCTTTCTTTGTGACATCTTTGTCTGGTTTTGGTTTCAGGGTGATGTTGGCCTCGTAGAATGAGTTTGGGAGTGTTCCTCCCTCTGCTATATTTTGGAAGATTTTGAGAAGGATAGGTGTTAGCTCTTCTCTAAATGTTTGATAGAATTCGCCTGTGAAGCCATCTGGTCCTGGGCTTTTGTTTGTTGGAAGATTTTTAATCACAGTTTCAATTTCAGTGCTTGTGATTGGTCTGTTCATATTTTCTATTTCTTCCTGGTTCAGTCTCGGCAGGTTGTGCATTTCTAAGAATCTGTCCATTTCTTCCAGGTTGTCCATTTTATTGGCATAGAGTTGCTTGTAGTAATCTCTCATGATCGTTTGTATTTCTGCAGTGTCAGTGGTTACTTCTCCTTTTCCATTTCTAATTCTATTGATTTGAGTCTTCTCCCTTTTTCTCTTGATGAGTCTGGCTAATGGTTTATCAATTTTGTTTATCTTCTCAAAGAACCAGCTTTTAGTTTCATTGATTTTTGCTATTGTTTCCTTCATTTCTTTTCCATTTATTTCTGATCTGATCTTTATGATTTCTTTCCTTCTGCTAGCTTTGGGGTTTTTTTGCTCTTTTTTCTCTAATTGCTTTAGGTGCAAGGTTAGGTTGTTCATTCGAGATGTTTCCTGTTTCTTGAGGTAGGCTTGTATTGCTATAAACTTCCCTCTTAGAACTGCTTTTGCTGCATCCCATAGGTTTTGGGTCATCGTGTCTCCATTGTCATTTGTTTCTAGGTATTTTTTGATTTCCCCTTTGATTTCTTCAGTGATCACTTCGTTATTAAGTAGTGTATTGTGTAGCCTCCATGTGTTTGTATTTTTTACAGATCTTTTCCTGTAATTGATATCTACTCTCATAGCGTTGTGGTCGGAAAAGATACTTGATACAATTTCAATTTTCTTAAATTTACCAAGGCTTGATTTGTGACCCAAGATATGATCTATCCTGGAGAATGTTCCATGAGCACTTGAGAAAAATGTGTATTCTGTTGTTTTTAGGTGGAATGTCCTATAAATATCAATTAAGTCCATCTTGTTTAATGTATCATTTAAAGCTTGTGTTTCCTTATTTATTTTCATTTTGGATGATCTGTCCATTGGTGAAAGTGGGGTGTTAAAGTCCCCTAGTATGATTTTGTTACTGTTTATTTCCCATTTTATGGCTGATAGCATTTGCCTTATGTATTGAGGTGCTCCTATGTTGGGTGCATAAATATTTACAATTGTTATACCTTCCTCTTGGATCGATCCCTTGATCATTATATAGTGTCCTTCTTTGTCTCTTGTAATAGTCTTTATTTTAAAGTCTATTTTGTCTGATATGAGAATTGCTACTCCAGCTTTCTTTTGATTTCCATTTGCATGGAATATCTTTTTCCATCCCCTCACTTTCAGTCTGTATGTGTCTCTAGGTCTGAAGTGGATCTCTTGTAGACAGCATGTATGCGGGTCTTGTTTTTGTATCCATACAGCCAGTCTGTGTCTTTTGGTGGGAGCATTTAATCCACTTACATTTAAGGTAATTATTGATATGTATCGTCCTATTCCCATTTTCTTAATTGTTTTGGGTTTGTTATTGTAGTTCTTTTCCTTCTCTTGTGTTTCCTGCCTAGAGAAGTTCCTTTAGCATTTGTTGTAAAGCTGGGTTTGTGGTGCTGAACTCTCTCAGCTTTTGCTTGTCTGTAAAGGTTTTAATTTCTCCATCAAATCTGAATGAGATCCTTGCTGGGTAGTGTAATCTTGGTTGTAGGTTTTTCTCCTTCATCACTTTAAATATGTCCTGCCACTCCCTTCTGGCTTGCAGAGTTTCTACTGAAAGATCAGCTGTTAACCTTATGGGGATTCCCTTGTGTCTTATTTGTTGTTTTTCCCTCACTGCTTTTAATATTTTTTCTTTGTATTTAACTTTTGATAGTTTGATTAATATGTGTCTTGGCGTGTTCCTCCTTTGATTTATCCTGTATGGCACTCTCTGTGCTTCCTGGACTTGATTAATTATTTCCTTTCCCATATTAGGGAAGTTTTCAACTCTAATCTCTTCAAATATTTTCTCAGTCCCTTTCTTTTTCTCTTCTTCTTCTGGGACCCCTATATTTCGAATGTTGGTGTGTCAATGTTGTCCCAGAAGTCTCTGAGACTGTCCTCAGTTCTTTTCATTCTTTTTTCTTTATTCTACTCTGCAGTAGTTATTTCCACTATTTTATCTTCCAGGTCACTTATCCGTTCTTCTGCCTCAGTTATTCTGCCATTGATCCCTTCTAGAGAATTTTAAATTTCATTCACTGTGTTGGTCATCATTGTTGGTTTGCTCTTTAGTTCTTGTAGGTACTTGTCAAATGTTTCTTGTATTTTCTCTATTCTGTTTCCAAGATTTTGGATCATCTTTACTATTATTATTCTGAATTCTTTTTCAGGTAGACTGCCTATTTCCTCTTCATTTGTTAGGTCTGGTGGGTTTTTACCTTGCTCCTTCATCTGCTGTGTGTTTCTCTGTCTTCTCATTTTGCTTAACTTACTGTGTTTGTGGTCTCTGTTTCACAGGCTGCAGGTTCGTAGTTCCTATTGTTTTTGGTGTCTGTCCCCAGTGGCTAAGGTTGGTTCAGTGGGTTGTGTAGGCTTCCTGGTGGAGGGGACTAGTGCCTGTGTTCTGGTGGATGAGGTTGGATCTTGTCTTTCTGGTGGGCAGGTCCACATCTGGTGGTGTGTTTTGGGGTGTCTGTGGCCTTATTATGATTTTAGGCAGCCTCTCTGCTAATGGGTGGGGTTGTGTTCCTGGCTTGCTAGTTGTTTGGCATAGGGTGTCCAGCACTGTAGCTTGCTGGTCATTGAGTGGAGCTGGGTGTTGGCATTGAGATGGAGCTCTTGGGAGATTCTTGCCATTTGATATTACGTGGAACTAGGAGGTCTCTGGTGGACCAGTGTCCTGAAGTTGGCTCTCCCACCTTAGAGACACAGCCCTGATGCCTGGCTGGAGCACCAAGAGCCTTTCGTCCACTCGGCTCAGAATAAAAGGGAGAAAAAATAGAAAGAAAGAATGAAAGAAGGTAAAATAAAATAAAGTAAAATAAAAGAATGTTATTTAAATAAAAAATAATTATTACGAAAAAAATTTTGAAATGTAAAAAAAAAAATAACAAAAATGGACAGACAGAAACCTAGGACAAATGGTAAAAGCAAAGCTATACAGAGAAAATCACACACAGAAGCATACACATACACACTCAGAAAAAGAGAAAAAGGGAAAAATAAATATATCTTTGCTCCCAAAGTCCACCTCCTCAATTTGGGATGATTCGTTGTGTATTCTGGTATTCCACAGATGCAGTGTACATCAAGTTGACTGTGGAGCTTTAATCCGCTGCTTCTGAGGCTGCTGGGAGAGATTTCCCTTTCTCTTTGTTTGCACAGCTCCCGGGGTTCAGCTTTGGATTTGGACCCGCCTCTGCATGTAGGTCGCCTGAGAGCATCTGTTCTTCGCTCAGACAGGACGGGGTTAAAGGAGCAGCTGATTCGGGGGCTCTGGCTCACTCAGGCCGGGGGGAGGGAGGGGTACAGATGCGGGGCGAGCCTGTGGCGGCAGAGGCCAGCGTGACGTTGCAGCAGCCCGAGGCGCACCGTGCGTTCTCCCGGGGAAGTTGTCCCTGGATCACGGGAGCCTGGCAGTGGCGGGCTGCACCGGCTCCCAGGAGGGGCAGTGTGGAGAGTGACCTGTGCTCGCACACAGGCTTCTTGGTGGCGGCAGCAGCAGCCTTAGCGTCTCTTGCCCGTCTCTGGGGTCCGCGCTGATAACCGCGGCTCGCGCCTTTCTCTGGAGCTCGTTTAGGCGGCGCTCTGAATCCCCTCTCCTCGCGCACCAGGAAACAAAGAAACAAGGAAAAAATCTCTTGCCTCTTCAGCAGCTGCAGACTTTTTCCCAGACTCCCTCCCGGCTAGCTGTGGTGCGCTAACCCCTTCAGGCTGTGTTCGCGCTGCCAACCCCAGTCCTCTCCCTGGGATCCGATCGAAACCTGAGCCTCAGCTCCCAGCCCCCGCCCGCCCCGGCGGGTGAGCAGACAAGCGTCTGGGGCTGGTGAGTGCTGCTCGGCACCGATCCTCTGTGCGGGAATCTCTCCACTTTGCCCTCCGCACCCCTGTGGCTGCGCTCTCCTCCGTGGCTCCAAAGCTTCCCCTCTCTGCCACCCGCAGTCTCCGCCCGTGAAGGGGCTTCCTAGTGTGTGGAAACCTTTCCTCCTTCACAGCTCCCTCCCACTGGTGCAGGTCCCGTCCCTCTTCTTTGTCTCTGTTTTTTCTTTTGCCCTACCCAGGTACGTGGGGAGTTTCTTGCCTTTTGGGAGGTGTGAGGTCTTCTGCCAGCGTTCAGTAGGTGTTCTATAGGAGCTGTTCCACATGTAGATGTATTTCTGATGTATTTGTGGAGAGGAAGGTGATCTCCATGTCTTACTCTTCTGCCATCTTGAAGCTCCTCCCCCACCACTGTATATTTTTAAGTGATATTCTTATAGTCAAGCATGTCGATGTGTTTGCTGTAGAAGTACTATGTCTTCCATCTTAAGTGGAAGCACCAGTCTGCTGCTTTCAACACTGAGGCACTCATTAAAGGAAACTTTGCTCTCATCATTTGACCTTTTGTTCTGACCATCTGTACAGCATTTGCGATAGATAATCAGAATCACAAGTTGGGGTTTTATTTTCTATACTTTTCTTAAAGTGCCAAGGTATCCATATTAGTGTGAGGGCCTAAATAGTGTTCATGCTGGGGTTCAGACATTTTTGGGCATGCCAGATTTAACTTTTAGAGGATGAACTTGTCAGTGATCTATCTGCAGCAATGTCCATCTCAAGGCAGGAGAGCAGAGGAGTTCAGGTTTGGGTCAAGGACAGCAGGCCAGCATGAGAGGAGCTGGGCAATTCTGAGCGTCATTCATATCATCTTCCTGGGTCTAAGTGAAACCAGTCTGGGAGTGAATATGAAAATGCTGCTTGGGAGAAATGGCTGTCAGATGTTAGCCTTACAAGGAAACTCAGTTTGGGGAGGGTTGTGTCAGAATGCAGTGTATGAGTGGGGAAGAAGGTCCCTTTCTGCTTTGGTGAAGAGCACAGCAGGGCCTGGTCACATTGCAGGCTTCAGTGCAGCAGCCCCTGCATCTTCCTGGCAGCCTCCACGGGGGACAGCACTGGCATTGGCTTCCCACTGAGGCACTGGAGGAGAGAGGAGATGAGGAAACTACAGATGGAGAGACCTGTACTACACACTCCACTATCATTGAGATGACAGTATAAGGTATGGAGGGACGGTGGTTTTGGGTGTATAAAAATGTCCATCAGAAGTGCAACTGGTATTGCGATCTGAGACTCCTTTGGCCTGGGCAATGGGGAAAGGATAGGCAGCAGAAGAGTGAAGACCATGAATGCCCTAGAAGTTGTCAGAACGTGATTGTCCTCACAAAGGAACAAAACTCACCTCTACTTGTTCAATCTTCTTTAATTGAGCTTCACAAGTTATTTTCCATTTTCCCCTCTTAAATTTACTTTCTAAATAGTTTGAACTATCTATTATTATCATTCCTTCCCACCCCCAGAATAAACCATACCCATTATCTTAATACGGCATACCTTCCAATAACACTGTTCCCAAGTTAGCACATCATCATAGAGATACATCTCTCATGATATATTGGTAGGCAGAAACATTTATGAAATGAATAGAAATTTTATTAAGGCAAATTCAGTGCTGATGAAAAATGGAAAAGTACTTTTCAGTGGAAGTGATGGATGTTTAATGCACAGTGTGTTTCTGAGAAAATCACACCTTATATAGGAGTTTTCCCAATGCATATTTTATAAATGCTTATAAAACGTGGCAAGATGTATTGGAAAATGTACATAATGAGTATTCTTTCTATGTGTAAAGATTCTAGAGAAAAAACTTACTTGGAAGAAAGGGTGAGAACATGTGATGGAGGTAGAATTATGATGATGATAGTGGTCCAGCTGGGGTAACCATTCATCTCTGCCACAGGCTTTGAGAGTCAGACTAGAGGAGATCATGACTGTCTGTATTGATGTCTGCTTCAGCAGTCTGAGGGCTTGGTCTCCCAGTGTCCTCACTCCTTTATGACTCACAGTGGATAATTTAATCCATGAATCTAAACATGAGGATGTAAGCAGACCTCATATGGTATCCCAGTTCCATCATGATCTTGAACCAATTATTTCATCTTTCAGAGTGCAACTTTCTATACAGAGTAAATTGGCATGGAGGTACTCAATAATTATTAGTTCTGTTTAGCAAATACCTACAAAATCAGAGTGGCATATAAAAATAATTATTCATTCTTCAGTCACGGGCCTGTGCATGCCTCTGCTTCAGGGTATGGGTCAAGTTCATATTTGTTCCGTGTAAACTTATTCTGGGATCGGGATGAAGGGCAGAAGCTAACAGGGACATATTCTTCATTTGGTAGTGGTCAGAAACTTGGAGGGATGAGCAGATACATTCAATGGCTCTTCAAGTCTCTGCCCCCATTCCATTGCAAAGCAAACCACAGGAACAAATCTAAAATCAGCAGGATGGAGAAGCATTCTCCCTCCATGGAAGTGAATATTTGCTAAATAATAATTTAATCTACCACACTTCCCTTCTTCCCTTTTAAAGCTTTAAAAAATATGTTTCCAGCCTATTCTAAATCTAGTTCGAAGTCTAACACAAACGTAGCAGGCTCTACATAAAGTAGCGCTTCCCCTTTATTGTTGTAAAATAAAACCTTTATTAGGGAGATTATATTTTACTCACTTCATTTATGATGCCATTCTAATAATTTAGGTTGACAGTTGCAATTTTTGTTCTATTTAATCTAGGCTAACTGGCCTGGTTACTGACTGAGGATTATACCTGTGCCGCCCCATATGGTAGCCACAAGTTCCATGTAGCTATTTAAATTTGCGTGAAATTCAAAAATTTAGTTCCTCATCCACACTAGCTACATTTCAAGTGCTCAATAACTACATGTGGCTAGTAACTACCATGTAGGGTAGCACAGAAATAGGACATTTTCATCATCACAGAAAGTTCTATTGGACAGCATTGGGTTAGGTAAAACAATAACAACCATAATGACTTTCATTTATCTAGCACTAAACATGTGCCAGGCGCCTTGCTACGTGTGTTGCATGCATCAAGTTCATCCTTGTGACCATCCTGTGAGATCACTACTCTTATTCTCATTTTTCTAATGAAGAAACTGATGCTTAGTGATGCTAAAAATAGGAGCAAGCTTGCCAATGGGTAGTAACCGGCAGTGTCATGTCTATTTGACTCCAAAGCTCTGTCTCTGAGCCATTAAAATGCTCAGTTTTCTAGTTTCAGGCCATCTCAAGAACAGATACTATGACGTCTAGCAAAGCGATGACAGGGGCAGGGTGCTTAGTCCCAGGTGCCATCTGGGATGATTAGAGGGCAGATCAGAAACTGGCTGATTGAGTAGCACAGTAGTGGTTTCCAGAACCCATAGCTGGAATGAGGAGATGACTGTGGTTAAAGCTGGTCCAACGGTTCCCTGAAAGATCTGCTGCCTCTTCAGACAAAACACTTCATGATTCTGCCTGATTCTGCCTCAGTAACTCCTGTTCAGTTAAGTCATCTGTGCTTTTTTCTGCAGAGGGACCTTAGCAGGAGTACCCTTTTGGAGGAGTTAAGTGCATTTGAGGAGAATATGAACATTATGTTTTCCCCAGCCATCTCCTCATTATCCTGGTTATGGTGAGATCTCGGAGGCAGCATGGTAATAATGAGCGGCCTGAAGTTGTTGTCTGAAGGACCATTTCTGTGATTTTATCATTTTGAGAAGATTAGGGACAATATATTCTGGTATGACAAACAAGCAAGTTATGGTACTAAAGAAAAATGGATATTAGCTGTTCTCTTTTACTACTCTTCCAAGAAGAAAATACCTTTGTTACTCAAACATACAGTGGCGGACTGGTAGTTGTTTAATGGAAGTAATGGGCTAAGAGGAAAAAATACTGGAGAAGCCAGTATTTAGCTAGATTTAGCTAGATTTTAGCTAGATTTACATTGGAAAGAAACAAGTTACTGGCAGAAGGCAGTAGAATAGATAATGGAAAATGAAAGAAGAGATTCTCCTGAGGCTAGGGCTTGGGGGATATTTGGGAGTTTGTAAAAATGGAAGAAAGAAATGGGAGTGTACCTACTGTGAATGAACAAAATTGAGAGAAGAGGTGGGGAAAGGGAATTTTAAGAAAAGTATGTTATAAATGGAATACTACTTTGGTGATTTCAGTAGAGCCATAATTAGTTTTTTTTTTTCCCCCCAGCTCTCAGGACTATTCTTTCCTTGAGTGCAAGACTATGCTAAGAATGGGCCATTGAAGCAGTTGAGCTTTATATAAGAAAACTGGCATTTGACATAAATTACAGTTTCAGTAGGAAGAGGTGGGTTAGGAGCTAGAGACTTATATTAACAGAGTTATATTTCTCATTGGAATTTAAGAAAATGAATGTATAGCTATAAAACCTGAGCATCGCTGAGATTATCTAGAGTTTAAATCTAGCAACTGCTCAATAGCAGTTAACTTTGTTTTTCTACCGCAGCTGACTCTGTTATTGTATATTCTTCTAAGCATCACCTTTCTTATCCATTGTTTAGTAAGTATGAACTTCAAGCTGAGTTGCAAGCGCTATAGCTCTTCCTTCTATTCTCTGTGATTATTACATTATAACCAATAGTGATTTGTAAAATGCAGGTTAATTGACTATTATACTTGAATTGCATCTGGGAAATCTTTGATGTAGGAGAAAAATCTGTATTGTGAGGGAAAAAAGTGTTCCATGGTCAAACATTTGACATTTCTGTATGCTCTTTTCACTCTGTTTATGGTGTACTTTGATGACTAAAGTTTTTTATCTTGATGAAGTCCAGTTTATCCATTTTTTCTTTTGTTGCCTGTGCTTTTGGTGCTTTTTCTTCAAGCTATAATTATGATGGTTTTAAAAATGATTTGGAGATCTTTTTTTTAGATTTATTTATTTATGTTTTTATATTTATTTTTGGCTGCCTTGGGTCTTCGTTGCTGCCCGCGGGCTTTCTCTAGTCACAGCGGGCGGGGGCTACTCTTCATTGCGGTGCATCGGCTTCTCATTGTGGTGGCTTCTCTTGTTGTGGAGCACAGGCTCTAGGCACGTGGGCTTCAGTAGTTGTGGCTCGCTGGCCCTAGACCACAGGCTGAGTAGTTGTGACGCACGGGCTTAGTTGCTCCACGGCATGTGGGATCTTCCCGGACCAGCGATCGAACCCGTGTCCCCTGCATTGGCAGGCAAATTCTTAACCACTGTGCCACCAGGGAAGTCCTTGGAGATCTTATTTTAATACTTTTTTTTTTTTTTTGCTGTATTTTGAATTGTCAATTAGGTGTTTATATTTTCCTTTAGATGTGGAGCCTGGATACCTTTCCTTCCCAAAGCATTGTTATTTGGTTTGGTGTGTGGAAGAACTCTGATTTTGGAGATTTTTTTTACAGTATCTAAGAAAAAGTTAGTTCTAAACATTGCTTAAAGGAATAATTGTTTTTGCCACCATTGAGACTAATTGAATTAAATATGCGTAAGAGTAGAAAGCATGGTTTCCCACCCAGGAGGTATAAAGCTACCTTATGATCAAAATTTATTGTGTGGTTATTATGAATATTTATTCTTTTGTCTATGAAATACATAGGCTAAGTATATTTGACTGGATTCAGGCTTATATCTGATCTTTTAATTGATCCATGTAACTTAGGTAAAAGATTTACTATAGAAGTAATGTTAAATTCCAAGAAAATAAACTCTGTGAGCCATTTTTATTGACAGGCAGGTATTTCTTTTGGATGATTTGTCACAGTTACTTGGAAAATATTTTCAGAAAACTTACCACAAGGCTTGTGTGAAATTAGGGTCTCCTTTATCACTATTTGTGAAATCCCAAGGAGGAAGACCCTAGTTGGTATAAAAATTTTTCTGGCAGCATTTTCTGTTCACCTGCTGAGAGGACAAGTGGGATGTCCTGATGTCCTGATTAGCACTCTGTGGTCAAGTGTTAATGACTCTGGAAAAGAGCCACTGTGATCCTGGAAAGTGTCCAGTCTCTGAAGCTTATTGATGCTTTCCAGCATGTGAATCCCACCTAAGAGAAGGCTCCTGACCAAAATAGCACAGAAAGTTGGGTCAATCAGATAACCACCATCCTTCGGTAAAGGTCAAATTTACATGTGGAGATTTATGGATCCTGCGTCTAAATGAGTACAAGATGTGTAAACCTCCAAAATATTTTTTTTCTAGTCTCATCTTTCACACCTGTTTCCCACTCATTTTTCCTTTTGGCTTATTTATCACCTCCTTAATTCCTTTGTGGTTCATTATCTGGTTAGGGGGTCAGTGGCTCAGGGAATCCAGACCTAAGGATGGAAAGTTCCCAGGAACCAGGTAGCTGTGAGTCTGACCTGGGCAGGCAAACCAGAGTGCTGTTTCCCTTTCAGAATTGGGGTCAGGACTGACTGTGTGAGAAATCGTTTTGATTGACACAAACTGGGAAAACACAGTTACTAGACATTACACAAGATAGAAAGCCTGGAGTCCAGGCACATTGGCAGGAGCCAGAAGACCTACAAGGAGTGAAGGAACAAAAAGTTCATGTAGAAATTTAATTCTGCAATACCTCTTTTAACTGCCTTACCTTTTACAATCCCAAGGCTGCCAATTTATGGTTCAGATTCTAATTAGTTCTTGATTATACAACTTGGATAATCTTTTAAATGGTCTCCACCCTTTCCCTCTCTTTTCTCTTGGATTCATCAGGGCTTTGGGATCAGATTGGTCTTCCCAAAATACCTAGTTGAGCCACCCCACTACTGTAGAACTTTCAACAGCTCCCCATAGTTTTCCAGATTAATTATCTATGTTCTTTAGCTTGGCTTTAAGGACTTCCATTCTCACACTTCACACTATTTTTATCAGCTTATCTTTCCTTATTCTTTTATAATTACTTTAAGTGATACCCAAATGGCTGGTTTCTGAATGTGTCCCATGCATTCCCTCTTCTGAGTAATTTCCATCATTTTCTCTCCCCTTCTTAAGTCAGAAACCTACTGATTCTTTGTCTTTTTTCAACTGCCATCTCTACTGAAGATAAAGTCCCTTCTTTGACCTTTCTTTGTCTTTCATGAATCAGTACTATTGAGTTCTTTTGTGGTACTTTTTTCATACATCTTTCTTTAAAAAATGATTGATTTACTCTCTCATATACTCTAATTAAACCAGGACTGTTTTATTTATGACAAATTATAAGCAGAGCTCTTAGGACCTAGAAATTTTCAAAAAAGAATTTTAAAGATATTCACCAGGAAGGAAGAAATTTAAACTAGAAAGTATTCAGTTGTAAAAAAACAGTGGTCAGCAAAGAAATTTCTAAACATGTAGGTAATTTAAATAAATATTTACTAAAGAGGAATAATGATGACTAGTTTGGAGGGTTTAAAAAATAAAGTTGAATGAAAATATGAGACATTCAAAGATGTGGAAGATGGAGGGTAAAAATATCGACTTTGTCAATTCAAACATTCGTGTTAAAGATTTAAGGATAACTACTGGAGGCAGGGAAGTAAAATGATTACTTCTAACCAGTGAATAGAAGAAAAGGGAGTGAAGAAAATGTGACCGATCTGAAGAAGGAAAGAAAGAACAAAAAAGCACCTTCCTCTCCAATAAAAGAATGTTAAATAGAACACATAAGATAAAACGGTAAAAGTAATAAAAATAAATTAATAAACTAGATAAAAATACAGAATCCTACTATATTCATTTTATACCTATTATATTCATTTTATACCTATTGTATTTTATACCTATGTCAAAAACAAAATGTCATAAAATGTTTGAAAAGATATACAAGGCAAACACTAATACAAACACTAGTGCAAAGAAAGGTGGAATAGCCAAATTAATATCAGTTGGACTAGACATTAGGACTAAAAAACATTAATAGGAATAAAAAAGGTCACTATATAATGATAAAAGGAACAATTCACCATGAAGATGTGGCAATCTTGAACTTTAAAGCCCTGAACAACATATTTCCAAATTATACAAATTAAAATTGGAAAGAATCACAAAAATAAAATAATTTCATGATGATAACAGGAACTTTTAATAAATCTTTCATTGATAAATCACCTAGAAAAAAATAAGAATTAAAAATATTGAACAAAAATTATGATTTATTAAACTCTGAACCCAATGATTAGAAAAGACACTTTGAAAAATTATGTATAAACCATTTACAGAAATTGATCATGTTCAAGTCTACAAATGTAATTACTATTATCATATAGACTATGATCTTTGATGAAAATGCAATAAAATTAAAAATTGATAACAAAATAATACACACATAGATCAATGGAATAGAATAGAGTGCCCAGAAATAAACTCACATAAATATTGTGATTTTTGACAAAGGAGCAAAGGCAACACAATGAAGCAAAGTTAGTCTTTTCAACAAATGGTGTTAGAAAAACTGTACATCCACTTGCAAAAAAATGAATCTAGGAAAGACCTTACACCCTTCACAAAAATTAAAATGGATCATAGAACTAAATGTAAAGTCCAAAACTATAAAACTCTTAGAAGATAACATAGGAGAAAGTCTAGATGACCTTGGGTATGGTGATGACTGTTTAGATTCAACACCAAAGACATGATCCATCAAAGAAATCATTGATAACCTGGACTTTATTAAAATGAAAACTTCAGCTCTGCGAAAGACACTGTCAAAAGGATGAGAAGACAAGCCACAGACTGGGACTAAATATTTGCAAAAGACATACTGGTAAAGGATTGTTATCTTAAATATCTGAAGAATTCTTAAAATTCAACAACAACAACAAAAAACTAACAACTGGGTTAGATAATGGGCAAAAGACCTGAACAGACACCTCACCAAGGAAGATAAGCATATGAAAAGATGCTCTGCACTATATGTTGTTAGGGAATTGCAAATTAAAATGGCAATGAGATACCACTACACACCTACTAGCAGCTTTATTTATAATTGCCCAAACGTGGAAGGAACTGAGATGTATTTCGGTAGGTGAATGGATAAATAAACTATATCTATGGATATAGTGGATATCCGGATAATAGAATATTATACAGCACTAAAAAGAAATGAGCTATCAAGTCATAAAAAGACTTGGAGGAACCTGAAATGCATATTACTAAGTGAAAGAAGCCAATCTGAAAAGGGTATATACTGTATGATTCCAATTACATGACATTCTGGAAAAGGCAAAACTATGGCAACTGTAAAAAGATCAGTGGTTGCTGGGGGTTGTGGGATAGGGAAGAGTGAATAAGTGGAGCACAGAGGAATTTTAGGACAGTCAAACTATTCTGTGTAATACTATAATGGTGGATACATATCATTATACATTTGTCAAAACCCACAGAATGAACAACACCAGTAGTGAACCCTGATGTAAACTGTGGACTTTGGGCGATGATCTGTCAATGCAGGTTCATTGATTATAAGAAATGTAACACTCTGGTGTGGGGTGTTAATAGTGGGGGAGGCTGTGAGTGTGTGTGGGGTCAGGGTATATGGAAACTCTCTGTACTTTCTGATTAATATTGCTGTGAACCTAAAATTGCTATAAAAATTAAAGCCTTTAAAAAATTGATAACAGAAAGGTAGTTAAAGAAATTCCACCCTCTATATTTGGAAGCTACTTATGGACTTAAATCTGATTATGAAAATAAATAAAATATAAAATTACTTTTAAAAGATTAATATTACATTATTTTTGAATTATATAAATAATTAGAGAAAACATCAGAAATACTAAGATTGAGAAACAGGTGTAATACAGTGCAAATAAGGGAAAGGGTAAAAGTGTTCTAAAATCCTTATTTTAAGTAGAAAGACTCAAAATGTGCTGTATCATGCTTGATTGAAATGATTTGAAAAATACAGATTAAATGAAGGTTTTGAAAAACTAGAAGAAATTGGCTTTAGATAGGATCAATTAATATTATAAAAATGTAAGTTCTCCCTAAATCAATCTATGAACAGTGCAATTCCAAATTATCAACAGCTTTTTCTGAAATGTCATGAAGTGACTCTAAAGATTTTCTGTAAGAAAGTACATGTCAGAATGAAAAGGAAGTTTTAAAACTGAGTAAATCTCAGGACCTTTCCAAATATTAAAATGTGTTATGATAATGTGATTCTGAGATACTCTGAAGGTAAATTAAAAAAATTTGAAAATATATGTGATGAAGATGGCATTTCAAATCAACGAGATAAAGATGGATTATTTAGAAAAAAATAGTGTTGGGAAAATTGTGCAGTTATTTGGAAAATAATGAACCTGGATTCACTGATATAAATTCTAGATAAGCACAGAATTAGACATATACTTACAAATAAAAAACTAACCAACCAAATAAACTATAAAAGCAATAGTAAGAAACATGAGTTTCTATTTATTTTAACAATATATTTGGGTAGATGTCTTCCTAATTGTGAATTGACATGAAATTCAAAACCCATAAAGGAAATTTGGATAATGATGGCCAGTAATAAGAGCAATCAATATTTATTGAGCATTTTCAAGTGCAATGTTTTTGGCTCTTTACATTTTCTTTTACTTATTTAATACCCTTAGCCCAATGAGGTATATAGAGTTTATTACTATAACTCTTTTATAGGTTTGAAAACTAAGGCAGAGGGAGGTTAAGTAACAGTAAGTAAATGGTGAAGCTGGAATTCTGAACCCAGTCAGGTTGATTTCATAACCTGAGTTCACTCTATGGAACTATACCACATAACACTGCCTTATATAACACAAAAAATGTGCACAGCAAAATTCAGTATAAAATCAAAAGGAAAATGACAAACAGGAAATTGTGAGCAACACCTAAAGACAGTCAGAAACCAGTATGCCTTACACATAATGAACACTTAAAAATAAGAAAAAGACCCACCGCTTAATAGAAAAATGGATACATTTCATGATGACATAATTTACACATTGGACTTCCCTGGTGGTGCAGTGGATAAGACTCCATGCTCACAGTGTGGGGGGCCTGGGTTTGATCCCTGGTCAGGGAACTAGATCCCACATGCATGCTGCAACTAAGAGTTCACATGCCACAATTAAGGAGCCCTGGAGCTGTAACTAAGGAGCCCGCCTGCCGCAACTAAGACCCCATGCAACCAAATAAATAAATATTTTTTAAAAAAGGAGATAATTTACACAATAAGGAATACAAATAAATAATAAACATATAAAAGATCTTCATTCCCACTAATAACTAAATTAATACAAATTAAACAATCAGATAGCTTTTTCAACTATCATATTGTTAATAATTAAAATACCGATAATACCAATGCATCAAAAGTATGGAGAAACAATTTCTCTTTGACACATTATTAGTTGGTGGCAACTTATATTGGTACATGATTTAAAGTGGCAGTTTAGCTATATTTATTAAAATAAAACATTTACAAAAGGAATTTTACATCTGGGAATTTTATTTTATTTTATAGAAATATCCCACATATATGCAAAAGTATATATATACAAGATTATTCACTACAGTATTGTTTATAATAACAAAATACTTGAAACCATCTAAACATTTATCAATAGAGAATTAACTAAATTCAAGATAAGCCAAATAATTAATAGTAATAATTTTCAGAGGGAGAATTGAAGGAATTCTCCTTTTTTTCTTTTTATGTATTTTTATTTTAATGTTTTGCAATATTAAAGTAGTACTTTTGCAATAAGAAAAAATAAGATATTTTTTAAAAGTTATTTTTAGGGACGTCCCTGGTGGTGCAGTGGTTAAGAATCTGCCTGCCAATGCAGGGGACACAGGTTTGATCCCTGGTCTGGGAAGATCCCACATGCTGCGGAGCAGCTAAGCCCGTGAGCCACAACCACTGAGCCCTCATGCCACAACTACTGAAGCCCACATGCCTAGAGCCCGTGCTCTGCAACAAGAGAAGCCACCACAATGAGAAGCCCGTGCACCGCAAGGAAGAGTAGTCCCTGGTCTGCGCAACTAGAGAAAGCCCGTGCAGAAACGAAGACCCAACGCAGCCATAAATAAATGAATGAATGAATGAATGTTATTTTTAGAAAAACCCTACAATTATTAAAACAAATTAGTGATACTAAATAAACATTCACAAGTGGATATAAGCCCTACATTAAAAAGATTAAATTATGGTGATGAAGAATAGTTTTAGGAATCCAAGTATGGTTTAATATTAGAAAATTTATTTGTAATTTGTCAGAGTCAAAGGAAAAGTAGATTTGACCATTTTAGTAGACATCCAAAGACTCTAGATAAATATCAATTCTGATTTTAAAATATCTTAGTAGATGGGCTATCTCTCTGAAGTGATTAAGATTATCTATCTGAAACCAATCGCTAACATCATATTTGACAGAACTTCTAGAATCATTTCTTTTGTAAAAAACAAGGATATCCCAAGGATACCCAACGTAACCACTACTCTGATTTGAGAAGTTTCAAAAATTTGAAAAAAACAAGGATATCCCAAGTATACCCAAGGTAACCACTACCCTGATTTGACAAGGTTCTGGACATTTCAATAAGAAAATACATAAATATTACTAGAGGAAAAGAAAAATATTCTTTTCCTCAAATGATATAACTGCCTACTTGGACAACTCAAGAGAAGTAATAGAAATGAAATTACAATTAGTAAGGGTTCAATGGGTATTCATTTATAAAATAAGTATATAAAGCATCTATAGTTTTCCTACATCCAGTGAAGACCAGTTAGAAGAAGAGGGAGATCCCATTTATCCTCATAAATAGTTTAATAGATAGAAAGTGGTCTACAAATATTTTGGAAGAAAATACTAAACTGTCTTACAAAAAAGATTCCAATAATAGTTATCAAAGTATTAACTGTGGTTATTATTGAGTGAATAGTGGTTATTATGGTTGGATAGTGTTGAATTAAAAAACATACTATTTTAATTTTCTTCTATTTTTAAAAAATATCTATCTTATTTTACAATCTTTCCATGTTACTTCTATAATAAGAAAAATTATAAATTTTTAAAAATATTTGTTGTAATCTGTGATTGCCACGTTCCCTAAGAATATCACCTATAAATCGATTATTGCAACAGTGAGCCACATTTCAATTTGTACCGTTGAGAAAGATATCAAAATTTGCATAACATTTTTTCCGAGCGTATGCCAAATCATTCTGTTGTTTTTTTTAAAAAAAATAATCATGGGAGGTAAATGTGGCTGCTAGTTCAGAATGAGATTCAGCATTTGTTCAGTGTACTTCAAACATTTTAACACATTGGAAATGTGCTACTCATTTATCCCAGCATCGCAGCTACTTCTATGAGCAATTCTTAGTGGAGCAATCTTTTGAATATTTAACCAATGGCAATAAAACAAACTGTTCCAAATTTTATTTACTTAGTCTTTTAAAAAAACAAAATGAAGTTCACAAGCCTTGACTCTGTACTTATGAAAGAAAAGTACATCTCCACAGTGGAGATGAATTCTTACTGTCTGAAGCTATGTTATACCTTTTAATAACATTTTTAAGGCCAATACTAGCCCTGATGATCATATGGAAGGTAATTGTGTTATTTACTACAGTGCTTCAAAATAAGTTTATTTTCATAAATAATACAACAGGGTGGTTGAAGAAGAAATTTATAGTACTTGACCCATTTCTTTTAAAGTAACCGATTCCCAGCACTTTAACGTAAAGGGTAGCCATGGTAAGGACTATCTCTGCTATTAAGCTTAAACCCAGTTAGTTATTCAGAGTAAGTTCTGAGGTAACTTCAGTTAGACTGTTTTCTCTAAAGCTATTAACAGGTGAGAGAGACCCAGGAAAGAGTGGGGCCAGAAGGGAAGGGGAGAAAAGAATTCAGTGTGAGGGTTAAGAAAACATATGAAATATCTTCCTGAGTCAGGCAGAATGGGAATCAGATTGGGCCAAGCCAGGTAGAGTCAAGGTAGAGCCAGGCTTTAAAACTGGGGACTTGGGGTACTCTGTTAATTGGGGTTTGTGTGCTGCAGTAAAAGGAAGTTGCATTTGCTTGCCTTCTCTACCAAGTCATAGGGACCCCTTGTGCTGTGCCCTTGGCTATACCTCTGTGTAGAAAGAGAATAAAGAATTTGCTAGATAGTGTCATTGTGCCTGGGGAGCCCAATTATTTGGGCTATGGATTGTCAGCGATGAGACATGGACCACTACTTTCATGTTTTCACTGCTCCCCCTAAGGCAGTACATGGGCTAGAGGTTCTAAAAGGACATTGCACTAAGAGTGAAGGAAGAGTCTTGTTAAAATGCTCATTCCTGGCCATCTTTTCCCTGTTTCTGATTCAGTAGGCCTGCAACAGGACACAAGCATCTGCATTTTTAATCAGATCTCTAGGTGATTCTGAGGTGGCTTAGGTGTCTCTGATAGGTGAGAAGGATGGCTGAGTGGGAACAAGTGGTGAGATGGCGTAGGAAATTGTGGGCAATTTTCTCTCCTCTCCTGGTTTTCTGCTGCATCTGATTTGCTATGTTTGACCTTGCAGGTCAGGGAAGAGTGAGCAGGGCATGGGGAGGGGAGGGGGTAGGGGAGGGGATGAAGGGGTTGGGAGGGTGGGGAGAGGGAGTCCACCAAGGAACTTGCTTGAAATGTGACATAGAATCCTCTCCATATGGGAAGCCCACCCCCTTTATACTAACTGCAGGTAATGGAGGGGAGTCAGTAGAAAAGTAGGGGACAATTTGAGAGGGATAGTCTCTTCCAGAATCATGCCTTTTCCTTCTTATCAGTATCTCAGAATTTTCCAGGCCTTAGGAAGAGAAAGTTGATGCAACTTTTGGGCAGATGGCTCAGTATACAGTATATAATGCTATTACCAAGTCTTGTTATGACTGTGGGTTGATTCAAGTAATCACCTCACAGAGGGAAAAATAAGCTTCTACAGAGCTAATCCTGACCCATTTGGGAATTCATAAATGAACCAGAAAATTGTAACTGTGCAAGCGGGATTCCATAGAGGCCATGTTTACATATAAATTTGGCAAAGCCTGAAAAGCACAGAGAGTCTCTAGCTCTAATCAGCCCAGTTAAAAATTGTGCCTACTTAAGCTCTAGTATAATAGACCATTTGATCTTTATTTTAATATAACTAAAGACTTTTCAGATTCTACATAGGGCTCAGCTCTATGAATAGGTCCCTAGTGTGCAATTAGTTACTTTTTTTAGTCATTAATTTGAAACCACTTATTGCAGAATTATTTGCTCTCAATTCTTCCTGCCAAGGGTACATATGCACGAAGGTACCTATTGTACTAATTCATATATTGGCTGGAATGATAGAGGGATCTGACGGAATGGCTCCATTTTCAAATTGTGGGCTCCCAATTGGGGGATTCATTCAAAGGTGAGTTTTTCACTATCATACACATTGCAAGATTTTAAAAAGTCTGGAAGTGCAGTGCTTTTACCTGAGAGCAGGAGTGAAAAAGGACCTTAGAAGGTGCTTCTCTGGCAGAGGAGGCTGAGGAGGAAGACAGAGAGAGAAAGCTGCTACTTAGCAGGGTCAGCCTGCAAGGCATCTCTCTGCCTGGACCTGAGAAGACCTCATCCTTACGTTCAGTGGAGTTTACGTATAGCCAAGATATTGGAATAACATCTAGGAAGAAGAACCATACATGTTAAATTATAGCTTGAGCATCATTGGTTTCATGCTCAGAAGGGGAGAAAATTTGGTGATGGAAAATTTGGTAAAGCATTAGATTGGGCCAGATGGTAGGATATGGCAAGACCACAGCTGTAGCGGTATGGTGTAATTGTATTAAGATCTGTTTTATTCTCTTTCAGATAGTTCTGGTGCATAGGTTTATTTTTGTTTGTATGTTTTAGAGGTAAAAGTTTGAATTATAACTTGAAGGAATTGCCATAGATTCTTTCCTGAGCTAGAACATCTGGAAGAAAATAGACACATCATTTAAAGATGAAAGAGATGTTGTTCTAGAGTTTGTAGCACCACAGATTGTACTTCTGAAATAACCCTAAATCCAGTGACAACAAAATACTATGTACTATGTTTCCACCTCAATTCTGAGGCAGGAACAACAGGGGATATAGAAAATAATTCCCATAATTGTAATGAATATCATTGAAGCAGCCAATTTTGCAGCCAGCTTTTGAATAACACAGCTATTTTATGAAACTAGAGCTACCTGTAGGATTTAACAAGATTCGTATGTTTATCCGACCCACAGACATATTATCCTCAGTCGTAACATCATTACTCACTGGGGCCCTTGGAGTGACTTAAAATTAGACGGTGACTAGTGTTCTTCATATATATTTGAAGTAATAGCGTCTGGTTTTGCTGGCTTGTTAGCTAATTGTTTGAGTTGTAGGATCACAAGATTTGTGAAGCATTACAGATTTCTTTGTAATGAAAAAAGTTTAACGAAGGACTGAAAGGCAAATTTGATTTTGTGAACTATATCCAAGGGACAAACCATAGAAGTCAGACTGAATCCTCCTCAGAGCAACATTTCATTTCTTGTATTTTCATCTCCAATTAGCACTTCACATGTTCATTTCCAGTCCTAATTTCAAAGGAAGTTTATCAACATTAAGAATTCATTTAATAATTAATTCATATCGGTGTTAGCAGCAGCCCTACAATACATTTATTAGAGTAGAAGTGTGTAAGTGTTCCAGGTATTTTTGGCCACAGGCATTTTCATAACATTAGATATTCTTTCTGCCCCCCTTTCCTTTCTCCCCTAAGTACTGAAAGACCAAACCTAAAGGACTAAAGCTGTCCATAAGACTTGAGAGAAGTCAGCATCATATCACAAAGATGCGAAAACCAAGAAAAAAAAAGAATCCCTGTCAGTATTCTACAAGCAGAATCTCTTCAACATGTTTACTGTCATGATCACTTTTTCTCTGGCATTTGTGAATTTTGGAAAATTTTGGATGGCTTTAAGAAGAGGGACATTTGGTGTGGTGGAGAGAGCAATGAAGTGAGAGTCATCTTATGTGCCCCTTCCTGGGGAGGATTTGCTCTACTTTCCCAGGTGGTATGACCGGAAGGGGGCTTTTCAGGTGCTGGTAATATTCTGTTTCTTGATTTTTAGTGCTGATTACACAGTGAGTTCATTTTATGGAAATGATTTACATGCTTTTCTGTATGTGTGTGACACTTTAATAAAAAGTTTTAAAAAGTTTGGCCTCTAATATTAAGGGGAAAAATATAGCTGTAGTTTTGAAAACAGCAGCAACAACAAAATCACTCTCATCCTTTTCTCTTGCATCCTGTGCACACCTCCACCGTTGCATTTTCCACATTGTGTTCTAATTATCTGTTACATGACTGTCACCACTATCAGACTGTAAGTATCACTAGTGTAGGGAAGAAAATAGCTTTGCAGAAAATGTCTAGAGCAGTGCCTGGCACTCATTTGGGCTCCCTAGCTGACTGCTTAGTACATCGGTGATTTAATGAAAGGAGAAATGGCTTCTGGTTTTTACTCTGCTCCTGGGTCACTGTGTTATATTGCACAGAAAACCTCTCTAGGTCTACTTGTCATGTAGAGAAACAAGAGATTTCATTACAGAATGGCTAAGACTTTTTCCAGTTTGAAAATATTAAAAATAAAATATAAATGTACCAGAACTATTTTAGAATGTTAAATATATTCTATGGTGATTGAAATTAGTTAAGATAAGGACAACTAAAAAAAACCAAAATGGCAAATAAAAGATGACTTCAAAATATAACTAGGCTTCCAGTTTATGAAAATAAACATCAAGTTATTCTTCTGAGTGTCATATTTCCCAGTTTAATTCAATCGTTCATTTTCTGTAAGAGAAAAGCATTTTATCTAACTTGAATTTGTGATGATGAAGCAAAGATATATAGTAAGGATGCAATTTCTCTCTAAAAAATGTCCTTCTAAACAAGAAGGAAAAATGGAGACTGAATGTATCCTCCCACTTGAAAACTGGACAAAATATATGAAGCAGAGGTTTTCAGACATTGTCTATCAGGCAACGCAGGACACTGATCTCTGAGGGTGGGAAACCCGACAGGGAGACCCTGGAGAAATCATATGGAGAAACCATGTCATTTCTCCAGCTTAGTGCCTGGAACGAGTTCCAGGCTGCAGTGTAGGGAGGAGGAACCCAGCGATCTCAGTGACCTTCATGATTTGAAGAGTTGGAGTTTGGAGTCTGGGGAAGCCAAAGTGGCTCCAGTTCACAGGACAGAGTGTTGGTGAAGAGGGAGCTGGATGGATCTAGAGATCGGTCCTCTTTAGATCTTCATCTGACTACTGCTACATGCATGTGGGAAACTACCCAAGTCTGGGGAAAGAACCAACAAAAAGGAGCAGAGGAAACATTTCATGGAGCTCATACAGAGCTGGGAATAGTTATGTTCCTACCACCTAAGAGTGGAAAATGTCATAATTCACAGGACATCAGAGAAATAAAAGAGTATTCAGATGGGTATTGCCTCCGTGGTGGGACAAATGTAGACCTAAACAAGAGCTACTGAATTCTACCTAACAAATCTTAACAGCAAGCCTCAAAGAAAATCAAACTCTTTCCAAATGATATGACTGCATCCCAGAATAAGGCTTGAAAATATGGGAATACAAAAATATCCAGCACTCAACATAGAAAAATTCACCGTGTCTGGCATCCAATAAATATTACCAGGCATACAGAAAAACAGGAAAATATGATCCATATAAGGAGAAAAATCAGATAATAGAAACATGCCCATACGTGACACAGATGATAGAATTAATAACAAAGATGTTGAAATGATTGCTATAAATGTATTTCATATTTTCAAGAAGAACGGGGAAATATTGCATATGTTAAGTAGACATATAGAAAATAAAAGAACCATATAAAATCTCTGGAGATGAAAAGTGGTATGTGTAAGATGAAAAATATGATGGATAGGATAAACAACAGATTGGATATTGAAGAAGGAAAAGATTAGTGAACTTGAAGATTTATCAACGGAAGCTATCCTATATGAAACACAGAAAAAACAAAAAGACCTGAAATAAATGAATAGAACATCAGTGAGTCATGGGACTATTTAAAGCAGCCTAATATATGTGCAGGTGGAACCCCTGAGAGAGGAGAGAGTGGTGTTTGATAAGGAGATTACTATGAATATGAATCATCGACCTAAACAGCCACCTCTACAGAATCCCAGTGCTATTTCTTCTAGACAAGGGAAGAATGACCTTCTGACCACCCTCATCTCCCCCCAGAATGGTTCAAAAATCATTGGGGCTACTACTTACACCAAAGACTCAGGGTGCGAGAGCCCAGGAGGCAGAGTGGTTTCAAAGGGTGGAGCTGCCACTCCAGTCCAGACTGACCAAGATCCCTCCACCTAGTGCCTCAGAAGTGGGGCTGCTGCAGAGAGCTGTGGCATTGGTGGGCCTGGAAGAGAGCTGTGATGTGGGTAGGACCCACTGCAGACAGCTGTCATGGGCAGCATCCTGCCAAGCTGTGGGGATGACAGTGCCATTCCAGTGGGTCTGCAAGGGAGAGTATCAAGTCAAAGAGGATTATTCTCCAGCCTAATGGAATGGTCTAATGGAAGTTGCCCTGTTAGGTTTTAGACTTTATAATCTGGCATTCCTTTCTTCTTTCCTGTTTCTCCCCTTTGGAATGGGAATGTCTATCCTATGTCTGTCCCACCACTGTATTTTGGAAGCACATACCTAGTTAGGTTTCAAAGTTTCACAACTGGAGAGGAATTTTACCTTAGGATAAATCAAACCTCGAGTCTCGCCCGTATCTGATTTAGATGATATTTATTTATTTATTTTTAAATTTTAATTTATTTATTTATTTTTGGCTGTGTTGGGTCTTCGTTGCTGTGCACGGGCTTTCTCTAGTTGTGGCGAGTGAGGGCTACCCTTCATTGTGGTGCGCGGGCTTCTCATTGCGGTGGCTTCTCTTGTTGCGGAGCACGGGCTCTAGGCTTGTGGGCTTCAGTAGTTGTGGCTCGTGGGCTCTAGAGCTCAGGCTCAGTAGTTGTGGCGCACGGACTTAGTTGCTCCGTGGCATGTGGTATCTTCCCGGACCTGGGCTTGAACTCGTGTCCCCTGCATTGGCAGGCAGATTCTTAACCACTGCGCAACCAGGGAAGTCCCCTGATTTAGATGATATTTAGATGAGACTTTGGACTTTAGACTTAGAGTTGATGCTGGGACAAGTTAAGACTTTTGAGGTTGTTGGGGTGAAATAAATGTATTTTGCTTGTGAGGAGGACATAAATTCTGGGGGACCAAGGCTGGAATGCTATGGACTGAATATATGTGTCCCCCCAGATTCCTATGTTAAAGCTTACTTCCCAATGTGATGGTAATAGGAGGTGGGAGCTTTGGGAGGTTATTAGGTCATGAGGGTAGAGCTTTCACGAAGGAAATTAGTGGCCTTATAAAGAGACCCCAGAGAGCTTTCTCATCCCTCCTGCCATGTGAGGACACAGCAAGAAGACAGCTGTCTATACCAGGAAGTGTGTTCTTACCAGACACTGAATCTGCCGTCATCTTGATCTTAGACTTTCCAGCCTTCAGAACTGTGGGACAAAAATATTTGTTGTTTAAGCCACCCAGTCTATGGTATTTATTTTTATTTTTATATAAGCCTCAACGGCTGAAGACATCATCCCTTGAACATGGGAAATGAGTCTCCTTCCCATCCTCTGACCTTCTTCCCTCTTCTCCTCCCCCACTGTCTCTGCTCCATAAGGTGATAGTCATTTCCCTGTAGTTGTATTGGCTGGGAGTGGAAAGTATAATTATACTGCTTTTAGCTACCAACCAAGAGGAAAAGACAAAAAATACCCTATCAGTTGGAACTAAGATAATGTTTTTCCTGTGTTTTATAAATGTGTTCTTAAGATACAATTTATATATATATATATATATATATAAATTAATTAATTTATTATTTATTTATTTTTGGCTGCGTTGGGTCTTCGCTGCTGCACACAGGCTTTCTCTAGTTGCGGCAAATGGCTGCTACTCTTCGTTGCGGTGCGCGGGCTTCTCATTGCGGTGGCTTCTCTTGTTGCGGAGCACGGGCTCTAGGTGCACAGGCTTCAGTAGTTGTGGCACGTGAGCTCAGTAGTTGTGGCTTGTGGGCTCTAGAGTGCAGGCTCAGTAGTTGTGGTGCACGGGCTTAGTTGCTCCACGGCATGTGGGATCTTCCAGGACCAGGGCTCGAACCTGTGTCCCCTGCATTGGCAGGTGGATTCTTAACCACTGTGCCACCAGGGAAGTCCCATAAATATGTTTTTAATCCTGTTTCAGTATTAGAAAAACTATGCTTCAGCATCTGACTGTCAGATGTTACCTTATGTGGGGTGGTGTGGTTTCCCCCAGTATTCTGGATTTATTACCTTCCAGGCCCATAATGGGCTGTACTTTTTGGGCACATTGTGGGTAGGTGGGATCATGTGATCAATCCTGGCAAACGAGCTGTGAGAATGAACTGTGCCACTTCTGGGCTGGAACACTGAGCCGATGATGTGAGTTCATTGGATTTTAGGGATGGTGGCTGCTTTATCTGCCGGAGTTCCTGAGTGATGATGAGTAATCCCTCTGTGCCTAACTGTGGTTGGACATATAGTATGAGTCAGAAACTGACCTTTGTTTATTTTAAGCCACTAAATCTTCCTTCCACAAAAAAAGGGTATTTGTAAGATCGTTATGTTTCCATAAAATATTTTTTTAATATGAATATTTTAATAACTAAAAATGGTAGAGAAAATTTATAGCTTTAATTAAATATTTTTTTTAAAAGATGCAGTAGAGTTGTAATACAGAAAACACATTGGCTTTAGGGTCAGACTAGGGTCAAGTCAGTTTTGCCACCTTAAGTTCAAGGCAGATAGTTCTCTGAGCTCCTCAGATGAAGAGGATATACCCATGTCTGAATTGGTGTGATTTTTAAGCAAGACCATATATAAATTACCTGGCACAAGAAACAGAGTAACTATCATTTATTTAGTACTTAATGCATACCAGGCACTGGTCTAAACTTTATATCTAGTGCTATGGACTGACTTGCAGTCCCTCAAAATTCATATGTTGAGGCCCTAACCGGCAGTGTGACTGTATTTGGAGATGGGGTCTTTAGGACCCCATCAGGGTTAGAAGAGGTCATGAGGGTGGGGCCCTCATGATGGGATTAGGAGCTTTATAAGAAGAGGAGGAGAGGTAGATTGTTATCTCCACCATGTGAGGACTTAGTGAAAAGGAGGGTATCTGAAGCCAGGAAGAGGGCTGTCACCAGGAACTAAACCCTACTGGAACCTTGAGCTTGGACTTTCTTGACTCCCGAACTATGAGAAAATAGTTTAAATTGTTTAAATCACCCAGTCTATGGTGTTTTGTTATAGTGGCTCAAACAGACTAATACACGTATTAATTCATTTAATCATCACAACAGCTCTCTGAAGTAAGTCCCATTATTATTCCCTTTCTACAGATAAAAAAAAAAACTGAGACACAAAGAAGAAAGTGACTTGCCCAGGGTTGCACAGTGATTCCAGCCCATGCAGTCAGACTCCAAACCCATGCTCTTAACCACGGTGCAATGTACGAGAACACAAGTGTAAACTCTCAAAGATAAGCTGTCTGTTAGTGCTGCCAAGCTCACTCTCCAGGAGGAGCACTGGCAGCTCAATGAGGGGCCCTCATGTTTCACGTTGTGGCCCCTCAGGGGTACAGGGTGTAGTGTAGCTGGTGTAGTCATTTGTTGCTCGCTTATAATTACAAGGTGGGAAACACTAATAGCTGTGTTGTTTCTGAGCCCAGAGGAGAGGCCTCCATTTGGGAGTGTGGGTTTGGGGGACAGATAGACAAAACACTCAATTTGGCTCCTTAACAATGAGAGAGACCTGAAGAGTCCAAACATGCGTTCCTTGTACCCCAATGTGTGTAGCTGCCGAGCACCCTGAAGCAATGGTGCTCATGACCTTGAAGTCAAAGTTCCCAGGGAAGCACATTTCTGTACCAAGGGGACCCAAGCCTCTTGGGTAATTGTGCATTCAGTGGTTCCTCCATCGTGTCTCTAAATGCAAAGTTGGTCTTTGTGTAGACACAATGCTAATGTCATTCTCTTTCCCCTGCATACAGAGGACCAGATGGGTTTGTGGTGACTTCAGGACAAGGCTTCAGTGGGAGATTATACCAATCGCCGACTCGTAGGCCTGTGAGCTTGAGTTCTATGTAGGTAAGTCTACAATGTCTTTCATAAACACTAAATTAAATGCAAACATTTTTATATTGTCATCACTTTGAAGAGATTTATCTTTCAAAGCAAAGAATTATCTCTGACTCTTAAACTCAATTCAGGCTTCACTTAAAGAGTCACTCAATCTAATCCTCAGAAATCAGCCACAAGGCTCCCAAATACTTCAATCTTTTTAATGATGCTTGCTTTAAATTCAAATCCTATTTCTCAATATCTCTTTGAAATAGTTGAGAAGCCCTGTCATTTTTCAATTATTCCTGGGATGTTAAGAGGATTTTGAAGTTATCTATTAATGAACCCTGCTCCCTCTTGTCCCACCCCACAACAGCTCTCCATCACAGGGAGGAGAGTGAAAACTTACATGACCCTGGATATGGGGAAGGAGGGTGGACTGAGCAAGGTTGCGATGCTATTGGAGATTGAAATAGAGGGTGTTTTGGTCACAAGCATTCTACCCACAGTTTAGTTCCCTAAGGATAGACGTTTGATGTTTGAATTTGGAACAAATATAAGAAAATGGGCGAGAGACCCCCATTTACTGAGCACTCACAACATACAAGGTGTCAGGCTAGGTGCACTGCAGTGTATCATTAAATCTTTATAATAATCCCATGAATAAATGCTATGATTACTCACCATTGAAAGGTGAGTAAATGGAGGCTTAGATAACTTGCTAACTTAGAAGGGGTGAGGTTGCCAAGCTAGTGGCATAGCCAGGATTTGAAACCAAGTATGTCTGAGCCCAGCAACTTAGTTTTTAGCCTCATGCAATGCTGTTTATTCAACATCGATTATTGAGGGTAATCAAAGAGAGGCGTCAGAAGAAAGGATTTTCTCACTTCTGTACACAAAAGATAACAAGATCCTCAACTTTCAACATTGATTCAGCAAACATTTCCTAAGGCCCTGTGGTATGTGGGGTGCTCTGATAGGGGTGGTGTACCAGGGGCACCATGTCGTGGACGTGCTGCTGGGGCACTGGCATTTTCAGACATGGACTCTAGTAGAACAGAACCTTCTCTCTTCCCACTTAGGACTCAGAATATAAACAAAGAGCTCCCTCATCTTATGGGGACTGAAGTGCTGAGACAGTAATTTAAAGTTCTAGCTAGTTTTGCAGAATCTCCTAAAGATTCCCTGGGGATATTTCAAAATTCAACTCAGTTCAGTAAGTGTTTAGTAAGTGCTGACAATATGCCAAGCGCAGGATTTGTACTAAGGAGACAGAGGTGAGTAAGACATCTTCCCTGTCTGTGAGGAGCTCTCAGTATAATGGGGGCTGTTTGTCTGTTCCAGATGCAAATACAGAGATTCTGTTACGCACAGAAATCGATAAATGGGTGAATGCCTTTACCTCGAGTAGGTTTTGAAAGGCATTACATAAACATCCACAGTAAAATACCGTAGGAGGAAAAAAATTAATGTAATGAATAAAAAGGGGAAAGAAAAAGGTTAGGGTTAAGCCTAAATTAAGCCTGGGAAATTATTAGTACATGAGGCATAGCCCAGTGTTCTGCCCAGTATTTTGTAGTCAGCTGGTTTTAAGCTTCCTAGCTGTGAAAGCAGAAAGGGAAACACGATCAGTCATAAAGCTCACAACAGCCAGAGAAACATACCTGTTGCTCAAGGGAGGCATGTTTTTCCTGGCATCAGACCTGACAAAAATTTTTCCTCTGAGTGTTCCTAAAGGAGACCCATATGAAATAGTGACCCATATTCTCAAATACCACAGCAGAATTCCAATAATAAACGCAGGAGGTATTTCCAAGTGATAGCTTATCAGCACACTGGCTAAGTTAATAGTGCCAAAGAGAAAGTCTGAAAATTAACATCTCTAAGGGCCACCATGGTTAAGTCCAAGGGCCAAGGTGACTATTGTTCTGGCTCAACCTGGGGGCTAGAAATTCACCTTTGGTCTGGGAGACATATTCTGAGATGATCTCTTCTAAATTTTGTAAGCTCCTTGGGAGGAGAGGAGTTAGCTGCTTTACCTTTTTTATACCAGGTATACTCAACCTCGAGCAGCTTGGTCACCTGCTCGTTGGTTTTTTTGTGGTTATCACATGCTTTGGAGTGAAACAGACTGGAATTGTCTTTGCTCCCTTACTTTTGTTGTGTCATGGTGGACAATTTGCTTACCCTCCCTAAGCTTCAGTTTTTCTCTTCTGTGAGTTGGGAGAGGAATACCTGCTTCTCAGGATTATTGAAAGAAACAGGTGAAGTGGTGTATAATCAAACAAAGCTCTTCAAAGCTTCAAACAAAGCTCTGTGCTCAGGGAAGAGCAAACACTCAACAGTAGCTATCAAGGAGACAAAACTACTGAAAATGTGGGTAATACTGTCACTTGTCTTCTTCAGATTGTAGGGGCATGGCCTTTTTTTCCTTTATGACTTTAGTGTCATCAAACAACTTTTATTACATTAGTATATTTTGTTAGATTTTGTTCCAACTAAAGATTCAGTATAGCATTTCTAATGCTTTGTTTAACTTTGTATAATTTTTAATATAATCCTAAAGCTTTTTTGCTAAGAGCCAAGAAACGTACTTGTTTTATCTCAGGTTTATGAAAGAAAATGCGAAATAAAATGAAACAGCACAAAGGCATTTCAGACCAAAAGTAGCTTCACCAGGCTTTCCCAAGAGCATACATTAGCATCCGATAGAAAACAACATCCATAGCTTAGAGAAATGCACTGGAGACCTGTGAGGCTGTAGATCTAATTTTAATTAAAATTAAGATTTTCAGAAGGAGTGATTTCCTTAATGCCCTTAGTTAATAGACAAGTACCAATCTGCATATCTGGACAATGCATATTCAAAGCAGGTGATGAAGGCTTGCAATATAAAGGCTCAGAAAGCAATTTGCTGGCTGACCTTGCTGACCTTGGACTGAATGGGCAGGCATGTATCAAGTCCACATATGTGTCTCTTACCAAAAAACCTGCACCTCTTTAAATGCTCATAGGTATAAACGCATGCTTGCTCTGTTTTTCTTACCTTGGCTCTTTCTTTCCTCTCCCAGAGTGGCTCTCTTGCACAGCCTTCCTCAGGCTAGGTGGCCCAGGGGCCAGCTGAGCCTCTGACCCCCTTCTCAGTCAGTTCTCAGGGGACAAATCCCAGTAGACACTCGGGGAGATGTGGGCCATTGTTACGTGGATTCTGTTGAGCTTCCCTGGAAATAGGAACAATTTGAATTTCAACAGCTATTTGTTGGCAATCAGAGCCCTGTGAACTTGAGCCTGTAGCTCTAATTTGAAGGTCTCCAGGAGGGCATGTGGCATGGCATAAGGTCACACTGTCCCAGTCCTATTTCATATTTTGATTTGGCTGGTGGACCAGAGAACATCTCATTAAGTGTGCAAACTAGATCATGTTAAGTAAGTGCCTTGAGTACCTGGCAGAGAAAGACTGGATTTCCAAGTAACCTTAGAGAATGAGTCAGACATAAACAGAGGGAGGTTAGGGGTGATTTTATATATGTGTACATCCTCCCTCCCACACATGGGAGAGAGAGAGAGAGGGAAAGAGTCTGGGACCACCATATCCACGGTGTCTATGGCTACTTGGCCCAGGCTGACAATAAATACCAGTTTAATTGAAGTGGCCTAACTAAAGGATTCACTCAAAGAGATTAGGAATGCTTTTCTAGCAACCTGGTTCACAAAGGATCTGGAGTTCAGGATTGTTTTCTTATCAACTAAAAAGTAAAGTTTGTAATTTTCAGCTATCTTTAGTGCTAATTGCTCTCATTGCCAAAATGAAACCTCAAAACCAAACCAAACCAAACCATAGAACAATGAAGAAACAAAAGCTGGTGTTCTTTTTACTGCTTTTGTTTCCTCTTTCCTTTATCCAGAAGATGCAGTTGGGGCTATGTATAGGAGAGGCTGATGTAACTTTTAATTTCCATTTGGGGACTGATTGTGGTAGCCCTCATTCCCATTTATTGTTTCCCCAAAATCCCTCCACCCACAAGGAAACACTGGGTCCTCTCAATAATTCTGGGCCAAGTTCTTTCTCCCCTGTGCTGTAGACACAGTTGGGATAGACACAACCATTGGAATCATGGATATCTAAGATCCTCTGGAGGGCAGAGTTCAGTGAAGAACCATAACTAACTGTTAGAAGACCAGCTTCAGGGGGAAGGGTGTCTTGTTCAAGGTGCTCCCTGCCGGATGCCCAGAGAGGGTGCCTCTGTTTACAGGAGTGACCTTCTTTGGGAGCCGACCTTCCCTGGAACATGCCAGTTCATATTCATTTCAGTTCCTGGAAGTTTCTTCTGCTGTGTGACCTCTGGATACTGTCTTAAGCAGTTATGGATCTCACTAATTATTCCACCCCCCCCTCAATGTTTTCTTTCAGTGTTTCACACCTTTTTTTTTAAGCTTTAAATAAAATTTACCTAGGCTATAGAGCTAACTCACAACTTGAAACAAGATAATTCTCACTTTCTTTGTGGATTTTCTGTGTCTTTAGATGTTTTTATTATTTTCAGTAGTTAGGCTAAATTTAGAGGAAAAGGAGATTTGAAACAATTAATTGTTAACTCTCAGTGGTCTAGATAAAATTATTGTTTAGCTTTTCTTTCTTATCTACCTTTTCTATTTGTTTGATGGAAAAGTTTACTTCGAACGCTGGAGCTCTAGAAGCCAAGCTTTGGTGAAAAACAAACCCAGGATTAAATATAATAGACACTTGTCCCTTTTGCTTCTGTGACTTCAGGCTTTTTCCCCCCTCTGTAAAATTATTATAATGATACCTACTTCCCAGAACCGAAATGCTGATTAAATGCTCTGATCTATGTATTGCTCTTAGGATGGTGCATGTAACATAGCAAGGGCTTAATTAATGCCAATCATATCATCAACAAAATGGAAAGACATCCTACTGAATGGAAGAAAATATTTGCAAATCATATATCTGATAAGGGGTTAATATCCAAAATATATAACTCAATAGCAACAAACCAAACAATCTAATTAAAAAATGGGCAAAACATCTGAACAGACATTTTTACAGCGAAGGTGTGCAGATGGCCAACAGGTACGTGAAAAGATACACAGCATCACTAATCATCAGGGAAATGTAAATCAAAACCACAATGAGATATCACCTCATACCTACTAGAATGGGCATCATCAAAAAGACAACAAATAACAAATGCTGGTGAGGATGTGGAGAAAAGGGAACCCTTGTACGATTTTGTTGGGAATGTAACTTTGTGCAGTCACTATGGAAAACAGTATGGAGGCTCCTCAAAAAATTAAAAATAGAACTATCATATGATCCAGCTCTACTACTTCTGGGTATTCATCTGAAAAAAATGAAAAAACTAATTCAAAAAGATATTTGTACCCCCTTGTTCACTGCAGCATTATTTATAATAGCCAAAATATGGAGACAAACTAAGTTTCTATTGATAGATAAATGGATAAAGAAAATGTGATAGATAGATAATGGAATATTATTCAGCCATAAAAAAGAATGAAATCTTACCATTTATGGCAACATGGATGGACTTTAAAAAAATAATTAATTAATTAATTTTTTATGTCTTTTTTTTAACATCTTTATTGGAGTATAATTTCTTTACAGTGGTGTGTTAGTTTCTGCTGTATAACAAAGTGAATCAGCTATATGTATACATATATCCCCATATTCCCTCCCTCTAGTGTCTGCCTCCCACCCTCCCTATCCCAACCCTCTAGGTGGTCACAAAGCGCCGAGCTGATCTCCCTGTGCTATGCAGCTGCTTCCCACTAGCTATCTATTTTACATTTGGTAGTGTATATATCTATTTTACATTTGGTAGTGTATATATCTATTTTACATTTGGTAGTGTATATATCTATTTTACATTTGGTAGTGTATATTTTACATTTGGTAGTGTATATAGAGTAGTCAATGCTACTCTCTCACTTTGTCCTAGATTACCCTTCCCTCTCCCCATGTCCTCAAGTCCATTCTCTATGTCTGTGTCTTTATTCCTGTCCTACCCCTAGGTTCATCAAAACCATTTTTTTTTTTAGATTCCATATATATGTATTAACATATGGTATTTGTTTTTCTCTTTCTGACTTACTTCACTCCGTATGACAGACTCTAGGTCCATCTGCCTCACTACAAATAACTCAGTTTCATTTCTTTTTATGGCTGAGTAATATTCCATTGTATATATGTGCCACATCTTCTTTACCCATTCATCTGTTGATGGACACTTAGATTGCTTCCATGTCCTGGCTATTGTAAATAGAGCTGCAATGAACATTTTGGTACATGACTCTTTTTGAATTATGGTTTTCTCAGGGTATATGCCCAGTAGTGGGATTGCTGGGTCATATGATAGTTCTATTTTTAGTTTTTTAAGGAACCCCCATACTGTTCTCCATAGTGGCTGTATCAATTTACATTCCCACCCACAGTGCAAGAGGGTTCCCTTTTCTCCACACCCTCTCCAGCATTTATTGTTTCTAGATTTTTTGATGATGGCCATTCTGACCGGTGTGAGATGATACCTCATTGTAGTTTTGATTTGCATTTCTCTAATGATTAATGATGTTGAGCATTCTTTCATGTGTCTGTTGGCCATCTGTATATCTTCTTTGGAGAAATGTCTATTTAGGTCTTCTGCCCATTTTTGGATTGGGTTGTTTGTTTTTTTGTTATTGAGCTGCATGAGCTGCTTGTAAATCTTGGAGATTAATCCTTTGTCAGTTGCTTCATTTGCAAATATTTTCTCCCATTCTGAGGGTTGTCTTTTGGTCTTGTTTATGGTTTCCTTTGCTGTGCAAAAGCTTTTAAGTTTCATGAGGTCCCATTTGTTTATTTGTGTTTTTATTTCCATTTCTCTAGGAGCTGGGTCAAAAAAGGATCTTGCTGCGATTTATGTCATAGAGTGTTCTGCCTATGTTTTCCTCTAAGTGTTTGATAGTGTCTGGCTTTACACTTAGGTCTTTAATCCATTTTGAGTTTATTTTTGTGTATGGTGTCAGGGAGTGTTCTAATTTCATACTTTTACATGTACCTGTCCAATTTTCCCAGCACCACTTATTGAAGAGACTGTCTTTTCTCCACTGTATATGCTTGCCTCCTTTATCAAAGATAAGGTGACCATATGTGCGTGGGTTTATGTCTGGGCTTTCTATCCTGTTCCACTGATCTATATTTCTGTTTTTGTGCCAGTACCAAACTGTCTTGATTACTGTAGCTTTGTAATATAGTCTGAAGTCAGGGAGCCTGATTCCTCCAGCTCCATTTTTCGTTCTCAAGATTGCTTTAGCTATTCGGGGTCTTTTGTGTCTCCATACAAATTGTGAAATTTTTTGTTCTAGTTCTGTGAAAAATGCCAGTGGTAGTTTGATAGGGATTGCATTGAATATGTAGATTGCTTTGGGTAGTAGAGTCATTTTCACAATGTTGATTCTCCCAATCCAGGAACATGGTATATCTCTCCATCTGTTTGTATCATCTTTAATTTCTTTCATCAGTGTCTTATAATTTTCGGCATACAGGTCTTTTGTCTCCTTAGGTAGGTTTATTCCTAGATATTTTATTCTTTTTGTTGCAATGGTAAACGGGAGTGTTTTCTTAATTTCACTTTCAGATTTTTCATCATTAGTGTATAGGAATGCAAGAGATTTCTGTGCATTAACTTTGTATCCTGCTACTTTACCAAATTCATTGATTAGCTCTAGTAGTTTTCTGGTAGCATCTTTAGGATTCTCTATGTGTAGTATCATGTCATCTGCAAACAGTGACAGCTTTACTTCTTCTTTTCCGATTTGGATTCCTTTTATTCCTTTTTCCTCTCTGATTGCTGTGGATAACACTTCCAAAACTATGTTGAATAATAGTGGTGAGAGTGGGCAACCTTGTCTTGTTCCTGATCTTAGTGGAAATGGTTTCAGGTTTTCACCATTGAGGACAATGTTGGCTGTGGGTTTGTCATATATGGCCTTTATTATGTTGAGGAAAGTTCCCTCTATGCCTACTTTCTGCAGGGCTTTTATCATAAATGGGTGTTGAATTTTGTCGAAAGCTTTCTCTGCATCTATTGAGATGACCATATGGTTTTTCTCCTTCAATTTGTTAATATGATGTATTACGTTGATTGATTTGCATATATTGAAGAATCCTTGCATTCCTGGAATAAACCCCACTTGATCATGGTGTATGATCATTTTAATGTGCTGTTGGATTCTGTTTGCTAGTATTTTGTTGAGGATTTTTGCATCTATGTTCATCACAGATATTGGCCTGTAGTTTTCTTTCTTTGTGACATCTTTCTCTGGTTTAGGTATCAGGGTGATGGTGGCCTTGTAGAATGAGTTTGGGAGTGTTCCTCCCTCTGCAATATTTTGGAAGACTTTGAGAAGGATAGGTGTTAACTCTTCTCTAAATATTTGATAGAATTCGCCTGTGAAGCCATCTGGTCCTGGGCTTTTGTTTGTTGGAAGATTTTAAATCACAGTTTCAATTTCAGTGCTTGTGATTGGTCTGTTCATATTTTCTATTTCTTCCTGGTTCAGTCTCGGCAGGTTGTGCATTTCTAAGAATCTGTCCATTTCTTCCAGGTTGTCCATTTTATTGGCATAGAGTTGCTTGTAGTAATCTCTCATGATCGTTTGTATTTCTGCAGTGTCAGTGGTTACTTCTCCTTTTCCATTTCTAATTCTATTGATTTGAGTCTTCTCCCTTTTTCTCTTGATGAGTCTGGCTAATGGTTTATCAATTTTGTTTATCTTCTCGAAGAACCAGCTTTTAGTTTCATTGATCTTTGCTATTGTTTCCTTCATTTCTTATTCATTTATTTCTGATCTGATCTTTATGATTTCTTTCCTTCTGCTAGCTTTGGGGTTTTTTTATTCTTCTTTCTCTAATTGCTTTAGGTGCAAGGTTAGGTTGTTCATTCGAGATGTTTCCTGTTTCTTGATGTAGGCTTGTATTGCTATAAACTTCCCTCTTAGAACTGCTTTTGCTGCATCCCACAGGTTTTGGGTCGTCGTGTCCCCATTGTCATTTGTTTCTAGGTATTTTTTGATTTCCCCTTTGATTTCTTCAGTGATCACTTCATTATTACGTAGTGTATTGTGTACCCTCCATGTGTTTGTATTTTTTACAGATCTTTTCCTGTAATTGATATCTAGTCTCATAGCATTGTGGTCGGAAAAGATACTTGATACGATTTCAATTTTCTTAAATTTACCAAGGCTTGATTTGTGACCCAAGATATGATCTATCCTGGAGAATGTTCCATGAGCACTTGAGAAAAATGTGTATTCTGTTGTTTTTGGGTGGAATGTCCTATAAATATCAATTAAGTCCATCTTGTTTAATGTATCATTTAAAGCTTGTGTTTCCTTATTTATTTTCATTTTGGATGATCTGTCCATTGGTGAAAGTGGGGTGTTAAAGTCCCCTACTATGATTGTGTTGCTGTCGATTTCCCCTTTTATGGCTGTTAGTATTTGCCTTATGTATTGAGGTGCTCCTATGTTGGGTGCATAAATATTTACAATTGTTATACCTTCCTCTTGGATCGATCCCTTGATCATTGTATAGTGTCCTTCTTTGTCTCTTGTAATAGTCTTTATTTTAAAGTCTATTTTGTCTGATATGAGAATTGCTACTCCAGCTTTCTTTTGATTTCCATTTGCATGGAATATCTTTTTCCGTCCCCTCACTTTCAGTCTGTATGTGTCTCTAGGTCTGAAGTGGGTCTCTTGTAGACAGCATATATATGGGTCTTGTTTTTGTATCCATTTAGCCAGTCTGTGTCTTTTGGTGGGAGCATTTAATCCATTTACATTTACGGTAATTATCGATATGTATGTTCCTATTCCCATTTTCTTAAATATTTTGGGTTTGTTATTGTAGGTGTTTTCCTTCTCTTGTGTTTCTTGCCTAGAGAAGTTTCTTTAGCATTTGTTGTAAAGCTGGTTTGGTGGTGCTGAACTCTGTCAGCTTTTGCTTGTCTGTACAGGTTTTAATTTCTCCATCAAATCTGAATGAGATCCTTGCTGGGAAGAGTAACGTTGGTTGTGGGTTTTTCTCTTTCACGACTTTAAGTATATCCTGCCACTCCCTTCTGGCTTGCAGAGTTTCTGCTGAAGGATCAGCTGTTAACCTTATGGGGATTCCCTTGTGTGTTATTTGTTGTTTTTCCCTTGCTGCTTTTCATATGTTTTCTTTTTTTTTTTTTTCCACACACACACACACACACTGTATTTTATTTTTACAAGAGATAAATAGACTGACACCAAACATTGTACATGGATGACCACAACAAAAGCAACAATGATTGCAATTACCAAACATGAAACACACTCATACTATGTCATAATATTGACATTCAGTCCAGTAATCCTCCACTGTAACAGCTCCTTTACTTTGCAGTGAAAATTGATTTGTATATTCTTTGCCTCTGAGTCCTTGTGGGATTTTTTTTTTTTAATTCAGACAGAAAGTCACAAAAATTATACTCATCCTCATCAGTTCACTCAGTCCCATGTAATTAATTTTTTTTTTCATCTTGATCTTTTGTTAGCACTTTTATGAGTTCATCAGTTTTTCATTAGAGTTCTGAAAATGCTTATTCATTCAGTTCAGCAGTACAGTCAGTTACCAGAAACCTGTACTTGTTAGAGTCTTTTCCATGAATTTCTTGAAGATGAAACCCTTTTATAGGAACATATTTGCAAAATCATCAGAGTACACCCAGAACTGTCTGTAAATGACAAAAGACTTAAAAATGACCACAGTTAAAGATTTGATGAAAGTTCATAATAATGCAGTTGACAAGAAAATTAGTTATTTCTGAGATATACATTTCAAAGTAATAACTAGGATTATTACTTATAACATTATACCAGAACATAAGATTTTTAGAAATTTCATGTAATGTCTGAAACATTTATATTAACATATTTCCATACATATTTCCATACAAATACAAATATAAGATTTTTAGAAATTTCATGTAATGTCTGAAACATTTATGTTAACATATTTCCATACAAGTAACCCAATGAAAGCTTACTATAAGTTGTTTTGTTTGTTTTTTTATACTGCAGATACTTATTAGGCATCAGTTTTATACACATCAGTGTATACATGTCAATCCCAATCGCCCAATTCAGCACACCACCATCCCCACCCCACCGCAGTTTTCCCCCCTTGGTGTCCATATGTCCATTCTCTACATCTGTGTCTCAAATTCTGCCCTTCAAACTGGCTCATCTGTACCATTTTTCTAGGTTCGACATACATGCATTAATATACGATATTTGTTTTTCTCTTTCTGACTTACTTCACTCTGTATGACAGTCTCTAGATCCATCCACGTCTCAACAAATGACTCAGTTTCGTTCCTTTTTATGGCTGAGTAATATTCCATTGTATATATGTACCACTTCTTCTTTATCCATTCGTCTGTTGATGGGCATTTAGGTTGCTTCCATGACCTGGCTATTGTAAATAGTGCTGCAATGAACATTTGGGTGCATGTGTCTTTTTGAATTACGGTTTTCTCTGGGTATATGCCCAGTAGTGGGATTGCTGGGTCATATGGTAATTCTATTTTTAGTTTTTTAAGGAACCTCCATATTGTTCTCCATAGTGGCTGTATCAATTTACATTCCCACCAACAGTGCAAGAGGGTTCCCTTTTCTCCACACCCTCTCCAGCATTTGTTGTTTGTAGATTTTCTGATGATGCCCATTCTAACAGGAGTGAGGTGATACCTCATTGTAGTTTTGATTTGCATTTCTCTAATAATTAGTGATGTTGAGCATCTTTTCATGTGCTTCGTGGCCGTCAGTATGTCTTCTTTGGAGAAATGTCTATTTAGGTCTTCTGCCCACTTTTGGATTGGGGTGTTTGTTTCTTTAATATTGAGCTGCATGAGCTGCTTATATATTTTGGAGATTAATCCTTTGTCCGTTGATTCATTTGCAAATATTTTCTCCCATTCTGAGGGTTGTCTTTTCGTCTTGTTTATGGTTTCCTTTGCTGTGCAAAAGCTTTGGAGTTTCATTAGGTTCCACTTGTTTATTTTTGTTTTTATTTCCATTACTCTAGGAGGTGGATCAAAAAAGATCTTGCTGTGATTTATGTCAAAGAGTGTTCTTCCTATGTTTTCCTCTAAGAGTTTTATAGTGTCCAGTCTTATATTTAGGTCTCTAATCCATTTTGAGTTTATTTTTGTGTATGGTGTTAGGGAGTATTCTAATTTCATTCTTTTACATGTAGCTGTCCAGTTTTCCCAGCACCACTTATTGAAGAGACTGTCTTTTCTCCATTGTATATCTTTGCCTCCTTTGTCATAGATTAGTTGACCATAGGTGCGTGGGTTAATCTCTGGGCTTTCTATCTTGTTCCATTGATCTATGTTTCTGTTTTTGTGCCAGTACCATATTGTCTTGATTACTGTAGCTTTGTAGTAGAGTCTGAAGTCATGGAGTCTGATTCCTCCAGCTCCATTTTTTTGCCTCAAGACTGCTTTGGCTATTCGGGGTCTTTTGTGTCTCCATACAAATTTTAAGATGATTTGTTCTAGCTCCGTAAAAAATGCCATTGGTAATTTGATAGGGATTGCATTGAACCTGTAGATTGCTTTGGGTAGTATAGTCATTTTCACAATGTTGATTCTTCCAATCCAAGAACATGGTATATCTCTCCATCTGTTGGTATCATCTTTAATTTCTTTCATCAGTGTCTTATAGTTTTCTGCATACAGGTCTTTTGTCTCCCTAGGTAGGTTTATTCCTAGGTATTTTATTCTTTTTGTTGCAATGGTAAATGGGAGTGTTTCCATAATTTCTCTTTCGGATTTTTCATCATTAGTGTATAGGAATGCAAGAGATTTCTGTGCATTAATTTTGTATCCTGCAACTTTACCATATTCATTAATTAGCTCTAGCAGTTTTCTGGTGGCAGTTTTAGGATTCTCTATGTATAGTATCATGTCATCCGCAAACAGTGACAGTTTTACTTCTTCTTTTCCAATTTGTATTCCTTTTATTTCTTTTTCTTCTCTGATTGCCGTGGCTAGGACTTCCAGAACTATGTTGAATAATAGTGGTGAGAGTGGACATCCTTGTCTCGTTCCTGATCTCAGAGGAAATGCTTTCAGTTTTTCACCATTGAGAATGATGTTGGCTGTGGGTTTGTCATATATGGCCTTTATTATGTTGAGGTAGGTTCCCTCTATGCCCACTTTCTGGAGAGTTTTTATCAGAAATGGGTGTTGAATTTTGTCAAAAGCTTTTTCTGCATCTATTGAGATGATCATATGGTTTTTATTCTTCAATTTGTTAATATGGTGTATCACACTGATTGATTTGCATATATTGAAGAATCCTTGCATCCCTGGGATAAATCCCACTTGATCGTGGTGTATGATCCTTTTAACGTGTTGTTGGATTCTGTTTGCTAGTATTTTGTTGAGGATTTTTGCATCTATATTCATCAGTGATATTGGTCTGTAATTTTCTTTTTTTGTAGTGTCTTTGTCTGGTTTTGGTATCAGGGTGATGGTGGCCTCATAGAACGAGTTTGGCAGTGTTCCTTCCTCTGCAATTTTTTGGAAGAGTTTGAGAAGGATGGGTGTTAGCTCTTCTCTAAATGTTTGATAGAACTCACCTGTGAAGCCATCTGGTCCTGGACTTTTGTTTTTTGGAAGATTTTTAATCACAGTTTCAATTTCATTACTTGTGATTGGTCTGTTCATATTTTCTGTTTCTTCCTGGTTCAGTCTTGGAAGGTTATACCTTTCTAAGAATTTGTCCATTTCTTCCAGGTTGTCCATTTTATTGGCATAAAGTTGCTTGTAGTAGTCTCTTAGGATGCTTTGTATTTCTGCAGTGTCTGTTGTAACTTCTCCTTTTTCATTTCTGATTTTATTGATTTGAGTCCTCTCCCTCTTTTTCTTGATGAGTCTGGCTAATGGCTTATCAATTTTGTTTATCTTCTCAAAGAACCAACTTTTAGTTTTATTGATCTTTGCTATTGTTTTCTTTGTTTCTATTTCATTTATTTCTGCTCTGATCTTTATGATTTCTTTCCTTCTGCTAACTTTGGGTTTTGTTTGTTCTTCTTTCTCTAGTTTCTTTAGGTGTAAGGTTAAATTGTGTACTTGAGATTTTTCTTGTTTCTTGAGGTAGGCTTGTATAGCTATAAACTTCCCTCTTAGAACCGCTTTTGCTGCATCCCATAGGTTTTGGGTCGTCGTGTTTTCATTGTCATTTGTCTCTAGGTATTTTTTTATTTCCTCTTTGATTTCTTCAGTGATCTCTTGGTTATTTAGTAACGTATTGTTTAGCCTCCATGTGTTTGTCTTTTTTACGTTTTTTTCCGTGTAATTCATTTCTCATCTCATAGCGTTGTGGTCAGAAGAAAAGATGCTTGATATGATTTCAATTTTCTTGAATTTACTGAGGCTTGGTTTGTGACCCAAGATGTGATCTATCCTGGAGAATGTTCCGTGCGCACTTGAGAAGAACGTGTAATCTGCTGTTTTTGGATGGAATGTCCTATATATATCAATTAAATCTATCTGGTCTATTGTGTCATTTAAAGCTTCTGTTTCCTTATTTATTTTCATTTTGGATGATCTGTCCATTGGTGTAAGTGAGGTGTTAAAGTCCCCCACTATGATTGTGTTACTGTCGATTTCCTCTTTTAGAGCTGTTAGCAGTTGCGTTATGTATTGAGGTGCTCCTATGTTGGGTGCATATATATTTATAATTGTTATATCTTCTTCTTGGATTGATCCCTGGATCATTATGTAGTGTCCTTCCTTGTCTCTTGTAACATTCTTTATTTTAAAGTCTATTTTATCTGATATGAGTATATAGCTACTCCAGCTTTCTTTTGATTTCCATTTGCATGGACTATCTTTTTCCATCCCCTCACTTTCAGTCTGTATGTGTCCCTAGGTCTAAAGTGGGTCTCTTGTAGACAGCATATATATGGGTCTTGTTTTTGTATCCATTCAGCCAGTCTATGTCTTTTGGTTGGGGCATTTAATCCATTCACGTTTAAGGTAATTATCGATATGTATGTTCCTATTCCCATTTTCTTAAATATTTTGGGTTTGTTATTGTAGGTGTTTTCCTTCTCTTGTGTTTCTTGCCTAGAGAAGTTTCCTTAGCATTTGTTGTAAAGCTGGTTTGGTGGTGCTGAACTCTGTCAGCTTTTGCTTGTCTGTACAGGTTTTAATTTCTCCATCAAATCCGAATGAGATCCTTGCTGGGTAGAGTAACGTTGGTTGTGGGTTTTTCTCTTTCATGACTTTAAGTATATCCTGCCACTCCCTTCTGGCTTGCAGAGTTTCTGCTGAAGGATCAGCTGTTAACTTTATGGGGATTCCCTTGTGTGTTATTTGTTGTTTTTGTCTTGCTGCTTTTCATATGTTTTCTTTATATTTAATTTTTGGTAGTTTGATTAATATGTGTCTTGGCGTGTTTCTCCTTGGATTTATCCTGTATGGGACTCTCTGTGCTTCCAGGACTTGATTAACTATTTCCTTTCCCATATTAGGGAAGTTTTCAACTATAATCTCTTGAAATATTTTCTCAGTCCCTTTCTTTTTCTCTTCTTCTTCTGGGACCCCTATAATTCGAATGTTGGTGCGTTTAATGTTGTCCCAGGGGTCTCTGAGACTGTCCTCAGTTCTTTTCATTCTTTTTTCTTTATTCTGCTCTGCAGTAGTTATTTCCACCATTTTATCTTCCAGGTCACTTATCCGTTCTTCTGCCTCAGTTATTCTGCTATTGATCCTGTCTAGAGTATTTTTAATTTCATTTATTGTGTTTTTCATCGTTGCTTGGTTCCTCTTTAGTTCTTCTACGTCCTTGTTAAATGTTTCTTGCATTTTGTCTATTCTATTTCCAAGATTTTGGATCATCTTTACTATCATTATTCTGAATTCTTTTTCAGGTAGACTGCCTATTTCCTCTTCATTTGTTAGGTCTGGTGTGTTTTGACCCTGCTCCTTCACCTGCTGTGTGTTTTTTTGTCTTCTCATTTTGCTTATCTTACTGTGTTTGGGGTCTCCTTTTCACAGGCTGCAGGTTCGTAGTTCCTGTTGGTTTTGGTATCTGTCCCCTGTGGCTAAGGTTGGTTCAGTGGGTTGTGTAGGCTTCCTGGTGGAGGGGACTAGTGCCTGTGTTCTGGTGGATGAGGTTGGATCTTGTCTTTCTGGTGGGCACGTCTACTTGTGGTGGTGTGTTTTGGGGTGTCTGTGGCCTTATTATGATTTTAGGCAGCCTCTGTGCTAATGGATGGGGCTGTGTTCCTGTCTTGCTAGTTGTTTGGCATAGGGTGTCCAGCACTGTAGCTTGCTGGTCGTTGAGTGAAGCTGGGTCTTGATGTTGAGATGGAGATCTCTGAGAGATTTTCGCCGTTTGGTATTATGTGGAGCTGGGAGGTCTCTTGTGGACCAGTGTCCTGAAGTTGGCTCTCCCACCTCAGAGGCACAGCCCTGATGCCTGGCTGGAGCACCAAGAGCCTTTCATCCACACGGCTCAGAATAAAAGGGAGAAAAAAATAGAAAGAAAGAAAGAAAGAGGATAAAATAAAATAAAATAAAGCTATTATAATAAAAAATAAGAAAAAAATTATTAAGAAAATTTTTTTTTTAATTTTAAAAAATAGATTTATTAATTTTTTATAATAAAAAATAAAAAAATTGTTAAGGAAAAATTTATTAAGAAAAAATTTTTTAATTTTTTAAAATAAAAAATATGAAAAATCTTATTAAATTTTTTTTTAATTTCTAAAAATAGAAAATAAGGAAAAAATTATTAGGAAACATTTATTAGGAAAAAAAAAATTTTAAGTAAAAACAAAAAAACAAAAAAACAAAAAATGGACGGACCTAACCCTAGGACTAATGGTGAAAGCAAAGCTATACAGACAAAATCTCACCCAGAAGCATACACATATACACTCACAAAAAAAGGAAAAGGGGAAAAATTAATATATCCTGCTCCCAAAGTCCACCTCCTGAATTTGGGATGATTCATTGTCTATTCAGGTATTCAACAGATGCAGGCACATCAAGTTTGTGGAGCTTTAATCCGTTGCTTCTGAGGCTGCTGGGAGAGATTTCCCTTTCTCTTCTTTGTTCACACAGCTCCCGGGGTTCAGCTTTGGGTTTGGCCCCGCCTCTGTGTGTAGGTCGCCTGAGGGCGTCTGTTCCCCGCCCAGACAGGACGGGGTTAAAGGAGCAGCTGCTTCGGGGGCTCTGGCTCACTCAGGCCGGGGGAAGGGAGCGGTACGGATGCGGGGCAAGCCTGCGGCGGCAGAGGCCGGCATGACGTTGCAGCACCCTGAGGTGCGCCGTGCGTTCTCCCGGGGAAGTTGTCCCTGGATCACGGGATCCTGGCAGTGGCGGGCTGCACCGGCTCCCAGGAGGGGCGGTGTGGAGAGTGACTTGTGCTCACACAAAGGGTTCTTGGTGGCGGCGGCAGCAGCCTTAGCGTCTCCTACCCGTCTCTGGTGTCCGCGCTGATAACCGCAGCTCGCGCCCGTCTCTGGGGTCCGCGCTGTTAGCTGCGGCTCGCGCCTGTCTCTGGAGTTCGTTTAGGCAGCGCTCTGAATCCCCTCTCCTTGCGCGCCGTGAAACAAAGAGGCAAGAAAAAGTCTCTTGCCTCTTCGGCAGCTGCAGACTTTTTCCTGGACTCCCTCCCGGCTAGCACCGAAGCCCGAGCCTCAGCTCCCAGCCCCCGCCCGCCCCGGCGGCTGAGCAGACAAGCCTCTCCGGCTGGTGAGTGCTACTTGGCACCGATCCTCCGTGCGGGAATGTCTCCGTTTTGCCCTCCGCACCCCTGTGGCTGCGCTCTCCTCCGTAGCTCTGAAGCTTCCCCCCCCTCCACCACCCACAGTCTCTGCCCGCGAAGGGGCTTCCTAGTGTGTGGAAACCTTTCCTCCTTCACGGCTCCCTCCCACTGGTGCAGGTCCCGTCCCTATTCTTTGTCTCTTTTATTTCTTTTTTCTTTTGCCCTACCCAAGTACGTGGGGAGTTTCTTGCCTTTTGGGAGGTCTGACGTCTTCTGCCAGCGTTCAGTGGGTGTTCTGTAGGAGCAGTTCCACGTGTAGATGTATTTCTACTGTATCTGTGGGAAGGAAGGTGATCTCCGCATCTTACTCTTCCGCCATCTTGCCTAGACCTCGAGAATAATTCTTTCAAATAACATTAGATATTGTTTTAACTATATATCTTAATACAATATGTTCTAACTATAAACAAAAAAAGTGACAGTCATTATTATTATTTGGTAATGGGTTAATTGGCTAGTAAGCCTTGGAATTGTGGTCATAGTGAAAATAGTCACATTAAAAAACCATCAGATTTGAGACTTGTTTCTGTTTGAGTAACTGCCCATTTACATTTCCTGTACCTATTGGTACAGTCTGTCAGAAGAAAAGTTAAAATCCACATAGGCAACACCGCATTTTGTGTTGTAGTTTCCCTCAGGGAATAGAAATAAGTTAGACTCTGAGGAGAGGATGATGTGATGCCCATCTAGACGCTAAAGCAACGTTCTCATTCTGTGCTTCACAGACACTGGTGTTTTTTGACTCGTTAGGAAGCATAGCAGAAGAGACTCCTGCAGTCAAACACAAAGTTCCCACTGCAGGAAATGGACTGATTTTGCCTTGGGCTGCTCACATCAGAAACCTAGGAATGACCTTTGGTTCCCTCCTTCCCTTATCCCACGGTATCCAATCCACCAGCACGTCTTCTTACTCCATTTCCAAATTGTACCACATCCTCCTCTCTCTGTCTTCTTAGCTATCCCCTCCAAACAGCTCGGCCTAAGCAGTGATGCAACCTACCTGCCCCGCCTCCATGCCCCCTACTCTCTAGAGCAAGTCCACAGTAATCTTTGAACAACTAAATCCCAGTACTTCATTCCACTGCCTAAAGCCCTCCCTGGCTTCCTGTTGCCCTGAGAATAAATCCAAACCTCATCTTGTATTATTGCTCCATTCACTCCATTCTGGCCCCATGGGCCTTATCTCTGTCCTTGAGTATGACATTCTCACTTCTGGCTGAAGGCCTTCGCCTGGAGAGTTCTTCTGAAGCTACTCTTTATAGCCATCTCCACACACCACCTACCCCTATGTGCTGTATCACATCTCCTTGTTTTATGTTATTTTTAGAGATCATACCACTATCAGAAATTACATTGTTCATTTGTTGGTTACTTGTTCCTGGCCTTGCCTGGAATGTAAACCTTCTGAAAGTTGGGATGTTGTTTTATCACCAAGTGCCTGGCATTTCATAGACACTCAGATATTTATTGTATAAATGAATAAAGCAGTAGTTAAATAACAGCAGATGCTAGACCTTACACAGCCTTAAAAGTATGGCCAAAAATATGGCCACTAGTTCTTTTACGATATACCCTGTAGCCATAAAATGAAGCATGATTTTGCTTTTCTGTAATGACGGTTTTAAATGAAACTTGCAAAATTGAAACATGTTTTCATCCACTTGGGGGCAAATTTAAAACTTCAAATGAGAAGGAATACCTTGGTCACCATGACTATAAAACTGAAGTTGAAGTGTTATAATAAAAATACTTTTAGACATTCAATTAAATGCTTTCCTTGGACCCTGCAGCAGCTGGTAAACATCACACTCTAAACAAAAAGTCTTTTCTTAATTTTATGTTTTAATTTCAAATGATATATATATTTGGTAAGTATAATGCATTTTTTTAAATTGTATTTTTTAACATCTTTATTGGAGTATAATTGCTTTACAATGGTGTGTTAATTTCTGCTTTTATAACAAAGTGAATCAGTTATACATATGTTCCCATATCTCTTCCCTCTTGTGTCTCCCTCCCTTCCACTCTCCCTATCCCACCCCTCTAGGTGGTCACAAACCACCAAGCTGAGCTCCCTGTGCTTTAATTAAAGTTAACAAGAAACCTTTTGGTTAACCAGAAACCAATTTAATAATATTTTAGTGTTCTTTCTTTTTTTACTAGACTATTTCCTATATAGACTCTGGTTTTCAAAGCAGCAGAAACATTTTTCAAATGAAGTATTCCAAAGCTCCAATATATAAAACAGAAATATCCTGACTCCAATAGTCCTTAGTTGTGTGAGCTTTGGAAAGATTACTTAACCTTTCTGAGTCTGTTTTCTCTTCTATAAAATGGGGATCACGATAACTTGCTGCAAGGATTAAATAAACTAATCCATGTGACGCTCCCAGCTCAGCATTTGACATAACAGGCCCCTGATAAGTGCTACTTACTTTCTATGTTGCTCTCTCCACCCCCTCCCTTTACTCCAGTCCTACTCAGTGAGTTCCTGCTATGTACCTAGCACTTGCTAGGTACTGGGTAAAACAACAGTGAGCAAGGCCTGGTGCTTGACTTCAGGCTTAGAGAAGCCCTTTGCGTTAAAGACTTTTAGTGTGGCTTGGAGTTTGATGATACAGAACTTATAACTATATATATCAATATCAGTAAAATATAAGTTTACCACATATTGTAGGCAGGGTTCCAAAGTCAAGTTAAAAAGCATTGCAGAAGGCAAGTGTTTTTGTGTGATATTCATGATTGTTTGATACCCAGGGTTGCAAAATCAAGTTTAAAAACACTGGGGTACACCAAACTGTATAGGTTTCACTCTAGAACTTCTAGAACCTTGGGAAAATGCACTATGACTTTCTAAGGAAATCTCTGGCAGTTCTGTGCACATATTAGGGGCTCAAGGAATATTTGATTTGTAAGTATCAAATCAGTGATACACATAATTTCTGAGACATTATAGGAGGAAAGGAAATTTCTAGCTGAGGCTACCGTTTTTCTGTTGTCTATACTTTTCTGTGTAGGATTCATGTTGGACCCAAAGATGAATCCAATGTTGACAGGTAGCAAAGGGGGTGAGCAAGGCACTCTGAGAAGGAGAGAGTAGATAAATTCTACTTTGTTGTGGCGTAAGCCTTAAGCAATTATTTTTCTATGGACGATTATGAATTACAGTAATTTAGTAAAACTTAGAATAAGAAGAAAACCTAGCATTCAGACTGTGCTTGAAAAGCTAGATAAAGCCTCCACAGAGTTGAATTCTAAGATTTTTGATGTCTCTGTTGAGGATTTTTGTAATAATTCTGGATTTCATGCTTCTTATTCCAACCCAGTGAACTTAATAGGGCATTTTGGTTAAATGTATGATTCCAAAGCTTTTCCCAGGCAAGAGGTAGGTATAGAATGGTAAGACTCATTTGACTGAAATCGCTAACATTTTAGAACAAAACAGAAGCATGGTTAAGCTTGTGAAGATTTAAGTGTGTTTAGAGGTGATTTAATGTGTGTGTGGGGAAGCTGTTTTTCACTGTACCAAATTCACGCAATTTGGTACTTAGTTTCTTCCTAACATCTCCCTACCTTATTTACCGTATTTCAACTCTCCTGTACTAGGTATTTGTTCCAGGAGCCACAATGCCCTGAGTCTATCCTGGTGCTGCCCTCACCCTGGCCTTCTGATGTCTTATTCCTCCCCGTTTCCTTTCCATCTGCATGCATGGATCGCCATATTGGTTTTCCAGATGTTTGGGCTTGAACTGGACAAGTGTCTCTTTTGGATCCAATCCTTCCTCTGCCCTTGCTAAAGTAGTAACCCATCAGTCTATTAAATCAGTGCTCATAGGAGAAGCTTAGAGGAGACCTGAGGGGCTCTGCTTCAGTTCCCCAATTCTATGCATTTTTAGGGGCTTTCTCGAGGCCAAAGTCCATCTTTAAAGACTATAGCTCAGTGTTTCCCAATCTTTCTTTCACCAACAATCTCTCTTACAATTTTCTTCCCTTCACCCCAATTTTTTTTAAAGAATTTTGTCTACCAAACAAATATAATCAAGGATATATTTTCCTATTAATTAAAGCTTTCATTTAGCTTGATGTAAGTATCAGCTCCCTGAGTTGATACGACTACAATCACGAGCCAAGAAACTTGATGTTTTAGCTGTGCATACGTATTTCAGATAAACATGTGACATACAAAGAGAGTTTTGATATTAAAAAAGCTCTACGACCCCAGGAGGATCAGGGATCCCAGGTTGGAAAAATCATTTAAACTAAAGAAATGATTCTAATGGTGAAGATTTCATTAGGTGGTATTATCTCAGGCTTGTTGGGAGATTTTGAAGGGAAATGGGGATTTGATCTGCTGCTCAATTCATACTGTATGAACAGTTGCCAATATTTATTAACACATACCTTTCCTCGTTTTCATGCATGCTTATATACCATATGTGTGAAAATTTTCTCCTTGTAGAGGTATAGTTTAGGGGGAAGTTTTATGAAATAGAACTTTGTATGGATAATTTGTAATACGACCTTAATTGTCATTCTTCTCCAAAGTTAGCAAATAATAGAGGATAATCTTAAACTAGTCCTAGAGGGGTTTCAAAAAATATGCTAAATGTCAAGGATTGAATGATTAAGAAAAGACAAATGCCAGGTCTTCACTTCCCTCCATTCTCACCAAAAGATGGTTTTATCAGCACCTTTTTCCAGCAAGGGAAATCCTTAATCACACAAGCCATGTTTATTATTGAGAACTGACTTTTCTACTCATGGCAATTTGAAGAAATAAAAGACCTCAGCGCTTCATAATGTTTAAGGAGAGTCAAGAAAAAATCTGGGGACTTCCCTGGCGGTCCAGTGGTTAAGACTCCGTGCCTCCAAAGCAAGGGGCACAGGTTCGATCCCTGGTCGGGGAACTAAGATCCCATATGCCATGAGGCAAAAAAAAAAAAAGAAAGAGAGAGAGAGAGAATTTGAACTACTGGTGGAGGTAACAAACTGAAAAATCAATCAGGAGCTGAAGTGGAGGAATCTTTGTAAATGGCTATGAGAAGCACCTGAGAATTAATGTTGACAGACACTTAAATTGCTGTCAGATTTTACTAATGGAATCGCATTACTACTAGAGCAAATTGTGTGGTTTTCAAATTTCAGCAATAAAGGAGAGGAGAGAAAAGTTCAGGCTTAAGAAAAAAAACACATTCTCGAAATGCAATATGCTAGAGGGTGAGAGAGAAAGATTATTGGACGTGGCAAGAAAGTAACTTTCAGGTATTTGGTAACCAGGATAGCAGATGTGAGAGAAGTCATTGTCAAAGAAGAAGTAGTTCTATACATTTATTCTCTTGAACTTAATTGGAAATGGCAGGGTTTTTTTTCCCCTAAAAATAAGCAGTTTATTTTAGAATCATTTTCGATAAACAGAAAAATTGCAGAGATAGTAAAGAGTTCTTGGGCTTCCCTGGTGGCTCAGTGGTTAAGAATCTGCCTGCCAAAGCAGGGGACATGGGTTCGAGCCCTGGTCAGGGAAGATCCCACGTGCCGTGGAGCAACTAAGCCCGTGCGCCGCAACTACTGAGCCTGTGCTCTAGAGCCTGCGAGCCACAACTACTGAGCCTACGTGCCGCAACTACTGAAGCCCGTACACCTAGAGCCTGTGCTCCGCAACAAGAGAAGCCACTGCAATGGGAAGCCCATGCACCACAACGAAGAGTAGCCCCCACTCGCCGCAACTAGAGAAAGCCCGTGTGCAACAACAAAGACCCAACACAGCCAAAAATAAAAATAAAAAAATAAAATAAATTTATTAAAAAAAAAAAGAGTTCTTGTATACCCCATATCCAATTTTCTCTATTATTAACATCTTACATTAGTATAGTATATTTATCACAGTTAATGAACCAATATTGATACTTTTTCACAAACTGATGTCCATACTTTATTTGGATTTCCTCTTTCCCCCTGATGTCCTTTTTCTGCTCTAGGATCCCATCCAGGATACCACTGGACATTTAGTTGTCATGTGTCCTTAAGCTCCTCTTGGTTGTGATAGCTTCTCAGACTTTCCTTGTTTTTGATGACCTTGACAGTTTTAAGGAGTAATGGTCAGATATTTTGAAGAATGTATCTGAGTTGGGCTTGGTCTGGTTTGCTTCTCATGATTACACTGGGGTTTTAGATTTTGGGGAGGAAGACCACAGAGATAAAGTGCCATTCTCATCACATGCTATCACCGTGACTTATCCCTGTTGGTGTGAACCTTGACCACCTGGCTACGATAGTGTGTATTTGCCAGGTTTCTTCATTGCAGAATTACTCTTTTTTTCCTTTCCCATACTTTTTGGAAGGAAGATACTATAAGCAGCCAACAACGAAAAAGTGGGGAGCTTTGGAATCCTGCATGGGAGATTTGTCTGCTCTCCCCCATTTACTTATTTATTCAATCATTTATTCATATCAATATGGACTCATGGATATTATTTCATATTTGGGGTCATAAGTCAATACTCCTTTATTTTATTGTTCAAATTGTTCCAGCTTTGGCCATTGGAAACTCTTTCATGTGGCTCCTGTGTCCTGTTGACATACTCCCATCATTTTAGTTTTTAATTATTTTTTTTGTTTTTTTAGCACTTCCTTACTTCTGGTGCTACAAGAAGCTCCAGGCTCATCTTGTATATTTCCTGCCTCAGTCTGAGAATCAGCCATCTCTCCAAAAAGCCCTAGTTCTCTTCCTTGGAGAATGGTATTATAAATCAAGATGTGGGCACTCGCCAGAGGCTGTGCTCAAGTCTCAGTGCAGGGAGAGAGTGACCTACTATGAGCTATCTTACTCCCTACCAACCCCCTTTCCCCATTTCATGGGAAGCCTGGAAAAATACAGAAAGAGGTCAAAGAAAATGAAAACTAGCTTAACTATCTGCCCAAGAAGGCTTGCTATCCAGAGATTCACTTGCAGAGGTCTTCAGTTTAACCTGCAGTCATCATAAGATCAGTTCAAACATGTATTTGTTTTTTTTTTTTTAAAGAAGGATATTTATTTTACTTTTTTTTTAAAAAGGAATTTCTTTATTTTTATTTTTTATTTATTTATTTATGGCTGTGTTGGATCTTAGTTTCTGTGCGAGGGCTTTCTCTAGTCGCGGCAAGCGGGGGCCACTCTTCATCGCGGTGCGCGGGCCTCTCACTATCGCGGCCTCTCTTGTTGCAGAGCACAGGCTCCAGACGCGCAGGCTCAGTAGTTGTGGCTCACGGGCCCAGTTGCTCCGTGGCATGTGGGATCCTCCCAGACCAGGGCTCGAACCCGTGTCCCCTGCATTGGCAGGCAGATTCTCAACCACTGCGCCACCAGGGAAGCCCCAAACAGGTATTTGTTGCTGAAGATGTACACAGCCTGGCATTTGCAATCCTCCTTTCACCTCACCTTTGAAACCCTCTGGTGAGAAGTTGGCTTGCAGCCTAAGTGTGTGTGTGGGTTTATAGCTTGCGGTTTGAATTTCACTGCACACAGTTTAGTTGTGTGGAGCCCCATTTCACTTCATAACTGAGCCCTTGAATAAATGTGTTTCTTCATCAAACCAAACAAGCAAACAAAACCACCCTTGCGCTAAAAGGAAAAGAATGACCGCTCTCCGTGAACCCAATAAAACTCCCACTTGCCATTGCATGTATGCAACCAGCAAGGTGCAAATCAACGATCACACATTTCCCTGCTGGGGGAGCGCATGTCTGTGTGATCAGAGGTGCACTGCAAATGAAACTTAGCCCGATGCTTTTGCAGAGCCATAATTCTCTTAGGAAAGTGAGAGGGAAAAGAAGCTTTAAAAATAGAACCAAAAAAAAGAAGCAAGTACATAACTGGATAATAATCACAGAGAGCGTTGTGGTCAACTGGTCCAACCTCCTTATTTTATTGAGAAGAAAAGAGCTAAGTCCCTTGCCAATCTTACTGAACTAAGTAGGGGCAGCCCAGAACTGGAGTTCAGGTTTCTGACTCCGAGGCTGGCGCTATTTTCATGCTGCCTTATAGGTAGTACTTAGATAGAGTCTTAAACCTGGTTTATGTTCAGTGTTCTTGGCAAGTTAGGAAATAACTTAAACATATATAAGTTTTCATTTTTCCTCCTGGGGAGAAGTGTATAGTGGTAGGAAGCAGGGTATAATCTATGGAGATATCATTCTTAGCCCCTCAGATAGGCTTTGGAAGTCATATTTTAAGCATGCATCAGAAAAATAAGGGTCAGCATAGACAGAGGAGCTGCTGGCATTGAACATTGTTTTGCACCCCGCATTCTCAGCCTTACTATTAGGGATGTTTAATTGATGTCCAAATCCAGGATACAGCATCATTTCAACAATTTTATTGTCTCTGGCTACAAAGGGGAGAAGCTCAGACTAGCACAAATTAAAGAAGGTTATTTAATTAAGAATGTAACAATTAGTGTCATATACTGAAGGACAGGAAATAATGTACCACAAAGCTTAAGGAGGATTGGGATTAAAGGATTCTCAGAGGGTTCTAGAGTTGGTAAGTCAGTAAATATTTACTAAGTAGCTGCTATACGCCAGGTACTTGGGGACACATAAGCGAAAATTTCAAAGTCATTTCCTCAAGGAGTTGATGTTACAGTGGGACAATTTGAACAGTAAACATGCAAATGGATTAATAGAATTAATTCATTTACTGATAAATGCCGTGAAGAAAATAAAACAGGGAAATGTGATAGACAGTAATGGGGCAGGAGGTTCTTTTGCTGAGGTGGTCAGGAAAGGCCTTTCTGAGGAGGTGACATTTGAGTTATGAGAGGGAGTCAGGCATGTGAAGATCTGGGGAAGACACTTCCAACTAGAAGAAACAGGAAGTACAAAGTCCCTGAAACAAAACTGAACTTTAAATGCATGGGGATGGGATAAGGCTGGTGTGGTTCAAATGAAAGAATTGAGGAGAGAAATAAGGGACATAATGTCAAAGGAGTAGGCAGAGGACAGATCGTAGAGGGCCTTTTAGACTTTGGTGAGAAATTTGTATTTTTACCTGGATGCAGTGGAAATTCATCAAAGAGTGATAAGCAGTATAGCAATAACTGATCCTGCTGCTATTTGTAGAACTGATCATAGTTAAAAGATTATTGCAGAAATTTACTGAGAAATGATGATGAGGTGGTGGTAAAGAATTGGTGAGGGGTGGTCAGAGTCAGGATAAATTTTGGAGATAGAGCTCATGGGACTTGCTGATGGATTAGATATGGAATATGAAGGAAGGAGAGGAATTGAGGATGACTTGTAGGATTTTTGACCTGAGCAACTCAGTGGATGTTGGTGCCTTTGTTGAAAAGAGGCAGGCGAATAAGTCTCTGTCCGTCTAAGATGATGTGGACTGAGGGATCAAACATTCTTTAGGCCATGTTAAGGGTGAGATATTTTTTAGACAGCCATAGGGAGATGTCACATAGGTGGTTGGATACTTGAGTGTCAAGTTCAGGCACAAATAAAGACTGCTGATGCAGAATTGAGTTGTCACAACGTGTTTACTTTGTTTAAAGCCAAGGGATTGAAGGAGACTAACTTGAAAGAGAATATTGAGATCAGAAGAGAATCAAAGGCAGAATCCTGGAGGCGTGACAGTGATGAAAGGTCTGGTGGAAGAAAAGCCAGCAAAGGAGATAAGGAAAGAGACTGGAGAAAGTCGGAGGAAACCTCACGGCATAAAACTGTAAAAAATTGTTTCAAGAAGTGTCAACTGTGTCAAATGCTGCTGAAAGGTCAAGTAAGCTGAGGGCTTTGTGGTCATTTGAAACTTTAATGAGTTATATCAATGAAGCAATGGGGGCAAAATCCTCATTGCATTGGGTGGAACAGAAAATTGGAGGCAAGGCAATGGAGACAATGAGGATAGATAACTTCTCTGTAATGGGGGAAAAAACAAACCCAGAATGTGTGGGCACAGATTCAGGATTAGTTTGATGGTGGGAAAATATCATTCTTATCTGATTGCATTTAGTTTCTCTGTGAAGTATGAAGTGAGTATTTGATTCTTTTTTCTCAGCTCTTATTTTCCATTTTCCCAGATTACTGAGAACAGCACCTTAGCTCTCCTGTAACTTTAGCTTGCAAGTGTCTTTGGCTTGCCATGGTACCGACTCTGGCCTCAAATCGACGTTACATTACAGCAGTGATGACCAACATGGTCTTACAGTGGTGTTTATGTCTCAGTTCAGATTCTTGAGAGGCGCAGCCATAGCTCATGCTAGTCTGTTGGCTCTGGGTCAATGTCTACTTCTGATCCCACTAGTTATAGTAGGAGGTCTTGGTTACCTAGTAGAAACATGCAACTTAGGCCTAGTCCTTTATCATGGGCGTTTCCAAAGAGGACAATGTGAATTGGAAAGTGTCTTAATTTCCTGTGGCTGCTGTGACAAATTACCACCGATGTAATGGTTTAAGGCAATAGAAATTTATTTCCTCACAGTTCTGGAGGCCAGAAGTCCCAAATAAAATCATCAGGAGGGCCAGGCTCCCTCCTGAGGCTCTAGAGGAGAATTCGTTCCTTGCCTCTTCTACTTCTGGTGGCTGCTGGCATGCCTTGACATTCTTTGACTTGTAGCTGCATCACCCCAATCTTTGTCTCTGCTTTCACGTTGCCTTCTCCTCCCTCTCCTCTGTGAGAGGGTCTCTCCTCTGTGTATCTGTTCCTATACTCCTTCTACCTCTATCTTATAAGGGTACATATGACTACATTTAGGACCCATCTGGATCACCCAGAGAGGTCCTCCTTTTAAGTTCTTTTACTTAAGCACATCGTTTGCCACATAAGGTAATAATCACTCTTTTTGTCATATAAGGTAATTTTCAAAGTTCTAGAGATTAGGGTATGAACATATACTTTTTTGTGTCTATGTGGGGTGGGAACACCATTCAGCACACTGTAAACAGGTACTTGAAAACCTGAAAACATCTTCCAGGGCTTTCCTCTTTGTCAAACATTTTCTAAAGGATAAGAATGGAGATAAAGGAGGCAAGGGTTGGATTCAAGATTTTGCCTAAATCAGTCTCTGAGTAACCATTGTATCAAAAGGATTTGTGGTAACTTAGATATATTGACACAGAGTCCCAATGAAAAATAGTACCATTTGGCACCATGTTGGTTATGAAATGAGAAAATGCATTTGAACCAGACCTATTTTCTTCTTATTGAACATCTATACATACATAATGGAAGCAACAGATGACTGTGGAGAGAAATTGACTATACATGTCTTCCTTGATTTATGATGGGGTTATGTCCTGATAAACCCATCATAAATGGAAAATATCTTAAATTGAAAATGCATTTAATATGCCTAACCTACTGGACATCATAGCTTAGCCTAGCCTTCCTTAAACATGCTCAGAACACTTACATTAGAATACAGTTGGGCAAGATCATCTAACACAAAGCCTATTTTATAATGAAGTTTGAATATCTCATGTAATTTATTGACTATTGTACTGAAAGTAAAACCCAGAAATGTTGTGTATGTGCAGGATGGTTGTAAGTGTATTGGCTGTGATCACATGGCTGACTGGGAGCTGCCCCTGCCCAGCATCAGGAGAGAGTATCATACTGCATGTTGCTAGCCCAGGAAAAGATCAAAATTCAAAATTTGAAGTACAGTGGGTACTGAATGTGTACTTCTTTCACACTATCATAAAGTAAAAAAATTGTAAGTCAAACCATCTTAAGTCAGGGACCATCTATACAGGTATTTTTCCATCTAATCTGGGCTTTGTGAAGTGTAGTCAAAAAATTTATTAGTGGAACAGTCAGCTTTTACCTTGCTGTCCTTTCTTGTCAGTTGTCAGTCAAAAAGGGGAAAAATATAGAAATAGAAAGTAGCTTCTGGGCTTAGAAGAATATGAGAAAAAATATTTATAGCTTAATTCAGGCTGTTGGAGTTATTTCCTTGGCTACATTTCCTTGGTGTGTTCTTTGTGAAATTCCCTCATCCTGCTCTCTTAGCTCATGAAAGCACAGTTATACTGATGACCTTGAGTCAACCTTTCTTGAGGAAATCCTCCTTTTGAATAGTTATTCTTGTCAGCGCTTTTTCCTCCAGTCATCCAACTGCCAAGTCCCACCTACTAAATTAGAGGAGAGGAATTATTCTAAGTGTCTTGCTCATAACTTTCTCTTCTGGGATGACTAAAAATCCCAGGGTTATTTCCTGTGAGAAGCACAGTCTTCGTGTTGATATCTAGTCTGCCTAATTTGACTTTAGATTAAACAGGGACCTGTTTATTCTGGTCTGTGGAGTGTTCACAGTATCCACAATTACCAAGCCCACTAGTTTTGCTCCTGTTCTCACCCCTGGGAATAATAACGGCATCTACGAATTGTATGAAGGAGGACCAAAGCTTTGTAGGGGAAGAACATAGGGGAGACTCCTCTTGGGCTCTTTAGCCCCTGGAGGAGCTCATTGCTCATTTCTACCCTCAGAGTGGTCTTTGGAGCCGCTGACCTGCCTCCCATGCAGAGAGCAATGGCCACACCCGGGGTCTCCCTCCTCTCTGTTTAGAGGCACCCATAAAAGTCCTTGCGGTGTAGCCTTTTGGGATGGGCTTAGCTACTTTCCATAGTGTCAGGTGGAGAGAATCTATTTGAATTAAGCAATAGAGAATTACATTCCCAAAAGTACCTTTAGATGGCCAATGGTCTGAGCATTTAAGTAAATTTCTGAATCATCTAGAGCTAGTTTCTAGACCTGAAAATGTCACTTCTAGAACTAAGACTGAGTGATTTTGACATTCTCTAGGTGTAGCCAAATATCCCTTGCTTTAACCTGTTTTCTCTAGCAGAGTATTTCATAACATGGTGCTGACTGCCCAACACCACCCTTTGGAAAAACCTTTCTTATTTAAGGACGGAAATAAAATCCTTCTTTAGTTTTCTCTTTTTTAGGCAAGTTCCTTAGTATTCCTTCTTTGGACAGATTTTCTATTTCTTTAATCATTTTTCATGGCTTTCCCCACAAACTCTGCCTTGCCTCTACATTCTTATAAAAGTATGGTAACTAAAACTGCCAATGGTGTTCATATACAGGTCTGACTGTCCCTCGGTACAGTACAAAGCTTATGTCTAGACGAGATATCACCACTCTCATTTTTTGCTTAAAGTGAATATTATGGAAAACTGGCTGAATTGTTCTGCTGGTTGATTTTATGTGTCAACTTGACTGGGCCATGGGGTGCCCAGATATTTGCTTAAACATTATTCTTGTGTGTGACTGTGAAGATGTCTCTGGGTGGAATTAACACTTGAATAAGTAGACTGAGAAAGTAGATTATCTTCCTCCGTGTGGGAGGGCTCATCTAATTGGTTGAAGCCATGAGTAGAATAAAAAGCCTGAGTAAGGGAATGCTTTCTCTCTTTCTGCCTGACTATCTTCAAGCTGGGACATCAGTCTTCCTCTGCTTTTAGACTTGGGCTCAGGCTGAAACTTACACCATTGGCTTTCCAAGCTTTCAAGCTTATGGTCTTGGACTAGAACTATACCATCTGTTCTCCTGGGTCTCCAGCTTGTTGACTGCAGATCTTGGACTTCTCACCCTCTGTACTGCATGCATCAATTCCTTAGAGTAAATTTCTCTATCTATCTATCTATCTATCTATCTATCTATCTATCTATCTATCTATCTACCTATCTATCTATCTCCTATTGACTCTGTTCTCTGGAGAACCCAAACCAATACACTTGTCTTAGGCAGGAAGTAAATCTAGGATATTTACCTGTGCCTGAATGTATAAGCCATCAAAGATTTCTTGAGTCATGCCTATAATAGGACACAAGAGTCAATCTTAAAGGGCTCCTACTGGTCAAAGATGGGAATATTTGAGCATAAAATTATGACTGCCATATGTCATGGCATCACGTCTGGCTTGGACAGAAGTCCTCCCCCTAGTGACCAGGGAGTAGCTGAGGACTTGGTGATGGCCCTGGAGGCCTTGCTCTGGGCAGACCCAAGGCTATGGTGCCCCCGTGGTGGACCAGACCAGGATGGTGGACTCCAGGTTCTGAGGGATGGATGGTCTAAGACATACAGCAGCACCGTGGAGGTGAGCTTCGTGTGCCAGCACTGCAGTGGGCCCCTGAAACAGGACATGAGCTTCAAGATCCTGGACCGTGTCCCCACCCAGGAACTCATAGCACCATTAAAGAAAAAGACTGCTATAGATAGAAATAAGAAAAAATCCGTGAATTCATAATGATACTTTGAAAAGGAAAATGTATACCATGTTGGTTACCTTTGTAGGTTACCAGACCACAACTCATTCTTCCGAAGAATGATAATTAAAGGGAAAGAATTGAATGTATCCTATCTTTCCTGTATAGACTGTATTTCATGATAACCATATAGATGTAAATGTCCTTCTGCTGCACCCCCTCCCCCTCTCACCTCAAATGATAGACCACCAAGAACATACCTGGAGCTCAGCAAGTCAGGTTTATTACTTGTTGCAGAGAAAGAAACAGGGAACTGTGGGGCATCTCAGAGGGTGTTAGAAAGGACATATTACAGGATTTGGGCTGTTGTTAGATGATGTTGGGGGTGGTTCAATGAAGAGGGGCTTTGCTCTGGATTGGAAGGGAGGATAATTTTATGATTAGGTATTTTAATGAATCCTAAAGAATGGCATGAGGGAGTTTAGTAAATTCTATAGGGCAGGCTAGAGCAAGGCTAAAGCTGTAAAGCCATTCATATTATCTACAAAAGGAGTGTGTTTAATATTTTTATCATGTGCACAGTGACCTTGTTTTTAGCTATGACAAAACAACATTACGAAGTGGTCTTGTTTTTCATCTCATTTCTTCAAAGTCAGAAAGTGACTTGCCATTCTGTGAGATTGTTTATGTCCAGTAGGAGACCCTTGAGGTCTAGCTGTGAGTGTCAGGCTAACTCCTAAGGTTTAGGGCTATTTTTCAGTTCTGAAAGGGCTTTTCTTTTCTTTTTTCTTTTTTAAAAAAAATAAATAGTAGAAAATAAAAACAGAGAAATGAAAGATTTGAATAATCCCATATTCAACCCCTAATGAAATAATGGATCTAGGCAAGTGAAATGCTAAAGTCATTAGGTAAAATGTTAATGGGTTACCTTATGAATGGTTCAGACTGGCATCACCTGACCTCTGATCAAGCTTAGTGTTGCCAAAAGTGGGAAAGGCAGACGTTATGTGCCTCTTGATGTGACTCACAGCGTAACCTTTAAAATATTCTTGCCCCCAAATTTGAATCTGAATCTAGGTAAATCTCTAACCACCAGTTTATAGGAAATATGAGGGGTAGAGCACCATCTTAACTAACACCATGATGGAACAATCAGCTAAATCTAGAATCTTCAGCAAATAAATGTCATGGGGGAAAAAAAAAAAGAGAGGGGGAGATATTATAGATTTAAAGAGACTTGTAAAACATATCAACCAAATGCAGTGTGTGAATTTTGCTGGGATTCTGATTCAAGCAAATCATACCAAAAGACATTTTTGAGATAATCAGAGAAAACTGAGTTCTATTTCCCGAAGATCTGTTCCATAATTCCCAGATACTGCTTTTGCTCAGTCTCTATTTAATTTGGCCTTTATGGGATAGGGGTTCTCTGAAATGACAAAGGTCTCCAATAGTTATCAGTGGAAAACTTTATTTTCTGCCTCATTCATTTCTTCAAGGTGGTGTGTCCATCAAAATATAGAGGTAGCTCAAGTTTAGGCTTTTGAGAAATTTGGCACATTTCTTATTTCATAGGGCTAAGAGCATGGGGCAGGATGACAATCTGGCATAAGTTTGTTGCAGGTAGGATTTATTGTAGATACATGGGCTTTCCAAGATGCCATATTAATTGGTGCTTCTAGAGGAACTCTGTTTTGATTCTATTCAAGAACTTGTTATAAGAACTTGTAGAGCTCTTTTGCTTTCTTTCTGTCTTTACACTTTGATGAAATTTTACTAGTATTTCTGTCATTTACTTTAAGCTGTATATTGTATATACCATGTTCATGATTTTAAAAGGGGACTTAATTTGCTAATATTTCCATTTACAATTCAAGGTCTCTGATATTATAATCTAGTCTTTGATTTGTATAGAAAAGCATAAAGAGTTCAGGCATCAAATATCCCTGAAATAACAGTTCCAATTAGTTCTTTGATGCACTTCAGAGCAAAGAATTAACTTGTTGTCCTTGAGAGGAGAGCATATTGATTCCAGTTTATGTTCTAAGTTTCTCTGGAGAGTTGGAAGAGGAAGGTGTCATGGTAATCCAGTTCCCTCAGTTAATCAAGCAAATTGTCAGCTTCTTGAAGGGCATAGGTGCAATAAAAATCTGGAGAAAAATCAGGCAGGTGAATTTTTGATGGTTTAGATTAAGAGCTGCCTGGAAACAGCTGCATTTTTCTTTTATTAAAACGATCCATTTTACTCATCCTACCTAAGCTCTTAAACACAGAAGGCACCTTGAGGTATTCTGTCCTTCAAGCTAGTAAACCCTGAACCTATGCCTGGCTGGTGAAATCTCATTGTACAAGGAGTCCTCTTTACTGAGTGTTCTGTTTATCTCCTGCTGCTTAGCACACTACCCCAAGTGTAGTGGCTTAAACTTCTGTTTTGATTTTGAGGGTCAGAAATTTAGATGTGGCACAGTGGGAAAGCACATCTCTGTTCCTAGGGTTTCGGGGTCTTAGCCAGGACCACTCAAATGGCTGAGACCTGGAACAGCTTGGGGCTGGTAGGCTATCTTTCTCTTTATGTAGTCTCAGGGTTTCTCCATGTGGTCTCCCCATGTGGTCTCTAGCATGGTGGTCTTGATGTAGCAAGACTTCTTACACAGTGGCTCAGAATTCTGAGAGTGAGTATTACAAAACCCCATGGTGGAAGTTGCAAGGCCTTTTGTGACCTGGTCTTGGAAGTCAGGCAACATTACTCTGTCATAGTTGGTCTCTCAGAGCCAGTCTCTCTTCAGCGTGGGAGGCGACAACACAAAGATGTGAATACTGGGTGGTGTGGATCATTGGGTGAAGGGGTGGGGGACATCTTGGAGAGCAGCTACCACACTGAGTCATTACCAAGGCTGGTAAGCCTCACTTCTTCAATTCACTGTAGTAACTCTTCTTAGAATGAAGATGAGCTAGATTTCTCCCAGGCATCCACTTTTGCCCACCCCACCCCCATCTCCTTCTCCCCCAATATTTTTTTTTAGGGCAGCTGGAGATACTTAAAAAAATTTCTATCTGGTCATGACTCTTCATGTTTAAAAGCTTTTCTGTGGCTTGTTATTGCTCTTAGGATGAAGACCTTCATTTAGCAAATATTTATTGAGTGCTTACTCTGTCCCCAGCAAATATTCCAGGCCCCTGGGATACCACAGTGAATACAACTGACAGAAATTCCTGTCCTTATGGAGCTTGCATTCTGGTATGTGTGTGTGTGGAACAAAGTAAATAAGTACAAGTATTTGCTGTGATGTATTAGGGATAAATAAGAACCAGGTAAAAGATAGGGAAAGGATGGGTTGCAATTTTAAATAGGATAGTTAGGGAAAGCCTCACTGAGGGGACAGCATTTGAACAAAGACACAAAGTAGGTGAGGGTGTGAGCCATGTGGATATTTGAAGAGAGAGAATATGGGCAGAGGGAATAGCAAATGAAAAGACCATGAGAGGGAAACATGTCTGCCCTTCAAGGAAAGATGGGATAGTGGGTCTGGGGCATATAGAATGAGAATGAGAGTAATGGGAGATAAGTCAGAGACTGAACGGAAAATCAGACCATGTAGGGCCTTATAGGTCATAGTATGCACTTTGATATTCACTCTGAATGAGATAGGGAGCCTTTAAAACTCATGTTTTAAAAGGATTGCTCCTGGGGGGCAAAGGGAGAAATAGGAAGACCGTTTCATGGCTATTGCAATAATCTAGGAGAGAGGTGGCTAGATGCTGGCTTGGGCCAGAATGGTATAGTAAAAATGATGAGAAGTGGTCCAGTAAAGATATATTTTGAAAATAGAATGAATAAGTTTTGCTGATAAATTCAGTGTAGGGTATGAAAGAAAGAGAGGAGTCACAGATGATGTTAAGCAACTAAAAGGGTAGAGTTGCCATTCATTGAGATGGAGGAATCTACAGGTAGGACAGATTTAGGAGAGTTTAGTTTGGGGATGTTAAAAAAAAAACTTTAACATGACCTTCAAAGCTATATTTACCTCACCATATCCTGAACCCCTGCCCCCATGCCTCCTACGTACGCTCCATGCTTTCGTCTCATTTCCTTGAATGACCAGTTCCTCCTTCCCCTTAGGGGACTTTACACTGCTTTTCCCTCTGTCAGGAATGCCCTCCCTGCTCCCCCTCAACTAGTTAATCCCTAGTCCTTCAAGCTTTGCTCAACTATTACTTTTTCAGCGAGGCCTTCCGGATCCCTTTATCTAGGTTTACATTCCTGTAACTCCCTGTGCATGTTGTTTAATGTCTGAAGGTTACCTCTGCAAGAATGTATGCTGTGTTGGGAGGCGGACCTTTCTTGGTCCCTCACTTCAGTATCCCCATTGCCTGCGTGGTGCCTGCAGCCTGTGGTGCTCAATAATTCTTTTAATCAAGTCCTATATTCATTCAAAGATTATAACATAATCAACCTATAATTCCTTTTTTTTTTTTTTTTTAAAACAGACTGGCTCAAACTACTTCCTTAAGTGTAGAATCTTCAGGAGGATAGACATTGGGCTGATGGCTTTGGAAATCCTCTCAAATGCCCGAGGATACTTTTTTACTATTAGCAAGGCCATATTATATTCAGACTTGTGCAAGGATTTTCTCCATTTGAAAACCCACTAAAGCCTTCAGTGGCAGATCAGTAAGTAAAGGGAGGATGTCACTGGTATTTCCCACACTATGGACCACCACTTTCTAAAGTCTTATATTTTTCCATATATGGTAGCACTTATGTCATATTTCTGAAGAGCTTAGGCTCTTCCAATGAGAAGAGATGCTGATTCACAGTTAGTGAAATGTCATTTCAATTCTTTGCTACCCTTTATGGAGAATATTTGTAGAAGTGACTTTTCAGCACAGAAGGTGAGAAGGGAAATGGAAGTATCTGAGAGATAGAAGGCAGTTTATTCCCAGCATATATTTAGTAGTTTACTTTCTAGCTGTACTGATGAAAGACACACACAGCAAATATGCAGAACCATAGGGGAAGAATAAAGGTATAATGAGACAGATAGGACTAGGTGAGACATTGCATTTGGGTGAAACATATTTTTAGTTGCCTACAGTTTATATTTAATTATTATCAGTGGATAGTATTATGTTTATTAAATAGTATAGTGCAATTTTCTGGGACTAACAAGTGAAATATTTGGGGGTATGACTTTTCTCCTGAAAACTTTTCCAGAAATCTTCATGGGCATTTAAAATCAACACTGTGGCATTAGCCAGAAATAAATTCTCTTGCAGAGATAAGCTGCAGGCGGGGGTCCTCTTTGCCTGCTCCAGAGAGTTGGGTTGTGATGGCAGGGCTGTTCTCAGGAAAAACAAGACGTGGATAGGGACCGTCACTTGCGTCTCCTCTGATGCCCAGGCATTTTGATGGTAATCCTTTCCCTAATATTTTTGTGATTCCCATCCTCCTCCCACTTGAGCTTGCCAGAGTTGTTAATGTCTCATCTCCACTTCTGTAATGAAAGCCTCTGTCATTTGGAAAGGGACTTTGTAATGTCACGGATCATTAACACAGGATCTTTTTTTATTGCGTAATGGCTCCTCTTAGCACTCTAGAAATCCTATCATGCAGGGAAGTTTCTGCATAAATTAAGTATGTCCAGGGTACAGTTTTTCAGTTTTCACCTTTCTAATTTTCTACTGAGCCAGTCACTCAACTTCTAATTTCTCTATGCTCTAGCCTTTCTCGTCCGGTTAGAGTCAATGCTCGGAAAACTTGTGGACAAAGTGAAATTTGTACCCTTCGGATATATTTGCCAAAATTCTTTTGGTTGAAGGTGATTGAAACTACTAACTTAAACTAACTTAAAAAGGGAATTTTTGAAAAAAAAAAAAAAAAAGGGAATTTTTGTTTCATTTCACCAGAAAGTTCAAAGGATGACGGCATCCAGAATTTCAAATAATCGAGTCAGGTTCCTGTTGTGCTGCATTCAGATTTGGGCTGCACAGCGCCATCCTCAAACAAGCTTCCAGTCTCAGAATGGGAGAGGCTCCCTCCCTCCCTCCCCAGTATCTTTACACCAAAAGATCTTGCGATCCAGGGTGACAGAATATTTTGATTAACCAGCTTGGGTTATGTGCTAGTTCCTGTGGGAGGGGAGGTAAGATTCTGCTGACATTTCCACCCAAGTCACATGGGATGTGGCAGTTCCCCTGAGAAAGAAATTCAGAGCCAACCATGTAACGATGATGATGTCTCCATGCTGTTCTCCCCAAGGGCTGTGTAAGGTCCACCCTGCTGGGGAGGCATTTTTACACATCAGGCTATATTTCATCTCATCACTACACAGCAGTTCTTTTCCACGCAGAAGCTTAACTCTGCTGCTCCCAGGGGCAGAGCAAGGATAGATAGGTGGATGTTTCAGCTATGGATAGGGAAGTAAATTTCAGCTAAAAGTAGGGAAGAACTATTAACAGCCCTTAAGAAGAGTCTAAAGGTAAACTGTCTTGAAAACAGTGGCTTCCATGTCACTGGTTTTTAAACAAGGGTCTGCTGTCCACATATAGGATGTTTTCAGAAACGATTTGCACAGTAGCTAGGAGTAGAGACAAATGGCTAGCACTTCTGACTCTGTAGACAGAAGTATTGTCTCTGACCATGCACATGGGTACAAATACAGGCAGGATTATAACATACTTACTGAACAGGTTTGAAGCTTGGGTTAGGGAAACATGTAGGTGCTGTCATGAGTTTTTCCTACTAAATTCTTAATTATTGCCTCTTAAAAGATTCTTAAGATGGCCTGTATTCCCCCCAGTTTTACTGAGATATAATTGACATATGATATTGTAAAGATAGTCTTTCTCATAAAAATTTTTGCATACACATAAAAGACTAAATATTTTTTAGTTTTATACATATATTTAAAAGTTTTCCTTTGAAATAGATTTCTATTTATTTAGCCTTCATGTTTTCATTATGTTGACTCATTTCTTTAGTAAAATATAATACACAAATATCCAATCCATGCATTTTCTGATCTACTGTAACTTTTTTTGTGATTGCATTCTCATCTTAATGTGAATGTCATAAAAAGTTGTAAAGTTTTTTCCAAGTTATAGCCTCTAATTATTTTCCATGAGTTAAAACTGAAAATTTTGCTATATGGATTTTTGCATTATATATTTCATTATCAAATGAGATGATTTATGTTAATGGCTGTATTAAATGCATAGTATTTTTGTAATATTGAAACTACGTATTTTGAGAATTTGGAGTTTTATTTGGTAATGAGGGCGAAACAATGATTTTTTTTTCCTAAAAATAAAACCCTTGCATGATTTGAGTTGTATTAGTCTATAGAGATTTAGAGCCTGCAGACCAGATTTGGACACTTGGGTTCAAATCAAATGTTTGCCCTAGATGTGTGGCTTAGGAATGTTAACAACTATTTTATGTCTCAGTTTCCAGCTTTGTAAAATACTGACAGTACCTGCCTTTTAGGATGATGGTGAATTTCAAAAGGGGTAATGCAGGCAAAGTCCATGGCACAGCACCTAGCACACAGTAATAACTCTGCACACTCTTAGCTGTTATAATGTTATTTTCTACTCAGTGACTTCCATGGATGTGAACAAAGCTATGTGCTAGGGAAAAAGCTCTGCCAGTCGTCAACAATTCGCAGTTTTAGTTATTCATGGTCATTGCATTTTTTCACCCTGATGACTTGCTTTGTTTGAACAATGTTTTGAGGTGAGTTCAAGCATGAACTCCCTCCTGCCCAATAAGTGCAACCGTTGTTAGAGTGTGAAAAGCCCTGGTATTAAGGTTAGGATTATGACAGAAACTAAAGTAGAGATAATTTTTAAAATTGTGTGTGATAAGAAATGATGTGTGTTGTGAGGCCTATGGGGTGAATTCTTTAACCGTGAGAGCAATTCAGAAGGGCAAAGACTGATTCCAGCAACATGGAAAAAAAGCCATGTCCTTCAAAAAGAGACAAAGGCAAGTGATCTTGTAGCCCTAAAAATGTGTGTGTGGCTAGATTATAGAAAATGAAAATTGGAAGCTGGGATGAACCCTGAGGCAGTATGTAAAACACAATTGGAGTCTGAGTGCACGTGAAGGGACTGCAGACTTCATGGTAGCTGCCTGGTCCTGACGGCACATGAGGTGCTGGCAGAGTTCCTCCTGACTGTCAGCTGAATGTCAGGGCTCTGAGACTGTCTGGGAACTGAAAACATAGCACAGGAAAGAGCTGCTGATGGAAAGCTGGTTTCTGTACAGAACAGGCTTGTTGGGTTAAAACCCCATTCTGTTCTGTACCACCTTAAACTAATGGGAATTAATTAGTATACCCGTCAAAGGTTGTAAGGAGTTCTCTTCGTACTGGCTTCAACAGATTTTCAGTGTAGATGAAACTGGTCAATTTGGGGGTGAAAAAGACAACAGATTATATATCACCAAGGAGGAGAAGGATATGACCGGCTTTAATATTCCAAAGGACTAGTTTGTGCTCTTACTTTCAGAAAATGCCTCTGGGAACTGAACACTTAAACTCCTAACTTGAAGATACAAATCTATAGATTTAATTAGACCAACATTTCAGAAGCTAACCTCTCTTGAAGAAGAGAAGCTTCTGTGTGATCTAAGCTATCTTATTTAGGCAGTATCTTTTGGAATTATTTCTATATAATGGCAAATGACATAGGAAATATAATTTTTGAAATATAACTTGAAACCCTATAGAAGTTGAACTTTCTTGCTTGGTCAGAGGATGTGAAAAGAAAAACGTCATGCTAGAATTAATTTCCGTGGCCCTTTGCCACAAAATAATAATTCTAATACAACATATCTTGTACTGTTTCATTTTGCTTTTTCCAGTCATTAAAATTGATTTTTTTGTGTTATGAAATAAATGAAACAGTTTTTTTTAAAGGTCCTAGAATTTCCTTGACGAGTCTCTTATGTGTCAAGTGTATTACCAATTAGCCTCTTTTCTTTGTTTTAAGTGGTTCATAGTTTTTTCAGGAGTAGAGTAAGGTGTTGAAGCATACAGAGCACGCTCAGTGAATAATTCAACATGATGGGGAACGGAAAATGGGTCATGGTCAAACATCTCAATGTCCTTTTTACTTTTTAGGAAGTGTAACAAAATATTTCAGAATAGAGATAATTTTATAACACAGGTATAAAATCAGATCAAGTAGACAAGTTTAAGGATAATGTCGTACTTTACAGGTTATAACAAAAATTCAACAACCACTAATCTGAAAGTTAAAGGTCACAATTATTTTGAGATCACTATTGAACGATTAAAAACCAAATTCTTCCAAAAAGGGTGTGACATGACTTACAGAAGCAATGTAATAGTTCAATATAAACATATAACTTGAAATTTCCTGAGTCATAGCTTTTCTTCTTGCTAGTGCAGGTCTTTTTGAACCTGTTAAGTACCCCCTTCCCCTCATCACTTTTTTTCCTAGGAGTTGCCAGGGTGGGTCCCTTTTCCTCAGGAACTGATGTAGTCAGCCAGCTCAGAACGGTAACCGCCTTTTCTTCCTTTGGCACTCTCTTCGACGCCTGCCGCTCAGATGTCTGCCGTTGATTGCGCTGCCAGAATGAGCCCCAGAGGACCCACTTGCCCTGGGGATCACTGTCTCCTACAGGGCGTGGTTGCATCTGCCAGGCAACCTGTTCCCTCTGCTCAGGGTTGTGGTACCCTGTCGGGTCTCCACTGTTGTGTTCCTTGCGCCCTACGCTTAATTCTATGCACAAATGAGGGGCAGCTTTCCCTTGGTACCGGTGTCATCAGAGTTTGCTTCCAATGTCATACAGAGTTTTAACTGAGATAGCACTGTCAGCTTTGTGCCCAGACAGCTTCTCCCTGACCACCCACCTCCAAGAGGACCCGGACACCAGTTCACCGGAAGTGGGGTCTTCAGGTGGTTTCTCCTGATCTCTTCCTTATAGATAGTCACTTCTAGTATTAACTTCTTTTGACTGAGAGTGTTCGATGTAGGGTGAATAGCAGACATTTCAAGGTTTATTTTGTCTTTTAGGACCAAAGACACGAAGAAGGGAACGTCCATCTTTTGGGTCCTTGGTTTGCAAAATGTGATTGAATTTAAATCAGGTGTTCTTATCTGTGAGCAGAAGTCTGAAAATTCATAAGGAAAAATATTACTTTACATTCATTACGTTTTAGAGATAATATAACCAAATTATTATTAATTACAAATCAACAAAGTTCAGATTAGTGTTAATGAGATTTCTCTTATTTTTATTCATTTCAGAAATTGGGCCATTAATACCTACCTCACATTTTTGTCTCAAGGGTTCAATTTGTCTGTGTGAAAGTTCCTTACTGTTCTAGTGCCCTGTGCCCTTTATGGGAATCTTTGATGTAACTCTGAGATGTACGGGCGGTCAGAGGCTGCTCAGCAAAGTAGATGAGAGCCCAGTCTTCAGAGAAGATACCGGTGCTTGAATTCTGTCCCTCTATTTAGTGTCTGTGGTTCCTCGGACAACGGAACCTCTTTGCTTCAGTTTTCAAAGTGTAAATGGGAGTAATTGTAACAGTACCTATCTCACCAGGTTCTTGTGAGGACTAAATGAGTTTAAAACTTATAAAGAGCTTAGAGCAGTACCTGGCTTAGAGCAATCTCTCAATAAGTGTTAGCTACTATTGCTAGTATATACTAGCCTATTTATTATATTTAACAGAGGGACTATCCCATTTGATAGCAAAACTCTGGGAAATATCAAAATGATTTACACCAGTGGTTTTCAAATTTGGGGACTACATCAGAATCACCTGGAAGGCTTGTTCTAACCTCACCTTCAGAGTTTCTGATTCAGTAGGTCTGGGGTGGTGTTGAGGGGGTGTAGTGAGAATTTGCATTTCTAGCAAGTTCCTGGGTAATACTGATGTTGCTGGTCAAGACCATGCTTATAAGCTTCTCAGGCAGCAGCTGAGATCACACAAGAGAGGAGGAAGGGAAGGTTGTCAGTGGGCCTTAGTCAACTGTGCTGGAATTCGGAACTGGCTTCTGTGTCACACGGAGAAACTGTGGGGGCACATTTAGAGAGAACAGTGCAAGAACTTGGAGGAAGGAATCACACAGCCCCCTGGGCACCTCAGACTTTGAGGTAAGGATGTGAGATTCTAAGAGCTACCAAACGCAGCAAGCAGCTGAGTGAGCAGGTTGGATGCATCAGTGCCTGAAACTGACCACAGCCAGGGAAGACAAAGTCTGACAAGTAACATATTTCTTCTTAGTAATGTTTTTTCCTCGCATATTTCCTCTGAAAACAGAATGCATCTTACAATTAAAAGTACCGATTTCTACCTTCTCAAAAAGTGTTACTGTATTGATAATGGCTTCTTAAAATTGCTCTTATCTTAGACTCAAAGAAATAATAAAGAAAAATTCTGGGGACAAATTTAATACTTTAGATTTGATTTCATTAAAAAAGCCTCTTCTTGAATCCTTTTTGTTTTCTTCCCTCTCTTTAATTTGATAACCATTCATTTTTGCCTTAGAGAATGGCACTACTTTTCTTAACAGTGGATTTTCTATAGTTTGGGGCAGGCACATCTCTCTAAAAGCTACAAGGTTGAATTGACCTTGGCATTCCTTGCCTGATGCCATTTAAAGTCACAAAAGTAACAAGATAAGGAAAGTTTGTACAACTCTAGAACAATTTCTTAGGACTGAAGCATGAAGCAGAAATATCATCATGTCTTTTCATATCAATATTAATGTTGCAAGGTTGAAAAGAATAAAGACTTGTTGGGATTTCTGAATTGAATAAATATGGGAGGCAGAGAGGAAATATGTTTAGGCCACTCCAAGTGTCATTTATAAAAATGATCTCATATACATGAGAAATACTTTTAGACCAAGGATAGCATATTTACGTAGGTATCTTTCTAAACCTACTGGCAATATATTTGATAAATATCTTTTAATATTAAGGAACTTCAGATATCTGCTGTGGGTGGCACAAGGTCCCTCTGCTCATTTTTCCTTCTTACTTTTAATATCAGATCCCTCTAAAGTAACAGAACCACAAGCATTAATACACCAAGGAATATGACAACCTATGACTTGGAGTCATTTATTGAATTTGATGACGCTAATGCTGCAAAAAGATTACTTGAGCAAGTGTTAGTGAATCGTAGCATTGGGGGGGGGCATTAATGATATACCGTAGAACAAACATTCTTTATCTATCTATCTGAACTTGTGCCAAACTTTGTCTTATTGAAACTCTCCTTTTGTGTGATGGTGGTAGTAATAAGATGCTACTCTTACTTCCTTTTCCTCCCATGCATTAGAAACCAATGAACTATATTTATACTTTTCGGACCAATTAGTAAAAACAATATTGCTTTCTTTTATGTTGGGGGATTTCTTTTCAGTGTAATTAGAGATTTTAGAACTTGGTAAGAAAGTTTTTTCAGTGATGTTGAAATGACATTTGTGTTGTTGGCATTATCAAACAATGCAGAGGCCACCAAACGCTGTCCCTAGTGCCTTATTAACACTCCTGGAAATGACTTTAAAAACACAAAAGGTTCTATAAGTAAATGTGAAATGGCAATATAAAGTCAGCATGGAAGTTTCTTATAATTAACATTTGGAAGGCTTTGCTGATGTTTCTGCAATGTGTCCTGAGATTTCTTGCTAGGTTTGCTGCTGTTTCTAAACTATGTCCTGAGATTTCATGGTGGTATTTCTCTGGTTGCAGGGCAAGTTGGGATGACTCTGTTCTTGCTGTGTCAGAGCAATAGGCAAACAATCAAGATACAAGGTTTTTTTCTAGATATGTCATCACTTTATCAGTTACTAACTGTGCTTAGCTGGTATTAGAGGCCTACCTTCTGTAGCTTGAAAGGTTTTTAAAATTTTTAATGTAATCATAGGTCTGAAGTAGGTAGTTACTGGTGTTGGATTAGTCGCTCAAGAATTTCCTGGCCAAAGCCTCAGCAGTTCTTTTGGTCTTTCCCTCATGGTCCCAAGATGACTGCTGGAGCTTCAGCTATCATGTCTGCTTTCCAATTAAGCAGGAAGAAGGAAGGGCAGAAGGATGGAAAGGGATTTCTCAGAAGCTCCACTAAAAGCTTTTGTTTTTATTCATAGGCCATTCCTATCTTCAAAGGAGATAGGGAAATGGAATTTTTCATCTAGACATATAACCCAGTGTTCTGCTACCAAGGAAAAGTTGGCAGACACTCTCTGACACATTCACTGACTCCCAAAGTGGTCTCCAAGTCCTTAGGAGAGCATGCAAGATTCTCTGTATTCTGTCCCAATCTCTTCCCAGCACACTATGCCTAGTCCCATCCCATCAGGCTTCTCTGTCTTTGTTCACATTATCCACTGTTTCAGTTTAGCAGCTCCGGAAACAGACCCTAAGACAAGATTTTCAGTGCAAGTGGTTTATTTGGGAGGCATAGTAGGAAGCAGGGAAGTGAAATGGAAGAGAAAGCAGTTAATAAAATGCTACCACTATGGGCAACTGGAGCTTGATTGCACAGGGAACACATCCTTGAATTATCAAAGGTAAAGGAATGGGGCTTCCCTGCTGGCACAGTGGTTAAGAATCCGCCTGCCAATGCAGGGGACACAGATTCAAGCCCTGGTCTGGGAAGATCCCACATGCTGCAGAGCAGCTAGGCCCGTGCTCCACAGCTACTGAGCCTGCGCTCTAGAGCCCGCGAGCCACAACTACTGAGCCCGCGTGCCACAACTTCTGAGGCTCGCGTGCCTAGAGCCCATGCTCCACAACAAGAGAAGCCACCGCAGTGAGAAGCCTGCGCACCGCAATGAAGCGTAGCCCTCGCTCACCGCAACTAAAAAGAAAGCCTGCACACAGCAACGAAGACCCAATGCAGCCAAAAATTAATTAATTAAAAAAAAAAAAAAGTAAAGGAGCTCCCACATTTATATACAACTATTGTTAGCCATTGGTTGAGGGCTATTGCCTGGCTGTGTTAATCTCTTAGCCCTTTGGATCTGCCATGACCAGGCAGAGCAACCTTCCCCAACTCCTGAGAAGACCTTCAAGAAAAAAGACTCAAATTCTGGCAGTGGGAAGTCATCCAGTTGTAAGGCCCAAGAGGTGTGGGTGGGCACCTACAGCGTCTGTTCCACCCACTCTACTTGTGAACATCCTTTCCTTATTTCTGTTGGTCTGAGGAACACTTACTGACTTTCATAACCCTATGAGGAGTTACATCCTTGATAGGTTAGCTTTCTACCACTGCATGACAAATTACTATGAACTTAATGGCTTAAAACTATACTCATTTATTAGCTCACAGTTCTGTAGTTTTGTAGAAGCCTAGGTGGGCTCGGCAATGACATGTTGTATCCTTCTCTAGCTTAAAATATCTCTGACTTCCTCTTCTGCAACCAGCTGGAGAAAGCTCTCTGCATTTAAGAACTCATATTGTTACCTAACACCAAGTTTGTGTGCCCAACGCACAGTGAGGCCAAACACTACCAAAATGTTGGGGTTTGGAGCAGAGAAACGTTTATGGTGGGGCCAAGCAAGGAGATGGGTGGCTCATGATCAGAAAACCCTGAACTCCCTGAAGGGTTTCAGCAAAGCATTTTTAAAGGCCAGGTGAGGGAGGGGCGTCACAGAGTATCTGATGAGCTCTTGCACAGTTCTCTCATTGGTTGACGGTAAGGTAACAGGGCAGTGTCACAAGGGTTAACATTATCAATCCTTAGGCTCCAGGAGGCCTGAGGGCTGTCACCAAGTAGTTAACATCTTCCATTTGATGGGGGGTTTTCACATCCGCAAAACAACTGAGGGAATGTGCATCACATACTGTTATCTCGGTACTTCAGAGAGGAGCTATAGCAGAGAATGTGGGGCAAGGGTGTGCCCCGGCAAGGCCCTGTAGGGTCCTGCTGGGTTATAATATGATTCGTTCTGGTCCATTCGGATAATCTCCCCATCTCATGATCAACTGTGCCACATGACATAACCTAATCATGGGAGCCATATCTCATTATCTTTACAGGTTCTAGGGATTAAGGCATAGAATTTTGGATGGGAGTCATTTTCAGAATTCTGCCTACCACGCGGATAAAAGCTCTTTCCTATAAAACCTCCTTTTCCACCTTCCTCTGTTCCCTTTGCCCCTACACCCCAAGTTCCCATTGTACTCTGTTCTTTTATCAGAACCTATAAAGCTCATTACTGCACTAATTACTGTGGAAGACAAATTTCAGAATCATGCAGTGAAGGTTCAAATATGATTTCGCACTGTAAGATTTAGAGCAAAGTGCTAACCTCTCTAAATTTTAATTTTTCTTAAACTGTAAATTTCTTTGCTGGGTTGTTTTAAAATTTAAAGGAGATATTATATTTAAACTACCTAACACAGCATTTGACACTTCATATAGAGGCCCTCCCTAAAGGGTGGTTTTTCTTTTTCTATGTTTATCTGTTTACTCTTTCTTCACCGTAAGCCTACAGACAGTGTGGATTATGTTTTATGCATATTTGTATTTCTAGAGCTTTAGCATAGTCCTGTGTTCCTTCATGGATTTCAATATTTGTTGAAGGAATGAATACATTATCTTCTTGTCTATTTCCTTATAGAACAGATGAGAATATAAGTATATTTCTTCTACTTTCAGAGTTGGTTGTTAAGAACATATAGGGCAGTTGATATGAACGTATTGATACTTGGCTAAATATAAAAGAATGCGCCAATGGCATGGGGTGGTGTTAATGTACTCAGTTGTTAAAAAGGCAGAGGAGTGAGTAGGCAACTTTGGTTTGTTACTGATTCTTATGCAGCCATTAGTTTTAACTACATATCCAGTTGTGGGAATTGGTTCTAAGCCACTGACTTGCTATAACTGATTTTGCCAATAAAGGTACATTTTTTGCAGGCAAGGATTATGAATATCAAACCACACAATACATAAGTTCATGTGTTTTCAACTGATCAAAAATTCCTGAGAGTATAAAATGCGACAGAAGACACAACAAAGAGGATGGGGCTTACACAATGAAGAAATAAAGGTATTTTTTCAAAAACAGTGAAGGGTTCAAATCAAAATAAGTTAGGAGATACAGAAGATTTTAAATGGGAATTTGACCTAGAGTAACTTATTGACACATTAGAGAAACTTTTGTTCGAGAGAGTTTTAATCAAAGATGGTAGTTGGTGGAAGTGGTTACTGCATAAATGGGTATCCACAAGCCTAACAGGTTCAATGGTTTTGACAATACTGTTGGATTAATTTGGTCAAACAGCCTGTCAGTTAGATTCAAGTTAATGATTTACTCCCACCATTAAAATAATTCTCTATTAATTGGTTTTATTATCAATAGTAGAAGATCATTAAATCAACTCTTCAATTAAGACTAAATTGTGGAAAGTTTTGTGTACAAATTTAGCCCAGAATTTTATTGTTGAAAAACATCATCATTAGATCATTCTCTGTCAAAATATTTTTCCAGTTGTCAGTGGATGGGTTTCACAGTCCATCTGGAAAATTCAGGCACAATTTCTGTTTCTCCTGGGCAGCAGCACAGACACATACTCACCAAGGTGCTTCAGTGATTCGTGAGATTATTTCTAAACAGAATTCTGGAAGTCAGCATGATGAGCTTGTCAGATTTTAATGCTGTCTTGAGTTTATTTCTCTCATGAGGGGTTTAGATATTCACATTGTAGGGTATTGGAGGGACATGCAATAGATTCTGTTCTGCAACGCATAACATTTTAAGTACCATAATCTTGAAAGATATTTTGGAATGAAAAGCACTCAGCTATTACTGTTATTTTTAACATCTTTTATTGGAGTATAATTGCTTTACAATGGTGTGTTAGTTTCTGCTGTATAACAAAGTGAATCAGCTATACAAATACATATATCCCCATCTCTCTTCCCTCTTGCATCTCCCTCCCACCCTCCCTATCCCACCCCTCCAGGTGGACACAAAGCACCCAGCTGATCTCCCTGTGCTATGTGGCTGCTTCCCACTAGCTATCGATTTTACATTTGGTAGTGTATATATGTCCATGCCACTCTCTCACTTCGTCCCAGCTTACCCTTCCCCCTCCCCATGTCCTCAAGTCCATTCTCTACGTCTGCATCTTTATTCCTGTCCTGCCCCTAGGTTCTTCAGAACTTTTTCTTTTTTAAGTTTCCATATATAGTGAAGTAAGTCAGAAGGAATACTGTTTTTAAAAAATTTTTTTTTTAGTGAACAAGTACTTTTTGAAACGCACAGGATGAATATAAACTTTTCTAGAGGGAAGCTTGTGGAGAGTAACTATGGCTAGTTCCCTCGCATATGCAGAGCAAGAAAAGAGCTTTTAAAAAAGTGACAGATAATACCTTTCATGAAGACAATTTTCCCATTTTTGTTCCTTTGAAACTTCAGATTTTCAGTTCTAATTGGAATTTCCAGCCATTTGGAGTTAATGTCTTAAATCCTTATTGAGTGATGTTTCCCCATTCACTAAAAGTGATGTGAAAGTAACTCATCCCACACATTGAAGAAAACTATTTTTTCCTTCATTGTATTTTGTGTTCAGTAGTTGAATCAGAATTTTTTTTCAAGGTAGAGTGTTAACAAAAGTGTGTGTTTAATTTATTCTCAGTTAAAATTTTACAGAAGGGGAGAGAATTAGTAATGGTAAAGTATGATCGACTAATTTATATTCTCTCTCTTTTTTTAAAGTGCCTCAGGTATGTGAGACCAGCTGATGATTGTATTTCTTAGGTCATGGTACACCATTATCATCCATCCAAGTAACCTTGTCTTTAGTTTTGTTGTTGTTGTTGTTTTTTAAATGACTGATTTAATTCTTGCTCTATCCTCAAATGCATTCATCCTTTCCCCCAAGCCTCTAGCATATTGTATTGTTTGTGTGTGCTTTTGAAAATTTAGTGTTGGTTTTTGTGCACGTGTTTTAATGCGCACAATTATATATTGTCTACAATTATATTGCTATATAAAGTTTCATTATGCTTCACTCAGCATTAATATTGAACTCCATCCATGTTGCCTTATGTTACTTCTGAAACTGCATACTTTTGCACCACGCACATATATTGTATTTTACTTTTTTATTCCAAATTAATGGACTTTCTTTCAATGCTTTCCTACTGCAAATAACACTGCAATAAATGTTCTCATATGTGGACCTGTGTATATATTCCACAGAATAACCAAAATATAAACCTCTCCATTCCTTAGTGTAGTATTAAGTTCAGATTGCTCCATTTTTTCATTGTAATTTTTCTCAAAGTGAATTCATTTTTCCAATTATGGATTTATTTGACTGTCTTTTTTTTAGGAAGAGAAAAGACAGATTTTTATTCATGTACATACACAAGAGGTTACAGAAAAACATGACTCAAGGTGTCTTTATAATTTGGGACCTACAGATTATCTTAATAGGGGAAGTGGAGGGGAAGAAAGCACACTTATGGAAAAACAAATGCCTTTTAGGAAAGATAAACGGGCCCTGAGGAGAACAGATGACAGGTATAGTTTTGTGACCATGTCTGTTTAGATGTGGTTCCAGTTTCTCATATCTGTGATAAGAGTCATTCTTCCCTGGTTGAACATTCCTGGGGAATTTCATCACAATTGAGTTCTTCTGGGAGGCTCTGCTCTTAGGCATATAAAAGATTTCAGAAAAAAAAGAAGCCTATTCTCAAATTACTTCAGTTCAAAATAATTTTTATGCCTCAATGGCATATGCTGGACCCCTTTACTGTGTTCCAATAAAACTTTACTTGTAAAACAGACTTTAGGCCATAATTTGCTACCTTTATTTTATTTTATTTTTTATTAATTTTTATTGTTATGTGGTTGCTTTACAATGTTGTGTTAGCCTCCACTGCACAACAAAATGAATCAGCCATAAAACATACAGATATCCCCTCCCTTTTGGACTTCCTTCCCGTTTAGGTCACCACAGTGCATTAGGTAGAGTTCCCTGTGCTATACAGTATGTTCCCATCAGTTGTCTATTTTATACATAGAATCAATAGTGTATATGTGTCAATCCCAGTCTCCCAATTCCTCCCTCCCCACCCCTTTCCCCCTTGGTATCCATATATTTGTTCTCTACATCTATGTCTCTATTTCTGCTTTGCAAATAAGATCATCTATACCATTTTTCTAGGTTCCACATATATGTGTTATTATACGATATTTGCTTTTCTCTTTCTGACTTACTTCACTCTGTATGACACGCTCTAAATCCACCCATGTCTCTACAAATGACCCAATTTCGTTCCCTTTTATGGCTGAGTAATAGTCCATTGTGTATATGTACCACATCTTCTTTATTCATTCCTCTGTTGATGGATGTTTAGGTTGCTTCCATGTCCCGGCTATTGTAAATAGTGCTGCTATGAACATTGGGGTGCATGTGTTTTTCTGAATGATGGTTTTCTCTGGGTATATGCCCAGTAGTGGGATTGTTTGGTCATATGGTAGTTCTAGTTTTAGTTTTTTAAGGAAACTCCATACTGTTTTTCACAGTGGCTATATCAATTTACCTTCCCAGCAACAGTGTATGAGGGTTCTCTTTTCTCCACACCCTCTCCAGCATTTATTGTTTGTAGATTTTTTGATGATGGCCCTTCTGACCAGTGTGAGGTGACACCTCGTTGTAGTTTTGATTTGCATTTCTCTAATAATTAGTGTTGTTGAGCATCTTTGCATGTGTTTGTTGGCCATCTGTATGTCTTCTTTGGAGAAATGTCTATTTAGGTCTTCTGCCCATTTTTGGATTGGGGTGTTTGTTTTTTTGATATTGAGCTGTATGAGCTGCTTGTATATTTTGGAGATTAATCCTTTGTCAGTTGCTTCATTTGCAAATATTTTCTCCCATTCTGAGTGTTGTCTTTTCATCTTATTTATGGTTTCCTTTGCTGTGCAAAAGCTTTTAAGTTTCATTAGGTCCCATTTGTTTATTTTTGTTTTTATTTCCCTTTCTCTAGGAGGTGGGTCAAAAAAGATGTTGCTGTAATTTATGTCAAAGAGTGTTCGGCCTAAGTGTTTTCCTCTAAGAATTTTATAGTGTCTGGTCTTACATTTAGGTCTTTAATCCATTTTGAGTTTATTTTTGTGTATGGTGTTAGGGAGTGTTCTATTTTCATTCTTTTACATGTAGCTGTCCAGTTTTCCCAGCACCACTTATTGAAGAGGCTGTCTCTTCTCCATTGTATATTCTTGCCTCCTTTGTCATAGATTAGTTGACCACAGGTGTGTGGGTTTATCTCTGTGCTTTCTATCCTTTTCCACTGATCTATATTTCTGTTTTTGTGCCAGTACCATACTGTCTTGATTACTGTAGCTTTGTAGTCTAGTCTGAAGTCAGGGAGCCTGATTCCTCCAGCTCCATTTTTCTTTCTCAGGATTGCTTTGGCTATTCGGGGTCTTTTGTGTTTCCATACAAATTGTAAAATTTTTTGTTCTAGTTCTGTCAAAAATGCCATTGGTAATTTGATAGGGATTGCATTGAATCTGTAGATAGCTTTGGGTAATATAGTCATTTTCACAATATTGATTCTTCCAATCCAAGAACATGGTATATCTCTCCATCTGTTTATGTCATCTTTGATTTCTTTCATCAGTGTTTTATAGTTTTCTGAGTACAGGTCTTATGCCTCCTTAGATAGGTTTATTTCTAGGTATTTTATTCTTTTTGTTGCAGTGGTACATGGGACTGTTTCCTTAATTTCTCTTTCTGCCCTTTTGTTGTTCGTGTATAGGAATGCAAGAGATTACTGTGCATTAATTTTGTATCCTGCCACTTTACCAAATTCATTGATTAGCTCTAGTGCTTTTCTGGTGGCATCTTTAGGATTTTCTATGTATAGTATCATGTCATCTGCAAACAGTGACAGTTTTACTTCTTCTTTTCCAATTTGGATTCCTTTTATTTCTTTTTCTTCTCTGATTGTCATGGCTAGGACTTCCAAAAGTATGTTTAATAATGGTGGTGAGAGTGGACACCCTTGTCTTGTTCCTGATCTTAGAGGAAATGCTTTCAATTTTTCACCACTGAGAATAATGTTTGCTGTGGGTTTGTCATATATGGCCTTTATTATGTTAAGGTAGGTTCCTTCTGTGCCCACTTTCTGGAGAGTTTTTATCATAAATGGGTGTTGAATTTCATCGAAAGTTTTTTCTGCATCTATTGAGATGATCGTGTGGTTTTTATTCTTTAATTTATTAATATGGTGTATCACATTGTTTGATTTGCATATATTGAAGAATCCTTGCATCCCTGGAATAAATGCCACTTGATCATGGTGTATGATCCTTTTAATGTGTTGTTGGATTCTGTTTGCTAGTATTTTGTTGAGGAGTTTTGCATCTGTGTTCATCACTGATACTGGCCTGTAATTTTCGTTTTTTTGTGATATCTTTGTTTTTGGTATCAGGATGATGGTGGCCTCGTAGAATGAGTTTGGGAGTGTTCCATCCTCTGCAGTTTTTTGGACCAGTTTGAGAAGGATGGGTGTTAGCTCTTCTCTAAATGTTTGATAGAATTCACCTGTGAAGCCATTTGGTCCTGGACTTTTGTTTGTTGGAAGATTTTTAATCACAGTTTCAATTTCATTACTTGTGATTGGTCTGTTCATATTTTCTATTTCTTCTTGGTTCATTCTTGGAAGGTTGTACTTTTCTAAGAATTTGTCCATTTCATCCAGGTTGTCCATTTTATTGGCACATAGTTGCTTGTAGTACTCCCTTATGATCCTTTGTATTTCTATGGTGTCAGTTGTAACTTCTCCTTTTTCATTTCTAATTTTACTGATTTGAGTCCTGTCCCTTTTTTTCTTGATTAGTCTGGATAAAAGTTTATCAATTTTTTTTATCTTCTGAAAGAACCAGCTTTTAGTTTTATTGATCTTTGCTATTGTTTTCTTTGTTTCTATTTCATTTGTTTCTGCTTTGATCTTTATGATTTCTTTCCTTCTACTAACTTTGGGTTTTGTTCTTCTTTCTCTGGTTGCTTTAGGTGTAAGGTTGGGTTGTTTATTTGAGATGTTTCTTTTTTCTTGAGGTAGGATTGTATTGCTATAATCTTCCCACTTAGAACTGCTTTTGTTGCATCCCATAGGTTTTGTGTCATTGTTGGAATTTTAGTTTGCAGCCTCAAGTTGAGTTGTACTGTTTCCTCTTTCTCTGCACTCATACTTTCCTACCTAGCAATTTTTCAGGTAGCTCCAGGTGTATATTGAGCTTCCTTCATACTCTGATTATCAGTATCACTGAGCTGTGGACATAGGCCTAAGTTCCTTGTTGGAAAGCTGATTTTGCTTCCTTGTGTCTCTTGAGTGTGCAGGCATCTTCAGGCAGCAGTCTTAGTTTATATTATCTCACCTTCCTTTCAGAGGAAGGAGAGATCCACTCCAGTTCTAGTAGCAAGCAATCAGCCTGGCCTAGATTCTTTTCTTATCTTAGGTACTTTGGCTCCCCATTATTTAATCATACTGGTTCTTGCCAGCTGCATATCATCCTTGTTACACAGCATCTCTATCCAAAGTGCACAGGTATGAATTTTTCAACCTTTTCTTTTATCTAACTCATTTTTACTTGAGTACTTGACATGGCATTAAAAATATATACATATTGCTGGTCCTTGAAGTTCTGGTTCTTTCTTCAAGTTTTTTTTTTTTTTTTTTCTTTTACAAGTTGAAGTTTTTCTTTTTAGATACCCTTAGTTCAAATGACGTGGAGTTTAGAACTGGGTTGAAAGGTCTGAAAATATGTCTAATTCATATTCTTTGCTACTGCAAAAACACAATCTTTGTTCTTTGCACAAGTCTTCAGAGAATAATAAGCCATCTATAAGGCAGATATCAGATCTGTTCACTGCTTTAGCCTGACAAGATGTAGCTTGAATTTCTAATTAAATGACTTTTTGAATTCGAGACATGGAAATGTACATGTGTCTCTTTAGTTTTAAATCAAGTAGTCAAGTATACTTCTCTTAGTAATGTTATTCACCACAGTATTTTGAATATGACTACTGTAATCATACTGTAGTTCCCAGATCAGCAGCCGCCCACAGGACACCCCTCTCTGATTCTTCCATAGGTGAGCAGGTTCCTCCTCTAGTAAAGAGAAGCCAGCATACTGGAGGCAGTTTTCACATCTTTCCAGGGAGAACTTCCTTTAGTTGATTACAAATATCTACCATTTTTTCATCTTTCTCAGAGGACTTAAAATGTCGTTATCTCAATCTTTGGAAGCATTTTTGAAGGGAGTGGAGTGGTTTCCAACAATGAGATTTGAAAATAGTTCTTTAGATCTAGTCGTCTTTGACTGCTTTTAGAAAATTTAACAGTTCAAAGTTGGTATTCAGTCCAGCAACTTTTAGGGTATTTTTTAAAAAGCCTCCTGGTGATAACTTTCAATTTTAATTTTAAAATTTGATGAGTTTTGGCAAATGTTTAGAATCATGTAACCACCACCACAATCATAATATAGAGTATTTCCATTATCCCAAAATGTTCTCTTGTGGTCTTTTGTATTCAATAACCTACTCCAACCCTTTGGTCTCTGGCCACCTGATCTGCTTTCTATCACTACAGTTTTGCCTTTTCTAGAATTTAATATAAGTGGAATTTTAAAGGAATAGTCTTTTGCTAATGAATTGTCCCCTTTATCATTATGTAATATCCTTCTTTATCCATGGAAACATTTTCTGACATCCACTTTGTCTGATACTAGCATAGCCACTCCAGCTTTTCTTTTTATTACCTTAAATATTAGCTTTTAAATTTGAGCCTATCTGTCTTTTTATTTAAAATATGTTTCTTGTAGACAGCATATAGCTGGATTTTGCTTTTTTATCCAATCTTACAATCTCTGCCTTTTTTGGAGTTTAATATCTTTGCTGTCGCACATGGTATTTACTACAGGTGGCTGGTTGAGCACTTGAAATGTATCTAGTCCAAATTTAGATGTGGTGTAAGTGTAAAGTATACACTTTCTTCATTTCACTTTTTTGAATGTGACTACTAGAAAATGTAAAATCATAGCTATGGCTCATATTTTTTTTCTAGAGAACAGCTCTGGTTTAGACCATTTATTATTTAATGTGATTATTGGTGTAGTTGGGTTTGCCCTACCAAACTTTTCTTTTTTTTACTCTCATTTTTAAGGTTAACTGAGTATTGCTTTAGAATTAAATTTTATTTATTTATTTTTTGGCTTATTAGCTTTCTCTCTTTCCCTTTTCCTCATGGTTGTTCTGAGGTAACAATAAATATCTTTAACTTGTTAGATTCTACAATCAGTAATGTTATAACAATTCACATATATTGTAGGAACCCCAAGCAGTACAGTTTCATTCCCCCACCACCTTTTGTGCTATTGTTGTCATACATTTCACTTCTGTATTCAAAATGTTAGTGTTTTTCTTTAATCAATCATCTTTTAAAGAAATTAAGTGAGGAAAAATTTATATTTATCCATATGTTTACCATTTATGGTATCCTTCATCCCTTTGTGTATATGGAAATTTCTATCTTTTTTTGTTTGTTTGTTTGTTTTGTTTTGTTTTGTTTGTTTTTTTATACTGCAGGTTCTTATTAGGCATCAATTTTATACACATCAGTGTATACATGTCAATCCCAATCGCCCAATTCAGCACACCACCATCCCCACCTCACCGCAGTTTTCCCCCCTTGGTGTCCATATGTCCATTCTCTACATCTGTGTCTCAACTTCTGCCCTGCAAACTGGCTCATCTGTACCATTTTTCTAGGTTCCACATACATGCATTAATATACGATATTTGTTTTTCTCTTTCTGACTTACTTCACTCTGTATGACTGTCTCTAGATCCATCCACGTCTCAACAAATGACTCAGTTTCGTTCCTTTTTATGGCTGAGTAATATTCCATTGTATATATGTACCACTTCTTCTTTATCCATTCGTCTGTTGATGGGCATTTAGGTTGCTTCCATGACCTGGCTATTGTAAATAGTGCTGCAATGAACATTCGGGTGCATGTGTGTTTTTGAATTATGGTTTTCTCTGGGTATATGCCCAGTAGTGGGATTGCTGGGTCATATGGTAATTCTATTTTTAGTTTTTTAAGGAACCTCCATATTGTTCTCCATAGTGGCTGTATCAATTTACATTCCCACCAACAGTGCAAGAGGGTTCCCTTTTCTCCACACCCTCTCCAGCATTTGTTGTTTGTAGATTTTCTGATGATGCCCATTCTAACAGGAGTGAGGTGATACCTCATTGTAGTTTTGATTTGCATTTCTCTAATAATTAGTGATGTTGAGCATCTTTTCATGTGCTTCGTGGCCGTCAGTATGTCTTCTTTGGAGAAATGTCTATTTAGGTCTTCTGCCCACTTTTGGATTGGGGTGTTTGTTTCTTTAATATTGAGCTGCATGAGCTGCTTATATATTTTGGAGATTAATCCTTTGTCCGTTGATTCATTTGCAAATATTTTCTCCCATTCTGAGGGTTGTCTTTTCGTCTTGTTTATGGTTTCCTTTGCTGTGCAAAAGCTTTGAAGTTTCATTAGGTCCCACTTGTTTATTTTTGTTTTTATTTCCATTACTCTAGGAGGTGGATCAAAAAAGATCTTGCTGTGATTTATGTCAAAGAGTGTTCTTCCTATGTTTTCCTCTAAGAGTTTTATAGTGTCCAGTCTTATATTTAGGTCTCTAATCCATTTTGAGTTTATTTTTGTGTATGGTGTTAGGGAGTATTCTAATTTCATTCTTTTACATGTACCTGTCCAGTTTTCCCAGCACCACTTATTGAAGAGACTGTCTTTTCTCCATTGTATATCTTTGCCTCCTTTGTCATAGATTAGTTGACCATAGGTGCGTGGGTTAATCTCTGGGCTTTCTATCTTGTTCCATTGATCTATGTTTCTGTTTTTGTGCCAGTACCATATTGTCTTGATTACTGTAGCTTTGTAGTAGAGTCTGAAGTCATGGAGTCTGATTCCTCCAGCTCCATTTTTTTGCCTCAAGACTGCTTTGGCTATTCGGGGTCTTTTGTGTCTCCATACAAATTTTAAGATGATTTGTTCTAGCTCCGTAAAAAATGCCATTGGTAATTTGATAGGGATTGCATTGAACCTGTAGATTGCTTTGGGTAGTATAGTCATTTTCACAATGTTGATTCTTCCAATCCAAGAACATGGTATATCTCTCCATCTGTTGGTATCATCTTTAATTTCTTTCATCAGTGTCTTATAGTTTTCTGCATACAGGTCTTTTGTCTCCCTAGGTAGGTTTATTCCTAAGTATTTTATTCTTTTTGTTGCAATGGTAAATGGGAGTGTTTCCATAATTTCTCTTTCAGATTTTTCATCATTAGTGTATAGGAATGCAAGAGATTTCTGTGCATTAATTTTGTATCCTGCAACTTTACCATATTCATTAATTAGCTCTAGCAGTTTTCTGGTGGCAGTTTTAGGATTCTCTATGTATAGTATCATGTCATCTGCAAACAGTGACAGTTTTACTTCTTCTTTTCCAATTTGTATTCCTTTTATTTCTTTTTCTTCTCTGATTGCCGTGGCTAGGACTTCCAGAACTATGTTGAATAATAGTGGTGAGAGTGGACATCCTTGTCTCGTTCCTGATCTTAGAAGAAATGCTTTCAGTTTTTCACCATTGAGAATGATGTTGGCTGTGGGTTTGTCATATATGGCCTTTATTATGTTGAGGTAGGTTCCCTCTATGCCCACTTTCTGGAGAGTTTTTATCAGAAATGGGTGTTGAATTTTGTCAAAGGCTTTTTCTGCATCTATTGAGATGATCATATGGTTTTTATTCTTCAATTTGTTAATATGGTGTATCACATTGATTGATTTGCGTATATTGAAGAATCCTTGCATCCCTGGGATAAATCCCACTTGATCGTGGTGTATGATCCTTTTAATGTGTTGTTGGATTCTGTTTGCTAGTATTTTGTTGAGGATTTTTGCATCTATATTCATCAGTGATATTGGTCTGTAATTTTCTTTTTTTGTAGTGTCTTTGTCTGGTTTTGGTATCAGGGTGATGGTGGCCTCATAGAATGAGTTTGGGAGTGTTCCTTCCTCTGCAATTTTTTGGAAGAGTTTGAGAAGGATGGGTGTTAGCTCGTCTCTAAATGTTTGATAGAATTCACCTGTGAAGCCATCTGGTCCTGGACTTTTGTTTGTTGGAAGATTTTTAATCACAGTTTCAATTTCATTACTTGTGATTGGTCTGTTCATATTTTCTATTTCTTCCTGATTCAGTCTTGGAAGGTTATACCTTTCTAAGAATTTGTCCATTTCTTCCAGGTTGTCCATTTTATTGGCATAAAGTTGCTTATAGTAGTCTCTTAGGATGCTTTGTATTTCTGCGGTGTCTGTTGTAACTTCTCCTTTTTCATTTCTGATTTTATTGATTTGCGTCCTCTCCCTCTTTTTCTTGATGAGTCTGGCTAATGGCTTATCAATTTTGTTTATCTTCTCAAAGAACCAACTTTTAGTTTTATTGATCTTTGCTATTGTTTTCTTTGTTTCTATTTCATTTATTTCTGCTCTGATCTTTATGATTTCTTTCCTTCTGCTAACTTTGGGTTTTGTTTGTTCTTCTTTCTCTAGTTTCTTTAGGTGTAAGGTTAGATTGTTTACTTGAGATTTTTCTTGTTTCTTGAGGTAGGCTTGTATAGCTATACACTTCCCTCTTAGAACCGCTTTTGCTGCATCCCATAGGTTTTGGGTCGTCGTGTTTTCCTTGTCATTTGTCTCTAGGTATTTTTTTATTTCCTCCTTGATTTCTTCAGTGATCTCTTGGTTATTTAGTAACGTATTGTTTAGCCTCCATGTGTTTGTCTTTTTTACGTTTTTTTCCCTGTAATTCATTTCTAATCTCATAGCGTTGTGGTCAGAAAAGATGCTTGATATGATTTCAATTTTCTTAAATTTACTGAGGCTTGATTTGTGACCCAAGAAGTGATCTATCCTGGAGAATGTTCCGTGTGCACTTGAGAAGAACGTGTAATCTGCTGTTTTTGGATGGCATGTCCTATATATATCAATTAAATCTATCTGGTCTATTGTGTCATTTAAAGCTTCTGTTTCCTTATTTATTTTCATTTTGGATGATCTGTCCATTGGTGTAAGTGAAATGTTAAAGTCCCCCACTATTATTGTGTTACTGTCGATTTCCTCTTTTATAGCTGTTAGCAGTTGCCTTATGTATTGAGGTGCTCCTATGTTGGGTGCATATATATTTATAATTGTTATATCTTCTCCTTGGATTGATCCCTGGATCATTATATAGTGTCCTTCCTTGTCTCTTGTAACATTCTTTATTTTAAAGTCTATTTTATCTGATATGAGTATAGCTACTCCAGCTTTCTTTTGATTTCCATTTGCATGGAATATCTTTTTCCATCCCCTCACTTTCAGTCTGTATGTGTCCCTAGGTCTAAAGTGGGTCTCTTGTAGACAGCATATATATGGGTCTTGTTTTTGTATCCATTCAGCCAGTCTATGTCTTTTGGTTGGGGCATTTAATCCATTCACGTTTAAGGTAATTATCGATATGTATGTTCCTATGACCATTTTCTTAATTGTTTTGGGTTTGTTTTTGTAGGTCCTTTTCTTCTCTTGTGTTTCGCACTTAGAGAAGTTCCTTTAGCATTTGTTGTAGAGCTGGTTTGGTGGTGCTGAATTCTCTTAGCTTTTGCTTGTCTGTAAAGCTTTTGATTTCTCCATCAAATCTAAATGAGATCCTTGCCGGGTAGAGTAATCTTGGTTGTAGGTTCTTCCCTTTCATCACTTTAAGTATATCATGCCACTCCCTTCTGGCTTGCAGAGTTTCTGCTGAGAAATCAGCTGTTAACCTTATGGGAGTTCCCTTGTATGTTATTTGTCGTTTTTCCCTTGCTGCTTTCAATAATTTTTCTTTGTCTTTAATTTTTGCCACTTTGATTACTATGTGTCTCGGCGTGTTTCTCCTTGGGTTTATTCTGTATGGGACTCTCTGCGCTTCCTGGACTTGGGTGGCTATTTCCTTTCCCATGTTAGGGAAGTTTTCGACTATAATCTCTTCAAATATTTTCTCTGGTCCTTTCTCTCTCTCTTCTCCTTCTGGGACCCCTATAATGCGAATGTTGTTGTGTTTAATGTTGTCCCAGAGGTCTCTTAGGCTGTCTTCGTTTCTTTTCATTCTTTTTTCTTTAGTCTGTTCCGCAGCAGTGAATTCCACCATTCTGTCTTCCAGGTCACTTATCCGTTCTTCTGCCTCAGTTATTCTGCTATTGATTCCTTCTAGTGTAGTTTTCATTTCAGTTATTGTATTGGTCATCTCTGTTTGTTTGTTCTTTAATTCTTCTAGGTCTTTGTTAATCATTTCTTGCATCTTCTCAATCTTTGCCTCCATTCTTATTCCGAGGTCCTGGATCATCTTCACTATCATTATTCTGAATTCTTTTTCTGGAAGGTTGCCTATCTCCACTTCATTTAGTTGTTTTTCTGGGGTTTTTTCTTGTTCCTTCATCTGGTACATAGCCCTCTGCCTTTTCATCTTCTCTATCTTTCTGTAACTCTGGAAATTTCTATCTTGTCTCATTTTCTTCTGGAGAATTTCATTTAACATTTCTTCTACCGTAGTTCTGCTGGAAATCAACATCCAGCTTTTGTTTCTTGTCAAAAATCTCTATCTTCCCCTTGATTAATAAAATATATTTTTGCTGGGCACAGAGTTAGGTTTACAGGTTTTTCTTTTGTACATTAAATATGTCTCTCCATTGTCTTCTATCTTGAATATTCCCTGATGAGAAGTCTGCTGTTATATTTGTTTCTCAGTATATAATGTGTCATTTTTTACTCTGGCTGCTCTTAAGATTTTCTTTTTATTAATCTGGTCATGATGTACCTTCATGTAGTTTTCTTTATGTTTCTTGTGCTCAAAGTTCATTGAGAATCTTGGATCTGTGAGTTTATAGTTTTTATCAAATTTGGAAAAAAATTTGGCCATTATTTTTCAAGTTCCTTTTTACTATAATTGTGTGTGTCAGGTTGATTGATTTGTTACACAGGTCACTTATAATATGTTACTTTTTAAGGCTTTTTATTTCTTTCTTTGTGCTTTATTTTGGAAGGCATCTTTTTTCTCCAGTCCATTAAAAAAAATAATTCATCTCATTGCTGTCTGGAAGGAAGCTTCATATATAGACAGATGAATTATTAACCAGATGATTTATGTTATAAATGGGAAATAACTATTTGCTGAAAATTGGAAATAATAAGGCTAGGAAAACTGTAACGTAGGTATTTCATTTTTACCCCCTTACACCTCACCACCTATGTATTGTAGCCTCATCCAGAGTAACATACTTCAGGAGTAAGCTGGACATTTATGCTGTGACTGCTGTGAATACTCTAATTTGTGACAGTTTATTAATTAGAGAATGGAGGAAGTAGTGAGCTGAGACTATGCAAAATACCTTTTTTGGCATTAAGGAAAATTTCCCGCTCTGCTTTGGAGAGCTGTTGGAAACTTGCCATTTGCACATTGTAGGTAAATTATGATAAAAAGAAATACTTTCAACTGACTTTAAAGGAAGATAACATCTTTATTTTGGTCTTAATACATCAGTGCTCCTTCATTCCTTCTAGCTCTTAATGCTGTAGCCACTCGATAAGGAATCTAACCATACACATCGACTCCAGAGGCAGCATCTGGTATCTAATTTCATTGATTCTTCATATGTGGAACTTTAAGATGATAAAATACAGACACATCCAAATGATGAAAAAGGCATATACAAACAGGCAAGGAAACCCCTAGTATGTGTGGCAAATTCAGAAGTTTGATAAGTGATGTGATTTCATGTAATTCACTTTGGAGTAAGGGAGGCTGTTGTAATATCACAGGCCTAAGGGGATAAAAGGAAGACTACAGTTCTTGTAAATGTGAAAAATGAGAAAATAAAGTATTTTGAACACAATGTGAAAGTGTACAAAATAAATTTAGATTATTATAAAAATATGTTTAAAAATTTCCTCCTTAATTCTCTTTTGTCATTTATAATGGACCTATGATCTTATTTACGTACCAAATAATCTGGTTCTTAAATTTCAGCATTGAGAGAGCAGCATCTAGTTAACAACCTTAAGTCTGGCTCTGTTCTCTGTGCAGAGGGCTACTATATCAACATGAACAAATCCGTCAGTTTTAGAAAAATGAGCATTCTGCCTTATTCCCTATATACCTCTCAGGAATCAAAAGCAAAAATGAGTCCAAGTTTCAATAAAGTAAAAACTACTGGAGAGGTGAGAGAGAGACAGACAGACAGACAGAGAGACAAGAGACAGAGAGACAGAGACAAAGAGACACACAGAGAGACAGGGACAGGGAGATACACAGAGAGACAGAGAGACAGAGAAAAGGATATACTGGATCAGCAGCATCAGCTTTACAAACAGAAGCAGTTTTTGATGTCACTTTTTTTTTTTTTAAAGGTCAAAGTGCTATGGCGGGGGGTGGGGGAAGGAAATTTTTTTAAAAAATTAATTTATTTATTTTTGGTTGTGTTGGGTCTTCATTTCTGTGCGAGGGCTTTCTCTGGTTGCGGCAAGCAGGGGCCACTCTTCATCGCGGTGCATGGGCCTCTCACTGTCGCGGCCTCTCTTGTTGCGGAGCACAGGCTCCAGACGTGCAGGCTCAGTAGTTGTGGCTCATGGGTCCAGTTGCTCTGCAGCATGTGGAATCTTCCCAGACCAGGGCTTGAACCCATGTCCCCTGCATTGGCAGGCAGATTCTCAACCACTGCACCACCAGGGAAGCCCTGATGTCACTTTTAAGAAAAAAATTCTAATTTCAAAGTTTCCAAGGTTTACCTTCTGAAGACAGAGGCATAGTTAATGAGTCCCACAGAAAGGTTGGAAACATAGGAGAATATGCCTTGGAAGTAATTTTTTCAACTTTGAAATTGGGCAAATAAGGCAAGAGATGCAACTCCAAGGCAGTCAGCTGCTCAGTGGCATATTGTATTTTCTTTGCAGTTTCTTCAAATTCTTTAGCTTATTGTTGGTTTTCTTTGTGGGTCATCATCTGTCTCCTAGGCTTCCAGATCCTTGAAGCAGAAGAAACACTAGCCAAGTTGAGCTCATTCTCAGTGAGACAATGAATGAAGCCATTCTTGACTGTTCATCCTGGGGTGTAGGCACAGAACTGCACCAAGGGCAGTCATGAATATCAAGATATAGTGATACTTGAAATAGAGCTGCCAGGCCAGAGGCAAGGATGGACATTCATTTGGGTAATTTCTTTTTTTTTTATGTCTTCAAGTTCACTAATCTTTTATTCTGCTGTGTCTAATATGCAGGTAATTTCATCTGGGTTGTCACATCTGATACTCTATATTTCACCTCTAGAAGTTGACTTGCAGTCTTTTCATATCTTCAATTTTTTTTCTTCTCCTTATGCTCTTAGTTCCTCCTCACTTCTTAAACATGTAAAGTATAAATATAATACCTGTTTATATATTATTTATAGATATATGTTCTTAAACATATGGAGTATAGATATGATATCTGTCTCTGCTAATTCTATCATTGTCATTTCTGGGTCTGTTTCTATTGATTGATTTTTCTCTTGGTTATGAGTCATATTTTCCTGATATTTTTGCATGCCAGGTAAATTGTGAATTTTACATTGTTAGATTTTTTTTTTTTATTCCTTTAAATACTGTTGGGCTTTGTTCTGGGACACAGTTAAAATACTTGAAATTAGTTTGATCCTTCCAAAGCTTCTTTTTAAGCTGAGTTATGCTGAGTCAGATCAGCCCTTAACCAAAGGCTAATTTGGCCCTACTACTAAAGTACTGTCCTTTGGAGGATTCTACCCTTGGATATTAGGAGGTATTTCAACTCTGGCTGGTAGGAATACAAACCTTACTCCTATGTAAGCTCTGGAGATTTTTTTTTGCCTACTTCTTCCTGGTAGTTTTTGTCCAAGGCCATTGGTACTTTTTTTTTTAATTTAAGCTACGAGAGGATCAGTACTCAGCCGAAGACTTCAGGGAAACTTCTGCAGACTTCTGCAGATGTCTCTCTATGCAGTTCCTTCCATTCTTTTATTTTGTCCCACAAATTCTGGTCATCTTGGCCTCTTTATATCATATTCTTGTCTCCTCAACTCAGGGAGTTTGCTGGGCTCTGTTTGGATTTCCCTTCTCTGTGCTGTAGCCTGGATATTCTCTCTAGGTGGTAAACTGTTGCATTTGTAATACTAATCTCATTTGTGTCCCTTATATTAAGGATCACTGTCCTTTACTGCCTGTTTCTCAATATCCAAGAACTGTGGATTCCTATTTTATTTGGTTTTCTAGTTAAGGCATCAGTTCAAGGATCAGTCCAGTTCCTATTACTCCATTGTAGATAGGTGGTTAAAACATTGGGGTTAAAACTAGGCCCTTGCGACAGTTCAAGACAATTGGTCATCCTTCTGATGATTACTTCTGATGAGTCATCAGGCCCCACAAAATGTGTCCCATTCAGAATTTTTATTGAAAAATATAAAAACTCAGGGAAACAAATTAGAAAATTGAATTGTATCTTAAAATAAAGTTCACAGGTAGCATTTCAAGCTAGTATTTCCAAGCACAAAGAAAATAAAACACTTAGAAGTACAGCATAGGGCATAAATTCAATTTGATAAAAGATTAGAAAGATTTAACTAATTTTGTACCACCTTCACGCACAATCTTTCAATGATGTATACTTGCATGAAAGAATTATAAAAACACAGGTGCCAAAGAATGAAACTCATATGATATTATATGTTTATTTTATTGACTTTAATCTGCATTTTTATACAGTGATACATTTATTTTTATTAATGTATGTCAGCAGCCCCATCATCTTTTGGTCAAGTTCAAAAGCAATAAAATTAAAATAGTGTATGGTAGAGTGTTAAACGTACTTTCATTGCTTAATTGTAGAGTATCATGGCAAAGATTTTATTACTTTATTTTCTAGTGACCTCCATTTCTCTCACTATTCTATTTCCAAGAAAGATTTCTTAGAAACTAACGGTCTTAGAGAAATAAGTTGAAATGCAGTTTAATTCAGTTTTGACATACTAGCTGTGTTAATAGTACTATAATATTATTACTACAAAAGAAGTAAAACCTACAGTTTCTGCATTCCAGAAGTTTATACTCTATTTGGAGAAACAAGATTTACCTACATGAAACAGCTTAAAGACACACCTTAGTGCACATGATATAGCCCTTAAAGTAAGAAAAATGATGACGAAATGTAGTGTGTGAGAGTTGGATTAATCAGAAAAGTGTTCACAAAAAACGTGAAATGTCAGCTGACTCTTAAAGGAAGGTATCATCTTGGATAATAAGAAATAAAGACCTCCTATGTGATGGGAAAGCCATGTGCAGAATAATTACCAGAGAGGTGTGCGAGTGTCAGTGAAGGAGAGGGTAGACTTTAGTGCTTGGCAATGACTTTAGCTATTTGATCTTGAAAATAGTAGGAGCCACAATAGTATCTTGAGGAAGCTGAGATGAATATGTTGCTATAGAAACATTATTCTTAGAGGTATATACAGGATTCCTACTTCCAACCCAGATGTCTGGTCCGATTTCCAGACCTACATATCCAAGATAGTTTAAACTCATGATCTCTTTCTCCCAAACACAGTCTTCTTTTAGCATTTCCATCACAGTGAATAGAAACCTTTATCATCTTATTACATACACCAGATCTAGTAATCACTCTTGACAGTCTTGTCTCCCTATCCTTTATTTCCCATATTGAATACATCAATAAAGTTCTATTAGCTTCACTGACTATAAAAGCTCTTGAATCCTCCATTTATCTCCGTATTCACTGCTAATGAATTTCATCACCATAGCCATCATTTCTTACCTGGTTTTCTTGACTGGCCTCCATGCATTCACTCTAGCCTCCCTCCAATTATTATTTCACACCTTTACGATTTCTTTGAGCTGCAAAACTGACCATTTCATTCCCTGCTTAAAAAATCCTTAAATGATTCCTCTTTGCTTTTAGGACAAAGACTGCATTCTTATGGTGTCCCCTCAGAGGCTAGTTTCTGTATACATCTTCAGGCTTCAACTTATATCAATGCACTGAAACTACACAGATCTCCCTGTTCCCCAGTTTTACCAAGGTTTCTCCTGCCACAAGGCCTTTTTATGTGTGATTTTCTATACCCTGAATGTTCTTTCTACCACCATGGTGGATTAAAGATTTGCACAAATTCCTTGACACTCCTCCCATTGAGAGATGGTGTTCGTTTTCCTTCCGTTGAATCTGGGCTGGACTACAATTACTTTGATCAAGAATGTACAGTGGAGGGGCTTCCCTGGTGGCGCAGTGGTTGAGAATCTGCCTGCCAATAATGCAGGGGACACGGGTTCGAGCCCTGGTCTGGGAAGATCCCACATGCCGCGGAGCAACTGGGCCCGTGAGCCACAGTTACTGAGCCTGCGCTTCTGGAGCCTGTGCTCTGCAACAAGAGAGGCCGCGATAGTGAGAGGCCCGCGCACCGTGATGAAGAGTGGCCCCCGCTTGCCACAACTAGAGAAAGCCCTCGCACAGAAACGAAGACCCAACACAGCCATAAATAAATAAACAAATACTTTAAAAAAAAATGGCTCCTATGTATCCATAAAAAAAAAAAAAAAAAAAAAAGAATGTACAGTGGAGGTGATATTGTGCCAGTTGTGGCACTAAACCATTAAGAGGACTGATTGCTTCCATCTTAGTCTCTTAGAGCCTGAGCTTCCACTTTAGAAGTTTGACTTTCTGTCTGGAGAGAAAATATGGAAGGGAAGATGGAAAAGGGGCACAGGTAAACCCAGTTTTCCAGCCGTCTCTGCCTAGAAGCCAGTATTTTGTTGTAAGACAGGAAGAATAGGGCGACTACAGTTTCCATTTTCCTTTAAGGGAATAGATACTGAAAATTAGCCCATTCCTAAGTGTTTTATTGAATCAAGTGGAAAAAACATCTCTCTACCAAATGTAGTCTTTAGTCTTAAAGGTATTTTGGAGCCATGCAGAGAAACATGCATCCTTTTAAAATCATTGGCCAGGTTTATAATTGAATTGATTTATTGGGCAATTTAGTCAAATTGTTAGTTAGTGCCAAAATCGCCAGTTGGTTTTTTCTGTGTCCTAAAAATGTGAGTCACATTCATTGTCTGGTTGAGTAAAATAAAAATATGTTAAATAGAATATATATTTATCATATTTATATTTTATATTGGAGAAAATGCATTCTGGATCATGAAGGAAGGTTGCAACTTTCATATGAAGGTTGACATCTGAAATGATTTCTTTCCTGGAAACCTTGAAATTTATGAAGAAATCAAAGTCATATGAGTGAATTTTCTGGCAGTTCATATAATATTTATGGGTGGAATGACTCTAGAGGACTATGTCTGGCAGTTTTTAAGTTTCCTTCAACCACAAAACACCGAGTCCATTAATGAATATTTCAAAAGATATCTATACTGTGTTCTAGAACATGTTAGGCATAGTATGACAATCCCTCCCTGCCCCGGGTTGACTCAGCTATATAGATACAGAAGGCCTTCCCCTGCAGGCTTGGTGCCTGTCCACACTCCTCACACCTGATATACAAGGGCAGAGACCCTGTCTATTTATTCAGCGATCTGACCTCAACACCTAGCACAATGTCAGGTTCATTAGCAATGATTAAAAATTTAGTTCGTTTTTCCAAATTATTCCCAACAGGAAAAGCAAAGCCAGTCAAGGTGTCTGTCTGCATAGAGATGTGTCATGATGAAAGCCGTGCTTAGTCTTGTGGGAGGAGGTGGCAAGATTGTCAGGGACAACTCTGAGAAGTCATCTCAGAGCCTACTGAGGTGCTTGTCTACTAACCTTGTCAACAAAAGGGATGCAGAGAAATTTGGCCTAGAAAGGTCTTGATTTGTGATCTGCACACTCCCAGATAATTTCTTTTTAATCCTGTCAGGATAAATGAGAAGAAAATATTACATGCTAAACCTCTGTTTCCTTTAAAAAAAAAAGTATTATATATGTGTGCTTGATATAGTATGAACATGTGTTGGTTATCTTGCTATGAATTAGTGTTAGTGTTACCTTTACATCTTGTTTATGATTATGGTCAGTTTTTTTTTTTTTTGCCTCTCGCATAAATCACCTCAAAGAAAACAAAATAAAGAGACTACAGAGAACTTAAATATGACCTTAGAAATAAAGACAAATTTCTGTTTTGAAATATTTCAAGGCAACATTGAACAGACCATTTACTAGCAGTGGTTCATATTCATGGACAAATTGCTATTAGTTTTGTTTTATCATTCATTTATGAACTTGTGAAGTGACATATAATTTTAAAAGAATTCTATGTACTCTTCATAATAGAAAACTCTCAACATGAAAATCCAGTATGCCCACATGGCCTCAGGCTGGACCTTCACACAGTAACAGAGCTATTCTGGAAACGATTAGAACCTTATGCTAAATCTTATGCTGTGATATATAGGCTGTCTACTGAGCTGTAAGCCTAGGCAACGAAACAGCCATGTCACCTGTAAGCAATGAGTGAATTTGAGGTTAATAATATTTTTTAAAATGAATGTATTTTACTCAACATTTTCTCTTGTGACATTTACTCAGCTTGTTATATAGAAATAACGATTTTTATAGCAAGTGTTTTCAAATTCTGGTTACCAACCAGCAACATCAGCATCACCTGGAAACACGCTAGGAATTCAAATTCTCAGGCCTTACCTCAGAACTACTGAGTAGGAAACTCTGGGGCTGGTCCCAGCATTCTGTATTTTAACAAACCCTCTAATGTGATTCTGATGCCTGTTTAAGTTTGAGAACCACTGGCCTATAGAATTTGGTGGCACAGTACATTTAACAGAAAAAAAATTTAGAAAGATCAGTCCTACAGAAAAGCTATCTAGATGAATATGTTTGAACTTTTCATTTATAGATATTTTATTGCCTCTATTCTTATAGTAAAACTTACCTTAACAGTGTGTCCTTAAGAATATTGTCCTAATAGTCCATCAATTCATTGTATTGATATTAAATTAATACATTAAAATATCAAAATACTAAACACATAAGGTACATAAAATACTACATTTGTATTAAAAATAAATGAAAAATATCTTGTTCACTGATGCCAAGCAATAAAAGCAGTCCATTTTAAAATTAAACTTGCCAGCATTTAAATGTAATAAAACTCAGCACTTCAAATTCTCCAGTTGTTGGACATAGAACCAGAGAGGCTCAGTGAATTTCTAAATGTGTAGCTGGACAATTCATTAGTCTATCTGAGTCTTCTTCCCTATTCATTAGTGATTTTTACCACCCTGATGTCTCTAGCATCTGACTTGTAGCATTCCACGTGAGCTGGCTTCTGTTAAAGTATCCTGTGACCCAAACCTACATCCTTTTTTCCTCAGTAATACCTCATTGTGGCAAATCTCTTTTAGTTGAAGGAAAAATGTCATAGGATCAAGTTAATTTCTGCTAATTGCCTATTGGAAATAGGTGCTTATTAGCACATGCTAGTTTTTAACTGACAGCAATTGAGGCAGTGTACAGAAGCAGAGGAGAGATTTTCAAACACTGTGGGGCAGACATTTTGAGTCATACAGAACTTTTCTGACTTTCTTTAAATCATATTGCATAGGTAGCCAGTGATTTTTTTTTTTTGTACTTTTCTGCCATCATATGCTGGTTTAGTTCTGGGCTGAGTGTTGAAGTATCAGCAATGGCCTCTCTTTCTGAGGACTTTCTTGGACATGTGTCTAGACCTCACTCTCATGAAGGATCACACCAAGTCTTTGGACAATGTGGCCAATTAAACCACTTATGTAGCTTAACAAAAAAATTGTGGTAAAAAATATGTAGCATAAAAGTTACCATCTTTATCATTTTTAAGTATACAGTTCAGCAGTGTGAATTATATGCTTATTGCTGTGAAACAGCTCTCCAAAATTTTTCATCTTGCAAATTTGAAAGTTTCTGCCCATTAAACAACTCCCCTTGTGCCCCTTCCCCCATCGTGTTAACTACCATGCTACTTTCTCTCTGTATGAATTTGCCTACTTTATATACCTCTTAAAAGAGAGTCATACAGTGTTTGTCTTTGATTGGCTTATTTCGCTTAGCATAATATCCTCAAAGTTATCCATGTTGTAGTACGTGGCAAGATTCCTTTCCTTTTTAAGGATGAATAATATTCCACTGTATGTGTATATCACATTTTGTTTATCAGTTCATCTGTTGGTGGACTTTTGAGTTGCTTCCACCTCTTGGCTATTGTGAATAGTGCTGCTATGGACGTGATGTGCAAATATCTTTTAAAGATCCTGCAATTCTTTTGGGTATACACCCAAAAGTGGGATTGCTGGATCATATGGAATATTTTTTTAAATTTTTTTTGAGGAAACTCATACTGTTTACCTTATCTGTTGCATGATTTTATAAAAAAAATCAGCAGTGCACAAGAGTTTCAAATTTTCTATCTCCTACCAACACTTGTTATTTTCTCTTATTTTTGATAGTAGCCATCCTGCTGGGTGAAGGATGATATCTCATTGTGGTTTTGATTTGCATTTCTCTGATGATTAGTGATGTTGAATATGTTTTTTTTTATGTACATTGGCCATTTGTATATTATCTTTGGAGAAATGTCTATTGAAGTCCTTTGCCCCTTTTAAAAATCAGGTTATTAGATGCTTTGTTGTTGAGTTGTAGGAGTCATTTGTATATCCTATATATTAACCTTTTATCAGTTATATGATTTATAAATATTTTCCCCAATTCCAGAGGTTGCCTTCTTACTCTGTTGATTGTGTCCTTTGATGCACAAAAGTTTTTAAGTTTGATGTAGTCCCATTTATCTATTTTAGCTCTTATTGCCTGTGCTTTTTGTGTCATATCCAAGAAATCATTGCCAAGTCCAATGTCATGAAGATTTTCCCTTACATTTTCTTCTGATTGCTCATGTCATTTTAACTTAGGAGCTAAATTGTCACCCTCAGTAACTTTTTTTTTCCTGGAAGGTGTAATTTTAACCACAAATTTTGACACTGTGGATGAAATAAAAGAAAATATTTATCTAAGGTAGTAATCTGAAGAATGACACAGTTCTAAAATGTTCCCATTGCTGAGAAACATTATAACATGAATGAACTATTTCAGGTTCTTCTTTATAATAAAAAGCATAATATTTTTTAAAATTTACCATTTGTTGAAAATATCTTTTAAAACTAGGAATAAACTTTAAGATAGTATGTTTTTCAAGCAAGGAAGACAGACTTTATTTTTATTAATATAAGACATCTCCTATTTATAAAATACCTGGCTTTAAGACTTTTTCTGTTTTATTCTGGTCATGTTACAATTGCTAAAATTTCATATTTGGAATATGGTGCAATTGAAAAGATACAATCAGTGATCTCAGAACTAGCAGTTTCCCAGGGAAAAGATTGGCTATCTGGCAATGAAGAGATGACATTTCAAAGTTTAACATTTACCCATAATTCTGGAAAGAACAACAAATCACCAGTTGAAGAGCTTCATATTTAACAAATGTGACTTTATACTCCACCCCTCTCCAGGCAAAATGTAGGTTCCAGTGTCCAAAGAATTGGCTTATAACAAGCTATTTTCAGAATAAAATGAAATGTAAGTAATTTAGTTCTGAAGATATAATGGGATGAGGCTGCAGTAATTTTCTAAAATGGGATCTCTTGAATTCTGTGAAATATGCCTAAAATAAATGGCTGAGCATACCCTCCCCTGCCCCCAAACACAGAAATCAAAGAAGTGACTCTTATTTTTTTGCTCTAAAATGGTGTCTCTTCATACGTTGTGAGAATGATTTAAACCTCATTGACAATGAACAATGAGCATCTAGAACAACATTTAGTAATATTTTAATAACAAAATAAATAACTCCCAGTGAATTTTAATATATATTTAAACCTCCTGTCTGTGTTTACTAGGGAGGAAGGAAGTTGAGACTTTTCAGAATTGACTGATGGCAGGAGCAGGGCTGAGTAGCTGTTGTCATCCGATGCACAAGGGTGAAGGACCAGGCAAGGGGTTGATGAGGACAAAGATGACAATGAAAGTTACCTGTGATTTTCTCAATCACATGATAAAAGTCATTTTACTCTGTACATTGATTTGACAATAATTTGAATGCCTGCTATGTACCAGGTACTATTCTAGGTTCTGGGGATTCATTCAATTAAAAAAACCAAGAAGTGCTATCCTCATTGAGGGGGAGAGAGAGGGAGCGGGTAGGAGGGGAATAAGAAGATTTAATCAATCAGTTGAGATAAGCACAGCAATTTAAAAAAAAGCAGGGAACATATGTATATGTATAACTGATTCACTTTGTTTTAAAGCAGAAACTAACACACCATTGTAAAGCAATTATACTTCAATAAAGATGTTATAAAAAAAAAAAAAAGCACTGTGAGGGGGTTTGCTCTCTGAGATAGGGTGGTCCCAGAAGGCCTCCCTAGAGGAATGACATGTGAATGGAGACCTGACTGAAGTGAGGCAGCCTGCCCTGTGATATCCGAGGGAAGGGAGTTCTAGGCAAAGGGAACAGCAAATGCAAGGACCCTGAGGCAGGAGTATATTTTGAGGAACAGCAAGGAGGTCAGTGTGGCTGGAGCATAGGGATCCAGGGAGAGAGTAGAAGGATTGAGGGCAGGGAATGGGGCATGGGTAGGATCACAAAGGCCTTAAAGATTTTGGATTTTATTCTAAGATTGTTGGGAAGGCCCTGGATGTCTTGAGCAGATGCATGACATGAACAAATTTGCATTTAAAAGGGCAACTCTGATTGCTCTGTGGAGAATAGACTGTAAAGGGATAAAAGTGGATGTTTCTCAAGGTTCATTTCTGCTTCTATATAGGTAAATTAAAAACAGTAAAAAATTGTATACAGTAATATATTGAAATTTGGGAAGTGGTATAGAATTCTATGCATTGTAACACATGAGTTGATTCATGTGGCCACTACCGCAATCAGGATAAACTCCCTCCTGCTGTCCCCATAGTAGCATCTTACTCCCCCTCTAATCCCTGGTGACCACTGACCTGTTCTCCGTCACTATAGTTTTGTCTTTCAAACAGTGTCATATAAGCAAAATCGTACAAGAGGTAATCTTTTGAAGCTGGCTTCTTTTTTTGAGGTCCATTCAGGTTGTTACATATATCAACAGTTCCTTCCTTTTTCTCTGCTGACCAATATTCCATTAAATGGAAATACTGTAGTTTGTTTATGCATTTATTCGTGGATAGGCATTTGGGTTGTTTCCAGCTTTTGGTGATTATGAACAAAGCTCCTGTAAACATTTATATTTAGGTATTTATATGAGCCTAACTTTTCATTTCTCCATTGTCAATACCCATGGGTGTGGTTGCTGGGTCCTATGATATGTGTATGTTCAACTTTTTAGAAACTGTCAAACTATCTTCCAGAGTGTCTATACAATGTGTGTTCCCACTAGCAGTGAATGAGAATTCTAGGTGTGCCATATCTTTGCCAGCACCTGATATTGTTAATATTTTTTATTCTAGCCATCCTAAAGAATGTATTGTGGTATATATCATAGTTTTAATTTGCATCTCTTGAATGGATAATAGTGTTAAACAACTTTTCATGTGCTTATTTGACATCTATATATCCTCTTTGGTGAATTGTCTCTTACTCACTTATTGTCTTTGTTCATTTATTAATTGGGTTGTTTTCTTCTGAGTTTTGAGAATTCTTTATATATTCTGGGTACAAGTTCTTTGTTTGACATGTGAGTCTCTGTTTTTAGCTTTAACAGTTGCATTTACAGAGCAAAAGTTCTTAGTTTTGATAAAATAAATATTTTCTACAAACTATGGTTACCAAAGGGGATAGTGGGAGTAGGGGGAGAGATAGATTAGCAGTTTGGGATTAACATATACACACTGTCATATTAAAATAGATAAACAACAAGGATCTACTGTTTACCACAGGGAATTATATTCAATATCTTATAATAACCTATAATGGAAAAGAATGTGAAAAAGATTTATATATATATATATAAAATATATATATAAATGTGTATATATATAACTGAATAATTTTGCTGTACACCTGAAACTAATACAACGTTATAAATCATACTTCAATTAAAAAGTTTAAAAATACTATAATAATTGTTAAGTAAAATTCATAAAAATTTGAAAAACAAACCAAAAACCACAAACACAATAATTATTTTCTTGTGAGGACAGTGCTTTTAGAATCATGTCTAAGAATGCTGCCTAACCCTAGGTAACAACTCATTTCTCCTAAAAGTTTTATAATTTTATGTTTTACATTTAGTTCTAGAATCCATTTTTGTTGCTGTTGTATTTTTTGTTTATATATATTTTTAATTCTTTTTAGAAAAACACCCTTATTGAGGTATAATTGATAAATAACAACTGGACATATTTAATGTATACAATTTGATGAGGTTAGAGATATGTAGACACTTATGAAACCATTACCACAATTAAGGTAATCTTTCACCTCCAAAAGTTTCCTCATCCTGCCCGCCTTTTCTTAGTGGTAAGAACACTTAACGTGACATCTACCCTCTTGAAAAATTTTTAAGTGTACACTACTGAATAATTAACTATAGGCACTCTGATGTACAGCAGATCTCTAAAAAGTATTCATCTTGCATAACTGAAAATTTATACCTGTTGAACAACAACTCCCTATTTCCCCTTCCCTCCAGGCCCTGGCAACCACCATTCTCTGTTTCTATCAGTTTGACTATTTTTAGATACCTCATGTAAGTGGAATCATGCAGTATTTGTCCTTCTGTGGCTGGCTTATTTCACTTAGCATAATGTCCTCCAGGTTCATCCATGTTGTCACATATGGCAGGATTTCCTTCTTTTTAATGCTGAATATTATTCCATTTGTATATGTATATACCACATTTTCTTTACCCGTTCATCCATTGATGAACATTTAGGTTGTTCCCATATGTTGGCTAGTGTGAATAATGCTGCAATGAATATGTGAGTGTTGATATCTCTTTGAGATCCTGACTTCAATTCTGAGAACTACCAAACATTGATGAAAGAAATTAGAGACAAATACATGGAAAGACATTCCATATTCATATTCATGGATTAACAGAGTTAATATTGTTAAAATATCCATACTACCCAAAGTGATCTACCAATTCAATGGTATTCCCATCAAAATCCCAATAGCATTTCTCACAGAAATAGAAAAAAAATTCTAAAATTCACCTGGAGCCACAGATGGCCACAAATAGTCAAAGCAATATTGAGAAAGAAGAACAAAGCTGGAGGCATCGCAATTCCTGATTTCAAAATATATCACAAGGCCACAGTAATTAAAAGAGTATGGTGCTGGTATAAATACAGACATATAGACCGATGGAACAAAATAGAGAGCCCAGAAGTAAACCCACTCATATGCAGTGAACTGGTCTTTAATGAGGGTGCCAAGAATACACAATGGGGAAAGGATAACCTCTTCAACAAATGGTTATCAGAAAATTGGATATCCACATGTGAAAGAATAAAATTGTACTCCAGTCTTACCCCATACATAAAAATCAACTTAAAATGGATTAAAGACTTAAATGCAAGACCTGAAACTGTAAAATTCCTCAAAGTAAACATAGAAGAGTAACTTGTTGCCATTAACCTCAGCAATGATATTTTTGTTTATGACACCAAAAGGACATGCGACTCAAGCTAAAATAGATAAGCAGGACATTATCAAATCAAAAACTTCTGCACAGGCAAGGAAACAATCAAAAGAATGAAACAGCAACCTACTGAATGGGAGAAAATACTTTCGATTCATATATCTAATAAGGGGTTAATATCCAAGATATCAATATATAAAGAACTCCTAGAACTCAATAGCAAAGTAACAAGGAACCCAATTACAAAATGGGCAAAAGGCTTAATAAACATTTCTCCAAAGAAGACATGCAAATGGCCAACAGATACATGAAAAAATGTTCAAAGTCACTAATCTTTAGGGAAATTAAAATCAAAACCACAATGAGATATCGGTTTGCACTCGGTAGGATGGCTATAATCGAAAAACAAAAGATAAGAAGTGTTGTCAAGGATGTGGAGGAATTGGAACCCTTGTACACTGTTGGTGGGAATGTAAAATGCTACAGCTTTTATGGGAAACAGTATGGAGGTTCCTCAAAAGATTAAAGATAGAACTACTGTATGATCCAGCAATCCCACTTTTGTGTATATACCCAAAAAAATTGAAATCAGGATCTCCAAAAGATTCACTCCATTTTGAGTTAATTTTTGTATAAGGTGTGAAGTTCATGTCGAAGTTCATTATTTTTATATATAGATGTTCAATTGTTCCAGTACCTGTTGTTGAAAACACACATTGCTTTTGTGCTTTTGTCAAAAATACGTGGTCATAGTTGTGAGTTATTTAGATAAATTTATTTTACTTTTTTTTCTCATTCAAATTAACCATTCTCTAAATGTTTGGATATAATTTTTATGTTCTATTAACCTTTCTAGCAAATCTTTGACAAATGGTTTCATTTTTTCCCTTTAGAGAAGGAGCTATATCTAACATTGGATGCTTTCAATCATGGAGGGTTTGCTTATCACATTTATTAGGGGACTGATAGACTGAAAATCTAGAAGAAGGATATTATCAGTGGAGGATTAAGATTAGGACTAGCTGTTAATGCAGCCAAATCTCACACATTAATGTCAAATCACTATGCTTTGGATGTGAATTCACTTTCGTCCTTTTTTCATATTAGATGATGCTTAGAACAGGTCTGGGTTTTCCAGCTTTTGACAGGTTGTTAGGAGGTTCGGAGAAAGTCTCTAGGTAAAGGACATAGCATACCAGCTAGGTAAGTCAGTTAGCTGAACTGAAGTATTAGTTTCATCAAGGATTCTTGTCTCTGCCTATTTTCATCAGGTGATGTGAGTCTCAAAGGAAACAAAGTTTTTTGATAGATATGAAAGTGTTTTAGGAACTGAAATTCTCTCTCTAAATGTAAATGGTGCCACATATTGCAAATATAATCTGGTGATTATGGAGTGCCTTTTCCCTATGAACACAGACTATAAATTAACCAGTTTTCTAAGGCCATGAAACATCATATAAAGCATAAGGGCATGCTCATTTCAGATCTGGCACATTAGGATGTTCTTTACGATGGTACTAATCTTTCTCCCAAGTTATTCTGGCCTAATATAAAAGTTATTGAAGCACTATTAGAATTACCTGGGAAGTTTAAAAAAAATGAACTTTATTGATGTATGATTTACATGTTATAAACTGCACTGGGGGACCTTTCAAAAAATTCCTGCTCTGGGCCTCCACCTGCAGAGATGTTGATTCAGTTGGCCTGGGGTAGGCCCAGGGCCTCAGGACTTTGTAAATGCTTCCTAGGGATTTCTCATTTGTAGCCTGGGTTGCAAAGCACTGATATAGACAACATCCTTATTCACTAAAACCACCTACTCAAGGAAATGGGCATGTTGCTAACAGGTGATAGCGTCTTACTGAAAATGTGTCATTAACCTGGGGAGTTGCCATAATGGAGATCTTCTCTCAAGTATCAGGAACAGATCTTTAGTGTGTCTTTTGACATTTATGTCCAAAGAGCATGAAGCAGCGTGGAAATATTTATTTTTCAGAGACTGTGTCCCGCAGAGAATGAGGTGCTGATGCCATGATTTCTTTAGACCAATGGAAAAAGAGGTACTTAGTACTTCAGTGTGGCAGACAACTGTCAAGGCAGTACAGAGATGTGGAGGAGAACCAGTCCTGTTACCATAAATCTGCTTCTCACTTATCCCACTCCATGCCTAAGTGAGCAGAGGCCCGGGAAGTGTTTGGGAAGAGAACTGTTGGTGCTGGCCCAGTAGGGAATAGTGTGTTGAGGCTCATCCCTCTTCCCCCGTGGCAAGGATGCTTGTGGAATAAGAGCAGCCCCAGGAGAGTCTTTCATAAAGATTTGTGATGCCATGGAAGGGTAGATTGGCACCTCATTTTCCTGTTGGATATCCTCTAAGCAATATCCAATTGAGGAGTGGGGAGAGAGGGCATGGCTGAGAGAGGGCAACAACAGAGAAGCCTGGACTCCTACTGATGGTGTAGCAATGAGATGGGGTTGCCCAAGTCAAGTGGAAGCCAGAGAAGAAAGCAGGCCTTGAGACATCTGTCTTCTCCCAAGTTGAGGGGACATCAGGTAGGCTATGAACAGAAAAAGGAGTGGAGTGTGTCCCCAGGCCAGGAAGGTGTTGAGCTGGAGCCAGAATTCCCATCCAGGGGAATTACATGCTGGAGAGGCCCCCCAGGGCTCCCCTGGCATCCTCACACATGTGCCCTATACGAGGGCCAGCTTATATTGTACCAGGGTCATTGTAACAAGTCAGTCTCAGCCAGAGAAGCGATGACAACAAAGGAAGATGGCAATGGTGACTAAGAATCATGTGTTCTTCCTCTTGTTTTCTCACCTCCCCACCTCTCAGCATCATAGTAAAGGCTCTGAAAAGGGATGGAGGAGGAGTGGTCCCAGAGGCAGAACATAATTCCCTCTGCTCCAAGGAAAGGGAGGGGCAGCAGGGGTCCTGTCCTCTTTGCTTAAGATTCTCCAGGTAAGGGGAGCAACTGTCCTGGCTTGCCCAGGATGGAAGGGTTTCCCAGAATGAGGGGCTCTCAGTGCTAAAACTGGACAGTTCCAGGTAAATTGGGATGGTTGGTCATCCTACCACCAGGCCTCAAGAATGGCTTATATCAGGGGTGGGGAAAGTTTTGAGTGAGATTAGTTTTGGAGTTTTAAAATAGACAATTTTTTAAATTGTGAAATACAACATACATTAAAAAGTATATAAACTGTAATGTACAATTTAAAAAATAAGGAAATGAACACCCATGTACCCAGTATCCAATTTAAGAAGTAGAGCATTATATGTATCTTAGAAGTTCCCTGTATGACCCTCACTGTACCATTCTTCCCCTTTCCATGTCAGAGGTAACCACTATCCTGATTTTTAATCAGTCCTTGATTTACTTATGGTCCAGCCACCTATGTATTTATTCTTAAAATGTTTAAGTTTGCCTTATTTTGAACTTAATATAATTGAATCATACCGTATGTATTCATCTATGACTTGTCTCTTTGGCTCAAATTATGTTTTTGAGATTTCTCTAGGCTTATGGTTTATTCATTTTCAATGCTGTATCAAATTCCCTTTTGTGAATATTTATTATTTTTCTGATGTGCACTTTGTTGTTCCTAGTTTTTTCTAATACAAACAGGGCTGCTACGTACATGTTTTCTGGTGCACATGTACTTTATTGTATATATTTAGAATTAGAATTGCTGCATCATAGGGTATGTACATGTTAGACTTTACTAGACCATCCTAAACCCTTCTCCAATATGGTTGACTAATTTGCACTCCCACCTAGAGTGTGTGACAGTTCCCATTGTATTACATTCTCTCCAACATTTGGTATTTCTGGCTTTCTAATTTTTGTTAATCTGGTGTGAAATGGTATCTCATTATGACTTTAATTTGCATTTCCCAAATTAAGAATGAGTTTAATTTAAATATATTTCATATTAAAATTTAATATATTGTGTTTTCTATTTGCTGAAATACTTGTTCATAGTCTTTGCTATTATTATATTTGGTTTTGTCATTTTCTTATTGATTTTTGGGAGTTCTTTACATATTTATGTAGTTCTAATCCTTGTTAGTTATATGGGTTGCAGAGATCTGTGGTGTGGTTTGAGTGTGACTTGTGTTTTCACTCTTTTTGTTGGTGTCTTTCAATGATGGAAACTACAAATCTTGTTACCAAAAATACTTCCATACCCCAAGGTCATAATGATATTTTCTATCTTTGAACATTTTTGAACATTCTGCATTTCACATTGAATTGATTTTAATTTACCTGGAAATGATTTATTTTGTATGTGTGTGGTGTGAGGTAGAGATATGATTTAATTTTTCTAGATATGTAATTAATACATATATATATATTTTCTATATGTAATATATAACATAACACACATTAATCTATAATACTAATATATGAGGAATATAAGTATCTCAACATCAGTTATTCAGTAGTTCATTGTTTCTATATACCTGCTCTGCTGTAAAATGGACACAGGAGTAGTCCCTTCTTATTAATTAAAGGTTTTTCAAGATTGAATGTTTAAAGCTTTATTGATGAATAATTGACAAATATAATTGTGTATATTTAAAATGTACAACCATGATGATTTGATATACATATACACTGTGGAATGATTACCAAGATCAAGGTAATTAACACATCCATCACCTCACAGAGTTAACTCTGTGTGATTTTGTGGTGAAAACGCTTAAGATCTACTCTCCGCAGTATACTGTCAAGCATACAATACCATATTATTAACTATAGTCACCATGCTGTATGTCAGATACTCAGAATTTAGTCTTTTGAAAGTGAATTTTAAGGTTTTAAAAAATATTTCTAGAACTGCAAGGTAAAGCCACCCAAGGAAGGTGATTTCTTGGTGGTATGAGGGATATTTTTAAAGCAGTGATTCACTTTCCTAAGTGGTTATAGGACTATTCAGTTATAAGTGGAATTATCTAATATGTAGCCTTTTGTGTCTGGATTCTTTCGACTAGGATAACTATTTTTTGGTGCATACAGGTTGTAGCATGTATCAGTAGTTTGCTTCTTTTTTATTACTAATAGCAATTAATATTCCATTTTATGGATATGAAATGTTTTGTTTATTCATTCCCCATCAGATGGACATTTGGGTTGTTTCTATTTTTGGCGGCTATAAATAATGCTGCTATAAACACTTGCATTCATGTCTCTGAGTGAACATATGTTTTCATTTCTTGGGCTACCCATGAGTGAATTGCTGGCCCAAGTATATTTATATGTTTAACTTTTAAAGATGCTATTAAACTGTTTTCCAAAGTAGTCACACAATTTCCCATTCCCATCAACAATGTATGAGGGGGTTTCAGGTTCTCCACATACTCAGTCAGCACTTGGTATTTTTAGTCATTTGGATTATAGCCATTCTTGTGGATGTGTATAATGTTTTATGGTGGCTTTAAATAATACTTCCCTGATGACCGATGATGTAAAACATCTTTTCATGTGCTTCTTACTATTTGTATATCTTATTTGATGACATTTTTATTAAAATATTTGCCCATTTATTGTTATTCTTTTATTGAATTTTAAAGTGTTCTTTTTATATTCTAGATACAAATCCTTATCAGATATAAGGTTAACAAATATTTTCTCCTAATCTGTGCCTTGACTTCATTTTCTTAATGGTATATTTTGAAAAGCCAAAATTTTACTTAGTAAGTTTACTTAGTAAGTTTGTATGTTTGTGTTTTAAACCAGACAATACAAGTATTATACATATTGCTTATACAAAGTTATGTTTCTTAAAATAATTAAGAGAAAAATATATTCATACTGTTTTATATTTAACTAAACACCATTTTCAGTATTCTTTATTTTGTGCAATATATTCAAGTTAATGCTATTTCTTTCAGCCTGAAGGGACATCCTGTAGATTTTCGTATAAGTTAGGTAAACTAGCAGCAAATTCTTTCTGTTTTTAACCTGTGAATATATTCATTTTGCTTTCATTTTTGAAATGATAGTTTTCCTGAATATAGAGTTATTGGTTGACAGTTTTTTTTTTTTTCTTTCAGCACTTTGAATATTTCTTCTACCGCCATCTGGTCTCCATTGTTTGCAAAGAGAAGTCAGCTGTTAACCACGTGGTTGTTTTCTGGTATGTGATGAGTCATTTTCATCTTGCTGCTTTCTTTCTTTGAATTTTATCAGTTTAATATGTTTTAGCTAGGTATGGATCTCTTTATATTTGTCCTTTTTAGAAGTCACTGAACTTTATGAATCTGTAGAAAACGTTTTTTTTAAAACAAATTAATGCTTTCAGCAAATATTTTTGTCCACTATTTCTTCAAATATTTTTTGGCTCTTCTCTCTCTTTTTCTTTCTCCTTCTGGGATTTCCATTACATGTATGTTGGTATGCTTGATGTTATCCTATTAAGTTTTTGTTCATTCTTTTTAATCTTACTTTCTCTCTTTTTCTCAAACTATGTTATTTCCATTGATCTAACATCAAGTTCCGTGATTCTTTTGCCATCTTAAATCTGCTGTTGTGTCCATCTAGTAAATTTTTTATTTTCGTTATTGTGCTTCCTTATATATAAGATTCTTTAATTCTTTGAGTGTGTTTGTAATGACCACGTTGACATCTTTGTCTGCTAAGTCCAACATCATTGTTGATTCTTATGGACTGCTTTTTTTTTTTTCTTTGTATGTGGTCACAATGTCCTGTTTCTCTGCATGATTCCTTTTTTGTTGTTGTTATTATTAAAAACTGGACATTGTAGCAACTCTGGATTTTAATTTTTTTCCTTATGGTTTTTGTTATTGTTTTTAATAATGTGTTTGGACTTAAATTGTGTCAATCTGTTTCCCATGTGGTGTATGGCTATTGATGTTTCTGCTTAGTTTGTGTTATTACTATTTTTTGCAGTGTTAAGTTTGCTGCTTTACTTTGACTTTTTAAAATAACAGCTTAATTGGAATATAAGTCACATACCATACAACTCACCTATTTAAAGTGTACAAGTAAATAATTTTTAGTATAGTCACAGAGTTGTGCAACCATAACCACAATTAATTTTAGAACACTTCATCACCTCTAAAAGAAACTCTGTATATACGATCAGTCACTCCCCATTTTCTCTTAACCTTCCCTGCCCATAGTCCTAGGCAACCACTAATCTACTTTCTGTCCTATAGATTTAGATATTCTAGAAAATTCAAATAAATGAAGTTATATAATATATGGTTTTTTTGTGACTGGCTTCTTCCACTTAGAATAATGTTTTCAAGGTTCATGTATATTATAGCAAGTATTGGTAATTAGCTCCTTCTGATTGCCAGATAATATTCTGTTATAGATATACTACATTTTATTTAACTATCAGTGTCATCAGTGGACAGACATTTAGGTTGTTTCCCCTTTTTAGCTCTTACAGATAATGCTGCTATGAACATTTGTGTACAAGTTTTTGTGTATACTTATGTTTTTATTTCTCTTGGATATGTACCTAGGAGTGGAATTTCTGGGTTATATGATAACTATGTTTAATGTCTTGAGAAATTGCCAGACTGTTTTTCAAAGCAGTTACCCCACTTTAGAATTATACTAGTAGTGTATGAAGATCCCAATTTCTCCACATTCTCACTAACACTTGTTATTATCTGTCTCTTTTATTATAATAATGCTAGTGGATAGCTTGTGTTATTCTTATTTTTATAGCCTGACTTCCTAGAGGTCATGTCAGTGTTTACATAGCTTAATGATAAGTCAATGATTTGGGCACAGATTTTGCTCAGACACCTCAAATCTGGTAAGTCTTTTACCCTCTGGTGATGGGTCTGGTTGGATATGGGTTGGGGAGTTCATTTAGTGTTCAGCCACTTATCAAGTCTGTCTTGCTTTTTATTTTATGCTTGGCTCTTTTGGAGTTCCCCTGTGTATTCACATATTTTCACAGTGATCCAGGAATTCACAGAGAGCATGTCTAGTCCTCCTATAGCTCTCTCATTTCCAGGACCTTCCCACTAAATTTCTGGTGATCCATCATTCACCCCAACTAAAACCAATTACTCAGGCTACAGATCTGTAGATTTTCTGTTTCCTACCAAGTGTGATACTTTTAGTGTCAATGTTTTTTAGCAGGGCTTTTCATCACTGATCCCAAATCAGATCCTTTCTTTATGGCAGCAAACTGGCTGGTTTTCATGTTCAGCCCCACCCTGGTAAAACTTTCATTCTCACTTAGTGAGCTAGGGGATGGGGAGTGGGAGCAGTCCCAGCCATGGAGGCCTCAAATTGACACTGTTCTTACCCACATTTCTAGCAGTTTTTTATGAATAAACATTTCTTCATTTTTTGCTTGCTTTTAGTCAATTTCCAGAGTCCTGCTATAGCTGATTTAGACAAATTTGCCATGTTATACTTACTTCTTTGGGCGTGGAATTCACTGAACTGTATAACTCCTGTTTCTATAACTTTTTAAACGTTTGTTATACTGCTCCTTTCTACCTTATTAGGTAGCTCTCATTAATTATGAGACTTTATTTTTTCTAAGGTAAGTATTTACTGGGATGCATATTCGCCTCATGTTTTAATACATGACATTTATATTATCATTCAGTATAAACATATTCTAATATCCATTATGATTTTTTTCTCATTTTCTCACTGCTTAGAAAGTATTCCTATGTTTTCTTTCTAACATCTCCTTGTTATTGATTTGTAACTTAATTCCACTGGTGAAGTACATAGTCAAATTTTGGAATGTTCCATATATACTTGAAAAGTAAAGGTTTACTCTCCAAATGTAGTGTCTAATATTCTATATATATTCACCATCATCAAACTTGTCAATTATACTGTTTAAATCACCTGTATCCTTCCTGATTATATTTTTCTTGTTTGATAAAAAGGAGAGAAGCCTGTGAGAAATCCCCCACTGTGATTCCCCCTAGTATTTTTATCAGTTTTTGTTATTATCTACTCTAAGACTATGTTATTAGGTTTACATGAGTAAACTGAGCATTTTGTTATGTAGCAACCATCTTTAATTCTGGTTTTATATTTTGTCTTAAAGTCTGTTTTTTGTGTTATTAGTATAGCTACATCATTTTTTGGTTAATATTTGCCTGGTATATTGTTATGAGTTTTCTATTTGTCTGATTATTATGCTTTTTCTTCTTTACACATTCTTTTGGAATTTTTTTTCTCATTCTGTCTAATCTCTCTTTACTGTTTGAAATGTATGTAGTCCATGTGTATTCTTTTAGTAGTTATCCTAGCTATTTTAAATCACATATGTATCATAGTTAACTTAATCTGAAATTAATGAACATTGTTACTATCCTTCTGAATAATACCAGGACTTAAGGTCATTCTGATGCTCTTAACTTTAATGCTGTTACACGACCCACAGTCCCACACATCCCTTAAATCCAGTAAATCCAGGATTTAAATTCTGTGTTCTGCCTCATTCTAAAGAATTTTGAAGAGTAGGTTGGATTTGCAGTGTTCTCACTTCTTGTCAGCAGTTTCAACAATTGGAATAGGAATGGTGAAATTTAAAAGGGAATGAGGAGAAACCCATTCTGATCTCCCCACTGCTGATATTCAGCTACAAGGGGAAAAATATTACTCTGTTCAGTTCTGATGTGTTTATTAACTTGCCTTTCCTATTTGCTTACTCCCATTTCCCCCTATCTGTCTTTCTTTCCTCTCTCTGTGGAAGCACTCTGTATTTCTTTGACTTTTTAATGATACAGATTTATAGGGGTTCTTTAGTGGGCTGTCAAATATATTTGCTTTCTCAAGATCTGAAACGTTTCAAAGTACTTGCTACACAGCACAAATACTGCTTCTATCCTTATAAGGATGATGATAATAAAAATGACACTTTCAATCTTTGTTTTGCTTTTCCTCTGAAGTGTTTCACACGCTAATTATTTCAGGTTAGTTGAACTACCTAGGTCTCCTTAACAGAGTGACACATAAACGTGATGTTGAAATGCACACTGAAAGTAAACAAAGACTTGATTTCCAATTTATTGCTGTCCCCCTACACCCTCCACCACACCAGCATTTACTGATTACAGTTCTCATCTACATCTGAACATATCATGCCTTTCCGTCTCATGGGCACACCCAGCTCTTGAATTCTCTCTCCAAATGCTTCCATAAAAATTACATTTTGAGGCATTCATGCTAAACATCAAAGACCTTCACCCACTCCAGCTGCCACCAAAAAGCATTCACCAACAATGCTTTCACCAACAATGCTTTTAAATGCCAGTCAAGGCATGAAAGAACAATTTCCTGGGACTCATAATGATAAAAGTTAAAGCATCCTATTGATATTCATCAAGGATGTAACACGAGGTAGAGTTTTACATGCAAATGAGAAAGGTGCTTAGAAAAACAAACTGTGCTTTGGAGGCAGCTTTTGAAATTAAGGAAGTTGGAGGCAAAGAAAGTTTTTAGAAAATTACTTTAGAATTTGTGAATTTTTACCAATTCATAAAGAGATGAAAGCTGTGCACATCCTGTGATTAAATCAAGGCTCAAGGGCTCATAGTTTGAGCTGGTTTGGAAAGTATGATCTGAATTTAGAGATGTGATCACCATCACCTGTTTTCCCTCTTCTCTTCCTTCCTCCTTATGCTCTTTTAAACTCCCTTCATCACAATAACTGTTTGTGTTGATTGAATCTGGTTACTCAAAAAGGAGAGTGACATGTCTTGTGCATTCAAGACAAGATCCACATCTTTGTGGGCAAGGGTGTTGCTAGAAGGTTATATGTGACTTTAGAGGCCCTTGGCATCATCAGCAATTAATGACAACAACACAACCACAACAACAAACATGCATATAGCACTTGCTCTGTGTGAGGCACAGTATTAAGTATTTTATATATATATTATTTTATCCTTAGCACAACTCTGTATTACTGATGGGGAAACCGAGTAACAGAGAGGTCATGTTACTTGCCTGTAGTTGTTGAGTAGCAGATTCAGGAAGTAAAGTGGATGATCTGACTCTCAGGGTTCAGGCTCTCACTCTCTATTTTACACTGCCTACAGATTTTTTTTTTTAAAAGATTGATTGATTGATTGATTGATTGATTGCTATGTTGGGTCTTCGTTTCTGTGCGAGGGCTTTCTCTAGTTGCAGCGAGCGGGGGCCACTCTTCATCGCGGTGCGCGGGCCTCTCACTATTGCGGCCTCTCTTGTTGCGGAGCACAGGCTCCAGATGCGCAGGCTCAGTAGTTGTGGCTCACGGGCCCAGTTGCTTCGCGGCATGTGGGATCTTCCCAGACCAGGGCTCAAACCCGTGTCCCCTGCATTGATAGGCAACCACTGCGCCACCAGGGAAGCCCTACAGATTTTTTTTAAAAAGGTTTTTATGGAATGTCAACTGAAAAAAATGCCTAATGTGAGAGTGTGAGTTAAGTTGTATTGGGACAAAATGAAGACTATAGCCTGGGAGACAGCGTCTCTGATAGCTCTGAGGAACTGCTCCAAAGAGGTAGGGGGGAAGGTCAGTATGATATATGATTTTAGTGAGGGGGGGACGTGCAGTTAGGCACACATTTTGGCAGAGGCTTGCTGCTAGTCATGAGGAGCAGATGTTACCATTGATGATTTTAGTGCTTTTCTAGATATGAGGAGATATAAGAACTTGGGCTCATAAAATTTTCTCCTGAAAATATCTAACTATTTGAAGGCCTGTTCTGCCAGTTTTTCCCAGAACACAGATTGCCTTATTCCTGATCTCCACCCTGAACTCCTTTCAGGGTGTGTTGAAGGTCAGTGGCTGCAGTGACTAGTGACTTAATCCTTGTAGAGGCAGATGGCAAGTGCCAATTTTTAGATGGCAGGAAGGTGCCATAGTCTATCTGAGACTGAGAATTTGGCAGTGTCAGAAGGTCTGCCACCCCAAATTAGGGTGTCATTGCTTCATCCCACACTGCTACAAGTTCCCCTCGCCCACACTCATCTTCTCAGTCTCTGAATTCTAGAAGTACTTTCTGCATTCCTTAAATATTGGTGGAATAGAATCTATTTGGATAATCTGTTTTTTGTTTAACTGTATTTTGGACCTGCTTTATATTCCTACTTAGAGTATAACATTTGGAGGCCAGAGTCTATGTCTTATATTTTTATATTGTCACCAATCTCTAGCGCAGTCCTTTTGCCTAGGAACTATTTATGTGCTGTATTGGTAGATAAATGAGAGTAGTAATTAAAGAACTAAGATGGAAAGATTGTCTGAATACCTAGAAGAGAAGAATTCAACTTAAAAAGGGGGTGGGGATGGGAAAGGAAAAAAAATGCAAAGAAAACAAAGAAAGAAGCTACCAAGTTCCAAGCAGGAGTATTTCAGACTAGGGAAATGGTAGGATGAATTAACCTGAGAGTCAGAATTCTTTCTAATGGAAGGAGAGACAAAGCTGAACTTGGGTTTTCTCTGTGATTATATTTCCTCTTGTGTATATATTATGCCCACATATCTCCTCATCCCCACAATAAAGTCATTTTTTCTGTATTCAGAAAGACCAGCCTGACAGTATATTGCTGTCATAAAGGGTCACCATGAAGATGAAGAGAAGGATCTATAAGAAGATGGCTACATTCTAAGGTCAAAGTTACAAGGAATATCCAAAGCTCTTAGAAATAGAAGCCAAATTAGGCAATTTGCTAAGCTTGTATGTTTTGTTCCAAGAAAATTCCTCCACAGAACCTGAAATCATCTGACAGGGGGGTATCCTGGCAACATTAGCAGACAGCAAAACTCATTACCTTATATTGATACTTTTATCATTGTATCAGATTAAAGTGGAAGCTTGTTTTAATAAGAAAGATGAAAAATTTGAAAACATCTGAAAGTTCCAAGTCAAGTTTGGAGGAATGATGAAAACTTGGTCAAACATAGAGTTATGAGATTTTGCAGAGACTATGTAAGATTTTAATTTGATGTACATTTCTGTGCTATTAATTTTAATAGTACACTTTAAATAAATTTAATTGAATGAAACATCTGTTTTTTTAGTTTTAGTCTAATATTCTTCCATAAGTTACATTTATAGGCAGTATTAAGGAGTTTGCTTTTTCTCTAATAATGTTGTGTTTCTCTCTCCGGACTTCCCATTCAATTTTGCTATTTTTCTCTCTATTTCTGAAGTAAGCCATTTTAAGCACGACTCCTTTCTTCTGGGAGACTGTTGTTCCAAGATAACCACAATTAATTCACTAATTTCCTTCATAGTCTAATTAGCAATGGTTATCAGATTAATCTGAAATTACCTGGAAAGAGTTCATAGAATAGTTTTAACAAACATGAACTTTCAGCAAAGTAAAATTTTCCTTTGAATATTTTAAACTCACTTATCATATGAAGATTCTAATTGCAGCTCTTAACGTTGCTGCTTATAATGGCAAAAATCTAACTCAAAGTTTTTCTTCTTTATGAAACACTTCATGAAAATGTTTCTTTGAAACCAGTTCACTAAAGCTGTAACCAGTGAACTTGTGTGTTCTGGCCTGTTTGGCAGAACTACCTCAATGCACATGTAGACGCTGAGGCTGTCCTTGCTTCACGGGCTTTAAGGTCATTTACATCATTCCCCTTCCTCTGCTTTCATACACGCTGCACAATATTCTGATTATGTTTGGCTTCCCAAATAGATTTTCAAAGAGAATGTACTCATTGATGAGTGACCCTGGGTATTGAGTCCACTTTTTCTGGTTGGCATTTTGGTGAATGCAACAGTCTTTTCTGAGTTTGGTTAACATAAGAGAATGGTGTTAGTCCCTTAGAAAATGATGAACTCTGGGTACACTGACAAAATAATTTTAGACTATAAAAACTGGGCTTCACCAAGGAAATGCCACTCTGCTGAGGTCTCCCTAAGGGACCAGCTCATTACACCAGGTAGCATCTTGCCCTCAGGCTGTGTTAATGCTCTGTGGGTGTGGTTTGCTGCCATGTGTTGAAAGATTGGCTTCCTCGCACAACTGGGGTGTCTTACTTGACTCTCTCTCTTCCCGGTCAGCCAGATCGTGGAGGAGGGAGGGTCTTCTTATTTGGCTACTTCCTTCCCGGGAAATGCAGAGCAGAAGATGGTCTTGGTCCAGCTTCATGGAATAATTCCACCATCCTATACAGCTTTCCCTTTTGCCTTTTTCCAATCTTATTTTTCAGAGATGAACCGCATACTGTCTACATGTTAACCCTGCAATGCTGCAAATATTACCTTAATAGTTTATGTAATATCACAAAAGAGAGACATGAATTACCTGTGGTAATTTGTTAGGTACAGAATGACATATATAAAGTTTCTACTTAAGGAAATACTGATCACTCATTAGTCATTTACCATGCCTAGATATGGATCCTTTATTTGTGAGGTCTCATGAATATATTCCCTCCCTTCTGTTTCTAATGATACCTCATAGTTCAGGTCCTCACTGGCTTTTGGACTATTGACTGTTGCAATAGTCATCATATTATTTTTTAAATTCCTTTTGTGCTACAGGGGTATTGTCATATGAGCTTTGGCCTGGGAACCAGGAGATACAGGCCATGAATAAATGTGCTTATGAATGTCAGTCACCTACCCGGACCTCAGTTTTTTTTTAACATAAAAGAATGGGGATAGACTACAGTGTTTTCAGAAGCCCTTGCTGCACCAAAAGGGAATTGCTCTGTCAATACTCTAGCCCTCACCTTTGCCCTAAAGTCTCCAGTGGCTCTTAATTCTTTATAGAAGGAACTTCAGGATCTTAGGCCTTTATATTCTGGGCAAACCTAATTTAAAATATGTTTCCCCTATTTGATCTCATTTTACTGATGGTTTTGCACACACGGTTTGCACTGATGGCTTCTCCCTCTGCTCCTCCCACCTCTTGCCTCCTTTGTGCTTAACTGAGTCCTACTCTTCCTTCAACATCTGAATCAGGCTCTGTAGCTATAACACGGTCTCTAAGCATCTTCCAGCACCCACAGTGATGTGCCTTCCTTGAGTTCCCATTTGGCCTATATGTGTGTTCCTGAAAAATAATGCACTAAAAGTACCAGAACTCATGGGGAAAATTGGTTGGGAGCAGATTATTCAAAACCTATGCAACTTGTGACCAAAGCACTGATGAAAACAAGAATAATCCTTTTTGATACATTTTAGGATAGTTTCAAAAGACTTTAAAATTCCTAAGAAATGAAAAATACTACAGTGAATTTAGGACTTTAATTTAAAAAAGGCACTTTGATGATGGGAGGGAAGATAGAATGCAAGATCAAGGCTGCTGAGTTAGGGAGATGAGCAAAATGTACGAAGATCTGGGAGGACCTGCAATAACTCTTCCAAGACAGAGTACATGACTGAACTGAGCCAGGAAGAAGGACATGGGCCATGTGTACGGTGGCTTGCTGTACTCGGCTGTGCTAGTGTTGTGTGAGTTCAGCTGCTGATACTGGCTGGCACAAACTGGTAATGTGAGAAAACAATCAGATATAAACCAGTGTAACCTCTGTGTTATCCTGATATCTCTCCTTCCTTTACTCATCCCTTATAAGCCAGTTGGCATTATGATAACAGATATTGTAGCAAGAAAAATTATTCTTTTTCTTGGTTTTAGGTATTTTATGTGTCACCAGCAGATAATTTATTTTAATAATGGTGAACCAGGGCTCAGGCACAGGAATTCAGGAATTCACTGGGTGCTCAGCTTGCTAATTTGTCTTCTTTACAAACCATTTCTGAAAACAATTACTTTTAGGGTGGAAATCTCCTTTACTCTCTTGCAAGTTCCTTGAAGAGTACTGTGACTGAGAACTGTTTGGATTCCCTGACTCACTGTGTTTTGACCTAGAAGGTGCTCAACACGTTCTTGATTATTGACTGATTAACCAACACACACACGCGCACGTGCACACACGTATGATTAGAAATAAATATTTAAGCCTTACATCTCTAACACAGTTGTCTTTAAACCTTCATTATAAATATTTCTCTTATCAGTCATGAATAAAATTATGGAAGTAAATAAACAAGGTTTGCATTCAGTAAATGCGGAAGGAAAAACTATACAATTATCCGTATATTGAATTTGTTATTGTTCTGGTTAGAAATTAAATGTGCTCCTGAAGGAAACTGTCCATGGTATACCAGCACCTCTTCTGCCATTGTGGATCTGTAAGAAAAAAAAATTCTAAGCACTTGCACAATTCTGTCCTAAGAAAATTAGAAGTGTCGATCGCAAAGGAATGAAGTAGCAGCTATTTAGAACAGAGTGTCTCTCCTCCACATATGCGTGCAGGATCCGGCATGCTTCCTGTGCTTAATAGGCGTATGGCCTTTGCGTGGGTAACTCTTCAATGAATGTGTGATGGTGCCATCATGTACTTCGCACATGGGGTAAAATCCTTTGCTGAAAGATTTTGTGCGTTGCTAATGAGCGTGTTGCTAAAATTGTACTATGCTGAAAATAATCAGAATAAGAAAATATGTTTCCTCTGTCCATTTTCCAACTGAATGCTGAAAAAGTGGTCCCTCAGGGTCTCTCACACACTGTGTATAATGCAACATCTTCTAAATTGAGAGAAAGGAGAAAACAGAACACATTCTCTTAGAATCTGGGCATCATATTGGTGTTCCTCAGAAGCTACTTTGGTGAAAGAGAATTTGATGTCAGGGCGGGTGAAATTATTAGCTTGTCCCTCAGGGAAAGAGATACTGCTGTAGGAAACAGATGAAAGTTACTGTATGAGGCACAGGCTGCCAAGGAGGCACCTCTGATGAGCCGGGGTACTAATAAAAATGGACACATTCTTCTAAAATGGGACTCATGGTAAAGGGGAGCAACTGATGAGAGGTATATTTCCAGGAATACTTTGGGTTATGGAGCATGGAACCTCGGGGTTCCAAATAGTCACTTGGTTTCACTGTGGCAATTAGCTACCAGCAGCCAGCATCTTTTATCTGCTAGATGTGACTAAAAATTTGACACTAATTATAATGAATGACAAATATACTGAAAGTTGGAGTCCAAGGCTGAGTGCTTGAGGACCTGGTAGTTATTAATGTTATTAGCTATTTTCAGAAGAATTAATTTCAAACCTATTAATTCTGCGGTCATTTCTCCTCTTTTAAAAATACTAGGAGAGTGATTTCTTTTATTGGGCTCTTTTTCTCTTGTGCTTTCTAAATCTTAAGAAGTATTATCTCTTTAGATTGAAAAGCAATGACATGAGTCAGTGTAGCTTCTGTTCCAAGTATCTGTTGGTGTTTGGGGGCAGCACAGAAAAACAGTGACTCTCAGCATTCACTGTGCATCAGAATCACTTGGAAAGACTTAAAAAATACAGATATTCAGGGCTTACCCTCAAAGATTCTGAAACAACTGGTCTGTAATGGGCCTGGGCAGCTGTATTGTTAAAAGCTCTTGACATTCTAAGATGCAGCTAGCACTGAGGACAAATTGATTTGAATGACACATGTGAAGGTCATTTGTTAAAAGGACAGTGCCTGCTACAAGTAGTTGTTCAATTAGTGATGCTGGAGGAAGCGGAGGAAGATGATGAGAAAGAAGTACCGGTCTGCCTGACGATGCCGTGAGGCACAAGATCCTCTTAGGCAAGGATGACATTACCCCTGTTTTCTGTCAGCTTATTCTTCTTAAAAATTGACTTCCCTTGTCCACCCAGTTGCAGATAGGTTCATCTATGTTTCTTGGGTTTTAAGTCCCTATTCATTCTAAGGTGCCTCATCAAGTTGGTAGTAGCTCTTTTTGAGGGAGAAGGGGGATCATAAGTGAAAGGTTCAATTAAATTTGCCTCTCACTACAAATCACATTCTGATTTCAGAAAGAGTAACATGTGGGAAAAGAGTCTTGTAAAAATGAGAAAATAGCCGTTTGACTTTCCTATTCAAGTCTGAAGGATCATCATCTCGTAAAATTAGTTTAATTAATGTTGGGAGTCTCCAGGAAAGTATTTCTGTTTACAAGCAGCTTAATTAAATCACCTTATTCAGGGGGAAAAAATTGATTTCCTCTCTCTGCATTTCAGTAAAGTCCAAATCAGTCATCTCTAAGTACCTTTTTCCAACTTCAAATATAGTATATTAAGTTATCAAAATGTTTTTGTCAGTAACCTTCAACCACCCTTAATGTGGAAAGTAATGTGGAAAGCTAGTACATATGTGAGCACAAGCTACTAAAGACACATAAAAATAAAACAAGCAGACTAAACTGTTGAATTAGTTAGAAGTGTTCTTAAAGTACAACTAATCTACTGAGAAAAAGATGTTACATGTCACGTACAGATTTAATTATATACTAGCTCACCAGATTAACAAAGTTCATTTATCTGATATGAAAACATAAGTTACTTTTCAAATCTTGAAAGGTCTCATAATTTAGTGGTACTTTTTGATATAAAATTTCTCTTTCTCTCTCTTTCCCTCTCCTTTTCCCTCTCCCTCTCCTGTGGTGGAAATAATTGTGACCTCCATAGGATGTAAAATAACTCAGAAGCTAATACTGTATCTGTGAAAGGTATCATCTTATAAAATGAATTTTCATTAACCATTTGATCTTTTTCCTTCCCTGGAATAACCCCCTTTTACAGCTGTTCTTGTGTTTCACATATTATAATATTAGAAAAGTGACAGCTACTGGGCTATCTTTTTTTGAACTGTGTAGACAGACCAAAAAAAGCCACCTGTCTCTTCAGCACCAGATAACTAGGTAAGGTATTTATCTATCTCTGATAGTACAAAGAAGGCAGAGAGAATTTTAATACTTTTTTTTTGAAACACTAATTTTCTAGACACGCTCTTGTGTATTTGCTGTTAAGCAATCTCACCCCTACTGTAAATATAAAATCAGAATATCTAATAAACAACATCAAGTTACATACTTATTAAGCTTATGCTGTACCCTATCATCTCCATGTTATTATTCTTGAAGGGCACTGAAATTTAAGAGACTTGAACATTTGATGTAAGCTTTTATCATGAGTACTACAATTTAGGAAAGCAAAAAGAAAAGATGGTATCTATAAATTTTCTGCAAGCTACCTATTCTGAGAGCATCGTCTCCGCTCTAGTTTTATTGACATATAATTGAGGTATAATATTGTATAAGTTTAAGATGTACATGTTGATTTCATACATTTGTATATTGCAAAATGACTGCTACCATAGTGTTAGCTAACACCTCTAACACATCACATAATTACCATTTCTTTTGTGTGGTAAGAACATTTAAGATCTACTCTCTTAGCAACTTTCAAGTATATAACACAGTATTATTAACTATAATCACCATGCTCTACATTAGGTCTCCACAGCTTATTTGTTTTATAACTGGAAGTTTGTACCCTTTGACCAACATCTCCCCATTTCTCCTACCCCCACCCCAGCCCCTGGTAACCGTTTTTGTACTCTGTTTTTGTGAATTCAGCTTTTTTAGATTCTACATGTAAATGATAGCATACAGTGCTGTTTTTGTCTGACTTATTTCACTTAGCATAGTGCCCTCAGGTCCATCCATGTTGTTGCAAATGGTAGAATTTCCTTCTTTCTCATGGCTGAATAGTATTCCATTGTACATATATACCACATCCTCTTTATCCATTCATTCATTGACAGACGCTTAGGTTGTTTCCATGTTTTGGCTATTGTGAATAACGCTGCAGTGAACATTGGAGTGCAGATATCTTTTCAAGATCCTGTTTTCACTTCCTTTGGATGTGTACTCAGAAGTGGAATTGCTGGATCATATGATAGCTCTATTTTTTTACTTTTTGAGGAACCTGCATACTGTTTTCCATAGTGGCTGTACCAATTTATATTCCCAAAAAGAATGGACAGGGATTCTTTTTCTCCACATCCTCACCAACACTTGTTATCTCCTGTCTTTTTGTTAATAGCCATTCTAATAGGTGTGAGGTGATGTCACACTGTGGTTTTAATTTGCATTTTTCTTATGATTAATGACGTTGAACACCTTTTCATATGCCTGTTGGCCTCTGTATGTCTTCTTTGAAAAATGTCTATTCAGACACTCTGCCCATTTATTAATTAGATTGATTGTTTGTTTTTGCTATTGAGTTGTATGAGTTTTTTATCCAGGTATATCTTGGAGATATTGTGAGTTTGGTTCCAGACCACCACGATAAATCAAATATCACAATAAAGTGAGTCACATGGATTTTTTTGTTTCTCAGTGCATATGAAAGTCATGTTTACACTATACTATAGTCTATTAAGTGTGCAGTAGCATTATATCTGAAAAAGTACATATTTTAATTAAAAATACTTTCTTGCTGAAAATGCGAACCATTATCTGAGCCTTTAGTGAGTCATAATCTATTTTGCAATATAACATCAAACATCACTAATCACAGATCACCATAACAAATATAATAATAATGAAAAAGTTTGAAATGTTGCAAGAATTACTGAAATGTGACATAGAGACATGAAGTGAGCAAATACTGTTGGAAAAATGGCAATGATAATCTTGCTCAGTGCCGTGTTGTCAGAAACCTTTAATTTGTAAAAAAAAAAAAAAAAAAAAAATACCTGCAAAGCACACTAAAGAGAAGCACTATAAACAAGGTATGCTTGAATATGTAGGGTATTAGATCCTGCATGCCGCAACTAAGACCTGAGGCAGCCAAAATAAATACTAAATAAATAAGTAAATAAATATTTTAAAAATTGCAAATATTATAGGCAACCTCCCATTCAGTCGGTTGCCTTTTCGTTTTGTTGATGGTTTCCTTTGCTGTGCAGAGACATTTTAGTTTTATGTAGTCCTACTTGTTTACTTTTGCTTTTTTGCCTTTGCTTTTGGTGTCAGATCCCCAAAAAATCGTCAAGACTGATGTCAAGGAGTTTACGCCTATGTTTTCTTTTAGGAGTTTTATGGTTTCAGGTCTTATGTTCAAGTCTTTAGTTCACTTTGAGTTGATTTTTGTGTGTAGTGTAAGATAGTGTTTGAGATGCATTCATTTGCATGTGGCTGTTCAGTTTTCCCAACACCATTTGTTGAAGAGGCTGTCTTTTCCCCACTGTATATTCTTGGATCCTTTAACATAAATTAATTGATCATATATGCATGGGTTTATTTCTCGGCTCTCTGTTCCATTGATCTGTGTGTCTGTTTTTATGCCAATTCCATACTGTTTTGATTGCTATAGCTTTGTAATATAGTTTGAAATCAGGAAACATGATGCCTTCAGCACTGTTATACTTTCTCAAGATTCCTTTAGCTATTCTGGGTCTTTTGTGATTCCATTCAAATTTTAGGATTGTTCGATTTCTGTTGAAAATTCTATTGGAATTTTGATAGGGTTTGCATTGAATCAATAGATGACTTTAGGTAGTATGGATATTTTAACAATATTAATTCTTCCACTTCATGAGCATGGAATATATTTTCATTTATCAGTGTCTTCTTCAATTTTGTTTATCATTTTCCTAGAGTTTTAAGTGTACAAGTCTTTCACCTCCTTGGTTAAATTTATTCATAGGTATTTTATCCTTCTTGATGCAATTGTCAATAGGATTGCTTTCTTAATTTCTCTTCCTGATAGTTTATTTTTAGTGTATAGAAACGCAAGTGATTTTTGTATATTGATTTTGTATCCTGAAATTTTATTGAATTCATTGATTAGTTCTAAGAGTTTTTTGGTGGAGTCTTCAGTTTTCTCTATACAGTAGCAAGTCATGTGCAAATAGTGAAGTTTTACCTTTTCTTTTCTGATTTGAATGTCCTTTTTTTCCCTTTGCCTAATTGCTCTGGCTAGGACTTCTAATACTATGGTGAATAAAAATACTGTGGTGAATAAAAGTGTCAAGAGTGGACATCCTTGTCTTATTCCTGATCTTAGAGAAAAAACTTTTGGCTTTTCACCATTGAGTAGATGTTAGCTGTGCATTTGTCACATATGGGCTTTATTATGTTGAAGGTTGACCTACTCCTTTTTTTATTATTTTTGTATACCACTCTTTTTCTACATTTTGTGGTTTGAAATGAGCTTTTTATATAATTTTATTTTTCTCCTTTCTTAGCATACTTCTTTTGATGGTATTTCCTCCCATTAAGTAGATTGTCTTTTAGTTTTGCCAATGGTTTCCTTTGCTGTGCAAAAACTTTTAAGTTTAAAAGTTAAACCCCATTTATTTATTTTTGCTTTTGTTTCCTTTTCCTGAGGAGACAGATTCAAAAAATATTTCCACAACTTATGTCAGAGTGTTCTGCCTATGTTTTCTCCTAGGAGTTTTATGGTTTCCACTCTTATCTCTAGGTCTTTAATCATTTCAATTTTATTTCTGTATATGGTGTGAGGAAATGTTCTAATCTCATCCTTTTACATGTATTTGTCCAGTGTTTCCAGCACCATTTATTAAAGAGACTGTCTTTTTTCCATTGTATATGCTTGCCTCATTTGTCATAATTTAATTGACCATAAGTGTGTGGGATTTTTCCTGGGCTCCCTATTCTGTTCCATTGACCTATGTGTCTGGTTTTGTGCCAGTGCCATGCTATTCTGATTACTGTAGCTTTGTAGTATAGTCTGAAGCCAGGGAGTGTGATATCTCCAGCTTTGTTCTTTTTTCTCAAGATTGCCTTGACAACTTGGGGTCTTTTGTGGTTTGATGTGAATTTTAGGATTATTTGTTCTAGTTCTGTGAAAAGTGTCATGGGTATTTTGATAGAGATTACATTAAATCTGTAGATTACTTTGGATAGTATGAACATCCTAACAATTTTCTCCCAGTCCATGAGCACAGAATATCTTTCCATTTATCTCTATCATCTTCATTTTCCTTCATCAGTGTTTTATAGTTTTCAGAGTATAGTTCGTTCACCTCCTTGGTTAGGTTTATTCTAGGTATTTTATTCTTTTTGATGCAGTTTTAAACAGGATCATTTTCTTGCTTTCTCTTTCTGATAGTTTATTAGTGCATAGAAAACAACAGATTTCTGTTTCTTAATCTTGTATCCTGCTACTGTATTGAATTACTTTATTGTTTTTTTGTTTTGTTTTTTTTTTTTGCGGAGTCCTTAGGGTTTTCTATATATAGTGTCATGTCATCAGCAAATAGTGACAGTTTTACTTCTTTCCTTCCAATTTGGATGTCTTTTATTTCTTGTCTGATTGCTGTAGCTAGGACTTCCAATACTATGTTAAATAGAAATTATGAAAGTCGGCATCCTTGTCTTGTTCCTGATTTTAGAGGGAAAACTTACAGCTTTTCACCATTGTGTATGATGTTTGCTGTGGGTTTGTAATAAATGACTTTTATTATATTGAGATATCTTCCCTCTATACCAACTTTCTTGAGAGGTTTTTATCATAAATAGATGTTGAATTTTGTCAAGTGATTTTTCTGCATCTATTGAGATGATCATGTGATTTTTATTCTCCATTTTGTTAATGTGGTGTATCACTTGATTGATTTGCAGATACTGAACCATCCTTGGGTCCCTGGAATAAATTCCACTTGATCATGGTGCATAATCCATTTTATATATTGTTGAATTTGGTTCGCTGATATTTTGTTGAGGATTTTTGCATCCTATCTGTCTTCCTTCTCTATCTGGTATTCCCATTACATCTATATTATATTTCTTGTAGTTGTCACACAGTTCTTGAATATTCTCTGCTGTTTTTTCCATCTTTTTCCTCTTTGCTTTTCAGTTTTGCAACTTTCTATTGACATATTCTCAATGTCAGAGATATTTTTCCTCTGCCATGTCTCATCTGCTAATATGCCCCTCAGAAGTATACCTCATTTCTATTACAGTCTTTTTTATCTCTAGCATTTCTATTTGATTCTTTCTTAGAATTTCCATCTCTCTTGCTACATTACCCATCTGTTCTTCTATATTGTCTATGCTTTTCATTAGGTTCCTTAGCATATTAATCATAGTTGTTTTGAATTCTGAATCTGATAATTACAACATTCATGCCATACCTTAGTCTATGCTTTCTCTGTGTTTTCAAACTGTGTTTTTTATCCTTTAGTTTGCCTTGTAATTTTTTGTTGAAAGTCAGAAATGATTTACTGGGTAAAAGGAATTGCTTTAAATATGCCCTTAGTGGTGTGGTGGTAAGGTGTGGGGGGTGGGGAAGCATTCTATAGTCTTATGAATAGGTCTCAGTCTTTTAGTGAACTTGTGTCCCTGGACTGTGAACTTTACTGGTGCTTCTCAGATTGATTCCTCTCCCCTCCTTCCCCTCCACCTTAGGTGAACAGGATGGCTAGAATATGCTAGAGCTGGGTATTTCTATTCTCCCAGATCAGTTAGGCTTTCATAAAACTAGTAAAAAAGTTTCTCTTGAAGCCAGATTTTTCTATGAAGAACAGAATGCTTTGGTATATTTCAAAATGATTACTTTCCCCCTCCCCTGGCTGGAAGTTCTGAGGGCATATTTTCTCTGATTTTCACTGTGAGAACCTGTTAAGGCTTTTGGAGGTAAAACCCACAACAGTATGAGGTCTCCCAAATGACTGGGTCCCCTCAAGTTTTTAACTCTCAGACTTTTTCCACACTGAGCCTCCAGCAATTTTGCAGTTATAGTTTAGGTTTTCCTATGCTGGTGCTGTTTCCTAGGGAGGTTTCTGCTCTGGTAAGTTGTGATTCTCTGTAAGCTCCTGTTTGTCTCTCCAGTCTTTGGAAGAATGGTTTGCTCTGTGATGTCACTTCTATGACAGATCTGAGAAGAGTTGTTAATTTTTTAGTTTGTTCACTTTTTATTTGTTACGGCGGAGTGACAACTTCCTAGCTCCTTACATGCTGGAATGGAAACCAGAAGTCTCATATTGCCCTTTTAATACTGGGTTTATTCTTAGGTATTTAATATTTTTAAATTGCTATTGTAAATTGGGTCTTTCCTAGTATTACATATCCTAACTAATATCGTTTTATACATGAAAGCTTTTGCTTTCTATATGTTATTTTTTCCCAATCACCTTAGTAAACTCTCTTATTGTTTATAATAATTTTTCAGTAAAATCTATTGGTTTTACAGGTGTACAATCATGCCAGTTCACCACCCAGCACAACTAGAATACAATGGGAAGGGTGGTCCCTAGGGTTGTGAAACATGGTGACCCTGCTAATTCATGTCACCTGAAGGAGAGATAATTTTACCTCCTCCTTTACGATTTTTATACTTGTCATTTCTTCATCTTGCCTAATTGTATTGGCTAGGTCCTCCAGAACAATGTAAACATAACTGTAGAATTATTTACTGTCTTTACCTTATTTTTGACTTTAATGGGGAAACACCACTGTTGTTTCCTATTAAGTGTGATGCTAGTATCATGTTAAAGATATCTTGAGTAATTTCTATTTATTTAAAGTTTTTAAAAAATCAGATGTAGGAGAGAATTTTGAGTACAATTGATATTTGAGGCAATGGATGTCATCATGGTTACAAGAAAAGCATTTGTGTACATACAAAAAGGAAGGGATCATGGATTAAACCTGAGGAAACGTCTGTATTTAGAAGGTGGAAGGAGAAAGAAAATATAGAAACAGTCCGAGGAGAGTCCAGGTCAACATAAAACTGGCTGATAGTGTTTTGAAAACTTCCCAGTATTGTTTATAGAAATGTAAGCTACTTATGCTTGGACAGAAGTCCCAGCAACCAGTAGAATAACAAAATTAGGATATTGCTTATTTGGTTTGGAAGAATAATGTATATTAGTTTTGTAGAATTTCTGTAGAAGTTATAAATGATGTATGAAATAAAAAAGTATCTCTGTGTGCTGCAACATTGCATTCAGAGGCAATCAGACAGGTCTATTGAGCTCAAAGCCCAAGATGAAGTACAATGAACCCCTTCGCTTCATATTCTGAAACATAGAAGTATTTCTTGTTTTCCTAATGTTTCACAGAATTGAATCTCTTGCTCTGGAGACACCTCATATCAGTTCTGTTAACAACAACAAAAAAAAGTGATTCTCAGTTGTGCAAACTTTCCCTAGAAATGTTTCTGCATGAGGCATATTTCAGTGATGTTCTTTGAAGAAATGGTCAGTTCACTAAGTTGGAAAGTGGAGATGGAAGTACCAGAATAATTGCATCACAAGCAAGATCTTGCATATACTGGATATACATAAACATGTAAAATATAATATTAAGGAAAGAATCCAGAGATTAGCTTAGTTTACCTTGAGAATATTCCTATTGTCTTCCATTTTCCTTTTTTAGCTGATATTTATCTATCTAGGGGGTTTATTGATTATCTTAGAGATATTTTTTGACAGATAATGTAAAGTTAGGGCACTATTATTTGGACTCATTCTTCTAATTGTGGAACTGTTGCTGGGCCCACTAGATGTTGATTTACAAGTCTGTTTTCATGAGGATTTTCTTTTGGTGGAAGGAGGGAAGACAGAAGCAGAAGGGCACAGAGGTAGTGGAAGAGAAGAAGCATGGAGAGTATTGAAGGGGTTTGTCCCTATCTATCAACCCAGCCCCCAGAATTTCTACCAGAACTATATAAAGAAAAGGGCTGCCAGAATAGGCTATTTTTATGAAACATTCTTTAAGATTCTGGGACACGGACATCGCGGACATGGTGCCCAGAAGGTATGTTGGCAGAGTGCCTTAGCCTAGTAGCTAAGAAAGAGTCCTGGAGACATTTCCTTGACTTTAAACCCTTGCTCTCCAAATGTCTAGCTTCGTAACCTTAGACAAATTACTTCCCTAAGCCTCAGTTTCCCATCTCTATTAGTTTTCTTTAGCTGCCATGGTGAATTACCACAAACTCAGTAAGCAACAGAAATTTATTATCTCAGTTCTAGAGGCCAGAATTCCGAAATCAAGATGTCAGTAGGGTCATGCTCCCTTTAGGAGGCTCTGGGGGAGAATTTGTCCTTTGCCTGTTTTAGATTCTGGTGGTTGGCATTTTTCAGAGTTCCTTGGCTCATGGCTGCATCATTCCAAGCTCTGCCTCTTTTTACATCCCTTTCTCTCCCCACCCCCTCCCAACCCCTTCTCTTTCTCTCTCTGGTGTATGAAATCTCCCTCTACCTCCCACTTATAAAAGACACTTATGATTGGATTTAGGACCCACCTAGAAAATCTAGGATAATCTCCCCACAGCAAGATCCTTGACTTAATCACATCTGCAAAGTCTGTTTTCTTTTATCAAATAACAATTACAGGTTCCAGGAATTAGGACCTGAAAATTTGGGTAGCCATTATTCAGCCTACTGCAATATCCTACAAAATCGTGATAATAAAAATGCCTACCTCCTAGTTGTGTGATAATAAAAGAGAAAACACAAATAAAATATTTAACGTAGTTCCTGTCACACTATAAACATCAATAAGTGTTAGAGATTCTTCTCACTAAACTGTAAGCTCTTTGTAAAGTTACCATGTCCATTTTTGCACACCATCATAGCCCTAGTGACCAGCACAGTGCTACCACAATAAATATTTGTCAAAAGAAGTATATTAAAAGGAATTGTTTTCTCACATTTGTTACCTCAAAATGTATCTTGGGCACATTGAGGAATCTGGAGGGTACAGCAACACTTTGGGGAGTTGGTGTTTGCAGCCTTATTGGGAGGTAGTGCTTTTGTGAGGCACATGAATGTTGTCAAGTGGGTACCACATGGCTGATAGTGGCAGAGAAGCTATCTCCAAGTAGCCCAGAGCAGGCTTTTGTCCTGGAGCAGATCAAGGCAAATAGGACTGATTGTGAGCTCTCATGAGACACCATGTGGGATTCCCCAAAATACCTGCGTGAGTGATATTTTGCTGGGATCTGGGAGTCATGTGTTAATAGAAAAGAACGAAATTTAAGGCTAACAGATTTAGGACTAACAGATAAAATAAGCATATTTGAGGCTTGTTAAAGTCATATCTGGCTTATAACTGGCTTCCTAGTTCTCTTGTTTCTTTTTCATTTACTCATTTTTTCCTAGTAATTCTTTGTTCTGACTGCAGTAATTTCTATTGCTTTTGTCCTCTTTCAGTGCCCTATATCTTCTTATATAATTTTTAAACTAGAGCAATAAATCCTTAGTCTGTAGTCACACTACACATCTGGATTGATTAACCTGCTATTCAAACACAGTTGAAAATTGATATCCCACTTTTAACTATAGCTATAAAAATGAAATATGGATTTAGAAGTCCTTCTTGGCAAAAACCTAAGGATGACCATATAATTTATTGTCCAAATCAGGACACTTCCAAGAGTGAAAGGGAGCACTATTAATTATTACCCTGGCACAGTCTCAGACAAATCAGGATGAATGACCACCCTATGTAAATGTCCCAAGTTGCTGCTTTATGAAGGCCTGGGTGTGTTCGCCTTTACCTTAGGATGCATTCCTAAGGTAAAAGGGAACAGATAGATACTCACAAGAATAAAATATAAAATAAGATTAAACTAAATAAAAAATGGACGGGATTCCTGGAGGAAGGCAAAATAAAAGATGTACAATATTAATGGATTGGAAAAGTCAATATAGGGAAGGAGCTCATGCTTCCCAAATTAATCTATGTATTGAATTCAATAATTCAATAATACCAGCTGGATTAATTCGAATTTGAGGGAATTATTCTGTAGTTTATATGGAAGAGTAATCAATTTCAGGTAGACTAGCAAAAAGACAGGAACAAATTACTATAGTTTCATGCAATTTCATAAATTGGAATATTTTATGATGAACAAGCAGAAACAATTCATTTTTAAATGACTAGGTTTATCTGCAAATTGGAAGGCAAGATATGACCAACTGGAAAAAATCTTTTAGAAGTTAAAAATACTGGATTATCATTTCATATGATATTGCTTACATATGGAATCTAAAAAACATGATACAAATGGAGTTATTTACAAAACAGAAATAAACCCACAGACATAGAAAACTTATGGTTACTAAAGGGGAAAGGGGGGGAAAGGATAAATTAGGAGTTTGGGATTAACATATACACACTACTATATATAAAATAGATAAATAATGAGGACCTACTGTACAGCACAGAGAAATACTCAATATTTTGAATAACCTATAAGGGAAAAGAATCTGAAAAAGAATATATATATATATACACATATATTCACATTGCTGTATACCTGAAACTAACACAGCATTGTGAATCAACTATACTTTAATTTAAAAATACTGAATTAAGTTAGAAATAAACAAAATTGTGTTGAATATTCTGTTCAGAATCAAATAACTGAACTATACAATCAAGAGCTCATGTTTAACACCACTTCTGTCAAATTCCCATGGATCCTGATTCCTCCAGCTCCGTTTTTCTTTTTCAAGATGGCTTTGGCTATTCAGGGTCTTTTGTGTTTCCATAAAAATTGTGAATTTTTTGTAACACATATATATGGAATCTAAAAAAAAAAAAAAAAGGTCATGAAGAACCTAGGGGCAAGACGGGAATAAAGATGCAGACCTACTAGAGAATGGACTTGAGGACACGGGGAGGGGGAAGGGTAAGCTGGGACAAAGTGAGAGAGTGGCATGGACATATATACACTACCAAATGTAAAATAGATAGCTAGTGGAAAGCAGCCGCATAACACAGGGAGATCAGCTCCGTGCTTTGTGACCACCTAGAGGGGTGGGATAGGGAGGGTGGGAGGGAGGGAGATGCAAGAGGGAAGAGATATGGAGATATATGTATATGTATAACTGATTCACTTTGTTATAAAGCAGAAACTAACACACCATTGTAAAACAATTATACTCCAATAAAGATGTTAAAAAAAATATTCCCATGGAAATGATCAAACATAAAAAAAAAACGGGAAAAATTTTTATCAACATGGAAAATTAGTTATGTGGGGGCTTATGCTCATACCATAAATTTGAAAAACATTGCAAAAGAGGAGTAATAAAGAGATACTTATCAGATATTAATATATTGTAAAGCAATACCTCCTAAAATATTGGGTATATTCCCTGTGCTGTATATTACATCTTTGTATCTTAGTTATTTTATGCCTAGTAGTTTGTATCTCTTAATTCCCCTTCTTGCCCCTCCCCACCCTTCTCCTCACTGGTAACAACTAGTTTGTTCTCCATCTCTGTGAGTTTGTTTCTGTTTTATTATATTTGTTCAATAAAAAAAATTTTATTTTAGATTCCACATGCAAGTGAAAACATATGGTATTTGTCTTTCTCTGACTTATTTCATTAAGCATAATACCCTCCAGGTCCATCCATGTTATTGCTAATGGCAAAATTTCATTCTTTTTATGGTTGAGTAATATTCCATATATATATCTCTCACATCTTCTTTATCCATTCATCTATTGATGCGCACTTAGGTTACTTCCATGGCTTGGCCTTGTAAATAATGCTGCTATGAATGTTGGGGTTCATATAGCTTTCAAATTAGTGTTTTTATTTTCTTTGCACATATACCCAGGTGGAATTGCTGGATCATATGGTAGTTCTATTTTTAATTTTTTGAGGAACCTCCATACTGTTTTCCACAGTGGCTGTACCAATTTACATTCCCACCAACAGTGTACAAGGGTTCCCTTTTCTCCACATCCTTGCCAACACTTGCTATTTGTGGTCTTTTTATCAATAGCCATTTTGACAGGTATGAGGTGATTCTCATCATGGTTTTGATTTGCATTTCCTTGATGATTAGTAATGCTGAGCATCTTTTCATGTGCCTGTTATCCATCTTTATGTCTTCTTTGGCAAAATGCCTATTCAGGTTCTCTGCCCATTTTTAAGTCTTTTTTTTTTTTTTTTGATGTTGTGTTTATGAGTTCTTTATATATTTTGAATATTAACCCCTTACCAGGCATATCATTTACAAATATCTTTTCCCATTCAGTAGTTTATCTTTTTTTGTTGTTGATGGTTTCCTTCATTTTGCAAAAACTTTTAAGTTGGATTAGGTCTCATTTGTTTATTTTGGCTTTTGTTTCCCTTACCTGAGGAAACAGATCCAAAAAAGGTATTGCTAAGACCTGTGTCAAAGAGTGTACTGCCTATATTTTCTTCTAGGAATTTTATGTTTTCAGGTCTTACATTTTGGTCTTTAATCCATTTTGAGTTTATTTTTGTATATGGTATAAGAAAATGTTCTAATCTCATTCTTTTACATGTAGCTGTCCAGTATTCCCAGCACCATTTATTGAAGAGACTGTCTTTTCCTCATTGTATATTCTTGCCTCCTTTGTGGTAGATTGACCATATGTGTGTGAGTTTATTTCTGGGCTCTCCATTCTGTTCCATTGATCTATGTGTCTGTTTTTGTGCCAGTACTATTGTGATTTGATTACTGTAGCTTTATGGTATAGTCTGAAGTCAGAAAGCTGATACCTCCAGCTTTGTTCTTCTTTCTCAAGATTGCTTTGGCTATTTGGAGTATTTTGTGGTTCCATATAAATTTTAGGATTATTTGTTCTAGTTCTGTGAAAAATGTCATGATATTTCGATAGGATTTGCATTAAATCTGTAGATTACTTTGGATAGTATGGAAATTCTAACAATTTTCTTCCAATCCATGAACACAGAGTATCTTTCCATTTATCTCTATCATCTTCATTTTCCTTCATCAGTGTTTTATAATTTTTAGAGTATACGTCTTTCACCTGCTTGGTTAAATTTATTCCCAGGTATTTTATTTTATTTTATTTTTTGATGTGATTGTAAATGAGATTGTTTTCTTATTTTCTCTTTTTTATACTCTGTTATTAGTATATGGAAAAGCAAAGGATTTCTTTATATTAATCTTGTATCCTGCTATTTTACTGAATTCATTTATTAGTTCTAATAGTTTTTTGGTGGATTCTTTAGTGTTTTCTATATATACGGTCATGTCATCTGCAGATAGTGACAATTTTACTTCTTCCCTTCCAATTTGGATGCCTTTTATTTCTTTTCTTGTGTGTTGCTGTGGCAAGGACTTCCAATACTATGTTAAATAGAAATGATAAGAGTGGGTATCCTTGTCTTGTTGTTCCTGATTTTAGAGGAAAATTTTTCTGTTTTGTTACTGCTGGATATGATGTTAGCCATGAACTTTTCATATATGGCCTTTATTATATTGAGATATCTTTCCCCTATACCAACTTTGATGAGAGTTTTTATGATAAATGGATGTTGAATTTTGTCAAATGCTTTTTTGCGTCTATTGAGATGATCATGTGATACTTATCCTGTGTTTTGTTAATGTGGTGTATCACATTGATTGATTTGTTCATATTGGACTGTCCTTGCAACCCTGGAATAAGTCCCACATGATCATGGTGTATGATCCTTTTTATTGTTGAATTCAATTTGCTAATATTTTGTTGAGAATTTTTGCATCTATGTTTATTAAAGATGTTGGCCTGTAAGTTTGGGGATTTTTGGTAGTGTCTTTCTCTGGTTTTGTTATCAGGATATTGCTGACCTGGTAGAATGAGTTTGGGATTGTTCCCTCCTCTTAAATTTTTTGGGATAGTTTGAGTAGGATAGGTATTAAGCCTTCTTTAAATGTTTGCTAGGATTCCCCTGTGAAGTTGTCTGGTCCTGGACTTTTGTTTGTTGGGAGTTTTTTGATTATTGATTCAATTTCTGTATTAGTAATTGATCTGTTCAGATGATCTGTTTCTTCCTGATTCAGTCTTGGAATATTGTATGTGTCTATGAATTTATCCATTTCTTCTAGATTGTCCTAAATTGTTGGCATATAACTGTTTGTAATATTCTTTTATGATCTTTTGTATTTCTTTGCTATCAATTGAACTTTTCCTCTTTCATTTCAAATTTTGTTTATTTGGGTGCTCTCTCATTTTTTTTCTTACTGAACCTGGCTAAAGATTTATCAATTTTGTTTATCTTTTCAAAAAACTGGCTCTTGGTTTCATTGATCTTTTCTTCTTTGGTGTTTATTTTATTTATTTCCACTTTAATCTTTGTTATCTCCTTCCTTCTTTTGACTTCAGGCTTTGTTTGTTCTTTTTCTAAGTCCTTTAAATGGTAAGTTAGGTTGTTTGTTTGAGATTTTTCTTGTTTCTTGATGTAGGCCTGGATCTCTATAAACTTTCCTCTTAGAACTGCTTTTGCTGTGTCCCATAGATTTTAGAAAGTTGTGTGTTTCTGATTTTCTTTTTGATTTCATCATTGATCCATTTGTATTTTAGTAGCATGTTGTTTAGTCTCATATGTTTGTGTTTTTTCCATTTTTCTTCCTGTAATTGATTTATAGTTTCATAGTGTTATGGTTGCAAAAGATGCTTGTAATAGTTTCAGTCTTCTAAAATTTATTGAGACTTGTTTTGTGGCCTACCATGTGATCTGTCCTGGAGAATATTTCATGTGTACTTGAAGAGAATGTATATTCTGCTGTTTTGGGATGGAATGTTGTGTAGATATCTATTAAGTCCATCTGCTCTAATGTGTCATTTAAGGGCACTGTTTCCTTATTGATTTTCTCTCTGGATGATCTCTCTGTTCATATAGGGGGGTGTTAAAATTTCCTACTGTTATTGTATTACCGTCAGTTTCTCCATTTATGCCTGTTAATATTTGTTTTTGATATTTAGGTGTTCCTATGTTGGGTACATATAAGTTTATGAATGTTATATCCTTTTCTTGGGTTGACCCATTTATCATTATGCAATGCCTTTTGTTTTTTTATTATAGACTTTGTTTTAAAGTCTACTTTGTCTGATATGAGTATTGCTTTCTTTTTGTTTCCATTTGCATGGAATATCTTTTTCCATACCTTCACTTTCAGTCTCTGTGTGTCTCTAGATCTGAAGTAGTCTCTTGTAGTCAGTATACATATGGGTTTTTTTTTTTTTCTTTATCCAGACACCCTATGCCTTTTGATTGGATTGATTACTCCATTTACATTTAAAGAGATTATTTATAGTTATGTACTTATTACCATTTTGTTACTTGTTTTCTGATTGTTTTTGTAGTTTTCTCTGTTCTTTTATTCTTTTATTCTCTTCCCTTGTGATTTGATGGTTTTCTTTAGTGTTATGTTTGAGTTCCTTTCTCTCTTCTTTTTGTGTGTCCATTGTAGGTTTTTGATTTGTGGTTACCATGGAGTTCATGTATGTTGACCTATAACTATAGGTACTTATTTTAAACTTAGAGTCATTTAAGTTCAATAGATCTACATCTTTTACTTTTACTCCCCCCACCACATTTTATGTTTCTGATGTCATATTTTATATCTTCATGCCTGTTGCTTAACTATTTATTGTAGTTAGAGTTGACTTTATAATTTTTGTATTTTAATCTTTGTACTAGCTTTTAAAATTTGTTGATCTACATGTTTTTACCAGTGGGATTTTCCCCTTCCTCTATTTTCTTATTTCTTGTTATAGCTTTTTTTTTTATCTTTCATTTAAAGAAGACCCTTTAACATTTCTTGTAAGGACAGTTTAGTAGTGATGAACTCTTTTGCTTTTTTCTTTTCTGAGAAACTCTTTATCTCTTCTTTAATTCTGAATGATAACCTTGCTGGGGAGAGTATCAGATTCTGCTGAAAAATCAGCTGATAGCCTTATGGGTGTTCCCTTGTATGTAGCTCTTTGTTTTTCTCTTGCTGCCTCTAAAATTCTCTCTTTAACTTTTGCCATTTTAATTATGATATGTCTTGGTATGGGTCTCTGGGTTCATCTTGTTTGGGACTCTCTGTGCTTCCTGTATCTGGACATCTGTTTTCTTCTTCAGGTTAGGGAAGTTTTCAGCCATAATTTCATCAAATACATTTTTTACTCCTTTCTCTCTCTCTTCTCCTTCTGGAACTCTTATAATACAGTAGTTAGTATGCTTGATGTTGTCCTAGGGATCCCTCAAACTATCCTCATTAAAAATAATTCTTTTTTCTTTTTGCTGTTCTGATTGGGTGATTTCCACTATTTTGTCTTCCACGTCACTTATGTACTCTTCTGTTTCACTTAATCTGCTTTTAATTCCTTCTGGTGTTTTTTCATTTCAGTTATTGTATTCTTCAGCTATAACTGGTTCATTTTTATATTTTCTAGTTCTTTGTTGAAGTTTTCACTGTGTTAGTCTATTCTTTTTTCAAGTTCAGTTAGCATTCTTATTACTATTGCTTTGAGCTTTTTATCAAGTAGATTATTTACCTCTGTTTCTTTAGGGTTTTCTTTTTTCCCCTTGGTGCTTTATCTTGTTCTTTTATTTGAAGTATAGTCTTCTTTTTTCTCATTTTGTTAACTTTCTCTGTTTGTCTCTATGAAATTAGGTGAAACAGTTATCTATCCCAGTCTTGAAGGTGTTTCCTTGTGTGGGAGTATCCCTGTGCAGTCTGCATGTGCCCAGTGGCTTTGATGGAAGAGCTTGATCTGAACTGAGCACATTCTGTGTCTTCCTCTAGGTGCACTTACAGTCTCTGCCTTTGTGGGAGGTAAGGCTGGAGTCATAGGGGCTAGAGCCAGAGCCAGGTATGAGCTGGGTCTTCTTCTAGGCTCAATGGCAATTGCTGCCCAACTGGAGGCAAGTCTTTGGCCCAAAGGGCTGAAGCAGGATCCTTGAGGGCGTTGGGCTTCTATCCAGTGTGATGGTTGTCTCCACCTTGACTGGGGGCATGGCCAGGGCCTGAGGGCTTGGAGCTAAACTTCTCAGCTCACTCTGTTCCTTTCCTGGTTCATGAGTATGCTCACTGGCAATGGTGAAGTCATGCTGGGGTGGTCCTGGCAGGCTGGCCACAGCACCAGGCAGTTTTCATTCTGCTGCCTGTGTGCTGGGACTGGCAGCAAGGTAGTCTGTGTGTGCACTATTCAAGGGTGGAGTCTCGGTTTCTTACAGCCCTCTGCCAAGTCCCACTGGTTTTAAAACCTGCTAAGGTTGCTCATCTTCCTGGTGTCAGACCCCAAGCCTGGGCTGCCAAAAATGTGGCTTGAATCCCTCACTCCCCAGGAAGGATATCCCCCTACTCTTCTGGGTCACCTGCTAGTATGTAGGTCCCAACTAAATCACTCCTTCTTCCCTCGTACCAGACTCTGTGCAGTTCTTTCTTTACAGCCTTGTTGTAAAAAAGCTGTTCTGCTAGTCTTCAGGTTGTTCTCAGTAAGAGTTGCTGTATATATAGTTGCAGTTTTGGTGTGTGGGGGGAGGTGAGCTCAGGGTCTTCCTACTCTGCCATCTTTATCCTGCCTCCTCTTATTTTTCTGTTGTTGACAGATGTATGGGTTATTTCCAGTTTTTAACTAGTACAAATAAAGCTGCTATAATGGAACTGGAACATTTGGATAGCCAAAAGTTAAATCTTTTTTTCCTCTGTCTCTCTGGCTCCATCAGCCCTTTTGATACATATTTTAGTTTTTACATTCCTAAGAGAAACACTACAGTTCCAAAGATGTGGTGTGTTCATTGTTGTGTTTTCTAAGACTTGTTTACAAAATAGTTTTTTTTCTGTTCAATTGTTCGCTTCCCTTCCTTTTTCCAACTTTTTAATTCTTGCTCTCTTTTGTAGTATTTTCAACAGGAGTAGAACACCAATGTAAAAAAAAAATCCTATAGATTAAAAAATACTCTTGGTCAAGGTATGACTCTGGAATTGCAATTAAATATAAAAGAAAAACTCTCTTATATTGTGGATTGACTCTGCCTGTCCCTCATATCAGTGTTATAATGGGGTTCTTTGTATTTTCCCAGAAATGGGACTGAATTAAATTCTGCTAAATCTGTTTTATATGATATTGTTGCTTAATGACACCTATTTCTAATACTTGGCCTTTGTTCACTTTTATCTTAGGAATTTCCCTTTCTTACAGATGAGACAAGAAATTTTATTAAAATATTCATGTCTTTTTTTTCTCATTTCTGTAGTAAATTTAAAGCAAAGGGAATTATTTTTTTTAACCCCTCTCAAGAAGAACAATAACCTTCAGTGGGTCTGAGTTTATGCCCCTTGTCTTAGGGATTTATTAAAAACTTTTCTGTTTTGCTGTCAAAATCAGAGGTTGTCAAGCATCTGAGGACAATCCCACACCCACGATTGTGGGGAATGTGAAGAACCTTTGAGAAGGAAGGTGATGGGTGTTGTGGAGAAGGAGGACAACTCTGCACAACAGAGAGGCAGTTAGCTTTACTGAGACTGAGGTTTGGGGGATTACCATGAATGGTAGAGATCTACATCCTGTGTGATACAGGGCTTCACTGGGTCTGTGGCTGGAGGATGGCTCTAGACACCAAGGTGGGCCACTGAAGACAGTGACAGGATCTGTGGCTGAGACTGTTTTCAGTAGAGAGAACCATGGTGAAGGGCTTCTTTGGGCACCCAGGACAGCAGTTTCTGGTAGGCAGGAGACACAAGTGTTGACAGTGGCATCATAATAGAGGTGAGAATGGTGGCTTTCATCGGCAGAAAAATAATTTCTCAAAGATGCCTACATCCCAGTTCCAGAAATCTGTGACTGTTACCTTATATAGCAAAAGGGACTTCACAGATGTGATTGGTTAAGGATCTTGAGATGGGAAGATTGTTCTGGATTTACGTGGGTGGGCCCAATGTGATCGCGAGAGTCCTAACAGGGAAAAAGGAAGGGAGAAAAGGCAGAGGAGGAGATGTGAGGACAGAAGCAAAAGTCCAAGTGATGTAATTGCTGACTTTGAAGGTAGAAGCAGGTCATGAGCCAAGGAATGTGGGCAGCCTCTAGGAGTTGCAAAAGGCAAGGAAATAGGTACTTTGCTAGAGCCTCCTAAAGCTATGCAGCCCTGACAACACCTTGATTTTGTCCCTGTGAGACCCATTCCGGACTTCTGATCTCTAGAACTGTAACATAATAAATTTGTGTTAAGCCACTACGTTTTTGGTACTTTGTTATAATGGCAGTAGGAAATTAGTATAGTGGCCACAATGGCCTATAAGAGTCAGACTCTTCCCTCATTTTTTAGGTTTCCCACAGGTTCTTCTAAGTTTGTGTTTGTGTGGGGAAAGACCACACCCACCCACCCCAAAAAACCCCCCAAAAAACAGTAACAACTGATCTCAAGGATCTTATCATTCTAATGACTGGAGCTTAGAGTCAGATGTAATTTTATTAAAGAAAGAAAAGTGATGTTTTGTGCAACAGGGTTGTGACTTATATGTACATCTCAGTGTGCATGATTACTCTGATTCATTGTGACTCAAACCAAGTATCACATGAAGGTCCCAAAGGTTGAATCCTTATTTCCTTAAAATTTGTCCATATTACATGTTTAACCTGTATGTATTGGTAAGAAGTATTTGACTCTACAACGTCAAGGTCTCTAACAAGTGTAACTATAGCCTTAGGAGTAGACAATTCTCTTGGTTTGCTGTACAATTACTGTAAGGTATTTGAAAGAGGAAACAGAAAGGGTGATTTAGAGCACTGGTTTGAATTTCTGCAAAGGGAGGGGGAGTCTTTTCGAAGACACAAATGGAAGCCAATGAGGAAACACATGGATTTCACACTAAAAGAATAAAAATAGCTCTTCCTTCTACCAGGGAGAAAAAGTTATTTTCCTCTTCCAGGAGTAATCAGTCATGGATTGTGCAGAGTGGAAAGTTATAGAGGCAGGAGAAGGCAGAAAAAAAAGACACAAGGGCCCTCCAAAAAGAGTGGCAACAGCACGTTTTGTAGTTTTTTGTGAGCACTTTGAATTCAATAACTTTGGTTCAGAGGACACCTAAGCCATGAAACAAGTTTGTAGCAAAGGTGCATACCGTGTCTGAAGAAAATGGCCAAGAGAGAAAGTTTTAGAAGACAGTGAGTCAGGAAAAATTAAGATCATGCATAGGAAGACAAAGAAATGACAGTAAGACCTGGCATAATATACGTCCCCATTGATAGTGACTAAGTGGAAAAGCAGATCTGTAGGGCGAAATCCTAAAAATTGTAATTCAGCAAGAAGATTTTGTTAAGCTTTGCAATTACGGATGACTCTTTTTTTCTCTTTGTCAAATGTTTTGAGTGGTCATATCATTTTTAAAATTAAAAAGTTGATAAGGAAGATTATCTTTCAGAAGACACTCTGCCATTCTTCTGTTCCTCTGCCTCCTCCTTTCCTCCATCAATGATGTCTTTACAGCCAATTATCAATCTCCTTTGCTGAATCTCCCTTTTCCTTATTATCATTTGGAATCTTTTATAGAGAGAGGCTTGTTTCAGCAGACTCAGATTGCACAGCACCAGACCCACAGAATCCTCTCTGCAGACATTACCAGATGCATATTGGAGTGCTTTGCCAAATCTGCCAACGCATTTGCAAATATCCAAGCTGTTCTTCCCGCTTTAAAATGTTTGGTGAAGAAACTAACAAAACAATGTAAAGCAATTATACTCCAATAAAGATGTTAAAAAAATATTTGGTGAAATGATGAGATGTAGGGGAGAGATGTAGAAGTTGGACGGCAATAAATACAAATCTCTGTGGGTTGTTGTTACCTCCTAGGATGCAGAGCAAGAGCCGTTGGGAAATGTTAATTCACTTAAAAGCTGGAGTCCCTTAGAGGAAAACATAGGCAGAACACTCTATGACATATATCACAGCAAGATCCTTTTTGACCCACCTCCTAGAGGAATAGAAATAAAAGCAAAAATAAACAAATGGGACCTTATGAAGCTTTTGCACAGCAAAGGAAAACATAAACAAGACGAAAAGACAACCCTCAGAATGGAAGAAAATATTTGCCAATGAAGCAACTGACAAAGGATTAATCTCCAAAATTTATAAGCAGCTCATGTAGCTCAATATCAAAAAAACAAACAACCCAATCCAAAAATGGGCAGAATACCTAAATAGACATTTCTCCAAAGAAGACATACAGATTACCAGCAAACACATGAAAGGATGCTCACCATCACTAATCATTAGAGAAATGCAAATCAAAACTACAATGATTTATTACCTCATACCTGTCAGAATGGCCATCATCAAAAAATCTACAAACAATAAATGCTGGAGAGGGTGTGGAGAAAAGGGAACCCTCTTGCACTGTTGGTGGGAATGTAAATTGATACAGCTCCTCTGGAGAACAGTATGGAGGTTCCTTAAAAAAACTGAAAATAGAACTACCATACGACCCAGGAATCCCACTACTGGGCATATACCCTGAGAAAACCATAATTCAAAAAGAGTCATGAACCACAATGTTCATTGCAGCTGTATTTACAATAGCCAGGACATGGAAACAACCTGTGTCCATTGACAGATGAATGGATAAAGAAGATGTGGCACATGTATACATTGGGATATTATTCAGCCATAAAAGAAACAAAACTGAGTTATTTGTAGTGAGGTGGATGGATCTAGAGTCTGTCATACAGAGTGAAGTAAGTCAGAAAGAGAAAAACAAATACCGTATGCTAACACATATATATGGAATCTAAAAAAGAAAAAAAATGGTTCTGAAGAACCTAGGGGCAGGACAGGAATAAAGATGCAGACGTAGAGAATGGACTTGAGGACACGGGGAGGGGGAAGGGTAAACTGGGATGAAGTGAGAGAGTGGCATGGACATATATACACTACCAAATGTAAAATAGATAGCTAGTGGGAAGCAGCTGCATAGCACAGGGAGATCAGCTCAGTGCTTTGTGACCACCTAGAGGGGTGGGTTAGGGAGGGCGGGAGGGAAATGCAAGAAGGAAGAGAGATGGGGATATATGTTTATGTATAGCTGATTCACTTTGTTATAAAGCAGAAACTAACACACCATTGTAAAGCAATTATACTCCAATAAAGATGTTTTAAAAAAAAAGCTGGAATACTTCCCAAATGGATGGTGTTGGTTCACAGCTGACCTTAAGAGGGGATGGTGTAGCAGGTAAGGTAAATTCAAGCGATTATGAACAGAGGAAGCTCCTGATGACTTTATGTCCCTTTCCTTCCTGAACTCTTACCTACTGGCTTATACTCCATAACTTCTGGAGTGGAGAGAACCCAATGCCTTAAAGACTTTATATAGATACTCTTAGGCTTCCAGTTTCCAGAATCTTAGACCTTCCAAGTGAGTAAATAAGTAAGACTCGGCAGTGTCTTTACATCTGTGACTTTAACTTTTATTTGGATTCCATGTCCAAATAAAATGTCACTTAGGATTTTGTCTCTATGGATCTGGCTTGTTGGTTGGCCTGAGACATCTCTTGCTTTAAGGAGCATTGTGCTGTATCCAAGTATAACACAAAATTTGGTATCCAGTCCAGAGGTGATGAGTATGCTGTGGGATAACAAGGGTCTTTGTTCCTTTTACCCCACCTGACCCTTCACATCCTTACCCATGAAGGGGGAGGGTGACCCTTCAGTGCAAGGCAATCTGTATGAAGTAGGAGAGAAGTTTGTGTTTTCTGTAAATGCCATTTCAAAAAATCCAAGGGTAGAGCCGGGAGTGATCTTCTTGACCTTATTACAGAGATAGTGTCAGGACAAAGCCCCTGGGACCAACCACTTGATGAGAGGGATTTCAGGCTGGCTTGATGTTGGTTTTGTATGAACTAAGGGGCAACTTGATGGGAAAAGTAGAGATGTGTTTTTAATCTTTATCTTATTACTTGCATCTTGGATCTGCTCAGCTGCTAGCAAGATTCTAACCTTTTTGGTGTGGGGCTGAACCTGGGTCCCCTCCTGGATGGATGTTTGGTGCTCTGGTTAAAATGCTGCAATGCTGAGAAGGAGCAGAGCCCTGCATGTGGACCCCGAAGACAGAATTATAGGAGGGTGCTGGAAATACTTCCTGAAGCTCTGTCGAAGAGCCCGTGAAGTGAGCTCACAAGACCCTGCCCAATTTTGTCACCTTTCCCAAGGCAGTCCTTAGAGTGGCCATAGGGGACTGGACTGAGGATGTTATAGAAACAGAACATATGAGAATGACAGTGGCAGTTTGCTCAATTCCTGAGGTGTCCGGGAGAAACTTACACTCATTTCTCTTGTTCTTGTTGTTGTCATTGTCTCAGAGAGTGAGCATTCAGCTTTGATTAAAATATGCCCTTTTCCAGCCACCAGTTTATTTGTGCTTCAGTCAAACAGATGAATCCCTTAGAAGATATTATCAGGCTGGTGCATTGAGAACTATTATGAATCTGTGACAGTTTCAAGACAGAGAGGTCTGAAGTAGCTGGCATGTTGTTGTTCATAATTCAGGAGCATTGGCAGAAGTCTTGGAAAATGAATGGATTTTCTTAACCTTATTACTTGCATCAGCATTAATAAGCCCTCTTTTTTAAGAAGGAACATTCATTTCCACATTGATATGCAAAATATTTTCCCAGGGCTCTTACTATAACTTTTATAGTCACTTATGTGATAAACTTAAGATATTTCTGAGCATAGATTTTACTCACAAACTAACCAGTTCCAGTTTGCCTGCTATTGGAAGCCTGAATAGGAGGAACAAAGGACTCGAAAGAAATGACCAGACTCCATGCCCTTAGTCTCCATGTATGGGTTCCTCCTCAAGTTGCTCACAATGACCTGTGCATTCTGCTATTTCAGTTATCCATATTTGGAAATAGGGCAAGTAACCAGCTCATGGGCTGGTTACTGACAGAGTGAGATAAAAATGAGAAGGTTTGTTGAAAGCAAGTCATCTAGTAACTGTTTTTCATAGACAAGGCAGCAAAACCAACTCATTGGATTCCCAAGGTTCAGCAAGACCATCCTTGAAAGATCAGAGACTGGAGTTCTAGAATCTTCGCTTGAATAGGCAGTGTTCAAAATCACTGATAAACATACACTTTTCAGTGCAGTAGTTAGGGGTCAATCCACAGTTTTTACTGAACTACAATTAAAAAGGGCTGACTTTGACTTTCAGTTATAGGATGGACTAATTATCTGGAGAATATATCCTATCAGAGAATACAAAAAATGCTTATTAAAATGTATTTTAAAATGACAAAGCCAGCAGGAAAGTAAGGGAAATTATAGTAGGTTAGAAACAATGGGAAAGTGTGAATCTAGACAGATAAAAGAATTCTGGAACTGGCCTTTACCTGGGGGCATTTGTATAGTGGGTCACACTTATGCATGGGCAGATAAAGGCTGAGTCTGAGGAGGGTAGAGGTCAGATCAGAGGCTCTTGAATAAGGCTGGTTCTCTTTTAAGAGTACTAAAAAAAAAGCCCACTGCACAGAGGCAGCTGGAGAGATACTGTCTGCTTTTGCCTTAGCTGTGGGTGGAGTGAGGAAACACATTTGTCCAGAAAATTCCTAATTTCAACTCCACAGTCACATGAGTTTGGAGACAGAAATCATACCCTCTGTGGTATCCATAGAAAGTTTAATGTAAAGTGCCACTGGATTGGTTGTACCTCCAGGTACCTGGCATAAAGAAACAAATCTCTAGAGGAAAACATTTTAAACCAAGACTTCAAAGAATTCCTACAGGTAAATTTTTGAAAAACATGATTGCAAAATTAAAAAAAAAATCACAAAACAAATGAAAAATAAGCCACCATAAAGAAGAGCCAGCTGAAAGAACAAATAACAGAATCAAACTTCTGAGAATAGAGATGTTGGAATATTCAGATACCAAATTTAAAATTATCATGTTATAATATTGTCTAAGGAAGTAAAAGAAGGTATGACAAAGGAACACACATCTATTGAAAATAATCAGTTATTTGAAAAAGAACTGAAAGAGAAATTTTATGAATAAAAAATATAATAACTCCAAGTAGGAATGCTATACAAGTTCAACAGCAGGTTAGACAAAAATGAAGAAAAGTACACCTGTTTGTAAACTGGAAGGTATCTCTAAAGAAATCGCTCAGAATGAAGCATAGAGAAGCAGATGGAAAATATTACAGGGAAATTTAATACATGTTGGAATCACAGTAATAATGTCTAATTTGTTGGACTAAGAATGAAGGTGGAACCAAGTCATTGGATAACAATTTATAAATCAGGAAGGAGAATGATGAGAGTAAAAACATTCTAAGATCATTATATCTTTGCAAAGATTGTAAAGATATTTAGACCTTAGTAAATATAAATATTGATATTAAATTTTCCAAGGTAATCACCAAAGAATGGAAGTAGAGTTTGTATCTTCCAATCTAGGAATGGGAAAAAATAGAATAAAGGGGAAAAATAAGAAATAAACCTCAATCAGTCCTAAAGAAAGCAAGGTAGAAGGAGGAGAAAAAAACAAGAATATGGAAGATATTGAGGCAAAGAGGAAGCACAAAACAAGGCAGTAGAAAGTAATCCAGTTATATTAGTAATCATGTAAGTGTAAATGTGCTAAACTCCCTAGTTAAAATACAAATATTTTCAGACTGAATTTTTAAAAATCCTACAATTTGGTGTTTACAGGAGATTGACCGTCTCATGCAGTTTATAAGAATATAGGAAGAGTAAAAGTAAGGGAATGGAAAAAGATACGCCAGGAAATATAAAGCAAAAAAGAAACCTGGTGTAGTTATATTAACTAGAAAAAGTGGACTTTAACGTGGAAAACCCTACTAGAAATAAAGACGCTTACTATATGTTGATAAAAGTTTCAAGTTTTCAGAAAGATATTGATAATAATTTATAATGTAGAAGTGCTTAATAACATAGGTTCAAAATACATAAATCAAACTAAATGTAAAATCAACTAAAATGTGAGCAGAAATCAACAAATCAGCTATCATAATGGGAGAATTTAATTTTCCTCTCTTGTAACTGATAAATAAAGCAGAACAAAATCAATAAGGATATAGAAGATTTGAAAAATATAATCAACCATCTTGAGCTAGTTGTATTTTTTTAAAACAGACTTTATTTTTTAGAGCAGTTTTAAGTTCACAGCCAAATTGAGTGGAAAGTACAGAGATTTCCCATATACATCACACATGCATAGCTTCCCCCATTATCAATACCCCCCACTAGAATGACACAGTTGTTTGTTACAATTGATGAACCTACACTGACATTTCATTTTTACCCAGTGCCTATAGTTTACAATAGGGTTCATTCTTAGTGTTGTACATTCTATGGGTTTGGATAACTAATGACATGTATCCATGTCTTTATACAATTATCTTTTGAACACTGCTTCCAACAATGGGAGGAAAGAAATGTATTTGTAATATATTTGTAACTATTTTAAAATATGTATTTTTCCTAGCTCAAGGAACATTGACAAAAAATGAACATGTTCTAAGCCATAAAGCATGTTTCAACAAATTTTAAAGGCAGTTTCTTGTATGCTGCATTCTCTGACCTCGACTTAGAAGAGAAACTCATGTAATGATACTGCAAAGAAGTCAATCTTTTTATAAAGTTATCCACATTTCTTAATACCTGGTTCTATTAAACAGACAAGGCTATATAGGCCAATTTCTCTTTGAAGACAGTGTGAAATATGAGATCAAAGGGGAGATCTCATCTGTGGGAAGGTGAGGAAAAAAATGATGCTAGAAACTTCCCTATGATCCAGGCATGTTATCAATTTCTAGTTTCCTGTGCTACAGAGATATTTCAAAATTTTGTAGTCTTACTGCTGTGCAAAACTGAAAATGCTAATATTTTCAGGTTGTTTTAAAAATTTGACATCCTCCATCATAAGGAACTAAAAGGGGTGAAGGCACTCAGATAAGAAAAACAAATAGTATCTGAAACCCAAAAAAATATAACACCAAAGAACGGTTTTTGATTTTTCTCTTATAAGATGTCAATTATTATTTCAATCAGGCTGATCTACTTTTCTTATTTTAGCCTTTTCCCATGGCCAGCTTGAAAAGAATTACATTGTTTAAACAGATTTTAGTGCAATTCTTCAAAAGAGGGGTTGTTCAGGGTTTGTTTTGTTTTGTTTTGTTTTGTTAACATTCAACAAATAGCATTTTGCCTTTGTATTGTTCTACTGATTTGATGCAAAGTCTCTCTAATCTCAAAGCCTTTGGGATTGCATTTGCTTTAAGCTTTACATAATATGAATTCAAAAGATATACCTGTTAAATTTTAACGTTACATAGGGATTTATAATTGTTGAAAAAATATTTCAAAAACCTTAAATATAAATGCCGAAGCCAAAATTAGATTGTCTTTAAGTTAATTACTCTAAGCCTCAGTTCTTCAGCTTCAAACAAAAATTGTGTTGCTCTTGTCATAAACTGTCCTATTAATATAGCATAGTTTAAATTTTTTGATATAAAAATTTGAAACATTAATGAATTATTGTAGCAGAAATCAGGTAACAAAAAGTAATAAAATTACTTCAGTAGAATCTTAGATCTAAAGTCATTTGAAAAGAACAATAAATAGAGAATAAGAGAAAATATTTCAAATATGGGTTCAGGAAAATATTAAATAAAGTTCAATGAAATTCTCTACAGTTCTGCATCTAGCATTATTTTAGTTCCTATGAGGCTTATTAAGAAAGTAAGTAGCATGGTCTTTAAGTTATATTAGAAATAACCAAGTGTTAAACTGGGGTTCATGAGAACAGCAAGATTCAGGGTAGGAGAGGATGACATGAGTTGGAGATGTTAGGAAGTTACATAAAATAAATAGGTGTCCTTGAAGGATATAAGTCATATGTGAAAAAAGAGGCCAAGGGAGGAACAATGAGGAGAGGGGAACAGAATGAATATGATGTGTTCTATATGGGTTGGTAATTTTCTTCAAATTCACTCATCCTTAGAGAGCATCTGATAAAAATAATCTCCTTTAAAAGGCAAGTTACCTCCAAATATATTTGAATTTATGTGCATGGTCTTTTAATTTCATAAGAGAGGTGAACCATCACATTGCAAAAGTATCATAAGAATTTTTATGTTGATCATTCTTTTTCTCATTTTTAATGTGGGATACCCCTGTTAAAAATTTCTCATAAATCTGGTAGTGCTTGGAAAGTCGTTGCGTTTTTTAGAGACTCCTTTTGTGTGTGTGTGTGCTTTTGAAACCATTTTTCTCTTTTTTGAATTATTAGAAGGGTGAGACATTGGAAACATGAAGGATCATATGTAAGCCAATTCAAAAAACATTACTTCAGAGACTTTGGGGGAAACATGAAATATCTGCCAGTGAACCAGCAGGCAGGTGATGTGATGTTTGCCAGAATGCTGCAGGAACTGTAATGAACATTACTATTCCAAATACACTTGTTATTATTCAAATCACAAAATGGTAACCTCATTTTCTGTCTCAATAGAATCCCTCTATTATGATGGTTGTACATTTTATAGATGTAGAAAGTCTTTTTTTTTTTCTTTTTTAAATTTTATTAGAGTATAGTTGATTTACAATGTTTTGTTAGTTTCAGGGGTACAGCAAAGTGAATCTGTTATACATATACATATATCAACTCTTTTTTAGATTCTTTTCTTATATAGGCCATTACAGAGTACTGAGTAGAGTTTCCTGTGCTATACAGCAGGTTCTTGTTAGTTACCTATTATATATATAGTAGTGTGTCTATGTCCATCCCAAACTTCCAGTTTATCCCTCACCCCCCTTACCCCAGTAACCATGTTTGTCTTCTACATCTGTGACTCTACTTCTGTTTTGTAGATAAGTTCATTTGTACCCAGTTTTTAGATTCCACATATAAACGATATCATATGATATTTGTCTTTCTCTGTCTGACTTACTTCACTCAGTATGACAATCTCTAGGTCCATCCATGTTGCTGCAAATGGCATTATTTCATTCTTTTTTATGGCTGAGTAATATTCCATTTTGTTTATGTACCACATCTCCTTTATCCATTCATCTGTCAGTGGACATTTAGGTTGCTTCTGTGTCCTGGCTATTGTAAGAAGTGTTGCAATGAACATTGGGGTGGATGTATCTTTTCGAATTATGGGTTTCTCTGGGTATATGCCCAGGAATGGGATTACTGGGTCATCTGGTAGTTCTATTTTTAGTTTTTTAAGGAATCTACGTACTGTTCTCCATAGTGGCTGTATCAATTTACATTCCCACCAACAGTGTAGGAGGGTTCCCTTTTCTCCACACCCTCTCCAGCATTTATTGTTTGTAGAGTTTTTATGATGGCCATTCTGAGCAGTGTGAGGTGACACCTCATTGTAGTTTTGATTTCTCTAATAATTGGTGATGTTGAGTATCTTTTCATGTGCTTTTTAGCCATCTGTATGTCTTCTTTGGAGAAATGTCTATTTAGGTCTTCTGCCCAGTTTTGGATTGGATTGTTTGTTTTTGTGATATTGAGCTGCATGAGCTGTTTGTATATTTTGGCGATTTTTAGAGACTCCTTGGTGGACAAATTAAATGGTGGTGGTTGCCGATTTTTTTCCCAACACGCTTTAGGAGATGCAGTAACTGGGGGAAGGGGGCAATTCAAAGATGAAAGAGAAGGCTTGAAGTATGAAAGGTCATCCTATTGATTAGCAATAGGGTCAAATTTTCATCTGAGCAAGAGCTGATTCATCATAGGAGATAGGCTTCTGAGAACCAACACAGAACAAAAAGCTCCTGGTTTTTGTTGTTGTTGTTTTTTTGTTTTTGTTTGTTTATCTAAAGAATTTATAAATGTAACCTATGTGCTTCCATGTTGTGCTGAGTCCAGAGGCATAGGGCTTCTCAATTTAACTCCCTACCCGGGTTGCCCTTTTGCCCCTGTGAGATCTAAACATTTTGGGGGCAATTATTGAGAACTTATTAGTAGTCTAGAATTTGGTCAATTTTTGTAAATATTCTCTGAATACTCAAAAGTAATGTATATGCTATGCAAATACAAATTTTGGTATATACCTCCTATTAATTCTATTATATTAATTTATTTGTCAAGAGCTGAGTTATATAAAATCTTCTGTGGTGATTGGACTATATATATTTATGATTTATCATTGTTTTTCTGAAAATTTGGTTTTATTATATCTATCATATTTTATTCAGCCTTCTGATTTTTTAAACATTTCCTTGTTTCCCTTTTATTTTCCTGTTGTTTAGGTTTTCTTGGCAATTTTCTAGTTTTGCTTGACATTTCTATTCTTCTGGTGGTTATTTGAACTCATGTTTTTCTCTCTATGTTAAAAATAGCATTTTATAGCAGCTTGAGTGCCCACACCATTCCAGTTAGCAAGCTGAGTCTCTTACATATATTATTTAATTTTTGCAACAGCCTGTAAATATTAATACCCCAATTTATCGATGAGAAAATAGTTCCTTGGGGACTTCCCTGGTGGTCCAGTGGTTAAGACTTCGCCTTCCAATGCAGGGGGTGCAGGTTTGATCCCTGGTCGGGGAGCTCAGATCCCACATGCCTCGCTGCCAAAAAACCAAAAACATAAAACAGAAGCAATATTGTAACAAATTCAATAAAGACTTCAAAAAAAAAAAAAAGTTCCTTGAAGTTAAGTCATTTGCTTGAGAGCACAAAGCTAATAATTGGCAGGGCCAGAGTTTGAACCCAGTCCTCTGTGGCTTCTTTTATCCACTAAATTCTGTCATCTCCCTAGTTTAAAATATTTTTCACTCTGTCTTTTTTCCCATCACAACTTGTTTTAACTAACATGAGCTATTAGATCTAGACCTTTATTATTAGTTTCTTTCTTTAGGTATAAAATTTTCTTTTAAGGGTTATTTATATTTACATTAAATTTCACAATAATCTTGATAAAACTACTTAAACAGAATATGACATTTTACTGATTATATTGCTTTCCTTTCTTTGCAGTTAATCAATTTTTGCTGTCTTTGAGAGATACTCTTCTATCTTCTTAAAATTTAAAACTTTATTCAGAATCTCTAAAGTTGTGGCTCTTTAATTTTTCTATACAATTAAATATATTAGGGCACTAAATGGACATTTTCTACATGAAAATTCATATCTTCTTTTCATTTTTCTTTCAAATCAGGGATATTTTCTTCTATTATTTATTTAATTGTTGCTTCTCCTCTGGCCCTTCTCTCCTCTTAAAGTACTTTATGCTAGATGTTCTGGATACCTCCCATGTTGACAGTATTTTGTTCAGTGTATTTATCCTTCTTTGTAAATTTCCACTGAATTCTGGGAGCATTTGTCAAACATGTGTTGTAATTTATTTGCTTGTTTTTGGTGTTATCTAATTAATTTCACTTTACTACCTCCAGTAAAATTCATCTCTCTTGATTTTCACCTGAAAACTATCTTTCCTAACTCATGTCATTCTTTTTTTATACATGCAAATACTATTGAGAACACAAACAAATTACTTTCTGCAAACTTTAAAGTATTTTTAATAGTACATTGCAGTTGTTATGATCCCCCAAATTGTTCACTTTCTTTTAAACTACTAAAATGTTTCTATTGTCTAGTAATTTTTTTTCATTTTTCATTCTCACAGGTGGATGTATTTTTTTTAAATTTAATTTAATTTATTTTTCTATACAGCAGGTTCTTATTAGTTATCCATTTTATACACATCAGTGTATACATGTCAATCCCAATCGCCCAATTCATCACACCACCAGCACCCCCCTACCGCCACTTTCCCCACTTGGTGTCCACACGTTTGTTCTCTACATCTGTGTCTCAGTTTCTGCCCTGCAAACCGGTTCATCTGTACCATTTTTCTAGGTTCCACATATATGCGTTAATATACGATATTTGTTTTTCTCTTTCCGACTTACTTCACTCTGTATGACAGTCTCTAGGTGGATGTCTTTTATGTCTAGTAGCCAGAGTTAAGCTGTGTTCTGTCAGAGATCATTTCTTTAGCTCCTATAGTTCCAGAAAAAGAGGAAAGTAGAAGTTTGTATTTTTTGATGTTTCAATTTTGTCCATGAAAGAGAGGCGTAGAAGCACTTTGGTGTCTGGAACCTTCATTATTATAGCAAAGAATTCATCTATTCAACAAGTATTTACTGAGGGCCAGCTCTGTGTCTGACACTACTGAGCACTGAAGATATGATAATGAATATGACGTACCCAGTCCTTGCTCTTATTTGGTTTATAAACTCTTAGAGAAGTCATATATCAGATAATTACACAGAAATCTACTTAATTACCAAGAGTGTTAAGGGTTATAAAAACTTAATGGGTTCCTGGTGAATTGGAAGGACTGACAGGAGACTATTGTTCATAGTGTGGTGACCATAGAGAAGAGTCCAGGGAGGTAGGAGAGGTCAGATCATGCAGGGCTTCTTGGGACACATTAAGGACACTGAGACTAATCCAAAACCAGTGGAAAGATATGAAGTGGGTGGATGGTGTATTTAAACTTATATTTTTAAAGGCCCACTCTAGCTTCCATTGTGGGGGACAGACTGTAGGGACCAAGTGGATATGGGAGACCACTTTAGAATGTTCTTGCAGCCTTCCAGACAAGACATGATTGTGGTTTGGACCAGGCTTGTTGTAAGGGAGATGGAACTAAGTGAACAAATTTAAGGAATATTTAGGTGGGACAGTATTATGAAGAGACATGGATAACTGATTCATTGTTTGGGTAAGAAAAAAGGATTTCATTTCCTTTTCTGTCACAGTAGCCTACCATTGATGACATCCTTCTCTATCTGGCACTGCCTGCCTTAGTAACAATGACTTTACCTAGCACACTGTCTACTCCAGGTGGGAATGAGACTAAGAATGGGCCTCTCTTCATTCCACTATTTAGTGAAGTTAATGGCAGATTCTAAATGTCCCTATTTCCATCCTACTAGACAATTCCTGCTTCTAGGAGTCACAAGGTCATATGGCATTGAGAGTGCAGGTTCTAAAGACAGACTGGGCTTGATATTTGTTTCTGCTACTTACTGTCAGAGTGATTTAGGGCAAATGGCTTAATTATTCTTGCCTCAGATTTCATACCTGTAAAATGGGCATAATTCTAGCATCCACTTCCTTGCAGCGTTATGAGGCTTGAGTTACTGTTTATAAAGCACATGGAACAGTTTCTGGCACATTTTAAGTATTCTAATGTTAGTTACAACCTTTATTACTCTGATTTTGGGGTGGCTGGGAATCTTGTCCACTCACTTTCCTGGCAATTGCTTCTTTTCTTGCAGGAATTTTTTTCTCTTGTGTGGCTCCACGTATGCCATAGATGACATAATTAAAAATTTTTTTTCCTGCCTTATGAGTAGTAGTACACAATGCTTTTCCTCTATTAAAAATATTCTTTGCTCACTTAATTGGTAAATTGGACTATGATCACTGCCTTAATAATCAATTCTAAACTAACTCTTAATGGTTACCAAATTGTGCCTTTCTGCCATATTTATTTATTAGATGGTAGAGAACTGATGTAGTATGTCTAAGAAACTGGCCTGTGGACATCAGCAGAGGCAGATATGTGACATAATGAACAGTTACAAAAGGAAAATATATCAGTCAGCATCCAATCAGAGAAACAGCCAGCAGGAGATATATATTAAGAGATTTATTGCATGACTTTGGCTTATGTAATGGTGAGGGCTGGCTAGATAAGTCTGAAATCCACAGGGCAGGCTGTCAAAAAGGGTAGGCTGGAGCTCTCTGGCTCAACCTGAGGCTGCAGTCCACAGGAGGAATTTCTTCATCAATGAATGATCACTTCCAGTCTTAAGGTCTATCAGCTGATTGAGTTGAGAGTACCCTGATTATCTAAAAGTAATCTCCATTAGTTTAAGTCAACTGATTATAGACTTTAATCACATCTACAAAGTATCTTTGGCAATATCTAGAATAGTAGTGTTTGATTGAATAACTGGGGACTATATCCTAGCCAAGTTGACACATAAAACTGACCATCACAGAAAACAATATTTAAAATCTTTTAGAAACTGTTTGTTTGTTTTGAGGGAAGGTTATATGGTCTAGAAATCAGTCTTTGGAAATCAATTTCAAGTGACTGGAAAGCTTTTTCTAATACTTGAACTTTACTGTATGAATTTTAAAAATTACTGATGAGTTTTGCTATTTCAGATATTTGTGCTGTATTAATTGACTACCCTTCTTCCTCCTACTATACCTTTTTCCAACACAGTTTACTGCATTCTGATTCAGGTGACAGAGGCATCCATTAATTTTTGGTTGTGCAAGCTTCTAAATTGCTTTGTTTTCCCACAAATTTTTGAAAAAGAATACCACCACCCACTTTCACTTTTTTGTTAACCCTTTTCTTCTTAAATATAGGAGCAACTACAGTGTCTTCTCTCTCTCTCTTTTTTTTTTTCCATCTTCAATTTTAGGTCCCTGAATAGGCTTCTATGTATTACTACTCAGCCTCATCCATTGCCACCTCATGCAGAGGGCTGGTTCCAGATTTGTTGTCTTTCAGGTGTCTCTGGCCAGCAGCAGAGCCAGTCAAGAAAATAATCCTTTTACATTGTGTGGGTGGACTTTGTTGATCTTACAAAAATAAGACGGGGCACATTCTGAGCTGAGACTGTCTCATCTATGTTGCTTTAGTTGTCTGATTTTAATTTAGAATGTTCACTTTTAGTTAGCTTGGCTTTAGTAAGTTAAAATTAACTGGGGGTGAAACCAAAACGACAGAAAGAGTCTAGGGGAATCAGTGACTTACTGATGCCAGTCAGGACAGTGTGCTGTGTGGAGAGGAGTTCCAAGAATCAAGGAAAAAGAGGGTTAAAACAAGTATCAGGAAACCAAAGGAAGGTCAATTGTGTAAGAGAAAGAGAAATCTCAGGGAAATGGCAAAAGCCATAAAAGGAAACAAATAGGGAGCAAATTTTAAAACAAATGATGTGACATCTGGAAAAATATGTTGAAAGGACTTCAAGAAAGGACAGTGTATTTTCTTCATCTGTGATATACTGAGTTCATTAGCATTACATTTGATCAAAAACTCCAAAGAATTATTTTTTCAGGATTAGTTTGTGTTTTTTTTTTTTTTTTAATTTACCATTTATCTGTTCCCCCTCCATTCACTCAAATCAGTATTTTCCCATTGGTTTATTTTATTTTAGAAATACAGTTAAGACCAGTGATTCTCAAAGTGTGGTCCCTGGACCACTGCACCAGATTACCTGGGAACTTGTAGAAATGCTGATTGTCAGGCTGAGTCCCAGACCTATTGGATTTAGAAACTCTGGGAGTGGGACCCAGCAATCTGTTTTATCAGGCCCTCCAGAAGCTCAAGTTTAAGAACTACTAGTTAAAATAAGTATAAAAACTGTCTTTAAGAACGCCAACTTTAAGCGTTCCATACCAAACTTTTCACTTCTTGAGGTTCTATTAGAGGATACTGAACCTAGTGCCTAGTCCATTACTTCTTAGAGCGCTGTTTCGTTTACAGTGTCATCTAGACACACTTCCAGTACATGAATCTCTTTCTCACTCCTAAAGGGATGAACAGAATTTTTAGTCTTGCCTGCAAAGTGGAAGTACAAAAAGTTTTTCTAGCATTTCTGGTCCTTTTTGTCTTGTTGCTATCCTGAAAATAAATTCAATTTCTCTGCTGGTCTGAAGCACACATAAAATTCTTATTTTAGGGATTTGATATATTGCAAATGTCCTTTGGGTTCATTTCAATTGAATTTATAATTAGGCTCCCTAATACACTCACGCTGGGAAATGACTCTATCAACATTTTGAAGTGACCCACAGCACGTTTTCCTTGAAGGGATCCTCTTACAGAAGCTGTGTATATTTGGTCATTCTTGTTCTATAGTTTTCTGTAGTTTCTGCAGTATGAAACATAAACTAGACTAACCAGTAGTATCTACCTCCTTTCAGTGTCCTCTTCCATTCCTCTGGATTACTGTATTATTTTAGTCCAATCTTGTCTTTTTTTTCTCTTCCGTTATCCTGTCAGATGTCAGATACACACTCTGTGTGTCTTACAGATTCCTTTTTACACCCCGGAATGAAAAGAGGATGGGGTAAATGCAGAAGAAGGATAATTTTGCTAGTTGAAAGCTAAGGAATTTCTAATGGCTTTAGTTTTCCCTTTGGAATAGGAGGTGAGGTAATTTGTTTAAATAGGGGGAAGTGAGTGAATTGGAAATATAGGTATATTGGTAGTTAAAATATAGGAATACTCCTAAGCTATGCTAAGAGTCCCCACTTGCCTCTGTTTCTGCGTCCCACCCTTACCCAGGATCCCTAGACCTTTCCATGATCCAGCATCTAGAAGGTAGCACTGTCTGACCCCAAAGCTACATGCAGCCCTGGTTCTGAGCAGCGGATTCCCATTCCTTACTGGTAGCTAAATATTTTGAAGATTACTGTGATCAGAGATTTTCTGAGAGAGGAAAATATTTGAATAGGTGTTGTATATAGTGGGACAGTGAAATGACCTCAGAAATTCAGTAGAATTCCTGAAGGTCATATCAAGGGCTCAGTTGCTGGTGATCGTTATGACTTTATGGTTTTCATCATTATAGGATTTTCTCAGGTGAAGGCAAGGAGAAAGGAAATAGTTGAGTTGATGAGGTTTGGGGTTTTGCTAGAAGGGTTCAATAAAAATACAAACAGGCAGAAAATAATTCATATTTCTACCATATCAAGCAAATCTGTGAAAAAAAATGGGCAAAATTATGACCAGTATGGTATCCTTTCAATGAAAGCTAAAGATGTTTAAAATACTCTGCTGGGAATCTTCTCAATCTGTGTGTCCGTATCTCACATTGTCTTTGAGCTGCTTTATAACTCTGCAAGTTGTAGAAAATTGATGGTGATGCAAATTATTTTTGTCCATAAGGATGCAAACAGACTTTGTCCAGTGGAGATGTAAATGATGCTTGTCATGTGGGTATTCATTGTTTTTACATCTATGAGCAAATTCATTTCAGTATTTTTGATTGCCTATATTTGTGTTTGTTCTTCAGACTCTACTTTGGTTTTATATATCTTACTGGATTCCTCATTAATTAATGAGTTAAATATAATCTTTGACAGATGTTTATTTTATGTTTGCATGAGAATCATGATGATATCTATATACCTATATCTATATATCTTATAATGAACAGTTCAAACTTCTCCTTTTCCACTGGTCAGGCTGGCATTGTCTGCCAACAGATGCATTCATTTGTTCACTTGATCATTCAACAAGTATTTATAGAACACTTACCATGTGCTAGCTCCTGGGTTTGGTTTAATGTCTCTATGGACAGCTCATGCCCTGACCTCTTAACCCCACTCACCATGCTGACATCTTAACATCCATCACTTGCTAGAGCAACTTATTTGCTATGACCATGTATCATTTTTCTTAATTTTTTAGAAAGAAACACTTTTTTTTGAGAAGTAGATGTGGGACCAGAACCAAGACCTCCTCACTCATGGCTTGGTGCCCTCTTCATGCCTCCTTATAGGTCCCCATCCTGGAATGGGTAATGCCAAGCCAAATATTTATCAGTTTAACTTGCCTTCTAGAAAGGCAGAATGGAACTCTAGTGATCAGGGGAAGTTTACATGAATAAAATAAGCAACAGACATCTGTAAGTTTACCAAGGAAGTGCAGTGAAGTAAGAAGAGCTGAGCAGAGGGATTTTTGTGTACTTTCTAAATGTTTGCTCCCTTGCCATTTTCCTCAGAGACCCATTTGCTTCTCTTTTCAGTCTGGCTCGATCCATTTATATTCATTTGAATGTTTGTTTCTCTTTTTCCTTGTTCATTTTCTCTGTAGCCTTCAGTCATTTCTGACAAGGTGATTTTAGTCTCATTTTTTGTTGGTTCTTATTTCATTTTCTTTCAAGAGATGAAAAATTCTACTTTTACTGGGAAAAAAAGTTTAGTACTTCATAAAACTTTCAGTCTTGCAGATTGGAGAAAAGATTTGTTGCTATATTAGGAAAGGTGGAAAGACTCTTGATAGAATAAAGAGAGATTAGTTATATTAGGAAAAAGAAAAAAAAGACAGAAAGATGTTCCAATTAGAACCGTTGTCACCAAAAACATATTTTAATATATTATCTTCAAATTAAAATACTTCACAGATTTTAAAATAGCTGTCCCCATGCCAACTCGTAGTAATAACATTCCACTGATTTGTTCAAGGTAAAGAAATGAAATCCCCCTGGGTGTTTTTGATGAAAGCATTGAAAATAAATTACACTTGAAAATTGTGTTCTCTTACAAATAGATAAACAGACTCTTTAAAAACATACGACATGCTTTGAATATTTCACTCAAGTGCAAATTGTTTTTTGAAAAAAATAGTTGCACAGAAATGAATTTACAAACTGAGTTTAGTTGTGAATTTAAAGAGTTATGCAGTCAGATCAGTTATAAGTTTCCTTTGGTAACAATTTCAGATATATTAAAGACAGATCCAAATTTAACGTCAGGATAGTAAGGATAAGAAGACTAGTTTAAGGATTTCATGGAAAATATGTTTTGGGGCAAAACATGTCTTATATTGTCAGACTCAGAGGAGATTATTCAATAAAAATATGTTTAAAAAGAAAAGGCAACAGACACTATCAAGTTTATCCAAGGCTCCAGGGATTGATTTTTCAACATGTGCTCAAGGAGATGGGTAGGGCATTATATATGGTACCGATAAGGCTTTAGCAGGGTAAACCAGTTAATCTCCTTTGTAGTTCTCCTTTTCCTGAAGTAGTTCACCTCTTTCCCTATGCTCTCCCTGCAATCTTTGATGGTCAGGCATATGCCCAGAGAAAACTTCATAGCCCTGGATCCTGAATCAGGTAGACTAACTTTGCCTATGTTGAAATGAATGCAGCAATTCCTTTCAGTAGAACTAGTTTCTGAGACTCTAACCCAGGTGGTATGAACAATCACTGTCACCACTGAGTTAATTCCCCTCTTCTATCTGCTAATTTAATTGGAAATTAAAAAAAATATATTTACTCATATATGCTCTTCCTTTGATGGCAAAATTTAGATATGGGTAAAGGCTGATTTAAATACTTAAGTAATCAGCTCGGTGCTTTGTGTCCACCTAGAGAGGTGGGATCGGGAGGGTGGGAGGGAAACGCAAGAGGGAGGAGATATGGGGATATATGTTTATGTATAGCTGATTCACTTTGTTATACAGCAGAAACTAACACACAGTTGTAAAGCAATTATACTCCAATAAAGATGTTAAAAAAAATAATAAAATACCTGCTTAAGTTATTTATCCAAATAAGTAAATAAATAAATATTTAAGTAGAAAAAGAGTGGCAGGAATATGGGGAATAAGACATGAAAGACATTGAGAAGGAAGAGCAACGTGAACGTGTGGTTGACCCGATGATGTAGGCATGGAAGAGGTATCGATGAGGGTTTCAAGTCTTGAAAACTTGGAGGCGTTTTATGTCAGAGTAGGTGGTTGCCAGTTTCAAATAATTCAAATAAATCAAAAGGGACGACACTTTTAAAAGAATCACTAAATTTGTTCACTTAGAGGTCATTGGTGATGTTTGAGATGATAAACAGAAATTTATTTCTCATAGTTCTGGAGGCTGGGAAATCCAAAATCACGGAGTCAACAGATTTTATGTCTGGTGAGGGCCTGCTTCTGGGTTTGTAGGTAGCTGTCTTTTTACTGTATCTTTACATGGCAAAAGGGGCAAGGGCGCTCTCTGAGACCTCTTATATAAAAGCACTAATCCTACTCAGGAGGGCTCTGCCCTCATGACCTAATCACTTCCCCAAGCTCCATTTCCAAATACCATCACATTGGGGATTAGGGTTCAACATAATGAAATTTGGGGGGACACAAATATTCAGGCCACAGCAGGATTCCAGTACATTTTGTCCTGGTATCGAAGACCGAAGCATGGTTGCAGGGTAGAGAGAAATTGATAGAATCTGTGGGAAGGAGGGAATATCAGGGAAGCAATGATGATAGAAAAAGGAGAGAAAAGACAAGGGTAACCTCGAAGGTAAGGAAGGACATTATTTCTTCTGCAGTCAGAGAAGAAGTATAAGTTGTGCCTGATATGGTGCTTCACATTTATCTTTTCACTTAATCCTCATGCCACCTATAAAACATTCAGACCATTGTTACTATATTATAGCTAAGAAAACTGAGACTTAGTATAAATCACACAGCTGATAAATTCTGAGCAAGGGTTTAAACCCAGGTTTCTTTGATTCCAGAGTATGTGCTTATCACCATAGCACTAACATCAAATTGCCAGTATTTAACCATTTTTGACCTATAATGATGTCAATTTCATAAGGTTCATCCTAATAGAATTAGTTGAGATCTATAAGAAATAAAGTTTGATGGCCTTTTGTATTGCCTAGAAGTCATATTGACAAACAACAGAATGCACTCTGGCTACTTTATGAGGAGAAATAATGTTATTAATGATATTATTTGGCTTACAGAATTGCTAAGAGGGCCACAGATCAAGGCCATGAAGCCACACAGCCAGGAACAAGGCTCTACCACACTCTGGGGGCTGCTCTGGAATCTTAAGATGACAGAACCAATATGACAGAAACCAAACTAATCATTTCTTACCCCAAAGGTGCCCCTTTCTGATTTTTGTTAATGGCTTTATCACTATTGTCATAGTTGTACCATGATGAAGTCTTGGAGCTATCATTTATCATATTTCAGTAGATTCATTGAGATTCAGTTTGGTTAATTCATTTCATCCCTACCTACTTTGTCACCAAACCCTGTTAGTCTAATATATCTGCCATTTATTTTCTCATAATTCTCATAATTAGGGACTTTTTTTTCCTCCCTAATCCTGCCTGTTTAACAGATGCCTGTTTTTCAAGTTTCTTTTCAAACCCCAGTTCTTCTAGGAAGCCTTTCATAGTGTACACAGGCTGAATCATCTGACCTCTTTATGACCCCCACCCCACCCCATAACACCGGTCTTTATTATGGTATAGATCTCAGTGTCCTGACATTAAAGTGTTGGTGTGAACACTTTATCTCTTCTACTTTTCTCCCACAGGTCAAGGCCAGGCTTCCTCCCATTCTTTGTGTTTCCAGTAGAACCTAGAGTTGTCACTTACAGCAGGTGTTCAGTACCTGTTTATTGAAAGTTCAGCAAACTTTTTAGCCCCAAAGGCCAACAAAGTGGTTAGTAACAGGTATTAAGCCATGACTGGCTTAATACTTAATCAAAGAAATAAAAATGGATAAAACAAAAATCAAAACATGATGGGTTTAAGAGTTTTAGGAAAAGTTAGTGAAAGGAAAATGGAGATAGCAAGAAAATAGAAAGCCATTTAAAATATCTAACAAGCTTGTATTGAGTGCCTATGATGTGCTAGGTAGTATTCCAGGCCCTGGGGATACAACATGAAGCAATTAAATAAGGTCTCTGCTCTCATGGAGCCTGTATCCTAGTGGAGAGAAGGAAGAGAGACAGGAAGCGGATACATATGTAAAATTGCAGGCTGTGGTTAAGTGCATAGGCAAAGTAAATCAGGATAAGAGCCCAGTGAATTGTAACAGTGGGAGGCACAGCAATGGGTGGTCAGTGAGTGTATCATTTGAGCAGAGATGGAATGAAGTAAGGGATTTCTGGGCAAACAACGTTGTACACGGTAAGTAAACAACTTACTGTGTAAGTGCTGCAGCTTGTGCTGGGGTGTTTGACACATGCTTGGCATGTTGGAGGAACAGCAAGTAGACCAGTGTGGTTAGAGCAGAATGAGTAGCAAAGAGAATGGTAGGAGAAAGAGACAGTTATATTGTGAATTAAGAAACCACAAACAATTGCCTTGCACCGTTGGACAAGCCCACTACTGTGGTATTCTCATGCAAACAAGGCTCTTTGACACTTATGGGTTTGGGTGATTAGGGGTATCACTTAGTCACCCCCACACCATGTTTCCATAGAGTAGAGGGCTCTTCAGTTCTACCTGCCAGGAGGTAGCAGTATTGAAGTGATACTTCAGCATGGTGGGTGACTGTGCCAGCTGCTGGGCAACTCCTAGGTAGGTAAGATAGGTCAGGCTTGTTCTGGGTGACTAGCTGCCTCCAGTTAAGGGGAAAGGATGAGGAAGCTTGGACTTGGCCTTAGTTCCTCATGGCATTCTCTAAACCAGCTTTAGAGAAACTGTATCCTGTATTCTGTGCAATGAAACTGTAATTTATCTGCTTTGGTCAATTCTTTGGGTACCTAGGACTTCCAGGGGAACCAGGAAGTGGTGAGAGAGGTTCATCAGCCCCCCTGCAAAGGCACTGCCCCAGCAGTCAGGCTTTTGTTTCAGCCTTCCTTTCTGAAACCTCTTTCTCATCTCTAATTGCAAGGTTTCCCAATTTTGGCATTATTGACATTTTGAGGTGGATAATTTTTTGTTGTAGGGAATTGCTTTGTGCACTGGGGGATGTTTAGCAGTATCCCTGGTGTCTACCCAGTAGATGCCAGTAGCGACCCCAGCCTCCAGACATTTGCCAAATGTCCTCCAGGGATCAAAACTGCCCATGTTGAAAACCACTGTCTTAATGCAGTGATCTTGGAGAATGGAAGATTCCAAAAAAGAACAATGAATATGTGCTCCAAGTTACACAAGCAATTACTGTCTTTCCTGGGATGGCAGAAATATTCCATAGCATACTATTATTTTCCTCAGAAACTATAGACAGGCCCTTCATTTTATGTTCTTAAGATTCCTTTTTTCAAACTCATGGCTCAGAATAATCAATACATTTGAAAATCGTTTTTTTCCCCAAGTGAGAATAACAAGTCAAAAAAAAAAAACAAAAAAACAAGGCTTTGCTTTTTTTTTTTCCTCTTGTGAACAGGCAGTTTTTCTCTAGTCAAGATGGTAAATGTCTTGTGCGCTAAGATGAATTCAGCTATAGGGAGCCGATACATCTAGGTCAAACAGCTGTCTTTGGCGTATATTTGTACTCCCTCTGTAGGCATTTCAAAGTGCAGAAAACCTTCCCTTTATATCTTTCGCCTTATAGCTTCAACAACACATTTGGAATTACCACATAAATAGCCTCCTTCGGGCTTTCCCAAGGTGGAAAGGACAAAACTGTTTTGGGAATTGATCCTTGACTTCTCAAAGATGAAGCATTTGTCTTCCCATCTTCACTCACTGGGGTAAAGACATAGGGGTTCAGGGACTCTGTCACAGCCCAAACTAATTGAACACGTGGCATAGGGCATTCAGGGTTGAGCTGTCTTTATTCTCATCAGGTGGGATAGTTTGCCAAACTTGTTTCCCATCAACCTCATTGTTATGCCACCCCCAATTCATATTATCAACTTATATTTGGTATTATATATAACAAATTTTAGAAATGCCAAAATTGTAATGAACAACCCCAAATAGCAAACCAAAGCTACATTATATATTTTCATCATTACTGGATTTTGTTTTTCTTTGTTTTGCTTATTGGGATTCATGTAAGTTAACACAGCAAGCAGTTTTTCAGTTACAAATTGGCACTATTGTCAGCACTTATCCTTCTCCTCAATTTTGGAAAATTGTAAAGCCATTGATGATTTTAGAAGGCAGAACTCTGGTACGAAAGGACTTGGAAATCATTGTAGAATGTTCTCTGAGGCTATTCATTCAGTATACTACTGAGATGAAATGGTCAAACAAAATATTGGGCATCTTCAAGGGAGATCCTGAAAACAAGATGTTATCTTTTTTTCTTCTACAAATTATGATACATCTGTACTAGAAATATGGAAAGTAATTTTTGTCAGTTAACAACAGAAAGGATATTAAAGTTAGAGAAATCCAGAAAAAAAGGCATCTGAAGAGAGTGTGTGTGTGTGTTTGTGTGTAGGCACACCCACAAGTGTATGAAGGGTAGGTATGGGGAGAAAGAGGTTGGGGAACTGGGGTGAGAGTAAGGGCTCCTATATGAAAATGTACTACAAATATTAGACCTCCACTTGGAAAATTAAATACTGGGCAGAAACCTGATTAATATCAGTAAAATCACAAACAACATAGATAAGAGAAAGAAGGGCTTGTTCAAAAAAATCTTGAAGGTCTAGAATGAGAGAAGCTCCTTTAGAAACTTGAGAGGGACATTTAATATAAATACAGAGAAGCATTAATTGGCTTAGTTGAGGACAACATGTTGAGACATATTAAGAAGAGCTATAGGTAGGAAATGAAAACACACTTAAAAAGAATTGGGACATATTTATTTAGGATTGACAGAGTTATGAATGACTTACATGAAAAGTAGGACTAGACCCAACCTTCCTTTCTATAACTTTGATTGGAAATACAGCCCACGCTGGATGTGTCAAACATGGATCTGAATAAGGAGATTGTTATTTCCATGTCTTGATGTTGATGTTGAATGAAATTCTTTGTCATGATTTTTAACCACCAGCTCCCACCTTTTTATACCCTTCTTTTACATCACCACTGAAGAGAAAAATCTAGAAAAGTTACCTTACAAAACACAAGATCTTTTGTCTGTAAATAAATGAATAGTCGGCCAATTTCTGGTTGGGTTGAGAGATACCTGGAAGCCAGATTGAATCCCTAGCTCCATTGCTGACATCTGAAAATAGTAACAACAGTGATTAATATTTATATATCAGTTACTGGGCCAGACACCCTAATTTAGTCCTCACAACTACCCTATAGGCAGGTGCTTCTCTTACTCCCATTTTACAAATGGGGACTCTTAGATACAGAGAGGTTAACTTGCCCAAGGTCATACAGTTAGTGAGTGAAAGAGCTGGTATTTGAATCTAAGGACTGCAATTCCCTCCTCTACGATCTTAACCAATTGTATACTGTCTACCTCTTGCCAGAGGAATTGCAGTGATTCCTGTGAAGCAGCAATTTAACCAGAAGGCAATGTGAAAACTGTTCAGTGATGATTACGAGTGAAGGAAAAAACCCAACAATTAGTTTAAATGTAATGGGGATCAGTGTAAGTATTTTTGGCTCCAAATATGCATGATATAGTTACAAAAGTGGAGATGGTAACTGGTCTAAGCCAAGTATTAATGTGTGGTATTATCTGGAAAACTTTATGGGATTTTTACTTTTGTCCCCTATTTTCAGTAGTTAGGTTTATAAAACCCTTCAAACTCTTAGTGTAAAAGTACAAATACTCTGCCAAATAACATTCCCCTTTAAAGTGACACTTTCAGAGGACTTCAAAGTGAATATTTGAGCTAAAGTGTGTCTTAAAAATACTGTGACTGACCAGAGGTAGAAATGCTATGAGGTCAAAACAAGGCTATGGGAATTTTTTAGAAAAAATAGCAGGCACTGAATTATTTAGAGATGAGGGGTATTGTGTTTGGAAGAGGACTTTTCTAGATTTCCCATACTGTCTTCCCCAGGTGATTTCAAAGAAAGCTGTGAAAATGTAGGAGCTGGTAGTTGAAAATAATGACAAAGAATTGAGTCCTAATGATAAAAAAAACCCCTTACTAACTTAGAATGGCCATTTTCCCCTCCAAAGTATATGTAACTAGGTAAAAGACATGGTGTGTTAGCTTAGCTCAATTATTTTTAAGCACTTTCAAAAAAAAAAAAACCCTTGGCATCCTTTCTTCAAAGAAACTTTCTGCAGAAACCTAGTATGTAGAACACAAGCTCAAGCTGATGCTGGGGTGGGAGTGGGGAATCTGCTGGGGCTGCATAGACACCCTCCCTTTTGGAGGCATCCTATCCCTCCTGAAGGCAACCTAGACATTTAATGTGAAACTGAAGAAACTTCTGTTTTAGCTTGTTGTTGTAAATTTTGGCTAAAAGGTTGAAATAATAAGGCATAAAAGACATTACATACACCCAGACCCCAAGTTTAACAATATGTATTTTTAGGTTTTTGTCAAGCTAGTACCTTTTGAATACCGTTCTTTTATTTTTTTTTTTAAACATCTTTATTGAAGTATAATTGCCTTACAATGGTGTGTTAGCTTCTGCTTTATAACAAAGTGAATCAGTTATACATATACAATATGTTCCCATATCTCTTCCCTCTTGCATCTCCCTCCCTCCCACCCTCCCCATCCCACCCCTCTAGGTGGTCACAAAGCACCGAGCTGATCTCCCTGTGCTATGCGACTGCTTCCCACTAGCTATCTATTTTACATTTGGTAGTGTATACATGTCCATGACGCTCTCTCACCCTGTCACATCTCACCCCACCCCCTCCCCATATCCTCAAGTCCATTCTCTAGTAGGTCTGTGTCTTTATTCCCGTCTTGCCACTAGGTTCTTCATGGCCTTTTTTTTTTTTTTCCTTAGATTCCATATATATGTGTTAGCATACTGTATTTGTTTTTCTCTTTCTGACTTACTTCACTCTGTATGACAGACTCTAACTCCATCCACCTCATTACAAATACCTCCATTTCATTTCTTTTTATGGCTGAGTAATATTCCATTGTATATATGTGCCACATCTTCTTTATCCATTCATCTGTCGATGGACATTTAGGTTGCTTCCATGTCCTGGCTATTGTAAATAGAGCTGCAATGAACATTTTGGTACATGACTCTTTTTGAACTATGGTTTTCTCAGGGTATATGCCCAGTAGTGGGATTGCTGGGTCATATGGTAGTTCTATTTGTAGTTTTTTAAGGAACCTCCATACTGTTCTCCATAGTGGCTGTATCAATTTACATTCCCACCAACAGTGCAAGAGTGTTCCCTTTCCTCCACACCCTCTCCAGCATTTATTGTTTCTAGATTTTTTGATGATGGCCATTCTGACCGGTGTGAGATGATATCTCATTGTAGTTTTGATTTGCATTTCTCTAATGATTAATGATGTTGAGCATTCTTTCATGTGTCTGTTGGCAATCTGTATATCTTCGTTGGAGAAATGTCTATTTAGGTCTTCTGCCCATTTTTGGATTGGGTTGTTCGTTTTTTTGTTACTGAGCTGCATGAGCTGCTTGTAAATCTTGGGGATTAATCCTTTGTCAGTTGCTTCACTTGCAAATATTTTCTCCCATTCTGTGGGTTGTCTTTTGGTCTTGTTTATGGTTTCCTTTGCTGTACAAAAGCTTTTAAGTTTCATTAGGTCCCATTTGTTTATTTGTGTTCTTATTTCCATTTCTCTGGGAGCTGGGTCAAAAAGAATCTTGCTGTGATGTATGTCATAGAGTGTTCTGCCTATGTTTTCCTCTAAGAGTTTGATAGTGTCTGGCCTTACACTTAGGTCTTTAATCCATTTTGAGTTTATTTTTGTGCATGGTGTCAGGGAGTGTTCTAATTTCATAGTTTTACATGTACCTGTCCAATTTTCCCAGCACCACTTATTGAAGAGGCTGTCTTTTCTCCACTGTATATGCTTGCCTCCTTTATCAAAGATAAGGTGACCATATGTGCGTGGGTTTTGAATACCGTTCTTATTCAAAGTAGGCTAAATCCGTGTTCTTTAAAATGTATTGGTAAAGAACCTCAAATTGATTTTTCTTGATTCAGTTTCATTTAGTAGTTCGTGTCTTTCTGTTGCATTCTTTATGGCACCAATGGCTATAGAATTTATAAAGACTAGCTAGATGGCAAGAAGCAAATATGCTACAGTTACTTTGAAACTGAGTTTGAACTTGAATGTATGTAATATATTTTTTCCACTTGAAGAGATTGAACATATTGTGTTATCTGTAATAAAACCTAGCATTATTGGAGAGAACGCTGGTCCTAAGAACCAAGTAGGTTAAGTGATGTATTGCTTTTATTCTTTTTTCTATCATTTTTCCCTTCCAGTGCTTTCTCATCTACTGGTCTCTAGGGAAAGCTCTGATTCCCCTTCCACTCTACTCTTTAGAATCCCAAAGAGACGGTGTTCGGCTATGGATGAGTTAATCATCCAACAAATGTTTATAGCACCTGCTTCTTGCTAGGCACTAAGCTCTGCTCTGATACTACAGTGGTGAGCAAACCAGAGGAGGTTCAATGTTCCCACCCTCATGGAGCTTAGACTTCAGAGGGAGAGACAGACATATTTACATAATCATAAGATATTGAGTTATGATTGTGACATGTTATAAAGGAAAGTATAGAAAAGAATAAAATCATGTACCAGAGAGACCTAATTTGGTCCCCAGGAAAGGAAAAGCCTCTCTGTGGAACTGATGTTGGAACACTTAATATAAAATTAGAGTGTTAAGAGCTCAGGGAATTGAAAGTTAAATACAGAAGATTTGGGGTTAGAAAAATCACAGGACTGGAGGAGCTGAAGGAACATATTTTTGGCAGATGATGTCCTTGCTTTTATCTGCTGAAGGTAGAACACAGATTCTAGCTAGGTACCAAGGTTAAATGCTTCTGATGGAACTGGGCAAAATAAGAAGTACAAAGAACTGGGACAAGAGGTATGCTTTCATATACATTTTAGGATTTTCATTTTCTGTGGGTCAATAGAGAAGGAATTTACTTTAGAAAAAATTAAATTAATAATATGAAGAGTTTTTAATTATTAAAATTTCAGGCATTTGGGCAAATATCATGAGATTTGGACATTTATATTTTTGAGATTAGATTTTCTGAGCTATCTTCATACTTGGTTCATATCATTTAACCCTTTCAGTTCTGCCTGGGGAAAGGGATGAAGTCATGTCTCAGAGTGTATACTATATGGCTTTCTGGTAAATATATTTCATCTTCAGTCTTGACTCAACTTACAGGCTTCTACAACAATATAAAAACATGTTTTAAACCAAGAGGGGTTCTACCTTCTACCTAACTGTTTCATTGGTTCCAGCAGATATGTAGAATCAGTGTCAAGATTTGGAAAATCAGGCATATTTTTAAAAAATATTTATTTATTTATTTATTTATTTATTTATTTATCTATCTATTTATTCATTCATTCATTTATTTATTTATTTATTTATTTATTTATTTATTTATTTATTTATTTATTTATTTATTTATGGCTGTGTTGGGTCTTCATTTCTGTGCGAGGGCTTTCTCTAGTTGTGGCAAGTGGGGGCCGCTCTTCATCGCGGTGCGCGGGCCTCTCACTGTCGCGGCCTCTCCCGCCGCGGAGCACAGGCTGCAGACGCGCAGGCTCAGTAATTGTGGCTCACGGGCCCAGTTGCTCCGCGGCATGTGGGGTCCTCCCAGACCAGGGCTCAAGCCCATGTCCCCTGCATTGGCAGGCAGACTCTCAACCACTGCGCCACCAGGGAAGCCCCAGGCATATTTTTTTTGCTTGTTTTGACTGAGCCCTACTGAGGTTTACAGGAAAAAACAACACAGTATGGTATACAATTAGCTTTAAGTCTCCCTTTCACATTTTTTGCAAAGACGGGTCAAAATTTCAGGCATGGGCATTTATTAAGCCAAAACACTATGAGTTTTGGCTTAATAAATTTTGGGGCTGAGCAAAGTGGTAAAGACTTGGGCTTCTCCCTGGCAAGTCATAGTAGATATCTGACATCTTTTATTCAGCAAGCATTTCCTCTTATTTTTTACAACAAGATTCTGCTTTCCCATAGGAGATTACTCTTCCTCCATTCTATATGATCTGGATAAGATAATTACTCAAGATGTACCAGCTCTCTGTCCGAAGGTGAGCAGTGACTCAAGCAAGACCAATGGGATTCCTTCTGGGAATTTGAATTTAGGCCAATTCTCCTTTTACGGTGTCACTAAGACACATTATTTCAACTGACTGTGGACCCACTTATCAGGAAATGTTATCAAATAGATTTAAAAACAATCACGAGAAGAGTAATTCCATGGTAGAAAATTGTTAGGGCTGAGTCATTTTTAATGCTAGTGACCGAAAGAGACCCTCTCTGAGAGGCCGTTCCCCAGATCCTCAAGCTATCCTAATTCTTGTCCTTCCTAAGGATTCTGCGAAGTACTTCATTTCCCTCCTGCTGTGGTTAAGTTAGAGTATGTTGTGACACTGACTAGTATGTTTTTGTTATATTCTTTTGGATTGATTTCCTGTGGATGAACCTCCTTGGCTTGCTCTTCTCATGCCCCCAGTGGCACACCCTCCTGGAAGAGGGCTATGGAAAAGGGCAGAGGAGGCTGCTGGACTTGATTTTAGTATAGGCTTTGGGCCAGAGCCACCAAGGGAGTCTCTTGGCCTCCACATAATCCAATCCTGTTCATCAAGGCTAGAGGCTGTTTATCAGGACTTGGAGTAAGTCCATATAGCAACAAAAAAATGAGCTTTTGCCTCCCCTATCCTCCTTTCTCGTTATGTTTAAGTAGAGAATCACTTGCAGGAATACGGTCAAGAAGGTTTTCTTCACTTAACTTATGTGGAACCCAAACATCAAAGCGATTAACATAACCAAGCTGGTGCAAATTATTTTCAATGCTTGATTTGGATATTTTGAGTATGTCGGCTATCTCCCGCGTGGTATAATGTTGATTGCTCTCAGTTAATGTCTCCGTTTGATCGTTATCAACTTCAACTGGTCTACCCAACCGTGGAGCATTGTCCAGCAAGAAATGTCCAGCATGAAACTTCGCAAACTACTTTTGACACGTTTGATCAGTCACAGCACCTTCTCCATACACTGCACAAATCTTCTTTTGCGTTTCAGTTGCATTTTTACCTTTCTTGAAATCTTAAGGATAATATGCCAAAAATGTTGTTTTTTTCTTCCATCTTCAATATGAAAATGGCTACACCAAAATTTACCAATTTTGATAAGATTTTCTTTTTCAAATGCAGGCTAATATGACAGCTGTCACAATCAATCTAACAGAATTGTTTCAAATGAAGTTAAAGACAACTAAGCGCTACTAGAGCCATCTTATGGAAAAAAACCGAACAAAGTTTTTGGCCAACCCAATATATATCTTGCTCATGGACCTGTAGTGCTAGGTGGATGGTTGAGGTGGAAAAATTCTAACCAAGTGTCACTAGAGGTGTGACTAATGACTAAATAAACCCATTTCCTTGAGTGATTTTACAAAACTTGATGAGATCAGGAGGGCATATATTTCCACTTTACAGATGCAAAAACTACAGCTCTGAGTCTATGCGGTATGATGGTGTCAGGACAGAACTCAGGGCTCTGTCTCCTGCATTACTGAGGCCACATCATATATTTTAGTTGATTGTGGATCGAGGTTCTATTTTAGAGATTTAAAAATCACGCTGGCTATTGGAAAATAATTGCTTAAGTATACTTAGTCCCTGCCTTTGCACGTGGTGAATAATCCATTTATATTATTCTAAGTACTTGCTTGCCAGTTTAGCTTGAGCTATATAAAATTGCTGTTTGGTAGGTGAAAAACTGTCAAATACTGGCTGTTCCATGTGATTCAACCCACACCATTGAGAGATCAATTCATCTCTTACCACTCACCCTCCTCACTCAGCCACACTTGTGGCTTCCTCGCTGTCTTCACACAGAATATTCTTGCCTCAGGGCTTTTGAAATTTCTGTTTTCTCTGTCTTGATTGCTCTTCTTTCAGATAATGATTGCCATCCTCACTTTCTTCAGAAATTTTATGCAAATGTTACCTTCTCAAAGAAGCCTTCCTTCATCATCTAGTCTAAAATTTCAGTCCCCTGTCCTGACCAAACACACCTTTTCTATCCCCTTTTCTGGTTTATTTTTTTTTTCCCTTTAGAATCCATCATTATTTTACATATTATATACAGTTATTTATTTTTGTTTATTGTGTATCTTTACCTTATAATGAAAGCTCCAAGTGGGTAGCGATTGTAGTTTGTTTTATTCACCGCTGTTATCTCCAACATTTAAAATAGTGCCTGATACATAGTAGATGCTCAATAAAATACGTTGAATAAATGAGTGTGGACTGACCTGTAGTAGCCATAAATCCATGGGTCTAGATCTTTGAAAACACCACATGGGTAATAGGTTACTCTGTTTTGTGACAAAAACAGGATTGTAGAGGTCTCTGTAGCTATGGTACAGAGTGAGGGGGAGGCCAAGGAAACACAACTGTGGTCCATTCCTTTCCCATTCAAACAGGACAGCTCAGTTTTTATCTCTCATATATGTTGGGGTTCAGGTAGGATTTCATTAGGGAAAAGGTTTATGCAGATAGATAATAACGGTTTGAAACCACTGATTTGGGATAACAACAACAAAAAGTGTTTATAAGTGATTGTGTAGTTTTGAGACTAAAATATTGTGATTACAGGGTTTTTTCAGCACCCCATAAGGAGTGTAAGGGGTGGGTGTGATGCAGAGTCATCTGTAAAACCCACACCTTCAGTGAGCTTCATATTTGAGAGATTTTTAAAACTGTTCTTGAAATGTCAAAGTTATTGTATTTTAATGAATTGTTGAAAACTCCCTCTCCCTCATTCCTAGGTATATTACTCTATATTAACCCTCCATGGGATTGAAAATTCCTAGTGGGGAAGGGGACACAATGCTATTTATGTATTTACTTTTTGCTGGGAAATTGGCCTGAGTGCTATACTGGCCAGAAGCAAAGGTAAGTGGGCATTAGGAATAACAGGTCTTAGTCCACAGTCTCCAAAACTTGTGTATTTCAACACATGTTTAAACACATGATGACACAAAAATTGTTAAGGCCGTGGTATAAAGATATTAAAAGAATCGATGTGAAAGCAAGATGGTGAACCATAAAGTAATCAAAAGATATGTCTGCCTCTATTTGTTCTCCCAGTAACCTGGCCCAGAACCCTGCCACACGGCTGCCTGGTAGTCATTTAACATACTGATTTCACATCCGAGGGAATAACAGCCAGAGATGCGCAGGGTTGCACTGCTAAATACTTGGCAGGGTTGTGATTAGAACACAGATCACTGAGGGCTGCCTTAATCTCCTGTTTTTCCATGATACACTGCTTCCCTCTCACAAATCCTTCAAAATGGATATAAATGCACGTTATATGTTAACACAGAACTTTGCTCTATTGAAAATATAAACATATAAAGCAAGCTTTTACCTACCGAGATTTACAAATTGAAAAGGAACATGCTAATCACAATAAGCGTTAGTTGAATACTTACTAATTCTTAGACTAGAAGAGTAACTGATATTTAGCTAATAATTAATAATGATTCAGACGGAAGAAATACTATTTTCATGCAACTATACACAGATAAGACTACCAGGGGAAAATAGATGGGAACAGGAAAAAGGAAAGAAGTCTGCGTGATAGTTACAGCAGAGTGAATGGAATTCTGAGTGAAGATGAGAAAGTCCAGGTAAATAAGACAGAGGAGAGCCAAAGGGTCCAGTGACACCATAAAATGGAAAATGCAGCTGTTGTAATGAAATGAGCTCCTCCGTCTATTTTTTTTTTCTTGCCCTTACATTGTTTCTGTTAAATAAACATAATGGTTCTTAACCTGCTTTGATCCAGGGACCTTTTGAAAATCTTGTAAAAAATAATAGATTTTCTCCCCAGAAAAAAATGCTCCTATGCACAGTGTTCTCCAAGGCCACTAAGTGGTGTGCAAAAATGTAACCTTTGTTTACCTGCTGCACTTTGTCTCTGTCTCAAGCCTGCATTCTGCCTGATAGCAGGAACCTAATCCAGCTCCTGGCAGTAAGCCATCCCTTCAGTGACTTCTCCAAGACTTGAGGTTTAAAATACCAACAACAACAAAATCCTGATATTTCCTCCCCTCTTCCTCCTTCTGGGGTTACCTCTAAACCCTGGGGTTCTGCTTCTTGTTCTGGCTCTGCTTTGAGCAGGTATCCCTGAGACGTATGAACAGCGTGTTGGGGCTTCCGGTTGTCGCTTCCATCACTACTTGCTTTTCTTGCTGAGCAGCCGTGTCCCCATTGTGCTGCACCTGCATGGTCCCTGCTGTTGGTCACTGCTGGGTCCTTTTGTCCTGACTCCCCGATTCTCCCTCTGTTAGGGCTCTGCCCTTCTTCCAATCCTTTTCTCCTTGACAGCTTGGAGGCTCTGGATGGCACAGGAGAAGTAACTTGGTCACAAAGGATTCTCCTTCTGGGAATATAAGAATATGTCTATGTATTTTCTTATTTAAAAATATACAAAGAATAAATGAAAAAGTAACGAAAAAAAATAATGAAAATGATTTATAATGGGTGGGTAGGAATGCAGTAAAAGGGATGGGGAAGGGAGTGAGACTTTCGAGTGTGCCTTTTAAATAGTTTGGACTTTTAAACCATTTTAACAATTTATGTATTCAAAAAATGAAATTAAATGAAAAAGGATGAAACAAGTCAAACCTTAAAATTGTTTACAAAAAGAAACAAATACTAACCCTAACTATATATTGAACTGATAACATAACTATAGAGAAGATGTTTAATTGGATTATATTTGGACACCTATCTGTACTTGGATATAATGTAAAATAATAAAATTCCTTCAGGGAAATCTTAAATTATATTTAGTAGTTAACTCCTGGCAGTTATTGCAATTCTAAAACTATTTTGTGTGTATTTTAGGATAAAATAAATGAATCAATATGTTGATATTGTTGGCAGCCAGGATTTTCACCAGGAGAAGGGAGTTTCAACATACAGGATGTAAGGACAGTAAGGAAGAACTGCTTGGTATTAAATTTAGATTGGAGTTATTAATATAAATTAAAATTTCAAATATCTGTATATAGCTATAAGTACATATAAATATTATATAAATAATAGAGAACTAACATATATATGTATATACGTACACAGAGAGATAACTGGCTAACTGTATACATTTGTTCTCCCCTGGAAAGACCTAAAATCAAAGACACCCTAGTGGCAGCAAGTACCACTAGTACCCAGATCTTGGTTGTGAATACCATAATCTACTAAATGAAACCAGAACTTCTTAGAGAAACAGCTAAAATGGGGAAAGTACAAAGTGAGCCTGGAACTTCTTGTGACAGGAAACAATGAATTGTTCAAAGACTAACTGGGTCTTGTCAAGAACACAACATGAATAGTAATGGTAATACATATTAAAAAGTCCATGAATCCACAGTGATATCCAGAAATAGGGAGAGGGAAAAGGAAAGGGAAAGGGAGAAGGACAGGAATAGAGGGAGGGATTGAGAGAGAAGATTGTCCTCCTTTAAGTAGAATAATGCCAACTAATAAATACAGAATGAATGATAGAACAGTCTCCACTTTGTAAACTCCAGCATATTAAATTGATTTAGGTAAGCATCATCAATGGATGCTGTGGTGCTGTGGTAGCAGAAAAACAGCCCCCCAGAATGTTCATGCCCTAATCCCAGAAATGTGTTACTTTACATGATGAAAGGCATTTTGCAGATGGGAGTAAGGTTAAGGACTTTGAGATGGTGAGATTATCCTGGATTATTTGGGTGGGCTCAATGTAATCAGGGTCCTTATAGGTGGAAGAGGGAGGCAGAAGAGAGAAGCAGAGAGATGGCAATGTGAGAAAGACTCAGTTACTGATTTTGAAGATGGAGGAAGCAGGCCATGAGCCAAGGGAAGCAGGCAGATAGTGAGATGGTTGGAAAGAGTGGGGCAGGATGGTAAGAGTTGGTGGTTCTTGGGGAGGGATATGCAAGTGTTTATGCAATTTTCTTTTAATTTTCTATAGGTTTGAGAATTTTCAAGATAAAAAATTAATTAAAAAGAAAAAGCCTACACCTGACTTAATCTAGGTGTGGATTATTATTGTCATTTTGCACATAGGAAAGGTATGAACATAGACACAAGCACCAGTGAACATCAGGGATGGAGTAGAACTCAGGTATTCCAGCTACGCATCTGTTGTACATTTTATTAAATCAGTGTTTAACCACCTGTGGGCTCTGGTGGTTTCAGGATCTATTGCAGAAAGTCTGTCCTGCAAATGAATTTGGGTACTCAGCTTTGTATATAGATTGAACTATGCCTCACACATATTCTACTATTTACAATGTCAATTCAGCTGTTTAAACATATTTAAAAATAAAAGTATTCTCCTTCTATTAAATATGTATATTGAGGGTTTTAAAAAACTGAAAAGCCAAGAAATTGGATTTTTATTTTCTGGTTACTTCTATGGCACCACTGCTCATTCTCACCATAGGTCATCAACATAGGACAATACTGATCCCAAGTCTTGCCTCACTAGAAGAATTTCTTTGAAGGGGGAGAATTGATATGAGTTTTTCATTGTTATATTTCTAGAGCCTCGAACAGTGCCTTGTACTTAGCATGTGTCCAGTAAATACTGGTTGAACTAATGATGGGACAGAACTTCAAGGATGGAACCGCATTAGCTAAAATGTCATATATTAACAATCCATCCACAGATAGAATTTTGTCTACATTTTAGAGCCATTAAAGAGCTCTCTGAAACCATCCTTAGACTCTAAATGAAATCCCCACTCTACAGTTCTTCCTTCCCTCTCAGTAATTTTCTGTTGATCTTCTAGTCTTTATTTCTCTGTTACTCAATTGTTACTTCTAAATAGGCCCCACTAGCTGAGCTGAGTGCCTTTTTTATCTGTGCATTTTATTTCTTGAAACACATTTTAAGCTTCTTAAGGACAGAAACTACTTCTTATCTATTTTTTTCTACTCTTTTTTTCAAACCCAGAACCTGACATGGTGCCTTTTTTTTTTTTTTTTTTTTGTAGGCATCTGTTAGTTTTGTTTCTCCTGGCTTCTATTCATTCCTCTTCTCTTGATAATAACATTCTGCTTTCTTTCTGGGAACTCATCTCACCTCCATTTGGTGGACAACTGTGGGTAAAAGCAAGCTGTCCTGTCCTGTCTTAGCCAAGCAGGAGAGGAGTCTTTGGAAGAAATAGGTTAACAACTAGACTGTAATCTTCTTCAGCATTATAATTAATTGAGGAAAGATAAAACACTGTCAACCTTCTTACAATATCAACTCAAGGAATTTTTTCATTGCAAGGGTCTCTCTGGGTTTGCTGTGAATAGGTTACTGATCCATGAATATTCTTGCATACTTGGTTGTCAAGATAATTTATCATATAACCTATAATGTTTGATTTGCAGCCGCATAAAAGAAAGGAAACCAGGGAGCCTCTCCTTTAGTTCCCCAGTGACAGGTAACTAGAAAGATATTTAAGCTGAGGGACCCTAGGCCCTGCAGTTTTCTCGGGCTTATGTGATTCGCACTCATGCCACGTCAGTGCTGGTCCCTCATGACTAAAGGGTATCCCATGTAGTGACTGAGACATTGGAAGATGTGTCTGGGGTGTCCAAGGCCTCCACGACATTGTTGCAGTATGTTGTTGTCCCTCTTCTTAAGGCTTCTGTGTGCTTTCTTAAGGCTAAGTAAACTCAGTGATGGATAAGCCTATTGTGTTCTGTGCACTTGATTGACAGTCTTGCAGTGTGTGACCCAGACTCAGCCAATGATACTTTCTCCTGGGACTTTGAATCTTGGGTTGGTGGCATATGTCCTAAATGGATTTTTTTTCTTGTTTAATTTGACTGGCAGCACAGCACTCTGACAAAGCTATAGAATAGTTCTTGCTCCCTGGACGTCAGAGCTATGTGTGTTTCTGTCTATTTCCAAGCTTTTCCACGGATTCTGTTAGCATGCTCTCTTTCCAATGAATTCCTGTTTACCTAGTTAATCAGAGATGGTTTTTCTTAGCTGCCACCAGAGAACTCTGACGATATGGCTATGAGTAAGGTAAGTTCTCAATACATTTTAATTGTATAGTTAGTGTCTTGATTAGCTACTGCTCTGTAATAAATCACCTCTAAATGTGGTGGCTTGAAATTACAACCATTTATTTAGCTGCAGTTATGCAGGCCCATGGGTTAGACTGGGTTCGGCTGTCTGGTTCTCTTGTTCTCAACCAGATTTCCCCACATTCAGTATTTTTGCCATAAGCATCTTTGCCACAGGCGTTTTTGCCCCAAACATTTTCACTGCATAACTAAACGGCTGTGAGGCAAGTTTGCTATCATGGATAAAATAATGAAAAATAAAAGTGGGGTACTAAAAAGGACATACTAAAACATGAGAAATGAGTAACAAAGTTAAGAGGACCTTATTGCAAAATACAAAATACTTGAATACATTTAGAATGTGTGTAGATTCATGCAATACTGCACATATAACTGATTTTATTTTGTGGGTTGTAACAAAGCACTTATCTTCCAAGGCTTTCGTTCATGATATTTTATACATTGATTGATTGATTGATTGTTAATTTGTCTCCCTGTTTGGTGCCACACTTTTTCTTTTTTGCTAAAATTTCTTCCTTTATTAATAAAGGTATCAGTTTTCAAACACTAGGATGAATATTTGTAACTGAGCTTTGTACTGTGTTGGGAAAGCCTCTGCACTGTTGTTTGTTAGCATTATTTCACATGCTGGTTGAAAGATGTTTCAAAGTTCTATGGGAAATGTGGGTTCAACTCTGCGCCTTTGAGGCTCTTGAGGCCTCTTTCTCTTCCAATGTCGTGTGTTTCAAAGTATGAAACCCACTCTTGGGACAAATCATCATCATCATCTGTCAACTCAAAAAAAGCCAATAGCGTTGCTAACTAGAAGAAATGCTAATATATTCAACCAGATGAAAACACACTTTCAAATCAAAAACTGCCAACCAGTTATTTTACTTTTCATGGAATAATTGCCTTAAGGCCAATTAGCTTTGGGCAAAAATGCTTGTGGCAAAGATGTCGCTAAAGATGTTTATGGTGAAAGTGCCTAGAAAAATTTTCTCATGCTTTTGTGGTGAAATGCAGATCAGGTGGGCAGCTTTGTTTCTGGAGGTTATCTGGCCATCTAGGAAGTTTCTCTGGGCTTGTTCAAATGGTGGCGGTGGGGTCCCGAGAGAATGAGGGAAGCATTATGTGCTGAATTGTGTTCCCTCAAAATCCGTATGTTGAAGCTTCAACCCCCCAGTAACTCAGACTGTGACTGTATTTGGAGATAGGACCTTTAATGAAGTGATTAAGTTAAATGAGGCCATTAGGGTGGGCTCTAATCCAATCTGACTGATGCTTTTTTAAGAAGAAGTTTGGACACACAGGGAGACACTAGGGGTACACATGCATAGAGGAAAGGCTATGTGAGGACACAGCAAGAGGGTGGCCAGCATGCCAGGAAAGAGGTCTCAGAAAAAACCAAACCTGCCAATACCTTAATCCTGGACTTCCAGCCTCCAGAACTGTAAGAAAATAGATTTCTGTCATTTAAGCCACCTAGTCTGTGGTATTTTGTTATTGCCGCCCTAGCAAACTAATACACGAAGCACACAGGTTCTCTTGTGGCTTGGTCTTAGAACTGGCACAACATCACTTCAGCTGTATTATACTGATAAACCTAAGTTATAAGTCCAGCCCAGCTGGGAGGTCACATTACAAATGGGTATGGATATAGGGAAGGGAATAATTGTGGCCATTTTTGTAAATAACCTGTCACAGTAATTTGAATGGTAAGGAAGTATACAGAATAGAAAGAGATATTAATGCAGAAAATGTTGTTGGGTACTTTAATCTGCAATTGAAATGTTTTGTCCAAAGCACATTTCTCTTTGGTGTGAATGGAATAGGCTAGCTGATGTTCATCCCATGGTCTGCCCAATGAAAATATGCCCACCTGCACCAAGGAGGCCCTATTATGAACCATAATGCCTTGACAAATAACCAGAATGTGGGAGGAATGGTATATTTCTTTTTTAACAGATCAAATCATATCATTAGGTCTTAAAAACTTAGCATTATCATGTCTTATTAATTTTTCAGAGGGATAGTTGCCCAATACTTTTTTTTTTTTTACTTTCTAGTCCCCTTCTTTTCTTTTTTTTTTTTTTTAACATTTTTATTGGAGTATAATTGCCTTACAATGGTGTGTTAGTTTCTGCTTTATAACAAAGTGAATCAGTTATACACATACATATATCGCCATATCTCTTCCCTCTTGCGTCTCCCTCCCTCCCACACTCCCTATCCCATCCTTCTAGCTGGTCACAAAGCACTGAGCTGATCTCCCTGTGCTATGCGGCTGCTTCCCACTAGCTATCTATTTTACATTTGGTAGTGTATATGTTCATATATACACTACTACTCTCTCACTTTGTCCCAGCTTACCCTTCCCCCTCCTCGTGTCCTCAAGTCCATTCTCTAGTAGGTCTGCATCTTTATTCCCATCTTGCCCCCAGGTTCTTCATGCCCTTTTTTTTTTTTTTAGATTCCATATGTATGTGTTAGCATACGGTATTTGTTTTTCTCTTTCTGACTTACTTCACTCTGTATGGCAGACTCTATGTCCATCCACCTCACTACAAATAACTCAATTTTGTTTCTGTTTATGGCTGAGTAATATTCCATTGTATATATGTGCCACATCTTCTTTATCCATTCATCTGTTGATGGACACTTAGGTTGCTTCCGTGTCCTGGCTATTGTAAATAGAGCTGCAGTGAACATTGTGGTACATGACTCTTTTTGAATTATGGTTTTCTCAGGGTATATGCCCAGTAGTGGGATTGCTGGGTCGTATGGTAGTTCTGTTTTTAGTTTTTTAAGGAACCTCCATACTGTTCTCCATAGTTTGCCCACTTCTTGTCATTGACAGACTGTAGTGCTAGAAAGGTCAGGGAAAGCCCTTAACTTTAAAAAAAAAAAAAAAAAAAAAAAAACTCTAAGAAAAAATATTCTCCAAGCCTTTAAAGTAGGGTCTATGTCTCATTCCACCTTTGCATCTCTCCATGATAATGACAGGCTTTACAGAGAAGGTGTTTAAATATTGAAGAATTAATACTGGCTTCTATAGTTGAGACTGCATCATTAGTTATGTCCTACCTCATGTGGCTGGAAAACTTATTTACTTTGGATTGTAGCAATAGGCTTTAGTCAGGTCTAGAAAAATTCATGTGGTGGCCTATAGAATTAAGGAAAAATGCACCATTTCAACCAATATTTATTAAGTATGTGTTCACGTTCAATATTTATTTAGAGGGGAAACTGGTTTATTAATAGTAAAAATTCTTTCTCCCTCTCTCCCTCTCCCTCCCTCCCTCCCTTCCTTCCTTTCATCCTCTTTTCCTATTTTATTTTCTCCCAAACAAAATTTCACATCAATGAGAACATTAGGGAACGATATTTACTGAGGTGAAGTGGGGTGACAAGGAGAGAGTTGGTATTGCACTGTGCCCGCTGTTTCACAGTTTGCACACCGAGCTCAGTGAGCCCTGCCTGGTTTTCCAAATTCCTCTTCTCATCCTCACAGCTAACAGGTTTCCTCCCTCTCTTTTCCCATACACACTCTGCCTTCTTGCTCCTGCCTTAGATTTTCTAGATCCGTATCTGGGATTCTCAAGTTTTCCTTTCTTAGGCAGAGCAATTTAGTGCTGTAACAGTTTTAAATTCAAACTTTGACACTCCCACTCACTAGTTAAAACTGCCTACAGTAACATCAAAGGCCATTACATGAGGGACAAAAGTTTTACTTCTGTTAAACAAATAGAAGTTCCTCCATATACCAAAATTTGCGTTCCTTAGAAGGCAATGGGAAGTAAAAACTGACAAATCTACTATGAGCAGATGACCATAGTAAAATGCAAAATAAGCAATTTCTTACATGGCCTGCATAAGAGAGGGGCCCATTTACATCTTTCTATTGTGTTAAGAGTTGTTTTGATGTGTAAATGAGTTAAAATGATTCTCATGATATTTTAGCAACCCTTATGGAATGGAGTCCTGGAGGTATTCAACTTGTCCAACCTCTAACACACCCATAGTTATTGTGATAATGAAATTAACTATATCTGTTGAGAGATCTTTGCAGCAGTAATTGACATATGAACGCTTTAATGTACATCTGCCCCCATCTGAACACTTTCTTTCCCAGGATTTCTCTCCTGAAGCTACAGTGATGGGGGAGTGGGGGGGTGGGGGGTGGGAGGGGCTAGTCATCTCCATCATGCCTCTCTCTGTTGGTTCTCCCGTCTCTTCCACTTCATTCACTGCCCCTAACTCCTGCTACCTGGATCGCAGTCCCTGAAAAGAAATTTGTCTTTGTTTCCTGCTCTGTTTTCTAGGGAACCCAAGCTAAGATACTCATTTAAAAAAAAAAAAGAGGATAAAATTGGGAAAATAACAATACTGTAAACTCAAACTTTGCTTACTTTAAAGTGTTTTATGTGCATGAGGTAAAGGGCTATAATTCCTTCTACTCAACGTTCTTTGAAATATCAGAAAGACTTGTTATTTTCCATTTTTTCCCCCAAAGATTGAAAAAAATCCATAAGTGCATTAGAAAATCAAAAAATGTAAAGAATTCTTAGACGATAAAAAGCAATTGAGATTATATTATAAGAGAATCAAGAGCAGGGAAACCATGTCTCCAGATCCATCTCAAACCTACCTGTATTTTTCCATCTCCACTGTCACCTTCCTAGACCAAGGTACCTTACCCTCTTACTGGGGTTCCACCTGGTCTCTTTGCTTTGCTCTTGTCCTCCTACAATTCCTTCTCTATGCTTTTCCCACCTTCAAGCCTTTGCAATTTATTGTTGCCTCAGCCTTGGATGCTCCTTACCTGCTTCTTCCCTTTGGTTCCTTTTAGTTCACCTTAAACATCATTTTCTCAGGTCAGAGCATCTTCTGACCTCCTGGTCTAAAGTCATCCTCCTCTTCTGCTTACCTCCCATCATTTCCTATTCCATTTATCTGTTACGTTCGTCATGGAATTTACCAAATCTGTTACAGTTTTTCATTTGTTTGCTTCCATTTTAGTGGCTGTTTCTCTCATTAGAATATCAGTGCCATGAGGGCGGGAACCTGGTCTGTTGTCTTTATTGCCCTATCTTGGGTTTTCAGCACAGTTAGTGACACACAGCATAGAAAGAATGACACTTTTCTTAGGGCTCTTCACTCAGTCAACGAGCACTGTACCAACTATGGAGCTAGACATTGGCAATCAAGAGGAAGGAAATAAGACCCTGCCTTCAAGGAGCTCTGAGTGGAGAAGAGCATGGCCTTTTATTTTCTGATGCATAGTTTGATCATTTGTGCTACATATTTTATTTTTTTACCATTAGACTTTACCACACTGAATGCAGGATCTCAATCATCTTTGTGTCTCTACAGAGGTTAGCATATGCCATGAAAATAAAATCATATTTTTGTTAGCATTTAAAAAGTTCTAAGGGAGCTTTTATAAATATGATAAATTATTATTATTTTAATATTACTATTATTAATTGTCCAGTAAAGTATAATCAGTGCTTCTTAACTATTTGTTGTTAATTACCAAATGAGATGTTTACGTAAAAAGGTAAGAAAAAGATAGTGGTGTTGGTGAAAAAGAAGAGTCTGAGTGGATGGTAGGTAAAGTGATCAAAAGAAAAATTGGATTTGAAAACCAAATCCCATACTGCTGTAAGGATACTCTTCTGCTCATTTTCTTTCCTGGAACTTTAGAATAATTTAGTAATCATCATTTCTTTAGATGTCTGTAGGAAGTTAAATAATGGGTCTGCTGCAATTTCAACACCTAAGAACAAAAAGTTCACAAACCATAACATATTTGTCTACTTGAAAATTACCTCATTATTTTCCAGCTTCAGTGTGAGAAGGTCACACAAATTAATTAACAACATACGGTCGGCAACAGTCATTTAATTGTGATCTTTTGGGAGAAGGAAATCATGTACCACTGTCACTGATGTGAGTTGGGAAGCCGGGGAGCATCACGCACCTGTAATTTTATTAATTATTAATGAAGACCAATATAAATAATGCATTTCCTATTTTGTTTACTAAGCCATTGGGGCTCAGTATAGCCTGAGATAATATCGGTGCCTAAGACAAAGAAAATTCCAGCTGCTCATTACCGATAGTTTGCCAAAAAGGGATCTGGCTACTACAAGTGGATTTACAAAAATGCTGTCTGTGATCTAATGCTTAATAAATACAGCTTAATGATAATAATGTGAGCTACTGAGATGAAAATCCTTGTAACGTAAGACCTGGTGCCTTTTCAAATCAGGCATGTTCCCCAGACATCATGGAGCCATGTATACTTTAGAAAGAAAATTAAAGGAAACTTATGCATGTGCGTGGTTCCATATGAATGCTCACCAAAGGGGGACTTCAACAGAGGAAAATTTTAATAATCAAGCGGATAGGGCAACCTGTTCTGTGTATGCCAGCCAGCATCTTTCCCCAGGTACCCTTGTTATTGCCCAGTGGGCTTATGAACAAAGTGGCCATGATGGCAGGGATGGAAGTTATGCATGGGCTCAGCAACATGGACTTCCACTCACCAATGCCAACTTGGCTATGGTCACTGCTGAATGCCCAATCCACCAGTAGGAGACACCAACATTGAGTTCCTGATATGGCACCATTCCCTGGGGTAATCAATCAGCTATCTGGTTGCAGGTTGATTATATGGGACCACTTTCGTCAGGAAAGGTCAGTGCTTTGTTCTTACTGGGATAGACACTCTGCATACAGATTTGCATACAGCATTGCTTCTGATCAAGGAACTCATCTCAAAGAAAAAGGAGTATGGCAATGGGGCCATGCTCATGGAATTTCCTGGTCTTCCCGTGTTCACTATCCTGAAGCAGCTGGCTTGATAGAGTGGTAGGATGGCCATTTGAAAACTAAGTTACCATGCCAGTTAGGTGGCAGTTCCTTGCAGAGCTGAGGCAAGGTTCTCTTGAGGGCTGTATATGCTCTGAAATCAGCATACAATATATGATGCTGTTTTTTCCATAGCCAGGATCCATGGATTCAGGGATCAAAGGATGGAATGGGAGTGGCACTACTAACCATTACCTGTAGTAACCCACTAGCAACATTTTTGCTATCTGTTCCTGTAACTTTATGTTTTGCTGGCCTAGAGGTCTTAATTCCAGAGGGAGGAATGCTTCGACCAGGAGACACAGTGTTTCCATTAAACTGGAAGTTAAAACCTGTCCACTGTGGACTCTTCATGCCTCAGACTCAACAGGCAAAAAAGGGAGTTCTTGTGCTGGCTGGAGTGATTGATCCTGATTATCAAGGAGAACTTGGACTGCTTTTCTAAAGTGGAGGTAAGGAAGAGTATGTCTGGAATAAAGGAGATCCCTTAGGTTGTCTCTTAGTATTACCATGCCCTGTAAATATGGTCAACTACAGCAACCCCATCCAAGTAGGACTAATGGCCTAGACCCTTCAGGAATGAAGGTTGGATCACCCTGCCAGGTAATGAACCATGACCAGCTGAGATGCTTGGCGAAGGCGAAGAGAATACAGAATGTCTGGTAGAAGAAGGTAGCTATAAATATCAGCTACAACCACATGACCAGTTACAAAAATGAGGACTGTAATTGTTATGAGTATTTCCTCCGTGTTTATTATGAATACGTTTGTGTATGTGTATAATATCTTTTTTCTTTCCTATATTATCCCCTTATCATGTAAGGTAAGATATATTGACTTGATATCAGTATTTAAATATTGTTGATTTTACATCATAGTATTTAAGTTATTGGATGTCGGGAGAAGAGTAAACATCACTCAAGGACTTTACCTCTTTTTCTGGTAAAGGTATTAGCGCGTTTTCGGTTGTATGTAGGATAGTTGTATCATGTTAGATGGAATTATGACCTTGTTATTGTTTTTATCTAGAGATTAAGTATGGTTTAAGGAGATGCATATGGTTGCCAAATTGACAGCCGGGGGGCTTGTGATAGTTAATTTTATGTGTCAACTTGACTGGGCTAAGGGATGCCAGATAGCAGGTAAAACAGTGTTTCTGGTGTGTCAGTGAGGGTGTCTCCAGAAGAGATTAACATTTGAATTAGTAGACTGAGTATAGAAGATTGCCCTCCTCCATGTAGGTGGGCATCATCCAATCTGTTGAGAGCCTGAATAGAACAAAAAGGCAGAGGAAGGGTGGTTTCACTCTCTCTGCTTGAGCTGAGACATCCATCTTCTGCCCTCTGACATCAGTCTTCCTGGTTCTTGGGCTTTTGGACTCAGACCAGGACTTCCACCATCAGCCCCCTGACTGTCAGGTCTTTAGACTCAGAGTGAATTATACCATTGACTTTCTTGGGTCTCCAACTTGCCGATGGCAGATCTTCTCAGTCTTTATAATCGTGTGAGCCAGTTCCTCATAATAAATCTTTTTTTACATATCTATTATATCCTATTGGTTCTGTTTCTCTGGATAACCCTGACTAATACAGTGTGTGTGTCTATGTGTCTATAGAGCTAGCATTTGATATAGAAAAAAATACACTGAGAAGCATAGAAATAAAATGTAAAGAAAGAATAAAAAGTAATTAGAGAATAAAAACTTATTACCCAGTCAGATTTCATAGAATCTGAAATCTAATAAAAAGGCGTTTGAATCAAAAGAACCTGAGTACAACCTAAACATTGAAAATAAGGGAAAAAAGTCCCCCCCCCTTTTTTTCATTCCCTCTATACCCTTTCCTGATGATTTCACTCACTTCCAGAGCTTCAGCACAGATGTCAGTGTATAAACGTGGACTAGAAGAGAAACTTTTAGCAAAAGTTTACCAGATAACATTCTATGAAAGACCCCTCACCTGAGCTCTGCACAGGCAGCTGCCTCTAGACATCTTATGTGGATACTCTGGTCCCTCAGACTCAGCGCACCCCAACCTGGACCCATCACTTCCCCTTGCAAACCTGTGCCTCAGTGCCATCACCATCCAGCCAGTCTCCCACAATAAGCCCCAGATTCACCCTTTTCCCCTCCTTTCCATTTACTCCTCATATTTGATTGTCCATTGACTCCTGTTACTTCTACCTCAGAACTGTCTTTTGAATGCAAGCCTCTGTCCTCTGCCTCCCTTCCCCCTGCCTTAGTTCAGACTCTTATCAACAGAGTCCAACAGATCTGTGCTTCTGCAGTCCTTCTGAATTTCTCTCCATCTGCCATTACTGCTGCCAGAACAGTTCCCCACTCTGCAGACCACTGGTGATGCTCAAACTCCTCATCATGTCACAAAGGCCCCTCACAGCCAGGTCCCAACACACCTCTCCTGTGACAACCACTCACTCTTCCTAAAGCCCAGCTCTTGGGAATTCTTAACCATTCCCCCAATATGCCAGGCTCCTCTACACTTTCACTCCTTTGTATCTACAACTCCCCCTGCTTTGAATTCCTCTATTCCTTCTTCCTGCATTCTCCTTGAAGCCACCTCCGAGTGGGTGACAATCTTGGGTACTGGTTAAGACTGTGGGCTATGGAGACAGATAGTCTGGGTTGGAATCCTCCACCAACTTGCAGTGTGATCTCAGGCAAGTCACTTAACTTCCCTTGTCTTGGGTTCCATGTCCATAACATGGGAAGATCAATAATGATACCTATATCTTAAGACTGTTATGAGAGTTAAATGATAAAATATATGTAGCAGGACTCCACATCCCTTCTTAGAACAGTTAATGTATAATAAATGTTAGATACTATGACCAAAATTTCTCAAGGCAGAGTTAGTTCTTCCCAGTTCTTGGATCTCTAAAGATGAGGGCTCTGGTATCTGGAAAATTTGCTCAGAAGGACAAGTGATGTCCTGAGTTCCGAGGAAATTACTAGGGGAGTTTTCATAGTTAGGGCAAGGAAAATCATTCTTTATTTCTTCAGAGTCCTAGGCACTGGGGATACAAAGTGACCAGTTTGTTGAATAAGCCTGTTGGAACTAAAGTGCAAAATTATATTTTTCTTCCCTCCATTTTTAAAACTTTCTCAGCCACTGGATAAGAACCCATCAAGTCCTATAGATATTCTGTTCACTCCTGAGTAATTGACATTCTCTAACCTAAGTCACAAACTCTGTCTCAATTCAGTCAAATTTCCAGTCTAAGACATGATTAAAGCTTTAAACTTGATTTAGTGCTATTTCGTTTCTTTGCTTCAGCTCTGCCTGCTTTAGGCTAAAAGCCTACAGTGGGAAAGTGAGTGTGGTGTTGGATAATGATAAACAAAACACAGACCTATTTTTCAAGCTCACTGTCTTTTGTGGGGACAGACGAATGGTAGATAAGATTACAGTGTGACATATGCTGTAATAGAGGTATGCTTATGGGTGTAGCAAAGCAGAAGAAGGGTGCTGAAATCAAGCTGTGACATGAGGAAGGCTTCCTATAAGAGATGAAACATGACCAAAGCTCAGTCTCACAGGACTGGCGACAGTTTCCAATAGAGGAAGTTGCAGGTGTAAGGCAGGAAAAGGATCGTGAACCTCAGGATCACTTGCAAAGGGATTGGGTTTGCCATAGATCCCAAGGGAGTTACTTTTGCCAGCTGTGCTACTAAAATGTATATGACCACACAATGTAGGCGTGGAATGTGGTTTAGATATGGATTAGATTAGATATGGAAAATATTGTGGGTTGATATTTTGGGTTCTCTGATTTACTAGCTGCCTGATCTTGGGCAAGTTGTTGAACCTCTTTGAGCCCTAGTTTCTTCACCTAAAATGGAGAGATTGTTACTCACCTCAAAGTGTATAAATTTAAATGAGGAACTACATATGCAGAGTTCTTTGTACTATCCTATTGGTTCTGTTTCTCTGGAGAACCTTGACTAATCCAGTGTGTGTTTGTGTGTGTATATGTCTGTGTGTCTATGGAGTTAGTACTTACTTAGTTTGGGCTTAATAATTGTTAGTTCATTTACTGAAACTATCTCCACTCCCTGCTTTTAATTTATATTGAGGACAGATTGGAGGAGCAGAAATTATATGGCAAACTCAAGAAAAGCATTTCTAGATATTGAGACAGCATGGACCTGCATTAGCAAATTGGTAGTGGGATGGGAGAAAAACCACATATAGGTGGAAACAGTGCCCTAAAAGAAATAGACTAGCTATGTCTGTTGTCATTGTTAATTTTCAATTACATTTTTATTTGCCCACTCACTGATTGTGTTTGTTTGTCTGGCTTCAGGATCCATCATCTTCATGATATTTGAATGTAGCTTTGTACACAATTTGAGATCCTCAAAGAGAAGTTATTTCTATCAAAAAATGATTTGTACATTAAAATAAGCTGCCACCTAGGAGATTATAACCTAGAGGCATCATTACTTTATTAGCTGAGCCCAAAATTGTTGGAGTAAGATTACCTCAGATGAAGAGGTGGCATATGATTCTTAATTGCTTTTGATTTCTAACACAGCTTATTTTGGTTTAACTGAAATACATGTCCATTTATTTGAAGTACTCTGCCTAGAAAGGTGGGGCTGTGAAGTCAATGCAAATAGAGGAGAATCATCAAAAGAAATATAGTGGAAATGGCACCAGAGGAATCAGAAAACCTGGGTTTGTTTCTGGCTCTGTCACTGACTAGTTGGGTAACTGGAAAGGTTGCTTGTAGGATAAATAAATATGGTAAGATGAATGTGGGGCCTGAATGGTGAAGTAACTGATAATGTATTCCTTTTGTATCCTCCCTCTTATCTCTTTCTTTACTTCATTGTCTTTTACCTGTTCAAACCACTAAGCCTCAACTGTTACCAGAGGTTCACCTGGATATGAAAGAATTTTGTAAGAGTGAGGGTGATATGCCAACATGAGTGTGTGGATATGATTATATTACTGGTTCTTTCTTTTTGTGACCTTCTTTTTGTTGTTAATGCCAAACCAGAATTTCTTTTAGTGATTTTGATCTAGAAACTATTATTATTCTTAGTGAAAAGTCTTTCACATAAATCATATAATTTAAAAAATCGTGAATATTTACCCATATTATTCATATTTACTAATAACACTTCCAATGCTTTTGATGACAGAGTAGCTTAAAGCAGGTCAATATTTCAGGATAATTATTTGTGTGTTACCTGTTGCTGAATTTCTTCAGCAAATAGTACCATTCTTGGTTTGTGACTTAGATGACAGTAGAGAGTCAATCACTAATGTGAATTGAATGTGAAAATAAGGACGTGTTTGTTTCCTGGTTGATTGCTTTAATTCTGATTTGATTTCTTTACACCAAAGGAAGTGAACATGTAGTAATCCAGATGGAAATTTAATGTCCTGTCCATGCAGTACAAAATTGGAGTGGGAAACTGAAGCTTTTTGCAAAACATTATATATTAATATCATGCCAAAAATGTTTTTTACTGAATGTCTAGAAATATGGTCCTGTTGTAAGATTTAGTACACAAAGAGTTGTCCCAACCCAAATCAGTGCTTTCAAAAAAATATTTTCATGCTATGAGTTTAAGAGAAAGAAGAAGGAGGCTTTCTAGCTAACAGTAGTGGCTGAGGTATTGTGGCATTTTAAACAATCTTGAATGGCCCAGTTGCTCAATAAATCCTCTTTGTTTACTTTCACCAAATACACAGGAGGTTGGGACGTGACACCAAGTTAATTATGGGTGCAGGACTTTCCAAAATAACACTGGGTTGAAGACAGGTTGACATTTTCAGTAATGCCATGGGTCAGAAAGGTAAGCTAATTTGGGCTCATGTAAATCTGGAAAGCAGCTTTACGTTTTACCCAGTAGAAGGAAAGAAACAATCCTTAGAGTCCATTGCAACACTGCCTTGGAAGGGTCCTAAAGGCCATCTGGTTTAAACTGCAACACCTGTGATCAGGTTGGTTGGCTCTAGAACGTCACAGAGTGCTTGACCTTCAGGGCCTGGGCTGGTCACAGAGCTGAAGAACCATTTTGACTCAACCAGTCCCAGAGTGCCAGATGAATCTGCTCAGTGGCCAACTCCCTATCTTCAAGGTGCACATGTGAATACTCACCTGTGTGCATGCCCCCAAGTGAACACATACACACGCACACACACCGTGGTGTGCAAAGGAAAGGCTTGAGAATAAGACTAAGAAAGCTTGTGTTTTTTATCCCTTTTCTGTTACTTAATACCTATGTGGTCTAGAGCAAATCACCTCAATTGCTGGATAACTGCCTTTTGCCTCTCTGGATTTCCTATCTACCCTTCTCTAACCTGCTCTCTGTCCCAAAGGACTGACTTTTAGGGACTACATCAGAAGGCTTCCTAGTGTTCTGGTTTCCTGTTGGGTTTGGTAAATGCTGAGCCCCAGCAGGAGCCTGGAGGGAGGGATAACAGTGAGCTTGGATGTTTTTCTGTGAGCTCACCTTGGGCTGACTTTGTCCCTCAACCAAAGGTCATAACTACCCTTGGGCATATTATCCTTATGTGACCCTCCCTGCTTTCGCCCTTTACCCCTCACCCACATAGTCCCTACCTACCTTACAAGCTGAGGATTTTCCCTTGATAAATAGTCTCTTTACTAAACTCTCTTTGAATTATCTTAATTTGGTTGTACCAACTATTTCCTGCTGACACCCTGACATGTATATTTAATGGACTATTATGAGAAGATCTCTTAGTTTATGTCACTGTTCATCAAAGAAGGGGCCATGGTGGGTCAGTGATGACTGCCATGAGCTCAGCTGGAGGGAGGTGAGCATAGATGTCCGGAATTAGCTCTTTCACAAGTCTCCTCTGGTTCTAAATGTTCTATGACTCAATGTGTAAGAAACTGAAGGAAGCCTATTACATTTTGGACTTTTACATTACTATGGGGCATCTGGACTGGGATGATTAGACAAATGTAGTTTAAAGGAAGTTACAAGCAAGGTGTGCCTATGAAAACCAGGGATGAATCCATACGCACAGAGTCTTCCTGTAAATAGTGCCTTTCAACTATTGTTCATTATTTTCAGTATTGGATTATTTTTCACCAAGTATTGCTTTTTTGTTAAGTGTTAATTCTAGGTCAATGTTTTCTTATATGTAGCAATATACATATTATAAAAAATATACAATAGTTAGACAAGCCTCATTTGGCAATATGGCAAAAGTATTTACTACCAATTAGTAGTATTAAAAACCATCCCTAGAGCTCTGGGTGTAGTCTCTGGATTGCAATTCTTTTTACTTTCCCATCTACCTCTCAAGTTAAAACAGAAACTGCTTATACTCATGAACTTTGCCTGGTAGTAATACCCTTGGGCTTTCTCGTAAATTTTCCAAGAGTGTATATATGGTCAGAAAAGCCAAATGTGCCTATTTCAGCCCTCACTGTGGTAAGACTCATGAGATGATTTGGGGTCACCTTTCTCCTGGTAAGGTTTTTATCCAGTTTCATTTTCAAAAAGGATCAACGACCAAAACTGTTTACGATCCACAGCGTGTGTAAAAACTTTAAAGGAATTTTTCTGTTAGAAAAAGTTACTAGAGCATTCCTGTCAAGCTGTCTATCTTTGTGGGATTTGATCATTTGAACATTCAGTAGTTGATAGAATTTGACAGCTGCTGCAACTGTTTTTTTTTTTTGAAGATACTCCTTTAAGGGCCTTATATCATGGTTCTCCTCTCAAAACAGTGACCCAGAGCACTTGCCTCTTTTGCCCACAGAAGCTAAACCTACTAGTTACTGGGAAAGAACGTATTGCTTGGCTATAGGATGCTAATAGTAAAGATAATTCTTCTTATCTTTGTTTTCCAAATTCCTTTCACACATGCTTGGTTATGCTATCTTTGGGATAATGTAATGAGGTTCTTAGGGAAAGTGTTTTATTTTTGGTTTACAGTTGAGAAATCTGAGGCAGAGAACAGTTATTATCAGGCAGCACTAGAACCCTAGATTATTAGTTCATAATAGGCTTTAATTTTCATTTTCATGAGTTATTCATATTTAACATATGCCACATAAGTTAACCATAGGAGAGCATTCCCCATTCATATTTAGGCTCCTAAAAAAGGTCTAGTAGTTGAAGATAATACTCTCCACTTTCAAGATGCCCAATATTTTTAATGCTATTTTATCATCTATATATTCCAACTTGAAACACCAGTGTGATTTGGTGCTTTGAGACAAGGCACAGACCATTAAATGGGCTTGGGATTTTGTATCCCTCACTAATCCCCTCCCAGCCCCTTTCTGCTTATTTCTTTACCCTGCAGGAAAGGCTGAGATTCTTCTCCACATGAGCCCTGTATTTGGATTTTAGAGCATATGGGTCATAGCACCACAGTAAAAGGAAAATAAAGATTTATACAGATGACTTTGGCAATTCCAACCCTCTTTGTTCCAAAGAACAAAAATTCCTTTGGCATGTTGTGTCAAAGGACTTGCTTGCACTACCTTCATATCCTTTGCAGGAAATGTATATAATTGAGAAGATCTCATCTGGAAAATCTAGAGTAATTACACTAATGAGCAATAAAAAGGAGCTGGACCTGCTGATCCCAGAGATCCTTTCAGCTTTAACAGCCTGGAATTTCAAGTATTAACAAAGAATTTGATCTCCAAATGGTTGAGCTATTGTGTGTTAGGCAGAGAGCAAAGGGGCATGAGGAAGGGAGGGTTTCAATGTCCATGTGACCTATGAAATGAGGATTGAGAGAGAGCAATCCCAGGATGAAGGAGCCATGATGAAAAAATATTATAGAAGCAAACTTAGAGAAATCACAGATAGTCATAAAGTTGAAGTTTGACTGAGAATGCAGATAATTACATGGACTTGGAACAGAGGAATTGGGAACCAAAATGTCAGCATAGTGTTGCAGTCTGGAATCCAAGCATGTGGGTTCAAATCTCAGCTCTGTCCTCAACTGTACATCTGTCCGTATGTGATTCAGTACTGAACAGCACACACACCTTAGAGCAGTGATTTCCAACCTTATTTGGATATTAGAACCCTAGACTCATCTGGGGAGTTTTGAAAAAATACAGGTGGCTGGGCCCACTTCTGGAACAGTTCAATCAGAATCCGGGTCTCGTTGGGGACTGGGGTGGTGGGGGAGATAGGCTTGAGAGCGTGGTTTGAAAGCCACAGGTTTATAGCCATGATTCTCACATTTTTGTGTGTCAAAATCAACTGGGGTGTTTGTTAAAACAGATTGCTGGGCTCTACCCTCATTGAAAGTGTTCCTGGTGAATTTGAGGTTCTTTCTTTGTCGTGAAAGGATTCGGAGATGCAGTGATAGGTAAGAATCGGACTTATTTAGAGAGAAACACACTCCATAGACAGTGTGGGCCATCTTGGAAGGCAAGAGGCAAGAGGCTTTGAAATATGGCATGGTTAATTTTTATGGGCTGGGTAATTTCATAGGCTAATGAGTAGGAGGATTATTCCAGTTATTTTGGGGAAGGGGCGGGGATTTCCAGGAATTGGGCCACCTCCCACTTTCTGGCCTTTTATGGTTAGCCTCAGAACTGTCATGGCGTTGGTGGGTGTGTCACTTAACATGCTAATGTATCACAGTGAGCTTATAATGAGGCTCAAGGTCTAGTGGAAGTCGAATCTTCTGCCATCTTGGACCCAGTTGTTCTCACTAATTATTGTCATGTACTATGGCTATGTCATTCTTTTTTTTTTTTTTTTTTTGTTGCGGAGCACAGGCTCCAGACGCGCAGGCTCAGTGGTTGTGGCTCACGGGCCTAGTTGCTCCGCGGCATGTGGGATCTTCCCAGACCAGGGCTCAAACCCGTGTCCCCTGCATTGGCAGGCAGATTCTCAACCACTGCGCCACCAGGGAAGCCCCTATGTCATTCTTTTAACGGTTGTGCCCTGCCCCCTTCCCTCCTGTTTCAAAAGTAAACGTCATCAGGTCAAATAGTTTGTCCACAGATCAGAATGTTGCAGGAAGGGACATCTCTTCCAGGGCTCGAGAGTGGGCTCTTAGAGTATTAGAGTGGGTCTAACACTCAGAAATGAATTGTCCAAGGGGACACATGTGCTGACAAAGAGACTTTATTGGGAAGGGCCGCCTGGGCAGAGAGCAGTAGGGTAAGGGAACCCAGGAGAACTGCTCTGCCATGTGACTCGCAGTCTCAGCTTTATGGTAATGGGGTTAGTTTCCTGGTTGTCTCTGGCCAATCATTCTGACTCAGGGTCCTTCCTGGTGGCACGTGCATCTCTCAGCCAAGATGGATTCCAGCAAGAAGGATTCTGGGAGGTTGGTAGGCATATGGACTGGCGTCTCTTCTCTCCTTTTGGCCTTTCCCGAATTCTTCTGGTTGGTGGTAGCTTGTTAGTTCCAAGTTCCTTACCAGGACCTCCTGTTTTAAGATAACTCATGCCTGGCCAGGTTGGTTTCAGTCAGTGATTCCCCTAACAAGAGTATTCAAATCTATGACTATCCTAAAAATACCTGATACTTGATTTTATTAAATATAAACAATGACACAAGAGGAGCATGAAAAAGAAGATGAAGCAGAATAATTCTACGTAAGATGAAAGACAAGTTGAACTCTAGCACATACATGGAATGGAACAGAATTCAATTGTTAGGAATTTTGTGGTTAAGGTCCCACACATTTTCTTTCCCCTCATGAGTTGAATTTGTAGATTGACTCCTCCTGACACCACAGGTCACCTTTTAAATGTTGACTTCAGTTGATTTTCTCAGGTGAGAAATGAATTTTATTAAATATTCTAAGAATATCTCACGTACTAGAAAGAAAAATATGATTGCTATCAGGTGACAAACATTACCATGAAAAGAGACCAGTGTAGATATGAAAAACCTAGTCCTAAAACATACAGAATGCAGTCTGAACAATGTTGTAATGGCAGAATAAATAGAATTCCTGCTTGTTTGCTCTTACTGATGTCTTTTCAGAGGATCTGGAAAGCTTTGTGTGTGGTGTGGTTTTTTTTTTTTTTTTCTTGGTCCTCCCATTTAATGAGGTGGAGTGTTCTCTACTCTAGAGCCTTGTCACACCAGATGTGGTCCACAGACCTGGAAATGTGTTAGAAAAACAGGATATCAGGTTTTTCCATAGACATATAAAATCAGAATTTACATTTTCACAAAATTCCTGGGTGAGTTATATGCCTTTTTAAGTTTCAGAAGCTGTGCTACAACATTCCAACACTGTAAATCAGGGGTTGTGGGGAAGCAGATCATAGTCTAACAGAGAGCATGAAGATACCTTCCCCTAGATACTGCTCCAGTTAAGATATGCATTGGGTGCAAACAAATAGACAGAGAGAAAAAAATGTTAAAGAAGAAAAACCATAGTTGGTTGTCCTCCAACTGCCTTGGCAACATAGTGTAGAAATTTGGGCCTGTATTGGGTGAGAAAAGTTTCAGAGGATGGTGAGACACTTTCATGGCATTAGCTGAGGCCACTGGCTATCTTGGTTCTAGTTGCTTTATCTTTCTAAGGTGAACCAAGTCCTGATAGAAAAACAGGGGAGTGAATACAAATAATGAAAGCAATCCCATTGTAACTGGTTTGTGAAAGTTTATCCTAATGGATACAAACATGCAAGGGTCTAATTTCTTCTCAGCCTGTGCCTTTGACATTATTCTGTTGAATCTGGGTTTCCTAGATCTTAATAACATCTTTGTCAGATCTCATAGCTTCCAAATAAATTTCAGTTATTAAGTCTAGTCCAGTCCAATATAAAACTTCAATCACACCTAACCCCTCTTCCTAGCTCAGGGTTCATCAGTGGCCTGAGGGGGCATGCAGCACGGGGGGAAGGAGGGCCTCACTATTAAAGTCCACTTCCCTCCCCTTTTCCTCCTCTGGTATGTTGGACTAAGGAGGAAGGAGATAGAATGAGAGGGAGAAGATAGAAATAGATGTATGGACACATGTGTAAGCTTTTTAGGTGGACTGTGGGAGGGACTCCCACTTCATAGTTACTCTCATGGAAGATCCATCTCCAGCTCAAACTTTTCCCTTGGCCGCCAGATTCCTTCACCATTAGTATATCACATGGCCATAAGCTCCTGCTGCTTCCTGAAGCAACAGAGAGCCCTCCTATTTAGGATGTGAGCTCATAACTCAAGCCTTGCTACTACGTTCCAGTGTTCCCTTGACATATGAGAGACTCATACATCACTCACACATCACACATCACTCACATACTCAAACATCACCAGACACCACATGGCTTCCATTCCCTTCCTTCACTTTTGCCATCTGTGTTCAACTTTCTTGTCTGTTCAGATTAGCAGTAACACTGGGAATGAGATGCTAGTCTCTTTTTCCTGTAGACACACCCAAATCCTACAAGTGGTCCTTTTGGTGGAGCCCTCACTGGACTTTGGTGGATGAGCACTCACCTTCCTTCCTCCTTCTGTGAGGAAAAGCTTCAGTACCCTGATTAGACCTTAGAATCAGTCATGTGTGAGTCTGTGGATCCTCATCCCCCTCTTCCCTTTCTCCCTCTCTAGTTTTGTCTTTCTCTCTTGGGGGAGAGTCCTGAGGGATGTTTTGGAGCAACAGAGAGAATATACTCACCTTTTACAAGAACTTGGAGGGGCTGTCTTGCTCCCCAGTTGCTTGTACCTTTATTTAGGAAGTGTGTTATTAGACAATCCTGTGTCCTCAGTCGTGAGGCCTCACTGCCAATTCCAGAATAGTAGGAAAGGTTCTACTCAGCAGCCCTTTACATTATAATATACAATATCAATTGATGATTTCCTTTGTACTAATTGTATTAAGCCTTTTATGTATTCTATTTCACTTAATCCGTATGACAATACCATATGATAGTTCTATTGTTATTCTCATTTAAACAGTTAAACTCTGTAATGGACTTCTATTATATCTGGTTGCACAAGAATATTTTTAAAAGCCTTCCCATTTTGTAATAATTCCATTGAATTATGTCTTACTATCCCAGTGAGGAAACTAACAAATGAAAACATTGTTTTTGGAGAAGAATAAGTGATTTAGATTCTACCCATCAGATATACCTGCAAGAGACTTCATACGGAATTGAGTCACATGGAGGGAAGAGGCATGGTGCTGAGTTTCCATTCTGCAGCAGGTACTGAGACAGAGAAAGTGTCTTAATCTCTTTGGGCTGCTGTAACAAAATACCACAGGCTGCGTAGCTTATAAACAACAGAAATTTATTTCTTCCAGTTTTGGAGCCTGGAAGTCCAAGATCAGGGTGCCAGCATGGTCAGGTGAAGGCCCTCTTCTGGGTTGCAGACTTCTCATTGTATCCTCACATGGCAGAGAAAGGTCAAGGGATCTCTCTGTAACCTCTTTTATAAGGGCGCTAATCCCATTCATGAGGGCCCTGCCGTCATGACCTAAACGCCTCCCAAAGGCCCCAAATCCTAATGCCATCACTTTAGGGATTAGGATTTCAACATACAAATTTTGTGGGGGGACACACACATTTAGCCAATTGCACTGAGGAAGGCTCTATTACTGACAGTGATGGTAGCAGCCCCCTGACTTAGGCACTTTCTGATGATGGCAGAGGCAGCAGTTTCCTTCTTGGTAGGTTGGTTCTGAGATGTAGCTCTGGGTGTCCTCCCCAGAAGCTCAGCTTGGATTCTGCCTCTTCAGCCTTACAAAGATTCTGTGGGCTCTCTCTGTCTTTCTCTCTGCTTAAACCAGTAACACAGGGTTTGTTGGCTACAGCAAAGCACCCTGTCCAGGACAACAACAGAACCAATATTGCTTCTATTCTTCATATTTGAAGAGGGAAAAACTGTAAACATTAATGTGTTTTATAAAGACAATCCTTGGAAAAATCTGAAAGTCAGGACTATCAATGGTTACAATATTTCTCCACGACCAATAGATATAGCTTTACTCTAACAGTGTTCTATTGAAACTAAGATGCTTATGAGGAAAATATTTTAGATAACATGAAGACTCACTCTGGGTTCAAAATATCATATTTAAGATTTTGCTTTTGCATTGATTTGCTGCATATGATTTAGCAAATTTGTTTCGCTGAAGCATAGGATCATGGGGTGAAAAATCAGAAGACCTGTTTGAGTTCTGGCACTGCCCTTTATTAGTTATGTGGTCTTAGGCAAGTTTATTAACTGCTTTGAGACTCAGTTTCCTCATTATAAAATTGAAATAATCATCATAGTAGTATTTTCCATCCATACAAGTTCTCTGGAAGATCAGATAAAAATGTTCTGTGGGCAATGAAAAGCTAAAATAAATAAAATAATAATTATTATAGCTATGGTCTTTTGAATAATCTCTGTGAGTAGAAAATGGTGGAAAATAAATGCCAGATTTATTTATAATTTATTATATATAATGCCAGATATATTTATAATTTATTATAATTTAATTTATTATAATCTGGCTTTTCTCTAAAAAGTCAGATTACTAGGAGAAAAAAAGGAAAGACATTTTTAGGAAGGCATAGAAAACATATATATTTCTTTGCATGCAAATGTCTTTTTTCTCAAATTACGTAAGGCCTCTGATCAGAATATAGCAATTCAGGATCCCAGGAGAGTCAAATACATTTCATCTACAGTTCTGGAAAGGATGGCCAATTTTTTGAATGTTCTATTACCCATGAAAACTTCTTATTCCCCCAATATTATTTGTTCAATTAAATAGAAGAATAGTAGAATAGAGGAATAAATAGAAGAATAAATAGAAGAGTAAATAGAAGAATAGTAGAAGTTGCCTAGAGGTTCTTAGGTCTCTGGAAAATTGCTGGGTAGTTGCTAAGTCAAGTCTATCTTTTGAAGATGGAACACTGGGACCCTGGCACTTGTGTTGTCTAGTGAAAGAGGCCAAGGTCATTTCCATGGGGACTGCCCTTCTCCTGCTCTCTTCCCCACCCCCACCCCCCTTCCTCAAAGGGTAGAGTAGGTCTAATGTGTAAAAGAGCCATGAATTCCTCTTGGGTGTACTGCATTCCCCCCTTCCCATCTGTGCTTCAGGATTACATCATTTTCCTGAGTGTAGAAATCAAAAGGAACACATTTTGCATAATTTGCAAGGGTGGCTATGATAGGTTAAGTTTGCTATAATAACTTTCAATTGTGTTCTATCTTCATTTTTACAATCATTATATGCATAGGATAGCTGGTGATAACTATATTCACTGGCACATGAGACCACTCCCTATGAGAAAAGCATTTGTAATGGAAGAGTAGGCTGCACTTGCCATGCAACTGCTCTCAGCAGAGAGGATCGGATATCAGGAGCACAGGTGGAGAGATGGCAGAAGCCTGAAATCTTCAGTATAATAACTTATTTCACAATACAGTGGTCCCTCCTTTACTGTGGTTACACTTTCCATGGTTTCAGTTACCCACAGTCAACCATGGTCTAAAATATTAAATGGAAGATTCCAGAAATAAAACATATAAGTTATAAAAATTGGGTAGTGTTCTGAGTAGCGTGATGAAATCTGGCACCATCCTGCTCCATCCTGCCTTAGTCATTTGGTAGCCTTCTGGGTTATCAGATCTACTGTAGTGGGATCACAGTGCTTGTGTTCAAGTAACCCTTATTTTACTTAAAATTGGCCCCAAAGTACAAGAGTAGTGAGGCTGGCAATGCAGATATTCTCTTACTGTGCCTAATTTATGAATTAAACTTTATCATAGCTATTTATTATAGGAAAAAAACATAGTATATATAGGGTTTGGTACTATCTGTTGTTTCAGACATCCACTGGGGGTCTTGGAACATATCCTCCTGAGGATAAGGGAGGACAACTGTAAACTGACTGTGATTGGGGGTCCCTGAGACTACTGGAGAAAGGGCGGAAAATTCTGTACAACTGATAGGATGCCTAAGCAAGATGACCCACACAAATATTGGAGTACAGTCAGAGCTTTGAGGAAGGAAAGCTGGAAATTTGGAGAAAGCTTTGGACTTGGAAATGGGATGCAGAAAAAGTTTATTAAGATTTCTGGGGGCAAAGGAGCTTGGTGGAAATGTGCATTCTATTATTAGAAACCCTTCCCATAACTAGTACTTGAATTGTGCTTTACAGCATACAAAGAGCTCTTATATACATCAGTTCTCTTTTCATCCTCCCAAACAATCTGTGAAGAAACTATTTTGTTCCCATATTTCTTACAAGGAGACTAAGGCTAAACTTTCTTGTTTAATTTGCTTAAGCTCACACAGCAAGTGAGTGGTGGAGATAGATCATGTGACCTCAGCTGGAGCCCATTCTTTATTAACCCAGCTATCTTGATGATTACATTGAGGATAATGGTGATGACTTTATTTTTTATTAAATTTTTTTTTAAAAACATTACAGGGATTCTTTCTTCAGGCTAAGAAACTGAGGCTTGTAATGCCAGTTTTGAATTCTGCTTTACAGGTCCAAGGTGAAAAGCTTAGATCCTTTACTCTTTCTCAGATTTCTTGAGTAAACAATGATGTTATTTGAAGTTTTCTGATATTTGTCAAATTATTTAAGTCAACACATGGAAACAGCTTCAAGTTTAAAATGACTCTTGTAATCCCTTTCCTGTTTCTCTCCCAAGAATGATTTCCTCTTTCACCATTGGTTGGCCTGTATGTTACTGTAAAAATCAGTTTGTGGAAAGCTAGTTATTTAAAAAAAGTTGATTTTGTTTTTTACTAAAATGGAAAAATGCTATTTTCAGAAACATGAATTTAATTGTCTTAGATTACTAGAGTCTCAAAGAACCAACTGTGATAGATATAGCTACTACTGTCAAGTAAATGATGCTATAAAGGAAAATAAAATTTTGGTAAATAGTAAGAAAGATTAAACAATTACAGAAAGAGAAGAATGGGATTTTGTTGCCTAAAGACAATGATATAAACTGAGAAAGAATCCTAGTTGGCCGCCCCCTTGTCAGGAAAGGACATCTGTCTTTGAACATACACATAAATCATGGAAGTACAACTCCTCCAGGGAGGGGTAAAATTTTAAGCCTTAGCAGGATTTTAAGTCATAATGTACATAAACTCAACAGTCATTTGTAAGAAAAGGTTTTAACAGTGTTAGAATTAAGGGGGAAAAGCAGGACACGTGACTCTGGACACTTAAAGAGACAGGGTAATAGCATTCCTAGGGTGATAACAAGGACTTTGGGAGGGGCCTAGTTTCTGATCTTTCTGAAGACAGTCCAGTAATAATCCTGCTCACTTTCTTATCTAACAAAGACAGGCTTAATATCCTGCAAACAAATTAAGAGATAAAAATATATAACCTTTTATATTACTTGGGTTTCTGATACAGACAGTGTGGCCAGACAGTATGTTTAGCCTAGTTGATTAAAAGCACTGAGCTAATAAGGCCCCTAAAAATTATCTGTTCACAGTAAGCTTTGTGTCCTGGAAGAACAGTGCCTGCCTCTGCCAAACTGTGCAGTAGACAGAGCTCATCTCGAGTGTCTCTTACTCCCACATACCTCCTCTGTCCCTGTTCCCAGAACTTCCCCACACTTCCCATTTCCCTAGTGCTCACTCGCATCCTCTGGCTCACGGAGACTTCACACCAGTGCCCCTCCTGGGTCTGCTCCTGGCTGTGTCTCTGCTTCAGCCCTTTCCTTTCTGCCTAACTTCTATTTAAACTTACATGTCCTTGCTCTCCTGACCCCAAGGCCACGTTTTCTGTTAGATGAGAGTATCTGATAACCCATGCTTTCCCAAACCCAACTGCTCGTGTTCCTCCAGATACCAGTAGATACAACTCAGGGGGATAGAAAAAGAGTTCCTTGGCAAAATAAGTTTGTAAAATTCTGCATTCTATACCACCATCTTAAAGATTCACAATTCTCATTAGCATATTAAGGCTTGGTGAAGTCTTTCAGAAATTTTTGTGATGAATTGAGTATGGAAGAGACTATTATAACAATAAAAACTAAGGTGTAAATTTTTATCCTTCCCAGATACTAATATTTATTCCAACACAAGTCTATAGAAAAAAAAATGCCTTGACTTTGAGGAATGACCCTGATTTTTGGAGTTTCAGGCACAACAGTGGGTATTGATGGGTGGTATTTGGCACAATTCAAATTATTTCTGATTACTTTCTGCTCTGCTAAACTAAGCCACTGTCTTAGGGTAATTTGATTACTTCTTCCCCAATCAGAAAAAACTGGGGTAAAGTTTGGGTAAGCTTAGGGCTCTTGTTTTAGCAATTTCTATGTCCATTATTTCCAGATAGTCTTTTGTCTTTTTTTAATTTCAAAAGATAGTCTTTTGAGAAGTGAAATGTTCTTCTTTTCCCATCAGTCCACTAATATCAGGTCACTCAACATTTAAAATATGGGTGAGAGGGAGGGGATATGGGGATGTATATATACATACAGCTGATTCACTTTGTTATAGAGCAGAAACTAACACAACATGGTAAAGCAATTATACTCCAATAAAGATGTTAAAAAAATAAAATAAAATATGGGTGATATTGCATTCTTCTTCTTCTTTTCTTTTTATGTTTGTTTGTTTGTTATAGGCATCTCAGGTCAGGAGCAGAGCTCTCTGATAATGTGATCAGAGGACCAAATTGCAATCCTCTTCCATTCCATCCTCTGCTATTGAAAATGTTTTTATTTACCTGGGAACTGAGGTATTTTGGAAATTATATTTTAAAGTGATTATATTAAGAAGATGCCTTCTGGAAAGCCTCAAAATGAGGTCACAGACCTGAAAGAAATGTTTACTGCCTTAGGAATTTAGGCTGTCAAATGGAATCTGGAGAAAAATACTGTCAATTTAGTTTCCTTCCTCCCTTCCTTCCCTCTGTGTGACCAGAGCACAAGATCTCTCTTTCTGTCTCATCCTCTCTCTGGATGCCAGTTCTTGTTTCCCATAATATAGACATTTATTAGTTCTCTGGTCTAATAAAATTTTTTAAAAATTCTAATAACATTTTAAATCAAAACTTTTCATCTTTGACTATGGTGGTTAAGTTTCTAACTTTGATGGAAAATCTCCTATTTCCACCAGTTCAATCTATCAAATAGTTGCAGTGGGTATGATTGGAAGCTTTTCTCTGCTAACATCTTCCCCTTCCTTTACTTTTTGTTAAGTGTGAGTAGAGATGAACCATTCTGTAAATCCAATATAATGATGTCTGAAATACAGGATTTGGGAAGTTCCACAGAAATCATTTGGACAGTTTTATCAGACATACTTATTCAATCATGCACTGCAAGATTCTACTGATGACGATGGTAAATTGTAGAGCAGAAACCTGTTTTTGAAATACCGAGCTCCTTAACATGCCACGTATGTGTACCTTTTAAAAATTCCTTACTAATGAAAATTTATCTTAACTTTGTACATATATATATACTTATTATTAAATAGCTAACATACCTATCAAATTGAACTTTAAAGTGCCAATTTACTGATTAACTTAATGAACATCAATCAAAAGAGGTAGTGACTAGCCAATCAGCCAAGAAACACATCAGTCAAATTAACTGGGAATAGTTGTATATAAAATTTCGACATTAGTCAATAGGAATATGTCAGTAACTTATCTAGAGGCTTAAATCACATTTAAAGATTTATTTCTGCTTGTGACAGAGCCTGTCCCTGAAGAGAACATCACAGGCAGTTGAGCTTATGCTTCTTTGAAAAAGCTTCTCATTCAGCATTGAGGTTGAATTATGTCTGCATGATTCATTTAATTTATGCTCCATATTTCTTTAGGAGAGAGAACTTAGTAATAAGCATGCAAGCTAAGGAGCACCTAGTAGGATGTTATCAATTACCAACTCACCCCAAAGTTCTGTGGTCAAAGGGCCACTGATAAGGGCAACTGTAGGGAAAATGGTAAAGCTGTATCCACTGTAAACTTAACTAATTGGGAATCCTTTTCCTACCTAAGGAACTATAAAGTTTTCATGAGGCAGTGGAAAGGTTTAGTGTCCGCCCTTGAAGTCCAGCCTTGATTTGTCCTCTTTTTGGGGGGTATATCTCATATTCTAAACCTTTGTCCTTTATCTGCAAATCTCTCCACCAAATATCAATTCAAACTTACCTTCTAGGATGTATTCCCTCAAGACTTAGCCTTTATTTCCTGTAATAATGGTTAATTATTTTAGAATTTGTGTATTCTCAGGCAAAAGGCATGCTGGAATTCCCCTAGTAATATAGAGTGGTGGTATACATAAGATTCAGGGTGGATTTGGGGAAAAGTGACTGACCTGATGACCTGCGGACACCGACAAGGTTCGTGGATGTGCTGTGTTCATGAGAGGAGTGAACACAGATGTGATTAAGTGAGTCACCTCCTAGATAAAATAATAATTTTTTTCCTCAAAAGAAAACTCAAGGGTTATCAATTATTTAGTTTAAATTGTCTGTTAAGTAGACAAAGTAATATAGCTGACTTGTAATGTATTAAGCTAGAGGATTTATAGTTACAGTATACAGATTAAGTTCACAAAATATAAGGCCACGAAGGCTTGCTAAACCCTTCTATTTATAGTCAAGATAAAGAATTAAAGTGTGGTTTTATAACATTGCCTTTACAGTAATTATGGTGGGCAGAAAGACATACAAAGCACAAGAGAGATGTATATTGATTATAGTAACATGTTACTATAATAAATTGTAGTAGGAACACTGTGTTTAGTGGAAATGATTGGTAAGTTTAGCTTCTAATTATAGAATCAAGAGGGAGAAATTCAAACTTTTACTAATATTTTAAGGTTATGTTATATGACTCCACAAATAAAATATTTATGAATTGATATGAAGGTGATATACATATGTTTATTTGAGTCCTCTTTTATTTATGTGCTATGATCTACTTGTCTTTTAATAGTTCTTAAGAATTAGGGCTTATTTTATGTTTCTTCTAAATATTTTTATTTAAATTAATTTTTATTGGAGTTGTGTTAGTTTCTGCTGTACAGCAAAGTGAATCAGTTATACATATACATATATCCACTCTATTTTAGATTCTGTTCCCATATAGGTCATTACAGAGTACTGAATAGAGTTCCCTGTGTTATACAGTAGGTTCTTATTAGTTATCTATTTTGTATATAGTAGTGTGTATATGTCAATCCCAATCTCCCAGTTTATCCTCCCCACCCCCCCTCCCCCGTTCTCCCTTGGTAACCATAAGTTTGTATTCTACATCTGTGACTCTACTTTTGTTTTTTAAATAGGTTCATTTGTACCATATTTTTAGATTCCACATATAAATGATCTCATATGATATTTGTCTTTCTCTGTCTGACTTATTTTACTCAGTATGGCAATCTCTAGGTCTATCTATGTAAATATTTTTAAATGCATCATAAGACTATGATTACAACAAAAAAACAAACATGCTCATTTACATGTAATTTTACAAGAGGATGAATGCAGATGGGATTCTAATTAGAACTGTATTTATCAATTAAGTAAATAATGTGTTTGCTTCTTGGTGAAGCAATGTGAGTGACAACCCAGGACATATGGTCTTACGAAGACAAAAATGTTATTCTGGAGGACACCACTATCTCATTACTCGGGGGGAGGAGGGGCTGGGTAAAGATGTGTGAGCACCTCCAAATCCAACCTCATCCTAAGCCAGTGTAGGGCTATTTGGAATGGGTGGCAATGGTAGCCATGCCCAAGGTAGAATTGGAAGGGTTTATTTTGCCTCTTACAATCTGGCCTGTGAAAATGGTGTCCCTCTAGATTTCTCCAGAAGGGTGATTGCCTTCTTATTCTACTGGAAGCCTCTTTTCCAAACTGTTTTTAGAAGAGCTCACTGTTTACATCTCCAGAGGCCCAATGGAGTCCCAGGTTTGAATTTCAAGAAGTGACTAGAGATCACAGAGTTATTTTCTCTATTATTAAGTCCTAAAATGTAAAATGAACATTCTGTCTGCTCTGAAGGATAATTGAAAGCCGATAGCTGTCCTCTTGTGTTTGTGGTTTTGTTTTAACATGTTTTTTTCACCCCCCAGGGAAATCCAAGGGAACCTCTTCTGGTATATACATTTATAGATTTATCTTCTATATCAGGAGGCTGAGGAAATCCAATTAATGAATTTGGTTTGGACAGGTTGCAGGAACAGATGGATGGTGGTTACCAAAAGCCCTCCATGGGCTGCTAATACTTAAATAGGCCAGTAAATTATTCCTGCTCTTGTGTTTTGAGAATACATGTTGGTTTCCTAAGCTCTGTATAATTCAAATGAGGAATACTTTGAGTATCAATGTTCAAATGTGTTTATTTTAGAGTTAAATAACAGATAATGTTTTAGATTTCACTGCATACATAAATCCTGTTGATTTGTGAATCTGAGGTTTTCACTAATTTTCTGGGCAGTGATGAGCTGATTTTAACTCTACTTGTTCATTGCACTGCATCACAAGCTAGAATATAGTTGGCTGATTTTGATTTCATGCTTCAGATTGGAAATTGCATTGTGGAAATGAACTCATCACAACAGGTAAATGAATTTGACCAAGACATTAAGTGGGCATCTCCACCATGCCTAATGCAATATCAGTATCTTCTCTGGGGTGCATAGGCATCTGTGACAGCTAAAAATGAGTTCCCTTGTTCCTTAAGTCCTTAGCATCTAATTTTAACTAACCCTGAAGGAAAGCCCAGAAAGCTGTGTCATGCTGCCCTGAAAATCATCAGGGACCAGTCCACCTGGGCTTGGCATGCAGTGAGTCCACTGATAAAATTATCATAAAAATGAGGATGGATGCCTTCTGCAGGATGCTCATCCTGTAGACTACTAATATGAAGTCACTGAACAACAATATGTATGGGAATATCTGGTTAATAATTTTAGAGATAGCAGTTTTTTGGAAGTTTGAAAGATGACCTTTTGTTTTTTAAACCTATCTGCAACAGTCCTGTTCTCTTTCTCTTTCTACATTTTTCAGTCTTTGTATTTTTTTCTCTCTTCTTTCAACTCTTGATTTTGTCTTTTTTTCTTTTTTTCCTTCCAGAGTAAAGAGATGATGGAAGGGAGATATATTCTGACAAAAGAGAGGGTCATAATAAGAGACTATACAATGTATTTTGACTTGTGTTTGAATCACATTATATATTTTCATGTATTTATTTAGAAAAGTTGGAAAGTTGAATTTTTAATTATTTTTCTCAATTTTTCCCTAATGAAAATCAGTAACATACTTAGAATCAATGTTAAAAATGTTTGTTTCTGGATTGATCTAGTTTTATACATTAATGATCTCTGCATCTTAATTTTAAGGTTTTTGGTCTTTTCTTTTTTTTTTTTTTTTTGGTCTTAAAGTAAGGATAAAGAAGTTGGCTTTTCAAGTAGGCAGAGGACTGGATGCAAGGTATGAAGCCAAAATGGGATGTGAACTGGGGAACCAGTAAAGAAAAGATTTAGGTTTAGTGATTGGAAAAATAGGAGGTAGCCTGGAGGAAGTCAAGAGCATTTGACAACATCTCTTCCCATATTTGAGAGAGTTGCATTCATTCAGAGGTCCTAGAACAGGCTGGAAACCATGGTTTTCAAATCCCTTTTACTCACAAAACTCTTTTATTAACTGAACTCTTGAACAGATTCTGTTATGTTAAATAGATGAAAATGATCATAGTGAGGTAGAGCTCTACTTTCTTGGCCTCATATAAAAGTAGTCTCAGAGTGAACGTCTGTCTTTGCAGAGCACAGCATGAAAATCACTGTGTTAGTGATTTTCAGCCTTGCATTCTGATTTTGTTTCAGAAAGCAAAGGCAGTATGACTGATTTTGGTTGTCACTCAGTGAGTTCTTTACTCATGTGAGATTGAACAATGGAGGCATGCCTTGATGGACACCACACGTGGGACATCCTTGGGCAGTTTGGAAACGTACCTGAGTCAAGGGGGCAGTGTGTGTTCTCCTGGAGGTACATAAGGGCTGACAGAAGAGGATCTCAGGCAAAGAGAAATATCTAACCACGTAGCCTTCCTTCCTCAAGACAATCGCTAAAGCTCACAGTGTTTTCTGAGCCAGATCTCCCTAGCTCTTCCCATAGCCTGAGATGTGCTTCCTCCAGCCCTTGGGAGGATTGCTTCTTCTTGTTCTTCAAGTGTTAGATCACTGGTCACCTGCTCAAAATGGCCTTTCCTGACTGCTCTGTCTCCTTTAGGCCCTCTTCTTACAGTCATGTTAATCATCTCCATCGCAACACCCTGTGCATTTTTTTTTTTAAGGGACTCTAGGAAGAGTTGTAGCTTGCTTGGTTTTAGTCTTCCACACTAGAATATAATGTCTGTGAGAACAGGGACCATATCTCTCTTATTCCCTCTTGTAACTTCAGTACGTGGTGGTTACAATACCTCGTACATAGTAGATATTCGATAAATATTTGTTGAATGAATATTTTATATGAGAGGAATAAAACATAACAGAGACCACTAGAGGACTCATTGGGGTCATTTCTTTTAGGCAATTTCCCAGAACAGTGAAGTACTAATTTTCTGGATATTTTTATTAAAGAAAATTGCGAAGTTTTGTGTATCAGAGAATTAGTCAATGCTTGTAAAGTGAGTGTATTTATAGATTTCTAATCAGTCATCCATGGTAAAGGAGATACAAAGTATTAGGAAAAATAAGAAACAGGATAATACATATTTTCTCTCTTCCCTTTGTTGTTATAACCAAGTCACATTGAAATTAATGACATTCATTTATCCTAGAGGTAGTGCCATTTTGCACTACTCACTTTCTGGCATGGTACTTGATAGTACTTGAGAGTAAATGTTTCCCTTCTGAATGCTGTTACTTGGGTCCCTACCAGTCTCCTGTGGATCCCTGCAAGGCGAATGTGGAGATCCTGATGAGGGGACACAATGCTACACAGAGAGGATACAGAGGGCCACGATGGTCACCCATCAGTAGACAGTTGTTGGAGCTAAGGAAAGTGGTTTTTAGAGGCATAGGACACTTAAAAGAGATAAGAAGAGTTGACCCTTCTTGTTTATGCATATTTTAAGGCAGTGGAATTTGTTCATATTTCATTTCGAGCTTGGAAGACTGATGGGAACTAGACATAATTACGGCCAGGTGAGTTAGTAATGTTGGAAGGAGGATGGGAAAAGAAACTAACAGTTATGGACTGCCTGCTGGGTTCTGTGATAAGTACCTTTATGCCCATTACCTTCTGGAAATTCCAGATGGAGGAGGCTTGTCTCTAACAGCTGACACCTGAACCTCAGATTCCTGGCAATGAGGTATAGATTGGGGAAAATGTTCATCTGTTATCATCACACCATAGTAATAAAGGTTGTCAATGTTTGACTTTTCCTACTAACCGAAAAATAGGAGTTAGAATTTTTGCTTAGCAGGATTTTGGTATGAACTCTTAATTAACATTTCATTTATGTGCTTTTCCCCATTATTGTCAAGAGGGTTGGGGAAATGATGAGTCATGACAGCAAACCATATCTGAATATGAGTCTACTTTTTTCTCACCTGATAGGTGCTACAAGTCTTTATTGCTTCAATTTCAATTTATTAGACAGCTGTTGTTAAAGTAGGCATGGATTTTTACTTTTGTAAATATGAGTGCTTTGAGAAGTTTACTCTGTTGGGTACTGAAAGCAATTAAAGTTAAATAGTGTGTATGTGTTTTAAATTACACCCATGTGATGATTAAGTGATATTTAAATGTGTGAATTTTTGATTTACAATGACAGAATTCAGATTACAGAATTCAGAAAATGTAATCCAGAATGCAGGTTTATAAAAATCAATCTGTAATAGCAAAATAAACAAGGATAATATAAATGTAACATTATATCTGATTGAATGGCTATTGAACCTTGGCATTTGAATTCGCTTATTTAATATGGAAGTACTCAATATTTGACTGTCCCATGGATACAGCTTTCTCCATGTTTCCACTCCCCCCCATCCCTTTCAAAAATTTCTGCAAACTCCCAGGTTGTTCTATGGCCTATGTGAGTGTTTAAAAATGAACGAAATTTGCTTTTCTTATTTTTGAAAATGCTGTGACACCTCTTGAGCCCTTGAGTCTCATCCCTGTTATGTGGCTGGAGATACACTGAGGAGTCCCAGAACCCTCATGTTGTCAGTTTTGCAGGCCCTGGTGTGGCTGGAAGCTTAATGAGCCCTGCTATCACCTTGGTCGGTTGGCTTAGTCCTCTGATCCAGAAACCTGCTCCTGTCTTTCATCCGTGAATCATGTCATTGGAAGGGAAGGCATCCCTTTCACCATAAAACCCTCCTTTCCATACTCATTTCACCCCAGAAAGATACTAAGGTACAGAGGTCTAGAATAGTACTGTTCTTAGAATAATTTATTGAGTCAAAGTAACCCCCTAGTTTTCTTGCCTTACCAACCAGGACACATTCCGTTCAGAAGGAGCCCTCAGCCCATGCTTGGTGCTCTCCAATCTCTTCTCAGCCACTCATATCTCCTGTTGCTGCCCACCCAAGACACCTAGGCTTATTTTCCTAAATCCCAGGCTGTTATAACACAGTTAGAATAGAAAAATGAACCACATCACTTTCTGCTTTAATGTAGAACTTGGTTCATCCTAAAACTGTATTTGACTCTAATTTCTTGCCCACTGGAACTTCTTTGCAGCCTTCTTTTCCCCTGACACCTAGTCTTTCCTCAGAGTGGGAGGTGGGTAGGATCGATTCTTTCACTCTGACCCAGCTCTGCTCAGAACTGTGTTGGGGCTGTAAATCTGTGGTTCAGCAGAACAGGTTCAAATGAATAATCCATTAAGTTTAGGCTTTTCTATTGATTTTAAAAAGCCTATTGTGCTTCTTTTAGATCCTGAGAATGTGAACAAGTAATTATATTCAATGCTGCATAAGATTGCTTGTACATGTTTTTAAATGAAGCATTATGACACAAATTACCTTGAAAATTTGATATTACCAGGTCAGATGTTAGTATCATTTTGGAGTCTGTCATCAATTACATGTTCAGATTACAGACTGAGTAAAGATCATTCCTACTCACTAATTCTGCCAGATATACTGTCAGGTGGGAGAGCTGCTTAAGAATGCAGTTTAGTTTAAGGACAGGACATCCTCTTACAAACCTATCTCTGAAGTGGGAGCTATTTGCATTAACATATTTATTCATGAATTTTCCAGAGCATAGGGAGAATGATTGAAGTTTCCCTTCTTAAGAATGCATGAATTTAACTTTATTAGTTGTTATATGCTTCTCGATTTTTAGTTGGAGTAGCTCAGAGGGCCCTGATTTTTTGCTCTCAAGAAATGGGCCCTTGGCTAATCTGCCAAAGGCAATCTTAGCCACCTATGGGGTGTCTGAAGAAGGCTTGTAAGGTCAGGACACCAATTCTCACCAGGGTGCCCCCGTTCAGGTATCATCTCCACTCGCGTTGATGGAATTTTATTTATAGCTTTTGTAAATTAAGGTATTTGTGAAAGTTAATTTGGATGAGGAAGTCATTATCCAAGGGAGAAACACAGAGGGGGGGAAATAATAACAGAAGCAAAGAGCTGGTTTAAGTTTGAGATGGTTTAGAATGAAAGCAGATGCACAGATATATCAATAGATTAGGATTGTAGGTGATATTTGATGGTAGAGAATAAAGCTGAGGTATTGCCTCAGGGAGTCTCATCTCAAAGAGTTAGGCTTGAGTGGGGAGTCCTCCCTGGTAGCCCTGAGAGAAGGGAACTAATATTTAGGCACCTATATGCACCAGGTGCCTCTGTATACATCATCTCCTTTGAATAGATGATGGGCCTCACACTGCCAGGGAACAGTTCCACAGAGAGGAGCACACTAGCGGAGACTTGGAAAGAAGATAAGCAGGGTTAAAGGAGCAAATTTCTCCAAGAGCTGTGCATAGATTGAAAGTTTCAGACACAGCTATGACATCAGTGGTGTAATGACCACAGAGAAGACATCAGGCCCAGAAAGAGGTGACACAAAGTTAGAGACAAAAGCTACAGAATCAAAGGAATAGTTGAAATAGGCAAATGCTGGACTCTAGAGCTACACCATGCACCTTATTATGATTATTTTTAATCGTTTGTACCCCAAAGATGAGCAGTTACCAGACTTCCTGAGATTTCTCTAGCCTTCATGGTGACTTATACTCCACAGTTCCTGAGTTCTTATTTAGGACAACACTATGTTGTATGTATTTGTCCATTTAGGAGTAACTAGGGGTAGAGGCTAAAGAAAAGCTAGCGAGAACTCTCTAATTCTTCCTTCTTCCTTTCTGAAGGTCTTTGAAAGCCAAGGAAGTGAGGGACTTAAGCTTTCACCATGGCCAGGGGGCCTCCAAGGTGGCTGGAAAATCACAGTTCTTGCCTGGCTAGTGTTGGCTTCCTTAAGCTGTAGTCATGAGGACGAATTTCCCCACATTCAGGTATCTAGGAGTTTTCTGTGATCTTCTAAGACAAGTAACATGTACATCTATGCCTCTTGGGCTCTGTAGATATATATCCCTAAAAGAAAGCTCGGTGACTCGAATTTCTCTGACACCATGTACTTAAGCTTCTGGATTCCTTCTCACTTCTTGGAGAGCAGTACCAGAGGGCTGGAAGGTTTATCCCTATTCTACTGTGACACTACAGGACTGTGCAAATGCTTCACCTGGACCTAAAGTTCCACACGTTCGTATTCATTTGTCCAGAGGTGATTTGTTCAGGACACCTCTGTGTCAGAAGATGCCTTGCTCATTACGGAAGTATTCCATACGAAATATGAAATATGAAGTCATAAAGTGTCAATATAAAGATGTGCTATATCTATTTCATTATTAAAAAGATAGGAAAATTGTGGTTCACACTGCAGTTTCTGAGGAGACCTGAAGGAATATGAAGTTGATTTTAGTCCTAATCACACTGTATGCCACTGAGCCGAACTGGTCTCATGTTTCAGTGCTGGAAACAAAGGCAAAAAGGTCAACTGTAGACTCTGAAGCACAAATTCCAAAAGAGCCCCATTGCCCTTTTTTTTTCTTGTCCTTTGCAAACAAATAGGGCTCCAAAGGAGAGACAGCCCAACTAGGAAGATTTCAAAATATGGCTCTTCCAGATCCTCCTTGGGTTCTCCAGTTTGGAATAGAAACCCTGACATTACTGCAGGCTGTATAGGCTACAGGAGATCAGCCTGAACCTGTATTCTACAGCAGGAATCTCCGAAGAGGTGGCAAAGGAGATAGTTCCTATTTTCCAGAAGCCTTGTGATCTCTGGGGTGTGGGGTGTGGGGTGTGGGAGCTGGAGATACTGAGGGTGAAGGCCTCAAATGGGAAAGAAGTATTGCTGAAAGGGCATGAGTATGGAAGAATCTGGAAGCAAGGAAAGCAGTTAGAGGCTCCTGAGCTACTTCAGGAGAGAGTTGATGAGGGACTCACCTAAGGAGATAGGGTTGGGATGAAGAAGAGAAAGAATATTCGAGAGATGTTTCACGGGTAAAATCTTCAGTATAACCACACCTCTTAAACTTTGAAGTTTCAGTCTTCCTCTTTGGTGTTGCATGGGAGCTTCAAGTGTGAGAGTGAGAAAGCTCAGGATGGATGCCCAGAATATAGACTCAGCTTCATTCTAGTTGCACACATTGCAGTTGACAACCTCTACCACCACTACCACCAATGCGAAGTTATTTACACCTCTAAATTTCCTACATTCAGCTCTCTCCTGTGTTCTCCTCAGTCTCCCCATCCCCCAGGATATCCTAGGTCGAAGTTTGAACTATCAGATTTTATAAATAATTGTGATTCACTTGGCCATAGTTTTATAAATTTTTTGTTTTGGTTTATTGTTGTTTTACAATCAACTCTTCCCCTAGGAGATACAGCAATGATAGAAAATAAATGAAACCTGTGCTTATTACAACTCACACTACAGAGATTAACCAAGATGGCGAAGTAGAAGGACGTGCTCTCACTCCCTCTTGCGAGAGCACCAGAATCACAACTGGCTGCTGGACAATCATTGACAGGAAGACCCTGGACTTCACCAAGGAGGATACCCCACGTCCAAGGACAGAGGAGAAGCCACAGTGAGACGGTAGGAGGGGCGCAATCAGAGTAAAATCAAATCCCATAACTGCTGGGTGGGTGACTCACAGACTGGCGAACATTTATACCACAGAAGTCCACCCACTGGAGTGAAGGTTCCGAGCCCCATGTCAGGCTTCCCAACCTGGGGGTCCAGCAATGGGAGGAGGAATTCCTAGAGAATCAGACTTTGAAGGCTAGTGGGAATTGATTGCAGGACTTCGACAGGACTGGGGGAAACAGAGACCCCACTCTTGGAGGGCACACACAAAGTAGTGTGCGCATCGGGACCCAGGGGAAGGAGCAGTGACCCTGGGGGAGACTGAACCAGGCCTACCTGCTGGTGTTAGGGGGTCTCCTGCAGAGGCGGGGGGTGGCTCTGTTTCACCGTGGGGACAAGGACACTGGCAGCGGAGGTTCTGGGAAGTGCTTCTTGGCGTGAGCCCTCCCAGAGTCTGCCATTAACCCCACCAAAGAGCCCAGGTAGGCTCCAGTGTTGGGTTGCCTCAGGCAAAACAAACAACAGGGAGGGAACCCAGCCCCACCCATCAACAGTCAAGTGGATTAAAGTTTTACTGAGCTCTGACCGCCACAGCAACAGTCAGCTCTACCCACCACCAGAGCCTCCCATCAGGCCTCTTAGATAGCCTCAACCACCAGAGGGCAGACAGCAGAAGCAAGAAAAACTACAATCCTGCAGCCTGTGGACCAAAAACCACAGTTACAGAAAGATAGACAAGATGAAAAGGCAGAGGGCTATGTACCAGATGAAGGAAGAAGAAAAAACCCCAGAAAAACAACTAAATGAAGTGGAGATAGGCAACCTTCCAGAAAAAGAATCCAGAATAATGATAGTGAAGATGATCCAGGACCTCGGAATAAGAATGGAGGCAAAGATTGAGAAGATGCAAGAAATGATTAACAAAGACCTAGAAGAATTAAAGAACAAACAAACAGAGATGAACAATACAATAACTGAAATGAAAACTACACTAGAAGGAATCAATAGCAGAATAACTGAGGCAGAAGAACGGATAAGTGACCTGGAAGACAGAATGGTGGAATTCACTGCTGTGGAACAGACTAAAGAAAAAAGAATGAAAAGAAAAGAAGACAGCCTAAGAGACCTCTGGGACAACATTAAACGCAACAACATTCGCATTATAGGGGTCCCAGAAGGAGAAGAGAGAGAGAAAGGACCAGAGAAAATATTTGAAGAGATTATAGTCGAAAACTTCCCTAACATGGGAAAGGAAATAGCCACCCAAGTCCAGGAAGCGCAGAGTCCCATACAGGATAAACCCAAGGAGAAACACGCCGAGACACATAGTAATCAAAGTGGCAAAAATTAAAGACAAAGAAAAATTATTGAAAGCAGCAAGGGAAAAACGACAAATAACATACAAGGGAACTCCCATAAGGTTAACAGCTGATTTCTCAGCAGAAACTCTGCAAGCCAGAAGGGAGTGGCATGATATACTTAAAGTGATGAAAGGGAAGAACCTACAACCAAGATTACTCTACCCGGCAAGGATCTCATTTAGATTTGATGGAGAAATCAAAAGCTTTACAGACAAGCAAAAGCTAAGAGAATTCAGCACCACCAAACCAGCTCCACAACAAATGCTAAAGGAACTTCTCTAAGTGGGAAACACAAGAGAAGAAAAGGACCTACAAAAACAAACCCAAAACAATTAAGAAAATGGTCATAGGAACATACTTATCGATAATTACCTTAAACGTGAATGGATTAAATGCCCCAACCAAAAGACATAGACTGGCTGAATGGATACGAAAACAAGACCCATATATATGCTGTCTACAAGAGACCCACTTTAGACCTAGGGACACATACAGACTGAAAGTGAGGGGATGGAAAAAGATATTCCATGCAAATGGAAATCAAAAGAAAGCTGGAGTAGCTATACTCATATCAGATAAAATAGACTTTAAAATAAAGAATGTTACAAGAGACAAGGAAGGACACTACATAATGATCAAGGGATCAATCCAAGGAGAAGATATAACAATTATAAATATATATGCACCCAACATAGGAGCGCCACAATACATAAGGCAACTGCTAACAGCTCTAAAAGAGGAAATCGACAGTAACACAATAATAGTGGGGGACTTTAACACCTCACTTACACCAATGGACAGATCATCCAAAATGAAAATAAATAAGGAAACAGAAGCTTTAAATGACACAATAGACCAGATAGATTTAATTGATATATATAGGACATTCCATCCCAAAACAGCAGATTACACGTTCTTCTCAAGTGCGCACGGAACATTCTCCAGGATAGATCACATCTTGGGTCACAAATCAAGCCTCAGTAAATTTAAGAAAATTGAAATCATATCAAGCATCTTTTCTGACCACAACGCTATGAGATTAGAAATGAATTACAGGGAAAAAAACGTAAAAAAGACAAACACATGGAGGCTAAACAATACGTTACTAAATAACCAAGAGATCACTGAAGAAATCAAAGAGGAAATAAAAAAATACCTAGAGACAAATGACAATGAAAACACGACGACCCAAAACCTATGGGATGCAGCGAAAGCAGTTCTAAGAGGGAAGTTTATAGCTATACAAGGCTACCTAAAGAAACAAGAAAAATCTCAAGTAAACAATCTAACCTTACACCTAAAGAAACTAGAGAAAGAAGAACAAACAAAACCCAAAGTTACCAGAAGGAAAGAAATCATAAAGATCAGAGCAGAAATAAATGAAATAGAAACAAAGAAAACAATAGCAAAGATCAATAAAACTAAAAGTTGGTTCTTTGAGAAGATAAACAAAATTGATAAGCCATTAGCCAGACTCATCAAGAAAAAGAGGGAGAGGACTCAAATCAATAAAATCAGAAATGAAAAAGAAGTTACAACAGACACCACAGAAATACAAAGCATCCTAAGAGACTACTACAAGCAACTTTATGCCAATAAAATGGACAACCTGGAAGAAATGGACACATTTTTAAAAAGGTATAACCTTCCAAGACTGAACCAGGAAGAAACAGAAAATATGAACAGACCAATCACAAGTAATGAAATTGAAACTGTGATTAAAAATCTTCCAACAAACAAAAGTCCAGGACCATATGGCTTCACAGGTGAATTCTATCAAACATTTAGAGAAGAGCTAACACCTATCCTTCTCAAACTCTTCCAAAAAATTGCAGAGGAAGGAACACTCCCAAACTCGTTCTATGAGGCCACCATCACCCTGATACCAAAACCAGACAAAGACACTACAAAAAAAGAAAATTACAGACCAATATCACTGATGAATATAGATGCAAAAATCCTCAACAAAATACTAGCAAACAGAATCCAACAACACATTAAAAGGATCATACACCACGATCAAGTGGGATTTATCCCAGGGATGCAAGGATTCTTCAATATACGCAAATCAATCAATGTGATACACCATATTAACAAATTGAAGAATAAAAACCATATGATCATCTCAATAGATGCAGAAAAAGCTTTTGACAAAATTCAACACCCATTTCTGATAAAAACTCTCCAGAAAGTGGGCATAGAGGGAACCTACCTCAACATAATAAAGGCCATATATGACAAACCCACAGCAAACATCATTCTCAATGGTGAAAAACTGAAAGCATTTCCTCTAAGATCAGGAATGAGACAAGGATGTCCACTCTCACCACTATTATTCAACATAGTTCTGGAAGTCCTAGCCACGGCAATCAGAGAAGAAAAAGAAATAAAAGGAATACAAATTGGAAAAGAAGAAGTAAAACTGTCACTGTTTGCGGATGACATGATACTATACATAGAGAATCCTAAAACTGCCACCAGAAAACTGCTAGAGCTAATTAATGAATATGGTAAAGTTGCAGGATACAAAATTAATGCACAGAAATCTCTTGCATTCCTATACACTAATGATGAAAAATCTGAAAGAGAAATTATGGAAACACTCACATTTACCATTGCAACAGAAAGAATAAAATACCCAGGAATAAACCTACCTAGGGAGACAAAAGACCTGTATGCAGAAAACTATAAGACACTGATGAAAGAAATTAAAGATGATACCAACAGATGGAGAGATATACCATGTTCTTGGATTGGAAGAATCAACATTGTGAAAATGACTATACTACCCAAAGCAATCTACAGATTCAATGCAATCCCTATCAAATTACCAATGGCATTTTTTACGGAGCTAGAACAAATCATCTTAAAATTTGTATGGAGACACAAAAGACCCCGAATAGCCAAAGCAGTCTTGAGGGAAAAAAACGGAGCTGGAGGAATCAGACTCCCTGACTTCAGACTCTACTACAAAGCTACAGTAATCAAGACAATATGGTACTGGCACAAAAACAGAAACATAGATCAATGGAACAAGATAGAAAGCCCAGAGATTAACCCACGCACCTATGGTCAACTAATCTATGACAAAGGAGGCAAAGATATACAATGGAGAAAAGACAGTCTCTTCAATAAATGGTGCTGGGAAAACTGGGCAGCTACATGTAAAAGAATGAAATTAGAATACTCCCTAACACCATACACAAAAATAAACTCAAAATGGATTAGAGACCTAAATATAAGACTGGACACTATAAAACTCTTAGAGGAAAACATAGGAAGAACACTCTTTGACATAAATCACAGCAAGATCTTTTTTGATCCACCTCCTAGAGTAATGGAAATAAAAACAAAAATAAACAAGTGGGACCTAATGAAACTTCAAAGCTTTTGCACAGCAAAGGAAACCATAAACAAGACGAAAAGACAACCCTCAGAATGGGAGAAAATATTTTCAAACGAATCAACGGACAAAGGATTAATCTCCAAAATATATAAACAGCTCATTCAGCTCAATATTAAAGAAACAAACACCCCAATCCAAAAATGGGCAGAAGACCTAAATAGACATTTCTCCAAAGAAGACATACAGACGGCCACGAAGCACATGAAAAGATGCTCAACATCACTAATTATTAGAGAAATGCAAATCAAAACTACAATGAGGTATCACCTCACTCCTGTTAGAATGGGCATCATCAGAAAATCTACAAACAACAAATGCTGGAGAGGGTGTGGAGAAAAGGGAACCCTCTTGCACTGTTGGTGGGAATGTAAATTGATACAGCCACTATGGAGAACAATATGGAGGTTCCTTAAAAAACTAAAAATAGAATTACCATATGACCCAGCAATCCCACTACTGGGCATATACCCAGAGAAAGCCGTAATTCAAAAAGACACATGCACCCGAATGTTCATTGCAGCACTATTTACAATAGCCAGGTCATGGAAGCAACCTAAATGCCCATCAACAGATGAATGGATAAAGAAGAAGTGGTACATATATACAATGGAATATTACTCAGCCATAAAAAGGAACGAAATTGAGTCATTTGTTGAGAAGTGGATGGATCTAGAGACTGTCATACAGAGTGAAGTAAGTCAGAAAGAGAAAAACAAATATCGTATATTAATGCATGTATGTGGAACCTAGAAAAATGGTACAGATGAACCGGTTTGCAGGGCAGAAGTTGAGACACAGATGTAGAGAATGGAGATATGGACACCAAGGGGGGAAAACTGTGGTGGGGTGGGGATGGTGGTGTGCTGAATTGGGCGATTGGGATTGACATGTATACACTGATGTGTATAAAATTGATGCCTAATAAGAACCTGCGGTATAAAAAAACAAACAAACAAAACAACTAATACAACTCACACTACATAAATCACCTTACCCTTGGTGAATGGGAAAATGGCTATTTGTGTGAGGCTGCAAATTGAATGTACTCGGGCAAATTAAGGAGCAGAAAACGAGTATGAAATGAGAACATTCAAAAAAGGTTGTTTTAAGACGTTTCAGGTTTGTTTTTCCTCTTCTGCTCTAAAATATTCTGTGTACTAAGAACTTGCTCAGGAGTCAAGGGGAGCAGCTTCTACATTATCAGAGTCAGTGTGAACCTGTATTATCAGCAGGTCCATGGGACCCTAAGCATTCTTTTCAGGATTAGAGAAGATGTGGTAATCGTCACACAGAGCTGGGTCTGAGTGAAATGAGAAGCAGACCAAAGGTAAGAGGTCTCTGGGCAGAATTTTTTTCAAAAGTGGTTTCAAACTTCCCTACACAGCCGAAGTCCCCAAGAATTTAAGTACAGATCCATGAGCAAAACTTGGGATTTGAATCTGAATTTTTAAGCTTGGGCCCTGGAAATGCATTTTTATAAAAGCTCTTGAAGTGACTAAGAGACATGATCAGGTTCATAAACTTCATTTCTGGTAGTTGGGACTAGAATATAAGAAACTAAGAAATGGGGTTGACTTTTCCCATTAATTACAACCTTAGAGAAGTACCTCTAGGTTTTACTTCTTTCTGATAAAATATGAGGCTCCCAGATCCCTCCAGAATCTAAAATGTTATGATTCAGTAAATAAGAGTTTTAGCAGTTGCATTTCTGTTTTTGTGCCTTTGGGTTTAGAAACTAATTTTCAGAGCTTGCCTTTAATGTAGATGGAGTTTGTGGCTGACTATAGCTCCCATTCAAAGGATTCCAAGTAGGTTTTTCTTCCTCAGAACATCTTCTACACCAACCTGCTTTCAGTTTCGGAAATTTCTGCATTAGAGGAATGGGTTAAAGTGAGGTCTCTTCAGTTACATATTTAAGTCCCCTTTTGTAGGAGTTAGTAACTGCATTAACAAGTTGATAATAGTTTTGTACCAAATATTGTAGCACTTCTCAGCCACTTTTTCTATCATGACACCTATGACTAGTTGTGTGCACATGTGCTTCTCTCTCTCATTGATGCAGTCAGTGTTGTGTATGATGCCCAACTGTATCTCTACTGTTTTCCTTCCTATTATGAAAGCATCTCAGAATGCAAAGAATGAGAGTGACATAATTATTAGAATAACCTAGAATCTAGTCAAGTTTTATAAGAATAAAAGTATCATTAATTCTCAAAGTTGGACGTGAGTAAAAAAAATTAGTTGAGACATGCCTCTTCTGATTGTGACTGTGTTAATTTGCTAGGTCTGCCATCAACTGATGGGTTTAAGCAACAGAAACCTATTGTCTCAGTTCTGGAGGCTAGGAAGTCTGAAATCAAGGTGTTCTTTCCAGGCATGTCTGGCTCTGTGTCCAAATTTCTCCTTTTTATGAGGATACCAGTCATATTATATCAGGATCCATCCTAATGACTTCATCTTAACTTGATCATCTGTGAAGACCTTATTATCAAATAAGGTTACATTCACAGGTACTGATGGTTAAGACTTTAACATTTTGGGGAGGATACAATTAAACCCATAACAGTGTCATTCCATTGTATGGTGGCATTGATGGTGAAAATCTAATGAATTAATTTATGAGGTGGATCATGGTCCTTCAGAAATTGATAAAAATATAGACGGGTTTTTCTGGTGTGATATAGAGAGATTAAATATGGAGCTCAGAAACTGCCAGAGGCATGACTGGCCCAGATTGAAAGGCCTTAAATTGCCAGCAAAAAGTAATTGGTAACGAAGACTGTGGGAAGGGTTGCAGTAACTAGGAGAACTACCTTAGGGTAGTTACAAGGACACTAAATACAAACTTAGCCTTCTTTATGTAGAAGACAGCTCCTACAGGTAAGTGTGGGAAGGGTAAGGTTACTAGAGTAAATTTTGGAGTAGCTGTTTGCATCTCTGCTCCTGAGAGTTTCATAGCATTAAGTTTTTATATCACCATCTTACTGTTATAATAAAAGCATTAATCACATCATTAATAAAACTAGTATTTTATCCCAAACCTGGTAGTTTTCTATTGGTATATATTAAGATTGTACAATTGCACAGCACATATACTGTGCACTGACATGTATTTTGAAGGTAGTCTGGGAAATGGGAAGGTATTTGATGGTATTTTGGAAATACATAGTGATGCCTGCTTGTACTGTCATGAAGCAACTGTGCGCGTATTTCCCCAACTTCACGATCATGTTGGTATTGTGAAATTGTTCAAGATGGGAGAATTTATACTATGGCAATTGGCAAGTGCTGTAAATTATAGCTTCAACTTTGCTTTGAAAGCTGGTTATTAAACATTCACCAGAACACCACCAGATATAAACGGCGTTTTAAACAAATTAATATACTCTGGTTTTAGGGGCACTTACAAGAAAAGCTGTTTTTCCTGCTGAACAAAAGTAGCTGTATCTTGGTACCATGCATTAGAATAGTGTGAAGATGAACAATAGGGCCAGTTTAGGAGACAGACGAAATGAATTTGAACTGCAATCTAGTAATGGCTTCTAAAGCTGTTGAGCAAATTGCCGAGGCAATTCTGGTATGTGAAATTCATTCATTAAGAAGAGTTAAAATTTAAACTTCCTGCTTCCCTGACACAGGATGAATAATAGGAGGGCTAGAAGGATCATCATTTCCATGGAAAACCCTGGAAATCAGAGAGTTCCAAGCTGTCATTAGTTGAGTTTTCAGGATTAAAAAGTAAAAAAATAAAAAAGACTATTTAAACATTTGTTAATTCAACCTGTACATTTTATGGGTATTTGGATAATATGCACTAATGTGAAGAAAAATGAGCTTAGGAATAAGTCTGCAGTGCATCTCAAGCTTTAATGAGTTTATAGATCATCTGGGAACCTTGTTAAAAAATTTAGATTTTCATTCAACGACTCTGGGGTGGGGCCTCAGCTGCTGGTCCCCAGAGCACACTCTGAGTAGCAAGGAGCTAGAAATCTTTCAGAGGACGTGAGTGTGGAGGTGCCCCTGACCGGGTGTGATCCTCCCTCTTGCCCACCTTGCCCTCAGCAGCAATAAGGAACACATGATTTGAAGGTTTTCCTTCTATTCTATTCTGCTACACTTTCTTTTAATTTAGATTTATTTACTGGTTGATGGTAACAGTGTTCTCCCTTAGAAATTCCTCTGAGGTCACCACTTCTTAACATTTAAACCTGTTCTATTTTTTTTTTCTCCCTAAGTCTTGAGACTAACTGGGATCTCTGTAATTCCACACAGCTTCCAGTAGAGGTCATCACCTCGTTACAGAAATATTTTCTTTCTTTCTTTTTTTTTTTCCTAAGAGATAGTTCAGTGGCTGGGATGAATTTGCCTTCTCTGGGAGGGAGTCAGCCTAAGGGACCAGTTATCTCCAAGGCCACTGGTTTGCACATAATATCGCCTCCATCCAAAAGTGGGAGTGTCAAAGATGGGCATACTTTTCCAATCCCCTGGAAAAAATGAAGGAAACAACAACTGAAGCATGGCTAAAGGGCTACAAACTTTAAATGCAGTGTTTCAGTTTGCTAGGGCTGCCATAACAAAGTTCCACAGCTGGTGACTTAAACAACTGAAATTTATTTTCTCACAGTTCTAGAGCCTGGAAGTCCTCAATTAAGGCATTGGCAGGGTTGACTTCTTCTGAGGGAAGGATGTGTTCCAGGCCTCTCTCTGACTTATTAGATGGCCGTTTTCTCCCTGTTGTCTTCATATCATCTTCCCTCTGTATGTGTCCATGTCCACACTTCCTTTTCTTATAAGGACATCAGTCATGTTGGATTAGGGCTCACCCCAATGAACTCATATCAATTCAGTTACCTCTTTAAGGACTCTTAATAAATACAATTAGTGCTCACTTCATCAGCACATATACTAAAATTGGAACGATACAGAGAAGATTAGCATGGTCCCTGTGCAGGGATGACACACAAATTCGTGAAGTGTTCCACATTTTTTTTTTTTTACTATTGTGGTGCTGATGTACCTCCTTGTTATTGATTCATCTATATTTTTATTTTTATATTCTTTCTAACATATCTGTTAGTTTCCTAGTCTAATTTTATTTTTTACTTTGTTATTGTTCTTTTTTTTTTTTTTTGCCACCCACGCAGCTTGGGGGATCTTGGTTCACAAGCTGGGGGTCAGGCGAAGGAAGCTCCTGTGGTGGGAGCTCCGAGTCTGAACCACTGAACTAACAGAGAAACTCAGACCTCTGGAAATATTCATTGAGTGAGGTCTCATGGAGGTCCTTATCTCAGCACCAAGACCCAGCTCTACACAACAGCCTACAAACTCCAGTGTTGGAAGCCTCAGGCCAAACAACCAGTAAGACAGGAACACAATCCCCCTCATAAAAGTAATAAAAAAATGATATGGCAAAAAAATATGTCACAGATGAAGGAGCAAGGTAAAAACCTACAAGAGCAAATAAATGAAGAGGAAACAGGCAATCAACCTGAAAAAGAATTCAGAGTAATGATAGTAAAGATGATCCAGAATCTCAGAAATAGAATGGAGGCACGATTGAGAAAATACAAGAAATGTTTAACAAAGATCTAGAAGAACTAAAGAAAAAACAAACACAGATGAACAACACAATAACTGAAATGAAAAATACACTAGAAGGAATCAATAACAGAATAACTGAGGCAGAAGAACAAATAAGTGAGCTGGAAGACAAAATGGTGGAAATAACTGCCAAGCAGCAGAATAAAGAAAAAACAATGAAAAGAATTGAAGACAATCTCAGAGACCTCTGGACAACACTAAATGCACCAATATTCGAATTATAGGGGTCCCAGGAGAAGAAGAGATAAAGAAAGGGTCTGAGAAAATATTTGAAGAGATTATAGTCAAAAACTTCCCTAACATGGGAAAGGAAATAGTCACCCAAATCCAGGAAGTGCAGAGAGTCCCATACAGGATAAACCCAAGGAGAAACACACTGAGACATATTAATCAAACTATATAAAGTTAAATGCAAAGAAAAATATTAAAAGCATCAAGGGAAAAGCAACAAATAACATACCAGGGAATCCCCATAAGGTTATCAGCTGATTTTTCAGCAGAAACTCTGCAGGCCAGAATGGAGTGGCAGGATATACTTACAGTGATGAAAGAGAAAAACCCACAGCCAAGATTACACTACCCAGCAAGGATCTCATTCAGATACGATGAAGAAACCAAAAGCTTTTCAGACAAGCAAAAGCTAAGAGAATTCAGTGCCACCAAACCAGCTTTACAACAAATGCTAAAGAAACTTCTCTAGGTGGGAAACACAAGAGAAAAAAAGAACCACAAAAACAAATCCAAAACAAAATTAAGAAATTTGTAATAGGAACATACATATCGATAATAACTTGGATTGTAAATGGATTAAATGCCCCAATCAAAAGAAAAGACTGGCTGAATGGATACAAAAACAAGACCCATATATATGCTGTCTACAAGAGACCCACTTCAGAGCTAGGGACACATACAGACTGAAAATGAGGGGATGGAAAAAGATATTCCATGCAAATGGAAATCAAAAGAAAGCTGCAGGGCTTCCCTGGTGGTGCAGTGGTTGGGAGTCTGCCTGCTAATGCAGGGGACGCGGGTTCGCGCCCTGGTCTGGGAAGATCCCACATGCCGCGGAGCGACTAGGCCCGTGAGCCACAACTACTGAGCCTGCGCGTCTGGAGCCTGTGCTCCGCAACAAGAGAGGCCGCGATAGTGAGAGGCCCGCGCATCGCGATGAAGAGTGGCCCCCGCTTGCCACAACTAGAGAAAGCCCTCGCACAGAAACGAAGACCCAACACAACCAAAAATAAATAAATAAATAAATAAATAAATAAATAAATAAATAAATAAATAAAAAGAAAGCTGCAGTAGCAATACTAATATCAGATAAAACAGACTTTAAAATAAAGACTGTTACAAGAGATAAGGAGAAACACTACATAATGATCAAAGAATCAACCCAAGAAGAAGATATAACAATTATAAATTGTAATGCACCCAACATAGGAACACCTCAGTACATAAGGCAAATGCTAACAACCATGAAAGGAGAAATAGATAGTAACACAATCATAGTAGGGGACTTTAACACCCCACTTACACCAATGGACAGATCATCCAAACAGAAAATAAATAAGGAAACACAAGCTTTAAATGACACAATAGACCAGATAGATTTAATTGATATTTATAGAACATTCCACCCGAAAGTGGCAGAATACACTTTCTTCTCAAGTGCACATGGAACATTCTCCAGGATAGATCACATCTTGGGTCACAAATCAAGCCTCGGTAAATTTAAGAAAATTGAAATCATATCAAGTATCTTTTCCAACCACAACGCTATGAGATTAGAAATAAATTACAGGGGAAAAAAATGTAAAAAACACAAACACATGGAGGCTAAACAATATGCTACTAAATAACGAAGAGATCACTGAAGAAATCAAAGAGGAAATCAAAAAATACATAGAAACAAATGACAACAAAAACACGACAACCCAAACTCTATGGAATGCAGCAAAAGCAGTTCTAAGAGGGACATTTATAGCAATTCAATCTCACCTCAAGAAAAAAGAAAAATCTCAAATAAACAGTCTACCCCTACACCTAAAACAACTAGAGAAAGAAGATCAAAGAAAACCCAAAGTCAGTAGAAAGAAAGAAATCATAAAGATCAGAGCAGAAATAAAATAGTAATGAAGAAAACAATAGCAAAGATCAATAAAACTAAAAGCTGTTTTTTTGAGAAGATAAACAAAATTGATAAACCCTTAGCCAGACTCATCAAGAAAAAAAGGGAGAGGACTCAAATCAATAAAATTAGAAATGAAAAAGGAAAAATCACAACTGACACTGCAGAAATACAAAGGATTGTAAGAGACTACTACAAACAACTATATGCCAATAAAATGGACAACCATGAAGAAATGGACAAATTCTTGGAAAGGTACAATTTTCCAAGACTGAACCAGGAAGAATTAGAAAATATGAATAGACCTATCACAAGCAATGAAATTGAAACCGTAATTTAAAATCTTCCAACAAACAAAAGTCCAGGACCAGATGGCTTCACAGGCGAATTCTATGAAACATTTAGAGAAGAGCTAACACTGATCCTTATCAAACTTTTCCAAAAAACTGCAGAGGGAGAAACACTCCTAAATTCATTCTATGAAGCCACCATCACCCTGATGCCAAAACCAGAAAAAGATATCACAAAAAAAGAAAATTACAGACCAATATGACTGATGAAAATAGATGCAGAAATCCTGAACAAAATACTAGCAAACAGAATCCAACAGCACTTTAAAAGGATCATCCACCATGATCAAGTGAGATTTATCACAGGGATGCATGGATTCCTCAATGTATGCAAATCAATCAATGTGATACACCACATTAATAAATTAAGGAATAAAAACCATATGATCATCTCAATAGATGCAGAAAAAGTTTTAACAAAATTCAAAAACCATTTATGATAAAAACTCTCCAGAAAATGGGCATAGAGGGAACCTACCTCAACATAATAAAGGCCATATATGACAAACCCACAGGAAGCATTATACTCAATGGTGAAAAACTGAAAGCATTTCCTCTAAGATCAGGAACAAGACAAGGATGTCCACTCTCACCACTCTTACTTAACATAGTTTTGGAAGTCCTATCCATGGCAATCAGAGAAGAAAAAGAAATAAAATAATACAAATTGGAAAAGAAGAAGTAAAACTGTCACCCTTTGCAGATGACATGATACTATACATAGAAAATCCTAAAGATGCCCCCAGAAAACTACTAGAACTAATCAATGAATTTGGTAAGGTTGCAGGATAGAAAATAAATGCAGAGAAATCTCTGGTATTCCTATACACCAACAATGAAAAATCAGAAAGAGAAATTAAGGAAACACTCTCATTTACCATTGCAACAAAAAGAATAAAATACCTAGGAATAAACCTGCCTAAGTCTTTCTCCCTCTGCCTAAGGAGGCGAAAGACTTGTACTCAGAAAACTATAAAACACTAATGAAAGAAATCAAAGATGACATAAACAGATGGAGAAATATACCATGTTCTTGGATTGGAAGAATCAATATTGTGAAAATGACTATACCAACCAAAGCAATCTACAGATTCAGTGCAATCCCTATGAAACTACCAATGGCATTCTTCACAGAATTAGAACAAAAAATTTTACAATTCGTATGGAAACACAAAAGACCCTGAATAGCCAAAGCAATCGTGAGAAAGAAAAATGGAGTTGGAGGAATCAGGCTCCCCGACTTCAAATTATACCACAGAGCTACAGTAATCAAGACAGTATGGTACTGGCACGAAAACAGAAATATAGATCAGTAGTACAGGATAGAATGCCCAAAGATAAACCCACGCACATATGGACACCTAATTTATGACAAAGGAGGCAAGAACATACAAAGGAGAAAAGACAGCCTCTTCAATAAGTGGAGCTGGGAAAACTGGACAGCTACATGTAAAAGAATGAAATTAGAACACTCCCTAACACCATACACAAAAATAAACTCCAAATGGATTGAAGACTTAAATGTAAGACCAGACACTATAAAACTCTTAGAGGAAAACATAGGAAAAACAGTCTTTGACATCAACCACAGCAAGATCTTTTTTGACCTACCTCCTAGAGTAACGGAAATAAAAACAAAAATAAACAAATGGGACCTAATTAAACTTAAAAGCTTTTGCACAGCAAAGGAAACCATAAACGACAAAAAGACAACCCTCAGAATGGGAGAAAATATTTGCAAATGAAACAACAGACAAAGGATTAATATCCAAAATATACAAACAGCTCATGGAGCTCAATATCAAAAAAAACCAAACAATACAGTTAAGAAATGGATGGAAGACCTAAATAGACATTTCACCAAAGAAGACGTACAGATGGCCAGGAAGCACATGAAAAAATGCTCAACATCACTAATTATTAGAGAAATGGAAATCAAAACTACAATGAGGTTTCACCTCACACCAGTCAGAATGGCCATTATCAAAAACTCTAGAAAAAATAAATGCTGGGAAGGGTGTGGTTAAAAAGGAAACCCTCCTACACTGTTGGTGGGAATGTAAATTGATACAACCACCATGGAAAACAGAATGGAGCTTCTTTAAAAAACTAAAAATAGGACTACCATATCACCCAGCAATCCCACTACTGGGCATATACCCTGAGAAAACCATAATTCAAAAAGAGACGTACCACAATGTTCATTGCAGCACTATTTCCAATAGCCAAGACATGGAACCAACCTAAATGTCCATCGACAGATGAATGGATAAAGAAGATGTGGCACATATATACAATGGAATATTACTCAGCCATAAAAAGAAACGAAATTGAGTTATTTGTAGTGAGGTGGATGGATCTAGAGTCTGTCATACAGAGTGAAGTAAGTCAGAAGGAGAAAAACAGATACCGTATGCTAACACATATGTATGGAACCTAAAAAAAATAAAATTGGTACTGATGAACCTAGTTGCAGAGCAGAAGTAAAGATGTAGGCATAGAGCATGGACTTGAGGACACAGGGTGGGAGGGGGAAGCTGGGGGGAAGTGAAAGTAGCATCGACATATATACACTACCGAATGTAAAATAGTTAGCTAGTGGGAAGCAGCTGCATAGCACAGGGAGATCAACTTGGTGCTTTGTGATGACCTAGAGGGGTGGGTTAGGGAGGGTGGAGGGAGGCTTAAGAGGGAGGGGATATGGGGACAATATGTATGCATATGTCTGATTCACTTTGTTGTACAACAGAAACTAACCAGTATTGTGAAGCAATTATACTCCAATAAAGATCTGTTAAAATAATAAAACAGTATGGTACTGGTGTAATGATAGACACATAGATCAGTGGAATGCAATTGAGTTTCCAGAAATAAACTCATGCATTTATGGCCAATAAATTAAATAAATAAATAAATATATAAATACATACATACATACAATTAAATTCTGAGGTATGGGGGTATTAGGACTTCAACATATTAATTTTTGATGGGACCCAATTTAGCCCATAACATGCAATAAATAGCCAAACTGTCTTAAGAGAACAAGACTTCATTGATAAATAGAGCTATGTCTACAGCTATAATTTGTGTGGAAAATTCAAATCAAAAGTTTCTTTTCCCTCCATTACCTGAATATGTCTGGAAGATTGAATTAAAATAAAAATCAGCTCTAATTGTCTTAAGTAATTGTTCATTTTTTGTAGGTGTTACATTTTGACGGCTGATCTAGGAGTAGATCATAGGGGAGGAGGACTCTGAAGCAGGAGACAGGGTGCAAATCTTCCAGTTACATTATCCAGACCAGAGGCATTTTCTCCTAAATTACGTCCCACCACTATTTCTATCATAATTTCTTTGTTTCAGGTCTGTTGAGTTGCCTTCTTCTTGACATCTTTCCAGAGATCACATGAACTAAAAGTAAAGTCTCTGTTCTTTGAATTCATTAATTCATTCCAAAGACATACTCCAAAGCACCCACTATATTTGTAATACCCTGGGCACATAAACTTGAATGTCAATACCTTCTCCCTAGTAACTTACTATAATAGAGTAGAAATGTTTGTAAGAGATGTGTGGCCAAGTGCCATTGCAGAATAGTTGGCGGGGGGAGAGTAATTTTAAGGAGGAATCAGGAGATTTTGATATGTCATTAATTTGACATTTATTCATATGCCTTAGCAACCCTCTCCTTACCCATCCAAGAATTGTTATTTTTGTGTTTCTCAGAAGGCAGTACACATTGTAGGTGCTCAATGAATGCTTGTAGAAGAATGAATAAAATCAGGTGTTATAATTCTCTTACTCAGGAATAAATGTTAAGGTACTATTCTGCAAGGTGGGCTTACTTGGGTGATCTGCCCATTCTGGGCACCAGCCCTTGTCCATCAGGGTCCACACGGGCCACATAACTATAAATCCTACTCCCAGAGGGGCTTCATCAGAACAACAAAAAGATATGTTGTAAATGACTGAACACGAGTTACAGACTTAGAACTTTATAGAATTTAGCTATTTTGAAGATGCAACAACTAAAATGTTATAGACTGGGGTTTTGAGATTAGCATTTTACTTTCTCCTTTCTAAGGAAATAGTGAAAACCTTGGTCAGCTCTGGCTGAGAGAATTGTATCTGTATTGATCTCCTTCAGATTTTCGGGTTTATTACATTAGTTCTCTTGTAAATATTCTGCCTTGTTCTGTCCTATGCCTTTTGGTGTCAAGATGGTCACTTCTTCACAGTGGAGCCCTTTTTAATTATAATAAAGATTCTAAATTTGCTTTGGGTCCATTTTAAGTGCAGAGACTTCATTAATTACACCAGGAGGAGGTTTCCTAATGCTATAACATCTAGGAGCCTTTGAAAAATTAATTTGAAAAGGTTTTTCTTCCTTATTGTGCAGTTTTGTGTGAATTTGTTTCCTCTTGAGTATTCTGATGGTTGTATCTTTTTTTTTTTTTTTTAATCCAGATTGCTTTAGAGGATGAGGAGCCTGCTGATTTGGTTGCAAATGAAATGTAAGCCTCACAGCCAAGAACCATTAATAGCATAACATTCTATCTGGTTTTAGCCACTAGGGAAAATTACTATTTAACAAAATGTTGAAATAAATAAATAGTAATTTATGACACCATTGTTCTCTGTTGTTGGAAACCTCACCTTTAAAAGTAGTTATCACATCTTGGAGGGAGACTCATGAAAAGAAAAAGAGTTTGAGGGGATTTCTCCAGTGGTGCTCTCCTGCTTGACTCTTTTTCCCCCTTATTAACCCACTCCTACTGAAGCAAATACACTTGGTCTTCCACTTTGTTTTTTCCCAATCTCTTTTTGTATAAATACTCTTGGCTTTGAGGTAACATGAAGGAGTGAATGCTAGGTCTGAGAGTCCAGAACATAAGCAGACATGAAAGCCTCATCACCACAACATCAAAGGCTAACACAGAAAGTGCTAAAACAGAAATCATCAAGTTGTTCCCAGCTACCCTTTCTTGTGAGATATTTAGCATCCTGTTCAATATTTGGACACTTGGACTATTCCACAGGCTCCTCAAATCTAAAGTAGAAGTGAGTTAGAGGTAGAAACCTAGATGTGGTCCTTTAGTTGTCTGAACAAGGACATTGTCCCAGTAGATTCTCTCTCGACATGGTTCGTGCTTGGGCTCATTATGTCCTATCAGTATTTTTATTTTTCAGTTATTTATTTTTTGAACTGGTTAAAGATTTAGATCAAAATGGGGACACTGTGTAGAAGCTATTCATGAGGTTTACTTGCCAGTTTATTACAAATTGCATCCCTCTCCCCAGGGAGAACACACTCTCTGTTTCCTTTAATCTCTTTTATAAGGGATGACAGTATATATTAACAGAGGGCAAGAATAGATCATTGGGTTTAAGTGTTAATGATCATCTAATAATAAGATGTGATAGGATTATATTAGAATTGCAAAACTGGTCTATTTATTAAGAGTGGCAGGCTATCAAATTATAAGTCTCAGAGGACACAGGAATAATTATAATCTTCTAGAAATGAAAAAGTTAAACTCTTTTGAAAGTCAATTTTATTATTTTGCTAAACTATGGCCAAATAAGGTTAATTCTGAAAATGTCTGTTATGTGAAAAAATAAATTTTATTAGCATTTAAATGAGACCTCATCTTCTAACACTTTCTGGTAGTTTTTAGAAGAATTCCACCTTTTTGATATGTTCGTTATGCATAAGGATGTTAAGGTCTTATTGATAACATAGAAATTAATATGCTTTTAAAATGTTTAATTCAGTGTTATAAAATGATTATTAGCTGCAAGTATAGTACATTCTCTAATAGCTCATTACAAAACATGTTATGGAATATATCAGTTAAAAAAGCTTTATATACAGTCTGTGACGCCTTGAAAGAAAAGGCAGTGTGAGCAGTAACCCTAACATAGGATCTCAAAGTGGGAATTCAAATTTCACCTGGAACCTTGACTGACTACTTATAGAACTTCCTCTACAAAACTAAACAAATCACTTCCCTGATAATAGCAGCTAACTTATTTGGATGTTCTTTGAGCCCCAGTTGAGTGACCTTCATCTGGTGTGTTGTCTTCCATTATCTCCAGCCTCACTCAGCCTCCCATTTGGAGTATCTTCATTTTTCGTTCTTGGCTTCTTTATCAGAGCATCTAATTTTAGCTCCTACCCCGTTTCTTGTCTTTATTTCTAAAAAATTTTGAGGCATGTTCTATACTAATTAGTTTAATTTATTTGTAATTTTTCAACTCATTGCATCTTGGCATCAGTTCCTACCATTTTACCAAAAGCATTCCTAATTGCTGGATTTGGCAGTAATTATTTTCCTGTCATTGTCTTTTTCTTTTTTATTTCTTTTTTTAACAAATTTTATTTTATATTGGAGTATATTTGATTAACAATATTGTGTTAGTTTCAGGTGTATAGCAAAGTGATTCAGTTATACATATATGTATCTATTCTTTTTGAAATTCTTTTCCCATTTATGTTGATACATGTATTTTGGATGTTGGCTTTGAAAATAAAGTGCTAGACCTGTAGACCAGCTTGGTGGAGCAGGATGTCATCCCCAAATAGTGACATCTGCATCTGTGAATATTAGGGGGATTCAAAGACTCCAACACATTCACCCTAACAACTCTAGCCAAGCCCTGCATTGGTTCCTCAAGGTGGTCAAAAAATATAACTTATTTACTAATTGTGTCCTCTCTTTTATGAAAGTGGGATTCTGTAATTACTAAACACTGTTAAAGTGCAGTAATTATGTTTCATCGTACCAACAGGGGGATAATAAGCATTGACTATTACTCCCAGAGTCTAGCTTCAAATTTTTTGGACCCTAGAGCATCAGTGTGGGGCTACATAATGCTAACTTGGCTTCTCTCTGATCCCTACAAGGACCATACAGAGTAAAAAGAGACTGCAGTTAATGGTGCCCTAGGAGTAGGAACTGAAGAGGTTAAGAAAAGTCCTATACAGGGTATGTGAATAAGTACATTGATGCAGTTTGACATGAATAAACTGCTTGAAAGCCCAGGAAAATTCTTAAAAGATCTAGAGAAACAACTAGTCATGGTAAACATGGCCTTAGCCTACATTTCCATGATTAATACAGCAGAGTAAGTTAAAGAATGCCTTTGGAAGGTCACCTCGGTTTCTTGTTAGTTAAAATCAAGACATACAATTTGTCCATTGTAATAGGGCATAGTATCCTTACTACAAAACTCTATCTAGGGATAAGCAGGAAACTTCTTTGTGACTAAAAAGTTGTATCTAAATAAGTGGAAAGGTACAAATCTTTTTTTTTTAAATTAATTTATTAATTTATTTATTTTTGGCTGCGTTGGGTCTTCGTTTCTGTGCGAGGGCTTTCTCTAGTTGCGGCAAGCGGAGGCCACTCTTCATCGCGGTGCGCGGGCCTCTCACTATCGCGGCCTCTCTTGTTGTGGAGCACAGGCTCCAGACGCGCAGGCTCAGCAGTTGTGGCTCACGGGCCCAGTTGCTCCGTGGCATGTGGGATCTTCCCAGACCAGGGCTCGAACCCGCGTGCCTTACATTGGCAGGCGGATTCTCAACCACTGCGCCACCAGGGAAGCCCCAAGAGAGGTACAAATCTTAATACCTGAATTATACAGATGAAGTTGGTCTACCTTTCCTGCCCACCAATAGGACTTTGTGTCTCCCTAGAGGTATAAACCATAAGACCTGGAAGCTCTTTAATTCTGTTACCTGATCTACCTATGATGATGGTTCAGGAGGCACTACAATAAACACTGAATTAATCAGGTTCAGAGAAAGTTATTTTTACCTTAAATATATAAAAAACACAGATGACTGAAAAGATAGACTCATTTTCAGGACCCCAGGAGTATTCCCGTGTCTTGAAACCTAATGAAATTTACCTTGCTGGGTTTGAGATGTTCTTGGGAACTGCAACACCTTTATTCCTTCCCAACTGGAACGGGAATATCTATTCTATACCTGTCCCACCATTGTATTTTGGGAGCAAATAACTAGTTTGTTAGTTTCACAGGCCCACAGATGGCGAAGAATTTTACCCCAAGATGGAGCATAACCCAAGTCTCATTATACTTGATTTAGATAATTTAGAAGATGAGTTTTGGGACTTTTTGTGTCAATGACATTTAGATGAGATTTTTGGATTTAGAGTTGATGCTAGAATGGTTATAAGTCTTTTGAGGAGGTCGGAAAGGGGTGAATGTATTTTGTACTTGGGAAGGATATGAATTTTGGGAGACCAGGGGCAGACTATTATGGGTTGAATTCTGGTCCCCAAAAGGTATGTTGAAATCCTAATGCATGGTACTTGTGAATGTGACCTTATTTGAAAATAGTCTTTGCTGGATTATCCAATGACTGATTTCCTTATAAGGAGAGAGAGCTTTGGGGGCACACAGAGACATAGAGGAGACACAGGGAAGAAGACCATATGAAGGTGGAGGCAGATACTGGAGTTGTGCTGCCACAAGACAGGAAATGCCAAGGATTGCCAGCAACTATCAGAAGCTAGAAGAGTCAAGGAGGGCATCTTTTTTAGGGCCTTCAGAGAGAATGTGGTCTTATCAACACATTCATTTCAGACTTCTAGTCCTAGAACCATTAGAGAATACATTTCTGTTGTTTTAAGTCACTTGGCCTGTGGTAATTTGTTATGGCAGTCCTAAGAAAGTAATACAATGTAGGGTTCTATTTATATGAAGTTCTAGAAAATATAAACTAATCTATAGTGACAGAAATTAGATCAGTGGCTGGCTGGAAATATGGGGGGGTATGTTGGGGACAGGAGGAAGGAGGAAAGGTTTATAAAGGGACATGAGGAAATTTTGGGAGTGATGGATATGTTAATTATCTTGATTGCAGTGATGGTTTCATGGGTATATAAATATATCGAAACAGCATAATGTGCACTTCAAATATGTGCAGTTTATTTTATGTCAATTATACCTCAATAAAGCTGTTAAAAAAGTCATTTCTGGGGAGTAGAATTGGGTTTGGAATGGAATTAAGTGAGGGCTGTTGAAAGAGTAGCAGCATAGAATATATTTTCCTTCTTTTATCAATGTTGCAGTTTCTTTTTTTTCTGAGAAAAAGAAAGAGAAAACACTGTACTTGATTAAGTTTTTTGGAAATTAGCTCTTAAGTGGATTTAAATGAATTAGCATTAATCTCCCATGGACACTTTTGCCATTGTCCACTTATGGCACCTTTATCCTAACATTTTGCCTTGGTTGGGTTCTATTCTCCCTTTATCAAGCTCAGTAATTGGAAGTCCATTGAGAATTGCAGTCATGTTATTTGTCTCATTTTCTGTGAGAAACATTTTCCAATGTGCTGTTATAGTCTTAGGTATAATTCAGTTAGTAGAGACTTTGTCCTAACCAATGCCTCCTTAATGACAGCTATTTTGCTCTGCTGGGGCAGGTGAAGCTAACTAGCTTTCTATTAAGGCAAGGTAAGAGGTGGGAATAAATATCTATTTTTTCTTGATCCAGATCTGATAGTGCTGGCTCACAGATATACATTAATGATCTTTGCAAAAGATCTTGTGTGATTTGAAGATTTATGATTGGTGAAAAAGGAGGGAACAAAAGGGAATTAAAGCTTTGTAGTATTTTACATGGTTGGACAGTTTCTTGTTCTTAAAACCTTTAATGACAAAAGTCTCCTTTAGTTCTCCTCTGATTTCCTTGGCTTTTCATTTTTAATTCCTTTTTGTGCTCCTCTTTTTATTTTTGTTTTTCTTTTAAACATACCTCTGTACTTACTCTTTGGATGACCTCCTCTAAATGAATGACTTCAAGCACTACACTTACTGTTACCACTCACAGTTCTGCTGAGGTTTACACTTGTACACACAGCTGCCTAAAAGGTAGTTCTATGTCCCACCTCCAGGTAGTGAGACTTACCTGTTTCCTCCAGTGTTTACTCGATAAAGCTAAACATCTTCACTATTTCTGCTTCTCCTCCCTTCACAGGCAATTCTTTACAAGTCTTTTACTTTTTTTCTTAATGTAATTTTTATTTTATATTGGGGTATAGTTGATTTACAATGTTGTGTTCGTTTCAAGTGTATAACAAAGTGGTTCACTTACACATATACATATATCCATCCTTTTTCAGATTTTTTTCCCATATACGTTATTATGGAATACTGAGTAGAGTTCCCTCTGCTATAAAGTAGGTCCTTGTTGATTATCTATGTTATATATAGTAATGTGTATATGATAAATTAGGAGTTTGGGATTAACATATCTTTTACTTTGTTTTACTTCAGTATCTCTTATATCGCTCCCTTCCTTTCCAAACCTTCCAATTCCTGTCTATTTGAGTTACACACTAGATTGTAGACCATGACCTATATTTTAATTTTTCTCTTACATATTCCATAGAAATACCTTTTCAAAATGGACAGAGAATCTGCTTGAAATCCTTTAACATTCATATTCCCCCCAGAGTTCAAAGTTCTTGGTTTAACCAGTAAGATAAAACCCCTAATCACAAATCTAGCAATATTTCTATGTTTGCTGTACATTTTATAAATACCACATTTATCATTTTATCAGGTAAGATAGTTCTCTTATTTTACTAGCTTGTTATGTTTGTTTGTTCGGGTTTTATTCTTTTTTTGGCTGATGTGCTGAATTGTTTATCATAAAGGGGTAATGAATTTTAAGTAATTTTCCTTCATTATTGATAAGATTCTATTGTTTTCTCCTTTAATCCATTAATGTAATAAATTAAATTAATAGGATTTTTAAAAAGTTAACCAACTTTGCATTCCTGTGTAAAAAAAAAACTTGCCTATGGTTTATTATATTTTTTACGTAATTCAGGATTTGGCTTGTCTATATTTTGTTTATGATTTTGAATGTGTGTTCCTGAGTGAGGTTAGTCTATTGTTTTCTTTTCTCATATTGTACTTGCTTGGTTTTGGTATCTAGTTACACTAACTTCATAAACAATTTCAGGAGTTGGTCCTCTTTCTTTTTTTATAAAACTCTGGACAAGTTTTGTAAATTGGAATTACCTGTTCCTTGATAGTTTCATGGAACTCACCTATTGGACTGTCTGGGTCTGGAGTTTTCTTTGTGGAGACATATTTTTAACTTCTTATTCAAATTATGTAATGTTTATGTAAATAGTAGGGGTCTTCTTGAGCCAGTTTTAAAAAGTTATATATATATTTGGAATTTGACATGTCATCTCTGTTTTCATGTTTACTGGTCTATTATATCAATAGACTTCTTACATTAAAATTTTTACTTTATAATTTACCCTCTTTTATTCCAAATATTGTTAATTTGTGCCTTCTATTTTTCTTTTTCTTGGTAACTCTTACCAGAGTTTTGTCTCTTTTATCAGTCATTTTAGAATACTAATATCTAACTTTTAAAAAGTCTCTGTTTTATATTGTTTTATATTATTTTATATTTCATTAATATTAATTTTGTTTTTATCTTTATGTCCTTCCATACACTTTGGATTTATTCTTGTTCTTAGCTTTGTGAGCTTGATCTATTCATATTTATTTTTATAACTACATGCTTGGTTTTATTTTTATATCCTATTTTTTTATTTCTACTTGTCTCATTTTATCTTGGATCCTGTTTTCCTCCTTTCTAGCTTTCTTTTGGATTGATTATTTTTCATTCTATTTATTCTCCTTCTACAGGTTTGAAATTTATACATTATATTTCTATGCTATAATTTTCTACACAGAAACCACTATTTATCAACTTAAAAAGTTCAAAGCTATAAAATAATGTTAGGAATGAAACAGGCGATAGGACTCATAGATTCATATATAATAAGAAAACAATGAAAATCACTTAATGGCAGTAGATTAATAACATAATAAAATAGGAAATATTCTAAAAATATAATTTATCAAACCTGAGTTTAAAATGATCTGTATATATTTATAACCATTAAAAATTGAACAATGGTTAAAATTTGCATATCAAAATATTAGCAGACTCAAGCAATTTTCTGAAAGCTTCAACATCTCTGTCATGCACACATTATTCTTAAGAATAGAATATAGGAAAAGTTTTCCAATGCTATAGGTGAATTTAAAGTAAATATTCTTAAAAATTGAGTACATACTCAAAGCAGCAATGTAAAAATAGCTTAAAATACTGTGACTAAGTAGGATTTAACTCAGGAATATAAGAAAGAGATTAAAGAAGAAAGGACATATAAAAATAATAATAGATACAGAAAAAACACATAAAATCAACAGCAATTCATGATGAAAAATACATAGTGAATTAGGTATAGAAAATAATTTTTTCACCTAATAAAAGGCACTGTCAGTAATCCATAGGATAGAGAGGTAATGAAGGCAAATATGAACATTCTTTTCAAAATCAGGAACCAGATAATTATCTCTGCGATCACTCCTTCTATTTTATATTTTACTGAAGTTTTTATTCACTAGTCCTTCTGTTGATCTTTCTCCATTCATTTTTTGGGTGAAGTAGGCTAAATTTGTCTCTTAGTAGTTCTTCAAGAAAGATTCATGTGACTAATATTCCCTGTTCTCTTGAGAGTTCAAAACATTTTGTTTGGAGCCTGTATAACTGGCTGTATCCTGGGATCCCAGAACCTTCTAAATATTATTAAAAATTTGCATACAGTAAAGTTCACTCTTTGCTTTAAAATCCATGGCTTGTGACAAAGGCATAGTGTTACATATCCACAATTATAATATCATACAGAATAGATTGACCATGCTAAAAACAAATCAGTCTCCTGTGCTTTACTCATGCTACCTTCCTCTGCCCCTGAGCCTCTGGGAAACACTGATCTTTTTACTACAGCTATACTTTTGCATTTTTCAGAATGTCATATAATTGGAATCATACAGTATGTAGCCTTTTCAGACTGGCTTCTTTCACGCAGCAATGCATATTTAAGATTCATCCATGCTGAGTGTGGATTAATAGCTCATTTATTTTTATTTCTAAATAGTATTCCATAGTATCAATGTACCAAAGTTTGTTTATGCATCAATGTACCAAGTTTATGTATTCGCCTATTTAGTACATCTAGATTGTTGAAGGCTTTTTGTGATTATTAATAAAGCTGCTATAAAAAATTTGCTTGCTGGTTTTTGTGTAGAAATAAGTTATCAAATCAATTAGGTAAATATTTAAGAGCATGCATACTGGGTCATATTTAAGTTTATGATAAGTTTTATAAGAACCATTAAGCTGTCTTCTAAAGTGACTGTACCATTTTGCATTCCCTCCAGCAATGAGGGAGAGTTCCTACTGTTCCATCTCCTTGCCAGCCTTTGAGGTTGTCAGTGTTTTGGATTTTAGCCATTCTTATAGGTAAGTAGTGATGTTTCATTGTTGTTTTGATTTCCATTTCCCTAATGACAAATGATGTTGAGTGTCTTTTCATATGCTTATTTGTCATTTGCATATCTTCTTTGGTGAGGTGTCTGTTCAGATCTTTAGTCCATTTTGGGAGATCATTTCTTATTGTTGAGTTTTAAGGGTTCTTTGCATATCTGGATACAAATTCTTAATCATATGTGTGATTTTCAAGTATTTTCTCCAGTCTGAAACTTATCTTTTAATTTCTTAATAGTGTCTTTCATAGAGCAAAAGTTTTAATTTTAATACAGTCAAACTGATTAATTTTTTTTCTTTCATGGATCACGCCTGTGGTATGTTATATCTGAAAACTCATCAACAAACCCAAGGTTATTCAGATTTTCTCCTGTTTTTGTCTAGATGTTTCAGAGTTTGTATTTTCCATTCAAGTCTATGATCCATTTGGAGTTAATTTTTGTGTAAGGTGTGAGTTCTGTGTTGATTCTCATTTTTTTTTCTTTGTATGTGAATATCCAGTTAGAAGCACCATTTGCTGAAAAAAACCATCCTTTCTCAATTAAATTGCCTTTGCATCTTTGTCAAAAATCAGTGACTATATTTGTGTGGGTCTATTCATGGGCTTTCTATTCTGTTACATTGATATGCTTGTTTATACTTTCACTGATATATGCTGTGTTGATTAATTAACTTTATGTTTAATCTTGAAATTGGGTTATAATGAGTCCACCAACTTTGTTCTTTTTAAAACTGTACTAGTTTTGGTTCTTCTAGTACTTTTGCCTTTCCATATAGATTTTAGAATCTATTTATTAGTATCTACAAAAAGAGCTTGCTGGGATTTTGATTTTGATTGTATTGAATCTGTAGATCAAATTGGGAATAATTGATATTTTAACAATACGAAGTCTTCCAATCCATAAAAATAGACTATCTGTCTCTCTATTTATTTAGATATTTAATTTCTCTCTTTTTTTTTTTTACCATCTTTGAGTATAATTGCTTTAAAATGTTATATTAGTTTCTACTGTATAACAAAGTGAATCCGCTATACACATACATGTATCCCCATATCCCCTTCCTCTTGCGTCTCCCTCCCCCGCTCCCTATCCCACCCCTCTAGGTGGTCACAAAGCCCTGAGCTGATCTCCCTGTGCTATGCAGCTGCTTCCCACTAGCTATCTATTTTACATTTGGTAGTGTGTATATGTCCATGCTATTCTCTCACTTCATCCCATCTTACCCTTCCCCCTCCCCGTATACTCAAGTCCATTCTCTACATCTGTATCTTTATTCCTGTCCTGCCCCTAGGTTCATCAGAACCTTTTTTTTTAGATTCCATATATATGTGTTAGCATACGGTATTTGTTTTTCTCTTTCTGACTTACTTCACTCTGTATGACAGACTCTGGGTCCATCCACCTCACTACAAATAACTCAGTTTCGTTTCTTTCTATGGCTGAGTAATATTCCATTGTATATATGTGCCACATCTTCTTTCCATTCATCTGTCGATGGACACTTAGGTTGCTTCCATGTCCTGGCTATTGTAAATAGAGCTGCAGTGAACATTGTGGTACATGACTCTTTCTGAATTATGGTTTTCTCAGGGTATATGCCCAGTAGTGGGATTGCTGCATCATATGGTAATTCTATTTTTAGTTTTTTAAGAACCTCCATACTGTTGTCCATAGTGGCTGTATCAATTTACATTCCCACCGACAGTGCAAGAGGGTTCCGTTTTCTCCACACCTTCTCAGATATTTAATTTCTTTCATTGTTAGTGTATAGTTTTTCACGTACAGATTCTGTATACAATTTTTGTTAGATTTGTATCAAAGTATTTCAGTTTTTTAAAACAAAATTCTCTTAAGATTTTTATAACATTTAATAACAAAAAGTCATTCAACTCTTTAACAGTTTTTAGTAAGGTTTTGTTTTAAAAATTAAACTTATTTAAAAACTAGTCATATAAACCAATCAGATATAAATAAAGCCTTTATTTTTCAGGTCTTTTTAATGTCTATCTTCTTTATTAGGTTGATGGTAGTATTGCTATAATAGTATTAAGTTTCCCTATTCTTACTAAAATTAGCTGTTTTCAGGATTAATGGTTATAATGAACTTTGCTTTTCATAATTCTGTTTAAGTAAGGTAGAAACATTTTAAAATTAATTTTCAACTTCATATGAACTATTTTATAGTAAAAAACTATTTGTTACCAAATGTTCTTAGGCTAAAAGTTCTAAAAGTAATCTTTAGACCTCAAATGAACTTTGTACTGTAAGATTTTTTATTTTAATGATATTTATATAATAAATATTAATTTATTAGTGTGAGGGGGGTCCCCAGTGACTGTGGGCCCCAGACATTTCTCACTCTCAAACTCTCCACACCTAGTCTCCAGCAATTTGACAGAATTCTTTTTATTTAATATTTATACCAGCTTATGACACCCAGCAGCTTCTGCTCCAGCTAAGCATATCTCAGGAGCTATATCTCTCTGGATGCAACCTGACTGTCCAGATTTCAGCCTGGTGATATGCCCTGCAAGCTCAATTCTCTGATAGTTTAAAGAAAAGTACTTGATTTTCAGTTTGTTAAAGTTTTTCTTGTAGGGATAGAAGTAGTGTTTCCAAACTCTTTATGTGTCAGAGCTGAAACCAGAAGCCTTTTTTATATTTTTTATCTGCTTTGCAGGTACATTTTCTTGGTGAATTTTCATCATCTGTAAAATGGTTAGGCTATTTCCCCCTTTTTCTGATAATATATTATTAAACATATATTTCTGTTGTTATTCCAAGATGATGGCGTTGAATTTTCTTAGAGTACTAGCAGGAAGTTTTTGTGGGAGGTGGTGGAGGGAGAGGCCTGGGTAGTTTTCTAAGCCTCTCAGCTCAGAGGCTCTTTTATTGCTATAGCTATAGCCTATTTCCATAAAGTTTGGTGCTTCTGTATAGAGAGGCTGCCTCTGAATCTCAGAATATAATCTGGCCCAGGACGACTTCTAGTGTGACTCCTGGGGCTGCCAAGTCTCACAGGCTGGCTCAGAGGCAGCCATCATCAAGGGACTGTTGCCTGCCCAAGTGATGACTCACTTTTAAAGGAGTATTTTCTGAAAGCCACTCATTGTGACTCCCCTGGGCACTTTCTGCAACTCCTTTCTCCACTTATTGAAAAGTTAGAGTTCTGTTACCTCTCAGCCTTTCTCATATAAGTTTTGTCACAGAGACCTCCTCTTTTGGAAAGTGAATATTTGCTGAATAGTCTATGAGACTGCAGATATTATAAAGTCATAGTATGTGGCAGTGTGATATTGGTGCAAAGATAGACAAATACACAAATGGAAAAAGTAGTCTAGAAGTAGTCACACCTAAATAATTTACTGATTTACAGTGAAGGAATTACTGCAATTCAATGGGGGATATGAAAGTATTTTCAATAAATGGTACTGAATATATATATATATATGGAAAAAAATGAATCTTGACTCTTATATCATGCCACACAAAAAATTTTATTCAAAATGGCAATAGCTCAAAGATCCAATTGTGACTGGTAAAGCTATGAAGTTTTCAGATAAAATATATAAGAAAATGTTATTCACCTTGGGATAGACAAATATTTAACAAGACACACGAAACAAAAAAGAAAAGATTCATATATTTGATGATATTGAAATTAGAAATTTTATACATAAAATGAAACCATTAGAAGAGTGAAAAGTCAACCTATGCAGTGGGAGAAGATGTGAAAACATATGAAAAGATCATCAACTTCATCAGCCATTAGGGAAATGAAAATGAAAACCAGAGTGAGATATCACTATACAACTGAATTTGCTTCAGTTAAACAGATGGAAAACACTAAGTGTTGATTTTTTTATAGGGCAACTGGAATTCTCCTATACTGTTGATGGGTGCATAAATCAGTACAGTCACTTTGTAAGACTGACAGTGTTTACTATAACTGATATACTCATTCCTATGATGCTGAAATTACACTCCTAGTTTTATACCCAACAGGAAAAAAGTATATATTTTAATGTAGTTATTTCATGTACTTACTCACATACATGAATTTTCATAGCAGCACTTTTTGTAAAAGCCAAAATAATGGGAACCACCCAAATGTCCTTCAACCATAGAATGGATAACTAAATTGTAAGGAATGGGTAAATTGTAGAATTCTAATCAGCAATGAGACTGAACCATCTACAACAAGGAAAAGGAGCTAGATAGCAAAGTTGTACTATATGGTTTATTTATATAGATACAAAACCAGGCAAAACTAATCTGTGCTATTTTAAATCGGGTAGTGGTTATCCTGAGATGAAGTGGGTTAGGTCAGTGATAGGAAGGGAGTATAAGGGTAGCTTCTGGGATGTGTGTAGTATTCTGTTTCTTGATCCATTTGTTGTTTACATGACTTTGTTTAGTTTGTAAAAATTCACTGAGTTTATGCTGACGATTTGTATACTTTACTGTATTTATTATTCTTCCACAAAAACTTCAAAAACCAAAACCCAAACCAAAACTCTTTGTGGTAATCTACCCAAAATCTATATGGTTTGAAGCAGGAGGGCTTTTCAACCTACTACTTCTGCTGTATTACCAAAAGCTGTAACACCCCTTGGGCCCATCTCTCTATGTTTGCTTATTCCAGCTCTTTGGGACAAAAAACAGAACAAACTAGTGGTTTCTAAACTTGGCTGTATATCAGAAAAAAACTTGGGAAGTATTAATAAAGTATAGATTTACACTCTTCCAGGTTAATTTCATCCACAGACAGGTTTGGGACCTAAGGTTAAAGTACTCAAAAGACTCCCAGAGGGATTCATCAGGCATAATGTTAATTTATAATTACATGGGTACAAGTCAGTTTGACCAAATTCTGACCCTGGTTATTTCATGCCTTTTGTACTGATTGGACTCAACGGGATCCATATTAAAAAGATAAAACTTGTTAGATAGCACCATCCTAATAACTCAGAACCTTCTTTTTGAAAAATTTCAAATTGTAATCAAATTACAGATGTTCTTACATCTGTAATTGGTGGATGAAACCCATCTCATATGGTTGTTATAAGGAATAAATGGAGAATACAGTAAAGCACTTAGCATAGTGGTATCTAGTACATAAATTTGTTGAACGAGTTTCCAGGATCTCTGTGAGAGTCAAATTGGCATTTCTCAGTCAATTTGGAATTCTGCTTTTTCAGAATAGTGCTGTATTTTTTGGAATGCCAAGCTAATACAACTGCCCACTGCATCAGGTGCATTTTTGAGGTATTTATTCCAGCCATGGTAATGAATTTGTACTCATCAGCAATGATCTCTTCAAGTTCCTAATCTGGATTATCACCATCCTTTTGTAAAATGCCTGGCCAGTGTTAGGGAGGAATCCAGAGCCTGTGGTCATGAGCAAAACAGGTCTATTCAAGTGTAAAATTAAATCTCCTATCCACTCTTTCCTAGTGTCATGATTTAACCAATGAGCCAACCAGCCACAGGGAACTGAACAACAACCATGTAATTGGTATGAAATGCTCCACTGATTCAGAAGACCAATTTGGTCACGTCTCCTTAATTTTTTCAATGAATCACTTCAGTACCCAACTTCCTTCTTTATCAGGAAATCTAGAATCTCCCTCTTGGGGTTTCCCCTTACCCTTAATTGGCCCAAGAACTTCAGAATCTCACACAGCCCCAAAGCAGTTCACATTTTTACACCAACAAGAAAGAACCCTGGGGTTTTCCAGTCTACTGCCATAAAATCTTTTACCACGTGGTGTGACTTTTGCATTTAGTCTTGCTCTGTCATGCAATTAGTATGGAATCACTGATGTTATGAAGCCTAGATGATCCAGATTCCTGCGGAGACTACAGTGGTTCTTTGAGGGTAGATAATCCCTTGGTGCTAAGCTTGGCTAAGAGTGCCCCAAAGCTCCCCACATTGTGGGATCTTTAGTGTCCACATATTTCAGCTCTCTTATAAGTTACTTCCATGTTTCCTCATCGTCCCAGAAGTGGTGAGACAGCATCAGCTATGTATTACTGTTACTTCACAGATCCAGAACCACTGTCCTCTTTTTCTACATAGGAATCAACTATCTAACTGCATAATGCCTGCTGTTGTTTCTTTTCCCCAGATTGTGGTACTACTCCCTCAGCTTTCTAAAGAAGACTAATTTCCATGACTTTAGGGCTTCATCTCTATACTTCCTGTATTCAGACTCCAACAGCCGTGGTACCCAAGTGGGGAAATATCCCGCTGCCTCACTGTATTTTATATTCTAAAGCTTGCCTTCTATATGCCCATTTCCTGCTCCCAAACCTGACTCTTCTCAAAATGATAGACGGTGGAAATATTCTCTACCTTCCAGGCAAACAGTATTATCCACTTAGAAGATCATGTCTTCAGTGCATGATACACACAGAATATTATTCTCCATTAGCAGTACATCTGTAGCTGGGATTTTGGCTTAAATGCGAGAGTATTAACATTACAGTTAAGTTGGGCATTGCACGGTTTAGATTGGTATCACTGGTATTGCCTTTGGTGTTATGCTGGTATTAACTTTTGAGAAGTGTAAATTCTTGGACCCCACTCCAGATCTACTGAGTTAGAAACTTTGGGGCTGAATTCCAGCAATTTATTTCAACCAGTCCTCTGGGAGATTGTGATTAAAGCCAGAGTTTGGGAACCACTGATCTACACAGAAACATACTTTATAATTGTTTCTCCTGTAGGAGATAAAAATCTGACTTCTGTGTTCTTGGTGATGTTTTCTGAGTGTCAGCTGTTCTTCAAACATGAATATACATATCTCTTTTCTAGGATAAGCAACTGGATGTAGAAAACAGTGTAGTATAAACAGGTTTTTCTTGGAGCTTTTAAAAAAATCTGTGTCTGTTAGTTGTTCTGAGTTGGGGGCTCAGTGTCCTAGCTGGGGTATATGAAGAGGCACTAAGGAAACCCAGGCGACTCACTGCCATGTTGTTGCTTAGGTCCTGAGGTCCCTAGAGTCTGCTGCCTTCTTTCCAGCTTTCAGCATCTTCCTCTTCTTGTTTGTTGTGTTATGTCCATGGTGTTTTCTTCGTAAGTCAGTAGAACTAGGCAGGGTCCATGGTTTTCTCCTTGCAAGAGGATAAAAGTACGTGGGATGGAGCTACCACGGGTTGGCAGAACGAAAAGTTCTGTGAAGCTCTTTATAGCCAAATCACCATAAACTTGTGGTAGTGTTTTATGTCTTTTCCAATCTTCGATGTATTTTTGTTAAGGAAAAATGTGGGATTAGAAATGAATATTTTGATCTATGTTGGGATTATTTGAATTCAGATGTAGTATATGGTATTACTGAGCAATGGGAACAATAATTTCTCAGACACTTTGATACTTCTAGCCCATGGTCTATTGTGAAAGAATGCATTGCCCCTGAGAAAATGTATTATGAGAACAGAACAAGAGAGCACCAGGAAGAAATAGTGACAGTAGCAGCATTTTATTTCTTCTAGGTGACAAACTAATGGCAAGGCTACACAATTTATGCACCTACCTATCTAATTTAGAAATAAGATTGTAAGATTTAGAAAATGCTAGGAAGTACATTCTGCAATGCAGTGTGCTTTTGTCACCTTCATCATTCTCAGGAATGAGAAAGAATTCGATAAGCACTTTCACACTCAGGTCTTGGTCTTTACCTTAGCTGCATGTTGTCATGAATCAAATCAAGTGTAGATTTAGATCAGTGCTAAAAAGGAACATGTATCAGAGCTCAGAGTGTTATAGTTTAATGATCAGTTACTTAGATTCATAGGGGAAATATTTTCATTACATTTTTCCAGAAAATTATTTGATAATGTAAATACATATTCTTTTTTATAGTACCAGTGTACAAGTCTTCTGCTCACATCATTCACCAACCATTTTTCTTATTTGTTTATTAAATACTCATTTATCCTTTCATTTAATTATATGATTTAAATTAACCAAGTTGGTTGTGGGTTTATAGTGTAGATTCTGTTATAAATAATGTACTTAATACTAATTTTTATTATAACAACTTGCATAAATTCCGCACTTCGTAGTGGTTTACTACCTTCTTGTCCTTTTGTATAATGTAGTGCATGCTTTAAAAAACAGATCTCCTTACTTAAGAATTTAGTTCCCTTCATTTATACATTTCTTTAAAAATGTTTATTAAATTCCTGCTCAATGCTAACCATTTACCAGATACCAGAAAGCAAAGATGAATAAAAAACAATCCTTCCCTTCAAGGAATCCTAGTGGAAAAATGCATGAATGTAATGAAATATGATTTTTAAAATGAAGGAATATGCAAAATATCAGGTGACTACAAATATTAGACTGTCTCATTTTGACTGAGGGACTAGGAAAGCCTCCCCAAAGGAGGTGATGCTTTTAGCTGACTCTTGAATTAGAAGTAGGAGTTTATTGGGATGTGTGTGCCAGCAAGAAGGAGCAAAGGGGTGAGATATTTCAGGATATTAGTAGAGATGGGGCATAGTTTTGTGTAATTTAATTTTAAATGAATAACTAAATAATCTTCAGTATATTAACAACATAACACCAATAATAATAACTAAAATATGATGAATGTTTGACTTAAAATCTGAAACTTTAAAAAATATACATTGTCCTTGATTTTTTTTGATAATCTATTTTTTTGGTAAACCATTGAAGAGGTCAACCTCCAAGCTTTGGGTTTGACAACTAATATTTCACAAACTGAGTGTGTTGATGGCATTCTAAATGTCACTTTTTACCTCTCAAAAAGTCCTACAGGGGAGTCAGGCTCCACTAGAAAGACTTCAGAGTTAAAAGCAGCCAGCCAAATGAAATACTTTCAAAGTCAAGTACTTTGGTAGAGTCCAGATAGATGGGTAGTTGTAAGCTAAAGATTGTAATACCTACAGTTCCACCTGGTTCCTTATATTTGACTCTTTGAGCTGTTATTGATCTAAAATATTGTGCTAAGTCAGACTTTATAACCCAAAAGGGAATTCTTTGAGAATGGAAGACCCTAGAGAAAGAAATTTTACCTTAGACCTCTGGTGGGGTTGGATTTTGTTAGAATGCCATTTTTCATAACGTTTTTTAAGGGTTTTTAATGTCATTCTATCTAATATTTAATTGCAATTTTCTGCAAAGACTTTAAGGTTGCTGATTTTTAAAAATATGAGTTTAACACAATAGTTATGTTGCATTCTGGCATCCTGACCTTTTAAAAACATGTCATTTCATTATGTTTCAGATATGTAAGTGCTGTGCTCTTTTATAGCTTTTGCCCAGAGGAGAACTCATAATGAAGACAAGAACAAGCTAGAGTTCATACCCTCTGAATCTCTGGCATTCTCATTTTTAGGTAAACTGTATCTGTCAGCAGAGGGGAGGCTTTCTAGTTCCTGGAACCTGATCAAATTATGCATGCTGTTGAATAGAGTAGAGGCAAAAATAAACCACTTAGGGTACAGGAAAGGAGAAATCAGATCTGGTTCAAGTTTTGTCCCTTTCCTATAACTCCCTGAAATGTGTCTTGACAGATGCACTTCACACCAATCTCCTCCATCTTTGACCCACCTCAGGCCTGTATTATCTGCGTGATATATTTTGGCACTTAATCACACACTCACTGTCTTGTAACATAAATGTGTATATTTTGTGTCTCTAATTAGGCCATATGCCTTTAGTGGGAAAGGACTCTGCCTCTACTTCTTGGTATTCTCTTTGACCCTTAATATAATTATCAGCATATAATATATATTCTATACATTTTTATTTGATAAAGCTTAGCTGAGTTAGCTTATCATCTTTAAGAATGTATGGGAGCAGAAGAGCCATGAAAGTATCACTAACCAGGGAATGCTGATAAGTGGTCATGCTAGTGAACCAACTGGATTCCCTGTCTAACCCCTACCACTCCTTACTCCCTCCTCTCAGTAGAGCTGCACACTTCACTTTATTTCTTTACTTACCTTACTGTGTAACTCAGGGACACACTCTGAGTTAGAAGGAGTGTCTTATTTTCCTTCAGACAAGCTCAAAAGTGGTGAAAGGTATTTTATATAACATTACCAGTTGTTCAGGTTGTATGAGGCAAATAAAACATTGCTGGTAATAATGAAAATTATGGCCAAAGTGTCAAAAGTATAAAGTGTACCTATAAGGCCTAGGGCAGAAAAAAAGATGGGCTTAAATTGGAAATGGGAGTAAAGAGGATTGGTCTGTGGTTAGACACGGAAAATGGGGAAGATGTAGGGGAGGAGGTCTGGATGGAGTATTTAGACTTGACAGTGGGAAAATCCAGGTTAAATCTGGCATAAGTTCATCCACTTGCAGAGCTCAGGGGAAAAGCATCTCAAGTAGCTAGAGCTGTTTTAGCTCTTTGAATATTCCCTCTAAGGAAGCAGACCCAGAGAACACTAAACACAAGTGGGCATGATTAGATTTATTTATTTATTTATTTTTAATTTATTATTATTATTTTTAATAGATCTTTATTGGAATATAATTGCTTCACAATACTGTGTTAGTTTCTGTTGTACACCAAAGTGAATCAGCCATATGCATACATATGTCCCCATATCCCCTCCCTCTTGAGCCCCCCCTCCCACCCTCCCTATCCCACCCCTCTAGGTCATCGCAAAGCACCGAGCTGATCTCCCTGTGCTATGCTGCTGCTTCCCACTAGCTAACTGTTTTATATTCGGTAGTATATATATGTCGATGCTACTCTCACTTTGCCCCAGCTTCCCCCTCCCACCCTGTGTCCTCAAGTCCATTCTCTACATCTGCATCTTTATTCCTGTCCTGCCACTAGGTTCATCAGAACCATCCCTCCCTTTAGATTCCATATATATGTGTTAGCGTACGGTATTTGTTCTTCTCTTTCTGACTTACTTCACTCTGTATGACAGACTCTTAGGCCCATCCATCTCATTACAAATACCTCAATTTCATTTCTTTTTATGGGTAAGTAATATTCCATTGTATATATGTGCCACATCTTCTTTATCCATTCATGTGTCGATGGACATTTAGGTTGGTTCCATGTCCTGGCTATTGTAAATAGAGCTGCAATGAACATTATGGTACATGTCTCTTTTTGAATTATGGTTTTCTCAGGGTATATGCCCAGTAGTGGGATTGCTGGGTCATATGGTAGTTCTATTTTTAGTTTTTTAAGGAACCTCCATACTGTTGTCCATAGTGGTTGTATCAATTTGCATTCCCACCAACAGTGCAGGAGGGTTCCCTTTTCACCACACCTTTAAATTCTAAATGGATTAAAGACCTAAATGTAAGACTAGACACTATAAAACTCTTAGAGGAAAACAGAGGAAAAACACTCTTACATAAACCACAGCAAGATCTTTTTTGACCCACCTCCTAGAGTAATGGAAATAAAAACAAAAATAAACAAATGGGACTTACTTAACTTAAAAGCTTTTGCACAGCAAAGGAAACCGTAAACAAGACAAAAAGACAACCCTCAGAATGGGAGAAAATATTTGCAAATGAAATAACAGACAAAGGATTAATCTCTAAAATATACAAACAGCTCTTGGAGCTCAATATCAAAAAAACAAACAATCCAATTAAAAAATGGGCAGAAGACCTAAATAGACATTTCACCAAGGAAGACATACAGATGGCCAAGAGGCACATGAAAAGATGTTCAACATCACTAATTATTAGAGAAATGGAAATCAAAACTACAATGAGGTATTGCCTCACGCCGGTCAGAATGGCCATTATGAAAAAATCTAGAGGCATGACTAGATTTAGATCTCTACATGTTGGTAGCTGAGGCTAACTGTTATAACAGATAGATCCCAGTGTGTACAGTGTCAAACCAAAAGAGATTTTTTTCTTGCTAAGAGCACTGAGTGTTTGCCTAAGTTGGCATGGTGGCCTTCTTGCATGTAGCTATCCAAGGACCTGGTTGATGGAGGCTTTGCCACCTTTAATATGTAGCTTCCACGGTCTCTGCAGGGGTGGGAGGGTCATCTCTATTTCAACTAGCCATAAAGGGGAAAAAGGCAGTGAGGAACATATGTGGATGTTTTTAGGGGCCAGGTCTTGAAGTGGCAAATATTTCCATTGGTATTTATTCCAGTGTCTAGAACTCAGTAATATGGTTATACCTAACTAGTAGGCATTTAAGGAGCTAGAGAATTCATGCAAGGTGACGGGGAGGGGTACCTCCTTTGGGAAAGAAAAGATGAGAACCCTGGAAACGTCCGGTTTTTCTCTGCTTGGCATACCTGTAACACTGTGTGTGTGTGTGTGTGTAATTATGTCAGGTACAACTATACGTAGATGCATCTTATGAACGTCTCTGAGCCTGAGACACATGAACTATGCCAAAGTGCTTTTTCATGATTTAAAAGAATTGTTGTTTATTTGACTTAAAGTCAATTTTCTTTACCATTAAAAATAACCTTTGTGTCCAGAGTTTCATTAACTGAGGTATCCTTGTATGTGGCGGCATCTTATTAGCACAGCATACACTTGGTGCCTTTGATAATATTTTTATTTTTTTAAATTAGAAAATGCTCATTAAAATTTATCCAAGGTGAGATTTTTTGGTATTTCAGTGAAGTTATATAGAACATGAATAATTTAGTGCTGAACTAATCAAATTTTGCATTACATGGTCCGTAAAATATAAAAGGCTTCTAGTGCCTTTCTGAAACTTTAATGGATTTCTACATTTCAGTAATTTTTTACTTTGTTGTATGCAAGCACAGTTACCAAAAATTACTCCACTGGAACAGCTGTAGGCAATAGCATTAACATAATCTGCTAACGAATTAGTCTATAATGTTCTGAAGTGCCCTTTCTTTGCTTAAATGCTTTCCTAACCTTATAAGGGAATCACTAAAATGATTTTGACTTAAGTCAATTACAAATGTTTGTATAACTTCATTTGGCAACAATTTATAAAATATCAAAAATTTGATAGGAACTGTGTTAACAATGGAGAAATGAAATTATAAGCCATATTGTAGGTGCTAAAAAATATTTGTTGACAAATGAATGAAAAGATACAAAGATTCTATCACCTCTCTTTTGACCTGATTTATCACTTATTACCTGAATAATTGGTCACTTATTCAATCACCTGAATATCAAGACTTTGTCCCTGATTAGTACAGGCACAACTGTCAAACTTGTGGAGCAGTAATCCCATTAAAGGCTGTGCAGAGACTGGTTTAATTGTTAACAGTCAGTTCTGAAGATGAAGATGTCCTTAAATCAATACAAAAAATAAATTAATAGAGCATTTACTTTGTATGAGCCAATTCAATTAAATAATTCATTTTGATTCAATCAAGTAAGCACATATTGATTGCTCTCCATGGAAAGGCACTAACACTGGTTTGGGGAATATTTATATAGAATTGAGTGAAGAAATACATCTATAATTTAGTGAGCTTTTGGTCCTGTAAAATATCATGATTGTGAAAACTCATCAATCTGATTGATATGTGTCATCTCTGCAGGGAAGCTCCTTGATTGGCACCTGAAACCGCTAGTTTTGATGCTTCTCGTGGCCTGGAAATGACCTGTAAAGACATAATGGCTATGTTTTATGTTTCCTATTCTATTCATTCATGATTTAAAAACATGATCATACTCAGTTAGAGATGCATGTTTTGTCAGACACACACATGCACACACTCCTTTTAGCCCCTGTTTAGCATGTACCTTGAACTCTCCCTTCTGAACTGGCTTTGATAGTTGAGAAGGGAGGTTGGAATAATTGAGATTCAGAAGAACAATGGATATCGAGATCCCAGGATCCCAACATCTTGGGATCCCAGGTCCCATTAGGAAAAGAGTCAGGATGTCTGCAAACAATTGAAAGTGTATGTTGGGAGGGATGACATTAAAGAGAAGTCTCTTGGTGTATAACTTCCTTTTTTCCAGCCTTCCAGTCTTTGCAGAGCCGTCTTTCCCAGTGCTCTTGGGCTGACCTTTTGCCCATGCAGAAGTCCCGCACAGTTATGTATTCTCTAGCAAACGCTTCAACACTTCAGAACTCACTCTTCCTATCAGGTATTTCAGAAAATGACTACCTCTGCTCAACCTAGCAGGATATACTAGAGCTCTGTTACTTGCAGGCTCAGTTCCACTTAATTTTAAAACCATTGAGAACAAAATATTATAGAGTATCATGGACTTTTTTCCCCACCAGACTGTGGTCTGGAATATCCAAAAAATGCCTAGTGAAACTGGAAGGAGGGAGGGAAGCCTAGCAACTGATGAGCTTGGATCTACAATCTCCATTTCCACTCATGTGATGGACACACTGCCAAAGCCATGGCAACTAGTTTCTAGTCTGGGTCCTAATGGGTCTTGAGCCTGTCCTTAGAACTCCAGTATGTAGGAATAGAGCCCCAACTCCTTTCCTTTCACAGTAAGCCTCTCCCTGAATTGAGCTGGATTTCTGGTCCCCACCTGACTTGACCACTTCTGTTACTGAGAAGTCTATGTCCCCATATGATGCCCAAAACATTATTCTACCAGTTGTGTATCAATATCCAGCTTAGTCTTTTCTTGTACTATCTGGGATTTATAATTTGTACTAGGGTACTCTCTGCCCAGTGATTTTATCCTTAGCCTCAATCTTACACCAGTCTCTGCTTTTTCCTGTCTCCCTGACAGGATATTCCAGCATGCCATGTGCCCAGGTTTGCTTCATCTCTGATGATTTACAAGGTCTACCTTTCCTTCAACACACACCCTTACACAGTTCTTGAGGGTAGATGTAAGGCAAAGGCTTTAGGATAAAGTAGTTTGTTGACATGCTGAACACGTAGGAGAACCAAGGGTAAGTCATCTATTCTCAGAGTCCTATTGGCTTTTTAAAATGTAATTTAGAGGTTTAGATTTTGTAGTTTTGACCATATTAGCAAATCTAAGTCTGCTTCCTGAGAAGAGCTTTGTCTTACTTGTTGACCTTTTGACTCATGTAGCTTGTTTCCTTGCAGGGATAGAATGCCTTTTCTTTGGGTGAGAAGTCAAGTCAGATTCTTCACTTCTTTTTTAATTAATAGACTTTATATTTTAGAGCAATTTTAGACTTACAGAAAAATTGATCTGAAATTACAGAGAGTTAGCACATACTCTCTCTTTCCCCAGTTTCTCCTGTTATTAACATCCTGCATTAGTGTGGTACCTTTGTTACAATTGATGACTACTATTGATATATATATTGTTATTAACATAGTTTAATAACATAGTATTAAACTATGTTAATAGTTTGTAAACTAAAGTCCATAGTTTACAATAGGGTTCATGCTTTGTGTTATACAGCTAGATAGATTTTGACAAGTGCATAATGTAGTGTATCCAACATTATAGTATCATACAGAATAGTTTCACTGCCCTGAAAATCTCCTGTGCTTCACCTATTCATCCCTCCTGCCCTTCCCCCAAGCCCCTGGGCACCACTGATCTTTAAACTGTCTCCATAGGTCTGCATTTTCCAATATGTCATGAAGTTGGGATAATACAGTATGTAGCCTCTAAAGATTGTCATCTTTCACTTAGTGATATGCATTTAATGATCTAATTAATGTCTTTTTGTGATTTGATAGCTCATTTCTTTTTATTGCTGAATAATATTCCATTGTATTAATGTATCCAGTTTATTTATCCGTTTACTTACTGAGGGACATCTTGCTTTCTTCCAAGTTTTGGCTGTTATAAATAGAATTACTGTAAACATCTGGGTGTAGGTTTTTGTGTAGATATGTTTTCAACTCATTTGAGTAAATACCAAGGAGAGTGATTGCAATATCATATGGTAAGAGTATGTTTAGTTTTGTAAGAAACTGCCCAACTGTCTTCCAAAGTGGCTGTATCATTTTATATTCACAAGCAATAAGTGAGAGTTCCTGGTGCTCTACAGCCTCACCAGAATTTGATGTTGTCAGTATTTTGGATTTTAACCAAATCCAAACGTGGATTGGCATTCATGTTGTGGTCTTAATTTGCATTTCCCTAATGACTTATGATATTGAACATGTTTTCATATGCTTGTTTGCCATTGGTACATATTCTTTGGTGAGATGTCTGTTCATATCTTTTGTCCATTTCTTAGATTAGGTTGTTTGTTTCCATATGGTTGAATTTTAAGAGTTCTTTTCATATTTTAGGATCCTTTATCAAATATGTGTCTTGCAATATTTTCTCCCAGTCTGTCACTTGTCTTTTAATTCTTTTAACAGTGCCTTTCACAGAGTAGAAGTTTTTTTTAGTTCCTGTTTTGTTGAGATATTGAGATATAATTGATATACAGCACTGTATAAGTTTAGAGTGTACAGCAAAATGATTTGACTTACACCATCCTGAAGCTATTACTACAATAACTTTAGTGACCATCATTCATATAGATATCAAATTAAAAAAAATAGAAAAGTTTTTTCCTTGTGATGAGAACTTTTAGGATTTACTCTCTTAGCAAATTTCATATGTAATTGACATATAATCAATTATCTTTATCATGTTGTACATTAGATCCCTAGTACTTATTTATCTTATAACTGGAAGTTTTTTTCTTTTGATCACCTTCATCCAATTTCCCCTACCACCACCCTCTGCCTCTGGTAACCACAGATCTGATCTCCTTTTCTATGAGTTCTTTGTTTATTTGTTTGTTTTTGAAGTATGACTGACCTACAACACTATGTTGGCTCCTGGCACACAACATAGTGATTCAATATTTCTATACATTTCAAAATAATCACCATGATAAGTCTAGTTACCATCTGTCACCATACAAATATATTACATTATTATTGACTATATTCCCTACATTGTACCTTGACACATTTATTTTGTAACCAAAAGTTTGTAACTCTTAATCTCCCTTAGATATTTCTCTCCTCCCCTCACCCTCTCCCCTCTGACAACCACCATTTGTTCCCTGTATCTATGATTCTATTTTGTTATATTTGTTCATTTGGTTTTTTTTTAGATTCCACATAGAAGTGAAATCATATAATATTTGTCTTTGTCTTACTTATTTCACTCAGCACAATACCCTCTAGGTCCATCCATGTTTCTGCAAATGGTAATAATTCTCTTTTTTACGGCCAAGTAATATTAATATTCTCTCTATATATATAGAATACATATAGTAATATTTTATATATATATATATATATAATATTTGAATTGCTGGGTTATATGGTAGATCTATTTTTAATTTTTTGAGGAACCTCTGTACTGTTTTCCATAGTGGCTGCACCAATTTACATTCCCACCAACAGTGCATGAGTGTTCCCTTTTCTCCACATCCTTGCCAACACTTGTAATTTGTTGTCTTTTTGATAATGGCCATTCTGAATGGTATGAGGTGATATCTCACTGTGGTTTTGATTTGCATTTTCCTGATGATTAGTGATGCTGAGCATCTTTTCATGTGCCTGTTGGCCATCTGTATGTCTTCTTTGGAAAAATGTCTATTATGGTCCTCTGACCATTTTTTAATCATGTTGTTTCTTTGTTTGGTGTTGAATTATATACATTCTTTGTATATTTTGAATATTAACCCCTTATTGGGTATATTATTTGCAAATATCTTCTCTATTCAGTAGGTTTCATTTTCATTTTGTTGATAGTATCCTTCACTGTGCAAAAGCTTTTTAACTTGATGTAGTTCCATTTGTTTATTTTTGCTTTTGTTTCCCTTGCCTGAGGAGACTTTTCCAAACAAATATTACTAAGAACAATGTCAAAGAGAGTACTGCCTGTTTTCTTTTAAAACTTTTATGGTTTCAGGTCTTATATTTAAGTGTCTAATCCATTTTGAATTTATTTTTGTGCATGGTATGAGAGAGTAGTCCAGTTTGATTCTTTGCATGTAGCTGTCCAGTTTTCTCCATATCACTTATTGAAGAGGCTGCCTTTTCCCCATTGTATATTCTTGCCTCCTTTGTTGTAGATTAATTGCCCATATAAGTATGACTTTATTTCAGGGTTTTCTATTCTGTTCCTTTGATCTATGTGCATGTTTTTGTACTGGTTCTGATTAATGTAGCTTTGTAGTATAGTCTGAAGTCAAGGAGCCTGATTCTTCCAATTTTTTCTTTCTCAAGATTGCTTTGGCTATTCAGGGTCTTTTGTGTTTCCATGCAAACTTTAGAATTATTTGTTCTAGTTCTGTGAAAAATGCCATTGTCATTTTGAGAGGAGCTGAATTGTATCTGTAGATTGCCTTGGGTAATATGGTAATTTTAACAATATTAATTCTTCCTACCTAAAAGCATGGTATATCTTTTCATTGTTTGCACCATCTTCAATTTATTTTTGTCATGAAGTTTTCTGAGTATAGGTCTTTGCCCTCCTTAATTAGATTTGTTTCTAAGTATTTTATTATTTTTGCTGCAATTATAAATGTGATTGTTTTCCTAATTTCTCTTTCTGATTGTTTGTTCTTAGTGTATACAAACACAACGAATTTCTATATATTAACTTTGTATCCTGCAACTTTACAAAATTCATTGATGAGTTCTAGTAGTTTTTTGGTGGTGTCTTTAGGATTTTCTATGTACAGTATCCTGTCATCTGCAAAAAAATGACAGTTTTACTTCTTCCTTTCTAATTTGGATGCTTTTTATTTCTTTTTCTTTTGTGATTTCTGCATCTAGGATTTCCAATACTATGTTGGATAAAAGTGGTGGGAGTGGGCATCCTTGTCTTGTTCCTGATCTTAGAAGAAATAATTTCAGCTTTTTACCATTGAGTATGATGTTAGGTGTGGGCTTGTCATACATGGCCTTTATTATATTAGGTACGTTCCCTCTATACCCAATTTGTTGAGAGTTTTTATCATGAATGGATGCCGAATTTTGTCAAAATCTTTTTCTGCATCTATTGCAATCATTGTATTGTTTTTATTCTTCAGTTTGTTAATATGGTGTATCACATTGATTGATTTGTGAATATTGAAAAATCCTTGCATCCCTGGGATAAATTCCACTTGATCATGGTGTATGATCCTTTTAATGTATTGTTGGATTTGATTTGCTAATATGTTGTTTAGGATTTTTGCATTTGTGTTCATTAGCGATATTGGCCTGAAATTTTCTTTTTTTGTGATGTCTTTGTCTGATTTTAGTATCAGGGTGATGCTGGCCTCATAGAATGAGTTCAGAAGTATTCCTTCCTCTGCAATTTTTTGGGATAGTTTGAGAAGGATAAGTTTTAACTCTTCTTTAAATGTTTGGTAGAATTCACCTGTGAAGTCATCTGGTCCTGGACTTTCGCTTCTTAGGAGTTTTTAAATTATTGATTTAATTTCATTACTGGTAATTGGTCTGTCCATATTTTCTATTCATTCCTGATTCAGTCTGGGGAGATTGTTCATTTCTAGGAATGTGTCCACTTCTTCTAGGTTGTTCATTTTATTAGTGTATAATTATTCATAGTGATGTTTTCTGACCCTTTGTATGTCTGTGCTGTTGGTTGTTACTTTTCCTTTTTCATTTCTGATTTTATTCATAAGAACCCTCTCTCTTGATGAGTCTGGCTAAAGGTTTATTGACTTTATCTTTTCAAAGAACCAGCTTTTAGTTTCATGGATCATTTCTATTTTTTTCAGTCTCTATTTCATTTATTTCTGATCTGATCTTTATTATTTCCTTCCTTCTAAGGTTGGGTTTTGCTTGTTCTTCTTTTTCTAATTCCTTTAGGTGTAAGGTTAGTTTGTTTATTTAAGATTTTTCTTTTTTCCTCAGGTATGCTTGTATCGCTATAAACTTCCCTCTTAAAACTGATTTTGCTGTGTCCCGTAGACTTTGTTTTTGTTTTGATTTTTTAACATCTTTATTGGAGTATAATTGCTTTACAATGGTGTGTTAGTTTATGCTTTATAACAAAGTGAATCAACTATACATATACATATATCCCCATATCTCCTCCCTCTTGCATCTCCCTCCCACACTCCCTATCCCATCCTTCTAGGTGGACACAAAGCACCGAGCTGATCTCCCTGTGCTATGTGGCTGCTTCCCACTAGCTATCTATTTTACATTTGGTAGTGTATATATGTACATGCCACTCTCTCGCTTTGTCCCAGCTTACCCTTGCCCCTACCCATGTCCTCAAGTCCATTCTCTACGTCTGCATCTTTATTCCTGTCCTGCCCCAATGTTCATCAGAACCTTTTTTTTTTTTTTTTTTAGATTCCATATATATGTGTTAGCATATGATATTTGTTTTTCTCTTCCTGATTTACTTCACTCTGTATGATGGACTATAGGTCCATCCACCTCACTACAAATAACTCAATTTCATTTCTTTTTATGGCTCAGTAGTATTCCATTGTATATATGTGCCACATCTTCTTCATCCATTCATCTGTTGATGGACACTTACGTTGCTTCCACGTCCTGGCTATTGTAAATAGAGCTGCAGTGAACATTGTGGTAAATGACTCTTTTTGAATTATGGTTTTCTCAGGGTATATGCCCAGTAGCGGGATTGCTGGGTCATATGGTAGTTCTATTTGTAGTTTTTTCAGGAACCTCCATACTGTTATCCATAGTGGCTGTATCAATTTACATTCCCACCAACAGTGCAAGAGGGTTCCCTTTTGTCCACACCCTCTCCAGCATTTATTGTTTGTAGACTTTTTCATGATGGCCATTCTGACTGGTGTGAGGTGATACCTCATTGTAGTTTGATTTGCATTTCTCTAATAATTAGTGATGTTGAGCATCCTTTCATGTGTTTGTTGGCAATCAGTATATCTTCTTTGGAGAAATGTCTGTTTAGGTCTTCTGCCCATTTTTGGATTGGATTGTTTGCTTTTTTGTTGTTGTTGTTTTTTTGTATTCCTTTTATTTCTTTTTCTTCTCTGATTGCCATGGCTAGGGCTTCCAAAACTATGTTGAATAACAGTGGCGAGAGTGGACATCCTTGTCTTGTTCCTGATCTTAGAGGAAATGTTTTCAGTTTTTAAGCATTGAGAATGATGTTTGCTGTGGGTTTGTCTTATTTGGCCTTTATTATGTATGTCTCCACTTTCTGGAGAGTTTTTATCATAAATGGGTGTTGAATTTTGTCAAAAGCTTTTTCTTCATCTATTGAGATGATCATATGGTTTTTCTTCTTCAATTTGTTATTAAGGTGTATCACATTGATTGATTTGCGTATACTGAAGAATCCTTGCATCCCTGGGATAAATCCCACTTGATCATGGTGTATGATCCTTTAATATGTTGTTGGATTCTGTTTGCTAGTAATTTGTTGAGGATTTTTGCATCTATATTCATCAGTGATATTGGTCTGTAATTTTCTTTTTTTGTACTATCTTTGTCTGGTTTTGGTATCAGGGTGATGGTGACCTCATAGAATGAGTTTGGGAGTATTCCTTCCTCCGCAATTTTTTGGAAGAGTTTGAGAAGGATGGGTGTTAGCTCTTCTCTAAATGTTTGATAGAATTCACCTGTGAAGCCATCTGGTCCTGGGCTTTTGTTTGTTGGAAGATTTTTAATCACAGTTTCAATTTCATTACTTGTGATTGGTCTGTTCATATATTCTATTTCTTCCTGTTTCAGTGTTGGAAGGTTATACCTTTCTAAGAATTTGTCCTTTTCTTCCAGGTTGTCCATTTTATTGACATACAGTTGCTTGTAGTAATCTCTCATGATCCTTTGTATTTCTGCAGTGTCAGGTGTTACTTCTTGTTTATTTCTAATTCTATTGATTTGAGTCTTCTCCCTTTTTTTCTTGATGAGTCTGGCTAATTGTTTATAAATTTTGTTTATCTTCTCAAAGAACCAGCCTTTATTTTTATTGATCTTTGCTATTGTTTCCTTCATTTCTTTTTCATTTATTACTGATCTGATCTTTATGATTTCTTTCCTTCTGCTAACTTTGGGGTTTTTTTTGTTCTTCTTTCTCTAATAGCTTTAGGTGTAAGGTTAGGTTGTTTATTTGAGATGTTTCTTGTTTCTTGAGGTAGGATTGTATTCCTATACACTTCCATCTTAGAACTGCTTTTGCTGCATCCCATAGGTTTTGGGTGCTCATGTTTGCATTGTCATTTGTTTCTAGATATTTTTTGATTTCCTCTTCGATTTCTTCAGTGACCTCTTGGTTATTAAGTAGTGTATTGTTTAGCCTCCATGTGTTTGTATTTTTTACAGATGTTTTCCTGTAATTGATGTCTAGTCTCATAGCATTGTGGTTGGAAAAGATACTTGATATGATTTCAATTTTCTTAAATTTACCAAGGCTTGATTTGTGACCCAAGATATGATCTAACCTGGAGAATGTTCCATGAGCACTTGAGAATAAAGTGTATTTTGTTTTTGGATGGAATGTCCTATAAATATCAATTAAGTCCATCTTGTTTAATGTATCCTTTAAAGTTTGTGTTTCCTTATTTTTTTTCATATTGGATGATCTGTCCATTGGTGATAGTGGGTGTTAAAGTCCCCTACTCTGATTTTGTTACTGTCAATTTCCCCTTTTATGGCTGTTAGCATTTGCCTTACGTATTGAGGAGTTCCTATGTTGGGTGTATACATATTTACAATTGTTATATATTTTTCTTGGATTGATCCCTTGATCATTATGTAGTGTCCTTCTTTGTCTCTTGTAATAGTCTTTATTTTAAGGTCTATTTTGCCTGATATGAGAATTGCTACTCCAGCTTTCTTTTGATTTCAGTTTTCATGGAATGTCTTTTTCCATCCCCTCACTTTCAGTCTGTATGTGTCCCTAGGTCTGAAGTGGGTCTCTTGTAGACAGCATGTATACGGGTCTTGGTTTTGTTTCCATTCACCAGTCTGTGTCTTTTGGTGGGAGCATTTAATCCATTTACATTTAAGGTAGTTATTGATATGTATGTTCCTATTACCATTTTCTTAATTGTTTTGGGTTTGTTATTGTAGGTCTTTTCCTTCTCTTGTGTTTCCTGCCTAGAGAAGTTCCTTTAGCATTTGTTGTAAAGGTGGTTTGGTGGTGCTGAATTCTCTTAGCTTTTGCTTGTCTGTAAAGGTTTTAATTTCTTTGTCGAATCTGAATGAGATCCTTGCTGGGTAGAGTAATCTTGGTTGTAGGTTTTTCCCTTTCATCACTTTAAATATGTCCTGCCACTCCCTTCTGGCTTGCAGAGTTTCTGCTGAAAGATCAGCTGTTAACCTTATGGGGATTCCCTTGTATGTTATTTGTTGTTTTTCCCTTGCTGCTTTTAATAATTTTTCTTTGTATTTAATTTTTGATAGTTTGATTACTATGTGTCTTGGCGTGTTTCTCCTTGGATTTATCTCTGCACTTCCTGGACTTGATTGAGTATTTCCTTTCACATATTAGGGTAGTTTTCAACTATAATATCTTCAAATATTTTCTCAGTTCCTTTCTTTTTCTCTTCTTCTTCTGGGACCCCTATAATTCGAATATTGGTGCATTTAGTGTTGTCCCAGAAGTCTCTGAGACTGTCCTCAATTTGTTTCATTCTTTATTCTTTATTCTGCTCTGCGGTAGTTATTTCCACTATTTTATCTTCCAGGTCACTTCTCCATTCTTCTGCCTCAGTTATTCTGCTATTGATTCCTTCTAGATTATTTTTAATTCCATTTATTGTGTTGTTCATCATTGTTTGTTTGCTCTTTAGTTCTTCTAGGTCCTTGTTAAACGTTTCTTGTGTTTTCTCCATTCTATTTCCAGGATTTTGGATCATCTTTACTATCATTATTCTGAATTATTTTTCATGTAGACTGCCTATTTCCTCTTCATTTGTTTGGTCTGATGGGTTTTTACCTTGCTCCTTTATCTCCTGTGTGTTTCTCTGTCTTCTCATTTTGCTTAACTTACTGTGTTTGAGGTCTCCTTTTTGCAGACTGCAGGCTCGTAGTTCCCATTGTTTTTGGTGTCTGCCCCCAGTACCTAAGGTTGGTTCAGTGGGTTGTGTAGGCTTCCTTCAGAGGGGACTGGTCCCTGTTTTCTGGTTGATGAGTTTGGATCTTGTCTTTCTGGTGAGCAGAATCACGTCCAGTGGTGTGTTTTGGTATGCCTGTGACCTTTTTATGATTTTAGCCCACCTCTCTGCTAATGGGTGTGGTTGTGTTCCTGTCTTGCTAGTTGTTTTGCATAGGGTATCCAGCACTGTAGCTTGCTGGTCGTTGAGTGGATCTGGGTCTTAGCGTTGAGATGGAGATCTCTGGGAGAGCTTTCACCGTTTGATATTACATGGAGCCGGGAGGTCTCTGGTGGACCAGTGTCCCGAACTCAGCTCTCCCACCTCAGAGGTACAGGCCTGACACCCGGCCGGAGCACCAAGACCCTATTAGCCACACCGCTGGGAGGAAATGGGAGAAAGAAAGAAAGAAAAAAAAATACAAGTTAGTAAAATAGAAAATAAATAAGTTATTAAAAATTAAAAAATATTAAGAAGTAATTTTAAAATGAAGAAAAAAAAAAGGATAGACAGAATGCTAGGACAAATGGTAAAAACAAAGCTATACAGACAAAATCCCACAAAGAAGCATACACATACACACTCACCAAAAGAGAAAAAGGAAAAAATATATATATCTATATATAAAAAAATAAAAAGGAAGAGAGCAACCAAGTCAATAAACAAATCTACCAATGATAATAAACTCTAAATACTAAACTCAGATAAACATAAAACCAGAAACAAGTTAGATTCAGAAAGCAAACCCCAAGTCTACAGTTGCTCCCAAAGTAAACCACCTCAATTTTCGGATGATTCGTTCTCTATTCAGGTATTCCAGAGATGCAGGGTACATCAAGTTGATTGTGGAGATTTAATCCGCTGTTTCTGAGGCTGCTGGGAGAAATTTCCCTTTCTCTTCTTTGTTCACAGAGCTCCTGGGGTTCAGCTTTGGATTTGGCCCTGCCTCTGCCTGTAGATTGCCTGAGGGCATCTGTTCTTCACTCAGACAGGACAGGGTTAAAGTGGCAGCTGAGTAGGGGGCTCTGGCTTACTCAGGCTGGTGGGAGGGAGGGTATGGAATGTGGGGCGAGCCTCTGGCGGCAGAGGCCGGTGTGATGTTGTAACAGCCTGAGGCATGCCGTGTGTTCTCCTGGGGAATTTGTCCTTGTTTCACGGGACCCTGGCAGTGGCGGGCTGCACAGGCTGCTAGGAGGGAAGGTGTGGATTGTGACCTGTGCTTGCACACAGGCTTCTTGGTGGCTGCAGCAGCAGCCTTAGTGTTTCATTCCCATCTCTGGTGTCTGCACTGATAGCCACAGCTCGTGCCTGTCTCTGGAGCTTGTTCAGGCGGTGCTCTAAATCCCTTCTCCTCGCATACTCCAAAACAATGGTCTCTTGCGTCTTAGGCAGTTCCAGACTTTTTCCTGGACTCCCTCCTGGCTAGCTGTGGTGCACTACCCCCTTCAGGCTGTGTTCACGCCACCAACCCCAGTCCTTTCCCTGGGATCTGACCTCCGAAGCCGGAGCCTCAGCTCCCAGTCCCCACCTGCCCCAGCAGGTGAGCAGACAAGCCTCTCGGGCTGGTGAGTGCTGGTCAGCACCAATCCTCTGCGGGAATCTCTCCACTTTGGCTTCTACACCCCTGTTGCTGTGCTCTCCTCTGTGGCTCCGAAGCTTCCCCCCTACCCACCCCCCCGTCTCACCAGTGAAGGGGCTTCATAAGGTGTGGAAGCTTTTCCTCCTTCACAGCTCCCTCCCAGAGGTGCAGGTCCCATCCCTATTCTTTTGTCTTTGTTTTTTCTTTTGCCCTACCCAGGTACGTGGGGAATTTCTTGCCTTTTGGGAAGTCTGAGGTCTTCTGCCAGCATTCAGTACGTGTTCTGTAGGAGTTGTTCCACATGTAGATGTATTTGTGATGTATTTCTTGGGAGGAAGGTGACCTCCATGTCTTACTCCTCCACCATCTTGAAGGTCTCCTCCTGTCCCATAGACTTTGGATCATTGTGTTTTCCTTTTCTTTTGTCTCCATGTATTTTTTGATTTCTTCAGTAACCCATTGCCTGTTTAGTAGCATATAGTTTAGCCTCCATATGTGTGTTTTTTATGATGTTTTTTCTTGTAGTTGATATCTGTTCTCATAATGTTGTGGTCAGAAGAGATTCTTGATATGATTTCAATCCTCTTAAATTTATTGATACCTGTTTTGTGGCCTGACATGTGATCAGTGCCTGAGAATGTTCCATGTGCTCTTGAAACGAATGTGTGTTTTGCTGCTTTTGCATGGAATGTTCTCTCTCTATATCTATTAAGTACATCTGGTCTAATGTCATTTAAGGCCAGAATTTTCTCGCTGGATCATCTGTCCACTGATGTAAGTGGGGTGTTAAAGTTCTCTACCATTATTTTACGGTCACTTTCTGCCTTTATGTCTGTTAATATTTGTTTTATGTGTTTAGGTGCTCCTTTGTTGGGTGCATATATATTTACAATTGATATATCTTCTTGGATTGCTCCGCTGATCATTTTATAATGTCTTTCTTTGTCTCTTGTTACAGTCTTCATTTTAAAGTCTATTTCATCTGATATTAAATTGCTATCATGGTTTTCTTTCTATTTCCCATTTATACTTTTTCCATCCCCTCACTTTCAGTGTGTGTGTGTCTTTAGATCTGAAGTGAATCCCCTGTAGGTGGCATACATGTGGATCTTGTTTTTGTATTCATTCAGCCACTCTGTGTCTTTTGCTTGGAACATTTGGTTCATTTACATTTAAAGTAATTATTGATAAGTATGTACTTATTTCCATTTTTTTTCGTTGTTTTTGCAGTTGTTCTTCTTCTTTTACTCTCTACTCCCTTGTGATTTGATGACTATTTTTAGTGTTATATTTGGATTCCTTTCTCTTTTTGCATATGTATCTATTACAGATTTTTGGTTTGTGTTACCATTATATACATGATTAAAGTTGCTGATTTCTTTAGTTGGAAGGTATTTTAACAACCCTGCATTTTTACTCCCCTTCCTGTATATTTAATGTTCTGACATTGTATTTTACATTTTTTTGTTTCCTTTAACTACTTATTGTGGATATAGATGATTTTACTACTTTTGTCTTTTAATTTTCCTAGTAGCTATATAAGGGGTTGATTTTGATTGGGATTCCGTTGACTCTATAAATCAAGTTGGGAAGATCTGAAATTCTAAAAATATTGACCTTTTCTATCCATGAACATGGAATATCTCTCCACTTGTGTAGATTTTGTTCTTTAATTTCTTTCATCAGTTTTTTGGTTTCCTAACATAGACCTTGTACTTCTTTTTTTACCCTTATGCCCAAGTATTATTATTTTTTGGCGCTAAGGCAAATGGTTGTATCTTTAATTTCAAGTTCCTATTGTTCACTGCTGGCATATAGAAAAGTAACAATGTAGATTAATCACTTTTTATAACAATATGTTAACTTTATTATCTACACATCTGGTTTCCAAAGTTATGTTGATTTCCTCTCAAACATATAACATATGTTATTCAGGGACTCAGTGAGAACTAAAATCCAAATTAACTACTAATGAACTTCTTAAAAATCCTATCCAAGTTAAGTTGGGGAGAAATAATGATCCATTTCTAGATACTCTGCTCTGAGAAGAAAAACTTCTTATACTTCAAACTCAAAAAAGTTGGTCATAATCCATCTCAACCAATCCCTGTAAATTTGCTTCTGTAACTACACTTCTGAAAACTACCCACTGGGAACATCATCACTTGGCTGAAGGCCAGGCAATCAGCAATAGCCTCACTATGGCTGACTTTTAGAGACACTTCTACCACTTGAAACGCTTCCACTTTTAGAGACACTTCCATAACTACTAAAGATCAACTAATTCTGAGTCACTCCCGGTTCTGAAAGTCCAACAGTCCCCAAAATCTGTGCTTCCCCAAACCCTGTATAAGATCAGCAACTTGCTTTGATCAGTAATACTGAGCTCTGTTCATACAGATCTCTCTTGCTTCCCAAATAATCCATTACACTTTTTGTTTCAATCATAAAGTTGTGGCCTCTTTTTTTGAGAGCCTTTTTTTCCTGTTATCAATTAAGCTACCTAAAACAGCACCTGTGGATTGCATTGTTTTAGAGCCAGGTAGAAACTCATAATGGAAATATGATTTTACTATTTTCTTGGCAATTTTTTTTGTTGCAAATTTGTGTAAAACTCAGTTACATGAATATAGTTTCCATATCTTTTGTAAAACAGCTACTTAATTAATTGCTGAATAACTAGTTAAATGTTCTTTATATAAAGAAAATTGTTTAAGTTCCTCATAGAGTTTAATGCTAGGTAAAATTGTGTCTCCTGAGCAAATGATTTCCTCTTTTCTTTGGCTGCCATGAATCTCGACACTGCGCTTTCTAATCAGTTATAAGACTTAATTTCTCACTTTAAGATTATATTCTTAACTATAAATGATACATGAATTTCATTTATTTTCATGTTTTTTATTGTTATAATCCTTATCATAATGGTTTTATTGCATATGACTTTTGCTTAACCTACATTAAAAATCCATGTTTGGGACCAGGTATGGAAAAAAATTTATAATAAATTTCTTTTTGAGGAACATTATGATAATACACTAGTATTTGCATACTTCTTTTTCTTTCTGGGCACTTTCACCTTTGATAATAATCCTTCTTTATTTTGTTTCTATGATACCTAGAATTTGGCAGCAATATTTTAATGAAGTCAGTCAACTGAATTTATAGTTTTACAAATCATTTCTAACATTGATATTCTTTAGAACAAAATTCTATGTGAAAATATTAATTCTCAGTGTAACTGGTAAAAGTTATACCTCCACAGCAGTTAGTTGGCCAACTACACAATCACCTTTGAAAGTGCAACAACTTTAATAGCAATACTGTACAAAAATAAAAGGCAGCATCTTAACCTGGAAACTTTGGTGCTAACAATGGAAATCAAAATAAACACTTCTAAATGTTTACTTCACTCCTCTATTCAGCAAGGCAACAGGTTAGTTAATGGAAGAAATTGACATCCTGCGTGGAAGAATAGCTTTCACGACATATATAACAAAAAGCACATCCTAAATATGAGACTGACTTTGAGTCTGATATAAATTTTCCTGCTTCCATTACAGGTTCCTTACCATTCACACATCCAACAGCTTGCATTAGGGTGCTTGAAACTAATTTGTTTGGCTGGAATTATAGTCATTGCTGTTATTATGTATAGTTTTTGTGTTCTTTTTTTAAAAAAATCAATTCTGGGGTTTTCCTGGTGGTGCAGTGGTTAAGAATCCACCTGCCAATGCAGGGGACATGGGTTCGAGTTCTGGGCCTGGAAGATCCCACGTGCCACAGAGCAACTAAGCCCATGCATCACAACTACTGAACCTGTGCTCTAGAGCCCACGAGCCACAACTACTGAAGCCCGTGTGCCACAACTACTGAAGCCTGTGCACCTAGACCCCACGCTCTGCAACAAGAGAAGCTACCACAATGAGAAGCCTGCACACCGCAACGAAGAGTAGCCCTCGCTCGCCGCAACTAGAGAAAGCCTGCATGCAGCAACGAAGACCCAACGCAGCCAAAAATAAATAAATAAATTTATTTTTTAAAAGTATTGAAAAAAATCAATTCTATCTATCTATCTGGGTGCATCAGGTCTTAGTTGCGGCATATGGGGTCTTTCATTGTGGTGAGTGGGCTTCTCTCTAGTTGTGGCACGTGGGCTCTAGAGTGTGTGGACTCAGTAGTTGAGGCACACGGGCTTAGTTGCCCTGAGGCATATGGGATCTTAGGTCCCTGAACAGAGTTCGAACCCATGTCCCCTGCATTGGAAGGCAGATTCTTAACCACTGGACCACCGGGGAAGTCCTTAGTTTTTGTTTTCATATAACCAACACAGGTCTTATAAAGAGATGGAATAAATCATGGTGCCCATGGTAGGGCTTAAAGAGGTGGTGAGAAAGGCTTATTCTGCTGTATATTTCTTCCCTTCTTCCCTAGATGCCATCCTGCTTAAAATCCTGTCTTTAGAAGGGTTGTAGGGAGCGGTGCAGTGGAAGAGAGGTGTGAACTACCTCTTCCAAATTCTAATGAAATGTAATAAAAGATTAAGCAGAATTGACATCATTAAGACCAATTATTATTTTTTCCAGGAAATATAGTAGGTACTTCTGGGTGATGAAACACAATAAATTCCTATTTCCTGAGGACATATAGATTACTGGATCTTCTCTGAGGCCCAGGATGATAGGGTGGGGAAGGCAATGGCAGTGGATGTTTGAGAATCCTCTAAAATTAGGCACGTGCAGAAACAGCAGTCTTTAGAAGAAACAGCTACTAAATCTGCTCCTGATTAGTAGTGGACTTAGGTTTGGAAGAAAAGGGAGGGTTAGTTCTAGTTCCAACAACCTGAACCTCAGGAAAGGAAGGAAAGAGGCAATCTTTGCCTACTTCCTAAATCTTTCTCAAATGACCGTGTCTTTAAGGAATATAAGGTTTAGCTATTCTAAAGTGCAAACATGGCAACAAATACAATACGAGACAAGATTCCACCTTTTTTTCTAGTAAAGAGAGGAAAATTATTGCAAAAGAAAGTGTTTCTGACTTTCATAGACATCTCCAGCTGTTCCTGAAACCACTGGAATCGAAGTTGGGAGGTATCTGTTTTTGTCTTGTCGTCTCTGCTGATTTTCTCAGCTACTCGGGATATCCCCAACATCATTTACATCTCATATACAGAGGTTTTCTTAGGATGAGGCCAAGAGAGGCTCCTTGGGCCTGCTTTGAAGACCCTCACTATAAGCAGCTGGGAAACCACCACTGAAGAGGAAGAAATTGGCTCTACCATAACTACTTTTTTAATTCCAAAGTTTTATTTTATTTTAGTATTAAAAAAAAATCCAACTTATTAGGTTTCCTCATTCAAAGCCAAGGCAAAGCAGGTAATATACTTTTATCCACCCAAGTCTGTCCTTTGGTGATTTCTATTCCTATTTAAAATGACCGATAATGCCGCGGAGTCGCGCGGAGATGGAGGCTCGGGTGCACTTAAGATTCGGCCCCACCCATAACCCACCGCCAGGGCCGAGGAAGGCACTGCTGTTGGAGGTGTAATGGATGTTAATCCTGCTCTGCAAGAGGTGCTGAAGACCAACCTCATCCACGATGGCCTAGCACGTGGAATATGCGAAGCTGCCAAAGCCTTAGACAAGTGTCAAGCCCATCTCTGTGTGCTTGCATCCAACTGTGATGAGCCTATGTATGTCAAGTTGGTGGAGGCCCTTTGTGCTGAGCACCAAATCAACCTGATTAAGGTTGATGACAAGAAACTAGGGGAATGGGTAGGCCTCTGTAAAATTGACAGAGAGGGAAAACCCGTAAAGTGGTTGGTTGCAGTTGTGTGGTGGTTAAGGGCTGTGGCAAAGGGGCTCAGGTCAAGGATGTCATCGAGGAGTACTTCAAATGAAAGAAATGATCAAATAAAAACACTGGGCTCTTGTTCCTCAAAAAAAAAAAAAATTAAAATTAAATAAAATGACCACTGATGTATATTGTAACCTGAATCACATGGGAGCTACTTATAGTGATATCCCTACTCACACTCCATAGTTAAATTTACATTTATTGAGGACCTTTAATGAGCCATCTGCTTCATATTATCACATCAGCAGCAGAAGTACCACTGCCACCAGTATAACAACTGCCATTTATTTAGAAATAACTGTGTGTCAGAACCAAAGCTAAAGACTAATTTTATTTCATCCAACTCTTACATAAACTATGGCAGGTAACATTATCCTCATTTGACAGAAGAGAAAACTGAAGCAGAAAGAGTCTCAGTAATCTGCACTAGGTCGCACAGATAACAAGTGGCAAGAATTCAATCCTCATGACACTGCAGTTTACAACTAAGGATACTGAGGCCCAGAAAGACCAGAACCAAGGGGACACAGTAAGTGGCAAATTGGAAATCAGATCTGTCAGAACCCTCAAATAACATGTTCTTTCTGTTGTATCATATATCTTTCATTCTGTGTTTTGTTTCTCTGCCCTCTCTGAAGTGTAGGAAGAGGAAATAAAATTTGTAAATTAAAAGGTTTTGAAATATTCTGGAAGGTTCCATTTTATGAATAGGCATAATTCTCTGCCTGAGTCCACATTTTAGAAGGAACATGTCAGATATGAGTTGCTGGCTTGGCAGTGGTCTCAAGCATATGTTACCTGGTGACTTCAGTGTTGCCAGTTAATCACTGGCATATGAGCCAACACAAAATTACTTTTTCTTTTTCAATTGTTTTATTGAAGTATAGTTGATTTACAATGTTGTGTTAGTTTCAGGTGTAGAGAATATATATTCTTTTTCAGATTCTTTTCCATTAAATTTAGGTTATTGCAAGATATTGAATATAGTTCCCTGTGCTATACAGTAAGTCCTTGTTTTTTTATCTATTTTCTGTATAGTAGTGTGTATCTGTTAATCCAGAACCCCTTTTGCCCCTTTAGTAACCATAAAATTTTTTTCTAACATTACTCAGCCATAAGAGAGAATGAAATAATGCCATTCACAACAACATTGATGGACCTAGAGATTATCATACTAAGTGAAATAAATCAGACAGAGAAAGACAAATATCATATGATACCACTTATTTGTGGAACTTATTTATAAAACAAAGTTACTTTTATATAGGACAGAGACAGCTAACAGTAGCTTGCTTCAGAAATCAGTGTTATTGATGATGGGAGAAATTGTGAAATGAGTTTCACTAGAAAGTGTTGTAAGGGTTCTATTTAACTAATTCCTGAGCTCACATTTGGGCTGAGTCCTGGAGACTTTGGGAAGGGATTCAAAAAGAAAATGCAGACAATAGGAAGGCTGCTTCACTTTCTTTGCCTTCAGCTGGAAACAGGTTAGTGCTCACCCACACCAAGGCAGTACTTGGACTGGCTGCCTGAAGTACAGTTATATTCTACAAAGTGGCCTTGTAGGTTTGCATTCTCCTCCTTCAATGGCTTTCATAGCAAAGCTGCTTTGTTTCCAAGTTAACATAATGGGACTCAACCTAATACTTTGCCAAGCTCTCACTGATCCTCAGTGTGGAATAAATGTGAACACTGCCTCATTAATCCTCTCCACGGTCCTTGGAGAGAAGTGGCAAGCAATCTCCCATCCATTTTGCAGTGGAGGGAAGAATGGCAAAGTAAATTGTTCACTTTGCATCTGTGCCCAGCCTTCTGGGCATTTCCATCTGGATATCCTGCTGACTTGTCAAACTCAACTTACCCCAAATTGAACTAATTCTCTTCCGTTTTCCAAAACACATCTCTCTTTCTGGGCATTGTCTTGGTTAATGGCACTACTATCCACACAGTTCCCCTGGTGGAAGCCTCGAGTCATCTTTGACTTCTTTCACTTTCTATATACAATCAGTTATGAAGTTTATCTCTTTTTCCTCTGAGATAGCTCTCCAATTCGTCAGTTCTCTTCAAACAACCCTGCCCCAATCTCTTGCTCTGTCCAGTGTCACATCATCCCTCATCCAGATTAGAGCCAAAAAATAATCCTTACTAATATACCCAATTTGGGTTTTTCAATTTGTCATTTATACTGTCTTCAAAAAAGTAATTTTCCTAAAACCAAGGTGGTATTATTTTCTCTCTTGCTCAAAAAGCTTTGATGGCCCCACATGGCCAACAAACATAGTCCTGACTCTTTTCACATCAATATCTTTTAAAGTTGGGCACAACCTCATTCTGAGAACTTGTCTCCCACTTTTTGTTACCACGTACCCCCTACTCTAGGTGCAAGGCCATCTCACTATTCTCCAAGTGCTTTGGCCCATCTCCTAACTTTAGTTCCTGATGAGCTTGCCTTAATTTCAGCTGATTCAACAAATTTCTAGTCATTCTTTACAGTTCATATGGAACATCTTATTTATTATCTTTCTGACTCATTCATCTGCCTACTTTCTTAATTAATCTCTCCCTCTTTTGGATCTTCATAACAAGTTGTTACCATTTATCATACCTTGTTTTACAGTTATTTATCAGTATTTCTCAAAACAGCCTATAAGTTTCTTGAGGACAAAGTCCATATTTTATTTACCTCTGAATTATTAGTACTTAGTATGGTGCTGGGCACTTACTTGGTGCTAAAATTTTTTTGTATAGCAATTTATATACAATCAAGAACGTATTTTAGAAAAAAATTACTATATTTAATAACCACAATAACTGTAATATAGGTATTACTACTGATCCCTAACTTACAGATGAACAGACTGAGGCCTAAAGAAGTAAAAAGACTTTTCTATGGCCTGTCTAGCATGAGGGCCAAGACTTAAACCCAGGATACTCATCTGAAAACCCTGATTTTATTTCACTGTACTGGACTGCACATAGCAGAAGTATAGTTGGAAATGTGACCTGAAACAGTGCCCAGTTTTGATAAAACAAACATTTCTGGTTACTACAACATGCTAGATGTTGTTCATATTGAGGGGTCATCAATTTCCAAAGGACTGTACATCATTCCTGGTTGTTTTCTGTGTCTGAGTAAGAACACAAATATCTCAGGGGCAAGGATTCTGTCATGTTCATGTTGGAGCAACCATAGCACCACTATGGACTTGAATATAGATGATGTTTAAGAATTATTGATTGTCTAGTGGAATCTAGTCAAAAGACTTTGTTATCTTTGGCCATTTTCTCGTCATCCCCAACCCACACCATATGTTGTCAAATGTTTATGAAAAAAACGTGTATACCTTGGTTGATTTTTTAAAGATAATATTATAGGCACAGTTCCACTTCCTTCTTTCCCAGAGAAAAATCACTGTTGTTATGTGGGAGAGTAGATTTCCCACATACAACTATATATTTTTCACCACATATATCTGAGCATATAGCAATTTTCTGTGTGTTTCAAAGTTAATATATTATATATGTCTTTTTGCAACTTTTTTTATAATCATGAAATAATACATCATTTAAGCTCTTTTCTATTGTATTACAACTTTTTATCTCTTGATAATACCCTTAGAAATACAATGCTTTATTTATAATAATTGCTACAATTTATTTAGGGTTTATTAAGGGGTCTAGCACTGTGCAAAATGCTATTGAACCCTCAATAGAATCTGATACAAATAAAAAAATAATCTGATCAGAATTTTCCCTGATATCAAGTTTTGAAGAAAACAAGATCCAGTGAGAATTTTGGACTGAAGACCCAAGAATACTCAGTGGAGGAAAGGTTGAAAAATAGGTTGGTCCCCTGATTACAAATGCCATCTAGTTTTCTCTTTTGCCCTGAGATGACCCAGTCCGTAGCAAGACTCAGACTCCTCAATCTGAGTGCCTTACCTCTTAATTTAAATTTTCTCTGTATTCTTGCCTAAGGAATACAGCATATTATTTCACAGATGCTTATGTTGTCCTTAGTGTGGTTCTCCAGGTATTAGATACACACATAAATTTCTCCTCAACAGACTCTATGCAGTTTATTAGAGATAAAGCAAGTTAGCAATAAATACGCATTAACTGATTTGAATTGAAGTGGATTCTAGTTGTCTGCCTCTTCTGGGCAAGAACAGTCCTGTGACATGAGAACCCTATGAGTCCAAATAGAATACTCATTCTCCCAGTGGGCAAGAAAACAATTGAGATCATAGCTTTAGTTGCCCAAGTGTGAGTTAACAACTTTGAGCATGTGGAATAAGGCTTAGTTATGAACTCTGTATCAGTGGGTTTACAAGATGAAATGTGCAATCACATAGGGATTAAGTGAACTTCTTTCATTGTTTATTTGTTCAGTATTATGAGCACATTCACTACATTATCTAGCTTCCACCTAAAAACCTCTAATAAAAGGGAACTCATTATACTCTAAGACAGCCAGTTCCGTTTTTGGACAGCACATTTTGTTGTAGGATAAAAGGATCACTGGGCCTATTTCCAAGGGCTGTAAGAAGAAGATTACTTTCGCAGATGTTTGGAGACTGGAGTTTAGATCAGGGATTAATAATCAAGTTTAGGAAGAGTGATGCAGAGCAAATTGTGTTATCCCTGAGGCTATATGAAGTTGACTATATTCAGGTATCATCGCAGTCCTAGGAAGCCAAAAGTAATCTTCTCTTTAAACCCTATTGCATAATAACGTACAGTGTTCTCAGTTCTATTGTTTGCCAGATTATGCTGAAACAGGACAGCTATGGGGATAATTAAGATGATGACAAACAGACTTTCAAAGAAATATTTAAGAAACTAGAATTATTTAGTCTTGGACAAGGGGAGATTAAAGGAAGGCAGTGATGGTATTTAGTTATAGGTTCACAATTCTTTAACCACATGCTCCCCCCAAGTCACTGAAAAAGAAGTATTTCATAACTCATTTTATAGCAAAAACCTGACTGAACAGAGATGACTCTATTTACAGTCTCTATCCCACTTGGTGTGAATATTCATGTTTTGTTGCAGAAATAGTTATGTGTTTGGTCATGGAATACTGTTCCAGGCCTTGTTGGTGTCATTGGGTAACATAGAATATATGCACCATCTTCTCTAAAGTTTGAAAAAGTGTGAATTTTGAAACATATCTGTTCCCGGGGCTTGTAGACTGTCAAATTTCATTTCCATATTTAGATTTGGTGAGGACGACCTTCCTATTTTGCCTTCCTATTTTCCTAAATTTGGGATACACTGATATTAAGATCCTTGAAAGCAAACACCAGTCAGAGAATACTCTGAAATACTCTGAGAATACTCTGAAAGAGGAAAGGATCCTTTACTTCTGCAATTAAGAGCTAGGTGCATGGGGTGGGGTGAGGGTGTGGGAATAGGAAACAGGAGCTCAGCAGGATATTTCAAGAGCAGTAGTTCTTAACCAGAGTTAGGTTATGGACCTCTTGGAAAATCTAATGAGAGCAGTCTACTGACACTCTCCTAGAAAAAATACAAATGAAGACAAGATTATGCATATATTTTCATGGTGCTCAAAGATCCCCTAAGCTTATATGATTAAAAACCTCTGCTCTAGAATGCAATTGAGTGGATATAGATTCAATCAAGTGAGTAGGTTCCTGTAACTAAGATACAGGTAAACACCTTAGAAGTTTTGAATTTTGGGGGAATGGGGTGTAAATATCCTCCTTGTCTCCACCATAGTTTAGAACCAAATGAGAGATGAGAGATACAGCAGCAGGTCTCCCCTCTCACAGCATAGCCTTCCCAGCTAAGCTTACCACACAGCAGTCTTTCCAGGCAGAAAGACATGGAGGAGAGAATCTGGAGCAACTAAGTTGAATTCTTTTCTTGAACTTAGCATCCCATCAAGTACCTCCTCCTCCATGGGAAGGGATGAAGAGGGACAGAGAAGAGTCAGCCTGTCTCCTCCTGGTCAGTAGTGTACAAATCATTTCTGTCTCTATGGAAACATGAGGAATGTGGATTAAGAATTAACACTGACAGGTTATGTGGCTGTTTTTGATCAAACCAATGGTAGCCAACAAAAGGCAAAGAAGCCAAACCTCTCTGAAATGTAGGCTATCCCATCCGCACACAAAACAAACTAGGTTGTAGGTTTCTCAGGCAGGGTCAAGAGAATGGTGGGCAAGACACAGTTTCCAGTTACTCAGGAAACTGTAACTGGCAAAAAGATATATCAGACTGAAAAGTTGGGGAGGTAGATATTCTAGAATTTATTATCGCTTTCCCCTTCCTTCCACTCTTCGCTGACACTGCCTCAGTGCCCTTCTCCTTCCATCAATAGTGTCCTCAAAGCTCTTCCAGCTTCTTCTACCTGCTGCTGGTTCCTAAAGTCATTGCCACATGTTTTAGTTTTTTGTTATAGTAGCACTTCTGGGGACCAATTTCTGTTTACTTATTTCTGTATAACAAATCACCCTAAATCTGAGTGGCTTAAGATTCAACAATCATTTAATTTGTGCTTGAATATGTGGGTCAGGAATTTGGGAAAGGCTTGGCTGGGTTATTCTTCTTTTCCATATGGTGTTGTCTGGGGTCACTTGCTGTTCAGTTGGTGGCTGGTATTTTCTAGAGGTTCAAAATGACAACTGGAAGACTGGGTTCAGCTGAGCTTCTCTTCCTTTCCACATAGCCTAAGGACCTCTCCGTGTGGTGTCTCCAGCAGGGTAGTTGAACTTCTTACATGACATCTTATGCCTCCAAGATTTGAAACTAGCACACATTTATTTCCACATTATTCTAATGATCAAAGAAGTTATAAGAACCAGTGTAGGTTGAAAGGACTGGAACACAACCACTCACCCTGTGGGAGGAATGTAAAAGAATTTGTGGCCATCTTTAGTCTACTACATGTAGATTATTATATTGTTCTTTTTAATAACTCCTTAATCTGGATGCTTGTTATTTATTTTCAGCCTTTTTTCCCCTAGTATAAGAATCAAAGCTAAGTACCCCTTTTGCTGCATCGTAAAAGTTGTGTTTTATATGGTTTTGTTATCATTTAGATCTAAATATCTTATAATTTCTTATTTGATTCAGTAGTTATTTGAAATATCTTTAAAATTTTCCAGATATGTGGAATATTTGTTGTGCATTTTTATTTCCTTCTAAATTAATTGTGATGTAGTGGGGATTGTACATATGACACTGACTATCTGAAATTTTCTTGATAGTTGCTTTTGTCAGGATTTATGTTGTGAATTTTAAAACTTTCAATGTATGCTCAGAATTATACATATTTTCCTTTGTTATAGGGAGTAGAATCTCTCCCTCACTCTCTCTCTCTCTCATTCTGTCTTTGTAATTCAATTATTATCTATCTATGAAGAGAAGTTGTCTGTCTCACCCTCTCAGGTATTGTACAAGACTGTATTGACTATAAAAGGAAACCAAAATAAACTACAAAATAAAGTACATACTAAATTTAACTTATTAATATAATTAAAAACAAGATCTTTTAAGTCTTAAGTTAGATTTTAAAAAGCAAAGTGTCAGTTACTTAACTTTTCTAAGTCTTTATTGCCTTATTAAAAATAGGAACAATACCTTCTGTGTAGGGTTTGTGGTGAGAATTAAATGAGACAAGTAGAATGTCTGTTACCTAGAATGTACTCAGTAAATTATGTCTTTGACCTCAACAGAAAGTGTATTTCACTGTGAAAATAAGTCTTACAATCACTGGATATTTCTTCAGATATCAGATTGAAAAAATGAATGAAATAATGCCTTTTGCAGCAACATGAATGGACCTGGAGATTATCATACTAGGTAAAGTAAGTAAGACAGAGAAAGACAAATATCATATGATATCGCTTATATGCAGAATCTGAAAAAAAAAGTTACAAATGAACTTATTTACAAAACAGAAACAGACTCACAGACTTAGAGAACGAACTTATGGTTACCGGGGGGGAAGGTGGAGGGGAGGGATAGACTGGGAGTTTGGGATTGACATGTACACACTGCTATATTTAAAACAGATAACCAACAAGGACCTGCTGTATAGCACAGGGAACTCTGCTCAATATTCTGTAATAACCTAAATGGGAAAAGAATTTGAAAAAGAATAGATAAATGTATACGTATAACTGAATCACTTTGCTGTGCACCTGAAACTAACACAACATTGTTAATCAACTCTACTCCAATATAAAATAAAATTTAAAAAAAAGATACATTACCTTCACTTAAATATATTCATAATTTTCACTGTGTTCTTCAACCAAGAATCAAGGTCAGGAGGCATGTGGATGACCCCCTAACGATTCTCTGTGCATGAAGCACGATGTGAATTGGGTTCAAGGGCAACCTTCCATTACTGTGATTTCTCTCTAGGCTGTGCATACAGCTCCATTGCTCACTGCTGATGCTTTTCCAGCCTCTGTCACAGCTCAGAAAATACTTCCTTAGAATCAAATCTTTTATATACTAAATGTTTTAAGAGGATAACAGAAAAAGTTTCTTGTATATATACTGCACATATACCAGGAACAAATTCATACACTTTGTCAGTAGTCATTTACAATTGTAAAATTGTGTCTATCACCATGAACAGGGTGGTAGTCACTACTCACCTGTATTGAATACCACTGACATTGTGTTATATCTGGCAGTATCCTTTGAAAAACAAGCCTATAGCGCTTTCTACTTTTTTTTTGCACACAGTAGTCATCATTAATTTTGTGCTCAGTTTGGCTATCTTTTTGGCAATACGGCCCTTAAAATTTGTATTTTCTAAAAAGGGTGCAACTTTGAATGATGCTTCTATATTTTTAGTCTTCTTTGTCACGAAATGAATGAATTTGATACTAGAAAACATTATTTTGCACTCATTCTGAGAAAAGATCGATTTGCTTGCTAGCAAGGGCATTGTGTTTGTCTTAGAATGATATGTGAATTTCAGTGGCTTCAGAATGCTACTTGATAATGTTTCATACAGACAATGCCACACTGAAAAAGGGTAAAATGAATTGCCCATCCAAGTAAAATTAGACTTTCTGATTGTCATCGTTTCACTTTTTATTTGTATTTTCCTTTCGTACAATTGTGGCTACCTGTGGGGCATTGCCATAATCACAGTTTTACTAACTTCAGTAACATTTCACATTTTTTCTCCCTTGAACTAGGGTAATAATGCTACTATTTCAATGAACCCCTTTTGAGACCTTGACCCAGGTTTGAAAATTTGGGATATAGTATAACATGATGGTGGTAATCAAGCATTTGAACTAAAGCACAAAATAATTAATATGCAACTGACAGGAAAATAGGTTTTAATCAAGATGACCTGTACCTCTACAGATGTTATAGTAGCTGAAAAACTTTTAGAAATATAAATATTATAAATAACTTAATGGGATTTCTATAAAAAATAAAATTTAACTTTATGTTTTACACTTATGAACTAAAAGCAAAAATTTTGCATTTCTCAATAATTCTGTTACCAATCTTTTTTATCTTTGTCACTTTGATGGGTGAAAGATAGCATTTCATTGCAAAGCTAATTTATACTTGCTAAATAGTGAATGAGATTGAGCATCTTCTCCAGTATTCAGATCCATTTATATATCCCTTTCTATGATCTGCTTGAAAAAATTTTTTTCTATTGGGTTTTAGTCTTCTTTTAAGAATGTTAAGGACATCTTACCCTTCATCTATCATATGTGGTGGAAATAACTTTTCCCAGTTTTCAACTGGCCTTTTGGTTCATTTTCCTTGTATATTTTCCTAAGCACAAGTTTTAACTTAGATCTTTTCTCCTTTTAGTAATCTTTCTAAACTGGCTCTGTCTGTATACAGATAGTGCTGTGATTTTGGTTAATTATAATCAAAATGACCAAACTTCTAATTCTTTTATTTTCAAAGCTTTCAGAGTCACCCTACTTTAGATGTCTCTATAATAACATATAATTATATAATATATTTGGGGATATGCTTTCCAATTCAACTTGTCTTTTTAATTAAATATATTTGCTTATCCCATTACAGTTTTTTTTTTGAGACTCAGAAACCTGTGTTATTTTATGTATTTATTTATTCATTCATTCTAGCTTTATTGAGATATAATTGACACATATAAGTTTAAGATGTACATCATGATAATTTGATACACATATATTCGAAGTGATTACCACAGTAAGGTTAGTTATTATCTCCATTACCTCACATAATTACCATTTCTTATTTATGGTTAGAACATTTAAGACCTTCTTTCTTAGCCATTTGCAATTATATAATACAGTGCTGTTAACTATTTTCACCATGTGGTACCTTGGAATCTCCAGAACTATTAATCTTATAACTGGCAGTTTATACCCTTTGATCAACATCTCCTCATTTTTCCCACCCTTGGCCTCTTGCAACCACCATACAACTATCTATTTCTGTGAGTTTGGTTTTCTTAGTTTCCACATGTAAGAGCCATAAGGGTTTGTCTTTTTCCATCTGACTTATTTTACTTAGCACAATGCCCTCAAGTTTCACCCATACTCTCACAAATGGCAAGATTTCCTTTTTTTCTCATGGCTGAATAATATTCCAGTGTGTGTGTGTGTGTGTGTGTGTGTTTAACATCATTAACTATTAGGGAAATGCAAATTAAGACCACAATGAGATACCAGTACACAACTATTAGAATAGCTAAAATGAAAAATAGTAACAATACCAAATGCTGGTGAGGATGTGGAAAAAGTGTACTTCTCAGACATTGCTGATAGGAATATGAAATGGTATAGTCACTCTGGAAAATAGGCAGTTTCTTAAAAAAGTAAGCATACACTTACTATGTCACTCAGCAAACATAATCCTGGGCATTCATCCCATCTAAATGAAAATTTATATCCACACAAACCTGTACATGATAGTTCATAGCAGCTTCATTTATTATAGCCCAAAATGGAAGCAATCCAAATGTCCTATAATAGATGAGTGGGTAAACAAACCATGGTAGATCCATATCCTGAAATACTACTCAGCAATAAAAAGGAATAAGCTATTGATATACACAAGAACTTAGGTGCATCTCAAAGGAATTAAACTGAGTGACATTAGCAAAAATGCCAGCTCCAAGGTAGCTCCAAGGGCTCATGCCTCCATGGAAACATTGAATAATAAAGCAAATGCTATTAGAATCAACTTCGTCAGCATTCTGGAAAATAGTCAAAGGTTTATACCAACCAAACAAATGCTGAATCAGGAAAAAGGCAACTTAAAACTGGTAGGAAAGCTTTGCAGCCTTTTATTTGCCCTTGTTCCATACCTCTCCCCAGCTTGATGATGGTCTTAAAAATGGCAGCCTCCATTTCCAGTGTGGGACCTTAGTCTCTGGTTTTGGAGGGAGCAGAGCTGACTTTATTCATAAACTATTATTCTAACCTACCTGGGGGTTACCTGAGGGCAAGGTTTGTTTCACCTACCTTGGAACTCACTGAGGGCAGAAAAGTGCTGGTCACTGTTCAAAAATATTATGAGGTAAATGAACAATCAGCAGCCACCTGAGGCAAAAGGTTAAATTGAGGTCAACTATAGACACTGAGAGCCAGGCAGGTAAAGCTGGGGAGAGAGGTTCTTTGGGGAATTTGAGCATTCAAAAGTGTCTGTATAGTGGGGACTTTAGAAAGCCACAGACATGACCAGTGCAGAATGCATGCTTAGAACAGACCTCAGAAGACCTTAAGCTTTTACCTCTGACTTATCTCTAGGCACAATGCAAGCAGAAGTGAAAGCTAAGGCAGGGTTGTAAATAGCTTGGTTAAACATTGAAGGAGTGCCAGTCTTCAAAAACTGGGAAAGGGTTTCTTTTCTTTTTATTTCTTACTCTTATTCTACTTCTCCTTTTTCTTCCTCTCCTTCTCCTCCTCTCTCTCCTCCTCCTCCTTGTTCTACTTCTTTTTCAGCTCTCTCTCTCTCTCTGTCTCCCCTGTCTCAGCTGGTTCCTGGCATTTAAGGAAACCTTTCAAAATACTAGCTGAACCTACACTAAATGAACAGTTCCCTTCAGAGACCACATATAACAAAAAAGTACAGTTTAACAAAATCGTTTAGAAAAGTCACAAAACAAAGTCACTAAATAAAGAAAGAGCTAGTGTCTACATCAAGCTACATAAACAGACTCCAAAGGGGGGGGAGGAGTCTGATTTTCAGGGCTATTACATTATAATATTCAAAATGTCCAGTTTTCATCAAGCACATTATGCTGAACAGGAAAAAAAAAAAACTTAAGTCACATGCTGTAGCTATATGATTCCATTTATTTAACATTATTGATGTGAAGAAATTACAGAGATGAGAACAAATTAATTATTGTCAACCATTAGGGATGGTGAGGAGGAAGGAGATAGGTAAGATCTATACCTACACCTTCTCAAGGTAGCATGAAGTACATCTTTTAATTCTGTTTCTTGATTGTAGGGTGGTTACATGAATCTACACATGTGAAAACATGATATAGGAGTACATACACACTGTATACCAATATCAATTCCTTGCTTTGGTATAATATTCTCATTCTAGAAGGTAACCATTGGGACAAACCAAGTGAAGAGTATGTGGGACCTGTCAGTAGTATTTTTATAACTTCTGTGAATCTATAATTAGTTCAAATAAAAAGTTAAAAAATGGGAACTTAAAACATTACATTTTGTAATTGGATATTGATAAGGAGTAGGAAAGCTATTGATTTTAGTGTTAACATCTATATCAAGTCTCCTTAACAAATTCTAACTAGAGCTAATTGCCTTTTCTGTTGGCTTTTTTGTAAGTTATAACTCATTACCTCAAAATAATGACAGTTTTAAGCTTTTCCTCTCTTTATCTCTTTCTCTTTTCTTACTGAATTAAGACATTGAACACAATGTTGGAAAGTAAAAGTAGTAGCAGACATTTTTTTCCTGTAAAGAATGCGAATTCTTTACATTTTCTATCACTAAGTATGATGCTTACTGTAGGTTCTAGTAGATTCCCTTTATGATGTTAAAAAACTTCCTTCTATTCTTGATTGTATTTTATTTGGCACATTATGTATCCCATTGTTTAAAATTTAGTATGTCAGTATTTCCTTGTATTCCCCTGGATGTACTATGACTTTTAAATTCTAAACTTCCTAAATAAGTTTGTTAATTATAGTAGTTTAGATATAATTGTCCATTTTTATTAATTTTCATATTTTCCACAGGTAAAAGCACACAGAAGGGTAGCTTCAGACTGAAAGGCAGTTTTCCAGGGATGAGTCACAAGTTACCTCACCTATGAGAATCAGCTGATCTGATTGAAGACCTTACTGAGTCTTACATAGGTATTATCTTCTATGATTAGCTTTCTTTAGTGCTGACAGTCTGTTCTGCTTGAATAGTAGCATAAGTTGGCTTCTCAACCTCAGATGATTAGCTAAAATTAGTCTAAAAACTGAGGTTTTAGACGTTTATATTGATAACTATAAAACTTGGCTTGCGTTGATACTACCTAAGATTTATACAGTGTGAGGAGGCCTCTGGCCAGGGGAAATATTTTACTCTGTTGACATCTCTTAACTACTAGTGGGTCAGCACAGATTTTAATTTTCCTTCCAGATCCATGGCAAACTCAAGTTGCAATATGCTGCTTAGTCCTGTCCCTCTATCTCTTGAAAAGCATGAAAGAAAAGTCACAATAGTGTAAGCTTTCTGTGAGATTTTATACTTCTACTGAGTGAAATGCAGGCCTCCCTGTATCCATGGCAGTATTGGTCTGATATCTTTTCCTCTGCCTATTATCCTGTCTAGTGACATGAGTCACCCAAGCCCCCTGGGCAACATTTTCATCTGATTTATCTAATTAAAGGAGAGAGAGGCCAAGGATTGGTGTCAGGCTAGTGTCCCAGCTAAACCATTTGAGTAAGAGTCTTTGAAACATATTAGAGAACGATCTGAAGTCAATTTCTGATGAATAATAGACAACAGATATAATTGGAAAAATAAATAAATTCAGAAAAAAGAGTGAAAAAAACCTTGCTTATCTTCATTGTAACTTATCAAGTTGTTTTTTTTTTTTTCTGTCAAACCTGGGGATAAGAACAGTGACATGTAATTCTCCTTAAATATGGAATACTCAGGAAGAGATTGAGTCTGAATGGCTAAAAGTCACTCCTGTGGAGAGATGTTCTTATACGATCAAGTTCTGATTATTACAATAATACTGCTAGTAATGTCCTGTACGTGTGCTAATCTGTATAATAGGGAACTTCTTGGTTTTGAAAAAAATGTTTTTTACTTTCCATGAATGGCTCGTGTTTGATGCTTTCTCTGGAGTTTACACGAGTTATGAAAGTGGGACATGGTGGTATGGAGCTTCATGCTCCTAATTATTTCTATTCTTCCAGTTTTGCCCCTATCCATCATAATTCGCCTTGGAAAGTGAAGAGGAGATAAGGCAGGGTGCAGAAGAACAGCATGGGCACTTAACATCAGAAATGCTTAAATCTTCCTCACACAGAACCCCAGTTGAAATCTTTCTTCCTTTCTTTCTTTCTTTCTTTCTTTCTTTCTTTCTTTCTTTCTTTCTTTCTTTCTTTCTTTCTTTCTTTCTTTCTTTCTTTCTTTCATTAGTCATCCATTTTACACACATCCTGTATACATGTCAATCCCAATCTCCAAATTCATCACAGCACCCCCCCCCCCCCACTGCTTTCCCCCCTTGGTGTCTACACGTTTGTTCTCTACTTCTGTGTCTCAATTTCTGCTCTGCAAACTGGTTCATCTGTACCATTTTCTAGGTTCCACATATATGCGTTAATATATGATATTTGTTTTTCTCTTTCTGACTTACTTCACTCTGTATGACAGTCTCTAGATGCATCCACGTCTCAACAAATGACCCAATTTCATTCCCTTTTATGGCTGAGTAATATTCCATTGTATATATGTACCACTTCTTCTTTATCCATTCGTCTGTTGATGGGCATTTAGGTTGCTTCCATGACCTGGCTATTGTAAATAGTGCTTCAATGAACATTGGGGTGCATGTGTCTTTTTGAATTATGGTTTTCTCTGGGGATATGCCCAGTAGTGGGATTGCTGGGTCATATGGTAATTCTATGTTTAGTTTTTTAAGGAACTTCCATACTGTTCTCCCTAGTGGCTGTATCAATTTACATTCCCACCAACAGTGCAGGAGGGTTCCCTTTTCTCCACACCCTCTCCAGCATTTGTTGTTTGTAGATTTTCTGATGATGCCCATTCTAACAGGGGTGAGGTGACACCTCATTGTAGTTTTGCTTTGCATTTCTCTAATAATTAGTGATGTTGAGCAGCTTTTCATGTGCTTCTTGTCCATCTGTATGTCTTCTATGGAGAAATGTCTATTTAGGTCTTCTGCCCATTTTTGGATTGGGTTGTTTGTTTTTTTAATATTGAGCTGCGTGTGGTGTTTATACATTTTAGAGATTAACCCTTTGTCTGTTGATTTGTTTACAAATATTTTCTCCCATTCTGAGGGTTGTCTTTTTGTCTTGTTTATGGTTCCCTTTGCTATGCAAAAGCTTTTAAGTTTCATTAGGCCCCACTTGTTTATTTTTGTTTTTATTTCCATTACTCTAGGAGGTGGATCAAAAAAGATCTTGCTGTGATTTATGTCAAACAGTGTTCTTCCTATGTTTTCCTCTAAGAGTTGTATAGTGTCCGGTCTTACATTTAGGTCTCTAATCCATTTAGAGTTTATTTTTGTGTGTGGTGTTAGGGAGTGTTCTAATTTCATTCTCTTACATGTGGCTGTCCAGTTTTCCCAGCACCACTTATTGAAGAGACTGTCTTTTCTCCATTGTATATCCTTGCCTCCTTTGTCATAGATTAGTTGACCATAGGTGTGTGGGTTTATCTCTGGGCTTTCTATCCTGTTCCATTGATCTATATTTCTGTTTTTGTGCCAGTACCATATTGTCTTGATGACTGTAGCTTTGTAGTATAGTTTGAAGTCCGGGAGCCTGATTCCTCCAGCTCCGTTTTTCTTGCTCAAGATTGCTTTGGCTATTTGGGGTCTTTTGTGTTTCCATACAAATTGTGAAAACTTTGTTCTAGCTCTCTGAAAAATGCCATTGGTAGTTTGATAGGGATTGCATTGAATCTGTAGATTGTTTTGGGTAGTATAGTCATTTTCACAATATGGATTCTTCCAATTCAAAACATGGTATATCTCTCCATCTGTTGGTATCATCTTTAATTTCTTTCATCAGTGTCTTATAGTTTTCTGCACACAGATCTTTTGTCTCCCTAGGTAGGTTTATTCTTAGGTGTTTTATTCTTTTTGTTGCAATGGTAAATGGGAGTGTTTCCTTAATTTCTCTTTCAGATTTTTCATCATTCGTGTATAGGAATGCAAGAGATTTCTGTGCATTAATTTTGTATCCTGCAACTCTACCAAATTCATTGATTAGCTCTAGTAGTTTTCTGGTGGCATCTTTAGGATTCTCTATGTATAGTATCATGTCATCTGCAAACAGTGACAGTTTTACTTCTTCTTTTCCAATTTGTATTCCTTTCATTTCTTTTTCTTCTCTGACTGCCATGGCTAGGACTTCCAAAACTATGTTGAATAACAGTGGTGAGAGTGGACATCCTTGTCTTGTTCCTGATCTTAGAGGAAATGATTTCAGTTTTTCAACATTGAGAATGATGTTTGCTGTGGGTTTGTCATATATGGCCTTTATTATGTTGCAGTAGGTTCCCTCTATGCCCACATTCTCGACAGTTTTAATCTTAAATAGGTGTTGAATTTTGTCAAAAGCTTTTTCTGCATCTATCGAGATGATCATATGGTTTTTCTTCTTCAATTTGTTAATATGGTGTATCACATTGATTGATTTTTGTATATTGAAGAATCCCTGCATCTCTGGGATAAATCGCACTTGATCGTGGTGTATGATCCTTTTAATGTGTTGTTGGATTCTGTTTGCTAGTATTTTGTTGAGGATGTTTGCATCTATATTCATCAGTGATATTGGTCTGTAATTTTCTTTTTTTGTAGTATCTTGTCTGGTTTTGGTATCAGGGTGATGGTGCCCTCATGGAATGAGTTTGGGGGTTTTCCTTCCTCTGCAATTTTTTGGAAGAGTTTGAGAAGGATGGGTGTTATCTCTTCTCTATATGTTGATAGAATTCACCTGTGAAGCCATCTGGTCCTGGACTTTTGTTTGTTGGAAGATTTTTAATCACAGTTTCAATTTCATTACTTGTGATTGGTCTGTTCATATTTTCTATTTCTTCCTGTTTCAGTGTTGGAAGGTTATACCTTTCTAAGAATTTGTCCATTTCTTCCAGGTTGTCCATTTTATTGGCATAGAGTTGCTTATAGTAGTCTATTAGGATGCTTTGTATTTCTGTGGTGTCTGTTGTAACTTCCCCTTTTTCATTTCTAATTTTATTGATTTGAGTCCTCTCCCTCGTTTTCTTGATGAGTCTGGCTAATGGTTTATCAATTTTGTTTATCTTCTCAAAGAACCAGCTTTTAGTTTTATTGATTTTTGCTATTGTTTTCTTTGTTTCAATTTCATTTATTTCTGCTCTGATCTTTATGATTTCTTTCCTTCTGCTAACTTTGGGTTTTGTTTGTTCTTCTTTCTCTAGTTCCTTTAGGTGTAAGGTTAGATTGTTTATTTGAGATTTTTCTTGTTTCTTGAGGTAGGCTTGTATAGCTATAAATTTCCCCCTTAGAACTGCTTTTGCTGCATCCCATAGGTTTTGGATCATCGTGTTTTCATTGTCATTTGTCCCTAGGTATTTTTTGATTTCCTCTTTGATTTCTTCAGTGATCTCTTGGTTATTTAGTAACCTATTGTTTAGCCTCCATGTGTTTGTGTTTTTTACATTTTTTTCCCTGTAATTGATTTATAATCTCATAGCATTTTGGTCAGAAAAGATGCTTGGTATGATTTCAATTTTCTTAAATTTACTGAGGCTTGATTTGTGATGCAAGATGTGATCTATCCTGGAGAATGTTCCGTGTGTGCTTGAGAAGAAAGTGTAATCTGCTGTTTTTGGATGGAATGTCCTATAAATATCTATTAAATCTATCTGGTCTATTGTGTCATTTAAAGCTTGTGTTTCTTTATTAATTTTCTGTTTGGATGATCTGTCCATTGGTGTAAGTGAGGCATTAAAGTCCCCCACTATTATTGTGTTACTGTTTATTTCCTATTTTAGAGCTGTTAGCAACTGCCTTATGTATTGAGGTGCTCCTATGTTGGGTGCATAAATATTTATAATTGTTATATCTCCTTCTTGGATTGATCCCTTAATCATTATCTAGTGTCCTTCCTTGTCTCTTGTTGAAAATTTATTTGCATTCTTTAACCTCTATGTAGCAATGGTTTCAAAAGCCAATGGCCAATGGTATTCAACCCTGCCTATATATTAGAAGGAGGAGGTGTGTGTGGGGTGGTTGTGGGGTGGTGGTGGGGAGCATGCATGTGTGTGCTGTGCAGGGCTGAATAATACTGATACCAAGGCCTTGTTCCAGATCTGTTATATAAAAATTGCTGGCATTGGGGCCTGGGCATTTGTGTTTTAAAGTCTGGAGAAGGAGAGCAGGGACACCCAAGGTATTAGCATTTGGAGGAATTGCTGAGCATGATAGGAACCTGAACAACCTGCCTGCGCTTAGTCTTACAGTTTTCTGGAGGCATGAAAAATGTAACTCAAATGAGGTTGCAGACTTCAAATTCCTTGAAATGACAGGTAAATTCAGGCACATTGTAGAAAACAATATTGTTTGACAATCTGTACTTTACAGACACCTTTAGTAACTGCTTCTTGTAGTCAACCTCTAGGCCAGTGGTTCTCAAACTTGAGTGTACATCAGAATCACCTGGACGGCTTGTTAAAACCCAAACTGCTGGGCCCCACCCCCAGAATTTCTGATTTAGTAAATCTACAGTAGATCCCTGGAATTTCCATTTCTCACAAGTTCCCAGGTGATGCTGATGCTGATGCTGATGTTACTGGTCTGGGAACTATGCTTGCTTTAAAGAATAGCTTAGGAGAGGCGTACTTTTCAATCATAGTTGATTGTCTGTTGGTTTAGTCAGATCCATCTCTTAATAAAATAATTATTTTATTCTTAACAGTTATGGGTTATTAAAATGGCATAGATATATAAACATAGGGAACTGGGGGCTGTGGACCTGGGAGGCTTCAATGATCAGAAGGGGACAGTGCATCTTTTCCAAGGTCCATTTGTAAATCAGCTGTTCAGAGTGAAAGGTGTTTCATCCCCAGAGGAGCAGTGCCTTGAGTGGGTGCTGGGATGCTTAGTCAATCCATACAGCCTAATCAAGTGGTGTGCTGGTTTTCAAATTATATGTATCAATTAATTGTAAGTGAGTTTTATTACTTTTGCTTCTTCACCTTTGCAGTGTAAATTTTAATTTTTATATAGATTGTTGGAGATTTAACTCTGAACTCAAGCAGATTTTTCCCAGTCTGTCCATAGCTTGTTATGGAAATATTTCTGGTCATAGATAAACTCAACTCCACATGGAAAGTTGTCATTAATGTTTTAAGTTAGAAGCAATTACCTTTGAAATATGTTTGTAACAAAATATGTTTGGATGCTCCCTGCCACTGACTCTACTTTTCTTCTGAGGCCATTCAAGATGGCTGTTCTCTTGCTGCGTGTATATCCCCTGCTCTACCAGTCCCTGCCTCACTCCCATGACTATCCAGTCCTCCTAATTATAGGGCGTAATCAGTAATTGCCTACATGCCTGCCCCCGCACTAGTTGCTCGTTTCCCTGGTAACAGATGAGTCGACATGACGTCAATTCCCTCTATAAATGGTAGCCTCTTTCTCTCCCATGTAGTGAGGAGTGCTGCCGTGTCCTGCCTGCCTGCCGTCTGCTGAACACAGTGGGGGTGTCACTCCAGGACCCTTTGTTTCAGATGTGTAAGATCCTCTGTACAATATACCGTTGCTGTGTCTGTAGCTGTCTCCGGGTTCTTTCTTAGGTCTCGAGGCTGGGCAACTACAAGGCCTGCAGGTCTGTGGAGGGTAGCCCAATAGAGGCTATGGGAAACGGCAATATTTGTTTGGCTTAAATTAGAAAACCTGACATTGATATTGAATACTTGAGAGTAGTTACCTGTAAACTTTTTTTTTTGTAAGAAAGTGTTTGACTTATTATTTCAATATCTTTAAAACTTAAGTTTTCTAGTTCTTTTGCAACAGTGTTGGCTTTTTTAAATTTTTGAGTAATTTATCCATTTAACTTTGGTCAGCATCTTGATCAGAGTATAGTAGACTATTGTTGGAGGAGGTCTTGTGAGCTGGACCCTGGCAATTGGAAGCTCTTCACCCCCTCCCCTGTCTAGGAATATACATTCTGTCCACAGTTCCTACAGTGGGACTCGGTTTCAAGGACAAAACCTTGAGAGTAAGGAGTGATTGAGACCACCTGAACTGAATATGGGGTTGAACCCAATTAAGACCTCTATATAAACTCTTAAGATTCTGGTGGGCTGGTGTGGAGATCTGCTCGTCTTATGACCACCCAAGACAAGCCCTGTATGTAAGTTCTGTTGCTTATTGTTGTAAAACTGCCACTTACCAATTTGGAGTGGTCTGCCTCTTTTTTTGTTCTCTCTTTGCCCTCTAGTTTCAGATTTTACCTGACAACTCCCAAAAGTGTTCCCCAGCCACACCGTTTCCCTTAGCCTCTGTTGGGCTGAATTGTAATACTGAGAGCCTTTATAGTTCTTTCTTTATTTTTTCCACCACTACTTAATAGGACAGAAGGAACAAGAAATATTTGGAGACTTTATGTACCAGTTTTAATTTTGGTTAAAAATGAAAAACATGCTTACTTGATATGTAATGTAGTTAAGATTCTCCCAGAAATGGCTTTCTGAAGGACCTGGGAGCCATTCCTTTAAAATGTAATCAAGAAAGATAGCATCCCTATCTCCTCGTCTCTGTCAGAGGGTCAGAGCCTAACTTCATTGGGTCCATTGCTCCAAGATGTAAAACTACCTCTCATCATAAAGATATGAGAAGCTTATTTTCTTTTGGCTAAAGCAAATTAGCAAACACAGGTGGCCACCATAATTACCGGGTGAAGTTGGGATGAACTATGCAGGACACATGGTGCTGTCAAGTCATCTTACTTGAGGACTAGTTATTGTTCACCTTGAACACGTGGTTAATGGGCTGTATGTTCTTGGCTACATAAAAGGGGAAGATTTCTTTCTGTCTTCGCAATCCCTTAGCAGACTGACTGTGATGCACTTATGTTCTGGCTTAATGTTCATTCAATAATAAACTCTATTTCTACTTTTGTGAAAAGTTTTCTGGGTTGGCAGAAGGTTTTGTCTTGGATTTATATTTCTCCAATATATTTTCTATATTTGCGTGTGCTATATAATATAACCCTCTGAACTATGCATTTTTATGTCAATGTTTTGAAATAGCTTAAATTCAGAAAAACTGACTTACCGAAGTTCATATAACTTATAAATGAAGAATATAATTTGAACTTTTATTTTTTTAGCTCCACAGTCTTTTATTTCATTGTGCCACATTTCTCATAAACAGACATATCACTTATTTATATGTTGTCATACTGCATTCAATAACATTGACTTGTTGTTGACATGAGAATTACCAAGGTTTACTTGCTAAATGTGGTCAATTGACTTAAGGGCCAAGTCAGATGGAAGACAGTTCTCTTCATTTATGCCTGGAGCAATAACTTTGTGGCAACCAAAATTACTGCATCTGGTAGTGAGGAGCATATTTATCTCCAAAAGCATGAATTCAAGTCCTTTATTTAAAGTACCTAGAGTGCAAAGCAACCATAAACAGTTGGAATACTACCTGTTAAACTAATACCGTATTTAAAAATTTTTTCTAACCTTCTTTATCAATGTAAACAAACCAAAACTTACTACCTGGTGTTTGTGGTTTCTTGGTTGTTTTTTTTTTTTTGCCTCAGGTTCTGCATTCAAATAATGATATCTTTGGAAGTACTCATGAATTTAAATAGCATTTCCTGACTAAAGAAATCCTTGTAAGAACTAAGCACTAATGTTTATTAAGATAAAACATTGTTATATGTAATTGATTTTAAATTATTCTAGTACCCACATTTTTAATATTTCTTTTCTATTTCTCCTGGACTTTTCTCTTTATACCTTTGAAAAAGTTTTAATTGTTTTGTATATTCTTAAGTTCATATGAATTCAAAATGTTGAAGTATGTTAGCTGCTTTTTTACTGAAGTATAGTTGATTTACAATATTATATTAGTTTCAGGTATACAACATAGTGATTCAGTATTTTTACAGATTATACTCCGTTTACAGTTATTACAAAACAATGGCTATATTTCCCTGTGCTGCAACAAGGGTATATTATCTGCTTCTTGCAGTTTTCAAAAAGTCCTACAAGAGAGGTGAACTCTTGCTAGAGCTAGCCTTTCTGCAGATGGAAATGGCAAAGTCTTCATCTTATAAGGCACCTGCCTCAGGTGAGGTCTTTGCAAGGTGTCCAGGCAAGTGAAGTCTGGCTCTCCATCAAGAAGGTGGGATCTGCTACAATTGGCCGAGGGGGTTCAAGTTTCTCAGGTTCTTTCATGCACATGAATCTTTCCCAGGTATCAGGGTCCCACTCTCTATTAGGGTCCTGGTTTTGATGCAGAAGTCCTGCTGAGGCTATCATTCATCTTGTAGGTGTCCTACCAGTACCTTTAAAGCCTGAACCTGATATTTTCCCCACACTTGGACCTGCAAAGGGTCTTAAATGTTGCTATGAGGCATTCTGATTTTCACAGTATGGCTTGAATTGAGTTGAATAACCCAAACCTGTCTTTGCTTTAAAAAAAAAAAAACAAAACTCTAAAAAACAGTTAACCAAAGGCAGCCAATTCTATAGACCTTATTATCATTGACCCCAAACCTTTCAAGTGCTATCCCTGCCTCATAAGCCAGTGCTTCACTTTCACCTGTAACTTGTCCTAATCTGCAGAGGATTAGAGTGTTATAATTATGATGCTTCTGCAGCCAGTTCTGATCACCACTCCACCTATCGACAGCACTGGGGTCCTGATTGCCAGCTGACCTGTTGGTCACTGAGAACAACCAAGGATCCTAACCTGAGGGCTCTCCCAAACTAAGGATCTACTGTCTAGGGCCACTCTCTAGACCAGCTATCTTAGCCTGGGTCCCCCCAAAAGCAGAACCTGAGACAAAGCCTGCCTTTCAGGTAGGTTAATTTAGAATATGCTTCCAGAGACCCAGAGATGGGGGTGATAGGAAGAATAAATCAAGAAAGGAAGGAAAGTATATCCCAAGTAACATCTTTGGGCTGGTTACTGCTGTAGAAAACTGGGACTCAGTTCTGTTGGGGACCCTTGGAAAAATGGTGTGGATTTTTCCACGTTCCATTCAAAACATGTGAGGTTAACATTTATCAAAAAGTCCCTCTGTTAGTTTTCCCTTGCTGCTGTAACAAATTACCACAAACTAGCAGCAACACTCATTTACTATCTCACTCTTTCATATGTCAGAAATCAAGGTGTTGGCAGGGCTGTAGTCTTCTCTGGAGATGCTAGGAGAATCTATCTCCCTGTTCATTCAGGTTTCTGGCAGAATTCTGTTCTTGCTTTTTATGATTTTCAGAGGATCCAAGTTTCCACCAATATCATTTTCCCACAACCTGAATAATTTCCTTTAGCATTTATCATAGTGCAATTATATTGGTAATACGTCTTCTTAGTTTTCTTTTACCTGGAAATCTTTAGTTTGCCTTCATTCTTGAAGGAAAATATCCTGTATATCTAGGATAAAGATATCATAGAATCCTTGTTAGACCAAAAAAGAAAAAAAAAAAAAAAAAAAAACCAGTTTTCAGCACTACAGAGAGATTTTCTCACTCTTCATGGTTTCTGATGAGAAATCAGCCATTAATTGGATCATTTGTCCCCTGTATATAACGTTTTTTCCTACTGCTTTCAAGAGTTGTTCCTTATTTTTGATTTTCACCATTTTGACTGTGATGAGCCTCATAACAGGTTCTTTGTGTTTATTCTGCTTGATGTTTAATATCTTCTTTCTGAAAAGTACCATATTTCAATAAATTGGGAAATTTTCAACTGTTATTTTATATTTTTTCTGCCTCACTTTCTCCTCCTGGTATATCAATTACATGTATATTAGATCATTTGATACCATCTAATCAGCTCTTGAGACTATTTTTTTCTCAATCTTTTATCTCCGTGTTCTTTGACTTGAACAATTTTCTATCTCTTTACTTCCATTCACCAAAAGTTTACTTCATTGGTGATAATTATAAGAGCCATTTAAAATTTCTTATAGTTAGCTCCAACATTTGTTCATCTCTGGGTCAGATCTGACTTTTTTTCCTTTTCTCCTTTGTATTTTCTTGGTTTTTCTTGTGTTGGATAATTTTGGATTGCATTCAAGATATTATGAATGTTGAAAAGATTCTAGCTTCTGTTATCTGTGATAAGGATCATTTCCTTTGCAGCAGGTACTTGGCTTGTCTGGATTTGAACTATAAGCTCTGCTGCATGGGTATCATATCTGGTCTCAATTGAGAGCTTTTGTCTTTAATTCAGGTGCTTTGAGTCTATTCTGCTTTGAGCATGTTCAGGTTCAGTTGGAGATACTGACAGAAGAGTTTGGGAATCCCCTTTATGGTTTTTGCCACTTCAGAACTGCCACACTTCCTTCAGAGTTTGACATTGCCTAGCTTCACTGTTCTGGTTCCCCAGACCAGAGAGAGTGAGACTTTCTCCATGTGAGACCCTCTCACCACTGTGTGTTCCATGTGCATGTATTTAGTCCTAGGTTAAGGCCACAAAAGATGTAAACATACTCATGGAGCATGCCATCTTCCCCATTCCAAGTGAGTGTGCACTTTCCACCGGACTCTGTTATCTTCATTCTCCAGTACCTTCAGATATTTGCTTTTTGTATCATGTCTAAGTTTTATAGTTGTTTTCTGCAGAGGGGTCCATCTGGTAGCCTTAGTGTCCTACTTGAAAGTGAAATTTCCAGTGAAATCTGGTCCTGGGCTGTTAGAGACACAGTGGTCATCGTTTGTTCCCTTTTTACTTCCCTCTCAGAAGGAGACAATATTCTCAGGAGTATGGGCTCTCTGCACACCGGTGATCCCCCTATGCAAAGAAGACATGGACACCACATGCTAGTGGGTTCACTCTTGAGATTTAAGCTCAAATTCTACAAGTACAAAAATATTCTAGTTGGTATTCAGCTGCCTTAGTAGTAAAACCATAGTCCTCATTCATTCATTTATTCATTTCCCTTATTTAACAAATACTGAGTGTCTACTATGTGCCTGGCACAACGCTGTTATTTTGAGTTATGACAGTGAACAGTATATACATGGTCTCTGCTATTACAGTTAATGTTCTATCAGGAAAGACATTATAATTAATGAGATAAGATATAATAGGGAGAATACATGTTGTTATAGAAGCCCACCTAAAGGACTTATAATTTGGCCAAGTTGTCTAGTGATGTTTCTATGCTGAAGTGATAAAGTTGATAGCTGAAAGGCAACTTGGAATTATCCAAGTGAAGAAGAAGAAGAAAGGAAAAACTAGCACATACAGAGAGATCATTTGCAAAGGCCCTCAGGAAAGTAAAAATATAGAAGACTCAAATACATAAAAAGAAAATGAGAGTGGTATAGCATAGAGTATGGGGAAAAGGGTGGTGAGATATGTGGGGTTAAAAGGACTGGGGAGTAGGGGGCAGGTCATGATGTGTCATGTAATATATGTGTGCTGGGTGTCTTCCAATATGTCCCTCACTCTCTGCACTGGAGGTCAACATGTATGGATTATATCAATGGTTCCTGCGCCTGTAGTTTCTGCCAATGAGGACCCCAGACAGTAGACTGGAAGGCAGGAGGAGAGTGAAATCAGGGTATTTATTTCCCTACTGTCCTTCCTATGAAATAGCCTTGAAGTAGTTGTGTTCCATAGCTTGAAGTCCCGCCTAATCTCAAGGAGGCTTCCTCCACCTGATTGTTTTCTCTTTTCTGCCTAGGGATAACAATAATCCCAGACTCCTAAATGCTCTGCAAAGTCAGGGAAGCAGAACTGCTATGGATATTATGAAATAAGGGGTTTATTATAGGAATAAGACCTTCCACAATGGTGGGAGAAGCTGGGGAAATAATGGTCCATGGGGAGAGTTAGAGGATTAGAGAGAAGTCATAAATCAGCCTTTCTGAAGCACTGGTACAGGTGTGCAAATCAAAACTTGTCAGGCAATCTGGGATGCTAGTCATTTTCAGCTCGTGGACTGGGATGATGATAGAGCCCTGGGGGAAAAGTCTGCATTTAACAGGGATCCTGGGGTTGCAGTTGAGAAGGACAGCTGGAACTGGGGCAAGGACCAGCTGGGACCCATCTGTACCTCTGTATCTGTCCTTTACCACTGTAAAACACTTGCCATCGGATTGTAATGGCCTCTGCCTCACTTCTGTCTTCCAGATCTCAAAATAAACTTCTTTTCTGGTCAACTCACATCCATAACCATACAGTGAAGGAGATTCTGAAAAATGTGGTTCTAGCTTAACCCTATTGACACGGTGCAATCCCACCACACTATTCCTTATGGTTTCCTTATGTTACACCCTATAGTACCTAAATAAGTCATTTCTTATAAGATCCACCTGAAATGATACTAATTTGAATGTGTCATGTCTTTCCCATTGGGACCCTGGATGATACACCATTAAAGTGTGCTTGGATTTATCCTCAGGAAAATTGAAAACTATTGGATTTCGAGCAGGGCAGTAATGGAACAGAGTTGTATGTTGAGAGATTATTTTAGATGCAGCATGTAAAGAATGAAACAGAGGACTGAGGTTGTGTTGGCTATGAATGGAATTGAAAAAATTCAGAGGCACAGAGATCAAGACCACTTAGGAATCTCTTGCGATTATCCATATGGCCATGGTGATGAAGGAAACTGGGCAGATTTAAAAGACAGTGATATCAAGTAGAATGAGTGGATTTGATGAGTTTTGATGCTATAACACCCAGTATTACATACTTCATTTAAATTTAAACATCTTTCTTTACTGCATAACAGCAAGTAGATGGCTTTTAGCTTTGTTCCCTAGCTCATGTGGAATGGAGACAGAAGGAGTTTTTATGTTATATTTAGATACTGCCTGACACTGAGCTCTTTTCCTGGACTAGAAGGAAGTATTATAAAACAATTCTACGGAAGAAAAGGCAAGAAACCTCTCTAGGTATTGAATTAGAACATTTACTGAGGACAATGTTGCTGCATTTAGAAAAAGAAAATCATTTATTTCAAAACTTAGATACGAATGCTAGTATGTTCACTAGGAAGTGTTTGTTTCTCCTTTGTGAGTTGCCATTCACATGGCACACAGAGCAATCTCCCAGAGAAGAGGGGACGGGCAATAAGCACCAGATTCTGAAACCTTAGCTATGAGATATTATCCCCCTACTTTGAAGGTTTTTTTCTTGTTGACATTTAATGATTCTGAAGGTTTACTGGTTACTTTGTCATTCTAGAATTCAATCAAGTTGAGTTAAAATATTTAAATATGTCAGAAACATATATCAATGAACACTGCTAAGGGGTAGAGAGAGGGTGGAAGGTCTTTCCATTTTGGAAGAATTCAGATGCCCTGGAGTATTAAGTCATTATTATAAAAACTCTGGAATTCTGTCCAGCTGATCTTTGTGATGCTGATATAAGCTAAAGGATTACTGAAAAATAGAGATGTCTCTAAAGCAATAGGTCTTTGTAACTTAGAATGGGACCTCTGATGCCTCAGAAATGAACTAAGAAAGAAATAAAGACATTAGAATCTTCATTTGAGTTATTTGTTGAGCATGGTGCTACCCATGGGGTGGGTTAGCATTCATAAAAGATGTTTCCCCCTGACATACTTGCATAAGGAAGACATTGCTTGCTATGATTATATTTTGCACTGGTTTCTCTCAGACATTGTTTTCATCTCCAGAACATTTTGTTTGTCCCCAAATGACTTCTAAAATATGTGGATTTTCAAAATTTGGGAAAACTCAAGAAATTTTAAAGCCAATACTTTATAGGAAGGGCATAGGACAATAAGGAATATAAGTTTTAGGAAGTGTAAAAGAAGATTGAGAAGCTATGGTGAGCCACTTGGTACAGAAATATACTGAAACATTGAAATCCCATCTCTAAAATGACCTTGGGATTATAAATTTAGAGTATACATTTCTAAATAGGGGACAGCTCATTATGCTGAGCTAGAATAAGAGACTGATGCCAGCTGTGAGGTAATTGGTTGAGATCACTGTCAACATTGTTTTGCCCAGGCAGTACTTTTCAGGTCCATGTGATTTAATAAAAATATCAACAAAATATCAGGACTACATTGGATACAGTGGGAATGAGAATGGATTGGTGAGAGTTTGAATGATGACTAACACCATGACACTCAGCAACACTTTAAGTCCCCTCTATTTCACAGATGGGAATGTATTCACTTGTTCCTGGCTCTCACTTGAATGGCTATTTCATATTCGTAGACAGGTATGACACCCCTATTATGTTTAGATGCCAGTAGCAACTCACTATTTCAAACTAGTTGACAGAGAAAATATTTGCAAATTCTAAAATGTGTCTTGTCTTTCAGTTGCATTAAGCAGATGAACATTGTTGCCTTAAACATGGGAATTTTCTAACACATGCATGACTTTTCAGAATTATACTAGTATCCTGGAGTTCTACCACATGCTTGACACCATGTTACATCTATTCTTAGAAAGTGAAATTATCCCTTTAAAAACAAACAAAAAAATTGTCCCAGTGTGAAGACAGTAAATTAATAGATATTCAGGGGCCAGAAGTGCACCAGAAGGCAGATGCATGGGGTTGAGAACATGTTTTACGGACAACTTTGATAAATCAGCAACTGAAAAGCCTACAAATTAGAAGTCCTGTGGGGACTGAAAACGCTATCTGACATACTATTAAAGCTAATTTGTTTATGTTAAGGAAATAAAGAATAATTATAGACAAAGCTAACAGGAACTACCATCACAGGCTTAATTAAATGCTTCCAGTGACATTTTGCAAATTATTTGTCAATTGGTGCTGTGCTGATGGAAGTGGCTGGTGTGGTCAGTTGACCATTTCACTTGTTCTTTACTGTGCTTGCAGTTGTTATGTTAACACACAATCCTAGAGAAAAACTTGCTTGTTCTGAGGGAGAAGACCATGTATTCCCTTCGTTATTAACTCTTTTTTCCCCTAAATAATCATACAGATATCATATTCCTCCTTGTAATCTTTTCGGGTTGGGAAATGTGCTTCAATATAGTGGTTAGGTTGTTGATCAACTGTGTTCACTTGGTCCCCTTGCTCATGATTCTAATATCAAATAAACTTGATTAAATTGCTTCTGATTTTAATGATCAGAAGCACTTACTTCAAGTTGTATCAACTAATTAAGTGCTCTCATTGCCTCTGGTTTACTCATGGCTTCTATTGCTAACTGCTTCTGTGTACTACCCTATCTTAGTATATAAGCATTTTGGGATATGCCAGCAGCCACCAACTTAATTATCTCTAAAGATTGTATGTTCAAAATCTCCAACACAGAGATGTTATTGGGTTAGTTAGACATTTTTGACCCTGTTGGGCAAATCTGTCATGCCAGATCACTTCAGATGCTACTGGCCATAAAGATATTGGCTGCCTATGGGAGAGGCGTAGATCTCTGTTTTACTCTTCTGTGGCTAGGATGGTTGAGTCACATAGTCAGTCTACCTTTTAAGGAGCTCCGAAAATGCACATAGAGCATAAAAGACTCCTTCTTAATACCCACAGAAATGTAAAATCTTGCATCATAAAGAACAGCTTCCACGATTGTTTGCCATGTTTTAGATCCTGAACTGAGTACATCATACATCTTGAGACATACCAGTCTCATAACAGGAAAAAGTATTATTATAAACAAGGAAGTTTAGCCTGAGGAAAGTTAAATAATATGCCCAATGGTATAATATCAGTAAGTGATACAGCCAGTACTTGAACTACATTCTAGGTAATTTATAATCCTAATTTCCTTGCCTACCACACTATGCTGTATCTGAGGTTATGGGAAAGTAGAGAGCTAAGAGGAGTTGTCTATGCTTTTGCTACCAAGTTGCTAGACATATCACTCAAAGTCCTTTAATATGTAAGTTCTCACATTTGGAAGAGTTTGCCGTGGTCAGGCAATGATACTATTCTTCTTTAAAAGAGAATCTATATAAAGATTGAATGAGAGTTTTATATAAAGCCTCTAATACAGTTCTTGGCACAAAATAGGCCCTCAGTGCATTATTATCTTTGGGGTCGTCAGTCTACTACTTCCAGGTAAAATTCCATGATGCATAGATAAACTCCTTTACAAAGGCATAGCACAGATGCAGCCATACCCATTGAAATCCTCCTGTTTTCAGTGGCTTAGTTTTATTTTATCATTGATCGTTTCTCTTCCTCCCCTCTTTTCTAGGCTGGACCTTTAGGTATATGTAGCTGAGTTGTGTTCCTTTCCCAATAATAATATATCACTGCGGTAATGGAGGAGGAATTCTGTAGAGTGTTTGTTGGCATGGAAGGACTTCTATCCTTAAATATGTCCTCAAATAGGAAAGGTAAAACAGGCTGATTGTGTGATGGGGAAATTAAACCATTAACTCTTCATTCGTCCAACCAGTATTAATACTTGCCATGTGCTAGATGTTGCGAGCATGTTATTACAGTAATGTGTAATCTGTTACCTGAATGTGAAATCTTTTTGATTCTGATGCAGAGTCTTCAGCTTAGTGTAAAACTAAGCCGACTTATTGGTTAATTATTATTTCTAGCTCATCATTTTTATACAGGGTCCCAACACAGGGACTCATCACCCGTGATTCACAAATTGAAAATTCTACAACATATAGTATATTGTGGGTGATTTATAGTATCTCTTCCCATCAGCCACAAGAAAAATTGTAAGCAATAAAGATGCTCATATAAGAAACAAAACGTATATAATAAAAAAAATTAAGAGCCATATACAGCAAGTGCTATCTTGGTTATTTTCACATTTTGAGGACTATAGATAATTCATATAAATGGGCATGTTTTTATTCTAATTATTTATGCTTCCAGTTCCAATGGGTTAGTCTTTTTAAAAAGGGATATAATTAAGGCCTGAGGAACTAGGCAACATATTTATCCAAGCATTACAGGGCTTTAGAATATGTGAAGAATCAACACAATTAAACTTCGAGATATTACTGCCTTGCTACTTTAAAAATGAGCTATTTTTAAAAATATACCCAGGGAAGCACTTTTTTAAAAGCAATTCTGCTGCTTATCTGCAAAACGTACATTTTAGGTTTGATATCAAGGTTTGAGCTAGTTGTTTCTACTTATTAAAATGGAAAACTGACTCAAATCTTGGTTTGCATCAAATAATTCAATATGTTGCACGTAGCTAGGACTGAGATTTACATCAGTGAGAACATGTTCGAAAGGGTGAATTTTGATTAGGTCCCAAGAGGAAAAGCACTTCAGGATCTGTTTGTGTGTATGTGTGTGTTTACACTTACACTTACATTTGCATTTGTATTAAAATTCATAGGCTCCTATGTTCTTGTTTGTTAAAATGCAACGGATTCCATAATCATGGGCGCTCTATTTTTATACAGGAATTAGAAACCAATAGTATAGATACAGCAACATGTTATATTGAAGCAGTCACTTTACTTTTGGAGTTCTGGACAAGGTGAATGCACCAAAGGAGAAATAAAGTATCATTACCCCAACCACACACAATACTCTGTGTTCCTTGGTTGCCATAGAAGATAATCAGAAAGGGCAGAGGAACTCTCTAAATAATGGAAACCATTTCTTCCATATCAATTGGAAAGCCTTATTGTATTTGTGCCCGGCAAGTGTGCTCATCAATGAAAAGAGACAGTTTTTTGATTAAAGCAATCACCTCTGAATTGATACTTTAGTGAAATAACTGTTATCCAGAAGATACTGCATTGAGAAATGTGCTCTGAACTTATGAAATTTATAGTTTAGCTGAGAAGATGAGATAAGTAGTGTTGACATTAGTATACATAGTATATGCTAATTAGTGAACACATAGCTTTGACCAGTAGGTCCTAAATATCATCAGAAGCATCAGGAAATGTTTTCACTCTCCTCCTTCCTTCCCGCCCTTCCTCCCTTCTCTATGGAGACATCAGTTTTCTCCAAAGAAGAACATTCTAGTTTCCTGGCTGGCCACCAGTGCCCCTGGAACTGGCTGGTGGTGGATGGGGAGAGGGGAGTTGGGGAGGCCTCATCCTTCATTATGAAGACTTTCATATATTCCTTTTCTTGTCAGTTAGGGGCCTTTTCCCTGAACTTGCCTATGCCTGTTGTCACTAAATCTGGAGCCTCTGTAGTTCAATCCTCCAGATCTACATCTGATCATTTCCTTCAGGAGTTGGGGAAGAATAGTTGCTTCTTGCTTGGGAGTGGGTGAGAGGCTCTCAAGTCTAACTAGACTTTCAAATAATATCTGATACCAGCTCTTTGTGTCGTCTTTGCCTATATGCCTGTTGATTCCAAATCCTGGAATCAATCTAAATGCCTGTTGATTCCAAATCCTGAGCTTCTCTGGGATTCTATAGGATGAATCAGATTGCTTCTTGTATACAACTGTAGACAGCACAATTACACCTAAGTCAATTGTATTCTTTTATTGTCCATCTTGCAAAATTTTGGTGACCTCTCTTGTCTGTTATCTACTCTCTAGTTCATTTTCCTTTTGGATTTATACTTTTAGTTCCTTTAATGTAATTTTAGTGAAATTTCTGAAGTAAGCCTAGATAATAGTTTACATATAATTTACTGTGTTTAACAGAATATCTCATAGTTTTCATTGGACTTCTATGGAAGTATCTACTTGGCTTCTAGAGAATTAGACTTGGATTACAGTATCTAAATTCTATATAGTTGTGTTTCCTGTCTTGTGATACATATTTTCACTTGTCTTGAGTTAAATATTTAGAGGATGGCTCCTTAAATATCCCCAAGTCACTCCCAGGTAGGTGCCTTCCAGTTGGCTGTTGATGAGACTTACATTCCCATCCTCCACTGTCTTGAATGTCATTCTTACACCTGAATAGGCCAGTTCCAACCATCCTTGATGTCAAATGGCAGAGAGGAGGCTTTGTGTGTTGCTCATACTCTTAGTGCAATTAAAGTCATGATATGGCTTAGAAACTTATTCCTTAGCCAGTTAGGGTCAACAGATGCCCCAGTTTTACAAGGCATCAGTAGAACTAGAAAGGAGAAAGTAGTTCCTATGGTAGCAACCCACTTTGTGGAGATGTAGGTAATGCAGAGAGAAGAATGGAAACAAAGTTAGGTTCTTTCAATTTCTGGAATTGTGGCCCCACAATTGACTTCTGTAAGTTGTTTTCTGCTTTGTTGCATATTCATACATCCCTTTCTCTTTCTAAGCAAGCATTCTCTAAAATTATTTAGGGTCTGTTTTATATATATATGTATATATGTATGTTATGAATGTGTGTGTGTATAAATATTGGCATGTGAATTAACCCAAAGCACACACTAAGGTCTTTAATATACCCTTTCCTACTTTCCTATTGGTCTTACTGGGCTTCTTGGTTGTAAAGAGATCCTGTCTATATTTTACATCTTTTCTTCCAAAGACAGACATTAACCCAAGCTTGTATTTGTTAGTACAAGCTCGAGCTGACATTGAGGTTCACAATTCAAGATAATTATCGGGCTATTGGAAGGTGGGGATCAGTGGTTTTAGTGTTAGTGACATGAACAAACTCCAACTAAAGTGAAAAATATTCTGGGAGGTTAGTTATTATGAGGGAGAGGAGTATGTAGGGGGTGAGTAAGAATATTCTTACCACAAAGAGGCATAGTCCAAGTGCTGCTTGAGTTCAAGGACTGTGTCTAATTTATCCTTGTATCCCTCAAAACCTCGAACATAATAGATGCTCAATAAATAATTGTTAAATAAGTGAAAGAATAAAAATATTAGTAAGGTAGTTCCTGCCTGTCGGAGCCCTTTCCTGAGCCTAGCCTTACAGGAACTCAGACAAGGCTCAGACAATGACAGCTTTGGGTTTTGTCCCAGCATATGGCACAAAATGATAAAGTAGAGTTTTCTGGTGGTATTCTCTGAATTCTAGGCCTTGGTGGTGATCCATAAGGATGGTTTTTGCTGTGCTGTCAGTAATTTTTTTCCCCCTACCTGCATAGCTACACTCCTATAATTTCCTCAAATGAGACACTTTCTCATTGTCTGCATTAAATGCTCTGTTTGGCCAACATTCATGCATACTTTAAAACTGCTAGGCATCCCAAATGATAGATGAATTAAGATAGAATTAAAATATGCTTTAGTAAGTTCATATATTTTAATCATTTCAGCTCGTTGTTTTTCTGGTCGTTTACTAATGTGGTTTGATTGTTCTTGTATCCTGGGGCTGTTTTAATGAAGAGCAATTTTTAGAAACTCAAGAAAATAAACAAACGGATAAATTGTCTTTGCATAGCTCTGCATCAGATTAAATGTTTGTCACTGGAAGTTCAGTTCTTGCAAGAAGTAAATGAAATGCTCTGACCTGTGCTCATAAAAATCAAGAATGAAGATCCTCTCTTCACTGAGTCCCGTGGCTCTCTGGGAGGTGAGAGCGTGGGCGGCAGCAGCAGTTTTTATTGCGAGCATCCTCAATTCTCTACCCCACCCGCAATTAGCAGGTTGCCTGTTCAGAGCGTGCTGTCAACCCATTAGTGCACGTCAGCTCTGAGTTGGGATGTATCTGCGAAACAAGAAGTTATGACATTTTGCCTTCGTCTCAGATTTTTTATTTTAAATTGTTGTTTAGAGGAAAACGTTCATGATTATTTTTATACTAATAGAATCATAATTCCATTTGGGACATGATTCAGAATCTCTAGATCTCATTTCCCCCTCCATTCTCTTATACATAAAATAAGGTTGGTAGTATTATCCATTCAGAGTCAAAAAGGAATATCAAAAATCCAGCACTTACCCATTTCCTGTCACTTTTCTATCTAGAACAATTAAGGTAGGGGATGTGTCTCTTTACAACTACCTGAGCAAATTTTAATTAGCAGAGCTAAATTAGATGAGTGAGGATGAACTGGAAAGAAAAGGTTGCCTGGGAAAATTCCTTAAGGTTCCAAACTTGAGAAGTAATCTTCTAGAAGCAGTTTGTGGGACTATCTAGCACACAAACTTATTTACTTGGTATTATTGCACCCCCTGTGGCCCTCAAGTTGAATGTCACATTCTCAGCCTTTCACAATGTTCTTTCTCTATTTTAAGTTTGACTTAGTCACTCTGTGACATTCTAACACTGCAGAACAAAACTTTCTAATGTCTCTATAGTAGTTAACCAAGAAATGAAATGAAGGTTTAGCCAAAACAGAAGAATGTACTCATACAGACAGATGGACTATATATATATATATTTGTGTAGAAACCAGTTAGGGCTAGTGAGAATTTCAGAGTCTGTTTCAAGTTCTTGAAAGCTTTTTTTCAAAGGGCTATAATGACTTTCATTGCAGCTTTTGTTGCCTTCCCTCATTTTGAATTGTGCATTTTGGGCAGGTCTAATTCCTACATGCATTCCTGTAGTTACATTTAATAATCAAAGGGTAACTTTCATTGTAGATGTGTGGCTCCCATCTCCTTTGAAATTACCTAAACTTCTAGATACAGATGAATTCCTAAAATAATTCATGGACTTCTAAAAGCATGTGTTTGGTATGTTAACTGCTAATGGAAAGTACTGAAACACTGGCTAGAGCAGAGGACTTGCCCTGCTGTCACTGACATCAGGATAGAAGACAAAGGGTATCGTAGCTTAGTCTTTATTTCAGCAACTTGATTGTAGCCTCAAGGAAATGTCCTCATTATTACTGTGTCTTCTACAAGGTGTAAAGAGACAAGGGAATGCTAAGATTCTCCTTTTAAATGTTGAATAATAGCTATCATTTTTTCACCATGACTTTGTGAAAAATTCTATTTTTTAATCTCTGAAGCATGGAGTACCCTCTATTTGTTTTCTTATTAGGTTTCCCTTGTCCCATTACTTGGAATGGAAGTGTAGATTTTACCAACAGTGCTTCTGAGAAAGAGCTTTAGAAATAAAGGTTGGCAAAAGTTAGTAATTAGAACTAGAATCTCTGACCTTACAGCATGCATCCGTTTCAATATAGGGTTAAAAAAAAGGGAGTTGTCAGGTGACTATGCACCTCTTTCTTTGTTCCTCTGGTTTCTGGAATAGAGAGACATTTTAGAGAAGATAAAATAGCTTAGATTTCTTTCACCATTTTCTTCCCTGTCCACGAAAGGAGAATGAGAGGAAAATATGATAGTACAAGTATTCTCAGAGAGGATTCTTTCTCTTTTATAATTTTACCATTTTTAAATGCTTATGCCTAGTCTATAGGGCATATATGTTGCACATTTTATCCCTACGGTGTGTAGCATTGTGTGCCACACATTCTTGGTAAGTATTTGCTGAATGATGAAGAAAATGATAATGATGATCACAGAGATTCTATCTGTAAAGACCAACCCACGTTAAGAATCCTATTCTCATCTTTAGATTTTCTTCCTTTGAAACATTTTAACTAAAACAAAATATACTTAGTCTTCTGCAAATATATCTTGTTCTTTCCTGCTTCTGCTTTTTCTTTTATTTATAATTGTCTTGCTTTCAGGATCTATAATTCCTGCTTTTCCTTTAAGACAGCGCAGAAATTCCCTTTTTCCATCAAGGTCTGTAGCCATATCACCTTGATCTTCCTCCTTTTAGCTGCTCAGAGAAGCCACAGTCTGAGGGGGTCAGTTTTGGCTGGGGAAGTTCTTGATGGTTTGGTGAGGGTACTTTCTGGGTTCCATATGGGGCTGTATTGCAGGGACCAGAGAGTGAAAATAATCCTTTCTAAGGTAGGATCTCCATCAGGATTAAAAGAAACACTTTATTAAAGTACAATTGACATACTGTAAGTTTCAGCCACTGTAAGTATACAATTCCATGAGTTTTAATAATTAATAAAGTTGGGTAACCATCAGCACAATCCAGTTTTGGAGCATTCCAATCACCCCAAAGATCCCAAAGATCTTTAGTTAAGCTCTACTCTCACCTCCAGCCCCAGTCAACCACAGAGCTTTCTGTTTTATAAGATTTGCTTTTATGAATATTTTATATAAAGGGAGTCATATGTATCTGTCTTCTTTCACTTAGCTTAATATTTGGCATGTGTCTTTCACTTAGCGTAATGTTTCTGAGGTTCATTCATGTTGCACTGCAGTTCATTTTAATTGGTGAATAGTATTCTATAGAATTGATAATCACATTTTGTTTATCCATTCACCAGTTGATGAATAGTTGAATTATTTCAAGTTTTTGGGCTATGACAAATAATGCTAAGAATATATGTATGTAAATAGTTATGTGGACATATGTTTTCATTTCTCCTTGGTATATACCTAGGATTGGAATTGCTAGATTGCATGGTAAGTTAAGGTTTATCTTTCAGAAATGGCCTGTATTAGTTATCTTTTGCTGTGTAAAAGTAAACTGCAAACTTAATAGCTATGTGTTGTTTTTAGCTACTATCTCATAGTTTTTGTGGGGCAGAGTCTGGGCTTGGTTTAGATGGGTCTTCTGGCTCAGAGTCTCTCACAAGTCTATAGTCAGCACGCTGACAGTGGTATTATCTCAGATCCCAGCTGGGGAAGAATCTGCATCCAAGCTCCTGTGGTTCTTGGCAGAATTTATTTCCTTATGGGTTGTAGGACTGCTGGCCTCAGTTTCTTGCTGTCTGCCAGAGGCTACTGTCAATTCTTTGCCATGTGGGCCTCTCTATAGGACAGCTCACAGCACAGCAGCTTACTTCATCAAAGTCAACAAGGGAGAGAGTCCACTAGCAAGATAGTAGTTACATTCTTACAAACTATAATCATGGAAGTAACATTCCTTTGCCATATTTTATTGGTTAGAAGCAAGCCACCTGTCATACCCAGACTCAAGTGGAGGTGATTACAAAAGGAATGACTACTAGGAGGTGGGAATTATTTGGGGTCATTTTAGGGTCTGTCTGCCATACTACCAAATTGTTTTCTAAAGTGCTTCTAACATTTGACATTACCACCAACAAAACATGAGGGTCCTAGTTTCTCCGCATCCTTACTAGCACCTGTTATAGTCTGTCTTTTTGATTATGGTCATCCTAGTGGGTGTGAAGTGGTATCTTAGTGTACCCTTGATTGCCCTTCCTTAATAACTAATAATGTTGGCCATATGTCCATGTGCTTATTTGCCATTATTATATCTTTGATGAAATGTCTCTTCAACTCTTCTCCCATTTTTCAATTGGGTTATTATTTAGTTGTAAGAGTTTTTTATATATTCTGGATACAAGTTCTTTATCAGATATGTGATTTGCAGATACTTTCTTCCAGGTCTTGGTTTTTTTATTTTCTTACTAATGTATTTTAAAGTGCAAGTTTTTTCAAGTTTGATGAAATTCATTCATTGATAGTCTTCTTTTATGGATCATATTTTGGTGTTATATCCAAGAGCTCTTTGCCTGATATAAGTTCTCAAGGATTTTACTGTGATATTTTCTTATAATTTTTTTATAGTTTTAGATCTTATATTTATGTGTATAACACATTTTGGGTTAGTATTCATGTATGGTGCAATGTAAGGGTCCAAATTCATTTCCAATATTGCTAATTTGTGTCTTTTTTCTTTTTCTTTTTGGTTCATTCTATCTAAAAATGTTAATTTTGATCATCTTTTCAAAAGAAAATTGGTTTCCTTGATTCTTTTTTTTAATCCACTGTTTTCCTGTTTTTTATTTAACCTATGTGGTCTCTAATCTTTATTGCTTCCTTTTTCTATTTGCTTTGGGTTCAGTTTTTTGTTATTTTTGTAGGTTTTTTTTAAAGTGGGATCTTAGGTTATTGACTTGTGATCATTCTACTTTGCTAAGATAGGGGTTTCTACATACTTCTCTCTCAGCATTGCTTTGGTTCCACCCTGCAAATTTTTAATCTGTTTTGTTTTCATTTCAATTTAATTCAAAAATATTTTCTAATTCTACTTATGATTTCATCTTTGACACTTGTATTATTTAGAATTGTTTAACCTCCAAATATTTAAAGATTTCCCAAAATTCTTTATATTGCTTATTTCTAATTCTGTTATGGTTGGAGAATGTATTTTGGATTATTTCAGTCATTTTAAATTTATTGAGACTTGTATTATGGACTGTCATATGGTCTATCACAGAAAGGTTTATATTCACTGAAAAGAATGTGTGTTTTGCTCTTATTGTGTGTAGTATTCTACAGATGTCATTTAGGTCAAGTTAGCTTTATCCTTGCTGATTTTCTACCTTTTTGTTCTATCAATTGTTGAGACTCGGGTATTAAAGTCTCCAACTATTATTGTTGGATTGCTTATTTTTTCAATTATATCAATTTTTGTTTCATGTATTTTTGGGTTCTCTTGCCAAGCACAATTTGCTTGTGTTATTATGTTTCCCTAATGAAATAATATTTTATCTCTATGAAATGGCCATCTTTGTTTTTAGCAATATTTTTTGTATTAAAGGTTATTTTGTCTGATATTAGAATAGCATTCCAGCTTTGTTACAGTTAAAATTTGTGTTGTATATTTTTTTACCATCCTTTACTTTCAACCTATTTGACAAAAATCCAACATCATTTCATAATAAAAATACTCAATAAACCAGGAATAGAAGGTAACTTCCTCAGCCTGATAAAGGACAACTCTGAAAAAAACAAAGCTATTATCATCTCTAATACTTAAAGACTAAATGCTTTCCTCTAAGACCAGGAACAAGACAAGGATGCCTGCACTCACCACTTGTATTCAACCTTGAACTAGAGGGTTTAGCCAGGGCAATTAGATTAAAAAAAAAAAAAGCATCTAGATTGGAAAGGAAGAAGTAAAATTATTTCTATCTGTTTCTATTTGCAGATGATAGAATTGTGTATATAAAAATCCTAAAGAATAACTAAAAAGAGTTAGAATTAATAAACAAGTTCAGCTGGTTTGCTGATACAACATCAATATACACAATTTATAGTATTTCTCATGGTTGTAATAACATTTCAAAATGATATTAAGAAAACAATTCTAATTCTATTTACAATAACATAAAAAAATAGTAATACATTTAACAAAAGAATTGTAAAAACTATACTCTTAAATAACTACAAAACATTGTTGGAAGAAATTTCAGAAGATCAAAATAATTGCGATAATATATTAATGGATTGGAAAACTTAATATTGTTTGTTAGGATGGAAATACTACCCAAATTGAACTACAGATTCAATACAATTCGTACCAGAATCCCAGATGACTTCTTTGTAGGTATTAACCAAATAATTCCAAAAACTCATATGGATTACCAGGGTCTCAAAATAGCTAAAAAATTCTTAACGAAGGAGAACATAGTTGTAGTACTCACACTTCCCAATTTCAAAACTTACTACAAAGTAAAATTGTGGCATTGGCATAACGATATACATTGATGAAATAGAACTGTGAGTCCAAAAATAAAGCATATATCTATAATCAAGTGTTTTTTTAACAAGGGTCCCAAGACCCTTTAATAGATTAAGAAAAATATTTTCTTTTTTTTCCATTATTTTGACCTATTTATAACCTTCTTAACCAATGTATTCAATACAATTGTATCCAGACATCAGCAGAAACATTCAATTTAGTTTGCTGAGAGGCAGATAAAAGGAAAGAAAACTAAGGAAGTCAACTTTCAGAACTTTTAAACCATGTGCTTAAAATGAAAGTCCTATTCTCCTCTTCCTCTCTTTTCATCTTCTCAAGGACTTCACTACATCTCTCTGTTGGATCACAATTTCTCTCCCTTTCCTAGAATATTCCCTAGTACTCTCCACGTGTAAGAATATATGAATTCCCCTTGACCTCATATTTCTGAAATAGAGACATATCTTGGAATTTCTTCTATTTAGACACTGTCTCCGTTCCCTGACTATACATGCCTTTTCCATCCACTCCATAAAGGGAGGATACTGTGGATCTGCAAATTCAATTTTCACTCCTCTATTCTTATTTGACTTAGGCATGTTCACAGATACTTTGGCCATACCTCCTGCAAAAAAGTCATTGTTAGCTGCTATGTTTTCTTATTTATCTGATTTTTATATTTGTCTGATGGTTACCTATTTGATTTTTTTAAACTTTATTTTATACTGGAGTTTAGCCAATTAACAATGTTGTAATCATTTCAGGTGCACAGTGACGGGACTAAGCCATACATGTGCATGTGTCCATTCTCCCCCAATATCCCCTCCCATCCAGGCTGCCACATAACATTGAGCAGAGTTCTCTGTGCTATACAGTAGATCCTTGTTGGTTATCCATTTAAAATATAGCTGTGTGTACATGTCGATCCCAAACTCTCAAAAAATGGTGCTGAGACAATGGGCTATCCACATACCAAAAAAAGTCAATCCCTTACCTTATACTATATACAAAAAACACAAAATGAATCTAAGACCTAAGTATAATAGTTAAAACTACACAACACTTAGAAGAAAACTTAGGGGTAAATTTTCATGACCTTGGCCATGGATTCTTAGATATGACACCAAAAGCACGAGAAACAAAAAATAGATAAATTGGACTTCATTGAAATTAAACTTTTCTGCTTCAAAAGACACTATCAAGGACCTGAAAGGACAACCCACAGAGGGGAGAAATTACAGATCACGTATCTGATAAGCACTATTCTAGATTATACAAAGGCCTCATACAACTCAATAATGATTAAAAAATTTTTTTTTAATTTGGTAAAATGCCTATACAGAAACTTTGCCTAAGAAGATATTAAAATGAGCAACTTGAACATGAAAAGATGTTTGAAATCATTAGCCATCAGGGGAATGCAAATGAAAACTGCAATGAGATACCACTTCATACACATTAGGGTGGCTAGGATCAAAAAGATAAGAAATAGTGTTGGTGAAGATGTGGAGAAATCAGAACCCTCATATACTGCTGGTGGGAGAGTAAAGTGGGGCAACCACTTTGGAAAGCAGTCTGGGAATTCCTCAAACAGTTAAACAGAGTTATAGCAACTATGCTCATAGGTATATACCCCAAAGAAATGTTGACATATATGTATGTGTGTATATATATATATATATATATATATATATATATATATATATATATATACACACACACACACACAAAAACCTGTAAATGAATGTTTATAGTAGTACTATTCATAATAACCAAAGATGAAATTGATCCAAATGTACATCAACTGATGAATGGATAAACATAAAGTGTTAGCCATAAAGAGGAATATTATTCGATCGTAAAGGAATGAAGTGATACACGGAAGAGCATGGGTGCTTTCCCCTAAAATAAACATGGATGAGCCTTGAAAAAATTATGCTAAGTGAAAGAAGCCAGTTGTACAAAAAATTCATGTGATTTCACTTATATGAAATACCCAGAATAGGCAAGTCTATAAATTTAGAAAGTAGATTAGTCATTGCTTGGGACTGGAGGGTGGAGTAGGGAATAATGGGTGGTATCTAAATAGTACGGCATTTCTTTTTTTTTTTTTTTTTTTTAAACATCTTTATTGAAGTATAATTGCCTTACAATGGTGTGTTAGCTTCTGCTTTATAACGAAGTGAATCAGTTATACATATACAATATGTTCCCATTTCTCTTCCCTCTTGCGTCTCCCTCCCTCCCACCCTCCCCATCCCACCCCTCTAGGTGGTCACAAAGCACCGAGCTGATCTCCCTGTGCTATGCGGCTGCTTCCCACTAGTTATCTATTTTACATTTGGTAGTGTATATATGTCCATGACACTCTCTTACCCTGTCACATCTCACCCCACCCCCTCCCCATATCCTCAAGTCCATTCTCTAGTAGGTCTGTGTCTTTATTCCCGTCTTGCCACTAGGTTCTTCATGGCCTTTTTTTTTTTTTTCCTTAGATTCCGTATATATGTGTTAGCATACTGTATTTGTTTTTCTCTTTCTGACTTACTTCACTCTGTATGACAGACTCTAACTCCATCCACCTCATTACAAATACCTCCATTTCATTTCTTTTTATGGCTGAGTAATATTCCATTGTATATATGTGCCACATCTTCTTTATCCATTCATCTGTCGATGGACATTTAGGTTGCTTCCATGTCCTGGCTATTGTAAATAGAGCTGTAATGAACATTTTGGTACATGACTCTTTTTGACCTATGGTTTTCTCAGGGTATATGCCCAGTATTGGGATTGCTGGGTCGTATGGTAGTTCTATTTGTAGTTTTTTCAGGAACCTCCATACTGTTCTCCATAGTGGCTGTATCAATTTACATTCCCACCAACAGTGCAAGAGTGTTCCCTTTCCTCCACACCCTCTCCAGCATTTATTGTTTCTAGATTTTTTGATGATGGCCATTCTGACCGGTGTGAGATGATATCTCATTGTAGTTTTGATTTGCATTTCTCTAATGATTAATGATGTTGAGCATTCTTTCATGTGTCTGTAGGCCATCTGTATATCTTCTTTGGAGAAATGTCTATTTAGGTCTTCTGACCATTTTTGGATTGCGTTTTTGGTTTTTTTGTTATTGAGCTGCATGAGCTGCTTGTAAATCTTGGAGATTAATCCTTTGTCAGTTGCTTCATTTGCAAATATTTTCTCCCATTCTGATGGTTGTCTTTTGGTCTTGTTTATGGTTTCCTTTGCTGTGCAAAAGCTTTTAAGTTTCATTAGGTCCCATTTGTTTATTTGTGTTCTTATTTCCATTTCTCTGGGAGCTGGGTCAAAAAGAATCTTGCTGTGATGTATGTCATAGAGTGTTCTGCCTATGTTTTCCTCTAAGAGTTTGATAGTGTCTGGCCTTACACTTAGGTCTTTAATCCATTTTGAGTTTATTTTTGTGCATGGTGTCAGGGAGTGTTCTAATTTCATACTTTTACATGTACCTGTCCAATTTTCCCAGCACCACTTATTGAAGAGGCTGTCTTTTCTCCACTGTATATTCTTGCCACCTTTATCAAAGATAAGGTGACCATATGTGTGTGGGTTTATCTCCGGGCTTTCTATCCTGTTCCATTGATCTATATTTCTGTTTTTGTGCCAGTACCAAACTGTCTTGATTACTGAAGCTTTGTAATATAGTCTGAAGTCAGGGAGCCTGATTCCCCCAGCTCCATTTTTCGTTCTCAAGATTGCTTTGGCTATTCGGGGTCTTTTGTGTTTCCATACAAATTGTGAAATTTTTTGTTCTAGTTCTGTGAAAAATACCAGTGGTAGTTTGATAGGGATTACACTGAATCTGTAGATTGCTTTGGTAGTATAGTCATTTTCACAATGTTGATTCTTCCAATCCAGGAACATGGTATATCTCTCCATCTATTTGTATCATCTTTAATTTCTTTCATCAGTGTCTTATAATTTTCTGCATACAGGTCTTTTGTCTCCTTAGGCAGGTTTATTCCTAGATATTTTATTCTTTTTGTTGCAATGGTAAATGGGTGTGTTTTCTTAATTTCACTTTCAGATTTTTCGTCATTAGTGTATAGAAATGCAAGAGATTTCTGTGCATTAATTTTGTATCCTGCTACTTTACCAAATTCATTGATTAGCTCTAGGAGTTTTCTGGTAGCATCTTTAGGATTCTCTATGTATAGTATCATGTCATCTGCAAATAGTGACAGCTTTACTTCTTCTTTTCCGATTTGGATTCCTTTTATTTCTTTGTCTTCTCTGATTGCTGTGGCTAACACTTCCAAAACTATGTTGAATAATAGTGGTGAGAGTGGGCAACCTTGTCTTGTTCCTGATCTTAGTGGAAATGGTTTCAGTTTTTCACCATTGAGGACAATGTTGGCTGTGGGTTTGTCATATATGGCCTTTATTATGTTGAGGAAAGTTCCCTCTATGCCTACTTTCTGCAGGGCTTTTATCATAAATGGGTGTTGAATTTTGTCGAAAGCTTTCTCTGCATCTATTGAGATGATCATATGGTTTTTCTCCTTCAATTTGTTAATATGGTGTATCACATTGATTGATTTGCGTATATTGAAGAATCCTTGCATTCCTGGGATAAACCCCACTTGATCATGGTGTATGATCCTTTTCATGTGCTGTTGGATTCTGTTTGCTAGTATTTTGTTGAGGATTTTTGCATCTATGTTCATCAGTGATATTGGCCTGTAGTTTTCTTTCTTTGTGACATCTTTGTCTGGTTTTGGTATCAGGGTGATGGTGGCCTCGTAGAATGAGTTTGGGAGTGTTCCTCCCTCTGCAATATTTTGGAAGAGTTTGAGAAGGATAGGTGTTAGCTCGTCTCTAAATGTTTGATAGAATTCACCTGTGAAGCCATCTGGTCCTGGGCTTTTGTTTGTTGGAAGGTTTTTAATCACAGTTTCAATTTCAGTGCTTGTGATTGGTCTGTTCATATTTTCTATTTCTTCCTGGTTCAGTCTCAGCAGTTTGTGCATTTCTAAGAATCTGTCCATTTCTTCCAGGTTGTCCATTTTATTGGCATAGAGTTGCTTGTAGTAATCTCTCATGATCTTTTGTATTTCTGCAGTGTCAGTGGTTACTTCCCCTTTTTCATTTCTAATTCTATTGATTTGAGTCTTCTCCCTTTTTCTCTTGATGAGTCTGGCTAATGGTTTATCAATTTTGTTTATCTTCTCAAAGAACCAGCTTTTAGTTTCATTGATTTTTGCTATTGTTTCCTTCATTTCTTTTTCATTTATTTCTGACCTGATCTTTATAATTTCTTTCCTTCTGCTGGCTTTGGGGTTTTTTTGTTCTTCTTTCTCTAATTGCTTCAGGTGCAAGGTTAGGTTGTTTATTTGAGATGTTTCCTGTTTCTTGAGATAGGCTTGTATTGCTATAAACTTCCCTCTTAGCACTGCTTTTGCTGCGTCCCATAGGTTTTGGGTCGTCGTATCTCCATTGTCATTTGTTTCTAGGTATTTTTTGATTTCCCCTTTGATTTCTTCAGTAATCACTTCGTTATTAAGTAGTGTATTGTGTAGCCTCCATGTGTTTGTATTTTTTACAGATCTTTTCCTGTAATTGATATCTAGTCTCATAGCGTTGTGGTCGGAAAAGATACTTGATACGATTTCAATTTTCTTAAATTTACCAAGGCTTGATTTATGACCCAAGATATGATCTATCCTGGAGAATGTTCCATGAGCACTTGAGAAAAATGTGTATTCTGTTGTTTTTGGGTAGAATGTCCTATAAATATCAATTAAGTCCATCTTGTTTAATGTATCATTTAAAGCTTGTGTTTCCTTATTTATTTTCATTTTGGATGATCTGTCCATTGGTGAAAGTGGGGTGTTAAAGTCCCCTACTATGATTGTGTTGCTGTCGATTTCCCCTTTTATGGCTGTTAGTATTTGCCTTATGTATTGAGGTGCTCTTATGTTGGGTGCATAAATATTTACAATTGTTATAGCTTCCTCTTGGATCGATCCCTTGATCATTATATAGTGTCCTTCTTTGTCTCTTGTAATAGTCTTTATTTTAAAGTCTATTTTGTCTGATATGAGAATTGCTACTCCAACTTTCTTTTGATTTCCATTTGCATGGAATATCTTTTTCCATCCCCTCACTTTCAGTCTGTATGTGTCTCTAGGTCTGAAGTGGGTCTCTTGTAGACAGCATATATATGGGTCTTGTTTTTGTATCCATTCAGCCAGCCTGTGTCTTTTGGTGGGAGCACTTAATCCATTTACATTCAAGGTAATTATCGATATGTATGTTCCTATTCCCATTTTCTTAAATGTTCTGGGTTTGTTATTGTAGGTGTTTTCCTTCTCTTGTGTTTCTTGCCTAGAGAAGTTCCTTTAGCATTTGTTGTAAAGCTGGTTTGGTGGTGCTGAACTCTCTCAGCTTTTGCTTGTCTGTAAAGGTTTTAATTTCTCCATCGAATCTGAATGAGATCCTTGCTGGGTAGAGTAATCTTGGTTGTAGGTTTTTCTCCTTCATCACTTTAAGTATATCCTGCCACTCCCTTCTGGCTTGCAGAGTTTCTGCTGAAAGATCAGATGTTAACCTTATGGGGATTCCCTTGTGTGTTATTTTTCCCTTGCTGCTTTTAATATTTTTTCTTTGTATTTAATTTTTGACAGTTTGATTAATATGTGTCTTGGCGTGTTTCTCCTTGGATTTATCCTGTATGGGACTCTCTGTGCTTCCAGGAGTTGATTAACTATTTCCTTTCCCATATTAGGGAAGTTTTCAACTATAATTTCTTCAAATATTTTCTCAGTCCCTTTCTTTTACTCTTCTTCTTCTGGGACCCCTATAATTCGAATGTTGGTGCGTTTAATGTTGTCCCAGAGGTCTCTGAGACTGTCCTCAGTTCTTTTCATTCTTTTTTCTTTATCCTGCTCTGTAGTAGTTATTTCCACCATTTTATCTTCCAGGTCACTTATCCTTTCTTCTGCCTCAGTTATTCTGCTATTGATCCCATCTAGAGTATTTTTAATTTCATTTATTGTGTTTTTCATCATTGCTTGGTTCCTCTTTCGTTCTTCTACATCCTTGTTAAATGTTTCTTGCATTTTGCCTATTCTATTTCCAAGATTTTGTATCATCCTTACTATCATTATTCTGAATTCTTTTTCAGGTAGACTACCTATTTCCTCTTCATTTGTTAAGTCTAGTGTGCTTTGACCCTGCTCCTTCATCTGCTGTGTGTTTTTCTGTCGTCTCATTTTGTTTATCTTACTGTGTTTGTGGTCTCCTTTTCACAGACTGCAGGTTTGTAGTTCCCGTTGTTTTTGGTATCTGTCCCCAGTGGCTAAGGTTGGTTCAGTGGGTTGTGTAGGCTTCCTGGTGTAGGGAACTAGTGCCTGAGCTCTGGTGGATGAGGCTGGATCTTGTCTTTCTGGTGGGCACATCCACGTCTGGTGGTGTATTTTGGGGTGTCTGTGGCCTTATTATGCTTTTAGGCAGCCTCTCTGCTAATGGATGGGGCTGTGTTCCTGTCTTGCTAGTTGTTTGGCATAGGGTGTTCAGCACTGTAGCTTGCTGGTCATTGAGTGATGCTGGGTCTTGATGTTGAGATGGAGATCTCTGAGAGATTTTTACCGTTTGGTATTACGTGGAGCTCGGAGGTCTCTTGTGGACCAGTGTCCTGAAGTTGGCTCTCCCACCTCAGAGGCACGGCCCTGATGCCTGGCTGGAGCATCAAGAGGCTTTGATCCACACGGCTCAGAGTAAAAGGGAGAAAAAATAGAAAGAAAGAAAGAAAGAAAGAAAGAGAGAGGCTATAATATAGTGAAGCAAAATAAAGCTATTGTAAAGCAAAGCTATACAGACAAAATCTCACCCAGAAGCATATACATATACACTCACAAAAAAAAAGGAACAGGGGAAAAATTAATATATCCTGCTCCCAAAGTCCACCTCCTGAATTTGGGATGATTCGTTGTCTATTCAGGTATTCAACAGATGCAGGCACATCAAGTTGTTTGTGGAGTTTTAATCCGCTACTTCTGAGGCTGCTGGGAGAGATTTCCCCTTCTCTTCCCTGTTCACACAGCTCCTGGGGTTCAGCTTTGGATTTGGACCCGCCTCTGCGTGTAGGTCGCCTGAGGGCGTCTATTCCCCGCCCAGACAGAACGGGGTTAAAGGAGCCGCTGCTTCGGGGGCGCTGGCTCACTCAGGCCGCGGGGAGGGAGGGGTACGGAGGAGGCGGGGCGAGCCTGCGGCGTCAGAGGCCGGCGTGACGTTGCACCAGCCTGAGGCGCGCAGTGCGTTCTCTCGGGGAATTTGTCCGGGGATCACGGGACCCTGGCAGTGGCGGGCTGCACCGGCTCCCGGGAGGGGCGGTGTGGAGAGTGACCTGTGCTCACACACAGGCTTTTTGGAGGCGGCAGCAGCAGCCCCAGCGTCTCACGCCCGTCTCTGGGGTCCGCGCTGATTGCCGCAGCTCGCGCCTTTCTCTGGAGTTCGTTTAGGCGGCGCTCTGAATCCCCTCTCCTTGCGCGCAGCGAAACAAAGAGGCAAGAAAAAGTCTCTTGCCTCTTCGGCAGCTGCAGACTTTTTCCCGGTCTCCCTCCCGGCTAGCTGTGGTGCGCTAACCCCTTCAGGATGTGTTCACGCCGCCAATCCCAGTCCTCTCCCTTTGATCCGACCGAAGCCCACGCCTCAGCTCCCAGCCCCCGCCCGCCCCGGCGGGGGAGCAGACAAGCCTCTCGGGCTGGTGAGCGCTGCTCGGCGCCGAGCCTCTGTGCGGGAATCTCTCCGTTTTTCCCTCTGCGCCCCTGTTGCTGTGGGGTCTGCGCTGATAGCCGCGGCTTGCGCCCTTCTCTGGAGTTCGTTTAGGCGGCGCTCTGAATCCCCTCTCCTTGCGCGCAGCGAAACAAAGAGGCAAGAAAAAGTCTCTTGCCTCTTCGGCAGCTGCAGACTTTTTCCCGGTCTCCCTCCCGGCTAGCTGTGGTGCGCTAACCCCTTCAGGCTGTGTTCACGCCGCCAATCCCAGTCCTCTCCCTGCGATCCGACCGAAGCCCACGCCTCAGCTCCCAGCCCCCGCCCGCCCCGGCGGGGGAGCAGACAAGCCTCTCGGGCTGGTGAGTGCTGGTCGGCACCGCTCCTCCGTGCGGGAGCCTCTCCGCTTTGCCCTCCGCACCCCTGTGGCTGCGCTCTCCTCCGTGGCTCCGAAGCTTCCCCCCTCTGCCACCCGCAGTCTCTGCCCGCGAAGGGGCTTCCTAGTGCGTGGAAATCTTTCCTTCTTCACAGCTCCCTCCCACTGGTGCAGGTGCCGTCCCTATTCTTTTGTCTCTGTTATTTCTTTTTTCTCTTTTGCCCTACCCAAGTATGGGGGGAGTTTCTTGCCTTTTTGGAGGTCGGACGTTTTCTGCCAGCGTTCAGTGGGTGTTCTGTAGGAGCAGTTCCACGTGTAGATGTATTTCTACTGTATCTGTGGGAAGGAAGGTGATCTCCGTGTCTTACTCTTCCGCCATCTTCTCTCCTCCTGCTATGGTGTTGGGCTTTACTATGATCAGTCTTCTTTATTCGAGTATGGAGTATATGTGCCTTCTCCTCGGCAGAAAGTCCTCATTTTTCAACACTTCAAAGGATTTGCCTCAACTGAAGAGGCCTGCATTGTCCAGTACAGTCGTCCCTCCGTATCCGCAGGGGATTGGTTGCAGAACTCCCACCCCAGTCCATACCAGAATCCACAGATACCCTAGCCCAAAGACTCTCACCACGGCATTTCTTTTTGAGGTAATGAAAATGTTCTAAACTTGACTGTGGTGATGGCTGCACATATCTGTGAATCTACTAAAACCCACTGAATGGTACACATTAAGTGGGTGAATTATATAGTATGTGTACTATATCTCAATAAAGCTGTCATAAAGTTCTTTACACATGGTTTACTTAATTTCTTTGAATATAGTTATAATTACCTTTAAAGTCTTTGTCGGCCAAATCCAACATTCGTATCCACAATTTTCTATTTATTTGCATATCTCTCATAATCCATAATTGAAAAATGAATATTCTAGATAATAGCAACTCTGGATTCTATTAAATTTTCTTTAGTTACTTGCTTGAACTAAATCTGTATAGTTTGTTTCTCCCTCAATGTGCATTTTGTTACTGTCTCTGCTCAAAAAGTGTTATTTTTTAAATTATAAGACCTAGCTTCCCAGTGGTTACTCCTGTGTCATTATATCTCAGCCAATGACTAAACAGAGGTTGTATTCAAATACCTTGAGACAGTAACGCTTTCATTCTCCATATGGAATCTGTATGTGAATCTGCACGTGGGTTGGGAAATGTATTCAAATCTCAGGCTTTTGTCTTCCATTGGGTCTTCTTGTACTTCCTCTGCATGTGCACATGGCATCATGTTCAACCAGGGATAAGTGGATTGCTAGAGCTCTCTCTGGCCTCTTCTACGCATGCACAGCCTTGCACATGAACACAGCTTTCCAGACCTGCAGGGATGTGTGGATACTTATCAAGTTTCCCTATATCTAATCCCATCCCTTAGACCTCCCTGTTGACTATCTGGCTAGTCTGTTTTTCCATTGCTTGCCCCAACTGGAGCTGCAACCTCAGGTTAGCTGTGGTGTTGGCTTTCCCTGTATGTTACTAAAATTGCTATTGCTTTTATGACCATGTGCCTGAATGAGCAGTTTTTCTACTTTCTGCTTCAAACCTAGTGAGCCCCTCCTGGCAGAGAAGCTGCTGGTTCTCATGGTTTGTCCTACCATTACAGAACTATTGCAGCGACCAACCTGGGGCAGGGTAATCGGCAAAGCTTTGGGCAACAGGGCTGTATACAGACTGTTACTGTTTTTGCCAAAGTTTTCGTGGTTTTTCTTTGAATAACTTTTTCTTTTTTCTAAGTCTTTAGTGGATTTCCAGGGTCTTGAAATTGTTGTGACAATTTTGTCAAGCTTTATTGTTGCTTTTTGGAGAAAGGATTTGCCAAACTCCTTTCTTTGTGTTAATCACACTTGGTTTCCATCATCTTGCAGAGAATGGCTATACAAAAAGTTATTTACTGTGGATCTCAACTTTTAGCAGCACAGAAAATAGACAGAAGTTTGGAATTTTGTCCTTTTTCCCCTGTTCCACTGGCCTCTAGAAAAGGAAGGAGGCTAATACAGAGAGAAAGTATCTCTTATGCATTATTTATCTCTTCCACTAATTTGTGAGTTCCGAACTCTTCACCAGGGTTTGGTAGTTTGAATTCCTGGAATATGATTCCCATTGGAGACATCCTCTTTTCAGATAAAAGTAAAAAATTTCAGAGTTTTATCAATGTGTTTTTGGGATCAACTTACAAAAACTTTCATGAGGTAACCGAAGCACATTGTAACTGAAGGTAGCACAAAAAAAGGAATTAAGTCATGCAGCAATAAAGAAGTTTTACTGGCTGGACAATTCCTTTAGAGATCTTTCCTTGTCCCTCTCCAATGGCACTTTGAACATTCTGTCTCATCGGGCTGTTACCTGTATATCTGTCTAAGGTTTGGAGCTTCTTGAGCTATGTCTTATTGCCCCTATATCCCTAGCATAGCTCCTTGAATAAAGATGTTCAGTAAACATTTTTTACAAACTCCTTGGAAATATGAGAAAACCTATGTTGGAACTTCAGTATTGTCTTTATCAGTATTTTATTTCTGTCACTTTCCCTGGGCTCCATCAACTAGAATATTATTAGTAAACAATTTGGTACTACTTACCGACACTTAACAAATGATATAATTTCAATTCTCAAGGAAATGCACTTGTTTTCTAAATGTAGCTACTATGGCAGTATGGCACAGATATTTATTAAGATGTACATTTTCCAGAAAAATTGAGCCTATCCAATTTTTGTTAATCTCCTATCAGGAAAATGACAATCTTTTTTATTTTTTGGAATGATGATGATGATGAAATAAATAAGCTAAGCGCATACAAAAACTTACAAAGACTGATGTTAATCCAATAACAAAGACTCATAGCTACTGCTCTTCTTTCATTTTTATTTCAGGGTATAACTTACTTTACGATTTAAGGACTTATTAATTGAATATGGAAGGCAACTAATGTTTTGTAGAGGATTATGCAAAATATAAGCCACAGGTTTGAGAGACAACATGACTCCTGCTGATGGAGCCTGCAAATTAAAAAATCTTTTTTGAGGGCTATAACTGCATTGGTACAAATGCTAAAATATTAATAACAAATTCTTGTAGTAGTGCCTTCTGTTTTCTTCTCAGAGAAATTAAGGGTGACTGCACGTTTTTGGAGGATCTATGTAACAAGGATGCCAGTTGTCTATACTATTTTTCAATGCAAAATAGATTGAGAATAAAATCAGAGCCACATTTTTCCATTTTTTAAGAAGGGGTTTTAGATCAGACCCAAGGAATTAGGTTGGCAAAGAAGATATTCTAAACTAGTTTTGAAGGTCTGTTTTCTTCAGAACCTTGTTTGGAAGAATAAGAGATTGTTCTTAGACTGTAGTGTTTGAAATTTATGATGTTGGAACTTTTAGTAAGTTGCTTTACTGCTGTGAGCCTTAGTTTCCATGTAAACTGAGAATAATAACACAATATTTGAACAATGCCTCCTGTCTTAGGAGGTACGTACTCCTGGGGTTGCCCAAGTAACTTGAATTTGGAACCTTCTCCAAAATGTTCTCCTCTGATCACTGGGTTTATATGATTCTTCCACCTATTATGAACCATCTCCCTTCAATATCCATTGCTCTCTTTGGCTAATACTGGCAGTGAACATTAAGTGAAATAATTTTTTTTTTTTTTTTAATATTTCAGCTTTTTTTTTTTTTTAACTTTTGGGTTTATTTATTTTATTTATTTATTTATTTATTTATGGCTGTGTTGGGTCTTCGTTTCTGTGCGAGGGCTTTCTCTAGTTGTGGCAAGTGGGGGCCACTCTTCATCGCGGTGCGCAGGCCTCTCATTATTGCAGCCTCTCTTGTTGTGGAGCACAGGCTCCAGACGCGCAGGCTCAGTAATTGTGGCTCACGGGCCTAGTTGCTCCGCGGCATGTGGGATCTTCCCAGACCAGGGTTCGAACCCGTGTCCCCTGCATTGGCAGGCGGATTCTCAACCACTGCGCCACCAGGGAAGCCCGTGAAATAATTTTTTAAATAAAGAATTGTAGGAGAGAAAAAATGTTTTCCTTAATTATCTTACAGTCCTTGGCTGGGTCTGAAAATTAAACTCACAAAGACAGATTAACAGAAGAAAAGCACAAACATTTGTTTTAATATTAGTTTTATATGATATGGGAGCTGCCTTAAAGAAAGACTCGAAGAAATGGTTAAATCTGAGTATTTTTCTGCTAGGTTGATGCAGAGTGTAGAGCCCGGGAGGAAGAAAGATGATAGGGCAGAGTATGAGATAAGTTTAATAAACTGGGGGAAATTAGGCAAGGCCTGTTTGTTTGAGTTTCTTTCAGGGTCCCTCTGTCTTCAGAGATAAGGCTGCTCCTTACCTCTATGGGGAGGGCACCCTTCACACAAGGGTTTTATGACCTGCTTAGGGGAGAAGGAAGAGGTGAAGATCAGAGTGACATTCATTCATCTGCTGTTTTCTCAAACTCTTTCAGCTTAAAATATTCAGTATGCCAAGGTGCCATATTTCAGGGTACCATGTCCTGAACCCCATGGGAGGATTTGACAAACCCCCAAACTCTATTGGCATTTACTTGTGCTAATCCTACCTGATTTCCATTGTTATGCAAAGCATGGCTCTAAAAGAGCCTTTTACTTTGGATCTCAACTTTTAGCAGCACAGAGAACAAACAGAAGCTTTGGAATTTCATCTTTTCCTTTTTCCCTGCCCCACTAGTCTCTAGAAATGGAAGGAAGGTACTGCAGAGACAATGTATCCTATCCTTGTGTATTACTTCTGAAACTGAATCCAGCCTCTGTACCCCAATACTAAATTAATTCTCAGATAGAGTTTTGGGTGAAGTAGAAAAGAATAGCTTTATTTTTTTGCCAGGCAAAGTGAGCCACAGTTGGCTAATGCCCTCAGAACTGTGTGTCCCGACCTGGAGGGGTAGTGAGGAGTTTATAGAAATGGTTCAAAGAGGGTATGATCAGCTGGTGGACATTCTTCTGATTGGTTGGTGGTGTGGTAAGTGGGAGTCAGCATCATCATCCTTCTGGTTCTAACCAGTCTGGGGTCTCCGTGCTTGTGGGCAGCACACAGTTAACTTCTGCCACCTAGTGGGGGTTTCAGCAAAACAGCTCAAAGATACTGTTATGTGTATCACTTGACGTGGAACCAGGACCCTGCCCCAAGGCTGCACTATTGTTTCTTTTGATTTTTCCTTCCTTGTCTCAGCATCCCCTCCCTTCCCTGATTAGCAACTGTTTAAAGCTGCTTCTTGGAACTCAAGGAAGGTCATGGAGGCTGAATGAAGCCTAATTCCTGTAATCAAGAAATGGGGGACACAGAAAGGCTTTTGTGCCCAGGAGCCTCACAAGGTCCTGCTGGGTACCACTTCTTCCCCTACCCCATTCATACACAAATTCAGAACTAGAAGGAGCTCTAGATTTGTCTTGTTATAACAATTTTTACTTTGCTATATAGCAAGATACCTTGAAATTATGTTTAGAATGAATGAGCAGTTAGAGCATAAATGTCTTCATTGGAATCTTTCTCTTAATTTCATTCAATTAGATCCTAAATGAGAGCTAATTAGATTAGAAAAATTAGATAATAAGATGAATAAAGTTTTCAAATGGCACATGAGTTTTCTTTTACAGTGTAACAAAGAAACCCCCAATTTAGTGGCTTTAAGAATATAACCATTTAGTTTTGTTCACAAGTGAGGGTTGGCTGGATGGATCTGTTAACAAATTAAGTTGTATGGACCCTGCTCAGGCCCTAGCCAAGCCCAGGTTCTCCACCTCTGCAGGGGAGAGTTCTTTTTCCATTGGGGTTTTTTGGGTTCGAGTAGGCTAATCATGAAACTGAAGCTGAAATCTACACAGCCCAAGCTTTATTCAGTGGCCAAAGAATGGAGAAGCTGGAGCTAAGTTCACAGATCAATTTCTTGCCCACCTGGCGAGAGTGATTTAATTTTAAAGAGAAAGCAAAGGAGGAGGAGTGAGGCTAATGCTGGGGAGGCATATGCATTAGTCTATGGGGGAAGGGGCAGGGCTTTTTGGAGGGAGCAGGGTGCCACCCCCTTTTTATCTTTTTTTGGTCCTTAATGTCCAGGCCCTGGCTGCCAGTAAGTGTGTCATTTAATATGCTAATGTAGTAAAATCAACATATAAGACTCTGGGTCTGTTGGAGGTCAGATTCCTCACCATCTTGGTCACAGCTGGTTCCATCTGGTTTTTTTCTTTTTTTGTGTATAGCTTCCTTTCTTATCTCAGAATGCTTTAACTTAAAGACTTATGTTCACTCCTGCTAAAGGTGGTAGGGGAGTTGGCAGGTTTTGAGCAAGGACACTCCTGCTAAAGGTGAGAGTTGGTGGGTTTTGAGCAAAGACCTGGAGCAGCTCTGGCAACAGATCTACTGATCTGACCTAGATCAGCCAGTCTCTCGTAGGCTTGCTTGTGTATCTGCATTTTGCTGCGTTTTGGTTGCTTTAGCATGGCCTCACTTGCATTTCTGGTGGCTGGCTATCTGCCAACCCAGGGCAGGTGATAAATGCTCATGTCTCTCATCATCTGGGAGACTAGCTCAGCTTTTTGAAATAGCAGCTGATCAGAGTTCCAAGAGTGCACAAAGAGTTGCATAGGCCTTTTAAGGCCTAGGCTCAGGACTGACACATATCAATTTTGCCACAGTCAACTAGCTAGGAAAAGTCATAAGGCAGCCCAAGTACTAGGAAAATTAATCTCTTGAAGAGAGAATCTGCAAAGTCATATTGAAAGAGATATGGATACAAGCTGGGGAGTAATTGCATTCATATTTCACAAATAAAATATCACAAATAGTGGTGATATAATAGCAAGAGAAGAAGATACTTTTCCCATTTCCTAATTAAGGATGAGAAAATTCTGTGATTACCATTGATTTTTCTCTTTTAATCTTGTTGTTTTGTTTTGTTTTGTTTTTGCTGGCCAGATTTTGCCAAGTGAGCAACCATCAAATGTTTTGCCTTCTAATTTTTCACAATACTACTAAAAATTTCCCTCCTTAACAAATTGAAATGTTGCAGATTTGAGGGAAATACACTTTATATACTTCAGAAGAAACTTCTTCCCAGGGATAATATCAGATAATGATTCTAAAATGTATCATTTCAGGTTATTATTTCCAAAGATCACAAACATATCCATTAATATGTCTATGTAAGTGCTTCTGGAAAAAGAGTTAAGTTTTGTTTTGCTTTGTTTTGTTATTGCATGAAGTTTCTTCATTTTGTTTGAGGTCTGAAACTAACATATTAATTTGATTTCAGAAATCGCTAAGACTGTTGAATTTTTAGTGAGAAAGAAGATAAAATACCAGAAATTGAACTAGCAGAGTATATCTTTCCTGAACAAAGAGACGCCCAGAAGCCTGTGGCCTTTGAGTTATTGACACTTTGCTCTAACTCCTGTATGCCACTTGGGAAATGGATCAAGCTCAATAACACAGTGATTTTTTGTTTTTTTTTATTATTTCTCCTATGGGTAGTTCATTAAAACTCATGTAGACCCAGAGGATACCCTTTGATATATCAAGTTACCCTTGCCTGAAAGAACTAAAACAATATCCAGTGATTTCTGAATTGCAACTAAGGTGTCCTGTGGTTTGGGACACTTTGAATTTTTAAGAGAAATTACAAAAACATGGAAATCTTTGTTGTTGCATTTTTTTTCTATTGTTGTCACTGTTTGTTACTCTGTGTAAGATTAATGTTTGCTACTGCTCCTCTCCAGTGGAAAATTTTAAATTTACAAGTGAAAGAAGTATATCTCTACAAATGACCTAAGTAAAAGTGTCTTGAAACTTAATCCCTATTTTCATGAAATAGTAGAGTTTTGGTACATAGTAGAGTTATTCACTTACATAGCAATAAATTAAGCACTCCTAAAACATATTACCAAAAACTCCCTTAGAAGTTTCTTTGTCTGCAGCATTACATTTGCGAACACCCTCTCACTCATTAGCAAATTAATATTTCCTATTTGTGCTTCATAAATAAGTTCCATTAGCTTTTTTTTCACCCTTCAAACAGTGGTTTCTAAACCAAAAGTATCCTCAAAAGTATAAAAAGCCTATTTTACTTTTTTAAAGCAGAGAGAAAATAATTATCATTGTGAGTGAAGACAATTTTTCTTCAAAAAACAACACAGCATAAATTTAAGCTTAAAAATTCTCATTTCCAAAAATAAAGTTTCCCACTCATTAAGTATGTATGAGGGCCATGTCTTTAAGTTTAAAAAAAAAAAATTGAAGATTTGAAAAAATATTAAAAAGGAGGAAAGCAAAGTACATCTACTGACTCAAATGCTTCTTACTGTCAAAATTAAATAGCCATTTCTATTTTCTTATCATTCCCATATCAAAGGACAGGATTTTTTTTTCGTTTAGCTTTTCTAAAACTTATGCTTTAGTTCTCTCTGTTTCTTATATCTCAGTGACCTACTGGAGTTCGTTGCACAGCAAATAGGATAACCAAAATACTGTTAGAGACCCTAGGCTCAATAATATAATAGTAATAATAAAATACTTCAAAAATTTTAAGTAAGAACTTAACTCTGTTTGATTCTAGCCTAGTGCTTGTTCTTTCTCCCAATTTAGATGACCCCAGTGTGAGGGAAGAAATGTACCAAGTAGTCTCTATTTCTGGGACTATCTACCCCAATGGAGGAAGGAAAAATACTATCCATTGCACCAAGGCATCAAAACATCCAGAAAATCCTTAAAAGTTATTTTAAAAAATCACCTAAGAAGTGTAGACCTGTATTCTTAGTAGGGACACTAGACTTACGTGAAATTGTTAATCATCTCTGGAATAAGTAAGAGCATGCTAAGTCCACAGTGGCTAATTTTCTCAGTTACAGAGGGTTGGTTTCTTTTTGCTATTCATTCACTTGTGTATTCATTTATCCATTACTTTATTCAGAAAACATGTATGAGGTACTATGGTGGTATAAAGATATTTGAGGCAAAGATTAAATCTCAAGGAGCTTCCTTACTTAGCAAGAGATGGCATACTTTACTGTAAATATATGGTATAAATAATATATATTATAATATGGAAAGTATATCAGAGAAGGATGGTAGGGTTATCGATGAGAAAGGGAATTAGGATTGGGGTTAATAGGCATCCAGGTGGGCATATGCAGTGGACTGTGTGTTTGTGTTCCTCCCAAATATAAATGTTGAATCTTAATCCCAGCATAGTATTTGGAGGTGGGGCCTTTGGGAGGTAATTAGATCATGAGGGTGGGGTCCTCAGGAATGAGATTAGTGACTTTATAAGAAGAGGCCAGAGAACTATCTAGCTCTCTTTCCACCATGTAAGGACAAAGTGAGAAGGCAGCCATCTGTAAACCAGGAAGCAGCACTCATTAAGAACCCAACCATGCTGACACCCTGATCTCAGACTTCCAGCTGCCAGAACGATGAGAAACAAATGCATATTTAAGCCACTCAGTTTAGGGTAACAAATACCTAAAAATGTGAAGTGGAACTGGTAATAGAAGCTGGAAGAGTTTTGGGTTCATTCTAGAAGAAGCTGAGATTGTTGTGAAGGGAATTTGAAAGGTCATTCTGGTGAGAGCTCGGAAAGGATAGAGTAAAGCTATAGAACAAGTTTCCATCTTCTTGGACCTTAGATAAATAATAATGTACAAAATGTTAGTACAAATATGGATGGTAAAGGCCATTCTGATGAGGTCTCAGATGGAAATGAGAAACATGTAATTGCACAATGGAGAAAAGGCAATCCTTGTTATAAAGTGGCAAAGAAATTGGTTGAATTGTGCTCATATTCTAGTATTTTGTGGAAGGTAGAACTTGGGAAAGATGAAATTATATACTTAGCTAGATTTCTATGCAAAGTATTGGAGTGGCTTGATTCCTCCTTTTTATAGTAAAATGTGAGAAGAGAGAGAGAACTTGAAAATGGAATTATTAAGCAAAAAGGATTTGCTTTTTTTTTTTTTTGAAGAAAATTCTCAGCCTCTTCATATTGCAAAAAATGAGAAAGCCTGCTGTAAGAAGAGACATGAGAAAGATGATCTTTCTCTCTATCATGTGACGACACAGTGAGATGTCCTTCTGCAAACCAGGAGGAGAGCTCTCACCAGGAACCAACTGGCCTGCACCTTGGTCTTGGACTTCCCAGACTCCAAAACTGTGAGAAAAAACATGTTTGTTGTTTAAGACACCCAGTTTATGGTATTCTGTTATTGTATGCTGCACAAACTGACTAAGACACTTCTCATCTGTGAGATGAAAGATTGAACAGAGTATTCTCCAAGGCCCTTAGAGCTCTGTGATCTGCCTCTATACCCTGAAGCTTTCTGTTTGAGAAAATGCAGTCAAAGTAAAGGACTTGTTATTAACTCAAATGTGAGTGATTTACACTGAGCAGGGAAAGGATGGAAGTAAAAAGATATTTACAGTAATGTAGCTGCTGTTCTGCTACAGGTCTGCATAGAATCTTATGCAGCCCAGCAGAAGACAAAGTCCAACAAGCCTGGTACATGTGAAGAAGTCTCAAGGGGTGTGGACTTTTTACCAGGAGGAAAAGTAGGGCAAAGGCACTGTTCAGATAGAGACAACAGTATTAAAAATGAACAAAGACAAAAAAAAACATGGCAGAGGTGGGGAGGAACAGGGCATATTTGCAGATTTGTGAGGGTTACAGTTACTCTTGGGGTCCTGGCTAGGTCCCTTCAGCATGCTATACACATTCATGCTGGTGGTTCCTCATTGCCAGAGTTTAAGTTCTGCTTGAAGGCCTTCTCTGGCGAGAGGTGTGTACCTAGCCTGCAGGCTGGAAGTGTCAGGTAGTTAATGCACGCTGGACTTGCCCTTAAAATATGACAGATGGAAGTTAAAGTACAAACACCCCAGGGCCCTTGCCCTTTGGGTGGAATGACTTTGAGGTGTGTTCTACATGGTCACTAAGAGTCTCTGAGGGAATTGTGCACATCTGAGCCCACATGGTAATCACTTATTAGCATACTCTGACTTTCTTCTCTTGACTTTTTCAGTTTCACAGCTCCCTATTGGTGCTTTCTGGCACCACCTTCCAAATTACTTCTCTATCCCATCCAAAGGCCTTCTTCTGGGGGAACCTAACCTATATGAGTGAGTAATATGGTATAACTAGAATTTAGTCATTGTGAGAGTATAGCTGAGAGATTTGCCAGATGTTAAAGGGCTTTGTTTGACATACTGATGACTTTGGACTTTGTAGTGATGAGAAGTTATTGGGAGTTTGTAAGGAGGAGAATGGCATAAGGAGTTTGGTGTTTTAAAAGATAATTCTGGAAATAGTGGAATGCAGGAGTGATTACTTATATCTCTGTTGTGATTAATTTTAGAAATAACAAGGGTCTAAAGAAGATATAAGTGATGACATTGAATAGTCACAGACTTAAGAGACATTGCAGCAGGAGAAATGGTGCATGCGGTAAGTAGCTAGATTTGGGCGGAGGTGCTTGGAGGGTAATACTTGAAAAATTGATGCTTCAATAGGTAATACCATTAGCCAAGACAAAGAACAGAGATGGGCTGGATTTACCTTTGCTTCTGTTTGAAAGTGACACCCTATGTTCATTTGGAAATGTAGACTCTAAGTGGGAACTGACCAGCCTCAGAAGAGCTGATCTTCTGACCAGTAAGGCAGGAACTAAAACTGCCCAACCTTAAAATCAGTACAACTCCCTATTTTTGTTATTAGATAGTAGAGATGTTGGATTAGGGAAGGGGTGCATAAATGTGACAATAAAGGAAGCTGTAGAAGGAGCATAGGAGTCCTTTTTGTTCTTAAGGGGACCACTGGAATGACTGCCTGCTAGGACGTAGAATCCATTTTCTCAGTGGTCCTCAGTGTTTCCCTGTGAGGTAGAGAAATATGAGAATGATGGTAAGTTTGAGAAGAGCAGCTGCTGCCATATGCATTGTACAGATGAAGAAATTGGAGCATGGAAGTGACATGTAGATTTCCTGAGGCCCCAAAATGACTTACTTAATGGTTATAATCAGGACCCCTCTTTTTGAGTGTTAGCTCAGTTTGTTACACATAGTAAGTGACGTAAGAAGGTGCAGATACATGATTGTTCAAAAGAGTAAGACTAGACGGCTTGAAACTGGTAGGAGCATTAGAATAGCAGGAGGGAATAAGGGGCTTGTTCCCTTATTGAAACCTTTCAACATTCATCTAACTCTGATAGATATAGTAGACTGTGCCAGGCTACTAGCAAATTAATTTCATCCAATGGCTCCAGGGCTCCCTTGATAAATAGTTATCCTTTGGCCGTCCATATACTCTCAACCCATTTAAAACTAAGTCTGTGAACCTTGCTGATTGGGTAAACTGAAATCAATAGTGGCCAGAGAGACAGATTCACTGCACGACGGATCAATGTACAACTCTCCATTGCAAATAGATATGGACCACAGACGGATGGAAATCTTTTTCTATCCTGGGGCTAGAGATTTTTTTTTTTACAAATTCTATTACTTTGTAAAATGTGCTACACTCTTTGGCAAACATTTACTCAGGGCCTTCTGGACTATGGTATGTGCACTATTTGCTAAGTGAGCTACAGAGCTAAAGTCCTGTATTCTTTATCACTGCTAACTGGAGCTTGGCACAAGGATACTTGCAATGAGGTATGCTGGTAAGTATGGTGATAGATACCTAGGGTGAAAGGCCTATTTTATGCATTCATCTAGAAATTCCATTTGAGAAATTGAGTGTCAAATTCAAAAACTTCTATGTGAAAAAAAGTTCAAGAGCATTGGCTCAAACCTATGAACATAAACTGCCTACAACTGCAACCTAAAGGAAAAACTGTTTATTCGATAAGCATTTATTGAATGCCTACTGATTTTTAAATCATCATATATGCTACTTCAATAGATACTAAAAGTTCTTCACTAGATACTCTGTTCCTGACTTTGAGGAGTTTCTAGCCTAATTGATTCTTACAACTGTAGAGCTAGTGACTTAGGATACAATGAAATGAATTAAAATGCTTTAGACGTAGTCATCTGAATAATCAATGAGAGAGTATTTATTCTGCTTCACATTTTTTTACTTAGAAAGCATAAGTGACCAATTTTTCTTTTACCATATAGAGTTAACATGGCATTTTTAATTTGTGCTTTTTATCTTTTACATAAAAGTGATGCCCTTCTTGACATTCCAGTTATTATCATAATTCCCCTAATTACCCAGTTATAAATCCCATTGCTTTGCACACAACTTCCTCTTTCTGATACTGTGATATTGCCAATTTTATTCTGTTGCATTAATTGTCACAGTTTATTTGTCATGGATACTGTACATCATTAATTAGATGAAGGGTTTTTTTGGCTTACTTTTCTAGTAATTTGTAGAGGATAAAATCTTGCTCAATAGTCTCTTCCAGTTCTAAACCAAGGGTTTGGACTTCCATAATTGTCTAATCCAAAGGATTTTTTTTCCTCAACATAAACGGTCCTCTAAAGCAGTGGTTATCCTAACTCCTTCTTTCTGGCCGATGAGTTTGAAGGACCAGAGCCCATTTCTTGAACTGTGAAGTCAAATACTACTCACAGAGCAGAAACAGTCTTGTGTAATTATAGTCAGTACCTACATCATTTCGTTAGGAAAATCTCTTCCTAACTTTATAAGAAAATGAGGGATTATGCAAAAGTCAGTGTGTGCTGACATATGGACCCACCTACAGGTATTTTACTAGATGATGGCTTAAGAATTTTGCTCCAGCTTTCAATGGAATAATTCCTTCAGCTCAGCAGTAAAATCTATGAAGGATTTATTTCTTATTATTGGTCACTTTTAATAACACATAAAACTGTGGGCATTTTATGAAAAAAGCCCTTCTAGATTCACTAATACAGGTTTATATTTTAAAGTTTTGATTCTTAAAACTAAGTCATCCTACTTTATTCAATTAGTAAATGGGAGACTCTTGTGTAGAGGCCAGGAGTGCTCACAAAAGAGTAACATGTAAAGTACTGAATATATGAAAATTTATAGATAAATTCATATATGAAGAAAAATTTGTGTTCTTATTTCCCAAGAACTGATAACTGTGGTGTTGTGGAAAAGTACTCTTTAGTAAGTTACTTAACCCACCCCATCTTCTGTTTCTTCAACTGAAAACGAAGAGAATAATTTAAATAGCTACTTCATGGGGTCTTATAAGGAGTAAATAAAGTAAGTCAAATGATGTATTACACAGTGCCAAACTTACAATAATCATTCAATGATGGTCAGTTATTAGCATCACTGTTTTTATTATTTTATTATAATTTTAGCATGCAAGTATATTAGTAGTCCCAGAGTCAATTTTTACTTCTATTACTGCTAACAAATTTTTCTGGAGGGAAGCTTACAGTCATTCATACCTACCTCTGTAGCCCCTTGCACAGCCCAGATTTCTAATACTTGAACACCGTGAAGTGTAATTCCAATCAACTGTGTATTCTCTGCTTTTTCCTAGAAGGTTCAGTCACAAGTTCATTCCATTTGATTGTATATTCGTGGCGCATATTGTGCATGCTATAAAAATGCGTGAGCAATTGTGGCTAAACTTAAAAGAGATTTCAATCTATTGGAAGACTATTGTATTATTAGAAGCAAACATAATGCAAAGCAGAGCACGATCCATGAGGTAAGGGTGGTGCAAAGTGCTTCTGGATGTTCAGAAGAGGGAGCCATCGCATCATTCCATTTACTTTTATTCATAATTTTTTCACTCTCCTTGAGATTACAGTGAAGACATTTAAAAATTTTGACATTTAAAGGGGGTGGAGACATTTAAAAATTTTGAATGTTCTGAGAATAATTTCTTAGATAAAATACTTAAGTAAGACTATATTACTCTGCTATAAAGCAGCTGTAACTGGAATTAGTTCAAACTGGCAATATTATTTTATATGAATTTATTATAAATTAAATGGTAACATTGGCAGAATTATCCAGGAAAACCTCTCTTCCCATTAGTGTCATTTTCCCTGATTTTTCCCATAAATTTATGTCATTCCCATAGGTCATGCTAGCTGCTCTTGATCTGTACCACCATGTGTAAAATAGATAGCTAGTGGGAAGCTCCTGTATAGCACAGGGAGCTCAGCTTGGTGCTCTGTGATGACCTAGAGGGGTGAGATAGGGAGGGTGGGAGGGGATATGGGGATATATGTATACATATAGCTGATTCACTTTGTTTTATCGCAGAAACTAACACAAAATTGTAAAGCAATTATACTCCAATAAAAAAAAAAAAAGAAAACATGTTAGAAGTGAGGTGGTGTGTGGGTGGGTCCTTTAATAGTTTAGATTTCAAAAGGTGGAGCTAGAGCTGGGATGGACATTTCAGGGAGAGAGAAGAGTGTAAGAAAAGTGAAAAGTGGACAGGGTGACAGAAATGGTACAGGAAGTTTGTGGTTCAATTTTGGCCTGGAGGGAGAGAGTTGGGAGCATGCGGATAAAAAGGTAGATGAGAGAGCAAATACGAGAAATTCTTAAGTGCTGAGAAATCTGTACTTTATCCAGCAAGTAATAGGGAGTTACTGAAAGAGTAAGAAAGATCCGTGATCAACCAGAACAGTGAGATGGAGAGACCAACGAGATAGCTTTGCTTTGTTTTTTGATGTGGACCATTTTTAAAGTCTTTATTGAATTTGTTACAATATTGCTACTGTTTTACATTTTGGTTTTTTGGCCGCGAGGCTTGTGGGATCTTAGCTCCCCAACCAGGGATTGAACCCACGCCCCCTGCACTGGAAAGCCAAGTCTTAACCACTGGACCCCCAGGGCAGTCCCCTCAAAATTATCCAGGAAACCCCTCTTCCCAGTAATGTCATTTTCCCTGAGACAGCTTTGGAGGCATTTGAGGCCATCTATGCAGGATGCATAAAAGTACTGAGAAAAGGTACTACCAAGAAGGATGTGATGGCCAAGGGTTCAGGAGGGCCAAGTAAACTCATTATATGAAGAAGACAAAGAAGAGGTAGAGCCCAAGGATTTGATCCTTCCTTCAGGACTGGAAGAAAATCAAAGATATTATCATAACTAGGGAGATCTCAAAACATACCACCTTACGATATTTGCACTTCCCTTTGCCTGGAATGTTCTTCTTCCAGATACTCATGCAGTTCACTCCCTTACCTACTTTGAACGTTTTTCTTTAAAAGTCACCTTCTCAAGGAGGCCTATTCTAAGCACCCTATTTAAAATTAGCTGATATTATATCCCCTCCACCCCCCACTATTGCCCAGCATTCCTTTTTCTTAGTTTCTTAATTAGTTCTACTTTTTCTTTTTCCCACAAAACTTATCACCTTTAACATACTAAATAACTTATTTATTCATTATATTTACTGTTTGGTTCTCTTTCGCTTCCCCCAATGTTTTATTCCTGGATGTATCCCAGACACCTATGTTACAGACCTGGGCCCCTGGAATCTTTAATCAATAGATATTGATAAGAGGCCAAATGAGAGTTTCAGGCAAGGCTCTACTGGTGCTCGTGCTGCAGCACAAGGAGCGAAAGCAAGAAACAGATGCCCCTGCTAGCTCTCAGAAAGGAGCTGCTTGGATCCTTATATGGGGTAACAACAGGGGGCGGATCTATGGGTTGGGCAGGAGGTGTAGCTTAGGTGGTCTGTCCACCCCTCTGGTGGTGCCCCATGCAAGAATCATGTGCAGCGCCCTACTTTTGCTCCTGGCACCTCAGAAATGGCGGTGTGTTGTGGCCTTTTTGTATCCTATTGCTCATAATTGCCCCAACTTGTGCATGCATGCAGTTATTTATAGTCAATTATAGTTTCTCTGTATCCCATTGCTCAAGGAGCCTTTTGTCCAGGTGCAAGCACTCCCAGGTCCCAGCCTACCTTGCCTAGAAGAAGACATAGTAGGAGCTCAAAAAATATTTATCAAATGCACAGAGTACTGTATAAGAGTTTTTTAGAAGATATACTTTAACAAAATAGCTATTTTTAGGTCAAGGTTGTTTGTGTTTGAATATATGTTTGTAGATGTTTTGGAGATTCTTGAATACCACTTGTTCATTAGGGCATCTAAATGGTTTTCCTTACAATCTTAATTATACTATTTCAAAAATAAAGGTAAAATTTGCTTAGGAAATGTAAAATATAACTTATTTATGTTTAAATGTCTATGTTCCTAATTAGCAAATTAGGAACATACAAATTACTGGTATATTATCATAAGGAGAATAATATTTGCGAATGAAGAAGAGAATACCAGTTTGTGATATCCCAAATGATATTCTTTCATTCCAGAAAATGAAGTTTTCACTCTCTGGTGAGTGAGCATATGAAAAATGGACTTTGCTGTGACAGCTTCTGGAGATACAAAATTCAGGTCTAAAAGATGCTATCTTTAAGAGTCCTCACTAGACTCTAGGGGCCAATTCCTGCAAAGTATCCTTAGTATAACCCCTCAGAAAAATGCAGATCAAGAGCTGCTGGCATGACCTATAGGAATGACATAAATTTATGGGAAAATGACATTACTGGGAGGAGAGGCTTTTCCTGAATAATCCTGCCAATGTTACCATTTAATTTATAATAAATTCATATAAAATAATATTGCCAGCTTGAACTAATTCCAGTTACAGCTGCTTTATAGGGGAATAATGTGGTATTTTATCTAAGAAATTATTCTCAGAGCATGCAAAAATTTTAAATGTCTCTCCTTGAGCTTCATTGTAATCTCAAGGAGAGTGAAAAAATTATGAATAAAAGTAAATGAAATGATGTTTACAGTTTGAAAATGATATATCATTTTTGGAATTAAGACTTCATGGGATACCATGAAGCAGAAAGGTCCAGGCCTTTTCTAGAGGACTTGGATTTTAAAGTGAGTAAAAATCCAGCAGACTGATGTCTAAACTGAGTATCTTTATTTCTCTCTCCTGTTCCTAACTCTTCTTTGACTTCTTATTTCCTTTGGCTCTCTGACACCCCAATGGAAGTAAATTACTGATGAATAAATTAAATATATTGAGGAAAGCTGTAATGGATTAATAGATAAACAAAATAGAGTGTACCTATATTTACCCATAAAAAGAAACAGAATACTGATTCATGCTGCATAAGGATGAACCTTAAAATCATTAATCTAAGAGAAAGAAGTCACATTAAAAAAGTCACATAGCCTCACATATTGGATGATTCCATTTGTATATTATGTCCAAAATAGGCAAACCCATAGAGGCAGGAAACAGATCAGTGGTGGCCAGTGGTGAAGGGGAGGGAGGAATGAGGAATGACTGCTAATGGGTACAGACACTCTCTGAGTGTTGGAAATGTTCTTAGTTGGATACATAGTGGTGATAGTTGCACAACTTTGAGAATATACTAAAAACCACAGAATTGTACATTTAAAAAATGTATTCTTCAGATGTTGGGTGAATTGTTATGTCAATTCAGTAAATTTGATAGTATTATTCCAAGTCTTCTACATCTCTATTAGTTTCTTGTTTTCTATATACCTATTAGATTCTTTTCATGTGTACATGTTACATTCTTTTAAAAACCTCATGGGTATAGCTATATCTCCTTGGCTCTGTTGGTTTTTGCTTTACATATTTGGATACTCTTCTTTTAGGTGAGTGTATACGTATTTAGGATTGTTGTGTCTTCTTGATGAATTGACCATCTTTATCTCAGAAAGAAAACTACACAATGGCACATCTTAATCAAGTTGTCAAAAACTTGTGCCAAAGAAAAAATGAAATATCAAAAGCAGCCAATACTGATAAAGAACTTTAAGAATGTTCAGACGTTTTGTCAGAAATTATGCAGTCCCTCTTTATCTCCGGCAATACTTCTTATCTTTGTCTATTTTGTCAGATATTAATGTAGCCACTCTGGCTTTCCTATTCACGTTTACATGTTTTATCATTTTCTATCTCTGTTTTTATATTTAAAATGCACCTCTTGTATATAGCTGGGCTTTGCTTTTTAAACCAATTTGACAATCTCTGCCTTTTTACATTTTATATAATAACATTTTTTATAATTTTATATAATTTATATTTCATATAATTAAAATTTTATGTGATTTTCAATAGAGTTGGATTTGCCTCTATTCTCTTGCTATTTGTTCCCTTTTTTTTGTTGTTTGTTTCCTTTTCCTTGTTTGTGGCTTTCTTTTGGATTAACTGAGTATTTTTTATGGATTTCATTTTACTTCCACAATTGAGCTTATTAGTTTTATGTCTTTTATTTTATTATAAGTTGCCGTACGGAAGTAGTGCTTCAAGTTTTTGATTAAAAAAACCTTGAAATAGGAAAAAAAAAATGTTTTATATTTACCAGTATATTTACCACTTCCGATGGTCCTCATTCCTTTGCACGGATTAGGGTTGGTGCACTATGGCCTTCCACATGATTTCGTAAATAAAGTTTTCTTGCAATTCCACCACATTCATTCATTTACATATTGTATATGGCTGCTTTTGTGCTGAAAAGGCAGAGTTGAGTACTTACAAGAGAATCCTGTAAAGCCTAAAGTATTACTATTTACTGACACTATATGGGAAATGTTTGCTGACCCCTGATGTAGGTTCAAGCTTTCACCAGATGCCATTTTCCTTTTGTCTGAAAAACTTCCTCTAACAATGATTTCTGGAGTAAAAGCCTGCTGAGAATGATTTCTATCAGCCTAAACCTGTAATGGTCAAATGCCTTTCTCCCAGGGGTAGAGAATATTTTCTCCTTTCTCTTACCCCAGCTTCAATGGATCTTTACCTGTACCCTGGAGATGACGGCCTTTGCTGTCCTTCACTTGGAGTCCTAATACTTCTGTTCCACAGGGGAGAAGGATCTAGCAGGGCTGCTTTCATTGATGGACTGTCCCAATTTCTGTTATAATCACCTTGTGAAAGTCTGCGAAGAAGAAACTACAAGAGGGTGTGAACTTCCCTGTATCAGTGGATTCTAGGAGTTCTATGCTTTCATTCTCACCTGCACTTGGCCTTTGGTACTTTGCTAAAAATTGTAGCTTACCCACTAGTATGGTGGTTCATATTACTCCTGTGTTCTGCTCCAAGTGAGTAAGGGCTGATGGCCCATTTCTTGGAGGTGCCTGTCTTTCCTTAGATTGTAGTTAGTTTGTTGTCATGCAACTTCAGTTCTCTGATAGGTTCAGGAAACAGTATAGTTTTATATATTATTTGGCTTTTTTCTTGCTAGGGCTGAAGCAGTGCTCTTTCTTAATGTCTACAGACTAAGCAGCACATGCTAGAAGCCCCATTATTTCTTCAAATATATTTTTAATTCTCTTTCCTTTCTCCTTTCCTTCTAGGACTCTAATGACATGCATGGTAGAGAATTTGGTATTGTTTCCCAGGTCACTTTTTTCAGTCCTTTTCCTCTGTGCTTCATTTTGGGTAGTTTCTATTGCTACCTCTTTTATTTCCCTGATCTTCTGTTCTATAGCATCTAATCTATCAATCCTGTTCATTGAACTTTTTGTTTTTGATGTTCTCTTTTCTTGATTTCTCATTCATTTATTTGTAAGTTCCATTTGTTTTCACACAGTTATAATATCTTCTTTTTCAAAAATATCAGATTTATTTAGACATAATTTATATATAATTTTATCCTTTTAACATGTTCAGTTCAATGAGTTCTAAAGTGTATATATATATATATAGTCATGTAACCACCACCAAAATCAAGAAACACTTTCATCAATTAAGAATAGGCCTGTTGGGGCTTCCCTGGTGGCTCAGTGGTTGAGAATCTGCCTGCCAATGCAGGGGACACGGGTTCGAGCCCTGGTCTGGGAAGATCCCACATGCCACGGAGCAACTGGGCCTGCAAGCCACAACTACTGAGCCTGCGCGTCTGGAGCCTGTGCTCCGCAACAGCAAAGGCTGCGATAGTGAGAGGCCCACGCACCGCGATGAAGAGTGGCCCCCGCTGGCTGCAACTAGAGAAAGCCCTCGCACAGAAACGAAGACCCAACACAGCCAAAAATAAATAAATAAATAAATTTATTAAAAAAAAAAAAAAAAAAGTCCTGTTACCACCACAACCAAAAATATTTTAATCACCTCAAAAGTTTTCTTCTGTCCCTTTGCAGCAAATCCCCTATTTCCATCCCAAGCTCTTTGCAACCTCTGATCTGTTTTCTATTATTATAGTTTTACATTTTCTGGCATCTTATATATAGGGGATAATTCAGGGTATAGTCTTACATGTCTGGCTTCTTTCACTTACAGTGATGCCATAGAGTTTTATTAATATTATTACATGTATTAGTGGTTCATTTCTTATAAAGCCATTTAATGTCCTTGTCTGCTAATTTCAACATTTCTGTGACTACTAGGTCTCTTTTTTTCCTTCTGGGAAATGAATCACATATTTCTTCTTTTTTTGCATGTCTTACAACTTTTCATTAGGTCCCAGACGTTATGAAGTTTATGTGATTGATGGCTTGAGTGGGTTGTACTCAGAGACTGTTGGCCTTTTTCCCGGAAGGAAATTACAATTCTGGCATAGAGACTTCATTCTTTCAAAGCCTGTTTTGAAGGTTTTTAAGGTCATGTATATTGTAGCCCCTATACTAAGGCTAATTTAGTCCTGAAATTAAGGTATTGATATTTGGGATACTTACTTAAAGCTCCATGGATTCAACAAGGTCCCTTCATTATGGCCTGTATGATCTTGGATGATTCTCAGCCTTTTTTTAGGTCTTGAAATTGTTTGGCTTAAAGTTCCCAAGAAAACTTTCTTTCCCTGGAAGTTATTCTTCACTTGGCCTATTTTAGTGTATAAATACATAGCTTAGTATATGGCCAAAGACTCAAGAGTCAACAATTTATGGACACTTTACCTTATGTAGCTCCTTCCCCTTGATACTCTCCTCCTTAAGTTCTTACCACCTTGGTGTATCTGTCTCATCTTCTCATTGAGAGACCACCAGGCTCTGCTTATATCCCACTCCACGAGCCATGGTCTAGAAATTGCTTAGAGACAGAAATCTGGGGTGATCGTAGGGCTGACTTCATTTTTTTTCCTTTCTCTCAGGGATTTCAGTTATGCACTACCCATTGTCCAATGTCTGAAAAGAATTAATATATATTTCTTCAGTTTTCTAATTGTTTATAGTGGGAGACATTCCTCATGCCCTAAAACAGAAGTCCTTTATGATGTCTTTTGAAAAATGAATTATTTTTAATGTAATTTCTTATTTTTTAAAATGGTCTGTGCTTCTTATTTCATTATACATGTTCTTTTATGTTTTCTTCTAAAAGTTTTAAAGTTTTGTATTTCACATTTAAGTACTTATTAATTTGATTTCTGTGTGATGTGTCAATCTTTTATTTTTTCCCTTATGTGTTAACAGCTATCCTAGCACCATTTTTTGAATAGCCAATTCTTTACTTAGTATTCTGCAATGTCAGCTAGACCATTTATCAGATTTCCACCTTTAGTTGGGTCTGTTTCTCAGTTTTTAATGTTATATATGTAATCATTTCAACTTCTGTAGTCTTTGCATATCTGAGGCTATTGTTTGTTGTGTCTCTATGTTCTTGCTCATAATGGCTTGTTTTCTCAATTCTTTTTGTGTATTTTTTATTGTGATCTCATGATTTTAGCAATGCTGCCCATGACAATACTTTGAGTTTTATGTTTAAAATAGTTGGTTCTGAAATTATTTAAATATATTTCTGTCCTACTCCCAGGGGCACTGACAACCCAGGACATTTATAATTTTTAACTTAGGTTTGAATTATAACTCTGAACTCATTATGAGTATGTGTTCAAGGTGAGTAATTCTTAGGTGAGATCTTATTTTTTTACATTCTCTCCAGGTATAGAGGAAGCTAAGATAGGAAAGTATCCTTCTTTAGCACTTTTATTTTTTCTAGTATGACAACCTTTTGTCACCCTAACTTTAAGTAGGAATCTCTAATCTAGCATCTCATCATTTTCAGACTGCAGGATTTGTTGCCTGTTCATCCACCTGGTGAATACTTTAAACCCAGGCATCTACATATCCAGAGATGCCCTCAGGGAAATTGCAGGCTTGGATCTTCCATCAGTCTTATCAAATTATGGATTTGGGTCATTTATACCCTTTACTTTTCTTACCTTAGTTACAGCTAGTTTTTATGTTTTATACATCTTTTCTATGCATTATGATAGGTTTCTTTCTACATTAAGTCTAACATATTACCAAAAACATGCATTTTAATGCTATCAAATTGATTCTTACAAATTGCAAATATAAATCAAATTTCAAATGCAAATGAAGCATATTCCTGAGCAGGCAATGTCATATAATGTGTGCTATCATGGAAAGGTATTTAAAAATAGCAGTCTTTTAATCAGTATTGGCAAGCAAATTGAACATGTCAAAGAAAATATAAGCAGTAGGTATTTAGGTATAGCATATCATCAATAAATCTGAGGGGTTGATGAAAGTAATCCAGATTCAAAATGCTTATTTAGATTAATGACATAGACCTTGATGAAAAATAACCTAAAATATACTCAGTTATCTATGTAGCAGAAGATAAGTATGTATTTGTAATACAGGAAGAGAGCAAATTATGCCAAATTCTATAAATAATTATTGGTGATAAATACTTACTACATCCTGCTTTTGAATTTTATGTGAAGACATCAGATCAAATCCTCACCCTTCTTGTGATCGAGTTACTTTGTGGCTCTATCAGTTCTTAGAATGGAGTGTGAATGCATAGCCAATAAGTTGTGTAGAATACAAAGTGGGGCAAACAACTTTTTATAATGAAAAATTTTGTTTGAAATTTCATCACAGTAATTATCTTCCCCTATACAAAATGATAAAGATACTATCTAGCCAAAATAAACAAAAAAGAACAAACCTACAGCAACTAAATCAGGCTGTCCTCAGCTTTCTCCAAACTATATTCAAAGCCAGATGATAATAAATCAATACCAATAAAATTTTGAGAGAAATTGTGACTCAGGATTATTATGCCCACTCTAGATTCAATTTTTTTTTTACTAGGACAACAGATATATATTTCTAACCAGGAAAGAACTCAAGGAATAAAACATCCATATATACTTCTTGGGGATAAAACCAAAAAATATTTGCTGATAAAATTCAGCCAAATTAAGAAACGAATCTAAATAGAGTTCAGGAATTGAGGCATCAGGATTAAAATCTTAGTTGTAAATACAGAATTCATTGAAATATGGAAAAATGCCAATAAACTATGCATATTATGGTTACAGAATAGAATGTGAACGTTATAAACAAGAATATTGTATAAAACATATATAAGCTAAGATAACTCACCAATACAGGAGACTGCAGGTGGGAAGGTGGGAAAAATTGTGAGAATATTGCCTTCATTTTTCAATGTAGGAAATCAATCTATTGTTTTAAATAGAAACATGCTTTAAAAAGCACTTTAGTAAGATTATTTTCTTAATCTTAGAGATTTGGGGGAAATATCTTTTTGTTGAAAGAAGTTTTCAGTTTCTTTTTCTGTTAAATTTGAATAAACTAAATGGAATACTTGTTATTAAAGATGGAAGATATGAGCGGATTCAAGGGGTCCAGAAAGAAAAGATTAGAAATTTTATTTGTATTTTTTTTATATCTACAAATAAGGAAATTAAGCTTTACTTAATTTTTGATACAGTTTGACATCTCATTTCTTTGGTTAGTCAGTGTGGTAGATTAATTACACCCGTGGCCCCCCAAATGGCCCCAATTCTCCACTCCTTCTTGTAAACATGCCCATTACAATATTTCTTGCAATTCTTCCTAGTAAAATGTAGAGTCTACTTGCCCACTCTGAACTGGCTGGCCTTATGCCTTGCTTTGACCAATAGCATACTAGTGGAAGCAACAGCATCAGTTCTGAACTACAAGAGGGCTTGCCTACTTCACTCTCTTTCTTGGGACATCTGTGACAGCTATGTGAATAAGCATGGGCTTTTGAATCTCTTAATTAACTTTTTCCATTTCCAATTGCCCTTCTTCTTTTTTTTTTTTCTTTAATTTTTTGGGGGTATAGCTGATTTACAATGCTGTGTTAGTTTCAGGTGTACAGCAAAGTGAATCTGTTATACATATACAAATATCCATTCTTTTTTTAGATTCTTTTCCCATATAGGCCATTACAGAGTATTGAGTAGAATTCCCTGTGCTATACAGTAGGTCCTTATTAGTTATCTCTTTTATATATAGTAGTGTGTATATGTCAATCCCAATCTCCCAATTTATCCCTCCCACACCCTTATCCCCTGGTAACCATAAGTTTATTTTCTACATTTGTAACTCTACTTCTGTTCTGTAGATAAGTCCATTTGTAGCCTTTTTTTAGATTCCACATATAAACGGTATCATATGATATTTGTCTTTCTCTGTTGCCTAACTTCACTCAGTATGACAATCTCTAGGTCCATTCATGTTGCTGCAAGTGGCATTATTTCATTCTTTTTTATGGTTGAGTAATATTCCATTGTATATATGTGACACATCTTCTTTATTCATTTATCTATCGATGGACATTTAGGTGGCTTCCATGTCCTGGCTATTGTAAGTAGTGCTGCAATGAACATTGGGGTGCACGTATCTTTTCAAATTACGGTTTTCTGTGGATATATGCCCAGGAGTGGGATTGCTGGATCATATGGTAGCTCTATTTTTAGTTTGTTAAGGAAGCTGCATACTGTTCTCCATAGTGGTTGTATCAGTTTACATTCCCACCAACAGTGTAGGAGGGTTCCAGTTGCCCTTCTCATGCCTACTTCCTCTACCTGTCTTTCTTCCACACCAAATATTTAAATTGTCTTTTCCAGTTACTCTAGTTTTCCTTTGTCTTTCTCTTCTCCAAATCAAAGGCTTTCAACTGTGGGTTTTTCCTAAACTGAAAAAGAAATGATAAAAGGAAAGAAGCATGTCTGTACGACATCAAAGCATTCAAATACAAAGTAAGATTTTTGTCTGCATATTTAGATACACTTGAAAATGAGAAGAGCGTTTTCACATGCATTCTTGGAAATATGTGCTTGTTTTGTTTTGTCTGGAAATGAGTATTCAGAATGTTAACAAGAATCTATGTTTTTAATTCAAGTATGTTTGCATTGTACGGACACAATGAGGACTAATCCTGTTTGAGGAATATTTAACCCTTGGCATTACTTGATATTTGAGCCATTCTGCAAATGCTAATGACAAACGCTGCCTTTACATATTTCATAAGACTAGGTTCTAAGCAAAATCTTCAAGTTTGTCCATGCTCTTTCTCTATATTACTATCACGTGAACCATGTTATTTCATTACTTATTAAATATTCACAGATCATTAGGTCCTAGCTTAGGGGGCAAAGAAGCCAAAGAAATTAAATTCATTTCATTCTTACTATATTTAGAAAAAAAAATTCCCTTATAACAACTCTTTATTAATCACACAAAATAAAATTGTAAAACTCTAACTTTGTTAGTTACAGTATTTTTTCTTCTATGTCTAATCCCTAAAAATTGACATATACTTCCAAGTTATTTCATACAAAATCATCCATTGTGCACAAAAAAATGACATATTATTCAGACTGTTGATAGATAAATTTGATTCACCATGACATATAGCTTTTCCATGATAATTCTTTTTTTGGTTTCCTTTTTCCATCTGAAAAAGCAGCAATATTTATGTCTTAAAGAGTTGATTTTGCACTCATTTTCTTTGTTTTCAATTGAAACTTTAAAAAAATTCTTGTGATTTTTGCAAAAGACATTGGAGAATAAAAATCAATCTTTATATAAAGTCCAGATTTCTTTAGCTTTCTCAAAACCTTGAACAGGCTTTCACTTCAGATCTTCACAATATACTTATTTCCATCAAGTTATAAACGTGGGGAGCAGGTGCTGTGGGAAGTTTGAATAAGGTCATATATTGGGTAATTCCAAATGGCCTCCACTTGTTTCTAAGTCACTTACAGAGAAACAGGTAATCATTCCTTTCAAGAAAGTCATATACTCTTGTAGAAAGGGAAGGTAATGGCAAATCTTTTTTTTTTTTTTTTTTTAAAGTGTAGTTTAGTAGTGTTTTAGGTCATGTCTCATGACTTTGAGTAAAACTCAACCCTTTTAGAAACTGTTTTATATGTGACTATAATTAATCCATGAATATAAGTTAGTTGGTAAAGCTTTGGAAATATTTTATAGAATGTCAGGTAGTAGTATTTGCCAAATTATTATCATCAGGGTGTGTGTGGGTGTGTGTATGTTTGTGTTGATATCGCTTTATGATTGTGATTTTTACTTATCATTATTTGACTTCTTAGCACTTTTTGTTTTCTGGATCCAACACCTTTCAGGAACCTACTTAACCGTACCTTTTCATATTGAAATGATAAGACCTTTTTTGTGTAAAAATATACACTTTGAAATTTTTTTTAAGTGCATGTTTTTAAACATGTTGTTAAGCAATTTGAGAACATATAAATAAAACATAATTTGGACTAGAAAAGGTAATTTTCTGTAAAGTATAAAAAAAGATGTTTTAATTAAAATTATCATGGTGAGATTTTATTCTTGCTAACAAATGAAGTCCACACTGTCCCCCTCCCTGCAACTCCTAAATGGTTAGTTGACTGGCTCATCTATTGCTGTGTACCTCTGACTCTCATTATTTTATAACAACTTAAATATTTCAAATGGAAGCTGAAGGTAATTGGCTCCAAGGCTATTGTGAGATAGAGAGAAGGAATGTATGAAAATATTCTATTTTTTGTGATTGGTTTGAAAAATGCAGATTCCCAAATGTTGATTTCAAGTGCTGTGTTTCACTTTCTTATCCTCTAAGAAGCTTGCTGTTGCAATGATGCTCAGCTCACCCAGTGACTCTTGGGCTACATCACTGTGGGTTAAAAGTATGGGGTGGACCCTTAATACTTGGCATAATTTTTTTTTTTTTAAAGAATCAATTTTATTTATTTTTGGTTGCCTTGGGTCTTCACTGCTGCATGTGGGCTTTTCTCTAGTTGCGGCGAGCGGGGGCTACTCTTTGTTGAGGTGCACAGGCTTCTCATTGTGGTGGCTTCTCTTGTGGAGCACGGGCTTCAGTAGTTGTGGCACGTGGGCTCAGTAGTTGTGGCTTGCAGGTTCTAGAGTTCAGGCTCAGTAGTTGTGGTGTACGGGCTTAGTTGCTCCGCGGCATGTGGGATCTTCCCGGACTGGGGATTGAACCCGTGTCCCCTGCATTGGCAGGCAGATTCTTAACCACTGCACCACCAGTGAAGTCCAGTATAATTTTTTTATAGCATGGATTTTATGTAGGAGGGCATGTGTGTATTTATGTGTGTGTGCATGTGTGTATGTTCCTCTCCCATTTTTTTGGATTTTTTTTTTAGTACTTAATCATAATATGTCCAAACTTGAATTAAGTAGATTATAGGCTTTATAACAACTGCTTTTTAAATCCAAATTTATAGAAGTCATTTATAAATTGACAGACAGAAAGATAATGGACAGGTGAATGAGCATTCCCTTTCATTTTTTTAAATGAAAGATTTATGGCTGGTAACATTTTGCTCTCATGCAATCAACAACGTTCTTGAATATGTGGGTATAAAATTCTAAGTACAAAGTAATTTTACTACAATACTTTGAACTTAATTTACCTATTTTCCATGATCTAGAGTTGGCAATGGAAAGTGTGATGTCAGTGGAATTCTTGTACCTCTTTGTAACCTATTTTCCCCTCTGGAAAAGATTAAAAATTTTTTTATGTACCCAGTATCTTAAATTTCACATCAGTGTGTGTAGGGCAAGTATTCTTTCTCCTTCATCCTGCTTTGTATGAGATAAGCCTTTTCAATCTGAATACTAGAGTTTCTAATTATCTCTAAAATATTCTTCTAATATTTATTCATTTACTTTAATATATTCTGTCTTTTCTCTTACAAATCTCAGAAATAGACTGTATCTTTTTTTGTTTGTTCCTTTAACTATTATCACATATATTTTAATCTGTCTTTTCATTTTAGGAGAAACCATTGGCTTGAACTTCTAGCTAACAAATTTGTCTTCCATTTTTATCATTCTTATATTCAAGCCAACTATTACATTTTATATAAAAATAATATTAACGTGTCTAAGATGTTTCTGATTACAGCTTGTTATGAATATTTTCACAGAGGATATTAATTATTTCAAAACCTTCTTTTTCTTCTTTTACCTCTGCTTTGTCAAGTATTTTTCTGATACATAATTTAGTTCTTAACTTTTGAAGTGCTGCTTTTCCTCAAATGTTTGGTGACTCTTGGTTATCTAAACATTTTTTGCTTTTGAATTTTTCTTCGCATTTGGGTTTTTCTTGGCTGACATGAAGTGGTAATTATCATGGACTGTACATAGCGATTTTGAGGAAGGAAGTATGTGTGCTAAAAGGATGAGGTTACTAGTAGGTTGTCTTCTGATTGCAGAGGCTTCTTGTCTTCCTGGGGCTCTCACAGATGTTTAGGGACCTGCATTCCCTCTTCAGTCCCAGTGATGACCTTTGTTGGTATATATAAATACTAGTAACATTCAACAGTGGGTCTTTGTATTTAGGCATTATGTAGTATTTTTTTCTAGGTTTTTTTTGTTTGTTTTGAGGAGGAGGATATTACACACACAAAGCAGCCTGTGTAAAAAAATATATATCTATGTATATAACGTATATGTATAATATATGTTAATATATAATTAATTTTTACCAACAGCCACCTATGTATCCCTCTTAAGCTTAAACAATCAAACATTACCAGTAACTTTGAAGTATCCTATGTGCCCTTTCCCAGTCACACTCTATATCCTTCATCGCTAGAGAAAACCAGTATTCTGAATTTTGTATTAAGTACAGTGCTTGCTTTTGGCACACAAATGCACATACACAAGTGTGTGTGCCCACGTGCATGAGTGTGTATTTGCATGTACTGGTTTAATTTTGCCGGTTTGTTGTATATTTATATAAACAGAGACATTCCTTATCTATTCTTTACCACATTTACCTTATCATTTTTCTTTTCCACATTATATTTTTGACAGTTGCTGTGGTTCACTTCACTGTTGGGTATATTCAAATATATAAGTAATTCCACAACTCACTTATCTCTTCACTATTGATGAGCAGTTGTGTTGTTTCCAGGGTTTTTTTTGTAATTACAATGATTCTATTTATATTTTTATGTCTACTAATGCATATATATAAAATATACCTAAGAGAAGAATTGTCAGTGTAAGGTGTGTATCTCCATTTTTAGAAAGTAATGCCATATTTTCAAAAATAGTTAAACTAATATACAATTCTGCTGGTAGTTTAGAGTATTCTCATTGCTCTACATTTTTGCTCATACTTGATTTTTATATTTTCAAACTTTATTTTTGCCATAAATGTGGGTGTAATGAATTGCCTTTAGTTCTTACTTTCCTGATCATTAAGAAGATAGAGCATGTTTTCACATGTTTATTCACCATTTGTATTTCCTCTTCAATGAAAATCCATCCATGTTTTTGCTCCATTCTCTATCAGATTGTCTTATTTATTCATAGGAATTATTTTTATATGATATGGGTTATTACTGTTAGTTGGCTGTATATATTGCACAGATGTCTACTGAAGTTCTCTTGTGCATACCAGTTTAGAACTATCATATATTCTTGGTAAACTGAGTATTTTATTATTATGTAGTAATTCTTCTGCCTAAATGCCCTACTGAGCTATTAAAATATTTTAATATTTTAAAGATTTAATTATTTGGGGAATAGTTCTTTTGTTTAACATCCTAAGAAATTTTTCTTTTTCTATAGCTACTCTTATTACTGATAAATTATCCTTTTAATTTTCACTGAAATTACAAATTTGGAGTTTAAAAAATTTATCCCTTGGTTTCCATCAACGCTTTCTGAATGCCCAGTATGGTATTTTTATTCAGGCTGATGATTATTCTTTATTGTGGAGTTATTTTCTATTTTTTCTTGCTTTAAAAATGACAGCCTAGATTGATCAGTATATTAGACCAGATAGGCTAATTGTTATCATAAATATCAGTAAACACACAGTAAAATACATTTTTTGCTCACATGAAGTACTTTGCAGATGGTCCTGGCTAAGCAGTTCTCTGATCTATGATTTTACCATGTAAGAAAACATATATACACACATACACACACACACACACACACACACACACACACACATATATATATACACACACATATATACATACAAATATAGAAAGATAGGTCTCTTCACTGAGGCCTGTGGACTTTAAAGAAACAGTTAGAGGCCAGCCAAGATTCAAGAAGAGGGAAATAGACTCTACTTCTTCATGGTGGGAAAACAGCAACTTGTCTGTATACAAAAACTGCCACCAGTAGCAGACAACAGGTAAAGTCACAGTAACACAAGATATAAATGAGTGGCTCAGGCTCACAGCCTCAGGGAATATTCTTGGCCACACACATCTCAGGAAAGATGAAAGTCTTTCTGGGCTTCAGGAAATGCATGGGGCCCTGGAGCCTCAACAAAGCAAAGGTGTGTGGGAGCCTTAGTTGGATATGAGCACAAGGGGCCTCGGGTATCACCCTGTGGTGCATGGTACTCAGCAGAAGCACAAGCAGTAGGTCAGACTAGTTTGACCTATTCCCCAGCAGGCTTGGCTGAAGCAAAACTGTGAACTATGGAGAAACTATTTGGTGCCTACAGGTCCTTTACACTTTGGAGAGAGTTATTTGCTGCTTTTATTTGCTAAGTTTTCTTAGCTCCAAGTGTCCCACAGAGAGTTAGATGCTTTAATTTTCTGACCCTAGACTGGCAGTTCCAGGTGGCTACCCTAAACTCAGTTATGCCCTTGACCTAGGAATCAACTGTAGAAACACTAGCCTGGGATACATGCAGCTTGCTCTACATGCGCAAGAGGTGCTGCCTCTCCCTGAGACATGTGGTCTTAAGCTGGCTCAAAGCTAGCTAATTATATTTGAGTGAGAGAACATTGCTGGAAAGTAGATTTGTCAGGACTAAACAGTTCCATAGCAAAAGACAATGGAAACAGACACTGCAGCATAGAACTACTCAAGAACGTGATGGCCATGTCACTAGATAAAGCTAATACTCAATGTACAGGACCCAAGGCAAGATGGAAACTAACAAGTTGTAAGTAAGTCTGTTGTCTGTGAAAGAACAGCACCTCGAATAAGATCCTCGCGGGGCCACTACTTTTGCAAATATCTACACTTTGAAAGATGTCTGAAATATCTCAGATTCCATGCTCCAAAGAAAGCAGTATGCATGAGTTTCTTCTGCAAAGATGTTAAATGTATTGAGTCAAAATTAACTTCTTGCTAGGAGATTTCTCCTTGTTGGGCTTAAGATCACATATCATGGGTTCTGGAAAAGGGACACAGATATTTTGGTATCCTGGTGAAGCCAAAACCAGAATTTTCTCCATTGATCTGCTTCACTGATAAACCGTTCGGGTCTCTGTTCTGTAGTATGGCAACACATCTTCTATTAATTAAGTTTTTGGCATTTTTTGAAATGGTACCTTGATGCATAGAAACTCAGATTTACTTTTTGGTTTCAGCACTAAGAATGTGACACATAAAGCCAATTTAAATAAAGATTTGTTGAAAGTTTAATTATTTACTTGCAAAAATAGCAATAATATGAAAATAACTTGCAAACAGGAAGAAATTCTATGGGGCTTCTACATGAGAAAAATACAGAGGACCAGCATTTTTACCACAGCACTTGAGGCGACAAGAAAGGCCTGTACTTTACTACTCTGGGACATTTGCATAAATCGCTCAGCTCAGAACGTTTGACTTTGTAGTGATAAAAAAGTTACATATCGTAAGAACTCATTTTCCATAAGAAAGCGTTTTTTCAATTTTTGCCCATTGGTTTAAATTTAAATATGGTGCCCACTGAAGCAATAATTTTTTCTTTATGAGTCAGGAGTTTTTGTTATGCTCTGGTATGCCTGCAATATTTCTTAGAGACATGGAGAACAATGATGATGATGATGAAATATTATTAATGAAATACTGATTGAAGTCTTCCATGTGCTAAATACTTTTTTAATGGCTTTACATGCATTGACTTATTGAATATTTACAAAGTCCTTATGAGGAAAGAGCTATTAATATCTGAGCTTTACTTAGAAGAAAACTGAGATATGTAGAGAATAACTTGCCCAAGTTCACATAACTAGGAAAAGGCAGAGCCCAAGCCTAAATTCTCAACCTGAATCTCATGTAATGAAGAATACAGTGGTGCCTGACCTACCTGCCTGAATACATGAAACTATAGAACTGCCTTTAATACAAAAAGGATTTTTTTTCATCTAAAATTTTAAAATAAGAAAAGAAGGGATGAATGAAGTACAAGTAATTTTAGCAGGTTATTTATACTCTGGCTTTGGTCTTTGTCCAGGGTATGCTTCAGCTTATATACTATTTGAAATGTTTCTGAAAATACACACAATACACACACACACACACACACACACACACACACACACACACGCACACACGCAGTATACATACTGTATGTAAGTACATATTGACCCATAGTAATTACAGTCACCAGTAAAATAAGAATCTATCATTAATTAAAACATAAAATTATATGTTATGGATATGTAGTTAATGAAAGATTCTTACTTTGCTGGTGACTGTAATTACTAGAACTCATTTTTGCTGTATAATATTTATGTTATTGAGTAATAAATATGTTAGGGTCCTAAGGCTTAAAAAGTAGATAGCTCTTCAATTTGTTAGGTCTGTCTGGATTTACATATAACAAGAAAAATAGCAATGCAAAGTAGTACTTTCTAAGCCCCACATAGATTTGCTGTCTGATAGAGGAGACCCGGAAACATTTAGAGAAGGTTTTGTAGAACTTAGAGAATTTAACTTTGCCTTGAAGCCCTAGAAGAGGGAACATGAAGGAAGAAGAGAACAAGTTCATAAAGAATGGCGTGACAAGGTGGTGGTGGTCTAGGGATCTGCAAGGAATTGCAAAAATTTAGACAAATACAGCTGATTTGGAGAATGGTTGGGGCCAGCTTGTGCAGTAACTTAGTCAAGGAGTTAGTATGTTTTTTGCTCAGAGGGTTGATGTGTGTACTACGTACAAAGCAAAATTCAGTTGCTATCGTTGTATCTACCACAATATAATCAATTAGATGATGATACCATCTCCTAACTGATGATCTTGCTACGCCCTTAGATTTGGAATCTCTGTTCTCTACCATCCTGTCAAGTTCATCATGTTTTGAAGTTCTGTGGATACTTTCTCTATGATATCTCTGAGAACTTCTTTTCCATTTACACTGTTACTTCACTAGCATGGTTCTTCAGCACCTTACAACTCTCAAGATCATACAAACCTCCTGTTTAGTCAACTTGTATTCTCTAGGACTCTAAGTGAGTTAGCTTAAGTCAAAAAGGAGGGTTTATTGGCACATGTAATTAACCTGGTAAGAAGGGAGGGGTAAGACTTGCCTCAGTGCCAACTGAATTGAAGGACTTGCAGGCTATCAAATCTCTTTCCCATCTCTAATGTCTTCTCTCTGTTGGTTTCATTCTCATCTTTTACATAAAACTTTCTGTGTGTGCAAAGGGCATGGTCTCGGGCTACTCCACATTCACATTCCTCCAATGCAGTGATCTAAGAAGAGAGAGACACTTGACTGCCAGTTTTAGTCAGAAAATAATCTGGCTAAGTGCTGTGACTGACTCCTTTGATGAAGATACCATCTGCAGAGAAATTTCTATAGACAGGGGTGTGGAGTACTAGAATTGGACTTTCATCAGAACCTGTCAGGGGGTGAGGCATAGTAAAGAATTATTCAAAATACAGAAGTACATTTCTGAGAAGGCAAAAAATTAATGAATGCCCACTACTCTCTCTGAGTAGTGGTCTTTAAATATATTTTCATCATGGTACTCCTATATTCAAATTAAACTATTCTTCTTAGTATTGCCATTTGTTTTCAATGATTGTTAGACAATGTCTTTTCTAGTAATAGTCAACTTGTTAGTTAAACCCGTTTGTTTTAGGTTCAAATCTAGGTTCTCTGATGTATTAACTAGGTGATCTTGGGCAATTTATCCTCTGAAACCTTCAGTTTTCTCATCTCTAAGCTAGGGATACTAACTGAGCCAACCTCCTGAGTTGATTGGGAGGATTAAATAAACTCAGAAAATACATGAAAAACACAGCATAGTGACAGTCCTATAGTAGATAATCAATAACTATTTGTGGAAAGAATGAATGGATAGATAAAATATTAAAATATCTGAGACAGAATTTTTAATTCTCATTTATTCTATGTTTTCTCTTATAAGTCTCTTCACTAAGAAGTCCATATTCTCTTGTTTTTTCTTTCCTGTTTACCAGTTTCAAGATTTGACTAATAATTATTTCTCCAACTCTGACTTTATTTTTTTATTGCTTCATTTGTATCCTATTCTCTAAACCACCTGGCAGAAGGCTTTGCATTCATATAAATAAATAATACATCAAAACTAATTATATTTTTATGTCCATTTAACAAAAATGAAAAAAATGTATATATACTTTTTAAATTCAAGATAAGTTTTGACACTTGAATCCTGTATTTACCTGTATATTCAAATTTCCATCCCTTGTGCTTTGGTTTGATTATTTGCAGCCCAAAATTTGCATGCTGCATTCAATAAAACAAAGATTAGATAGAACAACCTGCTATGGTCCTTTTCAAAGGGCATAAGTACAATAAGGCTAGCAAAAAATGTGACAAGCTCCTTAATACAATTTTTGAAAGCATTCATTTTGCTCTATCTCCACAATTATGGGGATATAATTTTTCTCAGAAAGCCTTTTTTTCCCCTCGACATCCATAATGTAATGGCTATGTGCACTAAAAATAACATCATGGTCTTTGCCCAACAATAGACAATTCCCTACGTCAACTGTTTTCTTTAGGATTTGTTAGCAACCTTCTGGTTTGTTCACTGAATAGTGTTGAAAGATTTCATGAAGAACACTTATTGGAAGATTTGTTCTCTTGAAGTGAAACTAAGGCCACTAAGCCTGATGCCCCTAGGTTGTTCTTGTGTAGCCAGTGACCATTCCAGGATCCTCCTGTTGTTTCTGTGTTCCAGTCAAAGACTGGCAGTGGCTTCTGGGCACAGTGAGCTCAGTAGCATTGTGCTCAGTACCAGAGGTCAAGAATGGTGGCAGTCATGGAAGGAGGAGAGAATGTGGAGATGAGGACATGGGAATTTCTTGATTCTTGAAGTGTGATTTAAAAATGTTAAGTGACATGTATATGAGAGAATGCTCTGAAGATACTAATATACCATACAAATCTCCATTACTCTGTTTCTGAGAAATCAAAAAAGAGAGACATTTTAGTAGAAGCTGAGCTTGAAAACTCCCAGGATAGAAGAACTACTAAAGGAAGCAGGGGGTTTGGGTGAAACTGCTGCCAACATGTATCTGACTTGCTCAGATCCTTGGCCCTCTTTTTCTCTCCCTTCAGAAATTCTTCCCCAAACCATTCTTCCTTGTCAGCCTTGGCCCCCAGGGGTTTTCGTAGGTTTTACTTTCATATATTTCAGATTTTTGAAAATTTATATGTGAGATAGACAGTATTTTCTAAGATGGTCCCCAAGATTCCCACCCCCTGGCACGTCCACCCTGTATCATCTTTTACCCTTTAATGTGGGTAGAAACCATTAATATGATAAGTTACACTATATAGGAAAGATAATAGTATAGTCACTAAAGTATTTATATAAGTTCTATAAGACTTCTTCTTAGCAGACTGGAGAGAGAGTCTTCTGCTGGCTTTGAAGAAAAACCTTCCATGTTGTAAGAGGGCCATGTAGCTAAGACCTAAGGGCAGCTTCTAGGAGCTGAGAGTAAACCCCCTCCCCTGCCCACATCCAGCAATAAATAGGGACCTCAGTATTTATTAACCACAGGAAGTATATTCTGTCAACAACCTGAATGATCTTGGAAGAGGATCCTGAGCTCTAGATGAGGATACAGCCCATCCAATGCCTTGATTTCAGCGTTGTGAATCCCTGAGCAGAGAATCCAGCTACATTGTTCTCAAACACCTCACCCGTAAAGACTATAAGACCATACATTTCTGTTGTTTTAAGCTAATTTTGAGATAATTTGTTATGCAGCATTAGAAAACTAATATATGTGTCAGATTTTAAATTAGAATTAAGCCTTATCTTTAATTTCTTCGGACCTTTCAGGGTGCCCAGTTTAGTACCTTGTACAAAGCATGCTGCAATTAAGATTTGCTGGTGCATTAATTTTTTGATTAATGTAACTATCCTGAAAATTTCTTCCAGGTTTGGTCTCTTTTTCCCCAACTAGAAAAGTCCTTAAGATTTCTTTCTGAGCATTTAGAAAATAGCATCTTTTTCTTTCTGGAAAATTCCTCCTCTCATTAGCCAGTCAAGTACATCCATGTTGACCCACACCAAAAAAGTAATTGATGTAGGTCAAAAGATACTTTGGCAGGGAAGACCACAGTTTTGGGGAGAATTGAGTTGAGTAGCCACAATCAAGGTCTTACCTACTTAAATTATTAAACTATGGAATAATGACATGGAAGTTTGGTATGAATGGGTCAGAATTTTACATTTTTTTCCTGATGTTTCCCAATTGTGTCATGTATGTTGAGAGTGATTGTAACAACAATAACAATAGCTAACCCTTATTAATCACCTGGTATATACCTGGAAATTTTAAAGAGATTTATACTTAACATATTTCAGCTTTAAGGATATCTACAGACCTAGGTTACCATTATTATCCCCATCTTACAGATAAGGAAAACAAGGCACAGAGATTAAATGTCTCATCCAGGTTCAAATGGATAATAACAACAATAAACTCCTGTATAGCACTTGTTTAGCATTTTACATATATTAAATCATTTAATTCTTACAACAATCTTGTGGATTGAATACTATTACTGCCTTCATTTTAGAGATAAGGAAACAGAGGCACACTAAATGTATCATTTTAGAGCACTTTTCTTCCTTAAATACTTCTAAGTTAATGAACCAATTTTAAGGGTTTTAACTTACGTAGGAGGTATTCTTATCTCAATTTTCCAAATTTCAGTATCAGTTTGATACTGCCAGATTAATCTTCCTTGAGGGACTCCCTGACCATGATAGTCTTCTTTCAAGAAAATTTCAGTGACTCTCAGTTGCTAACTGGCCAAATTCCAACAACTTACTGTGGCCATTCAGGTCTTCTATGACTTTTCTCCAATGTGTATTTCTAGTTACTTTTTCTACTGTGTCTCAACATGTACTCTGAGTTCAGCCAAATTACCATAGGTAATGTTCACTACAACTAAGTGTTCATGGCTTTCTAAGCTCTCTGGCTTTCCAATTTAATTCTGGCCACCTGAAAGGCTGTCCTCCATCTCCACTTGTCAAAATAGTCTTTTCCTTTCAATTTCATATATCAACTTTTCTAGCAAGACTTCCTTTAATTCCATACCCATACATGTTGCCTCCTTTATTTTGAAGATGTCTTGTGGAGCATATCACAATTATGTTTATATTAGTCTTTCCTTTCTTCCATATATTTTTCTTGAGGAGAAAAAAAAATGCTTACATGGAAATACAGTGAAGGATCTGATATTATTTGTTACATGATTTTAGTATAAATGCTATGTTACTCTGAATTTCTTTCCCTAATTGTTTGATGAAAGGCAATCAAGTGGAGATGTTATTTTTCAGGTTAGAGTATTCTTTCCCTCATATTCCTGAAGGTCCGTTTCTCAGTTTTCCCTTAGTTGTCCATGTGTAATGCTGGGAAGGGCTGTGATGTATATAATGACACAACTAAAAAGATGAAAATAAGGGAAATGGAGCTTGTTTAGTGAGATAAGATAAATTCTATTATCGAGCCATACCATGTGCCAAACAAAAATCCTTGCTCTCATGGAGCTAAAATTCCAGTAGGAAGCAACAAGCAATAAACATAATAAATAAATTAAACCTTAGACAGTGCTATGAAAACATAAATCAACATAAAGAATTGGTCATGGCAGAAGGTAAGGAAAGGTAGCTATGGTCTGGGTAGTCCTCATGGAAAAGGTGATAGCTGAGCTAGAAGAGCTGTCCAAGAAGGCTTCCTTTTGGATTATTTCTTTTAAAAGGAAGGAAACTGCTTTTCTATTGATAAAAGAAAGAAAAAAAAGAAAACTTCTTAGCTTTGGTTCAATGGAATGTAATGATAGATGATTTGAAACTGTTTGACCTTCTTTGTCACTCAAATAAATGCAAAGTATGAGTCACTGGATTTTAGCTATACAGTTGACCCTGGAACAACATGGGTTTGAACTGCATGGGTTTACTTGTATGCAGATTTTTTCAATAGTAAATACTATAATACTACACATCTGGTTGAATCAGTGGATATGGAACCAGAGGAACGATGGATATGGAGGGCCAACTGTAAGGTATGTGCAAATTTTTGACTGTGAGGAGAGTTGGCACCCCTAACCCCCACGTTGTTCAAAGGTCAACTGTATAGTCTTTTAAAGGCTAGGTCAGATGCACGGTGTTGTGGGCTAAATTGTGCTCCCCACCCACCAATTCATACACTGAAGTTCTAACCCTCTGTACCTCAGAATGTGACTAGATTTGGAGATAGGGTCTTTAAAAAAGCAATTAAGTAAAATGAGGTCACATGGGTGGGCCTTAATCCAATATGACAGGAATCTTTATACAAAGAGTAAATCAGGACACAGATAACACACAGACTGAGGGGCATTCATGTGAGGACACAGCAAGAAGGTGGCCATCTGCAGGCTAAACCTGCCAGCACCTTAGTCTTGGACTTCTAGCCTCAAGAACTGTGAGAAAATAAGTTTGTTATTTTGTTATGGCAGCCCTATAGAACCAATACACACGATTATATGCTAGTTGGAAAAAAAGAGACCATAAAATCCTTAAAAGGTTTTGAAATAAGCAGAAGTTCAGATTGATTATGAAATTTAATCTGTGTTTTGCTCTAACAGCTACTCTGTGGAAAGATCTAGCCTTGGAAGTTGAAGATATCAATACCAAGTTTGGTAGCCAGCCTCCAAGATGGCCCCCAGTGATGCTTGCTGCTTGATATTCATGTTTTATGTAGTTTTTAGTCATAACTTTCCTGTGTGACCAATAGAACACTGAAGAAGTGACAGTGTATTTTTCACAGGCTAGAGCTGATCACTGGCTTTGGGGGCAGATAACTACAATGTTTTGTAGTCAAGCAGTCCTATGTAGAGGTCTATATGGTGAAGAAATGAGGGCTTCTGCCAACAGTCAACATGAACCATCTTGGGAACAGATTCTCCAACCCCAGTCAAGCCTTCAGATGACTGCAGCTGGCTGACATGTCGACTTCAATCTCATAAAAACCCCCAAGCAGAGTATTCCTTTATTCCATTCCTACATATATCAGCAACTGCTCGTGAAGTAAAACATCAATAAATATTAACTAAAAATTATCTAAGTTTTCAAGTAACATGTTGCAGCAATAGATAACTAATATACCAGGGATGAAGTCTAACATGCTTTCTCTGCAATATCCAGATGTACTCAGTTTGTCTGAGTTTATCTCAAAATACAAGAACTAGAAAAGCTTACTTATAGTTCTTACATCCTCGAAATAACTTCACTAATATCCCTACTTAGTTTGGCTCATCACAGTTGCTCTGTTGTTCAGGTGGTCAAACTTTCAAACAGATCTCAATTTTGATGTCCTTTTTATCTCTAGCTTTTAGGTTTCACAGAGTACTGTCTTGTGAAAGCTAAAGGATGGAAGTAAGGTGGCAGCCATTTTGTAGCATACACACACCTTCCCCAAGTTATGTTTTCCCACTTTTATTGAGATGTAATTGACATACATCACTGTAAAATATTAATGTGTACAGTATAATGACTTACATATATTGTGAAATGATTTATCACTATAAGTTTAGTTAGCATCTGTCATCTCAAATAGACCTAATAAAAAGAGAAAGCAAATTAAAAAAGAAAAGAGATTTTCCTTGTGATGAGGATTCATAGGAATTACTCTCAAAGCACTGCTATATGATATATATGAATGCTGTTGACAAAGTCATTGTGATATATAGTACATCCCTAGTACTTATAAATGGAAGTTTGTATCTTTTGAACACATTTCTCCTAACCCTCTCCTCCCCCTGTGTCTAGTAACCACAAATTTGAACTCTTTTTCTATGATTTTTTTAAAAAAATTCACTTATAAGTGAGATCATAGCATTTGTCTTTCTCTGACTTATTTCGCTTAGCATAATGATCTCAAGGTCCAACCATATAGTTGCAAATGGCAGGATTTCCTCATTTTTTATGGCCGAATAATATTTCATTATATATATATATATATATATATATATATAATCTTTATCCATTCATCCATCTATGAGCACTTAGGTTGCTTCTATATCTTGGCTATCCTAACGCCGCTTTGAACATGGGGGTCGGGATATCTTTGAGTTAGTGTTTTCCTTTCATTTGAATATACAGTTGACCCTTGAATAACATGAGGGTTAATCTATGTATAACTTACTCAGCTCCCTGTATCTGCAGTTCCTCTGCATTCACAGATTCAACCAACCATGGACCATGTAGTACTGTAGTACTTACTGCTGAAAAATATCCTTGTGTGAGTGGACCTCTGCAGTTCAAACCCATGTTGTTCAAGGATCAACTGTATTCCCAGAGATGGAACTGCTGGATCCTATGTGTATATATATTTTTAATTTTTTGAGGATCCTCTATCCTGTTTTCCATAGTGGCTGTACTAATTTACAATCCCAACAGTAGTGCACAAGAGTTATCTTTTCTCCATATCTTCACCAGCATTTGTTATCTCTTGTCCTTCTGATGACCATTCTAACAGACGTAAGGTGATAGCTCATTGTGATTTTGATTTGCATTTCCCTAATGACTAGTGATGTTGAACATCTTTTCATGTGTCTGTTGGCCTTTCCTATATCTTCTTCCGAGAAATATCTATTCAGGTCTTTGACCCATTTTTAAAATGGATTATTTGAGGTTTTGTGCTATTGAGTTCTATGAGTTCTTTATGTATTTTGGGTACTAATCCATTATTGGATATACGGTTTGCAAATATTTTTTCCCATTCCATCAGTTGTCTTTTCACTTTGTTGATTGTTTCTTTTGCTGTACAGATAATTTTTAGTTTGATGCAGTCCCATATGTTTATTTTTAATTTTGTTGCTTGTGCTTTAGGTGTCATATCCAAAAAATAACACTGCCAAGACCCCTAACAAGGAAATGTTTTTCTATGTTTTCTTCTAGCAGTTTCATGGTTTCAGGTCTCAAGTTTTAAGTCTTTAATCCATAATGAGCTTATTTTTGTGAGTGGTATAAGATAGGGGTCTAGTTTCATTCTTTTACATGTGAATATCCAATTTTCCCAGCACCATATACTGAAGAGGCTGTCTTTTCTCCATTGAGTATTCTTGACTCCCTTGTCAAATATTAGTTGACTTATATCATTGGGTTTATTTCTGGGCTTGCAGTTCTGTTCCATTGGTCTATCTGTTTTTATGCCAATATCACACTGTTTTGATTACTGTAGTTTTATAGTATATCTTGAAATCAGGAAGTGTGATGCCACTCACTTTGTTATTCTTCTCAGGATTGCTTTGACCAATTGGGGTCTGATGTTTTCATTTCAATTTTAGGAGTATTTTTCCTACTTCTGTTAAAAAAAAAAAGCCATTGGAATCTTAATAGGGATTGCACTGTATCCCTAGATGGCTTTTGGTAGTATGGACATTTTAACAGTATTAATTATTTCAATCCATGAACACAGGACACCTTTACATTTATTTGTGTCTTCTTCATTTTATGTCATTAATGTCTTATAGTTTTCAGAGTAGAGATATTTCTCCTCAAGTTTATTACTAAGTATTCTATTGTTTTTGATGATCTCATAAATGAGGTTGTTTTCTTTATTTCCTTTTCAGATAATTCATTGTTAGGGTATATAAATGCTACTGAGTTTTGTATGTTAATTTCATATCCTATACCTTTACTGAATTTGTTAATTAGATCTAACAGGTTTTTGGTGGATTCTTCAGGATTTTCTATACGTAAAATCAGGTCATTTACAAATAGAGACAATTTAATTTCTTCTTTTCCCATTCTGATGCCTTTTATTTCATTTTCTTGCCTGATTTCTCTGGCAGGAATTCCAGTACCATGTTGAACAGGAGTGGTAAGAGTGGACACCCCTGTCTTGCTCCTGATCTTACAGGCAAAGCTTTCAAACTTGCACCATTTAGTGTGATATTAGCTGTGAGCTTACCATATATGGCCTTTATTATGTGGAAGTGCATTCCTTCTATACCTAAATTGCTAAGAGTTTTTGTCATAAATAAATGTTGAATTTTGTCAAATGCTTTTTCTGGATCTATTGAGATGATCATATGTTTTTTTTCTTCTATTAATATGTGATTTAACACTGATTGATTTGCATATGTTGAACTAATCTTGTATCCCAGGTAAAAAAACATCCCATTTGATCATGGTGAATGATTCTTTTCTGTGCTGCTGAATTCAGTTTGCTAGTATTTTATTGAGAGTTTTTGCATATATATTCATCAGGGATATTGGTCTGTAGTTTTCTTTTCTGGTGATGTCCTTTTCTGCCTTTGATATCAGGTTGATGTTGGCCCTGTAAAATGAATTAGAGAGTACTCCCTTCTTTTCAATTTTTTTTTTTGGAAGGACAGAGGATTGGCATTAATTCTTCTTTAAATATTTGGTAAAATTTACCAGTGAAGTCCTCTGGTCCTGGGCTTTTCTTTGTTGTGAGGTTTTTGATTACTGATTCAATCTTCTTACCAGTAATTGATCTATTCAGACTTTCCATTTTCCTGATTCAATGTTGGTAGTTTGTATGTTTCTAAGAATTTTTTTCACTTAATTTTAGGTTGATCAGGTTTTTGGCATACAGTTGTTTATGATAGCCTCTTATGGTTTGTTGTATTTCTGTGATATAACTTTTAAGAATTTGGGGTTTTGGTCATTTTTTCCCTTGATTAGTCTAGATATAGGTTTGTCCTTTTTGTTTATCTTAGTTTGGTTAATCTTTTCTATTGTTTTCCTAGTCTCTCTTTCATTGATTTCTCCTCTAATCTTTATTTTTCCTTCCTTCTGCTAACTTTGGGCTCAGTTTGTTCTTCTTGTTCTTTTTCCTTAATATGTAGAGTTAGGTTGTTTATTTGGGTTCTTTCTTCTTAATATAGGCACTTATTGTCATGAACTTCCCTCTTAGAACTGCTTTGCTGCATACCATAAGTTTTGGTATGTTCTGTTTCCATTTTAAATTTCCTCTTTAATTTATTCTTTGGTTCATATGTTCACTAGAGATTTTTAAATTTCTATGTATTCATGAATTTTCAGTTTTCCTTTTGTTACTGTTTTCTAGTTACATACCATGGTGGTCAGAGAAGGCACTTACTATGATTTCAGTTTTCTTGAATTTGCTAAGACTTGTTTTGTGGCATAACATATGGTCTATCCTAGAAAATGTCCCCTGTGCACTTGATAAGAAAGTGAATTCTGCTGTTGTTGGATATAATGTTCTGTATATGTCTGTTAGGTTTATTTGGACTATAGTATTGTTCAAATCTACTATTTCCTTATTGATCATCTGTCTGAATGATCTATCTTTTGTTGAGATAGGGTATTAGAGTCCCCAGCCATTATTGCATTGTTGTTCATTTCTCCTTTTAGCTCTGTTAGTCTTTACTTTATGCATTAAGGTGTTCCATTGTGAGTGCATAAATATTTACAATTGCTGTATCTTCTTCATGTATTAACCCCTTTGTCATTATAAAACCTTCTTTGTGTCTTTTTACCATTTTAAAGTTTATTTTGTCTGCTATAAGTATAGATACTCCTGTTTTTGTTTTGTTACCATTTGCTTAAAATATTTTCTTATCCCTTCAATCTCAGTCTATGTATGTCTTTAAGGTTAAAGTGAGTCATTTTAGCAAGCATATCATTGGATCTAGTTTTTACATCCATTCAGCCATTCTGTGTCTTTTGTCTGGGGAATTTAATCTGTTTATGTTTAAAGTAATTTCTGCTAAGTAAGGACACACTATTGCCATTTTATTAATTGTTTTCTTGTTACTTTTTGATTCATTGGTTTTTGTTTTTTATCCTGCTGCCTTTTTTGTGTGTGTTCTGAGGTCTTGTTAGCACAAGACAGTGTGCTTTGACTTCTGTATCATGTTCTTTTATGTAATTAGTACAGGTTTTACCCTTGTGGTTACCATGAAGCTTACATAAAATATCTTCAATTATAACACCCTGTGTTAAACTAACAACAACATAACTTCAATAGAATTCCTAAGTCTTAGACTTTTAGTTCTCCTCTCCCTCACACTTTAGGTTATTGATGTTACAATTTACATAGTTTTTATATCATGTAACTAATAAATTTATGTAGTTATGATTGTTTTTACTACACTCCTTTTAACTTTTAAGCTAGAGATGTAAGTGAATTACACACCACATTTCCTTATTACAGAATCCAACCTTGACTATATATTTACCACTGCTAGTGAGTTTTACAGAGCTTCTTATATTTCTGTGATGTTAACTAGTGTCCTTTTATTCCACTCAAAGAACTCCCTTTAGAATTTCTTGTAAGGCAGGTCTATTGATGATGAATTCCCTCAAACAAATTTTGTTTGTTTGGAAAACTCTTTATCCCTCCTTCATTTCTGAAGGGCATCTTTGATGGTATTAGTATTCTTGGTGACATATTTTTTCAATAATATTTTGAATATGTCATACCATTTTCTTGCCTATAAAGTTTCTGATGAGAAATCTGCTGATAGTCTTATGGGGGTTCCCTTGTATAGAACTTTGCTCTTGCTGCTTTAAAAATTTTTGTCTTTGAGTTTTGAGAATTTAATTATAATGTATATAAGTACAGTTTTATGTGGTTTTCAACCTATTTTGGATTCTTTGGGCCTCTTGGACCTGGATGTCTAATCTCTTTCCATGTTTGGGACGTTTTCAGCCATTTATTGCTTTAAATATACTTTGTGTCCCTTTCTCTTTCTCTTCTCCTTCCGAAATTCCCATAATGAGACTGTATTTCTTTCATTATGTCCCATGAATACCATAGGCTTTCTTCACTCTTTTTCAATCTTTTTTCTTTTAGACTCTCTGGATAATTTCAATTATCCTATCTTTTAGGTCACTGATTGTTTCTTCTGATGGTTGAGTCTGCTTTTGAAACTCTCATTTGAATTCTTTAGTTATTTTATTTTTCAGCTCTAGGATACTTTTTTAAAAATTTCTGTTTCTTTGTTGAATTTCTCATTTTTTTCATGCATTGTTTTCCTAATTTTGTTTAATTGCCTTTCTGTATGTTCCTGGGGTTCACTAAACTCTTTTAAGAGAGCCATTATGAATTCTTTGAGTGTTCATAGATATCCATTTCTTTAGGATCAGTTATTAGACTTTTATTACTTTCCTTTGGTGGTATCATATTTACCTAGTTTTTCATGGTCCTGATTCTTTACATTGGTAACTGCACATTTGAGTAAGTCGTCTCCTCTTCCAGACTTTGCAGATTTGCTGTGGCAGAGACAGTTCTTCACCAGTCAGCTCAATTTGGGTTTCTTGATATGTCTGCTGGTAACATCCTTGGGTGGGTGGAGCCTGCTATTAGAGTTAATTTGGGGACAAGGCAACTGTGTGAGCTCTGAGGTTGGGGGTGGGAGGAGTGCCACTGGCTAAGAACAACTGGATAGGACTGCTGATTTGGTTTCCTGCTCAAGTGAGAGTGTAGGATAGGCTTTATGGTTGTCTGGATTATCTGGTCAGGCTTACTAGACAGTCAGCTCTAGGTACTATACTCAGCAGTTGGTGGAGCCGTGAATTAGCTTTCCTGTGCTGCTGGGGCAGCAGGATGGGAACCAGGACCTACACAACTCATAGTTTTGGGACCAGAGAAAAGCAAGAGTGTGCACTGACTATCCTGGTCAGGTGAGGCCACGAGACTTGCTCTGCAGACAGGGAAAGTCAGAGGCTGTTCTTTCTATTTAAGTGCCACTATAAGCAGGGCTGTTGGACTGGCTACCCAGCTTCCTTGGTTGGGGGGTATGAAGGCTGTATTCAGCAGTAAGTGGGGCTACAAATAAGTTTCTTTGCCTGGGCGCAGCAAGAGAAGCCACTTCAAGGCCATTAATGCTCTTTGTTTGTGGTCTTGACTCAAGCTGACCCATGCCCCAAGTTCCCTGGCTAAACAGGGCCACTGGCTTTGCTCAGGGGCCCTTCTGCCTCTTGATCTAGCATTGCTGGGTTACACAGCTTCTGGGTGTTCTTGTCAGACCTTCCTGTCAGATGGGGATGGAGACCATGCTCTGTAGCTGGTAGGGCTGTAACTCTGGTTCCGGCCTGGGTGGGACTGGGAGGGCTCACTTCAGGTAACTAATCCCAAATTTTCCTAAATAGGCTTTCTGTTTGAAAGGGGCTGGGAGCTGCTGTTCACCCAAGCTTGGGATATGACTCACTTTTTCCTCCTGGTTATGGACAGACCAGGCTCCAGGGTTGGCAAGATTCCTCATTTGGGGGACCTATATATACCCAACTGAGTTCCTTGGTCAGACTCTGCCCCTGACTTGGTTCTGCAGATGATCAAAGCCATTGGTTGGGACTACTATTTGAGCTCTGCAGGAAGGAACTCAGCCTGCCATAATCCAAGTGCTGGTTGTTGGAAGCGCCTAACCCCTTCTCAGTCTCTCAGATTTAAAGGGGTTGAACCCTGCAGATTCCCCTGCTATCTCTGTGTGGTGAAACTACAATAGGGGCTCCCATGAAGTGAACCAATATGCTGAGTGAGGGGAGCTAGGTGTCACCCCTGGGCTCTCTTTTCCCACTGGGGGAACCATAGCCTCCTGTTGGAGTGGTGCTCCGCTGGTCTGGGGGAGGGGCAATGCAGTCAGGGTATAACCATTCCTCTTACCTTTCTAATACAGTCTGTCTTGGTCTCTGTAGTACAGTGGGGTGCTTCAGCCTCACTCCCACATTCTAGGATACTCTAAGTGGTGCATAGTCCATGAACAGTTGTTAGTTTTTCTTGTGTGGGGAGCTAAGTCAGGAAGGAACCATGTTACCATTTTGGTGACATCACTCTCCCTCTCCAAGTTCTTTAAATCAAACTTAATATAGGTGCTACTGTGAAGGGAATTTGCATGTGTAATTAAAGTCCATAGTTATTTTACTAAGTAAATCAAATGGGAAATTATCGTAGATGGGCCTGACTTAGTTGGACAATCTTTAAAATAGATCTTGAGTCTTCCCTGAGTAAAGAGAGATTCTCATCTGTAGACAAAAAAGTTTTAGCTTGTGCTCTTGGGGTTACAGCCTGCTTGTGACCTTATCTTTCTGCCATCTGCTCGATGGATTTCAGACTCGTTTAGTCAGGTCCCCACGTATGAGTAAGCACATTGCTTTTAATGAATTCCTTAATATAGATATATCCAATCTATCTATCCATCCATCCATCATCTATCTATCTATTTATTATATATATAAATATACATACATTTATATATATATAAAATCTCTTCTACTGGTTTTGTTTCTTTGGTTGAACCTTGAATGATATACTTCCTAAAAATAAATAGGTTTCTTTATTTCTGTTAAGATTGTACAAATTGTCATTCGATTTAGTAACCCAATCATATCTTAGCAATCAACTTAAATCAATTTCCAAATAGTTAAGTTGTTATGTATACACTTATCTAGAAGTTTTATAAAATTCAAATTAATTAACTCTAGTGAATTATACATTTCTCTCATGATGAATGTTCTATGAGGGAAAGATTCTGTGAATACATTACCCATTTTCTCAAAAAGAATGAGTATTAAGCCAAAAGAGTAGCATGTGTATTCTGGGAAAATAAATAGTTTCTAAAGTCAATAATTTATTCTTCTTTCATTATCAAGCTCAGATCCCTCCAAACTTGAAACAACAAAAAATGTAAATCAAATTTACTTTCACCTTATGTATGGCCCTCATTCCTCTTCTTCTCGGGTCTCTCAGAAGGAGTGGCCTACGTTTATAGTCTCCTTTTTTTTTTTTACTTTTCATTCATTCCTCAGCCATTAAGATTTGGCTTTCATTCTTAAAACTGCAAAATTGGTCCTAACTTCTTGTCATTAAATTTAATGGTCATATTTAATGACCCTTACTCAACCTCTTAACATTATTCAATAATATTTGATATATCCTTTCTTCTGGAAAACCTCTCTTTCCATTGGCATCTATGACATCAGAACCTTCTGGTTTTCCTACTGTTTCCAGATTACTCTTTCTCTGACCATTTTACTGGCTCATCAACCTCTGGCTATACTTAGGTCCTCAAAGTCCAGTCCTAATTTTCCTTACTTGTTTCTAAATTCTTTCCTTGGGAGTATTATCCCACATGCATGGGTTCTATAACCAACCAGATGCCAATAAATTTTAAATGTATATCACCATTCCAGATCTGACCCTTGTATCCAACTGCTTCTTCATTATCTCTACTCAGGTATCTCAAAAGCACCTTTAAGGTAAAGAGTCCAAAATTTAACAAGTGATCTTCCCCTAAGTTTTCCCTCCTCCAGAATTCCCACTTTAGTTAAGAACATCGTTATCCATTTGCACAAGTTAAAAATCTGAGAATACTTCTCCTATCTTCTTTTGCTTCACTTCCTCCTTCCCAGCCCCACTATCATACTTATCACTATGTTCTGTTAATTTTGCAATCTAGAATCTGATTTCTCCTCTGTATATCCTCCACTCCCAATCCAACTTCAAGCCACCTTCATCTCAATACTATACTGTAAAAGCCCCCTAATGAGTCTCCATGCAACCACTGTTGCTCAACACACTCCAATTCATTTTTTATACTGTATGCGAAAAACATGTCTTTCAAACCCTACATCTCACTTTATTGCTTCTATACTTAAAAACCTTCAGTGGTGGCTTAGCCACCTATATCTTTATCACTTTTGGCCATTCTCTCTAAATTTGTCTGTCCCAACAAACTTTCCTTTTTTCATTTCCCACTTCGAGGACTGCACATGCCTGCCACACCATCTCTAATCAGCACCTTCACCTAATTACATTTTCTGCTTTATTTGGATTGTAGCTCAAATGGCATTCCTCAGGGAAGAATTTCCTTATGTCCATGATTAGATTCTCCTGTCATAACCTCTCAAGCATCCTACATTTTTTAAGAAAAATAATACTGATAACTGTGTGTTCCATGAGAAACTGAGGTGTTTTTCATCTTTGCATTTTCAAATGGTATAATAGGCCAAATACATGGTAGACACTCCAAAAGCGCTTGACGTATAACTAAATGAATGAATGAAGCACCATTACAGCATCCCAGATGGTTTCTGCTAATGTATTAGTGTTGAAATATGATAAGAACCTTGTGGTATATGTGAGGCATATAACCTTATAGATTTCCATATTTATCTTTCTTAATCGTATTTACTTGCATTTGCACAGTTTCTAAATCACACACTGATTTTTTTAACTAGAGTTGAAACTTCAGCCCATGATGTGAAAAACCAAGCTGTGCTCTCTCTACTTAGCATCATCACCAAACCACAAATTCTGCAATTAGAAGTGAAACTTTGTATGTGATGCGTGAGAATATCCAGCTTGTTTATCCATAGTTTTATTGCCTCTATAGATCTTTTGGGAGTAAAAACAGTCTTTGCATTTATAATATAAGTAACTGACACAAAAATACACAGCAAGCAGAAAGAGGAATAAAGTTCCATCTTTGCATGACTCATAGTTAAACCTACAGTTTACATAACCATCAGGCAAGATTTTTAATTACCTATTCCAAATTTGTTTCGTTTTTCCTCTTGACTATCTGATGAATGCCAGTCAACAATTGCTAATTAACTTACCTTCTAAAATATGTATATATGTATATGAACTCTCCAGAGTCCTGGAGTTTTAGGATGGTTGTACCAATAAGCAAAAGATAGAGACTGAATGTAACTTGGATTATATATGAGAAGAACGACATTTTGGATCAATAAGACCCTAAATACAATTTAAAAATCTTGAATTTCAGGTTCTTGGAATTTCAGTCATCAACTGGTTAGATCATAAGATATCCATATTTTTTTACTGGATAAAGTCAATAGAATTATTCAAAGAGCTGGATGTGTCTTCAGAAGTTCCAGATGTTGCAGTGATATAAAAGTCCAGCACTGTCAAAATACTGTGGAGTATCCTAGGTCTGAGCTTTGAAGCCATTTTGCTATCACTTTGATGCCAGCACAAAGAGCTTAAGAATTTTCACTTTATCTTCTCTCCCTTGTACCCTTCATTCTGCCTTTAGTAAGATGCAGGGGATTGGAAAAAATGGCCTCAAGTAAACTGATGGTATCTTTTTGTTTCACATTTGGGCCTGAGTTCTCAGACTCTTAGAACTATTTCATATGCTTCTGTATAGTAGAATTCTGACAAGGAGTATGATTATTTTGTAGGAACAAGTCATATGCTATTGGTGGGAGTGTGTGTGTATGTTTGACAGGGCAGTCATAGGCCTGAGAGCTAAGTATCTGCCCTGGAAAGAAGCCAGCTGTAGGTCATGCTTTGTAGGGGGCTTATATAGTGGGAATCAGAAAGGAAAATGGGGCGCCTGTGGAAATCTTTAAGTTTGGCATCTAGGGTGAAAGAATATCTTACAGCTGAAGGCATAATCTGGTCTTCTGCTCTACCAGCCCATCTGCGTCTCCCTAGGATACCATCTGGGTTTTATCACCAAGAAGCACATAGCACTGCTACTGTTCTGCCATGCTATAGGCTCCCCTTGTAAGAATAGGTATAGACAGGTAATTCAAGGCACAAACTCCATTCTGTGATTGAGCTTGGAGGAGGCAAGTAAAAAAGGTATGTATTGAAGTCTAAAGTTAACTCATAAATTTATGTAAAAATGAAACCAAATGATAAAGGTGGTATATGTGTTGGCCTTAAAATGGTTCCAGTGGAGTTTTCTCAATGGAAAGTTCCTCCTTCTAGCATCACAACCACTTCAGGGGTAATTTTAGAGCAATAAGTGGATGTTGTCTCACAAATGTCCACAGTTTAAACCTGTAAAACATCGTAGGGTTATCCACAAATGACTACATTTATTGATACTTACACATAGTCATAGTCACATATTGGACTTTCATTTTTCTCTCCATGTTAAGTAATAAACTTCCATGTAATACTGTGAACTTTCTGCCTCAGAGCTAGGAACACATTATCTTGATTCCTTAGCAGGAAGAATGATGTTTTGAAGATAATAGACACTGCTATTCATTACCTATTAGAAGAAAGAATGAATAAGGCACCATTATTAAGGGGGCATTTAATACTTTTTTGGTGGTTATATTGAATCAGTCTTGTCTACATACTGAAAATGTTTAACCTCTGCTCAGTAAATGTGAAATAAAGAAATAAGCAAAACTAGCCAAACAACTGCTTAAATTGACTGATTTTATATCAGTTTGATTAAGCAGTTCATTTGTCTCCAGCTGTATAGGTGTTGGGCTGAGACAGTTTAAATTAGCTTAAATTCAAATTCTGACCACCCGCTATGGGGCAAATCAAAATCACAGTATAGCTGAAATTTACAAACTAGACATTGGGGATTATGCTATTTTCTGATGCATGATAGTAAACGTGCATACAGTATCACTCATCCCCAAATTCATAAGATAAAATGTTTTTCATAAAGAACAGAATGTCCTTTTGTGTATTTCAGTTTTTATAGGATATGGGTGGCTTGTAGCTCATACTGAGGACTGTGGCTCGTGGTCAGCCATAAAAATAAGAGAATTCCGACCACTGAGTTAATGAGAAGTTCAGGTCAGAACTGAATTTAGTAACCTGGCTACCTTTTGATGACAGATTTTATTTTACATTTGTCAGTTTATTCAGTGTCCTGAAATGTTCTTGTTTGTTTTATGCCACATTGTGTCCTTGTGGAGTTGGGATATTACCATGATTTCCTTAAGAATTCTGGAATCGGAATCACTAGGAAGTATGATAGAATTAGGATAAAAGTTGACTCCCTGTCTTTCAAAGGTTTCCCAAAATCCTGAGATGATTTTATTTTCTTTGGTGAAATCATCTCTGAGATTATATCTGAGCCATTAGATAAGGCTGGCATTAAGCAATGTCCTGAGTATTTAAGCTTATACATGTACATGCAAATCCATTTGTTAGGAAGCGATCTGACTTAAATGATCTGCAACCACCTCATGTTCATTCAGGACACAAAAGGTACAGCCGGCATTTTCTATTCTTTTCTCAGATAGCCTAGGCAGAAGAAACACTTGTGTCACTGAGAGGCTAAATGTTTTATGACCAATTTGTTTATACTATAACTATTACATTTGTGTTTATTACCTTCACAACCCACTGCTGAGTATTGCGGAGGATTCGATATATAGAGAGGTAAGACTTCCAACCTCAAACAGAGAAGTCTAGCAGATAAGTCTTGCCCACAAATAGCTATAAAGCAATTCAATGCATGTTAAGTGCTAAAAGAAAAGTAGGACAAAGTGCCAAAGTGATTCCATGGTGGGATTAAAAAAAAAAAATCCCAACTAATACACTTTGGAAACAAGTCTGTTGGATCCTACACACACACACACACACACACAGACACACACACATATGTATAACTGATGCTCTCTAAAGCTATTATTCTGCAGAATACTATTCTAGAATGTTCTTTGGTGTGTTGTTGGTCATGAAATACTTCTGTTAAAAACGTTTAGAAAATGCTAAATGTGTATAAGGAGACCACTTATTCTCCCATCCTCATGTTTTTACTAGAGAGTATTGTAAAAGATAACTGAATAGAATACCAACTCCCTTCCCCCCACCCCTCTCTCTCTGCCTCTCTGGTGCCTGTTTCCCCTTGCTTTGCTTTCCCCCTGTGAACCTGGCATTTATTGATACAAGTTTTTCAGATGATTGGCTGACTACATCAAGGGGCAAATAGACAATGCTGACTTTGCGAAGCAGCTTTGAGGTCTAGATATCTTTTTGAATCCAGAGAAAAGCTGTGCACTCTTCTTTAGGAGTTATCGAATGTCCACTAATAAACTGACACTTGGACCCTCATTTAACTCCCGTATCTGTACTCTGTTAGAACCCAGAGGAGAGCAGGAGTAATCAATTGACACTTCAAATCATGACTAGGCTAATCAAGTTAAACAGCTTTATTTGTTGCAGGACTCTCTAGGTCTAGTGTTAGGATAACGTATATTGAGAATATTTAAGTAAGGTATTGGGTTGACCAAAAAATTTGTTCGGGATTTTCTGTAAGATGTTATGAAAAACCTGAATGAACTTTTTGGCCAACCCAATATTTAGTATATAGTGTTAACTGAAAAAAGTGTGCAACCTAAAGGTTGAGAATTATATTTTATTTGGTGGACTTTACTGAGGATTTAAGCCCAAGAGTCACTCAGAGACTGGTCCAAAGAGGTAAGGGAAGAGCCATAATATATAGGAGTTTTTGGAAAAACAAACAAACAAGAAAATATAGTCAGAACATCAGAATATTACTGCTATTTAAAGAAAACCAGACATCTCAAGTTAATGAATTTAGTACTGTTCTATGTATGGGAAGGTGCAAGGGTCTGGGCTCATTGAAATTAATCCTTTGATATGCACCTTAACTATTTAGGGCCAGTATCCTGAACCCCTCAGGGAACACTGTTGGGGGTGGCTGCATTGGCTGATGCCTTGATGGCCTCAACATCCTTTGTTTACTGAAATGGCAGGTGACATTCTCTGTCTACAACAGTATTTCCTAAATCTGGGGATTTTCCATAAATCAACTTGGAGTAACTAGTAAAAAAATACTCCAGAGCTATAATAATAGCTACTATTTACTAGGCACATACTAAGTTCCAGAAACTGTGTTAAATTTTTGGTAATATAACTCATTTGATTCTTAAAATAGTCCAGCAAAATAAGCATTGTTATATAATCATTTTGCAGATAATGAGCTAGTCTGAGAAGCTAAGTAACTTGCCCAAAGTTAGAAAGCAAGTAAGTGCCAGAGTGGTAATTCAAACACAGATCTTTCATATTCCAGGATACTCTGAACCACTACATTATAACCTGGAATATATTTGGGAAATATTTGTGCATAAGGATACATGTCTTCTTTGGGTTATCTTTCAATTATATGAAATTTCCATAGGGATGTTAAAAATGGTAGAAAATGCTGAGAGTTTGGCTGAATTCTTGCTTTAGGTTTCATATGCATTAGGACAAAAATTAAGCTTCCACATAAAAATATAAGTCTGGTAGCTAGAAAAGGATATCTATTCCTTCTTTTCATTATTGGTAGTAGTATTACCTATTCAACTCCACAGGCAAGAAGAAAAAATAGAGGGGAATATTTTCACATTGATTTTTATGTTCCAGTCAAGATTTAGACGTATCCTCCAAGAAGATATAACTGAACAGTGTTTTAAGAGGTTGATTACGAGAAAGATCAATGATAATTTAGAGTGAGTAATGTATTCCATGGAAACAGCATAAAATACAAAACTAATTCTGAACCCTGGCATTCTAGGTCTGCTCTTGCGATTGACTTTTATTTTGAAAATCACTTTCTGATTTAGTCACTGTTCCAATATTTATGAAATGAGGAGACATTCTCAACCTTGCAAGTTCCCCAAGTGCAGCAATGTACTATGCTCAGCTAGGGAGAGGAAAACAATGTTCTTTGTTCCACATTACTGATTCACCAGGGGCAGCAAGTGCCTGGCAAGACAAAGAAAACTATAGCAGTGGGGTTACCATTTACACAAGATCTCAGAGAGATTCTTCAATGCACTGGAAACCAGAACTTGGAACAGCATACTGAGGGCCATCAAAGAGTAAAGATTATCATGTAACAGTTAAGATTAAATTGCCAGATAAACATACCTGCTTCCTCAAACTGCTTTGCGGTAATGGCAACTTTGTGCATAATTTTGGTGAATGGACACAAGTTGAGGGCTTTAGGAAAGGTTTTGACTTTCTTGATTGAGGTGCTGCCCCTCCCATCTTCTTCCTGTCTTGAATGTGGAAATGATGTGTGGAGTGTATCAGCCATGCTGCCATCATGAGGCAGAAAGCTTGTGGATAAAAGCCAAGGAAAGACAGAAAGGGACTGGTACTTGATGGTGTCACTGAACCACTAAACAAGCCCTGGATCACTTGTCCCTGGATTTTTTTTTTTTTTTTTTTTGCATGAGTAATGAGGCACAAATGTTATTATCTAGTTTAAATCATCATTAGTCAGGTTTTCTGTTACATGTCACCAAACACGTTTCTAACTTTATATGTTGGGAGACATCTCTTCATGGTCTCTGTCATTTCTGCAAGCAGAGATACTGACTGCTTTGTTCCAGACTATCTTTTCAAGGATGCTTGAATAGCATATAGCCTTGGAAAATAAACACAGTAAATCCTCCCATAGCAAAGGGAGGTTTGTTTACGGTTCAGTGTAATAAAGATAATGCTTCTTTTTGGAACAAAGTTCAAATACTGTCCATTATAAAAGGTTCAGGTTTTTTAAGCTTGAGGTTCCTTTCTTATAACAAAACCCACTATGTGTGTAGGTGTTACCTGCTGTATAGTTCAGGCTGCTGTAACCAAATACAGTAGACTGGGTGGCTTAAACAACAGACATTTATTTCTCACATTTATGGAGGCTGAGAGCTCCAAGAACAAGGTGCCGTCAGGTTCAGTATCTTTGGAGGAGGGCCCTCTGCCTCGTTTACAAATGGCTGCCTTCCTGCTTTATCCTCACATCTCACATGGTGGAGAGGGAAGGAGAGAGCTTTGGTTTCTTTCTTTTCTTATAAGGGCACTAATCCCATCATGGGAGTTCCACTCTCATGACTCCGTCTAAACCTAATTACTTCCAAAGGCCCCACCTCTGAATACGGTCACTTTGGGGATTAGGGCTTCAAGATAAGAATTCTGAGGAGCCACAAACATTCAGCCCATAGCCCTTGGCCCTATTCATATAGCTCCACAGGACTTGAGGTTAGGACAGCTGGTGAAAATGCTAATACCTTAACTACTGCTATTGTTGTGAGTAAAAAGTACTTTGTCAAAGACCCAGGAGTCTTGTATCTTCTACTTGCAGCCATGAAAGTGTGGCAGTATTACTTGTTAGCTTGCAAGTAGGGTTAAACATCAGACTGAGCAATTCTCAACAAAATGATTTTTTTCCTTCCAGTTTTATTGAGATATAGCTGACATACAGCACTGTATAAGCTTCAGGTGTACAGCATAATGATTTGACTTACATATATTATGAGAGGATTACCACAATAGTTTAGTGAATATCCATCATTGCATATAGATACAAAATAAAAGAAACAGGAAAAAAATTCTTTGTGTTGAGAACTCCTAGGATTTGCTCTCTTAACAGCTTTCATATATATGTGTATATATTATATATAAAACATACAACAGTGTTAATTACATTAATTATGTTGTACATTACATTCCTAGTACTTATTTACCTTATAACGGGAAGTTTGACTACCTTCATCCACTTCTGCCTTCCCCTACCTCTTGCCTCTGATAAACACAAATCTGATCTCTTTCTGTGAGATAGTTTGGTTTTATTTTTGGAAGTATAATTGACCTACAACACTATGTTCCTAGTGCACAACATTAGTGATTCCATATTTCTATACATTACAAAATGATCACCACAATAGATGAGTCTATTTACCATGTGTTACCCTACAAAGATATGACCACCTTACTGACTATATTCCCCACTCTGCATCATTCCCAGGACTCATTTATTTTACAACTAGAAGTTTGTACCTCTTAATCTCCCTTACCTATTTCACTCATCTGCCACCCCCTGTCCCCTCTGGAAACCACCTCTTTATTTCTGTTTCTATGATTCTGTTTCTGTTATGTTTGCTCATTTGTTTGGCTGTTTAGATTCCACATGTAAGTGAAATCATATAGTATTTGTCTTTCTCTGCCTGACGCATTTTACTTAGATAACAATTTCTAGGTCCATCCATGTTGTTGAAAATGGCAATATTTCATTCTTTTTTATTGCTGAATAATATCCCATTATATACAACATCTTCTTTAGCCATTTATCTATTCATGGGCACCTAGGTTTCTCCAATATCCTGGCTATTGTGAATAATGCTGCTATGAACACTGGGGCACATGTATCTTTAAGAATTAGTGTTTTCATTTTCTTCATATCTATACCCAGGGATATAATTATTGGATCATATGGTATTTCTATTTTTAGTTTTCTAGAGAACTTCCATACTGTTTTCCACAGTGGCTGCACCAATTTACAGCCCTACCAACAATGTATAAGGGTTCACATTTCTCCACATCCTTATCAACATTTGTTATTTGTGCTCTTTTTAATGACAACCATTCTGACAGGTGTGAGGTGATATCTCGTGGTTTCGATTTGCATTTCTCTGATTTCTCTGATGATTAGTGATGTTGAGAATCTTTTCATGTGCATATTGGCCATCTGTATGTCTCCTTTCAAGAAACATCTATTCAGGTCTTGTCAATTTTTAATCGGGTTTTTTTTTTGATATTGAGTTTTATGAGCTGTTTGTATATTTTGCATATTAATCCCTGACCAGTCATATCATTTGCAAATATTTTCTCCCATTCAGTAGGTTGTCTTTCTGTTTTGTCCATGGTTTCCTTTGCTGTACAAAAGATTTTAAGTTTAATTAGGTCCCACTTGTTTATCATTTTTAAAAAAATTAATTAAGTTTTGGCTGCGTTGGGTCTTCATTGCTGTGTGCAGGCTTTCTCTAGTTGTGGTGAGTGAGGGCTACTCTTTGTTGCGATGCGTGGGCTTCTCATTGCAGTGGCTTCTCTTGTTGCAGAGCATGGGCTCTAGGTACACGGGCTTCAGTAGTTGTGGCATGTGGGCTCAGTAGTTGTGGCTCACGGGCTTTAGAGTGCAGGCTCAGTAGTTGTGGTGCACGGGCTTAGTTGCTCCACGGCATGTGGGATCTTCCTGGACCAGGGCTCGAACCTGTGTCCCCTGCATTGGGAGGCGGATTCTTAACCACTGCACCACCAGGGAAGACCTCACTTGTTTATTTTTGCTTTTGTTTCCTTCACCTTAGGAGACAGACCACCCAAAAATATTGCTATGATTTAGGTCAAACAGTATACTGTCTATGTTTTCTATTAGGAGTTTTATGATTTCTCGTCTTACATCTGTGTTTTTAATCCATTTTGAGTTTATTTTTTATATGGTGTGAGAAAATGTTCTAATGTTATTCTTTTACACATAGCTGTACAGTTTTCCCAGCACCACTTATTGAAGAGACTGTCTTTTCTCCATTGTATATTCTTGACTCCTTTGTCATAGATTAATTGACCATAAAGTGAGTGGATTTATTTCTGGGCTCTCAATTCTGTTCCATTGATCTACGTGTCTGTGTCTGTGCCAGTACCATACTGTTTTGATTACTGTAGATTTGTAGTATAGTCTGAAGTCAGCAAATGTGATTCCTCCAGCTCTGTTCTTTTTTCTCAAGATTGTTTTGGCTATTCAGGGTCTTTGGTTTTTCTGTATAAATTTTAAAATTATTCTAGTTCTGTGAAAAGTGCCACTGGTAATTTGATAGGGATTGCATTGAATCTGTAGATTGCCTTTGGTAGTAGAGTCATTTTTAAAATGTTAACTCTTCCAATCCACGAACACAGTATAACAACATCTGTTTGTGTCATCTTCAATTTCTATTACCCAGTGTATTATAGTTTTCTAAGTTCAGGTCTTTTACCTCCTTAGGTAGATTTATTCCTAAGTGTTTTATTCTTTTTTTTTTTTAAACATTTTTATTGGACTATAATTGCTTTACAATGGTGTGTTAGTTTCTGCTTTAGTTTTATTCTTTTTGATGTGATTTTAAATGGGCTTGTTTCCTTAATTTCTCTTCCTGATAGTTTGTTGTTAGTGTCTAGAAATGCAACAGATTTCTGTATATTAATTTTGTATCCTATAACTTTGCCAAATTCACTGATGAGCTCTAGCAGTTTTTTGTTGGCATCTTTAGGATTTTCTATGTATGGTGTCATGTCATCTGGAAACAGTGACAGTTTTATTTCTTCCTTTCCAATTTGGATTCCTGTTATTTCTTTTTCTTGTGTGATTACACTGGCTAGGTCTTCCAATACCATGTTGAATAAAAAGGGTGAGAGTAGGCATACTTGTCTTGTTCCTGATTTTAGAGGAAATGCTCTCAGCTTTTCACAATTGATTATGATGTTAGCTGTAGGCTTAATGTATATGGCCTTTATTATGTTGAAGTATATTTCCTCTATGCCCACTTTCTGGAGAGTTTTTTTTTATCATAAATGGATATTGAATTTTGTCAAAAGTTATTCTGCATTTATTAGATGATCGTGTGGTTTTTATTCTTTAATTTGTTAAAGTGGCTTATCACAATGATTGATTTGCAGATATTGAACCATCCTTGCATCCCTAGGATAAATCTCACTTGATCATGGTGTATGATCATTTTAATGTATTGCTGGATTCAGTTTGCTAATATTTTGCTGAGGATTTTTGCACCTATGTTCATCAGTGATATTGGCCTATAATTTTCTTTTTTTGTGATATCTTCATCTGGTTTTGCTGTCAAGGTGATGCTGGCCTCATAGAATGAGTTGGAAAGCATTCTTTCCTCCGAATTTTTTTGAATTGTTGAGAAGGCTGGGTGTTAACTCTTTTCTAAATATTTGGTAGAATTCACCTCTGAAGCCATTTGGTCCTGGATTTTTGTTTGTTGGGAGTTTTTAAATTACTGATTCAATTTCATTACTGGTAATTGATCTGTTCATAGTTTTTATTTCTTTCTGGCTCAGTCATGGGAGATTGTACATTTTTAGGAATTTGTCCATTTTTTCTAGGTTGTCCATTTTATCGGCCTATAGTTATTCATAGCAGTTTCTTATGATTTTTTTTGTATTTATGTGGTGTCAGTTGAAACTTCTTTTTCATTTCTGATTTTACTGATTTTGGGGCCCCTCTCTTTTTTTTCTTGATGAATCTGGCTAAAAATTTATCAGTTTTGTTTATCTTTTTAAAGAACCAGCTCTAAATTTCATTGATCATTTCTATTTTTTTTCTTTTTAATCTCTATTTCGTTTATTTCTGCCCTGATCTTTATTATTTCTTTCCTTCTACTAACTTTGGGTTTTGTCCATTCTTTTTGTAATTCCTTTAGGTGAAAGGTTAGGTTGTTTGAGATTTTTCTTGTTTCCTAAAGTAAGCTCAATCACTTTAAACTTGCCTCGTAGAACTGCTTTTGTTGTGCCCATAGATTTTGGATCATTGTTTTTTGTTTTCATTTGTATCCAGGTAATTTTTAATTTCTTCTTTGATTTCTTCAGTGATCCATTGGTTGTTTAGTAGCATATTGTTTAGTCTCTACGTGTTTGTGGTTTTGCAGTTATTTTTCTTGTAGTTGATTTCTAGTCTCATAGCATTGTGGTAACAAAAGATATTTTATATGCTTTCAATTTCCTTAAATTTACTGAGGCTTGCTTTGTGGTCTAGCATGTGATCCGTCCTGGAGCATGTTTTGTGTGCACTTGAAAAGAATGTGTGTTCTACTGCTTTTGGTTGGAATGCTTTCTTTATATCAAGTGTGTTTGGTCTAATATGTCATTTACAGCCAGTGTTTCCTTATAAATTTTCTGTCTGGATGATCTGAACTTTGATGCAAGTTAAAGTCCTCTACTACTATTGTGTTACTTGCAAGTTCTCCCTTTATGTCTATTAATATTTGTTTTCTGTATTTAGGTGGTCCTGTTTTGGGTACATATACATTTACATTTTTATATAATCTTGGATTGATATCTTGATTATTATATAATATCCTTCTTTGTCTCTGGTAACAGTTTTTGTTTTAAAATCTATTTTGTCTGATAAAAGTATTGCTACCCTGGCTTTCTTTTGATTTCCATTTTCATGGAATACCTTTTTCCATCCCTTCACTTTCAGTCTGTGTGTATCCTTAGGTATGAAGTGAGTGTCTTGTAGGCAGCATATATACAGGTCTTGTTTTTGTATCCATTCAGCCACACTATGTCTTTTGATTGGAGTAGTTAATCCATTTCCATTTAAAGTAATTATTCATACGTATGTGCTTATTGCCACTTTAATTGCTTTTGGTTTGTTTTTGTAGTCTGTTTTTTTTTTTTTTATTCCTTTCTTCTTCTTTGGTTCTCTTCCTTTGTAATTTGTTGACTATCTTTAGTGTTATGTTTGAATTCCTTTGTGTGTGTGTATGTGTGTGTGTGTGTGTGTATCTATTTTAGATTTTTTATTTGTGGTTACCATGAGGTTTATATATAGCAGTCTCTATATATATGTGGTTATTTTAAGCTGCTGATTTCTTAATTTCAAATGCATTTTAACAGCTAAGCATTTTTACTCCCATTCTTTCATAATTACTGTTTTTCATATCAAGTTTTCATCTATTTGTTTTCTGTATTCCTTAACTGCTTATTGTGGATTTAGATCATTTTACTACTTTTGTCTTTTAACCTTCCTACCAGCTTTGTGTACATGGTTGATATAATACCTTTAGTGTATGTTTGCCTTTACTGATGAGCTTTTTCCTTTCTTAATTTTCATGTTCTAGCTGTTGCCTTTCTTTCTTCACTTAGAGAAGTCCATTTAAAATTTCTTGTAAAGCTGGTTTGGTGGTGCTGAACTTTTTTTGTTTTTACCTGTCTATAAAACTTTTGATTTTTTCATCAAATCTGAATGATAGCCTTGCCTGGTAAAGTGTACTTTGTTGTAGGTTTTTCCCTTTCATCACTTCAAATATATCATGCCATAGTCTTCTGGCCTGCAGAGTTCTGCTGAAAAGTCAGCTGATAACCTTATGGGAGTTCCCTTGTATGTAACTTGTTGCTTTTCCTTTGTTGCTTTTAATATTCTCTCTTTGTAATTAAAATGGAAACAATTAAAGATAATGTGTCTTTGCATGGTCCTCTTTGGGTTGATCCTGTTTGGGACTATACGTGGTCCTGGACTTTGATGTCTTTTCCTTTCCCAGGTTAGGAAAGTTTTCAGCCATTGTGTCTTCAAATATGTTCTCTGCCCCTTTCTCTCTCTCTTCTCCTTCTGGGACACCTATAATATGAATGTTAGTATGCATGATGTCCTGCAGGTTTCTTAAACTGTCCTTATTCCTTTTTATTCTTTTTTATGTTCAGCATCAGTGATTTTGACTACTCTGTCTTCCAGCTTGCTGATTCATTCCTCCATATCATATAGTCTATGTTGATTCCTCCTACTGTATTTTTTTAATTGGGGTATAGTTTTTTTTACAATGTTGTGTTCTTCTGATGTATTTTTCATTTCAGTTATTGTATTCTTTATTTGTGTTTTCTTGTTGTTTATATTTTCTAACTCTTTGTTTAAAAAATTCTAACTTCTATCTTCTACTCTGTTCATTCATTCTTCTCCTGATTATTTTGGTCATCTTTATGATTATTACCCTGAACTCTTTCTCTGGTAGATTGCCTGTCTCCATTTCATTTAGTTCTCTTTTGGGGCTTTATCTTGTTCCCTCATTTGGAACATATTCCTTTGTCACCTCATTTTGCCTAACTTGCTGATTTTATTTTGATGTATCTGGTAGGTTGGTTATGTTTCCCAGCCTTGAGGAAGTGGCCTTTTGTAGGAGATACCCTATGAATCCTAGAAGTGCACTCTCCTCTGGTCACCTGAGTTATATGCTCCAGGGGTGCCCCCTCTGTGGGCTGTTGGTCCTTCTGTTGTGGCAGGCTGACAGGTGTGGCAGCCCCCAGTCTGGTTGGTTGCTAAGCCCTTCTTTTGTGGAGGCTGCTGGCTGCTTGTAGGAGAGGCCAAGTCACAAGGCAGCTGGCTGTGGAACCCTGGGAGTCCTTGGGGCTACTGCTGGCTCACTGGTGGGCAGAGTCAGGGTCCAGGAGATTCCAATACTATGTTGAATAAAAGGGGTGAGAATAGGTATCCTTGTCTTGTTCCTGATCTTAGAGGAAAGGCTTTCAGTTTTTCACCATTGAGTATGATGTTGTCTATAGGTTTGTCATAAACGGCCTTTACTATGTTAAGATATGTTCCCTCTGTACCCACTTTGTTGAGAATTTTTATCATAAATGGATGTTGACAAATTGATTTTGAATGGAGTAGTCAAAATCAGTACGCATGTGAATCCCGTAGATAAGTACTATTGTACTCCCTACATACAAACTAAAATGCTGATTAAATTATGGCCAGTATTTATTAAAGAAAACAAACAAAAATTCTAATCAACTTGGTATTTGTAAAAACTAACAGTGCAATATACCTATGTATAATTTTAATTGGTTGTATATTCAGCAATGCAGAGTGGAACTGAAAAATTGAAGAGAATGTCCTAGAAAAATTAAAAACGGTTTTTATAGTCAGTGAAAAGTAAAACAGTATTAATTTTGCAGAAAATTATATCTATATTGTCATGAATGATCTTGAGATGCATCTAGAATGTAGTGAAAGGGATCAGAGAACAATATATATGGAAGACTGAATATGGGAAATAAAAAATAACAATAACTGATGTCCCAGGAGTGAATAGAATGAGAATTCCAGTATGGTAATACTATTCCTGTAATTCTAATAAAACTTTCTGAAATGGAAAAAGACCTGAATTTGAATATCAAAATGACCCATGACTTATGAGGAAAAAAAAGAAGAGCAGTTAGATGAGATTAAAAAGTAAAGAACAAATAATACAAGAATATAAAGAGAATAAGTATATTTTACGTTGAAAAAACAAATCAGACTGTTGTTAGCTATTTGTTTCACAGTATTGAATGCCAGACTACCACAAGCAAAAATAACTGAAACAACTTAAGTGCATACAAATAGAGAATCAGACAAGTAAATTATTTTACATCAATGATAAAATAACTTGTGACAGTTAAAGTAATAATAAAACACTAGTATACTAATACAGACAATTGTGGAAAATGTCCATGAATTAATTTAAACTAAAGTGTTTCAATCTGTATGTTTATTTCTCTCTGTGTTTCATTCTGTACATTTTCTTCAGGTCTATATTCTTATTTTTAATTTCCCACAGCTGTGCCTAAGCTAGTGTTTGATCTATCTACTGAGATTCTAACTTCAATAATTTTGTTTTTCAATTGTAGAAGTTAATTTGGGTTATTCAAATGTTATACATTCAGACTTTGCTTTTTTGTTTGCTGAGTTTGCTTTGTTTGTAAATGAGCTAGTTCAAACACAAAAGGGTAGATATAAACAATCTACAGAAGAAAAAGATAAGAACAACTGTGAAACAAAAAAATCATCTAAAATATTGATGCTTTGCTTTAAATTGTTGTTAAAAACAAAAATAGCCTTTAATAGCATTTTTTCCACTTCTTTCATTTTACTAAGACTTTTGAGGCTTCAGAAAGATCAAATTTTACGACCAAGGCACATAGGTAATTAGTGACAGAAATTATATTAGAACTTTGTTCTTTTGATTCTCAGTTTAGTTTTAATTCTTTCATAACTTCGGCAGGAGTGTACAGAGCACTGTAATGTTTTAAGATGCTCAATGTACTTTGAATACGTGTAATAATACAATGTAAAAAAGGACAGTGTTTGGGACTTCCCTGTGGTCCAGTGGTTAAGACTGTGTGCTTCCAATGCAGGGGGCCTGGGTTTGATCCCTGGTCGAGGAACTAGTATTCCACATGCTGTGTGGCATGGCAAAAAAAAAAAAAAAAGGACAATATTTCAGTGTTATCTAAATTTGACCTACTTAAACCTAGCACGCTAGCAAAAATAAGCATTCATTAAACACCCATTAATATTTACTTTACAGCACTTACAGAAAAATTAAGAAGGTATGTGCTTTTTACAAAGCTAACTAGAGATGTCTAAATTCATAACTTTATTTTGTGTTTAAATATTTCCATTGCTCAGTCAGAAAAGCTTGAAGGTATCCCATTGATGTGTTGTTTAAAAACCCATTGAGGTTTTTAATAATGGCTTTTTCATATATATTAACCCAATATCTAGTGCCTAGTCTGGCAGATATCAAGTCTTCAATACATATTGAATAAATTAGTGATTTCTTGAAGGAAAGACAGAAAAATATTATTCATGCCTTGACAGTAATTAGATAAATGGACACCTCAGGAACACTTTTTCATCCTCAGTTTCTACATCTGTAAAATGACATATTTGGACAAGGTCATGGATCCCAAATAGTTTTTAATTTGTTCACTAATTCTGATTGAGAATAGTTTCATGGCACTGACATTGTGATAATGAATATGTTGGTGTGTCTAGGCTCAGCTAGGAAAAGCATCATGTTCAGTTAGTGACATGTGTCATGTGCACAGGATAAGAGGTCATATATGAACCACACATTTTTCTACATATTAGGGGGTACATCAAAGGCATTACTACCCATTTCATAAGTGGACCAACTGTTCTGTTTCAGAGGTCATTTCTAGCTCTGATTATCAATAATTTGGGGGGTCCTCTTATTCTCCTCCTTTTCTCTTGTTCATTCTTTCTAATACAACAACACATTGCTAGCTCCATTTCACCAAAATGTACTAATCTATAATAATCAATAACTTTTACACCCTTTATTGGGAGTTTAAAAAATAGCTTAAGGGGTATGTGGAGGAAATAGATAGATGGTCAGTTGGAGTACTTTATTTAGTTCACCGATTCTCAAAATTTTCCACCCCATAGTATAATACAAACAAAAGAGAATGAAATTCTTGAGGACCAAGTCTGTTTTTTGCTACAGATTCCTCAGCTAGTCAGGGAAATTACATCTGACTATTACCTGAAAATAAAATCGACTTTTTTTTGTTTTTTAGCTCCAGAAAAATAAATTATTTTATTATTCAAATGGGGCTCACTTCTGTTTTCAATATATTTTAAAATAAATTTGTAAATTCTAAAAAAAGAAAAAAGAAAGAAATGGAAATTTGAACCTTAGTTCTTCATAGTATCTTAGAGCTGATGGAGACCTGTAAAGCATCATTTTATCAATGCATCCTCCCTGTCCTCATAACTGCTGTATTTCTCAGTACCTAGCCCAGTGCTGGGCATGCATTAGGTGCTCAAAGGGCAAATACAGCTATTGCTTGAATGAATGAATCAACCTGCTCTTGGTCATCTACAGGTGGTACTTCAGAGACAAGAGCACACTTTGGTTGGAAGGGGAGAGGGGAGCATGCCTCCTCATCCCTCTCCTGAAAGGCTCAATTAATATATGGATTGAAAGTTAACTCTTCCTTCAAAGTACAACTAAAATAACGCCTCCTTTTTGAAGTCTTCTTTAATACATCTGAGATGTAATAAATCATCATTTCTCTATGTTCCTGTAACAGTTTTCTTTCTTTTCTTATTCCATCGTGACTGCTTTGTATTATAGACAGTTGTTTACAAACTCCTAATTCTAAATTTTAAATTAATTGTGGGCGATGATTGGGTCCTACTCATTTTGTTAAATCTTAGAAGAATAATAAGAAAATATTGTTTTTTAATTAATGAAGAGACTTGAAGTTCAGTGATGGTCCAGTTAGAGTCCCCTAAATTGGTCAGAGGTGGAGATGAATCAGGGAAGGAAAGTGGAGACTCTGAAGTAGGTAACTACAGCACTCTAACCGCTTTCCTTCCAAGAGACCTCTGAAGCAATTTCTTCATTCAAACTGGAGTAGCAAAGAAAGTCAACACATTTCACATTTTTTCTCTGAAAGGTTTTCACTTCAGAAAAGAAAATATGGGTTATTCCTACTATGACTGATCTAATCAAAAATAGATTTTGTTTCATTTTTAAAGTGTGTGGGAGTGATGCTTAGAATCATTAAACAAATACTGATTCTGAATGCAAATTTAGAGATAGAGTGATTGAATATTAAAGGTAGGATGGATTCTGGAGATGACCCAAGCCAATTTAGTGATTTTCTAAGTGGGAAACTTAATATCCAGAAAGATTTAGAGATTTGTCTGACAACAGAAATAAACAGCGCTGAACATGTAAGAAACTGACATAAGCTCATCTGGGAAGTTTTCAAAGCTAAAGCGACTTTTCTAGAAATGATGGGCAAATTTATCAGCTTTTCCAAGATGAGAAATCATATTTCAAAAATTCCTAAGTCATGTATAAATGCAGGTGCAAACACTCAGGAGCTCAAGGAAAAAATAAGTCTTTATTTTGAAAATATCTCTGCAGCCTGAAAATGAGAATAGAAGCTTTTCCTCAGGCAAAGGGAAGAATTCTAACTCCTGGAGAGCTAATAAGAGCCTCAGAAGGCAATGATAATAGACATTCCAAATTCTGTGGAACTTGAAGGCCCCTCTAGAATTTGTGGACACTTAACTTATATTAAAAAATGTAATTCAGGGTTTCCTAAATTTTTATCTTTCCCTGCTTTCCTTTTTTCTATCTCCTTTACCTTGTGATATTTATAAACATATGCTAAAGCATGCATTTCCAGTCTCTACTAGGTAAATAAAGATTTTTTTCCACATTCTTAATTTAAAACATGGAAAAAAAAACCACCTTTTCTTTTAAAAATTGTTAAATTAAGTTTCCTTTGGCTTGCTTGATTAATTTTTTTCTTTCTGTGTGTCAGAACATTTGTAGAAAGGGAAGATTTACACCCTACGTTAAAAATGCTTTTAAAACAGGACAAATGTAAGCTTAATTTCAAGTTGGCTGCGATTTCTGTAAACTCTTTCTTGTTTGTTTCATTTATAAGGACCTTGTGAAAATTTGCTTAAAGGTGCAGGAGACTGGACATCAGGAGAAGCACTTGGTAGAGACAAACCAGTATTAAACTTAAGCGATATGGATTGATTTTTTTCCTTTACAATAAGAACTCTGCTTGGAAATTGCTTGCTATGACATGGACTTTAAGACTTTGGATTCCATCTGAAGGACTTGATTGGAGAAATTAGAATGATCTCAATACAAGACTTCTTTGCTTATAACTTGCTCCTTAAGTTAGATAACACTTTATTGTCACAGTTTTGCACTACTTTTCAAGGACTGAACATTCCAGCATCCAGGTGTTTGTCTTCATTTGCACCCCCTTTTTCTAATTCTGATATATATCATGGTGAGATTGCACCCCAGTGGATCTGTTTTATCACACTTTAGGTGAAAAGATAGTCCTGAGAATTTTCCCTAGTTGAATCTTAACTGTCAGTTAAATATTTTTCTAGCCTAAATTATGCAAAACACAGATGATCTTCAGACCTAAATATGGTTTATTACAAGTTTGTATTCCCTATTGGTGTTCATTGCTTCTGCCATAATTGCTTTCCCTGCTGGAGTTAGTTATGGGTTTGAATCATGGTCATAATACCTAGCTATTTACAGAAATAAAGATAAAGTAGGAGAGGCTGATCATTTAAAAAGAAGAACCAGTAATTAGGCTATAGAAAAGCTGGATTGTTTATTGAGAAATTTTTGCTCAAATAAGAAATCAAAAGTTATTTATCTTTAAATTTTTATTTATTCCCCTCCTATTAAAAAAAAGCAGCAGCAACAACATAGCTCAGAACACTAACTCTTCCTAGCTATGCACTGTTTGTTTTAATAATTTAGTTCATACAGCTCTAATTCCTGTAGAGAACTCAGGACTGTGCAGTTATCATTGAATTAGCTTGTATAATTTATAATAAAACAGACTTCATAAGGCTGTTTACTTCTTCACAACTAAAAGGGAAAAAAAATTGTTCTACAAAGTTCATCGTTCTGTGATTTATATTGATTTCTTCTTTTCCTTCTCTTGCAGTTTCCTTCCTGGTTCGTCTACTATAATACATCCCACATGGTCATGGTTTCAAATCGCACAATTATTTTATTGTAGTTTGAATCAAATTCAGGGTAAAAGTTATATAGATTTTTGATATTAGAAAATATGTAAATGAGATAGTATCATTCATATTATATATTGAGGCATTTCAGGAACAAAGAGGTCAAATACTTGGTTGAAAGTCAGTGAGTCAGTTATAGCATCTCTCATTACTCAATTAGCTTAGCCCAGTTTGAAAATGTAATGCCATTTATGCATGTTCTCTTTGTTTGATGAACTTTCAGTTGGTTAGCACTTTCCAGGCCTTCTAATCTGGAGTTACTCTCCTTTCTTATTAGGTCTTCAACTTTCATATAAAAGTCGGATTCATACATTCATTCTAGGAGTAAATACTTTTTATTCGATAAATAATGTTGAACTCAGCTACGTGCCAGGCATTCTGCCAGGTACTCAGGATTCAAAGATGAGCAAAACAGATTTGATCCGACCAAGAGCTGCCATCTGGGGTGGACAATCAATCAAATAATCTCCTGAGTAAGTAATTATTCACAACAAAATTTCTTGTGAAACATATTTTGAAGGAAAAACACAGGTGCTGTTTAGGCTAAGGAGTGAGGACGTGATGCGTGAGCTGATATCTGAAAGGTGACGAATCAACAGAGGGACTGGACGGGGGAGAAGGGAAACTAGGCAGATAGAACATAATATTCTCCTTCCAGATGAGGAGAGAGTGTGGGTTATTCACGGAATGGGAAAAAGGCAGAGTTGTTTGTTAGAGGTGGAAAGGAGATGAACAACTGAGGCTGGGGAGAGAGGCAGGGACCAGGATATTCAGGTCCCTGAGAGCCATATCAGGGGTTTTCATCCTTAGCCTAAGAGTATCCTAAGAATATTGGGAGCCTTTTGAAGGGGTACAAATGGGACAATAATAAATTAGAATTTCATTTTTTTTTAAAAGATTATGAATTGGAGAGGAGCAAGATGGAAGCAGAGAAAGTAGTTACACATCTATTGCAAAAGTAGAGAGAGATGATGGGAGTGTGGGACAGGCTGGGGGGTTGGCAGAGAGGACAAGACATTGACATAAGTCAGTGGTATTTGGTTATTAAAATTGAGTAAATTTTAGGACAGTTGTACAGTTCTCATAGTTTACTTTGTTTCTGGAGAAAGACTTTTTTCTTTTTGGTTTAGATGTGGAATGTCTCTCTGTAGCCACTGAACCAAGATTTATAAACATCTTCACAGATTTCCTAAACCCTGCCTTTTTAAAAAAGGTATTCAGAACATGTTTAGCTTCTTGAGCTACCTACCTATTCACTCAGACTTTTATCCATGTCTTTGCTTTTAAATGATGACATTATTTCTAAAACCTACCAGCTTACATGTTTATGTTGAAACAGGCACTATTAGACACTTATCGTAGAAGTATAAATAAATATAACCATTTGGGATGGTAATTGGTACTATGTCTCATGAGTCTGAAACATGCTTATCCCTTTTGCCTAGTAAATTCTCACTGGAAGACCATACTAAAGAAAAAATTCTAAAGTAAGCAAGGTTTCTGTGGACAAAGGTGTCCACTAATGCACTGTTCCTTAGTAGTGAAAAAGCGACAACTACCTACATATTCAAATACAGGAGAAAGATTAAGTAAATTACGGTATATTTATCTCCATTACTTTTTAGTAATTTAAGAAAATTTGTTAACAATGAACATGTCTTATTTAATAATCAGAAAAATAATTTTTAAGGACCCAATATACCAGCAACTCTATCCATATTATTATTTCCTAATTAAAACATCACATTTATGGTTTAATGCTTTTCCTGCATTCTGTGGTTTCTCAAGGATTGGATGGAGGGTAAACATAAATAAAGGCTTAAATATAAGATAACCTTGGTGAGAATATTTTATAAGCCATAAAACAGTAAGCACTGAGAAATGTGCATCTCAGTTTGATGGCCCAAGCTGTGTCAATTGCAAAGTCTGACATATGCAGCAGGCAAGTGTTAGGTATTCATGCAATGTATGAGTACCTAATGGATTTTATGGGAAGCCCAAATGAAAGACACTTTGGGCCTGATAACTGATCCCTGGTTCTGTAAGGATCCCTGTCTTAACCCTCACCTTACCTGAGGTTGGTACCAGATGCAAACCATTCATTCAACAAAGATAAAGTTAAGGTACAGAAACTGGTTGAGGGTCAGCAAGGATAACTGGGGCAACAGGAAGAGGATTAGGGGCACAGTATTTTGTATAGAGCATAATGCATCCCGTCCATATGGTATTATCACCGCTGGGATTTTTTATAGAGCTCTATGGAGAAGATGAAGTATAAAAAGAGTTAACTAAACACATAGAGTTTCTATTGTTTCTGTAAGAAAAGACATGCAAATGATCACTGACTGTTTATTGGTTGGACCACAGATTGAACCTCAGAATGGAGGAATGACAAGGCTAATACAGTAGTAAGCAACCTAATCAGAGAAATATGGTAGCTATAAAATAAAGTCAGTAGAACAAGAAAAGATGGTCATAAAGTGAAAAGTTGACAATTAGATTTTTCAGGCATGTGTAATCTACAACTTTATCCCTCAGGACCCAGAGGCGAGAGGATTTTCTCCTCCTTTCACTGTAGATTTATGGCATCCTTGGTGGGAGGAACCTGGGGAAATTAATTATGCAAAGTCATTTCATTACCCTAACTCCTTCTGAATTTTACCCTGCCTAGCTGTTATACATCCTCAGGTCAATACCAGTGAGTTCAAAACGGAAGAAGTCCACTGTGTCTGTCTGTTTTTCTTTGTAGCACTTGCCTCAGTTTGCAATTGTATAGTCATTTGTCTCTTTGTTTAATGTCTGAATCCTCCATTAGACTGTAAGCTTCATGGGGTCAGATGTCTTTTTTGTGTACCGTTGTATGTCCTCTGGCCAGCAGAGTGGTGCTATAATATAAACTGAATGAAAGAGGAGAGCAGTAGTACGTATTTAAGTAAGACAATTTTGGCTGTGGAGAGGGGAGGGAAGAGGGAGAATTTGAAACTCAAGGCACTGCTAGCATCAGTCTTGGCAGTGCTCTGCTGCCAAAGGGAGTGGAATGGTCCAGGCAGAAGAAAGACGGAAACCCCCAGCAATGTGAAGGCCTGAGAGAACTGTCTCAGAAAAACATCCATTACCAAACAGGTAAGCAATAGTTACGGGAAGCTGGCTTGTTTAGAGAGCAAAGATCATTTGGAAACAGGTAGGAGAAGAGAGAAGCAACCACAAACCTATTCTTGATGGGGTCAGTTGGAACGCAGTTTTAAGTAAAGAAAAAGCTCTGCTCAGCGCATGTATTCCACAACTCAAAGTCTTTAGTAAAAGAGTCTCTTATCCCATACCAAAAGACGAAATGTGCCTGTGTTAAAATGACCAAATTTAAAATTCTCCAATTGAAGTTCCATGAGAACTTTTTCCAAGGTTATACCCTAATGATTAAACAATCTATAAAAATAATGGATGTAAAGAAGGTTTGTGTGTGAGTGTGTGTGTATATAGCAAGTGTGGGCTATAATGGAATGACATTAAAATATTATGGTTCTTACATTGTATGCTTCTCCTTTTCCCTCATTCCCACCTGTATTAGAGTTCTCTAGAGAAACAGAATCAATAGAATCCGATGGGTGGATCTACATATCTATCAATTTATTTACTTATTTTAAGGAATTGGCTCATGATTATGGAAGAATGTCAAGATCTGCGGCTGACAAGCTGAAGACCCAGGAGAGCCAATGGTTAAGTTCCAGTCAGAAGGCAAGAGAAGAGCTGTGTTCCAGCTCAAAGACAGGTAAGTGGAGAGAGCTAATTCTTTCTCCCTTACTCTTAATGTTCTATTCAGGTCAACAGATTCGACGAGGCCTGCCTCCATTGTGGATGACAATCTTCCTTACTCAGCCTCCTGATTCAAATGCTAATCTCACCCAGAAACACCCTCATACACACTTGGAACAATGTTGAACTATCTGGCTCCTGTGGGCCAGTCAAGTTGACATACAATTAACCACCACAAACTTTTTATCTAGAGGTATGTAAGGAAATAACCAAGATACACTCTAATCCTATCATTTTTACAACATAAATTTGCAGTTTTGAATGAATGAAAGTTTTGTAGTCTTTATTATTAGTGCACCAGAACACACTAAAATGTCCATATGCCATCACCATCAGCTAAGTGAAATACAACAATCCAGCCAACTAACATTTTATAGCTGTGATATCCACAGGAGGTGGTATTTAATGACTCAGTGAACCTGCCAGGAAATAAGAGACATGTTTAAAATTATAAAGGGTTGCTATTGATTAGATTGAATGTTTGTCAGACTATTTAGCAAGGTAGACCACTAGTTTATAATATTCAAATTGAGGATATTTGTATATTAATGAACAACATAGCAAAAAGTAGTGATTTCCTTTACTGGAAAGAATCGAGACCTTTTAAAATTAAGCTTTTATGACTTAGTTATGTTCAAATATGTACGTTCCCATTCAAAGCAGCCCCTTTGGAGAGAAACATACCCAGCTGAACAATGCTGCTGTTGTTCAGAAGAGGTTCATATACCACACAAGGAAATATTTCTAGCTATTTAATTATTTTCTCCCACCTCTGAAACCAGCAGAATTTTTCCATGTAATTTCTTTTCTTACTTGTTTTGGTGCTAGTGACCTTTGGCCATTACTTGATAGAAGGTTCACCCTTACTTAGGACGTCAAAATAATGAACCACAGCTTTGAAGGTAAACCAAGAGAAGTTCCAAGACAGGACCAAGCAGTAGCAGCACTACTGAACTGTATATATGTGCAGCCCCATAACACTAACTTGAAGGCAGGTGGCAGAAAAGAAAGGAAATGGGGATGAGAATCTGAAAATGTTATTTTCAGCTATGCTGCTGACTTCCTGGCAGAATGCATGCTCCTCTTTTCCCTCCTCTCCTTCTCCTCCTTCTCATTGTTTGACACCTGTGTGGTTCCAGCTGAATTGACTCAACTCTACCTCCAAGAGTGTGTTCTGAAGGACTCAAAGGCAGGTAATTCCAATTTCTCTTGACAGAGTTCTTGTTGAAGAGATTGATAGTTAACCAGTTACCACGCCTAAGATAACAGGTAACATAGTTTTCGGTTGTTATTTTGTTTTACCAGATTTATTCCATCAGACTAAAGAGAAGGACTTTCACTCTATACTTGGGGGAAAGATAGGACAAAACACATTGCCCCGATTGGGACTGGCAGCTTTGTTGTGTAAGGACAAATACAAAATAAAAATAAGAAGCCAAAATTTTCCTGTTGAAAATAAGAGAAGTGACTTTTCTCCTTCTTTTCCTGGAGCATTTACCTTAGGAAACTTGTAAGTTCTTTCTCTGCCTGTTTGAAAGTATGTAAATCCTTTTAAAAGCCAAATAAGACTTAAGCCAGCTTTGTGACCCCAGAATGTCTTTTTCAAGCACCTGAGAGCCATCTCTTTGAGACGTAACCATCAAGAGAGATAGCATACCTATCTCTCAATTTCTGTGTGAAGGTAGGAGCCCTAATTTTGGCAGGGACACTCACTCTAAGTAGCAAAATTACCTCTGGTCATAAAGATATGAGAATTTTACTGTTCCTTTGAATAAAGTCAATTAGCTAACCCAGATGGTCACCCCCATTACCAAATGAATTTAGGATGAACTATATGTGACAAATTGTGCTGTTCTCTTACTTGACTAGTTGTCATTTATCTTGAGAACATATGTAATGGATTGTATCTGCTTGGCTATATAAAAGGGTGAGATTTCTGTTTGCCTTTGCAATCTCTTAGTGACTCTCTGTGGTGCATGTCACATTCTAGTGTAATGCTTATTATATTTCCCCAATAGTTGTGACCGTGAGGAAAGCCAATTTGAGGATAAAGCCAACATATGGAGGAAGACAGGGCTAAGAGAAGCACAGAAAAATGGAGCTAGTGCCTTGGCTGAAATATTGCTGAATATTTAGACTTTCTTTAGACTTCTAGTTAAATGAATGAAGACATTCCTTTAAGGACTTAAGCCAGGTGGAATTAGGTGTATTGTTACTCACAACTGAAAGCATTCTGAGCATTTCCCACACATATTTAACCCCTGGGATGAGAATCTAAAATGCCTATGAACATCTGGTAGGACTAGTGTTTTACAGAACACTCTTGAAAAGTCAATTGTCTATTTATTTAACAATTTTACTCATCACAGAGCCTTTCCTTTGAGATATATCATCACTTATTTAACCAGTTTACTCTTTAAGACATTATGTACAGTTTCCACTATTATAATAAATGTACACTTATTTTTTGTTTGTGTGCATTTCCATATGCCCATCAGTGACCATGTTCTCAGGATAAATTCCTAGAAATCGATTTATTAGGTTTAAGGGTATACAGACTTTTGTAGCTTATTGAATGTAAATTTTTGAAATATCAGGGAAAAAACTGGACTCTAGTACTAATTCTCATAACTGAATAATTCTTAAGCAACGTGACTCAATGGCCTAATAAAAAACAATTAGGAATAAATGTCGACTATAGTAACATGATAATATGGATTTTGTTAGAATAAAAACATAAAAGAATGAACAATGGAAAAATAAAGCATCAAATGATCATTTTAGCTCTTCTGCGTATAAGGAAGACCAGGTTTACACTTTTACTGGTGATCCTTCCTGAGAGTAGCACATACTATTTGGCTAATAATATAATCTAATTCATCCACACCTGAGAAATTTTATATTCACATATTCCTCTCAGAAGGAACTAAAATGAACTAAATGACTGGATCAGTGTAATGACAAGAAAAAGAAAAGAAAACAAAAAAAGCAGAGTTTTGATTCGAGATTAAAAGTAAAAATTGATACTTATACCCATGTCTTCTTAAAATGATGTTCCAGTAATTTCAGTTTGCTTTAACTTAAAAACAATTTTTAAAAAGTGTGTTTCATTGTCTCATTATGACCATAAGTCATATTGGTGTAAACAGGATTCTGTTCCTTGTAGTTTGAGGAATGAAATTTGAAGTTTGAGCACAGCTGTAAGTTAATTATAATCTTTATTGCACTTAACCCATCACGATGTATACTTAAAGTTTGCAAAAATAGACTGAAACATCTTCTCCTGCCAGAATGGGAATTTTTTACATAGTGTCAGTTGAGCAGATGCGCTGAACATATGTAAATAGTCAATGGCTAAGAATTTGGTGGCCGTCTATAGAAACAAAGTTATCTTTGTCATGGGGATGTTAGTCTGGTTTATTTTGGTTAGGTCAACCTCTATGCATTTGGTTTTCCTGAGTATATATATAATGAGGATACTAAACCACAATTTCTGAGGCCTTTGTTTTGTCATTATATTTCCATCTGGTTCAAGTAACCAGAGGAGAGAAATATAAATTCTAACAATGACATACTAGGAAATATTCATATAGAAGATATAATCTGTGCTCAGTATTGGCGAATGTTTAAGGAAGGTTTTAATGGGCAGAGATACCAATGCATAACCCTTCAATGAGGAATAGATGGATGGAACTAACACAAGTGGAAATGCTACTTAAGTTGGGAAAAGACCAAATTATCTATATTTAAGGCTCTTGGTATGATTATGGATTATTTTAGTTTAAAGTTTTTCTCAACATTGTTTTCTAATTATTCCACGTAAATTAAGCCACTTAGAACTAGTGATGCTAATTTATTTATTTTGGTGCTGTATCATATTCCATTGTATATATGTACTATGATTTAATTATCTATCCCTTTATTGACAGGTATTTGCATTATTTTCATTTTCCCCTATTACAAACAATGCTAGTGGATGTCTCTGTGCATATATCTTACATGAGTATGTGACAGTATGCTGAGAAATGGAACTGTTGGGCTGTAGGGTATGCTTATTTTCAACTTGAGGAGATATTGCCAAATTACCCTCCAAACCCAGTTTATACTCCCACTAGCCGTGTATGAGATTTTCATTCCCATATCCTCTTATCATTTGGAGTTAATATAATTTTTCCAATACAATGGATTTGAAATGACATCTCATCTTGTTTTGCATTTTCTTTTCTCCACCACTAATGATGTCTGTGTCTTCTTTGTCTTCTTCCTTGAGTTAGCCATACCCATATCCTTTGTCCCTTTTCTATTGGATTATTTATCATATTCTTATTGACTGATGATAGGGATTATTTGAATTTTTTCTATTGCCTGTAGTGTATGTTGGTTGTATTTTTTCAGTTTATTTCTCTTCTTTTAACTTTATGGTCCTTTTTACTGTAGCAGTTTTGTTTTCAAGGAAAACAAACTTTATGGTCCTTTTACTTTTATGGTCCTTTTTACTGTAGCAGTTTTGTTTTCAAGGAAAACCTTCCCTGCCCAAATTTTATAATAGTATTTATTGTAGTTTTAAAGTTTTTTTTAAATTTTCTTGGTTAGGGCTTTTTGTCATATACATAGTGATTTTGTGCATGGTTTGACACAGGCATCTAATTTTATAATAGAAATGGGTTGCTCTGACACTGTTTACTAAGAAGTAACTACCTTCTCCCCTCTGATTTTTAATGCCTTCGCTAGTATATGTAAAAGTCCCAAAAAGACCTTTTATTCTCTTATTCGGTGCTCTATTTTTTCCTATTGATCTATCTTTCCCTGAGCCAATAGCACAGATTTTAATTACTATAGCTTTATAATAAGAAGTCTTGATATCTGATTAAAGCAAGGCACTCCAACCTGTGCTCCTTCAAAATATCATGCTTAATCTGGTCTTTAGCTCTTTCATGTAAATGTTAGAAATTGCTGGAGACATTACAAAGGATTTTGATTATAATTGCATTGAATTTTGTGATTACTTATGAAAAATATGGCTGAAGATGTAAATTCCTTTCAAATTAAAGGTTGTCCATGTATCTATCTTACCATTCAGACATTTCCAGGTTTATCAAGCTATAATTTAGAGTAAAATATACTCTTTAGCTGTGCAGTCCAATGAATTTTTGACAAATGTATCAAGTCACATAACCACTATCTCAGAATATAGAACATTTCCATCACTTCCAAAAGTTTGGGGCTAACCTGCTCCCCTACCACTATCTCCTGGTAACCACTGATCTAATGTCTGCCCCTATAGTTGTGCCTTTCTCAGACTATCAATCATCAATCATATAAATGGAATCATACAGTGTGTCTGACCTTCTTCAGGTAGCATAATGCTTTTAAGATATGCCCATGTCATTTTATGTAACAGTAAATTCACTTTTTAGTGCTGGGTGATATTCCATTGAATAGACATACCATATTGTTTCCAGTTTGAGTGATTATTTAAAAAAGCAGTCCTAAATATTCACTCACAGGTTTTGTGTGGACATATCTTCTCATTTTTCTTGGGTAAATACCTAGGTGTTGAGTTTCTGGATCATACAGTAAGAGTACTTTTAACTTTGTAAAAACATTCATATTCATGATATGTACTTTCCAGAGTTTTCTTTTATTTTATAATAGCTTTATTAAAATAATGTTTTCATTCCAGAATACACCTCCTCAACATATTGTATTAGGTATTTGGCAATATGTTAACAAAATGCATTGGCTTTAATTTCTATATAGCCTCTGTCGTTTTATCTCAGATAATGATAATGCCAGGAGGTTTGCGTTAGATGAAAAGTACTTAGATAATGTTTAGCATTTCTAGATTTACATCTTAGCCTTGTACTTCTCATCTGTGTGCTTTTGAGTGATTGATTCATTTTTAACTTTTAAAGTATTAGTTTCCTCATCTTTTAAATGGAAACAGTAATAGCTGATTTTTCTAAATTGTTAGTAAAGATCAAAGGAGATAATGCAATGCTAGTACTATACAAATAGGAGTTGGTGTTGGTGAATTTCTTTCCCTTATCCTTTTAAACCTCTATATGAAAAATGAGACTCTGATCAGATTACATAGGAACGAGAATTTCTAGGATAAAACCATTTCCTCCACTAGTTAAGTTTAACATTTGCTTTAATTATGGTATAAAACTTAGTTATTAAAAAGCTTAATTAGTAACTAAAAGTAATTATTATCATAAGATATGACATGTATTAAGAGCAAGACAGGTGACATTAAAGCCTTCTCATTTATACTATCTCTGTATCATATCTTGCTCTGCTTTAAATATTATTTTGTTAATAATTGCTTTGCTCATTTATGGGAAAAAATGCTTGAGAAACTTCCAAGTACCATACAATGTGCAAGCCACTCTAGAAGACAAGATTTCTGTCCTTATCTTCTATTCCAGTAAGGAAGTCAGGCATATGAATTAACAATTACAATGCAACGTGATACATGCTGTTGCAGAGGCCTCTACACTTACTACTAATTTGCTGAGGTGGGTAGATAAAGTGTCAAAACTGGTAAATGAACTTCTCTATTTTCCTTGATGGAGACTAGGTTGATGGAGAAGGAAAAACTAGCATATGAAAGGTATAGTGATGTGGCTAAAAAAGCACTTTGATTAGAATTGTATGTTGTTTGGTATGGCTGGGACACAGTGTGTGCTGAAGAGTTGTGAGTGATTAAAAGGTAGCCAAGTGACCAAATTATTAAGTGCCACATATGCCATATTAACATTTGGTGGAATGTTCATGATAGAAGTGGATCATCTTAAAAACTCCTGTCACCATTTTAGATAGATGATATCTTGCCTTGGAGTTCTCCCAAAGTAGAACCTGAGGCAAGGGCTTTGGTGCAGATAGTTTACTCAGAAGTTAGCCTAGGAATTAGGAGGAAAGGATGGAGGAGAGTGGGACAGGGAAGGAAGAAAGCCAAAAACAGTCATGTTGCTGATTTTTGCTGCTCTAGGCAGTAGAGGGTCGATCCTGCAGGGACCTCTGAGAAGCACAGAGATTGACTCCCAGAACAATCCATCTAAAGGATAGGGGCTGGGACATTTATCCACTGACATGTATTCCATTGAATGTTTCCCCAGGGATGTTAACTTCCCAGAATATCCAGACTGTACCTGCCAGTTGCCTGAGTAGCCTCCACAGCTTCAAGAAAGACCCAAAGCAAAAAAGTGGAAAAATAATGGACATGCTTAGCATGGAAGTGTATGCTACAACCATGACTGAAATCTGAGGAGTATATTAACTCATTTGCTGCAGACGAGAAAACAGAGGTAGGATAAAGCCTAGGTTTTAGTTATGCTGCACACCACCATGGGATCTGACTCCAGGATCTGTTTTGCTCACATATTTCTACTTGCTTTTCAGTTAAAGCAATTATTGAAAATATTTTCACTTTATTCATTATGTTAGTTTGGATTCTCTGAGCAACAGACACCAAGATGGGATTAAACATGCAAGATTATCAAGAAAATGCCTGCGTGTTAGAAAAGGAGAGGGAGCCAGATATTGGAAAAGCCATGAAGGGTGATATCACCAAGATGGCAACATTGGTTAATCCTGACTTCCCTCTCCCTCATAAGAACAACAACTAACAACTGTTGGTGGACAAGACCATGAAAATAATCCTAGAACTTGGAGTTGAAGCTGAAGCAACTCTCTGTACCATAGGAACCAAAACAGACCTCATTAGAAGGGTAAGAGGAATAGCTACACAATGACCACATTGCCCTTCCCCCAGGCCACTACACCAAGAGGTCTCCCCTGAGCCTATGTTTCCTCTAGTGGGAAAGAGAGCCGGGGGTGACATCAAGCTCTTACAGCATTGTGGACTGCTGTGCCGGAGTCTCTACTCTGGTTTCACTCCATGGGGATAGCACAGGGATCACAGAGGAATCTGTGGGGCTCAACCACTGGGAATCTGATTGACGCTGCGAAGAGAGGAGGGGCTTCCAACTAACCAGCCAAGTTCCTACCTGCAGGGCTCAAGTAGTAGTCCCAACAAGTGGTTTTGCTCATCTGCAGAACCAAGTCAGGGGCAGAGTCTGACCAGGGAATTTGGCAGGGTGCAGGTCTTCTTAATTCAAGTCCCCAAACAAAGAGTTCTGCTGTCCCTAGAGCCTGGTCTGTCCATAGCCAGGCAGGAGCCTGAGTCATACTCCCACTTGCTATAGAGTGTGGCCCTGAGTCCCATCTGACAGGAAGGGCTGGTGAGAATACCTGGAAGCTACATAACCCAGCAACTATTAAGTGGAGAAGCAGGTGGAGAGAGCTATTGGCCATTAGAACAAAGCCAGTAACAGGTATGGAGGGTTCCCTTGCTACAGCCAGGTAGGGGAGTTAATTCATAGCTCCATCATCAGCTACAGATCATAGCTCCTAGCCCCTCCCAACCAAAAAGGCTTCTGAAAAATTTTGGAGTTGCCAGAAGTAGGCCCTTCCAGTTCCAGCCAGGCAGGAGTCAGCCCCGTTCACTGCAGAGCATGGCCCGCAGAGCAAAGCCAGTGGCCCTGTTCAACCAGGGAACTTGGGGCATGGATTGGCTTGAGTTAAGATCACAAAGAGGATTAGCAGCCTTGAAGCTGATTCTCCCGCTGCTGCTTCTCCTGCTGTACCCAGGTAGGGAAATTAATATGTAACCCCACTTACTGCTGAACACAGCCTTCAGACTACCTGACTGGGAATCTTACCAGAACACATGGGAAGCTGTGTAGGTCATTCAACAACCCTGATTACAGTGGCACTTAGAGAGCATAGCCGCAGCTTTTACCTGTCTGCAGAGCAAAACCGGTGGCCTCACCTGACCAGGATATTTAGTGCATACTCTTGCCTGATTCAGGTCCCAAAACAATGAGCTGCACAGGCCCTGGGTCCCATTCCTGCTGCCCTGCCAGGGCTGGGAAACTACTCATAACCCCACTTACTGCTGAGTATACTACCTAGTCCCCCGTGTTTAGTAAGCCTGACGGGAGAATCCAGGCAACTACAAAGCCAATCCTATAGTCACACTTGGGCAAGGAATCAAGCCAGCAGACATGTCCAGAACCCCCAAACTGAAGTTACTAGGGAAGAACTGTGTCTGCCAAAGTGAACCTACAAAGTCTGGAGAAGGAAACTACTACTTATTCAGATGCACAGATACCAATGTAAGGAATCAAGGATCATGAAAAATTCAGGTAATTATGACAGCACCAAAGGAAGCTGATACAGCTCTACTAACTGACACTAAAGAAATAAAGAGCTATGAACTATCAGAGAATTCAGAATAATTTTCTTTAAAATGTTTAGTGAACTCCACACAACTAAATGAAATTAGAAAAACAATGCATGAACGAAATGAGAAATTTGACAAAGAAATGGAAACCATCCAAAAAACAAAACAAAACCCCAGAAATCCTAGAGCTAAAAAGTACAATAACTGAACTGAAGAATTCACTAGAGAGCTTCAAAAGCAAACTCAGCCATCAGAGGGAAGAATCAGCAACCTGGAAGATAGATAGGACGTGAAAATTGAAATTATTCAGTCAGAGGAACAAAAAGAGAAAAGAATGAAAAAAAGTAATGAAATCTTACTTATGGGACACAATTAAAAGAATATTCACATTATGTGAATTCCAGAAAAAGAGAAAGAGAAAGGGACATAAAGTACATTTAAAGCAATAAAGGCTGAAAACTTCCCAAACCTGAGAGAGCAATAGCTATCCAGATCCAAGATGCCCGAAAGACCCCAAAAAGGTTGAACCTGAAAAGGGCTACACTGAGACACATTAAATTGTCAAAAGGCAAAGACAAAGATGGAATTTTAAAAGCAGTAACAGAAAAGAGAGAAGTTACACACTAGGAAACCCCTATCAGACTATCAGTGGATTTCTCAACAGAAAGTTTTCAGGCAAGAAAAAGCACTGTCCTTCAGAAAGGAGGGTGGGATAAAGATTTTCCTCAACAAACAAAAGCTTAGGGAATTCATCATCACTAGACCTGCCTTACAGAAAATGCCAAAGAGAGTTCTTTGGAAATAAAAGGACACTAATTAACATCATAAAAACATTAAAAGGGAGTATAAAACTCACTGATAAGGGTAAATATAGTCAAAATTGGATTCTGTAATGAGGTGATGGTGGTGTGTAATTCACTTACAACTCTAGTTTAGTTTAAAAGTTAAAAAAACAAATGTAAAGAAGTAAGCGTAAGTACAATAATCTCTTATCAGTTACTTTAAATGTAAATAGATTAAATTCCCCAGTCAAAAGACATAGAATAACTGAATGGATATAAAAACTAGATCCAACAATATCCTTCCTACAAATGACTCTCTTTAGCCTTAAAGATACACAAAGTCTGAGAGTGAAGGAATGGAAAAACATAGTTCATGTAAATGGTCACCAAAAAAAGCAGGATAGCTATACTTACATTAGAAAAAAATAGATTTAAACTAAACAAACATGGTAAAAACAGACAAAAAAGTCATTATATAATGATAAAGGGGTCAATATATCAAGATGATATAATAATTGTAAATATTTATGAGCCTAGGATTGGAGCAACTAAATACATAAAGCAAAAGCTAACAGAGCTAAAAGGAAAACAGCAATACAATAATGGCTGGGAACATTAATACTCCACTCTCAATAATAGATCACTCAGACTAAGAATCAACAAGGAGACAGTCGATATAACAGTACTAGACTATTTGTACCTAACAGACATGGACAGATCATTCTATTTGACAGCAGCAAAATACACATTCTTAAGTGCACATAAACATCTTCTAGGATAGATCACAAAACAATACTTAGCAAATTCAAGAAGACTGAAATCATAACCAATAACTTCTCTGACCACAATGATATGAAACTAGAAATCAGTAACGAGGAGAACAAAAATTTATGAGTACCTGGATATTAACCAACACTCTAATGAACAACCAATGGACTAAGAAATTAACAGGGAAATAATAAAATATCTAGAGACATAAAAATGGAAACACTGCATACCAAAACTTATGGGATGCAGCAAAAGCAGTTCTAAGAGGAAGTTCGTAGTAATAAACAGTTACATTAAGAAATAAGAAAGATCTCATCTTAACTCTATGTCTTAAGGAACTAGAAAAAGAACAAAATGAGCTCAAAGTTAGCAGAAGGAAGGAAGTACAAGCAAACTTTGTTTTATTTCCTTAGCCTTATTGTGCTTTGCACATACTGCAAAATTCTGTTGCAATCTTACATGAATCAAGTCTATCATACCCTTTCCCAACAGTATTGTTTTTAATTAAGGTATACACATTGTTTTTTTTTAAGACATAATGCTATTGTATGCTTAGTAGACTACAGTATAGTGTAAGCATAACATTTATATGTACTGGGAAACCAAAAAGTTTGACTCACTTTTTATGCAATATTTGCTATATTGCAGTGGTTTGGAACCAAATGTGCAATATCTCCATGGTATGCCTGTAGTAAAGATTAGCACAGAAATAAATAAAATAGAGAACAGGAAAACAATATAAAAGATTAACCAAACTAAGAGTTGGCTCTTTGAAAAGATAAACAAAATGGACAAATCTATATCTAGATTAACCAAGTTAAAAAAAGGAGACCCAAATAAAAATTATAAATGAAAAATGAGACATAAAAACTGATATTACAGAAATAAATAAATCATAAGAGGCTACTATGAACAACTATACACCAACAAATGAGACAACGTAGAAGAAATGGAAAACTTCTTAGAAACATATAAACTACCAAGACTGAATCAGGAAGAAATAGGAAGTCTGAATACATCAATTAATAGTAAGGAGATTGAATCAGTAATCTAAAATCTCCCAGTGAGGAAGATCCTAGGACGAATTTTACCACATATTTAAAGAAGAATTAATGCCAATCCTTCTCGAACGCTTCCAAAAAACTGAAGAGGAGGGAACGCTCCCAAATTCATTCATGGTGTCAGCATCATCCTGACACCAAAGTCAGGAAAGTATGCTTCCAGAAAGTATGCTTCCAGGGATATTGTTTGGTAGAAAACTATAGACCAATATCCCTGATGAATACAGATGCAAATGTTCTGAATAAAATACTAGCAAACTGAATTTAACAGCGTTTTAAAAGGATTATTTACTGTGATCAAGTGGGATTTTTACTTGGGATGTGACATATGGAAATCAATTCAACATATGGAAATCAGTCAATGTGGTACATCACATTAACAATGAGAAAAGATTACGATCATCTCAATACATGCAGGAAAAGCATTTGACAAAAATTCAACATTTGTTCATGATAAAAACTCTTAACAAATTAGGTATAGAAGAAACCTCAACATAATAAAGGATGTATATGATAAGCCCACAGCTGACATCATACTCATTAGTGAAAGGTTGAAAGCTTTTCCTCTAAGATCAGGAATAAGACAAGGATGCCCACTGTCACCACTTCTATTCAACATAGTTCTGAAAATCCTTGCCAGAGCAATCAAACAATAAAAAGAAATAAAAGTCATCAGAATGGGCAAGGAAGAAGTAAAATTGTCTCTGTTTGCAGATGAACTGATTTTACATATAGAAAATCCTAAATACTCCACCAGAAAACTGTTAGATCTAATAAAAAATTCAGTAAAGTTACAGGATACACAATTAATATTTCAAAAATTAGTAGCATTTCTATACACTAACAATGAATTATCTGAAAAAGAAAATGATCCCATTTGTGATAGCATCAAAAACAATAAAATACTTTGGAATAAACTTAACCAGGGAGGTGAAAGACCTCTTACTCTGAAAACTGCAAGACACTGATGACAGAAATCAAAGACAACACAAATAAATGGAACGGTACCCCATGTCCATGGATTTGAAGAATTAATATTGTTAAAATAACCATACTACCTAAGGCATCTACACATTCAATGCAATCCCTATTAAAATACCAATGGAATTTGTCACAGAACTAGAAAAAATTATTCTAAAATTTGTATGGAAACTCAGAAGACCCCAAATAGACAAAACATTCTTGAGAAAGAAGAACAAAGTGTGAGGCATCACACTTCCTGATCTCAAGTTATACTGTAAAGCTACAGTAATTAAGACAGTGTAGTACTGCCATAAAAACAGACAAATAGACCTATGGAACAGAATTGAGAGCCCAGAAATAAACCCAAGCATATACAATCAACTAGTATTTGATGAGGGAGCCAAGAATACTCAATGGAGGAAAAGGCAGTCTCTTCAATAAATGGTGCTGGGAAAACTGGATATTCACATGTAAGAGAATGAAACTAGACCCCTCTCTTATACAACTCACAAAAATAAACTAAAAATAGATTATAGACTTAAACATAAGACATGAAGCCATTAACTCCTAGAGGAAAAAAATCTCCTTGACATGGGTCTTGGCAATGAATTTTGGGTATGACACCTAAAGCATAAGCAATAAAAAAAATAAGTGGGACTACCTCAAACTAAAAATCATCTTCACAGCAAAAGAAACAATCAACAAAGTGAAAAAACAACCTATTGAATGGGGAAAATATTTGCAAACCATATATCTGATAAAAAATTAATATCCAAAATATATAAAGAACTCATACAACTCAATAGCAAAAAACCAAATCCAATTAAAAAATGGACAAAAGACCTGAATAGACATTTATCCAAAGAAGATATAGGAAAGGCCAATAGGTACATGAAAAGATGTTCACTATCACTAGTCATTAGGGAAATGCAAATCAAAACCACGATGTGATATCACCTCATGCCTGTTAGGATGGTCATCATTAAAAAGACAAGATATGACAAATGCTAGCAAGGATATGGAGAATAAAGAACGCTTGTGCACTGTTGGTGGGATGTAAACTGGTACAGCCACTTTGGAAAACAGGATGGAGGATCCTCAAAAAATTAAAAATGGAACTACCATATGATCTAGCAATCATACTTCTGGGAATACATCCAGAGAAAATGAAAACACTAACTCAAATAGATATTGGCATCCCCATGTTCATAACAGCTTTATTTACAATAGCCATGACATGGAAACAACTTAAGCACCCACTGATGGATAAATGGATAAAGAAGTTGTGGTTTAATATACAATGGAATATTATTCAGCCATGGATAAAGAACTTGTGGTTTTATATAAAATGGAATATTATTCAGCCAAGGATAAAGAAGTTGTGGTTTTATATACAATGGAATATTATTGAGCCATAGAAAAACAAGGAAATCTTGCCATTTGCAAACACATGGTTGGACCTTGAGGGCGTTATGCTAAGTGAAATAAGTGAGACAGTGACAGACAAATACTGTATTATCTCACTTATATGGGGAATCTTAAAAAAAAAAAAAAAACTTGGAAAAAGGTATCAGATTTGTTTTAACCATAGGTGGGTATGGGGGAAAGGTTGACGTGGAGAAAGGTGGTCAAAAGGTACAAACTTCCAATTACAAGACAAATAAGTACTAGGGATGTAATGTACAGCATGATGACTGTAGTTAACACTGCTGTATGATATATCTGAAAATAGTTAAAAGAGTAAATCCTAAGAGTTCTCATCACAAGGAAATTTTTTCTTTCTCTTTTATTGTAACTATATGAGATAATGGACACTAACAAAACTTATTACAGTAATCATTTCACAATATATGTAAGTCAAACCATTATGCTGTGCACCTTAAACTTTTACAGTGACACATGTAAATTATATCACTATAAAACTGGAGGAAAAAGCCATCAGACCATGAGGTACATTCACTCTTGTAGAAGAGGAGGGGAGGAAGGAATATGGGACAGAAAAGGCCTTAAGACTAGAACAGAGTTTTAAGATAATTTTGGCAAAGTTGACGAGCAGTCTTCAAACCAGGTTACCCGTTAGTATAGTCCTGAATTTCTCAGGGATGGGCCTGCCTCAGTACCCATTCCAGGCTCAGTTACCAGCTGGGGACAGCCTGTCAGAAGCATGGCTTTGGTACCAAATTATTGATGGATCTCAGAGAGAATCAGCAGGTGCCAGTTAATTACACTCCTTGCACTGGGAAAGCTGAGAGGCACATTTTCATCACCATGTTTATCCTTTTGGAAAATGAAGGGGCAATACTGTAAATCAAAATAAGGTATCCGCTCTTCATATTTTCCTTATATCAAGTAGAAGGCAGTACACTCTGATCCATCTAGAAGGCTCTACTCAAATTCTACCTAAAAGAGAGGGAGTGTTGCATTCATCCTTAAGAAAGCACAGGTTTCCCCACTGTGGAACCACGAATTGGTACAGCTCCCAAAATATACTGGAGCTCAGCTCAGTTCTAAGAAGTATATAGAACACTTTGGACCCCAGAACAGAAGAACCTAGAAGCAGAAACTCTATCCATGTGGTTTATTTCTGTATCTGGAGTGTCTAACCATTCACATAACTCATGTTTTGCTGGCACTTACTGTTAAAGTACTTTTTGCCCCCCTAAAATATCCTTCTTCTATATTGTCTCCTAGAGTCTCTAGGGAATATCCTTCATCTTCACAACAAATTCTGTTAGCTACTACAAAGCATTTGATTTCTTAACTTCATTCATTCCAGTCACCTTCCACTGGGCACCACCAACACTTCTTGCAACTGTTTTTGGGCAGTTCTAGAGATGCCAAAACTGTATGTGAATGCTTTAGTGAAATAAAGCCATACGGTATTCATGCAGAAATGAAGAGAAGGGCTCTCTCTGTTTAAAGTTGAATATTTATATATTAATTAAAATTACTCAAAAGGTAAAATATTATTCTTGTGATACCAAGGGTTTATAGAGATTTCAGTGGAAAAGATTTTGTCAGCACTTTCATATGGTTCTTTTCCCTCTCTATTAGAAGGAGATAATAAGATAAGAGTTCATTTGGAATTATGTCAAAAGACAAGTCTTTGGATTCAAAGAACTGGAAAGATGTCCCATGCTCTTGGATTGGAAGTATTAATATTGTTAAAATGGCCATACTGCCCAAAGAAATCTACAGATTTAATGCAATCCCTATCAAAATACCCATGACATCTTTCACAGAACTAGAACAAATAATCCTAAAATTTATATGGAACCACAAAAGGCCCAGAATTGTTAAAGCAATCCTGAGGAAAAAGAACAAAGCTAGAGGCATAACACTTCCAGATTTCAGACTATATTACAAAGTTATGGTAATCAAAACAGTGTGGTATTTGCACAAAAACAGATATATAGATCAATGGAACAGAATAGAGTGCCCAGAAATAAATCCTACACCCTATGGTCAATTAGTCTATGACATAGGAGGCAAGAATATTCAATGGAGGACAGACAGTCTCTTCAACAGGTGGTGTTGGGAAAGCTGTACACCTACATGTAAACCGATGAATCTAGAACACTGCCTCACACCATATACAAAAATAAACTCAAAATGGTTTAAAGACCTAAATATAAGACATGACACCATAAAAATCCTAGAAGAGAACATAGACAAAACATTCTCTGACATAAATAGTAACAATATTTCTTTAGATCAGACTCCCAAGATGATACAAATAAAAGCAAAAATAAACAAATGAGACTTAGTCAAACTTAAAAGCTTTCCCACAGCAAAGGAAACCATCAACAAAGAAAAGACAACCTACAAAATGGGGGAAGATATTTGCAAACAATGTGACTGACAAGGGGTTAATATCCAAAATATACAAACAGCTTATACAATGTTGAAAAAACAACCCAATCAAAAAATGGGCAGAAAACCTAAATAGACATTTCTCCAAAGAAGACATACAGATGGCCAATGGGTACATGAACAGATGCCCAGTATCACTAATTTTTAGAGAAATGGAAGTCAAAACCACAATGAGGTATCACTTCAAACCAGTCAGAATGGCCATCACCAAAAAGTCTACAAATAATAAATGCTGGAGAGGGTGTGAGAAAAGGGACCTCTCCTACACTGTTGGTGGGACTGTAAATTGGTGCAGCCACTATAGAAAACAGTATGGAGCTTCCTTAAAAAACTAAAAATAGAGCTGCCACATAATCCATAAATCCCACTCCTGGGCATATATCCAGAAAAAATGGAAACTTTTTTTTTTTTTTTTAATTTATTTTTGGCTGCATTGGGTCTTCGTTGTTGCTTGTGGGCTTTCTCTAGTTGCAGTGTGCGGGCTTCTCATTGTGGTGGCTTCTCTTGTTGCAGAGCACAGGCTCTAGGCACGCGGGCTTCAGTAGTTGTGGTGGGCACGCTCAGTAGTTGTGACCCACGGGCTTAGTTGCTCCGCAGCATGTGGGATCTTCCTGGACCAGGGCTCGAACCCATGTCCCCTGCATTGGCAGGCGGATTCTTAACCACTGCACCACCAGGGAAGCCCGAAAAAATGGAAACTCTTAATTCAAAAAGATACATGCACGCCAATGTTCATAGCAGCACTATATACAATAGCGAAGACATGGAAGCAACTCAAGTGCCAAACAACAGACAATTTGCTTAAGATGTATATTCAGACAATAGAATATTACTCAGGCATAAAAAGGAATGAAATATTGCTGTTTGCAGCAACATGGATGGACCTAGAGAATATTACACTTACTGAAGTAAGTCAGACAAAGACAAAAACTATATGATATCACTTATAGGTGGAATCTAAAAATAATACAAACAAATCTGTATAAAAAATAAAAATGGACTCAGATATAGAAAACAAACTTACAGTTACACAGGGGAGAAGGAGGGAGGGACAAATTAGGGGTATGGGATTAACAGATATTAACTACTATACATAACATAGATAAGCAACAAGGATTTACTGTATAGCACAGGGAATTATATCCAATATCTTGCAATAACCTATAGTGGACTATAATCTTAAAAAAATAACTGAATCACTTTGCTGTATGCCTGAAACCAACACAAAACTGTAAATCAACTATATTTCAATAAAAAAGACAAATCTTTGGAAAAAATACCATACTTTACTCATGATTTCCTTTCCCCATGATCATTAATTCTTACTGGGCCAAGCTTGTATGCATGACTGCCTCTTTTCTGAGGATGACTCCTCCCCTAGGAGACTCCCCAATTCTTCCTGCAAAGATCACCGCTGTGGCCCATCCTACCAGTTTGCTAGCCATGCCCTGGCATGGTGTGATCCCAGTGGTGGACAGGTGCAGGCAGCAACCTCTGCTATATATGAGCTCCTCTAGTTACTACTCCAGACAGCTTACAGCCTTTCATACCTGGTGTGGCATTTCATTTCTTCTCCTATGTAGCCCTGTTTTTTTTTCTACCAGAGTTATCAGAGTGTTCCTTAACTGATTATATCCCTGAGCACAATGATAAAAATGTATTCCTAACTCAAAGGGAGATAACCCATGTCAAACTGATTCTACTTTAATACATTTGGCTCTCTCTTTTCGTCTATGCCCGCCTACAGAAATTCAATTGAGTTCTCACATTCATCTTAAAAGCTATAGAACACAGAAAAAAATAACACTTGGTCATTCATCAAAGAAAACTGAGCAAAATGTACTGTGCATTTTAGGCTGAGTACATTGTATTTTTATGAAATAAATGCCAATAGTAATGAAAATGAAAATAACAGTTACCTTTTATTGATATCTCCTTTGTGCTGGGCACTTTATGTGCACTATTTCTAATGCTTACATTTACCCTGCGAGATAGGTATGATTATCATCCCATTGTATCCATGTGGAAATTGAGGGCTACTTCTCCCAACTTTGCAGTTAGGTAGTTGCTGGTATTTGGGTTGTTCCTAAATACAGTCCTTCACATTGTTTCACTTAATAAATATTAAGCACCTAGGATGTATGAGGAAAAGTTAATGAACAAATCATGGTGGGATTGCCTTGAAGATCTCTCTCAAGTCTGAGGGTCTGATTACCGGAGAGTTCCAATTCATGTTATGCAGAATCCTAGGGCTTTTCTGAGGTATCTCTGAAGATGCAAGGGGATCTGGGGACAGATTTGGGGGTAGTATGTTTATGTTTGTATTTATTAATATTTGTTTTATACACTGAGGTTCCACATAAGATGCATTTAAAAAATCTGAAAGCCACTGATACATGCATTAAGTATTAAAGGAGTTTAGAGAAAATCTCACAATTTCTTCAAGTTTCCTCTTAAATTTATCTGTGTCTCATTGTGTTTAGTGGACCAATCATAGCAAAATGAGTTCTCCTCTTTCAAATTCCCTCTCCCTTGATTCATGGTCACTTCCTGGATCATAGAAACACACAGTGTTTAAGAGCACAAGCAATGTATCACACTGCTTGCCTTAGAAGTTTGGCTCTACTACTTACTACTATCTCTGTGACCTTGTGCAGTTTATTCAACCTCTCTAAGCATGTTTTCTCATCTGTAAAATGGGGAGAATCACAGTACCTTGTCACAAGGTTGTTGTGAGGATGAGATTAATATAAAACATATAAATGCCTCTCATATTGTAAGGGATCAATAACTGTTAGCTATAATTATTAAATGTCTGCCTAACTCTAGGTATCACCTTAAATAATGACTAAAGCCTCCTTTAAGACATGACAATAAGGCCATCCTTAATAAGTTGCTGTATACCTCAATTTCAGTCACTGGATTTGAGTTCTTTACTTTCTGGTCACATGGTCTATGGTATAATTTGTATTCTTCACTGATACGATTTGCTATTCTATTGCTCTCACTGCATAGTTTTCTGGAACTACTGGCTCTGGCAGCAGCAACTTTTTGAATACTTTCTTGAATATTATTTTTTAATATTTATAATAAGATATAAGATATATTTCAATAATCTCCTGTATAATTCCCTCTTCGTCATCATAATGTATTTATAAGCACCTCAGAAATATGAACAACAGTGCCTTCAAGTTACATTCAAACCTTAGGGTGGACACATCTTCCTGTGTGACTGTATTTAATACTGCTGTGGACTTGATTTAGATAACTACAATCTCTAATTTTTTCAGACTTCTGTCTTTTAGCCATTTTATTCAGGTACTTTTTTTTTTTTTAACCATAAATATGGTCCTTCAGGAGACCAAAGAGAGATTTGCTGGAGAAGGGCTGGATTTCTTCAAATTTGTTCACTATATAATGGAAGGTCCCTGCCCAGGAGAACAGCCTGGTGATTGTTTAGTGATAATCCAGTATTTCTTCAATTGAGGCTTTTATTCATAAAAAGAATAACTGTTTCTTATTTTTTAATATTTCAGTTTTTGCTTGAGTGCTTGAAACTCCATTTTCTTGGGCCCCAGATATAATGCCACTGTCTAGGCCTCCTGGGTTTGTTTTCATTGGCCTTCTGAATAAAACTGATGAGCTTCATGGAAACACTACTATTTATTTTGTGTTTCTGAATACTGAATTAACATAATGGAACCAAAATACTATACTATTTATCAAAGAGTAAATCTTTAGAGCTCAGATCATCTATCTTTCCATATGTAGTTAATCACCAGAAAAAAAGAGATTTTTGTTCAGGTAGGAGCTATACTCATTGGATTTAAGGTTTCAAATCATCCAAAATTATTCTGAAAAGTGCTGGAATTAATTAAAATAAGCTCTCTTACTTATTGTCTTATTACATATCCTCTGAAAATCCTTCATGAATCCATGCTTTTGTTTCTTAAGCCAAACTGATGATATTATTTGGAGAATTATTTTTACTTTTTACTTTGAAGATGATATATCACATTGCTTAAGATACCTTCATGTAGCTACCTTTTTCATGATCCTGCTATTCACACAAAGATCATTCTTGGTTTAGTGATCTGTCAATAATAGGATAATTGACTTAAAATAGCTTCACTGCTGACTAATATTTGCGCACATTGGAAAATTCTCTAAGCACTAATGGAAACTTCAAGTGAATAGATCACATTCTTAAAGAGGTACTCCTACCACCACATTGGGGTTAGGCAAAAATGGACAAAGAAACATGCTTAAGATGAGTAATAAGAGAAATCAGTAGCAGAACGTGTCACAAAAGGCATACCAGGGATATGTCAAGGAACTGCAAAGGTTACAATCCAGGGAAGTAACTGGAATTGGAAAACAGAATATGGCCAGCTATCAGGAGTCACTTGAGTGGTTGGATTGACGGGCAGCTTGTTATACTATGTTTAGCAATTTCCTTTTGCCTAGAGACATTCCAATTTGGTCATTCCAGTTTTCAGCAACATTAACCTATCATAGCTTAAAAGTGCACCATTGGTATCTGAAACAAAGTGTTACTTTTTCAGACTCATTTTGAAGGAGTTCTATTCTAACTTTTACTTGTCCTTACCATTAAAATCTTATAAGTCAATCATCTTCAATAATGAAGCCCTCTTCTTAATTGATGCTATTCTTCCATCCCGAAAATATCCTTGACAGTGCAATAATGGCAATACACAGAGGGCTTCAGTTCAACCTTTCCTTATATTCAGACTCCACATTAGAATAATGGTGTCTAGAGATCTCATGTCAGAGATAACTAATACAGCTCTGATATTTAAGAGCACAAGTTTTGAAAAACAACTAGAAGCAGCTGACATCGTTTTGTAAAGGACTCTTTTATGAAGCAAAATTCTCAGCAGTAGTCCAGAAAATTAATATGGATCCTTGATCAGTGCTCCTTGACCACTTGCCATAGAGAGAGGTAGTGATAGATGCCCGTGGTAATTGAGTGGCTTTGCTTTGATTATCTTAATCATTTATATGACAGGATCAAGTGGGTCAGAAAATTTATTTTAGAACCTGTATTTATGTGAACAATCTGTATATTTTCACCATGTAGGGTAAATAAGATAACAGTGATCTGTCATTTGAAATAACAACTATATTTGCTTATGAAAGGTAATATTTTTTATCAGATAACACACTAGTGAGTAATATGAAATTCTCAGACAATTTGTCTACTACCACCCTATTAACATCACATTATAAGAGCATGATTTGGGTCCAAAATTAATTGTATGATTTAGTAAACCTGACGAAATTTTAGTGTAGCTGGCACAACAAAATCTACCGTCTGCCAAGGCAGGTGGCATTGGACATTTGAATCACATGTTTCTTCTTCCTATGTGAATATATAAAGAGTGTTTATATGCATAGTCAGGAGCCTTGAGTAAAATATCCAGCTGATGTAGTTAATGTCATAGAGTTTTCCTTAGAAAAAAAAGGCATTGTTGTGATCAATACAAATTAAGAGACATTGCCTTGGAGTAGATGTCTCAATTCCAGGAAAAACAGACAGGGATTATTGTGACCACCTTTCTCTCTTTCACACAAAAGTATGCTTACTTAAACAATATTCATTTATAAGATTATTAAGTGCCTATGAATTCTCAGGCATTTTGCTAGGTGCTATCAATATATATCAATATATCAATATATCAATATATCAATCAATCTATCTATCTATCTATCTATCTATCTATCATCTATCTATAAAATGATTTTTCCTCTCAGGGAGCTTATAGTCTAGAAATAAGATTATCAAGTACCTTGATAATTACAATATGATGACATTGGATTAGGCGTATGTGTTAGGTGCAATAAGAACTGTACCTAATCTACATTGGGATGGGTGAGGAAGGGAAGCTTCTGGGGTGATAAGGTGGCACATGAGCTAAGTCATGAAAAACAAATGGGGTCATCTACAAAAAGAGAGGGTTGTGTGGTTGGTGGTATTCCAGGAAGAGAGAGTCACACCTACATATGCCAGTATGAGAGAAGGTAGGGTACACTGGACAAATCTAAATTTTCTTAGTGTGAAAGAAGATGGGTGTCCTGAAATCTTTCTATGACGTATGGAAAGTGTTGATCTCATAGCAAAAAAAGAAAACCAAAACAAAAAAAACACTAAACATCTTCTTACTCCTGGAATACCTAAAAAGATTATCTCCAGACATCACTGAAAAAAAAATCTCAAGAACAAAACAGAATTTCTGAAGAGAGAGGCTTTACTTAAAATATAAGGGCTCTTTGGTTTCTTTAGTAGCTTTTTTGTAATTGGGCAGAGTCAGCAGGCCCCCCTACAAGGACAGCAAACATATATGTAGACCTGATGTCCCGAATAAGGGTGGTTTTTAGTTCCAGCATATGAAATGACTTTAGAATCTCACTTAAATGTAAGAACTCATGAAGTTCTGAGAAAGTATTGGCAGTCCAGTTATATTTTCAATTCTATTCTAGTCAACAAGCATTTATTGAACATCATTTTTGTGGAAGGGGCAAAGGACAGGAATACAAAAATGTACATTGTATGGAAATTTCTCCTCAAAGAAGGTTAATAGCAATAAACATACTAAGAATAGTACATAATAGGCAGATATAAAACACATGAGAAAATGAGTAACTGCCAAAAAAACTTGAGAAGACTTAATTAAGGAGGTAGCATTTGAGTGTAACCTTGGCAGATTTTGAAAGGTAAAGTTTGGGAACAAAAACAGTTTTAGGACTATAAACAGACAGTCCAAGGTTGAGTAATTTTTACTTTCTATGCAGCAGCCACGGAGTCTTATGAAACATAAATCAGGTCATATTACCCTTCTTCTATAGAAAGAAAGAAAAAAAGATACAAAAACAATTTTTTGAACCACTAGATAGCTAAGATTTTTCAGGTTCCTCTGTACCCATTAAGGCTAAATTTTCATTTCTAGTTTTAGGTGAATAAAGATAAAACCCAGAATCTGATGGAACAAATTAGGCTGTTTCTTAAGTCAACAATTTCCTACGGTCAGGACTTCCTAATAGTATGAAGGCCACTGACAAAGATGCCCATGAGAATGTTTGTTCCAAATTGGCCTTTGTCACACTGCATGTTCACAGCAGAGTTTCCAATACCAATGGAGTCAACACAACTTCATTTATAAAACTAAAAATTGTAATCTTGAGACAAATGGTCATGTAGTCCCAATAAATGTGGTAAAAGATCATGAGATAATGTATATAAAAATATTTTTACTAATAATACTGAATGATAATCAGAGTTGACTTTTAAATTTTGGTTTCGATCCTTTCAAATTAAGTTGAAAATATGGCACTACTTAGAGATATTTTGCCCAAACACTTGAGAATGTGATCCTCCTTCAAATCCCCATAGTTATGGGGAAAATTAAGACCACTCGATTTTATGTAATGAACACAGCCTTCACAACTTGTGGACTCTATTTTGTTGCATTGTAAAATGCACCCTTGCTTCAAGTGGCATCACTTATTGAAGAATTCTGTGCTCATAAATTTGCAACACATTCATGGACACAAATCTCCCCATTTTAAGTAGAGGATAACATTTCTCGATGGATCTGTGAATATTCTATAGTGTTCAATTCTTGTTGTCATAACTTTCTACCAGAACTTGCCAGGAGATATTTGCATTAGAAGATAGTCCTTTATCCAATGACATATATGAGTATGGCCTATTTGTGAGCTATTATAAGTATTAAATTTGATCAAGAAAAGTTTAACATAACCAGCCTATCTATTTATGAAATCCACAGTTCAAAATATCTAAGGAATTTCCAAACTTATAGTTGAAAGGTAGAACAATACTGTGATGTAAGCAGAATTCCCTCAGAATTCTTTTGATTCAATTTTAACTGATAAATCACTAAACATTGACTCTTGGTATTAGTGATGAATGTGCTTTTAGTGATCTTCATGTTGTTTAAACATTATAGTCTTAAGTAAACATGATGAACAATGATAAACTTAGGACTGCATACACCATTAGTATCAGAGAACAGCTATGTTGGATTCTTATTTAGTTTGCTTCCAGAAAGAACAAAGGTCTCTCAGCATATGAACCTCAGGAAAGAGGTTTTCTAAAATGTCTCTTCAATAATAAAAAAAAAAAAAAAAAAAAAAAACCTTTTTAAATAAAAGGATATCTTTCACGGGAACAGCACTTTATATTTTTACAAAGTGTTGTACAATATTTATTATTCTCTTTGATCCAATGAACAATATTACAAGAATGCAGGGCAGAGGTTACTATTAAATTTTTACATGAAAGATAAAAATATAAATAAAAAGAGTTGAATGAGGTAAAGTGACTCATTTTAAGACTAATTAGTAGTAAGCTGTATTTACTGGTACTAGAATCTGCAATGTTTTCTTCCTAAAAGCATGTTTGTTTTAAAATAACCTATATTTCCTCAGCTTCTGTGTTCTCTTGCATCTAATAGCCTGCATCTGTGACTCTTTTTGGAGGCCAAGGGCTACTGGAGCCACTTTGCCTGTGCGCACAGATTGTCGGAGATGCTGGGATTTTATGTATTGCCTGGGATGCTCAGAGTCAATATAGGGCAGGAGTCCAGCCCAGCTTGCTTACTTGAGTCAGGACAAACTGGGGTGTAATTTATACTCCAGAGCTCCCTGTGGGGATCAGGCTGATGCTAGGCCTCTTCTGCAATCACAACCTGTTTGGCTTTTTCCACTTCCTACTTTTCCTTCCATCAGCACTTACTGTTTATTGTTGGTAACATTTCCTTAATAGATCATTTGCACAGGAATCCTCATCTCAGAGTTGGCTTTTTCAGAACTCAGACTAAGAAATTAACTAATAAAATGGAGGAATGGATAGTTTAAATATCCATTCTGAGGGCACACACTTCATAAATGAGGGAGATAGAAATCAAATCTAAGTAAAGAACCATCATATTTTTGTTCTTTCAATTGGTTCATGAGCAGAGACTAGAAGATATTGAAGTTTTTACTTTGTCACAAACTTACTTAACCTCTTTGAGCCTGTTTTTTTAAATCTGTAACCTGGGAGATAATAGCAACTGCTCAGACTGTTGCATACAGGTATTGTGATAATCAAATACATTAATAGAGAAATATTTTTACACTACATAATACTCCAACAGTGTTTTCCAAAATGTAAAAATAAATAAAATGTAGATTTCCAGGATGCACAGACCCTCCCCTTGACTGTACAGATTCTTATTAATAGGTACATTAGCATTAGAGAACCTGCATTTTAACAAGTTCTTTAGTTGATTTAGCTGAAGATTGTCCAAGGTACACAGTTTGAGAAACATTGAACTGTTCAAGATGAGTTGATACTATCATCATAATCATTATCATCATCTACATAGAATAACCTTAATTTCTTTCTGACTTATCTGCATACCATCTAATATTTTGTTACTGTTTTTAATGTTATTAATTCATTGATTTTCCCCATTATTATCTTCTCTCTACTTCTTAGCTGACAATAGCAAAATGTTTATAATTTACTCAAAGCAAACCAAACAAAACAAAACAAAGTAAATCCAACAGGAAAACTAAGCAAGCACATCAACAAACACTTGAAAATGACTGGAAGGAAATTCTCAAAAATTAGTTTTGAGTTGTTTTTCATACAGACGGTGCTCACTAATTAGCTACTGATATTAAAAAATATAGTGAAAAAATTCCCTGTGACAGTTTAAAAAATGAATTTAGCTAAAACACTCATCAAGTCATGAGCATAATTAGTCACTCAAGAGTTAGGTAAGAAACACGCAAAGCTCAAAGTTCTTATAACTCCTAAGTTTTGGATCTTGTGCCACTTTTGTAGTTGAAGCTCATTTAGATAATATATCACAGGCACAGGGATCACCAATTAGATACAATACTACATGACTCTCATTGCCAGTTTGTTCTTTTTGTCTTTATAAATGTTAAAGTAGATCCCTGGTTTCAATTCTAGGCACCAGAATGCAAAAATTTTATCTAACGTATTTTAAGCATCTAACTGTAAGTATATTCATGTGTTTCTTTAAATTCACACATGATACAAATTGTTCCAGTTAGTAAAGTTTTAAGCCATTAAATTGCAAAACAATAACTTAATTCTGTTAGGGGGAATGGAAGCAGTATATAATTTAATGTAGACAAATCAAGTGATTTCATGCTTTCTCCATGCTGATGTCTCCCAAATTTACATCTCCAGCACAGAACTCTCCTGAACACCAGACTCACATAACCAACTGCTTAAATAGTGTGTGTGATAGGCATCTCAAAATCAACATGTCCACAACTGAACCTTTGACTTATCCCTTAGATCTCTTCCATCCCACTCTTCTACATCATTCTACCAGTTGCTGGAGACCATTCAATCAATCAACCAACAAAAACCGAAAATTCCAAACAAACAAATTTGGACTCTTATTACTCCACTCTTCCTCTCATGTCCCATATCTAATTTGTCTTGTCATAGTGATCTGTTAAAATATGTAACACATATCATGTCATTTCCCAGAACTTTGCAATGACTCCCCATTTCACTCAAAATAAAAGAAAATAATCATTATAATGTTCTACATATTTCTAAATGATACAAAACCATCCTCTATTAGCTTCAAGACTTCATCACCTATGACTCTCCATGTTGCTTACTCTGAGCCAACTTAATTGACCACTGGCTCATTCTTGCTGTTCCTTGAACATACCTGAGATGCTCTCTTCTTTGGGCCTTTCCATTGGCTGTTGTTTTAGTCTGCAGTGATTGCCTTTAGATATCCAATGGCTTTCCTCTTCTGAATCCTTTCTCTTCAAAGTTATTTCTCAACATGTCTATCATTATCACCTTATTTAAAATTGTCTCCTCCCACCACCAATATGATCTCTTTCATTCCCTTCTAATTTTTCTTTTCCTTTTTCTGTGATAGCTCTGATCATCTTTTTACATACTATAGAATTAAATTACTGTGCTTGTTTACTTTTTACCTACCTATAAAAATAATTGGCACATGGTAACTAATCAATCATTCATTGAATGAATAAATTTATGAAAATGGAGAACTAAGGAATACCATACATTTGAGGAAAGCAAATAGTAATAGAAAAGGCTCTAAGCAAGGTAAACATAAGACTTGATTCTGATGGAAATAGATAATCTGGGTAATATGAAAGAACATTAAACTATTCCAATGAGAATCCTCAATAGTGAGATATTATTTAATCTATTAATGTTGAAAAGCTAAAAAATAATAGAATCAGAGAACAAGAAAGAAGTCTTGGAAAAAATAAAGATGATGAAATAAAAAACAAACAAAATTAAAAAACAGAAGATTTTTAAGAAAAGCTGTTGAAAAACTTCCCAGGATATAGTGCAACAAGATAGGAGAAGCAAAATATAAGACAAAAATTAAGGAATGTAGAGGATGAATTTAAGAGGTCCAATTTTCATGAAAGGAATTCCAGAAAGGGGACACAGTGGAAAATAAAGGAAAGAATTAAATAAATAATAAAAGTTTCTACAACTGAAGAAATATAAAAATATTCAGATTGAAAGAAGTCAGAGGATTTCATGTAGGATAAATATAAAAATACATAGCACCCCTCAAGAACTTTCAGATCATCTAACAAAATGGAAGCCTCTATAATTTTCCACAAAAACGAATAATTGAAAAAACAAGTTACTCAAGAAGAAACAGGAATCAGATTGGTGTCATCCACTCATATTTAGTATTAGAGTCTAGAATAAAATAAAGCAAATCCTTCAAAGACTTATGGAAAATTCTATACTTAGTCAAAATTTATTGAACCCTAAAATGTTATCTCCTATTTAACTTTTTTGAAAAAAATTTATGAAATTTTTTCCCTTGAAATGAGGGATGTCAGATATGCAATCAAGCAATTTAGAACTTCAAATGGAATGTCTTCAAAAAGAGCATTTCACAAAACACACAATACTCATTCACTTCTCCTCCAAATTAGAATTTTTAGGAAAAAAAGGTCTGTAAAGAAATTTGTGGTCCAGACATGACATTTCCTATAAATTTTAGCATTAACTTGTTAATTCAATGACAAATCAAGCTGGGATTTTGATCCAGATTAGACTAAATCTTTCAATTTAGGGTGTATTAACATTCTACAGTTTTTAATCTACTGATGCATAAAAATGGTCTATCATTCTATTCCAGGGTTTCTCAATCTTGACACTATTGACACTTTGAATCAGATAATTCTTTGTTCTGAAGGGCTGTCCTGCACATTATAAGTTGTTAAGGCAGTACAACCAACCCTGCCCAATTATGACAATCAATAATGTCTCTAAACATTGCTAAATGCCCTCCTGGGGGCGAAACTATCTCCTATTCAGAAAAACTATTCTAAAGTTATACTCTACACGTGCTAGAGCTCAGAGAAAAAGGGTAAAATATAGAACAAAGCACTTGAGAATTGTGGGAAAGTAACAGATGGCCTAGCAGATAATCTAAGACTCAAAAGAAAAGGAGAGTTATGATCAAAAGTGACAGCAAAAATATTTGGGGAGACAATGGCCAAAATTTTGTCCCAAATTAATGAAAGATTATGAAGTTTGGTGAAACTCAGCAGGATAAATACGAAGATTACCAAAAACATATATTGGATAAAAGGCTTAAAACTAAAATTAAATAGAAAATCTTAAATGTACCAGAGGAAAAAAGTCACATTCAAAGGAATAACAAGAATAACTGCTGTTTTTTTCATCATAAGCAACAAAACCCAGAAGACAATTGAATAACATCCTTACAATGCTGAATAAACAAAACAGAATTATATAACCCAGTGAAAATTTCTTCCAAAAAATGAAGGTTAAATAAAGACAATTTTAGGAAAATCTGAAAATTTTATGATTAGGAGCTAGCACTATAAGAAATATTAGTTCTTTCAGCTGAAGGGCAATGATTCCAGATGGAAGCCTGGATCTTCAGAGATAAATGAAATTACCGGAAATAGTAAATATATATGCTTTTTTAAAAAGACTAATGATTGCTTAAAACACAAATAATTACAACTGTGTGGTAGAGTTTATAAGGTGTAGAAATAAAATAAAGACAACAATAAGATAAATGGCAGAAAGGTAGATAAATACAGTTTTACTCTTATAAGTTTCTTACGTATTATATGGTAGAATATTAAGTGCAGATGTGCTGTGATGGGCTAAGGATGCATTTGCAATCCCCATGGCAAGCAAATATAATACTACCAAAAAAGTAGAAAACAACTAGGTTGTAAACATAAACTTAGCAGTATCTGCAATTACATTAAGAAATAACTGTCTTTATACTTGATGACATGATTTTGTGCATAGAAAATCTATATGTATCTATAAACAAATATAATAATAAATACATTAATCAAGGTAAGTGTCTATACAACAGAAATAAACTGTATTTCTATATACTTGCAATAAACATTTGGAAACTTTAAAAAAATGTCATTTACAGTGGCATCAAATATTCCATCAAATACATGAACACAAGTTTAATTTTAAGAAATGTGAAACCTCTACACTTAAAACTGCAAAAAAAAGTGCTGACAGAAATTACAGAATATCTAAATAAATCAAGATGTATTTTGTGTTCATGGATTCGAAGATTCAATATTGTTAAGGTGTTAATTTTCCCCAAGTTGATTGTAGATTTAATGCAATCCCACTCAAAGTCCCAAAAGGATTTTCTTTTGTAAATATTATCAAGCAAACTCTAAAATTTATATTGAAGTGCAAAGGCCTTAGCCAAAATGATATTGAAAAAGAGAAAAAAAAAACATAATTGAAGGTTTTATATTACATGATTTCAAGACAGTCTATAAAGCCACAGCAATTAAGATAGTGTGGTTGGCACAGTGACACTTATATAGATCGATGAACAGAATAGAGTCCAGAAGTAGACCACATAGATGGCAAAATGATTCAACAGGTGAAGTAAAGCATTTTCAAGCATTTCAGGTGGCTCTGGAACATGTGGATCTGTGTGTATGTGTGTGGGAATGTGTGTAGTGTATATATACACATGTACATATACACACATATATATACATACATTTATATGCATATGAATAGAAAATAAACCTTTACCCCTACTTCATACGATATATATTGTAAAAATGAATTTGAAACGGATCCTTTAGCTACATCTGAATGTAAAAATGTATATATCTTCTAGAAATAAAACATAGGTGAGTGTTTTTCTGACCTTCCAGCAAGCTAAGATTCTTAACACAGAAAAGATACTAACCATAAAAGAAAAAAATGATAAATTGTAATTTATCAGAATTTAAAACTTCTGTCATCTAAAGACATCATTTAGGAAAGTGAAAATGCAAGCCACAGATTGGACATCATATGAGATATGAGACATGAAACAAAGAACTGATACACAAGATATATAGCAAACTTCTACAAATTAATTATGAGTAAACAAGCACCCTAACTAGGAAAAAATAGAAGAAAAAATATTCACATAGGTACATCAGAAAAGGAGATTCCCAAATGGCCAATACGCATATGAAAATTTGGTCAGCTTTATTACTCATCAGGGAAAAACAAATTGAAGCCACAATGAGATAATGTTACACATCTTTAGAATGTGTAATATTAAAATTTTTGATGAGACTACTATGTGTTGGAAAGAATGTGGAACAATGAAATTTTTCATAAATTGCTGGTAGTATCATACAATGCTACAGCCATTTTGATAAACTGGCAATTTCTTACAAGTTTACTGGTAAATATGCTCTATGACACAGCACATCCACTCCTAGGAACTGGATAAATAAACCTGTATGTCTACAGAAAGACATGTAAAAGAATATTTACGGCAGTTTGATTCATAATAGTCTATAACTGGAAACAACCCAAACGTCCATCAATAAGATAAAGAATACATAAACTGGATATTCATTACAAAGGAACACTACTTAGCAATACAAAAACTGATACACACTAATACACAGACGGATTTCAAAGACATTATGTTGGGTGAAAGAAGTAAGACAAATATAGAAGAGTACATATTACATGATTTCATTTATAAGATGTTCAGTGATGGGAAAAATTAATTTATGATGATAGAAATTAGGATCTATTGGACAAGGTAGCAAGGGTGTTTCTGGGTGATAGAAATATTCTTTCTCTTGTTTTGGATAGTGGTTCCATGTCTACATTTCTCAAAATTCTTCAGGCTTCACACTTAAAATTTGTATACTTTATTGACTAAATTATAACTAAAAATACTATTAGTAAAAACTAAAAATGAAATATAGAAGTAATTATCATATTATATCCAAAGAGAACTCTAGAAATAAGTGTCAGGTCGTATTATTTTTCATCATCTCTTAAGGAAAATAATTAAGAATGGTGACTAGACTTTGGAAGTATATTAAAACACTCCATTGCCCAGCTTCTTCACTGATTTCATTCTGAGCATATCTAGGATCAAAACAGGGCTGGATTTTCTTTGGAAGTATCTGGGGTGTGGCCCTGAGAATTAAATGAAGTTCATTCTTTGATTATTACTCTAAGTCAATCAATAGACTTGTAACTTTAATATTACAGAGAAATTTCTGATTATTTACCTCAACAAAACATCACTTATAGTGAGAAAAAAGACACCCAGTCAACTATCTGATTCTTCTGAAGCCTTTCTGATCTGAGACCTGCTGATTTATATCTAAAATTTGTACTTAAGAAGTATTGAAATGTTTTGAAATATCCAGAGGTACATTAGCTTGGAATTTTTCTTCAGCTTCTGGCTATTTATTTATAGGAGACAATATATATTCAGTCTCTGACATTTGTATATCCCTTTAAATTTCTTGTTGTTCTTTACATAGACCAAAAAATACACTTTGATGCGATGGAAAAAATATATTATTATTTACTATATTTTTCTGATATTTGCTGAGAAACTCCATTTGTTAATAATAAAAAGATACTGTTTCCTTACTTTATTCTACTTAGAGTGGGAGGAAAATGCTTTAAATCTTCACAATCTGGGGCACTGGTTCTCTGGATATGCTTGATAATAATTATTGCAGGCAGTTGTAATGCATTTCAAATGCCAGTGTTCCCAAAAACTGTTCTCTGGAAGACAAGCACTGTTGATTTACCTGCTTGTCACTGGTTTCTCATGGCTTTTGCCAAGTTTTGTAACCTCTCAATCACATTTTAAGGGCAAACTAGTATTCATCTATCCTAAATTTCTTCCACATATTTTTCAGAGCTTAGTACTTTCATTATAATTTACAAAATAAAACATCTTCTTGTTTCTCAACGACTATGGCTAGGTCAATTCTATGAAGTAGGATTCAAATTTAATGAAAAATTTATTTCATTCACTGATACCAAATCCTCTTTCTTTTTCCCTTGGTTTCTTTATACCTCTGACTATTTTAGGAGTTTCAACAAACTTTCATGTTTCATCTCCAATCTAGAAATGACATGGGGATCAACAAACTCTACTTTTCCACATCAAGAAGAAAGAGTGTGGAGAAATACCTGGAAGTTAAGACAGAGGAAACTATATAGTCTAATTTCTTATTCCCTCGCAACTTCTAACTGTTGACACAGAGACTGCTTTTGCTGAAATTCACCAGATTGAGATAACTGATTAACTGTATCCCTAAGGAGAACACTGCTTGTTTCATATACGGGGAAGCAATGGTGCTCAAGAACTGGTCAGTGCCTGCACAGCAGCTGTCAGGTACATGCTGGGCAAACCTCCTTTTTTCTTTCTTTTCATTTAATAGAAGCTATGGGAATAAGACAACCACAGAAAGGATATTAGCCTAGTACCTCACACTCTATCTTGAAGTGTCTTGCAAGTCTGTTCATCAAAATTACAGGGTAAAATTTGTATATGGGAAAATTAAGTCATACCATTAGATTTCATCACCTGGGCCGTATCCTCCCAGCTGAAAAATTTTAAGCATAGCCAAGATGACCTAGTTCAAAAACTTGATGCCTCTTTTGGATATGTTACATAATGCTTTCATGATATTTGTAAGATATATCAACTCCTTTAATTCTGTTCCTGTTAATTTAATATTTATATGCATGACATTAGTGTTTTGAGAATATCCTGTTTGTTATAAAACAAATATATGGTTTCTTCAAAAGAAAAGTGTTGAAATAATCTGCTTACCGAAATCAGAATTATGTTTTTCTATAAATTTAATTCCACATATTTTACCCTTCATAGAAATGAGCAGCAGAGTGAAAACAGGGAGACAGGAAGGCAGGCAAGAGTTGATGATAACCAGGACTAAGGTACTAACAATAGACGTATACTAAAGTGATTGCATTCAAGATGTGTATTAGAGCCAAGAGAAACTGCTCATAAATTTAGCATAGGAGATGGGGAAAAGAAGACCCCTGGGATGGGAATTGGGAAACTGAAAAAAACCAAAAACTTTTGGATCTACACATCCAAAGTTTACACATCTATAATTTTTGAAGAAAGAGTTTCTTTTCCATACCACTTTATCCCACCAAGAAGACCCATAAAGTTCTTCAGCAGGCTATGGGCCATTCATTAAAGAATGGCGTAGTCATATGTAGTGGGATGTACATTGACTGAAGACCTGCATTCAGTTATGTGACCTCGGGGACGTCATCTAAACACTCACAGCCTTTGTTTCCTCACCTGTAACACAGGTCAAGGATAACATCTCCACATTGTTTTTGTGAAGGTCAAAGAGATAGTGCTCAAAACAATGCCAATTTGATGGAAGTTAGAGTTTTAATAACTATGCCTATTAACTTTCCTGTTTGTTGCCTAACATTATGTCATATCCAAATAGGGCCTTTTATAGTGTTAAGTTGATTTTGATTGTTCTAAACATTTTATTGGTATTAAGATATATAATGTATAATATATAACATAATTATTATATATAATTATATTTATATATTAATTATATAACTATATACATATACAAGTATATGTGTGTGTATACAAGCTAAACAAAAAACGAGAAACTAAAATTCAACCAAACCATTATTTTTACACATAATGCACTGGAAAGTTTAGCACAGCTTAGGAATGTGGTAGCAGAGATAATATCTCTTTCTCAAACTTATTTACTCTTTTCAATGCTATATTGGTCAAGGAATGCCTAAGGCTTTGCAGCTGATGTCTCTGGAGCAGATCAATTTTCTGATGTTTTTTTCCCTCTGGAGTCTGTCCAAGGAGAAAGGCAAAGACAGTTGAACAGCATTTTTCACGTTGACTTGCTCATTCATTTGAATCAGTAGCACTATTAAATAAGAGTCAAGTGAGTGAAAACAGCATGAGGATCCTTGACTGATGCTTCCAGTTGGAGGCAGTTTTTTTTTATTGTGTTCACCTCCTATAGCATTATGTTCGTGTCTCTCTTTTGGTATTTTACACTGTCACTGTAATATACATAAGTGTGTGTATCCTATATATTATGTATACACATACATACATATATGTATATATGCATATCGTACATCATATCCAATATATGATGTAGCACATATACTGTGCTAAAATATATGTTAACTTGCTTTACCTCCATTACTTACATGAGTACATTCTTACTTATCTTTAATAACCCAGCACTGGTTTATACTGGAAAGTCAAGTTTGTTTCAGATGAATCAAAGAATTAATGATTACATAGATTGCTAGGTAAATGGGTGAAATGTTTAGGCAAAATTCTAAACAGTTGGAAAAAGAGGATAAATTTGGTATTTTCATGGCAGGCAGATTTATGTAAAAGTTGCCTTTTTTTAACCTACGTTTAGAAGACTTTTTATAGCATTTCCATTCATGTATTCATTCAATAAATATTTTTGGATAAATACTATGTCCAAGGTACTCTGCAAAATATTGGGAATACAATAATAATCAAAACAGTTCCTGCCATCATAGTGTCATCCTCCAAGACATGTCCTTGACTTAAGTGTACATTAATATCTGGTTTTCAAGAGAATATAATCAAAGATAACCTTTATTTGGGCTGCTGTTTAAAGAAGTCCTCCCTGACCTCCTATCCTCCCAATCACTGCTCCTTAAGGTTTGGGGGCCTAGTCTGATATTTTCATTGTCTACTTGCAATTGCAGTATTTACTCATGAGTTTGAAGGTTTTACAAAGGCTACCTTCTCTCCAAGCATACAAAGAAAGAGAATAAACTAATTTTTTTTCAAACTCTGCAGACATTACTGATTCCCTATAAAGTTTTGGAGGTAGCAGATAAAGTGAACTAAATCATTTCATTATCTCCTATCCCATACAGATAACCTCTGAAGAGTTGTGTATTAGGTAGAATATGCTTTATTGGATATTTAGAAGAAATATACTTATTTTGTAGGAGCAATAAAGTCACAATGGCTTAGTATTAACGAGGATTTTAAAAATGCACAGATAAAGGCTTCCCTGGTGGCGCAGTGGTTGAGAGTCTGCCTGCTAATGCAGGGGACACGGGTTCGAGCCCTGGTCTGGGAGGATCCCACATGCTGCGGAGCGGCTGGGCCCGTGAGCCACAACTACTGAGCCTGCGGGTCTGGAGCCGGTGCTCTGCAACAAGAGAGGCCACGATAGTGAGAGGCCGGCGCACCACGATGAGGAGTGGCCCCCGCTTGCCGCAGCTGGAGGAAGCCCTCGCGCAGAAGCAAAGACCCAACACAACCAATAAATAGATAAATAAATAAATAATTTTTAAAAAAATGCACAAATAATTTTTAGAACATTTCCTCTAATAGACCATACAGTTAGAAGTTATTTCCCTGATGTGAAATACATAGCTAGTGGGAAGCATCTGCATAGCACAGGGAGATCAGCTCGGTGCTTTGTGTCCACCTAGAAGGGTGGGATAGGGAGGGTGGGAGGGAGACACAGAGGGAGGGGATATGGGGATATATGTATACGTATAGCTGACTCACTTTGTTATACAGCAGAAACTAACACAGCATTGTAAAGCAACTATACTCCAATAAAGATGTTAAAAAAAAAAAAGTTATTTGCCTGAGATGGCTGAGGAGAGTTCGAGAAGTGAGGAAGTTGTGTGGTTAAGCAATTTATCATAATCCTTTCTGGCCTGAAAATAAGCTGCATGAACCGGTGTGAATCTTACCAAAGGTTTTTTTTTTAACTTCTGTTAACTTTCATTTTTTTAATGACACAGTCTTATAGACTAAACATTTTGAGATAATATGTGAACCAAAAACTGAGGCAGAAAAATATCAAAAATACTGTACGATCTGAAATTAAGATGTGCATGAATGGTGAGGGAATGGAAGCAGAATAACATATTGAAGATATCTTGGAACCTGGGGGTCAGAAAGCATGGATTTGTGTCCTAGCTTAACCACTTCCCAGTGGTTTTAATCTAATCGTAGAAACTCTGTAAGTCTTTGTTACTTCACCTATTCATTGAAGGTGTGACATCATTCTACCTTCCCTGTGTATTACCTTAGAGTATTGCCACAAGGATAAAAGGGATGGAGGGGATAATTGCACGTGAACATGTTTTGGTAAATATCATAGGTCTAATAATTATATTTACCTTCAAGAAGTTTGGCATAATGGGAAAGTGAGAACTGGCGCAGAAATTCAAAGGATGAGAAGATTTTCTAGGATGGTATTATGGGTTGAATTGTATCCTCCACCTTCCCAAATTTATTTGTTGAAGTCTTAATCTCCTGTACTTCAGAATGTGAGCTTATTTGGAAATAGGGTCCTTGCAGATATAATTAGTTAAGATGAGGTCATACTGGAGTAGGGTAAGCCCCTAATCCAGTATGACTGTTGTCCTTATAAAGAGGGAAAATTTGGGCACAGACATAGACATGCATAGGAGGTAGATGAAATGAAGAAACCTAGGGAGAAGATGACATCTCTAAGCCAAGGAGAGAGACTTGTGACAGATCTTCCTCTCACAGCCCTCATAGGGAACCAAACCTGTGGACACCCTGATTTCTTGACCTCTAGCCTCCAGAACTGTGAGACAGTAAATGTATGTTGTTTAAAGTATGCAGTTTGTGGCAGTTTGTTATGGCAGCCTGAACAGACAAATGCAGGTAGAAAAGCTTAAGCCAGTCTATAGGCCGAGGAAAGTAACCAACAAATTGGAAGAGAGTATCCTTAGATATCATTTTATTTTCCTCATCTTTTTCATACAGTCTGAACACAGGGGATGGTTACTAAATAATATTGACCAACGGCAATATTTTGAACATGATACAACAGCCAAAGCAGTTCTATATCAATTTCCATTTAAGGTATTTAACTACTGTGCTATAATAATACAAAAGTAAAAATGGCAGTAATTTAAGAATAACAATATAGGAAGAGGGATTCAGAAATATGAAAAAAGGGAACTTTTAAATTTTCATATCTATCAGTATATTTTATAGAAAGTGAAAACTATCAATATCGCAAGAAGTGTCTTAGAGATAAAATCAGTTCCTTTGCCCAACTATTCCTGTTTCATACTACTTCCCGTGGTGCCTCAGTTGTGCCATCTGTCCTTCCCTTACTATTATTGTTTTTAACATAGGACATAAAGAATATACAACTGACCCTTGAACAACATGGGTTTAAACTGTGTGGATCCACCCATACTTGGATTGTTTTCAATAAATACTACAGTACCACACGATCTGCAGTTGGTTGAACCCACAGATGCAAAACTGCAGATACCTGGAGTGTGGACTTGAGTGCCGATAGATTTTTGTATCTGCCACTGGTCCAGGAACCAATCCCCTGTGGGTACCCAGGGACGGCTGTCTTCATACATACCTGTCATTCCACCATCATTAGTTTAAAAAGGTGATCACCTCTAACAGAAGGACAGAGCCAGTTATAGTAGCTAATAATTGCTGGTTCACTCAAATTACCCTTCTATCTTCTCCCATGAGGACCCTCACTTTGCTGATTACAGACTGACTTCAGCATATCTGACTGTCATCAGTAATGAAAGTGGCTGCACCAGTTATGTATGGTAATTCCAAGCTAAGGAGTCTATTGATGCATTTGTTTCCCATCAAGGTATGTAGCACAGCACCATAGGAAGTGAGAGTTTGTTATTCTCTCATACATCAAAGTCTGCTTGCCAGTGTTGTATTTATTGACCTGTCCAACTCCTTTTCCACGATTGATTACTTTTGCCACCCAAATGTTTTCCCTGCTGCCCTGTAATAGCAAAGTTCTCAACAACACTTTGAAAAATAAAAGTCCACTTACTTTTTTCCCTGGGAAAATTCTTAATTTCACAGGAACAAGGGTCACCCAGGATTGTGGTAGATGTTGCTTTTGCTACCCAACTTGCATTCCTCCCTTCTTTATTACCAAAGGAAAGTACCCACCTTCATATTTAATTTTCCAGGCTCTTTACAGATTATCAATAGTTTTGTGATCTAATTCTGACCAAAATAATATAAGAAGTGCTCCATTGGCTGGAGCTTACAGAAAACTATTGTTTTCCTCATAAAAAAAGACAAATCACTCAACATTCACCTTTGCCTTTCACTGGTCCTACTTTTTTTTTCTGAACATAATATATTATAGTAGAACAACAATTTTGTGAACATGAAAAGGAAACTACTCAGTAAAGGTGCTGATGCCTGGGTCCCTCTGGCATTTCTTAGAGTCAAACTACCAGCTCTGAACAGGTTACCTCTGAACTTCTTAACTGAGAACAATTGCTCCTTGTTATATTTAAGTCACTTGGACTTATTTAGGTTTTCTGCTATAGGCAGAGGAATGCAATACTAAAGGAGTTCACAGATCTAGAGTGTAGGTGTAACCATTCCAGAATAGCTGGGCTTTGTAATGATTATTAGGTCAATGACTTTTTCTAAGAATCATTTTCAAGATTAAAATATTCTAAGAGTTATAACTTGTAGACTTTGGATTACTAAAAATCATATATGTAGAGGGACTAGGTCTGTTTTCTTCTTTACTTCTGCAATTAAATGTCGCAAAAGTCTGATATTTTTATACAAACGGCATAGAGATCATCAGGCCTACCTACCTTCAACATGATACTAACACGGTGTATTGTTTTTTTTCCCTTTCAGGGCCCACGTAACTCTCTGGCTATAATTTAATCCTCAGAGAGGTCCATCTTGATGAGTCCCAGAGTGTGAACAGGAAAAAGAAATAGGCAATAAACTGTTGACTTCCCCAGTTTGGGAATTCAAATTAATAAATCTCAGAAACAGGGAGATATATTTGTATAAGCATTAATGTATTTATGTATTTTTTATATATAGACAACTCCTCTCTATGTCATACTGCTTTACTTTCTTAAGTAACTCACATATGTTCAGTGGCACAAATATTGGACATTTGCTAATGAAAATACATATATCTTGATTTCTCCCTTCATAAATATCCCCAAAGTATATTTTCTGATTCTGACATCTCAAAAGTGACTATAACAGATTTTTTTCTAGTAATTGTATGTATTGATAAGGAAAGGTACCACCATCCATCTTATTACATCCCTGAAAGTAAAACTAATTATATTGTGAATCATTCAAGTATATGGATCACTCGATGTCTATGTATAACTTAGAGATGATGATCTTCATCTGAATTTCTTTTTAAAATAAATGGAAACATGATCTTTATTCAACTTGTGAAGAATATTTTCCCCACACAGTTTCTGGAAAATAATTGATATATTAATGATAAGAAAATGCAACCAATCATATAATCCAGCCTCTACAAGTAACCAACCTCTGGAAACTAAATCTGCTGGAGGGAGTAATCACTTATAAACTACTGTATATTCCACATCTTCTTATCAATAACTATGGACACCCAAATAAATAGATTAGATACCAATAGAAATAATCCGAAAGAATGAACACCATGATGGAAGCTCAAAACTCTGTAAGACATACAATAAAATAATTTGTTGATTCTTATTATGTCCTCCTGGGAGTTTTGCTTTCCTGTAAGTGGCTATTGAATATAGGACAGACTTTAGACAAACTTATGAGGTACATGAAATTTGCATTTGATTGCTCTCAATTTCTCCCCCATTAGATGCTGATGGCTTATTTTCTACTTCCCTTACATATTCAAAGCCTGAAGTCCAATCTGTCCCACACCGATTTTTAACACAATCTCGCAAATCCTTTACTCCAATTAAGGTAAAAATGCTTGATAACATCTAAAATCTTACTTTTCTGGGGGTAATTGAATTTTAATAATGACTAAGATCTAGAGTGAAATGGAGGAAAGGTATTCCAGGCAAGGACCCTGAAGTTGCTCTACTCCAGCAAAGATTTAAATAATTGCTTTAAATATGAAAGGGAGAGTAAAGGCAGAGAGCATCTTTTGCTAGTGTAATACTTATTATTCAGCTCTGAGAGAAACTGAGACAGAGATTTTACTCAATGTCCACAATAAATATTTATCATCTGCTTCAGGAATGTATTGTTGGTAACAGACTGCCTTCAAACTTAGAAGTTTAACACAATTTATTATTATTTTTCGTGGTTCTGTGGTTGGCTGGGCACACCTGGCTGATTCTGTCTTAGGGACTCTCATGTAATTGTAGTCAGATGGAAGCTGAGGCTGGAGTCATCCAAAGGCGTAACGGGGCTGCATGTGTCAAATGGGTCACTAATACAGCTGGTGATCAGTGCTGGCTGTCCACTAAGAGCTTGGGTGGGTTTGTTGACTGAAAAACCTACACATGCCCTCTCTATGTGCCTTGAACTTCTCACAGCAAGATTGCTTCGTTCCTCGAAGAGGGTCCCAATGATGTGTATTCCAGGAAATCCAGGAAGAAGTTCTAAATCTTCTTATGACTCAGCCTCAGAAGTCACAGAATATCACTTCTGCCATATTCTATTGGTCAAATATCCCAGAAGCAAGATAAGCTATAAGACTCTGTCTTTTGATGTTGGAGTGGCAAAGTGACATTAAAAAGAACATATGGTATGAGATATATTTACAGATCATCTTTGGAAGATGCAGTCTCCACATCCTCCATGATAAGTCTGCTCATTGTTTTATAATTTCCATTGTCTCATTACTTTAATAAATAGATTCTCAGAATTTCATTAGAAACTGTATTTTCCAGCATTTTTTTTTTTTTTGAAAGCTAACTATAGCCAAGAGGTAAAGTTCCAGCCAAAGAATGTGAGTAGAAGTGACATGTGCACCTTCCTCTTAAGCCTCCTCTTAAAAGTGAAGCTGGGACTTCCCTGGTGGTCCAGTAGTAAATAATCTGTGCTTCCCCTGCAAGGGGCATGGGTTCCATCCCTGGTCAGGGAACTAAGATCCCATGATCCCGCATGCCGTGCGGTGCGGCCAAAAGAAAAGAAGCTGCTTGTCTGTCATGGATTTCTCTTATTCTCTTTCCATTGGCTTGGAAATGATGAAGAAGATCAGAGCAACCATGGAAGCCCTATTTTGTTAATGGCAGAGTCTAGCTACCAGCTTTGAGCTTTGCATCTCGGAATTGTTCCATGAGAGAAAAATAAAATGTCTATCTTAATTGAGTCATTGAATTTACGATCTCTTCATTACAGCAGCTTGTGCCAACTGTGGCCATTGTATTCTTCATATATTATTTCCCAAATCCCTGAAATGATTATATATGATCATATGGCTACTTTTATGATTTCTGCTTGAATCTACTAAGGTAAGAGATAATGGCATAGTGTATAACAGAATGCATTACTGAACTATTATGTAAATTACATATATGCTTACTCTTAGAAGGGTGAACTTGCTTTATCATTAATAGTCTTTCCTTTTTTCACTAATAACAAATAGCTTTAAAAGTTTATGACTGATAACAATTTTCCCAGAGGGTATAGGTGAGCATGATTTGTGCAGGCAGGGAGAGAAAAAAAGTGGGAATTATTTTCTGTAATAATTCTTCAACTTTAGGGCAAGTATCACTTTTATAAACTCAGAGCTATAATTTTGCTTTTATGAATTATTTATATGTAATGCAATATATGTGATATAATGCAATTATTATTGCTGTTTCTGTTTACAAAATTTTTGAAACAAATTCTATTTATATGCCTTTCCCATCATTACAATTTTCTTCAATAAATCTAAGACACTATATATATGCTTGCCTTGCTAAGATTTCACCTGTGCTTTAATTTTTCCTCACACAACTTTTAATCTTCTTTGTCAAGGGTGTTATAAGGAGAAGAGCTTTCTTGACTCCATTGTTAATTGAGAAAAACATAATCTGTTTATTCTGTAACTGCAAATGGAGGCTGTGTAGTTCTTCAGAAAAGGAATTAGTGATAAATACATTTCCTTAGTTTAGAGATGCCAGCCTAAATTTAAACTTAGGTCATTTAAGCTATAAATATTTCATTTCAGCATTAGAAGTTTTAATAAATAGGGAATTTCAAAAGACTTCTTTAGTCCTTGGACTTCTGAGTATACATAACAAATTAACAAGGAAAAATAATTACATTCTATATTCTGCCTATACCTATTTTAATTTTCCCAACCCCAAAGATAACACCTATCTACACGATAAATTTTATTTATTTGTATATATGCACATATATGTGTATACATAAATACATATGTACACATACATATATTGAATATAATGCTTTGGGTTAAAGAATATAACTTAGCTGAGTCCAGATGAGGGAGGTGAGGCAGAATGCTCCAGCCACAATGTGAAATCACTGAAAAGTTATAGAGCAATGGCATGAATCCAGGGAGGGTTGAAAAATTGAGACTATTTTTTTGTGATCAATCTGTCCTTCATCTTCTTTTACCTTCCCTCTTCCAACACTGTCAAGGTTTGCGATACTTTCATTCTTTTCTATTACCATGGTTTCATTTCTTGCTTCACTGACTTTAAAAAAAAATAGTTTTATTGTGGTATAACTGATATATAAAGAATTGCACATATTTATTGTGTATAATCTGATGAATTTGGACATATGCAAACACATATTATCACAATTAAGGTAATGGACATATCCAAAACCTCCCATAGTGTCCTTTTTTTTTTTTTTTTTTTAAAGTAACAACACTTAACATTACATCTACCCTCAACAAAATTTGAAGTACACGATACTGTGAGGTTTGTTGTCTAATACTTCTGTCAAGAAGGGTGCATAGAAATTGTATTCCCTCTGGGAATAAATTTCATAGGGTGCACATTTTTTCCTTGAAGAATTAGTAGGATTGATCACTGTTTCCTAGCATTCAGAGTTGCTGTGGAAAAAGACCTACCTAGCATATTTAATCACTGAACTACTCATAGATACCTTGAGCTGTGAGAGCTTCAGGTCAGAACCCAAACTGTTTCTACCAACAGAGTTGGAAGAAAGCCTGGAATAAACTGACTGGTTTCAGTTCTTCCTATTATAAAAACCAGAATGTATATTTGTTAGAGAGCTGAATAAAGGGAAAATTGGGGGATACACCTCTGCTTTTTTCATAATACCCATGTACCTTGGATAAAATTCATGTGTCGTCATTTAAATTTAATTTTTAAAGAACACATTTACTATCAAAGACTTACCCTCAAATTCTTACTTGTTTTTTCCCTAAACTGAATTTTCCTATATTTAGAAAGGTAATATTTGGGGAGGCACAAATTAGGAGTTTGGGATTAACAGATACACACTATTATATATAAAATAGATAACCGAAAAGGACCTACTGTATAGCACAAGGAACTGTACTCAATATCTTGTAATAACCTATAAGGGAAAAGAACCTGAAAAAAGAATGAATATATATCTATCTATCTATCTCTATATATCTATATATATATCTATATATCTGAATCACTTTGCTGTACACCTGAAACTAACACGACATTGTAAATCAACTATACTTCAATTAAAAAAATTTTTTTAAGTAGAAAGGTACTATTTAACTTAACACTTCAAATAGAAATAAAGCTGTCTTCAAAGCATTAGAAAACTGAAACCAAAATACTGCTTCACCTCTGGTATCCTTTTCTGTTCTTCCCAAGTCCCTGTTTAAATGAAGGATGTCATAGAAATTGCTCTTCGAAATGTCTCTTCTTCCATCTACACTGCCACAGTAAATTTGTTCTCTTTTGAAATCTGAAGGTTTATAGCATCCTAGGAAGTAAGAGGTAATAGTCATTCCTTATTTTCAATCCTGATAGTTGCTGATGTATCAGCTGTCTCATCTCATGGTTATTCTTTCCTTTCACAGTCTATTAACTTGCAGCTCCAGGCCCAGCAATCTGTAACTAACTGTAGAGGCTACCACATGCACAGGGATTTAAGTGTTATCTCCTAAGCTCAATGTGTTGTTCAGAATCCGTAGGTAGAATTTCCTCTTTCAATTCAATTGTATTTTATCTGTTCATCTTGGAGGAGGAGAGTTGACTGAGATTTGTCTTGCGTTTTTAATTATTAATTTTTTTATTCTCTATCCACATGCTTTTCTTTCTATGTCTACTGACTAGCTTTAAGGAAAAAGCATGCTTGTTTTTCCTTTGATGCTTCCCTAGCTATCATTATTAGAAAACCATTTGCTTTCCCTGGGTTCTTCAAGAAAGTTGAGTCAAAGATAGAAAGTTTTACATTGTCAAAGTGCACACAAATCTATCATCTTGTAGTGCTTTAATCCTCTAAAGGAATTAAGAGCAGTGTTAGTTAAAGCTGAGCTCATTCTTGCATCCACTCAGGATTTTAGAAATATATTTTATCAACCTTAACAATGAAAAAAACTTCTCTCTAACTACAGGATATAGCTACTTGAAGCAATCACCACTCTAGGTTCAGAGTTTGCTGAAGTTTTCTCAACTCTGTGTCTAAAACCTAATTTTTTAGCTTACCCTACTGATAGCAAAAAGCAAATGTAATTGGGAAAAACACTTACTTGATGTGAATTTATCTTACTTTTATGAGTTTATAAAGCTAATCCCTTTTCCTTGAAGTATGGTTATTATTATTAAATTCAGTCTCATGTCAGTTCCTACATTAACAGAGAATTATAATATCATCTCTGGGTACATTTTTCAAGAGTTCATTTTATAATTGCAAACCAAAATGGAAATGCTTTCAATTACATATGCAAAAATGTAGGAAATGTGTACTAAAGCAAAAATACTTGAAAAAATGACAGAAGTCCCCTCATTCAGGGCAAAGACCTAACCCTAACCCTAAACATTGTGGCCTATGCCTGGATACCACTGTCTGGAACTCCAATCACAGACCCTAAAAAAACATTTTTACTTTGTAACATAGAGTCAATATGATTACTTCCTTGAACCATTATCCAAAGAAGAAAATGTAAACACCTCATTCCTGTCAGCTCAGCTCAACACAGTGCAGTGAAGCAAGAAATATTCTCTGTAATCACAACAACCAAAATATTTACCTTTTCACAAAGCTAAAGGATAATGGCAATGATATAATAAGGCTTTGTGTTGCATTATTGCTAATTCTTCCTAGCGTTAGTGAAAATGCCAGGCAAGAAGGGGGAGTCCTGTTTTCACTTTTTATAGGTGAAAGCCTCCTGCTTTATATATTTTTATCCTTCATCAGCTATTCCCAAAACAAGTGACCTGGGAGTGTCAAATGGCAGTTTCAAGCAGGGAAGAGATGTGGGACCAGAAAGAGAGAATTGTGGCTTTTAGATACACATATCTCAGTAGTGTATTTAGTTTAGGAAAGAAACGGTTTTCATTCATAAGTGCAACTCTGAAACATGATATTTATTTTGTCTCCATGTTACTCACTGGAAGTTGTATATCTACTCAAACGTAGCTTGATTACACATGCTAGAAGTACTCGGAACTAGTGATATAAACTGATGTCTTCTTGTGAATAGTGGCACTGCCATTAATTCTATCACTGAATATAAATACCTTTCCAGCACAACCACTCCACCATCTTTTAGGGAGAAATGACTCAATTTGGTCATGCTTCCTTAATGAGTTCCCAGATTGCCCCAGCAAGAGGCTGCAATTATGGGTATAATTCTCTTTGGGTACATACTTGTTTAGTAATATAGAATCCAAGCAGATTAATGAATAATTACGAATTCTTTGGTGGTAATCCTGGCATCTCTACCTTAGTTTAGGCCTTCTTATTCATCAGATAAGAGGGAAAATTGCCTTTAAAATTCTCAGTGTCACTGACTTTTGTGAACTTAAAACAAAACACAGCAAATTTCTCTTTGGATATAGAGAAAATTCTCATCTCACAGATGAAAGAGCTTCCCAGTGACAGTTCTTCTAGAGAGTTTTTATTTCCCGTTTAAAGTTTGTAGACACAGAGGATTTCAGACAGGCCTGTAACTTCTCTGGTCATTGTTTTCTACATATACTTCTATAAATCAAAGCTGTCTTAGTTCATGCCTGGATTTATGCGCAGGTTGAAAAAGGCTCTCACTTATGTGCTGACCCTTGAGAGGTTCTGCAACAACATCCTAACCAAAAACTCTCTGGCCAATAGTTGCAGTCACTTGAGAGTTTGGCCATTTTTGAAGATATGAAAACTGGTATAAAATAGACAACTCATTCTAAAATCATAATTATATTTGGGAGAGTAATTATAGTCCATGTCTCATTTGGAACAGAAATCCATTCCCCCCTGTGACATTTTCTGTAAGCTAAGGGTTTATCAATCCCCACCTCCCAAAGTTAAGAGGATTTAAACACATATTGGCTTATTTGGCTCTTCCTGTTAATCCATTCTATTCAATACCATTCAGCAACAAGTATATGAGTTCCAGAGATACACAGTGAATAAAACAGATAATGGGAAAAAAAAACAAGCAATAAACAGATAACTAAACATCACATAATTTAATTTCAGATAGAGACAGATACAAAGTATAAAATAAAACAAGGCCATGGAATGTATACTGTGTATGTGTGTGTATGCGTGTGATCTCTTTGAAAAAGTATAATTCAAGCAAAGAACTGAATGTGAAAAGGAACCAGTCATGCAAAGATCTGAGGGAGTTGTAGTCTAGCAGAGGGAACAGCAAATGCAAACAACAATTACAACTGCTTTGCTTTAAGGTTTAATTAAATATCACCTATTTCTATGATAGCAACATCTATATAAATAACATGAGGCCAATAAAATTGCATAGGATTCTGAAAGTCAAACTAGTCTCTACCTCCCTGGTATTGTCACAACACTAAGAAGGCAAAAGGAGAAGAAACACGGTATCAGGAGCAATTTGTTTTGTACATCTCACATGGTACAGTTTGCAATAGGTTTATGGAAAAGTCAGGTTGCCCTTCTTTAGCAACTGTTCTTTCGTTACTTCAGATTTTGCTCTAGTCTTACTATCTTTCCAAATCTGTCATTTTCTGTCTTTAAAAATAAAAACCCTGGGGGATTTAACACCATTAATCTATTGAGTTATTAAACAGGCACAGTGTTCCCCTTCAGTTAAAATAAAGCATTTGTGTTAGTTTAGAAGAACTCTTCGACACTGACTATCACTGTGTAAATAATAGATCTACCACTCAAGGAAGCAGTCTTCTCCTATTGACGTTTGCCTCTCATCAGCTTTTGATGAAAGACCAAAGGAAATGGAATTGTGTATGCATAATTACATGTTGCAGAGCAGTTGATGCATTCACTATTATTCCCCAAGGTCTTAAAAGCCCAAATGTCTATTCTCTGAATTTATTGAAACTAAGATTTATACATTCCTGGAGTCAAAATGATTTGGGAACACGACAGGGATAGAATGGAAGTTCAGAAATAATGCTTAAAGCTTCATAATTAAACTTTCTTCTGAGAGAGTACTCTTTGAAAAATGCATACTGGTGTTTGGCCAAGATAAAACTCCCTATGGCATAAGTGGGTATTTCTAAACTTTATTTCTGAATACAATTTTGAAAAGGTGGCTGTAAACATTAGGGACTATATTGTTCAAAAGCAATCTAAAAACCACTTTGGAAACAATGTAAATGTACTAGGTAGACTGGGAGTTTTAAGACTGCTGTGTATTTCATATGATAATTTTAAGGAAAATTGATGATTACATTGAGTATTTACAAATAAAAAATCTCATTCCCCCCAAAGTTAACAGAGTAATTTCAGAAAGATTCAAAAGTGTTTAAAATTGCAAAGGAGTAGAATTTTTTATTTTTTTCCAAATCAGACAGGAATTTAAAAAATATTCCCTTTCACTATATTTCCTTCCTCATAAATTCCACTCTTTGAGTAAATTTCATGGAACCAGTTCCTAAAACACTTTCTATCTGAAAAATATAAATATCAAGCCAGAGGGAAAAAGAATGAGGTGCAAATAAAGAGAATTGGGAGAAAGCTTAACAGGTTCTTTTCTTATTTCTTCTCTTTCCTTTCAGCAGTGAAGAGGGAAGAAGAAGATGAAAAGAAGATAAAATGCTTCCTTTTTAAAAGGGTTACATTAGCTTGTGGCTTCAATGTGTATCTAACTACAAATTCTTTCCAGCAAAACTTAATAGTGAAACCTCGGTCATAAGAGTGGGAACAACTGTGAAAGCTTGGATGGACTCAAATACAGGCTAGCAGGTATATTTATATACAGTTAAGGGAAGAAAATGCTTAGGGGAAATGTAGAGCTGAAGTTGAGTCTCAGGACTGAGCACAGTGACAAAGTCTACTTATTAGACTACTTGGAAGTATACCAGATAAAGCTGGCCGTATAGTGAGAGGATGTCTGCTCCATCTTGGGTTGTGGGGAAGGTTGGATGTTGGTAGAGAAGTAAAGTTTGGATTTCAATGCCACTTAATAATTGGACAATGACTTCCAGGGAACTTGTTGCAAAGTTCAAAGGAGAGAGTGGGTGCTATGTTAAATATGAGTAGCTTAATATGCTCTCCTTACTTAACATTAAAAGGTGCCTTATAAACCAAGAATGTAAGTCAGCATCTTCTGGGTTTTTAAAAATGATTAAACTGGTCAGAGAAGACCTCACTCCACTGACATCACTGTAATAATGGAAGATTCCAATGACGCCTCATGACTTGTGTGCTGAAGCTGAAGTTTACAAATGCCCGTGAGCCTCAATCTTCTAGTGATCACTAATTTTTGTCCTTGAAGATAGCACAGTGCTGACCAAATAAGCATTCCCTCAGTGGTAAATTACTACCTCAACTCTCTAGGTAATCTTTAGTACCAGGATAGATAACCTTTTTCTGGTGAGAAACTGGCATTGTGGTGGTGTCATCTTACGGGATACAGCTGATACATTACTTGACTTTAGCATCAGAACTGGATAGAAGGGTTGGTTCCAACTAAACATGAAACATTAACCCAGCCTCCTGAGCTCTAAAGCTGCATCTGAATCACAATATAGGATAACTGTTTTGCTTTGTTTTTCCTTCATTCGGGAAAGTAGAATACTACAGTTAAGCCAAAGAAACCTATCAAGTCATTGCCCAATCAATGAATGGAGCAAAGTAAGAACTGAACTTGGAGAGAGAAAACCTGAATGTCAGAGTGAGTTACATCATTTACTCTCTTCACATTCTTGGGACACTTGCTAAGATTCAGTACCAGGCCTAAAATGAGTATGGTAAGACCTATTCTCCTTATTTCCCTAGACATGTTCCCTTACTTTGCCTCTGATGATCAGACATCAGTGTTTGTACTACCTGTGGCCTTTGTTACCTACTGCCTTTGGAACTTCCTCCATAGCTAAATCCCTCAATCTCCTCAACTTTTCACACAAATAGCTTAGTTTCAATGAAGCCTTCATGGAAATCCCATTTAAAATTGAAAGCTGCCTTCCACCATCTCTAAGATTTTTTCTTTTCTGGAATACTCAACATCTTTTAACAAACGATATATTGATACAGTTTTCTAGATTCAACAATTTTGAGACCTATTTTCCACCATATACACCAGTATGCATATGTAGATTTTTAAAACCAAAATTATGGTTATTCAAACATTTAAAATAATATTTATTTTCATGTTATAATTATTCATATTATCATTATTATATCATAATTATATTATTCATGTAATCATTTCAAATCATAAATATACCTTCAACTTGTCTATCTCTTCTTCTACACTGTTGAATCTTCGTGTAAAAGGACTATTTGTTGTTTATAATTGTATCTCAGAGACAAGCACAATTCTGGATCATGATATATAGAATAATTTAAAATATTATTGTTTAAGTGGGAAATTCCAAGATGGCTGCTGTATATTTTTTAGTTTGTTTTGCCTTCTATGTCCTGGATTGGATATTTCTCTCTCTCTTTTCCATTTTCTTCCTCCTCGTTCCTTTTCATCTCTCTCTACCACCAGGTCTTAACTGGTATAACAATTTCTAGTTTCATGTGTCAACTCTGCAGACCCAAATTTGCCCTCCAGTATGGAATTCTAATAGCTAGATTTGGGAGAAAGTATATGGTCTCTCATTTAAAATCAAATCTCTAGCTTAGCCTTAGCAGTAGTAATGCTGAAATTTGATCTCCATATATCTGTTACATATGTCTACTTCTCCAATGACCCCCATACCAAACTGTGGGGAAGAGAGAGGTGTGATTAATTATCAACCTCAAATCCCAGTATCTCTGTGTGGTGATGCTGGGTTGGGAGAAGTATGGAAGTTGAGGATGGCAATTTCAAATAAATTTTTCTAGTACAATAATTTCCATTAGCAAGTCCTGTTGATGGACTCCTTTACAAATTGCTGTTCCTTTTTTCTCGTCTTTTCCATCTTTCACTAATCAAGTAGAAGGGCATAATTATTGAATTATTGAATTTAGGTGGGGAGAAGTTTGAGCCATCTGAGCAATGTAGAGCAGAGAACTTGTTTAAGGGCAATGGGATGAATTCCTTAAATCAATGAAGTGAATTCCTCCCAGATACTAAACACTCTTTTTGATACTACTTGTAAAGCTTACAATGTGATAGATAAGAAAATAGCCCATTGTTTTTCTTAACTTTATCAAATGTTCTCTGAGTTAAATATAAGGGACAACACCTATTTATGAGTAAAGTACCGTAAAATGAGTGCATGTGTGCGTGCGTGCGTGCGTGTGTGTGTGTTTTCTCAAGCTCTGAAGGTCTATTTGTCAATTGCCTCATGTGTATAATAGTAATCCAGTAAGCCATGTTCTCCCATTGAATTAAAAGTTAAGTGAATAACGCATCCAGAAAGGGGAAACATTTACTCCTTCTGGATTACTATATTTCCTCTGATAGAAGGCATCATTTCACAGATTGGCAGGTAAGAACCCGAGAGCAGTATATAATTTCTCAGAATTTGGTGTCACAACCTTTCAGCACGCTCCCCCTGCCATGCCCATATTTTGCCTTCTTGACCACCCCTCTAGGAAGTGTAGCCAGCATTAGTGCTTGGGAGCAAGGGGACAGGAGCTCCTTTTCCATTACAGATATGCCTAAGATTTAGGTTGTTAATCAGGCCAGCAAATACTCCATTTCTTTCCATAGCAGGATTTCAGGGCTACCTTTTTAAACTGCACCACTTTATATATCTTCTCTACTTAAAAGTTGTAAACTAGTGGTCCCTGGGCTAAATTTGACTGACAGAAAAATTAATAAAATTTTAGACTAGACTATTTGGCGCTAATTATAAATTCATATGCAGTTGTAAAAAATAAGATAGAGAGATCCTACATACCCTTAGCCCAGTTTCCCCCAATAGTCACATTTTGCAAAACAACAGAGAAGTATTACAACCAGGATACTGACATTGCTACAGGCCATCAATCGTATCCACAGACATCTTATTGCATAATTTTAACCAGTGTTGTGTATCTGAATAGTAGCTAATATTTATAAATTAGAAAAATTTACATAATAGTATGAATTTAAATCATATCTCTCAAAACTGGGCTTGCATTCTACACATAACATTAGGCTAGAACTAAATATTATTTTTATTACGCAACATGTATTCTCCATTTCACACCAGTCCCCACCTACGCCATGTTTCTCCTTAACAGCTAGCCCAATTCATGTATTACATTCCCACGGCTGTCCCTCCTATAACCTGTCGGGAAAGTACTTAATCCCTAGTTTAGCATGTCTGTACCCCAGTGTGCTTAACCTTGCCGGTTTTCCACCAGAGGGCACCCCATCCTCACCTGTGTTCAATTGTAGCCTGGAAAACTGAAGGTACCCTTAGACTGTTAAAAGATGAGTAATTGGGGTCCTTAGAGTAGCAAGCCAAATATTTTTCAAATAGAATAATGTCACCAGATAAAAGCAAATGAAATTATATAATGTCAAATGCACAGTTTTTTACTTCCAGTCTTGACTTTTTCCCTGAGGTCCAAATATATATTTGACAACCTTGACATTTCTGCTTGGGAATTTAACACATCCAAACTTAACACACTGAAAAAGAACATTTGTTACCTTCCTCCTAAACCTGCTTCTCACAGTCCTCATTTCAGCAACAAGTTTTACCATGTACCTAATTGTTCAAGTCAAAGACCTGGAAATCTTCCTTGATTCATCTCTACTTCAAACCACCCCTATCCTCCCTTCATATCAAATTCATCTACAAGTCTTATTGGCTTTGTCTCCAAAGTATATTCTTAATCTATTTACCATCAAGGCTAAACCCAGCATGATCTCTCACCTGGACTACTGCAATAGCACCCTAACTAGTCCATCTGTTTCCATTTTTGCCCCCTAGAATCCATTTTATATAATGTTGGCTCTTTTGAAAGCATAAATCATAACCTACGTGGCTCTATGCAATTTAGCCCCTGATAACCTATCCAATACCATTTTCTTTTGTTCTGAATATTGTACACTCAATTCCAGTCTTTTTTCCCCCCTGTTTTACAAAAACACCAATTTCTTTTCCATCTCAAATTTTTTCAACTTGCTCTTCTCTCTTTCTGGAGACTCCTTCCTTAACTTGTTCACAAAGCTCACCCCTCATTCTCTAGTTTTTAGTTTAAATATCACCTTAGTTAAGTATCACCTCATCACAGAGGTTTTTGCTCATCATCCTAGCTAAAGTGAATCCTTCCTTTTCCCCAACCAGTACCACTTATTATTTCATGAACTTTCTTTACTTACTTTGTTGTATATATCATTGTAAGATATTATCATATTTATTTGTTTGTATATATATTTATTATCTGTATTTTATAGCTACAATATAAGTCCCCTGAGAGATTTTATATGTCTGCTCACTGCTGTATTCCCCAAACCTAGAACACTGTCAAGGTCAAATCTGATGTTCATTAAAAATCTGTGAATGTGTAGATTTGTGATTATCAATATTAAAGTGTGAGTTATAAGTGGTATTTGCATTTGGCAAAAAATTATGAAAACCTAACATAACATCTTCCAAGGTTTAATGACTTCTTAAAATTTAAAATATATTAGCATTGTGAATAATTTTTTTCAATATTAACTCACTGGAATTTCTACTTTTAGCAATGAGAGTAACAGAGAATAGATTTGCCCTCCCAACTTAAACAACTAAACAATCAGAAAAATATATGAAAATATGATCTTCAGACATCAGAAAAGAAGCAGTATAGGACAGTGATACCTAGAGAAAGAAAATTAATGAAATGAGCTCTAGGGTAATTCCAGCTTACTCCTTGGAGACAGTCTCTGCATCACAGTACAGGGATAGGGAAACTCAGACAGAACCTAGCTATGTGCCTAAATTGAGGAGACAGATTGAGAATTCTGAGAAGTCCAAGTGGCTAGACTTTGCAGGGTGGACTAACAGTCAAAAGAGAGTAAGATTAAGTATTTTATGCCAGACAACATACATTTCATATCAAAGAATATTGCCAAGGATAAAGAAGGCAATTTCATAATGCAAAAGGTATCAGTTTATCAGGAGGACATAACAGTTTTATGTTTATGGAGCTAATAACAGTGCTTAAAAATACACGAAGCAACACCTGACAGAAGCACAAGGAGAAACTGACAAACCCACAATTATACATACAGATTTCAATGCCCCACTCTAAATAATTGAGAGGACCACTAGATAGAAAATCAACAATTATACAGTGCATTTGATCAACACTCTCAATCAAACTGGCCTAGAATACTCAACCAAATAACAGCAAAATACACATTCTTTTCAAGTGCACATGGAACATTTACCAAGGTAGACCATACTTTCAGTCATAAAATAATTTGTACAAATATAAAAGGATTCAAATATGACAAAGTACATTTTCTGATCACAATGGAAATCAATTAGATATCAATAACTAAAAAAAATTGGAAAAATCTTAAAACACCTGAAAATTAAAATTTATAGATCAAAAAGGGAATCAGAAGGGAAATAGGCAGTGTTTTGAACTGAAAGAAAATGAAAAAAAATCAAAATTTATGGTATACAACTACAAGAATGTTCAGAGGGAAATTTTGTTAAGTTCTTCTACTACATAAGTAGGCAAGTTTAAAAGTAATGAACTAAGCCTCCAATTTAAGAACCAAGAAACAGAAACACAGATTAAATCTAAAGCATGTAGAAGTAGTCAATGAAAGAGCAACAAATTAAACCCAAAGAGCAGAAAACAATGCAATGAAAAACAGAAAAGAAAATTAGAGAAACTCTGTGAAACCAAAAGCTAGTTCTTTGGAAAAACCTATAAAAATTGATAAACCTGTAGGCAGACTGACAAGGAAAAGAAGAGAGAAACAATACCATATTAGAAATGAAAAGGATAATCACTACAAATTTCACAGACATTAAATTAACAATGAGGGGATTTTATGAGCAACTTTCCCAAAAAAATTGAACAGCTGAAATGAAATGGACAAATTCCTTAAACAAAATAATAAAGCTAAATAGCCTTATATCTATTAAAGAAATGGAATTTGTATTTGAAAATATTCCTACAGAGGAAACTTGGCACAGGCTTTGCTGGTAAATTCAATAAAATATTTTAAAAAGAAAAAAAATTGACTTCTATAGAAGCCTTTTCAGAAAGTGGAAGGAAGGAATATTTCTCAACTGATTTTATAAGATCAATATTAACCTTAAAAAATCCAGGAAAAAATTTACAAGAAAATGAAAGAACTATATCTGTTCACAAATTAAGATGCAAATATTCCTAAAATTTTGGTGAGTCTAATCCATCAATGTATACAAAGAATACTATATCTTAACCAAATGAAATTTATTCTAATATGGTAAATTTGGTTTAACATTTAAAATTCCTTATAATTCCATGTATTCACAGATTAAAAATGAAAAACCATACAATTATCTAACTATCTTAATTCAGAGAAAGCATTTATTAAAATCTAGCATCCATTCCTGATGACAACTCTTAAGGCACTAGGAATAGAAATGAACTTGCTCAACCCAATAAAGAACATCTATAAAAAGCATACAATTAACATCACCCTTAACGGTAAAAGGATGGCTGCTTTTTCCCTAGTATTAGGGAATAAGCAAGAGTAACTGCTGATACCACCTCTACTCTATAACATTGTGTTGGAGATACTACCCAGTGCAATAAGACAAAAACAACAAAGAAAGGAAGCAAGGAAGGATGGAGAGAGGGAGAGAGAAAAAAGAAGGAAGGAAAGAAAAGATATACAGAATGGAAAGGGAGCTGTAAAATTGTTAGAGACGACATAATAGTCTATGTAGAAAATCTTAGGTAAACTAAAAAAAATGTATTAAAATAAGAAGTAAATTTAGAATGTTTGCAAGATAAACTTCAATATATAAAATCAATTGCATTTCTATATATTAGCAATGAAAAGTCAAATATTGAAATAAAGTGTGATTTACAATTGCATCAATAAGAAATAATTTGGGATAAATCTGATTAAAAATTTTCAAGACCTATATGCTGAAAACCCAAAACACTTCTAAGTAAACTTAGAAAAGAAATAAGTGAGAGATATGTTGTGTTTATGAATTGGAAGCTTCAGTATTGTTATGTGATCAATTCTCCCCAAATTGATCTCTAGATCAAAAACAATCTCAAACAAAATAATAGCATACTCTTTTTGTAGAGACTGATATTCTAATTCTAAGATTGACAGGAAATGCAGAAAAACTAGATATCCAGAAAAACTCTGATTTAAAAAAACAAAGTTGGCGGACTTACACAACCCTGATTTCAAGACATTAAGCTACAATAATGAACATACACTGTTATACTGGCATAAAGAAATACATATAGATCAATGAAACAGAATAGTTTTAAAGTAGACACATATATGGTCAATTTATTTTTTTACTAAGTTTTCAAGAAAATTCAATGGGAAAAAAAGTAATCTTTTCAATAAATGGTGTTGAAACAAAATGCAAAATTCCCCAAACCAACCAAACATAAAGAAAACTGTCAAGCTCTACCTCACACATAAAAAGTTACTCAAAATGGATCACACACCTAAAGGGGTACAACGTAAAACACACAGAAAAAAAACTAGGAGAAATTCTAGGTGATCATGGGTTTGGAAAAATTTTCCTAAATAGGAAACCAAAACAATGAACTATATTAAAAAACATACTTTTTACTTTGAAATATTTTCTCTTCAAATACACTTTTAAAAAAAATGGAAGTGCAAGGCACAAACTAGGGAAAATATTTGCAAAATACATATCTGACCAAGTGTTTACATTATGCTATATTAAAGATTCTCAAAAGTCAATGACAAGAAAAACAATGAAAAAAATTCACAAAAGATTTTAACACATTACCAAAGAAGACATACAGATGGCCAATAAGCACAAGAAAAGCTCAAATTCATTAGACATTAGGGACATGCAAATTAAAACCAAAATGAGATATTGGTACACACCCATTTTAATGGCTAGAATCAAAAAGCCTGCCCAAGTGTTGACAAGGAAGGATGTAGAGCAACTGGAACTCTCAAGTACTGCTGATGGAAATGTAAAATTGTACAATGTTGGATATAGTTCACCACTTTTTAAAAAGTTATATATACATCTACCATACAACAGGTATATTCCAAGATATTTATTTAACCAAGACAAATGAGAGCATTTGTCCACACAAAGAAGTGATAAATGAAAGAAAACAGACAGGAAAAAAAGTGTATATTATATGGTTCAATTCCATAAAATTCTGGAAAATGCAAATTGTCATGACTTAAGGAAATCAGTAGGTGCTGGAGCCCAAATCTGAGTGGTGGAAGGGAGGAACAGTTGTGTTACAAAGCAGCCTGAGAAAACTATTTTTTTCTTTTATTTATTTTTCTATACAGCAGGTTCTTATTAGTCATCCATTTTATACACATCAGTGTATACATGTCAATCCCAATCTACCAATTCATCACACCACCACCCCCACCCCACTGCCGCTTTCCCCCTTGGTGTCCATACGTTTGTTCTCTACATCTGTGTCTCAATTGCTGCCCTGCAAACCAGTTCATCTGTACCATTTTCTAGGTTCCACATATATGCATTAATATATGATATTTGTTTTTCTCTTTCTGACTTACTTCACTCTGTATGACAGTCTCTAGATTCATCAATGTCTCTACAAATGACCCAACTGCGTTCCTTTTTATGGCTGAGTAATATTCCATAGTATATATGTACCACATCTTCTTTATCCATTTGTCTGTCAATGGGCATTTAGGTTGCTTCCATGACCTGACTATTGTAAATAGTGCTGCAATGAACATTGGGGTGCATGTGTCTTTTTGTATTATGGTTTTCTCTGGGTATATGTCCAGTAGTGGGATTGCTGTGTCATATGGTAATTCTATTTTTAGTTTTTTAAGGGACATCCATACTGTTCTCCATAGTGGCTGTATCAATTTACATTCCCACCAGCAGTGCCAGAGGGTTCCCTTTTCTCCACACCCTCTCCAGCATTTCTTATTTGTACATTTTCTGATGATGCCCATTCTAACAGGAGTGAGGTGATACCTCATTGTAGTTTTGATTTGCATTTCTCTAATAATCAGTGATGTTGAGCAGATTTTCATATGCTTCTTGGTCATCTGTATGTCTTCTTTGGAGAAAAGTCTATTTAGGTCTTCTGCCCATTTTTGTATTGGGTTGTTTGTTTTTTTAATATTGAGCTGCATAAGATGTTTATATATTTTGGAGAATATTCCTTTGTCCGTTGATTCATTGGCCAATATTTTCTCCCATTCTGAGGGTTGTCTTTTCGTCTTGTTTATGGTTTCCTTTGTTGTGCAAAAGATTTTAAGTTTCATTAGGTCCCATTTGTTTATTCTTGTTTTTATTTCCATTTCTCTAGGAGGTGGGTCAAAAAGTATCTTGCTGCGATTTATGTCATAGAGTGTTCTGCCTATGTTTTCCTCTAAGACTTTGATAGTGTCTTGCCTTACATTTAGGATCTTTAATCCATTCTGAGTTTATTTTTGTGTATGGCATTGGGGGTGTTCTAATTTCATTCTTTTACATGTAGCTGTCCAGTTTTCCCAGCACCACTTATTGAAGAGGCTGTCTTTTCTCCATTGTATATCCTTGCCTCCTTTCTCATAGATTAGTTGACCATAGGTGCGTGGGTTTATCTCTGGGCTTTCTATCTTGTTCCATTGATCTATATTTCTGTTTTTGTGCCAGTACCATACTGTCTTGATTACTGTAGCTTTGTAGTATAGTCTGAAGTCAGGGAGTCTGATTCCTCCAGCTCCATTTTCTTCTCTCAAGACTGCTTTGGCTATTCAGGGTCTTTTCTGTCTCCATACAAATTTTAAGTTTTTTGGTTCTAGTTCTATAAAAAATGCCATTGGTAATTTGATAGGGATTGCACTGAATCTGTAGATTGCTTTGGGTAGTACAGTCATTTTCACAATATTGATTCTTCCACTCCAACAACTTGGTATATCTCTCCATCTGTTGGTATCATCTTTAATTTCTTTCATCAGTGTCTTATAGTTTTCTGCATAAAGGTCTTTTGTCTCCCTAGGTAGGTTTACTCCTAGGTATTTTATTCTTTTTGTTGCAATGGTAAATGGGAGTGTTTCCTTAATTTCTCTTTCTGATCTTTCATTATTAGTGTATAGGAATGCAAGTGATTTCTGTGTATTAATTTTGTATCCTGCAACTTTACCAAATTCATTGATTAGCTCTAGTAGTTTTCTGGTGGCATCTTTAGGATTCTCTAAGTATAGTATCATGTCATCTGCAAACAGTGACAGTTTTACTTCTTCATTTCCAATTTGTATTCCTTTTATTTCTTTTTCTTCTCTGATTGCCGTGGCTAGGACTTCCAGAACTATGTTGAATAATAGTGGTGAGAGTGGACATCCTTGTCTCGTTCCTGATCTTAAAGGAAATGCTTTCAGTTTTTCACCATTGAGAATGATGTTTGCTGTGGGTTTGTCATATATGGCCTTTATTATGTTGAGGTAGGTTCCCTCTATGCAGACTTTCTGGAGAGTTTTTATCATAAATGGGTGTTGAATTTTGTCAAAAGCTTTTTCTGCATCTATTGAGATGATCATATGGTTTTTATTCTTCAATTTGTTAATATGGTGTATCACATTGATTGATTTGCGTATATTGAAGAATCCTTGCATCCCTGGGATAAATCCCACTTGATCGTGGTGTATGATCCTTTTAATATGTTGTTGGATTCTGTTTGCTAGTATTTTGTTGAGGATGTTTGCATCTATATTCATCAGTGATATTGGTCTGTAATTTTCTTTTATTGTAGTATCTTTGTCTGGTTTTGGTATCAGGGTGATGGTGGCCTCATAGAATGAGTTTGGGAGTGTTCCTTCCTCTGCAATTTTTTGGAAGAGTTTGAGAAGGATGGGTCTTAGCTCTTCTCTAAATGTTTGATAGAATTCACCTGTGAAGCCATCTGGTCCTGGACTTTTGTTTGTTGGAAGATTTTTAATCACAGCTTCAATTTCATTACTTGTGATTGGTCTGTTCATATTTTCTGTTTCTTCCTGGTTCAGTCTTGGAAGGTTATACCTTTCTAAGAATTTGTCCATTTCTTCCAGGTTGTCCATTTTATTGGCATAGAGTTGCTTATAGTAGTCTATTAGGATGCTTTGTATTTCTGTGGTGTCTGTTGTAACTTCCCCTTTTTCATTTCTAATTTTATTGATTTGAGTCCTCTCCCTCGTTTTCTTGATGAGTCTGGCTAATGGTTTATCAATTTTGTTTATCTTCTCAAAGAACCAGCTTTTAGTTTTACTGAACTTTGCTATTGTTTTCTTTGTTTCTATTTCATTTATTTCTGCTCTGATCTTTATGATTTCTTTCCTTCTGCTAACTTTGGGTTTTGTTTGTTCTTCTTTCTCTAGTTCCTTTAGGTGTAAGGTTAGATTGTTTATTTGAGTTTTTTCTTGTTTTTGAGGTAGGCTTGTATAGCTATAAACTTCTCCCTTAAAACTGTTTTTGCTGCATCCCATAGGTTTTGGATCATTGTGTTTTCATTGTCATTTGTCTCTAGGTATTTTTTGATTTCCTCTTTGATTTCTTCAGTGATCTCTTGGTTATTTAGTAACGTATTGTTTAGCCTCTATGTGTTTGTGTTTTTTATGTTTTTTCTCCTGTAATTCATTTCTAATCTCATAGTGTTGTGGTTAGAAAAGATGCTTGATATGATTTCAATTTCTTAAATTTACTGAGGCTTGATTTGTGCCCCAAGATGTGATCTATCCTGGAGAATGTTCCGTGTGCACTTGAAAGTGTAATCTGCCGTTTTTGGATGGAATGTCCTATAAATATCAATTAAATCTATCTGGTCTATTGTGTCATTTAAAGCTTGTGTTTCCTTATTAATTTTCTGTTTGGATGATCTGTCCATTGGTGTAAGTGAGGTGTTAAAGTCCCCCACTATTATTGTGTTACTGTTGATTTCCTCTTTTATAGCTCTTAGCAGTTGCCTTATGTATTGAGCTGCTCCTATGTTGGGTGCATATATATTTATAATTGTTATATCTTATTCTTGGATTGATCCCTTGATCATTATGTAGTGTCCTTCCTTGTCTCTTGTAACATTCTTTATTTTAAAGTCTATTTTATCTGATATGAGTATTGCTACTTCAGCTTTCTTTTGATTTCCATTTGCATGGAATATCTTTTTCCATCCCATCACTTTCATTCTGTATTTGTCCTTAGGTCTGAAGTAGGTCTCTTGTAGACATCATATATATGGGTTTTTATTTATTTTTTTAAAATTTTTATTTATCTATTTATTTATTTATGGCTGTGTTGGGTCTTCGTTTCTGTGCGAGGGCTTTCTCTAGTTGTGGCAAGTGGGGGCCACTCTTCATTGCAGTGCGCGGGCCTCTCGCTATCATGGCCTCTCTTGTTGGGGAGCACAGGCTCCAGACACGCAGGCTCAGTAATTGTGGCTCACGGGCCCAGCTGCTCCACAGCATGTGGGATCTTCCCAGACCAGGGCTCGAACCCGTGTCCCCTGCATTGGCAGGCAGATTCTTAACCGCTGCGCCACCAGGGAAGCCCCCTGGGTTTTGATTTTGTATCCATTCAGCAAGCCTGTGTCTTTTGGTTCGAGCATTAATCCATTCACGTTTAAGGTAATTATCGATATGTATGTTCCTATTACTGTTTTCTTAATTGTTTTGGGTTTGATTTTGCAGGTCCTTTTCTTCTTTTGTGTTTCCCACTTAGAGAAGTTCCTTTAGCATTTGTTGTAGAGCTGGTTTGGTGGTGCTGAATTCTCTTAGCTTTTGCTTGTCTGTAAAGCTTTTGATTTCTCCATCGAATCTAAATGAGATCCTTGCCGGGTAATCTTGGTTGTAGGTTCTTCCCTTTCATCACTTTAAGTATATCATGCCACTCCCTTCTGGCTTGTAGAGTTTCTGCTGAGAAATCAGCTGTTAACCTTATGGGAGTTCCCTTGTATGCTATTTGTCGTTTTTCCCTTGCTGCTTTCAATAATTTTTCTGTGTCTTTAATTTTTGCCAATTTGATTACTATGTGTCTCAGCATGTTTCTCCTTGGGTTATCCTGTATGGGACTCTCTGCACTTCCTGGACTTGGGTGGCTATTTTCTTTCCCAAGTTAGGGAAGTTTTCGACTGTAATCTCTTCAAATATTTTCTCTGGTCCTTTCTCTCTGTCTTCTCCTTCTGGGACCCCTATAATGCTAATGTTGTTGCATTTAATGTTGTCCCAGAGGTCTCTTAGGCTGTCTTCATTTCTTTTCATTCTTTTTTCTGTATTCTGTTCTGCAGCAGTGAATTCCACCATTGTGTCTTCCAGGTCACTTATCTGTTCTTCTGCCTCAGTTATTCTGCTATTGATTCCTTCTAGTGTATTTTTCATTTCAGTTATTGTATTGTTCATCTCTGTTTGTCTGTTCTTTAATTCTTCTAGATCTTTGTTAAACATTTCTTGCATCTTCTCTATCTTTGCCTCCATTCTTTTTCCGAGGTCCTGGATCATCTTCACTATCATTATTCTGAATTCTTTTTCTGGAAGTTTGCCTATCTCCACTTCATTTAGTTGTTTTTCTGGGTTTTTATCTTGTTCCTTCATCTGGTACATAGCCCTCTGCCTTTTCATCTTGTCTATCTTTCTGTGAATATAGTTTTTGTTCCACAGGCTGCAGGGTTGTAGTTCTTCTTGCTTCTGCTGTCTGCCTTCTGGTGGATGAGGCTATCTAAGAGGCTTGTGCAAGTTTCTTGATGGGAGGGACTGGTGGTGGGTAGAGCTGGCTGTTGCTCTGGTGGGCAGAGCTCAGTAAAACTTTAATTCCCTTGTCTGCTGATGGGTGGGGCTGAGTTCCCTCCCTGTTGTTTGTTTGGCCTGAGGCAACCCAGGACTGGAGCCTACCTGGTCTCTTTTTTGGGCTAATGGCGGACCCTGGGAGGGCTCACACCAAGGAGTACTTCCCAGAACTTCTGCTGCCAGTGTCCTTGTCCTCATGGTGAGACAGAGCCACCCCCCGCCTCTGCAGGAGACCCTTCAACACTAGCAGGTAGGTCTGGTTCAGTCTCCTGTGGTGTCACTGCTCCTTCCCTTGGGTCCCAATGCACACACTAGTTTGTGTTTGTCCTCCAAGAGTGGAGTCTCTGTTTCCCCCAGTCCTTTCAAAGTCCTGCGATCAAATCCCACTAGCCTTCAAAGTCTGACTCTCTAGGAGTTCCTCCTCCTGTTGCCGGACCCCCAGGTTGGGAAGCCTGATGTGGGGCTCAGAAACTTCACTAGTGGGTGGACTTCTGTGGTATAAGTGTTCTCCAGTTTGTGAGTCACCCACCCAGCAGTTATGGGATTTGATTTTATTATGATTGCGCCCCTCCTACCGTCTCATTGTGGCTTCTCCTTTGTCTTTGGATGTGGAGTATCATTTTGGTGAGTTCCAGTGTCTCCCTGTCGATGATTGTTCAGCAGTTAGTTGTGATTCTGGTGTTCTCGCAAGAGGGAGTGAGAGCACGTCCTTCTGCTCTGCCATCTTGAACCAATCTCCCAAGAAAACTTTTTGTAGTGATGGATATGCTTATTTTCTTGATTGTAGTCATGGATTTACAGGTGTATAAATAGGTTAAGTTCATGAAATTTTTCACTTTAAATATGTACAGTGCATTGTATGTCATGTATACCACAGTAAGGCTGTTAAATATAGTAAATCATAACTGAATACTTAGTAAAATAAGTGGCCTCACTTTTCAGTTCCATCTTCTTGAAACAAAGTATCTTGAGCTGACCAAACGTAAGAGCACATTGGAAGAGGATCTGACATGTTACCATTAGCATCTTATGAGGTTTTAGTGTATGTCAGGAACTATTCCAAGTCCTTTCACGGATTAAGTCTTAATCTTTATAGTAACTGATGAGGTAAATTCTATCATTAACCTCTTATATTGTATTATTAAATTCTATCACTAACTTCTTAAAATGGTTAAATAACCTGTTCAAAATCACAGAGTTAAAAAGAAAAGAGATTTGTGATTAAATACAGACATGTGAAATGCAGGCCCATACACATTATAACAGCACTTGATTGCTTCATTTGCGGGTGGAGAGGGGTACTAGTTGCCAAATAATGTGTCAAGGTAGACTGGTTGCCACAAAACTGCTCAGATCAGAAGCCTTTAAAAACAGAGCAGGAGACATTGCTTCTGTTGCTGAAAGAAAACAAAAGGTTTCTTTACGACAATAATGACAGCCCTGGAACCCAGGAGAAGTGAGGGCCAGACTCTGCATTTTGATCGTAAGGATGAACAAGCAAAGCTGATTCCTTTTGTAAATTGCTAGTAGACTCACAGCTGTTGACATAAGGTCCCTCCTGCCAATCACGTATGTCAGTATAGTTCAGGGCACGAAGTGAAAATGAAACCGAGGAAGGTTTGGCATTAAAGAAATCCATGTCATGGGAAGAGATGGGTAGGAATTAACGTAGGCAAACATTAATTGGCTCAAATACTAGAGTAAGCTTATATAATTAAATTAAGAAGGACTGAGGTGGTAATTAGGAGCATATCTACCCTTTTAGTTTAATTCACATTTTATATTGAGTTATAACTTTATATGTCTTAAAAAAGCTTTTATACAACTGCTGTCATTCTTTTTTTGTTGTTGTTAATTTTTAAGATAGGACATGCTCACACAGCCTAGAATCTAGTGAAACCAGGTAAAAATGTTCACTCCTAACTATATTGCCTGTAACGAAGCTGGCCACAGATGTGACTTGAACAAGTCAGTCTTTGTGTTTGCATCGTTTCTCTGCTGTTAATCAGCTAAATTGCTCTGGGTAGATTGAGGGAGTTAACAAACTTCAGTGGTTGGAGTTGCTGATCTGTAGAATGGGCACAGGTATAACTATCCTTATCTGTTGTAGTGTTTATATAAGAATACGTATGTAAAAATTTTCAAATTTTCCCTCATTCCTGACAGTGGAGCAGGGGAAATTTCATCTCATTAAAGTGGTGACCTTCAATGGTAAGGAGTTCTGGAGCACAAGGAGCTGGGACATACAATGCGATGGCAAACCTTCTGGGGAATATATTAGAAATTTGGAAAGAACAGTAGTCACCTTGCTTTTTTAAAAGCATTATTGAGATATAATTCACATACTATAAAATTCTGTTTGTGGTATGTTCACAAGATGTGCAACTATCACCACTAATCACAGAACATTTTCATCAACCAAAAAGAAATTTCATATTCATTAGCAGTTACTCCTCCCCTTTCCCTAGCCCCTGACAACCACTTATCTACTTTCTACCTCTACAGATTTGACTATTCTGGAGATTTCATATAAATAGAATCATACAATATATAGCCTTTTGTGTTTGGATTCTTTCTCTTAGAATAATGTTTTCAAGGTTCATCCATGTTGTAGCATGTAACAGTATTTAATTTTTATTTATAGGCTAGTAATATCTCATTATTTATATATCCCATGTATTTTTGTCCATTCATTAGTTGATGAACATTTGAGTTGTTTCTACTTTTAGGCTATTATAAATAGTGCTGCCATAAACATTTGTGTACAAGTTTTTGTGTGGATATATGTTTTCATTTCTATTGAATATATGACAGAGAATGAAATTGCTGGGTCCTATTTTAACTCTATGTTTAATATTTTGAGGAATCACTAAATTGTAAAATGTTGACACTACTTTGGAATACAAATTCATCAGCAATGTATAAGGGTCCTAGTCCTTTCACATCCTTACCAACAGTTGGTATTTTCTCTTTTTTACTTTAGCCATCTTAGTGCGTATGAAGTGGTATCTCATTATGGTTTTGAATGGCATTTGCCTAGTGACTAATGATGTTGAACATGTTTTCATGCCCTTATTAGACATTTGTATACATTCTTTGGAAAGATGGCTCTTCAAATCCTTTGCCCATTTTATTTTCTGTCTTTTTATTGTTGACTTTAAGATTCCTTTATATGGTAATTGTAATACTTCCCCTTTCACTATAATTGACATACAGTATCTTTTATAGTGACTCTCAAAGTGTGGTTCAGGGGTCTCTGGTTGTCCCAGATACTCTTTCAAAAGGTCAAAACTATTTTCACTCCACCAAGTGCACAATGGAGTTTTCTAGTGACCACATATGTGTGATATCATAATAGATTAAATGCAAAAGCTGAATTCTGCAAAGCCAGACATTAAAAAGATTTGCAAAAATATAAAATAATGCCATTTTTTTCACTAAAAAATAATTGCTTGTTTTGGAAAATAACATTACTTTTCATAAAAGTATGTTATGAATAATGTAATAGGTTTGTTATTGTTATTTTGAAATGGATTAATAAATTCTTTTTAAGAATTTCATTTTAAAGTATAATACAATAAATGTTGATTGTTATGTAACCCACAAAAACAGAAACTATTCCTCAATAATTTTTACATGTTAAGTGGTCCTGAAACCAAAAAACGTAGAGCCATGAATATAATGTGATGCTGGGCACATAGTAGATACTCAATAAAATCCAAAACTGTCCTTTTATAAAGTTATTCCATTCAGCATTAGAGGAAGATTTGAGATGAATCCTTTCAGCTGTGCTCTATTCTTAACTGCTGCACAGTTTGAGGAAACACACAGAAGAGGGAAAGAATTCAAGAGATAGGATATAAGAACTTGAAGAACACAACGCTTTTCCATCTTATTTTTGTGTTTTTCTGTCTCTGCAGACATATTGTTTGGTTATAGGTACCCCTTCTCTCCCTAAACATGTCACTCCTAGTTCAATGCCCTTGAATTTTCCACATTCCACCACCAACCACGTAGAGCCTACTGCTTCCAAGCATTTCTAATATGGTGGTAACTATGAACAGGGGCTCTGAAATAGAATTAGATGAGTATTTAATTTCAGTGATAGCCTCTTACTTGCTACACAAACTTGGGCTGGTTACCAGACATTTCTGAGAAAGAGTACACATGTCTGCATTGTGTTAGTTAAAAGCACAGACTCTGGAGCCAGACTGCCTGCGTTTAAATCCCCAGACTGTCACTTAATGGTTACATAACCTTAGTATAAATTACTTAATCCCCCTTCCTTGAACTCCTCATCTATAAAAAAGGAATAATGATAATAACAGTACAAACCATGGTGTTGTAAAGAGATATATAGATAATTTTTAAGAATACAGTCAGTAATGCTGTAATGCTTGGTACATAATAAATACTCTGGAGGTGTTTGCCACATTATCATTTCTGTATTCTGTTTCTCAAATTTACCATCTCTATAATGAGGATAATAACAGTTCCTACTTCATGGGATTGTTATAAGAATTGAATGAAAATACATAAAAAGTGTTTAGCAGAGTCTCAGGCACAGACTAAGCTCTCGATAAAGCATTAACTATTATTATTGTCACTAATAGATGGTTGGCTATTTAAGGGACCATTAAAAAAATATCTGTGATTATACTTTAATGTCAGAAGTCTTCCCAGTTAAATCTTTGAATTCTAGAAGGTTCATGCTAGAAGGAACCTTGGAGTCTATATAGTTCTGCAATTCCAAATTGAACTTTGAATCTGAATCACCTGGGGTCCACCTCAGTTCTACTGAATCACAGTTTCTATGACCAAGGTTTTGGCAATTGTAGGTCCACAGATTCTCTGGATAATTCTAGTGAGTTTGAGAATCACCATAATAAACAATTCCTTTGTTTTATATTTGAGGAAAGAGAGGTGTGGAGGGGCAATGAACTTGGTGAGTAAGTTATCTCAAACCAGGGCAAGAACCTCAATTTCTAAACTTAAAATCAAATATAACTTACCAGACATTTATACATCAGTGTGAAAGACTTGCAAATCCTTCTTAATGGTATGTTCTTCTACAGAAAGAGCACAAGAATTCTGAAAGCTGGAGCCATAAAAGGGTTAACTCTAAACATATACCTCCCAGATTCACAAGCTAGCTGAGGACTTGAATGCTGGTCTATACACATTTCTCAGCCTCTCTTTGATACTATCAGCAGCAATGGAAAGTAGTCACAGGTCCTTAAACTTGAGAAATGTCTTTCAATACTGTAGAGACCATCATTGTAGATAAGTATAAGGAAGAAAGTTACTTTGTACAAATGTCACCTCTGACTCTAATTTACCAACTCAATTTCTCTTTTATGTTTGGATGACTAAGGCAAAACTTCTCAACAGAGATAGAATACTACTAGATATTAGTACCCCAGTTAGATCTTTAAAGGGAAGAAAATGATCAGTGACTACTTCTCTACAGAGAAGCTGTCAGTCAGAGCCTGTGAATGAAGTCACCACTGAAGTCTCACTAATATTCTTCCTGTCCAAAACAGCCATACCCGAAGCTAGATGTTGGGATTGGTGTTGTGTAAAATTGTGAATATTTTAGGCCTTTCCCACTTTTTATTTAAAAATAATGGTATTATCACCATATGTTAATACTTCATAATTTATACAGTACATTTATAATTATTATACTATCTCATTTGATTATGTAATTACCTTTCTTTACAGTTGAAGATACTAAGATGTAGAAACAAAGTAATTTGTCAATAATAATATGTATTAGTTGATAGAGTCAATGTATTAATTCATACAGTTAAATAGAAAACCTGAACTTCACTCTAAATCCTGTGCTCTTTCCAAAACACCAAAGCTTTCTTCCCATCTCATTAGAAAGTATTAATTTTGAAACTGTTTTATAGGTTATCATTTCCAGTGAGTTAGATATGTAAAAGAAAAGCCTCAATACAAATTTTAAAACTTCTAATTGTGGTGCTTTAGGCACTATGGCTAATTTGCATGTGATCTTTTGGGGTCATTTCCCTTTCTTAGAATCACCCCGAATGATGCATATACTGTTTCTTCCATCTGTAATCCACTTCCCCTTTGCTTAAATGTCCTTCTTGCTCTGAGAGGTCTTCCCTTATATCTCCCTACTGTTTGCTTCTCAGGCTCCTTGTTTATTAATTCCATAGCCTTATCACCATTGGGCATCATTTTTTTGCATGTTTGTTTTCTTAGATACAGTATCCTTTCTCCACTAGACCCCATGATCTGTGCCTGTCTCCTTCACCTCTGCATCCCCAGAGCCTGGTCTAGTGTTGCCACTCTTAAAAACCTGAATGACTGTGTAGATCTATGAATTCTCAAAGCTACTTAACCAATTAGCCAGCTCTGCCTAGGTAGTGCCAGCAGGGGAGCAGCCTGTGCTGAGAAGCAGCATTCAGGCCTTTGGAGAAGGGCTAATACTTGCAAACACAGTAAAAGTTTTGATATTTTTGGTATGGTTTCTAAGTTGCATGTCACAAGTTATATCAATCCCTCAAGCACACTGACTCACCGGGACTTGAAATGTAATATTATGATGTGCCAAATAAGATGTTTTTTAAATTAACTTGCATTGCACGGCCCCCCTCCCAAATTGTCAAATCAGAATTTTGCTGAGGTATGTTAATCTCCTATCTGTGCAGAATGGGATACACAAAGAATTTCTGGTTGTTAATAATATTGGGTTTGTGTTCTGGAAAATACTCTAGACACATTTTCAGAAAGCACACTTCTCTCTGGCATAAAGTCTAATAGCATATAATATATAGCAATGTGCTAAGCTATGAAAGGAGTTTGCCAGTTTTATGAATTTTTATGTTTTTGCCTTCACCTTCTATTTGAACTTCTCCCCTAGAATATCACATAACAGAGGCAGAAACGTAGAGATACTAAAGTTAAAAGTCATTTTCCGAGGGACCTTCAAGAATGCAGAAGAGTAAGATGTGGAGATCACCTTCCTCCCCACAAATACATCAGAAATACATCTACATGTGGATCAACTCCTACAGAACACCTACTGAACGCTGGCAGAAGACCTCAGACTTCCCAAAAGGCAAGAAATTCCCCACGTACCTGGGTAGGGCAAAAGAAAAAACAGAGACAAAAGAATAGGGATGGGACCTACACCTTGGGGAGGGAGCTGTGAAGGAGGAAAGGTTTCCACACACTAGGAAGGCCCTTCATTGGCAGAAACACCAGACATGGGCATGAAATGCTAAAGCTGCTGCTGCAGCCACCAAAAAGCCTGTGTGCAAGCATAGGTCACTATCCACACCTCCCCTCCCAGGAGCCTGTGCAGCCCGCCACTGCCAGGGTCCCGTGATCCAGGGACAACTTCCCCGGGAGAACACACGGCACACCTCAGGCTGTTGCAACATCACACTGGCCTCTGCCACCGCAGGCTCACCCCGCATCCATACCCCTCCCTCCCCCCGGCCTGAGTGAGCCAGAGCCCCGAATCAGCTGCTACTTTACCCCGTCCTGTCTGAGTGGAGAACAGATGCCCTCAGGAGACCTACATGCAGAGGCGGGGCCAAACCCAAAGCTGAATCCCAGGAGCTGTGCAAACAAAAGAGAAAGGGAGATCTCTCCCAGCAGCCTCAGGAGCAGCAGATTAAATCTCCACAATCAAATTGATGTACCCTGCATCTGTGGAATACCTGAATGGACAACGAATCATCCCAAAATTGAGGCAGTGGACTTTGGGAGCAATGATATATATATATATTTTTTTCCTTTTTCTCTTTTTGTGAGTGTGTATGTGTATTCTTCTTTGTGTGATTTTGTCAGTATAGCTTTGCTTTTACCATTTGTCCTAGGGTTCTGTCTGTCCTTTTTTTTTACTATAGTTTTTAGAACTTGTTATGATTGGTGGATTTGTTTTTTGGTTTGGTTGCTCTCTTCTTGTTTTTTTTCTTTTTTTGTTACTTTTTAATTTTTTCATTTTAAATAATTATCTTTATTTTAATAACTTTATTTTATTTTATTTTATTTTTCTTTCTTTCCTTTTTTCTCCCTTTTCTTCTGAGCCATATGGCTGACAGAGTCTTGGTGCTCCAGCCAGGTGTGAGGCCTGTGCCTCTGAGGTAGGGGAGCCAAGTTCAGGACATTGGTCCAACAGAGACCTCCCAGCTCCATGTAATATCAAACAGTGAAAGCTCTCCCAGACATCTCCATCTCAATGCTAAGACCCAGCTCCACTCAACGACCAGCAAGCTACAGTGCTGGACACCCTATGCCAAACAACTAGCAAGATAGGAACACAACTCCACCCATTAGCAGAGAGGCTGCCTAAAGTCATAATAAGGTCACAGACATCCCAAAACACACCACCAGATGTGGTCCTGCCCACCAGAAAGACAAGATCCAGCCTCATCTACCAGAACACAGGCACTAGTCACCTCCACCAGGAAGCCTGCACAACCCACTGAACCAAGCTTGGCCACTGGGGGCAGACAGCAAAAACAACAGGAATTACAAAGCTGCAGCCTGCAAAAAACACAGTAAGTTAAACAAAATGAGAAGACAGAGAAACACAGAGCAGATGAAGGAGCAAGGAAAAAAAAAAAACAGACCAAAAAAATGAAGAGGAAATAGGCAGTTGACCTGAAAAAGAATTCAGAGTAATGATAGTAAAGATGATCCAAATCTTGGAAATAGGATGGAGAAAATACAAGAAACGTTTAACAAGGACCTAGAAGAACTAAAGAGCAAACAAACAATCATGAACAACACAATAAATGAAATTAAAAATTCTCTAGAAGGAATCAGTAGCAGAATAACTGAGGCAGAAGAACGGAAAAGTGACCTGGAAGATAAAATAGTGGAAATAACTAATGCAGAGCAGAATAAAGAAAAATGAATGAAAATAATTGAGGACAGTCTCAGAGACTTCTGGGATGACATTAAACACACCAACATTCGAATTATAGGGGTCCCACAAGAAGAAGACAAAAATAAAGGGACTGAGAAAATATTTGAAGAGATTATAATTGAAAACTTCCCTAATATGGGAAAGGAAATAGTCAATCAAGTCCTGGAAGCACAGAGAGACCCATACAGGATAAATCCAAGGAGAAACACGCCAAGACACATATTAATTGAACTATCAAAAAGAAAATACAAAGAAAAAATATTAAAAGCAGTAAGGGAAAAACAACAAATAACATACAAGGGAATCCCACTAAGGTTAACAGCTGATCTTTCAGCAGAAACTCTGCAATCCAGAAGGGAATGGCAGAACATATTTAAAGTGGTGAAAGGGAAAAACCTACAAGCAAGATTACTCTACCCAGCAAGAATCTCATTCAGATTCGAAGGAGAAATAAAAACCTTTACAGACAACCAAAAGCTAAGAGAATTCAGAACCACCAAACCAGCTTTACAACAAATGCTAAAGGAACTTCTCTAGGCAGGAAACACAAGAGAAGGAAAACACCTACAATAACAAATGCAAAACGATTAAGAAAATGGTAATAGGAACATACATATCGATAATTACCTTAAATGTAAATGGATTAAATGCTCCAACCAAAAGATAGACTGGCTGAATGGATACAAAAGCAAGACACGTATAGATGCTGTCTACAAGAGACCCACTTCAGACTTAAGGACACACACAGACTGAAAGTGAGGGGATGGTAAAAGATATTCCATACAAATGGAAATAAAAAGAAAGCTGGAGAAGCAATTCTCATATCAGACAAAATAGACTTTAAAATAAAGACTATTACAAGAGACAAAGAAAGACACTACATAATGATCAAGGGATCAATCCAAGAAGAAGATATAACAATTGTAAATATTTATGCACCCAAAATAGGAGCACCTCAATACATAAGACAAATACTAACAGCCATAAAAGGGGAAATAGACAGTAACACAATCATAAAAGGGACTTTAACACCCTACTTTCACCCATGGACAGATCATCCAAAATGAAAATAAATAAGGAAACACAAGCTTTAAATGATACATTAAACAAGATGGACTTAATTGATATTTACAGGACATTCCATCCCAAAACAACAGAATGCACTTTCTTCTCAAGTGCTCATGGAACATTCTCCAGGATAGATCATATCTTGGGTCACAAATCAAGCCTTGGTAAATTTAAGAAAACTGAAATCGTGTCAAGTATCTTTTCGACCACAACACTTTGAGACTACATATCAATTACAAGAAGAAATCTGTAAAAAATACATACACATGGAGGCTAAACAATACACTATGTAATAACCAAGAGATCACTGAAAAAATCAAAGGGGAAATCAAAAAATACCTAGAAACAAATGACAATGAAAACACGATGACCCAAAACCTATGGGATACAACAAAAGAAGTTATAAGAGGGAAGTTTATAGCAATACAATCTTACCTCAAGAAACAAGAATCATCTCAAATAAACAAACTGACCTCACACTAAAGCAATTAGAGAAAGAAGAACAAAAAAACCCCAAAATTAGCAGAAGGAAAGAAATCATAAAGATCAGATCAGAAACAAATGGAAAAGAAATGAAGGAAACAATAGCAAAGATAAATAAAACTAAAAGCTGGTTTTTTGAGAAGATAAACAAAATTGATAAACCATTAGCCAGACTCATCAAGAAAAAAAGGGAGAAGACTCAAATCAATAGAATTAGAAATGAAAAAGGAGAAGTAACAAATGACACTGCAGAAATACAAAAGATCATGAGAGATTACTACAAGCAACTCTATGCCACTAAAATGGACGACTTGGAAGAAATGGACACATTCTTAGAAAAGCACAACCTTCCAAGACTGAACCAGGAAGAAATAGAAAATATAAACAGACCAGTCACAAGCACTGAAATTGAGACTGTTATTAAAAGTCTTCCAACAAACAAAAGCCCAGGACCAGATGGCTTCACAGGCGAATTCTGTCAAACATTTAGAGAAGAGCTAACACCTATCCTTCTCAAACTCTTCCAAAATATAGCAGAGGGAGGAACACTCCCAAACTCATTCTATGAAGCCACTATCACCCTGATACTAAAACCAGACAAAGATGTCACAAAGAAAGAAAACTACAGGCCAATATCACTGATGAACATAGATGCAAAAATCCTCAACAAAATACTAGCAAACAGAATCCATCAGCACATTAAAAGGATCATAAACCATGATCAAGTGGGGTTTATCCCAGGAATGGAAGGATTCTTCAATATGCAAAAATCAATCAATGTGATAAACCATATTAACAAATTGAAGGAGAAAAACCATATGATCATATCAATAGATGCAGGAAAAGCTTTTGACAAAATTCAACACCCATCTATGATAAAAAAAAAACTCTCCAGAAAGTAGGCATAGAGGGAAGTTACCTCAACATTATAAAGGCCATATTTGACAAACCCACAGCCAACATCATTCTCAATGGTGAAAAACTGAAACCATTTCCACTAGGATCAGGAACAAGACAAGGTTGCCCACTCTCACCACTGTTATTCAACATAGTTTTGGAAGTTTTAGCCAGAGCAATCAGAGAAGAAAAATAAATGAAAGGAATCCAAATCAGAAAAGAAGAAGTAAAGCTGCCACTTTTTGCAGATGACATGATATTATACATAGAGAATCCTAAGGATGCTACCAGAAAACTACTAGAGCTAATCAATGAATTTGGTAAAGTAGCAGGATACAAAATTAATGCACAGAAATCTCTTGCATTCTTATACACTAATGATGAAAAATCTGAAAGAGAAATTAAGGAAACACTCCCATTTGCCATTGTAACAAAACAATACAATACGTAGGAATAAACCTACCTAAGGAGACAAAAGACTTGTATGCAGAAAACTATAAGACACCGATGAAAAAAGTAAAGATGATACAAACAGATGGAGAGGTATACCATATTCTTGGATTGGAAGAATCAACATTGTGAAAATAACTATGGTACCCATAGCAATCTACAGATTCAGTGCAATCCCTATCAAACTACCAATGGCATTTTTCACAGAACTAGAACAAAAAATTTCACAGTTTGTATGGAAACACAAAAGACCACAAATAGCCAAAGTGATCTTGAGAAAGAAAAAGAGAGCTGGAGGAATCAGGCTCCCAGACTTCAGACTATAGTACAAAGCTACAGTAATCAAGACACTATGGTACTGGCACAAAAACAGAAATATAGGTCAATGGAACTGGATAGAAAGCCGAGAGATAAACCCACACACATATGGTCACCTTATATTTGATAAAGGAGGCAAGAATATACAATGGAGAAAAGACAGCCTCTTCAATAAGTGGTGCTGGGAAAACTGGACAGCTACATGTACAAGAATGAAATTAGAACACCCCCAATGCCATACACAAAAATAAACTCAGAATGGATTAAAGATCCTAAATGTAAGGCAAGACACTATCAAAGTCTTAGAGGAAAACATAGGCAGAACACTCTATGACATAAATCGCAGCAAGATACTTTTTGACCCACC